>NC_137357.1:20130053-21440053 GCF_965287045.1 Carcharhinus amblyrhynchos
GCCTGTGCCGCTCATTGGTCCAACTGGACCGTTCGTTTGTATCCCTCCATTCCCAGTCTGCTCACGTGACTATCCAGTTAACAATCCCAGCGTGTCCACCTGCCTCCAGGTTCCAAATTGCAGCTCCAACAACTTGAAAGGAAGTCACGCCAAGATAAGGAGCAGGAAGCTGTTGCTTCCTCCTTGGTTATAGTTCTTCAAGATATCCCTCCCCGTCCAAACGGCCATGTTTCACATCTCAACCTGGATGGCAAGATATTCAAACCACAAGGAGCATTCTAGAATCTCTCCAGTGCAGAAGAAGGCCATTTGGCCCATTGAGTTTGCACCGAAAGAGCATCTTACCCAGGCCCACCACCAACCCCCTGCCGCCCTATCCCCGTAATCCTACACATATACATCATCCACCGAACCACATCTAACCACAGTAAGAAGCCTCACACCAGGTTCAACTCTCACAGGTTTATTTGGAATCACGAGCTTTCGGAAGTGAGTGAGGCCACGAGGTGAGGGGCCCATCAGGTGAGCGGGCCGTCCCACTTACCTGATGAAGGGGCAGTGTTCTGAAAGCTCCTGATACCAAATAAACCTGTTGGACTTTAACCTGGTGTTGTGAGACTTTTTACTGTGCCCACCCCAGTCCAACGCTGGCATCTCCACAGCGTGGCTAACACCTAACCACAGCCAGTTTGGTTCCTCTTCTCTCCAGTATCCAGGCAAGGGTCTTCTAACAGTGACCACCAGAGAGTGCTCAGGAGCAGGAATCCTGACTTGAAAACCTCAGAGCACCACTGACTACCTTGAACAAAGCTAGGCAAGATCTCACAGGGCTGGGGATACCACTGTTTCCCACTCAAACTGCAAGTATGCAAAAATCTCATCAGGTCCTCACTCCAAGACATGCACAGAATTGTAAGGCACCAAATCACCTCCCAAATTACTGACTCAGACACAACACTTCCATGTATGATCCAGGATGAAATTATCCTCAATGATCAATGTCCTCACTGCTCAGTCTGTCCAATATTCTCAGGATCAGAAATCAACTTCCAAATTTCTGCTGAAGACCCTCACTCAGGTTCAGCCTTTTGCTCTTCAATAATTCCCGGTGAGTGATTGGTGCCTTGGTAATTTCAAACTATTCTGGTGCAGATTGGTGTCCTGTCAAACCGGTCCTTCTCAGTGTTAACAGAAGGTTTACGTTCAGATTAAGTCCTTGGGGCAGGATCTTACCTGCTTACCGTGCTGGTCGATCGCCTTGGTGAGCCAGTAACTGAGGGTACGGGGCAATATCGAGTTCACGCCTGGTGTCTGGCCTCTCGCAATCTTATCGGCCCTGTTTTGCCAGCAAAATCAGCCTCGCACCCTTTCCAATATTAATAACATGATTGGCATTGGGGCAGCAGGTTCAATCAACTGGGGTGGTGATTGGCCAGGGAGGTGACCTGGAGGAAATGCCCGCGGGATGGGTGGTGACAGGTCTGCCAGTGTACTGTACGCACACTGGGAGATCAGTGCACCCGCACAGTGGCGCCCTGAGAACTCGGCAGGCGGCTT
The DNA here is from genome assembly GCF_965287045.1 of Carcharhinus amblyrhynchos. Lineage (NCBI taxonomy): Eukaryota > Metazoa > Chordata > Chondrichthyes > Carcharhiniformes > Carcharhinidae > Carcharhinus > Carcharhinus amblyrhynchos. Next base: position 20,131,611 of record NC_137357.1, read on the forward strand.
CACAGGTGAACTAAGACTCCACCCTATCCCCCACTGGTGAGATTCACATGACGGCTCTCGTTATGCATAGAGTGTCGTAAATTCTCATCACCTACCTTGCTCAAAAGAATCGGCAAGAAAACCTCCCATTTTCTCACCCGTTCAGCGCTCTGGGAGCAAGCTTACAGGCTGTTCCCACTGCAGCAAAATCAGAGAATTTGGCACCCAGCCATGTCTCCGTTCACTGCAGCAGGGTGGGAAACTCCCACTGGTTTGAACAGCTGTAACATTCCAGCCTTAGAATTTTCTTGAGCAAATTCCACCCCTTATATTACTCAGAAATGCCTGGAATTATACTGACTAAAGTCATGAGACGCAAATGACAGCTGTTTTGCACAGAGCACACGTCTACACCCAAGCAGTGCTTTCAATTTTATAATGGAAGGTCAACTCACACAGCATTCCCCAAACCCGTGATGTTCTCAGCTTAGAATAAGGGCAGCAGATCCACGGAAACACCAGACCCTGCAAACTCCCTTCCAAAGCTGTGGAATTCCCTGCCCAGTGAAGCAGTTGAGGCTACCCCATTGAATGTTTTTAAGGCAAGGATGGATAAATTTTTGAACAGTAAAGGAATTAAGGGTTCTGGTGAGCGGGTGGGTAAGTGGAGCTGAGTCCATGAAAAGATCAGCCGTGACCTTATTGAATGGCGGAGCAGGCTCGAGGGGCCAGATGGCCCACTCCTGCTCCTGGTTCTTATGGTCTTATTGAATCTCACACTGTCCTGACTTGCAATCACACTGCCGTTTCTTGGCTGTCGCTGGGACATATCCTGGAACTGCAGCACCCCTCACGCTCCTCTCTAACAGCACTGTGGATGTACCTACACCTCAGTGACTGCGGCTGTTCAAGGTGGCTGCTTCCCACGACCTTCTCGAAGGGCAATGAGGAATGGGTAATAAATGTTACCTGCCCTCGCCAGCCATATCCACATCCCCTGAACAAACAGATGGAAATAGCCAAGGAAGAGGTTTTTTTTGTAATTCATTCATGGGATAGCAGCCTTGCTGGGCCAGCCGTTATTATGATGTGATTACCCATGCCTGAGGGTATTTTCTTTAAGAGTCAACCACATTTGCTTTGGGTCTGGAGTCACGTGTCGGCCAGACTGGGTAAGGACAGCAGATTTCCTTCCCTAAAGGACATTGGCGAACCAGGTGGGTTTTCCTGACAAGTGACAATGGTTTCATGCTCATCATTTGACTTTTAATTCCAGATTTTTATTGAATTCAAATTTCACAGGTGGCACAGCGGGTTCGCACTGCTGCCTCACAGCGCCAGGGAGCCGGTTCAATTCCAGCGTCTGGTGACTGTCTGTGTGGAGTCTGCACCTTCTCCCTGTGTCTGTGTGGGTTTCCTCCGGGTGCTCTGGTTTCATCCCACACTCCAAAGGTGTGCAGATTAGGGTGATTGGCCTTGCCAAATTGACCCCAGTGTCAGGGGATTAGGAGGGTAAATATGTGGGGAATAGGGCCTGGATGGGATTGTGTTTGGTATGGGCTCGATGGGCCAAATGGCCTCCATCTGCACTGTAGGGATTCTATGATACACCATTTGCCGTGGTGGGATTTGAACCCAGATCCCAGAGAATTACCCTGGGTCTCTGGTTTACTAATCCAGTGACAATACCACAAGGACACTGTCTCCCCAGTTTCTCGAGTTGCTCCACAAAACTGAAGGCTTTCGACCCTTCTCGTAAACCTCCTTTGCACCCTCTGCAAAATCTTGACATCCTTCCAATATGCAGCGCCCAGAATTGGATAATACTCCAGTTACGAGCTGTGCAATTGATTTAGCGAAGCCGCGTGGATTGAAGGCATGAGTTTCAATTCTGTATGGCAGCAGACCGTGTGGGTTCTCATTATAGTGACACTATACTCAGCAACACCACAATAATTTACAACTTGTGGCTTGTATCTACATTAACAAACAGGTTTCTTTTACAACCCAGTCTCAGAGCCTTTATTTCCCTTGATTTCCCACACATAAGTTCCACGAATTACCATCGGATATCAACAGCTGGTGCCTTTTCTTGCAGTACTGTTACACAGATCTATATTCATCTGTGCTCTCAGGCGAGAAATTACTAAACATTTCAGCTAAAGGTCCCCTTGAATGAATTGTGCTCGAACCCTTGTTCTGCACAGCCAGTTCCCCGTCACCCGTCAGAGAGATCAGGCTGGAGGGGAACGTGGTTCAAACCCGAGCAAGACTTGACGTGCTGAATTGTTATTTACCAGGTGGGGTGGAGAGGGGCGTGGGAAACCTGGGGGTGAGCATTCACTCGCCAAGGCTGGGGAGTTCGGCCGCCATGTTAATGGACGGTTCGCGATTTGGCAAGATGACTTCTAGTCAGTGAAGGCCACAAGGATGGACTCAGGCCTCGCTGCGAGGGTGAGCTCAGAGGTAGGTAGGTGGGGGCGAGTTGACAGGAAGGGCAAGGCTGGGGCAGATCTTCTTGGAGTGGTGCTGGACATTTGACCACCTTCAAACCTCAGCTCAAGTTTGAAATGAACAAGTTGGGTTCAGTTCCAGAACTAGATCTTTTTTACACCTGACCCTCATCTCAGCCCCCACAATTCTCAACCCACCCCACCACCATAACTGCCCCAAAACACCAGAACATAACAACTAGGAGTAGGCCATCTGGCCCCTCTACTCTGTTCCGCCATTCAATAAGATCATAGTTGATCTTTTAGTGGACTCAGCTCCTGCACCTGCAAACCAACTCCTTGATATTCCTGCACAAGGACACCCAGATCCCTCTGCACAGCAGAATGTTGCAATTTTTTATCATTTAAATGATAGTCCATTTTGCTATTGTTCCTCCCAAGATGACCAACATTGTACTCCATCTGCCAGACCCTCACTCATTCAGATCGATTATCTATATCCCTTTGCAGACTTTCAGCATCCTCTGCACACTCTGCTCTGCCACCCATCTTAGTGTCGACTGTGAATTTTGACACACTACACTGTGGTCCCCAACTCCAAATCATCGATGTAAATTGGAAACAACTGCAGTCCCCACACTGATCCCCGAGAAGGTTTTGGTGAAAATTCTGCCCAATGCATTGAATCTAAATGGTCCATTTATTTTTCAGAATTCCATTGCATGCAGATGGCACAGACATTTATTCAGAGGTTGACAAGGTGACGAGTGACATGGACAGAGTGGATAGGCAGATGCTCTTTGCTAGAGTAGAAAAGTCAAGTATTAGGGGGCAGAGGTTTAAGCTGTGCGGGGAAATGTTTAAAGGAGATGTGCGATGCAAGTTTTTTTTACACAGAGAGTGGTGAGTGTCTGGAACGCGCTGCCCAGGGAGGTGGTGGGAGCAGGTACGATAGCGGCATTTAAGGGGCAACTGGACAAATACATGAATAGGATGGGAATGGAAGGGTACGGACTCTGTAAGCGCATACGGTTTTATCATGATCGGCGCAGGCTTGGAGGGCCAAAGGGGCTGTTCCTGTGGTGTAATTTTCTTTGTTCTTTGCTTCACCCTGAACTGTTCCACTAGTGGTGGTGCAGATCTACCTTGTTGAACTGTGGTGTAGGCATAGCCCCTGTGCTGTTGGGGAGAGAGTTTCAGGATTTGGATTTGGACACAGCGACAGTGAAGGAACGGCGATGTAGTTCCAAATCAGAACGGTGTGTGGCTCGGAGGTGAACTTGCAGATAGTGCCTGCGTTGGCTGCCTGCACCTTCAAGGTGGAGGAGGTCATGGTTTGGAATCCCTGGTGAGTTGCTGCAGTGCATGGTGTAGAGGTACACACCGTTACCACTGTGCATTGATGATGGAGGGAGTGAGTGCCCAAGCAGATTTCTTTGTGCTGGATAGTGTGGAGCCTCTTGAGTGTTGTCGAGGCTGCACCCATCCAGACAAACAGAGAACATTTCATCACACTTCTGACTCGTGCCTTGTTGATGGCAGACAGGCTTTAGCGAGTCAAGGTTACATAAGAACATAAGAACATAAGAAATAGGAGCAGGAGTAGGCCATCTAGCCCTTCGAGCCTGCCCCGCCATTCAATAAGATCATGGCTGATCTGTCGTGGCTCAGTTCCACTTTCCCGCCCTCTCCCCATAACCCTTAATCCCCTCTCTTATCAAGAACCCATCAACCTGCTTCTTAAAAATATTTAGCGAGGCAGCCTCCACCACTTCAACGGGCAGAGAATTCCAGAGATTCACCACCCTTTGAGTGAAGAAGTTCCTCCTCAACTCCGTTCTAAACCGCCTCCCCTTTATCTTGAGGCTGTGCCCCCTAGTCCTACTGTCTTTTTTGAGCGGGAAGAGTCTCTCCACCTCTATCCTATCCATCCCATTCATCATCTTATACGTCTCAATGAGATCTCCCCTCATTCTTCTAAACTCTAACGAGTACAAGCCTAGTTTATTCAGCCTCTCCTCATAGCTCAATCCCCTCAACTCCGGTATCAGCCTAGTAAACCTCCTCTGCACTCCCTCCAGGGCCAAAATATCCTTGCGCAGGTGCGGCGCCCAAAACTGCACACAGTACTCCAGCTGCGGCCTCACCAATGCCCTATACAGCTGCAGCAAGACCTCCCTACTTTTATATTCAATCCACTGAATTCTGAGCTTTTTACCTGCTCTGATCATCATAGTATTTGCATGGCTGGTCCAATTCTGTGTCTGGTCAATGGTAGCCTCAGAATGTTGATCAAAAGTTGCCTGAAAATGTCCAATATTGAGGCATTTTCCATCCGTGATATGATGTGGAAAATGCCTCAATATTGGGGATAGATTCACAGCTGAAACTGTTCTCGATCTGGCAAGTTTCCTACATTCATAAACAGCCTTCAGTTCCAACCTGCTTATATTCTTCTCAACATTAATCATCTGGACCCCTCAGTCAGATCCCAGCCTGTAGAGTAGTAACTCAGTTCTTGATATCCGATATCTGATATGTAACACAGGGAAGTTGGTTTAGCTCAGATGGCTGGATGACTGGTCTGTGATGTGGGATGATGCCAACAGCGTGGGTTCAATTCCCATACCGGCTATCCCTGGTTATTTATGAAGGTCCTGCCTTCTGAACCATGCCTGTAGTGCGGTGACCCTCAGGTTTAATCACCGCCTGTTGGCTTTCTTTCTCCCTGAGGAAAAGGGGAGAGCAGCCAATGATCCTTTGGTGACCTTTATACCACCTGAAATGCTTCAATTTGGTTGCAGCCTGAAATTCCTCCCCCTGTATCCATTCTCCTGCACACCGTTCATCTCAACACCCTCGATTTGAAACTGTCTTACCTGGAATATTCTCTCCAGTGTGTGAATCATCAGAACATCAAGGACTCATCACGAACTGTGGATTCCATTTAACTTTCCATCTCTCCGCAGGTGAGGCATCAGCTGTGAACACATCAAGGAAGGAAATGCATCATTGACATGGACGCAAACTTTAACATGATACCACAGAGATCCACTCATTCAAGAATGGCTGCGGGCACAACAGAAGCACACCCTGCACTTATCGTGCTATTTATTTTACCAGAAATGGAAGCAGTGTGGGACACGCTGAGGGACATCTTCACAATTTAAAGAATGGGGCTTTGGATGTGTAAATCTCATTGACAGTCAAATGACTTGAAATTGCTGAAGCCAATTGAGGAGGAGGAGATAACTGAACACTTCAAAAAGCAAAGCTCAAATCATCACTATCAACATGGTATTAAAAGTTTCAAAGTTTATTTATCAGTGTCATAAGTAAGACTTAAATTAACACTGCAATGAAGCTACAGTGAAAATCCCCTAGTCGCCTGTCCGGATACCCTGAGGGAGAGTTGAGCATGGTCAATGTACCCAGACACACATCTTTCAGACTGTGGGTGGAAACTGGAGCACCCAGAGGAACAGACACTGGGAGAACGTGCAGACTCTGCACAGACAGAGATCCAAGCCGGGAATCGAACCGGGGTCCCTGGAGCTGTGAGGCAGCAGTGCTGACCACTGTGCTACCGTGCTGCCCCAAGGGTGAGTCAAACCTTTAGGGATGTAACCAACAAGGAGGATAATGGCAACCTGTGGATGTGTTATATCTTGACTTCCAGAACACATTGACAAGGTGCCGCACTAAAGACTGGTCCTGAAGGTTAGATCCCAGGGGATTGGCTTGGATAGGGGATTGGCCCTCTGAAAGAAAGCAGAGGGTCAGGATGAATGGGTCATTCTCTGGATGTGGAACTGGAACTGATGGGGGCAGGGGAGGCGCACAGCATTCCATTCTCAAACTTCTCCACTTTACGCTCTTCATCTCCCAAGAATCTTGTCAGCCCTCATTGAGTCATGTGTAATTTGGCTTTTAACAGTGTAATAATACATAATAATGACTCATTAATTGCTCTGAAAGAGCAGTCTTGCATATGTTGAAGGTTAAGTATCTCCATCATGATAAGAAACTACATATAATTTTAACGTAGTTTTTTTTCACAAGTCCATTTGGGATATTTTAGCTTCCATCCTAATCCTATTGACGACATGTAAGTATTAGAAGTGAAGGGATTCAGTGGCATTTTATTGTCTCTGGTTGGCTGTCTGTCAGAAGACTCCAATGTGATTGGTTGCTTGTTCCACTTGATGACTGCATTGTCTCTTCAATGAAGCCCATGAGGCTGGTCTGGTGAGTACGAGCTCCCTGATTGAGGTCATGATTATCAGGGAGCCTTACCCACGTACAAATATGGGAATGTTAGGTCCACTGCCTCTCCTGATTCTGACCGGGTACATGAAGTATTCCAGGAGTGGAATAGAATTTGTGAATAAAGGGAATCTGATGAAGAGACACCAGCTTCTCAGGAGTTATTTCAATGATGTCATTGGAGATTCTCCTGACCTGGCGTCAGACTTAAACATGAGGCTTGGAAAGGAAATGTCCACGGGAGTAGCTTTCTTTGTGGTGGGTAGCTAAAGTCATGGCCTTGCGCTCCCCACACCCCTCCCCCACACCCCCGCTTACCTAGAAGGAAAGAATGATTAGGTAAAACTGAACAACTATTTGAAAGCCTGATCATTGTTGAATGCACAGGAAGAAGCCTCACAACATCAGGTTAAAGTCCAACAGGCTTATTTGGTATCATGAGCTTTCAGAGTGCTGCTCCATGATCAGGTGGCACAACGATTAGCACCGCTGCCACACAGGGACCCTGGGTTTGACTCCCGGCTTGAGTCACTGTCCATGTGGAGTTTGCACATTCTCCTCATGTCTGCTGGGGTTTCTTCCAGGTGCTATGGTTTCCTGCCTCAGTCCAACAGAGGTGGTGGTTCGGTGCATTGACCATGCTAAATTACCCATTAGTGTTCAAAGATGTGAGGATTAGCAGAGTAAATGTGTGGGGTTACGGGGATAGAGCCTGGAGCGATGGGGAGTCGCTTCAGACTCGGTGGACTGAATGGCCTCCTCCTGCCCTGTAGGAATTTTGTGACGGAGCAGTGGGGAGCTGTTACCAGAATGGAAAATGTTGGACCTACTCAGCAGGTCAGGCAGCATCCGTAGAGAGAAACAGAGTTAATGTTTAAGGGCGGCACGGTAGCACAGTGGTTAGCATTGCTGCCTCACAGCTCCAGGGACTCGGGTTCAATTCCTGGCTTGGGTCACTGTCTGTGCAGAGTCTGCACATTCTCCCCGTGTCCGTGTGGATTTCCTCCCACAATTCAAAGATGTGCAGGTTATGCTAAATTGCCCCTTAGTGTCAGGGGGCTATCTTGGATAAATGCATGGGGTTATGGGGTTACAGCCTGGGTGCGATTGTGGTCAGTGCAGTCTTGATGGGCCGAATGGCCTCTTTGTGCACTGTCAGATTCCATGATACTATGATTGTGTCCCCCTCAATCCAATGCCAGCATCTCTACATCAATGTGGAAAGGAGGGAGGTTATAGGGAGGTGTGAATGCTGACAGGTTCCTGCATCACGGAAAAGTCTGCTGATTGTGAAATGTTATCATGGAAAGCACTCTTTCTGATTGTATCACAGCTTGGTATGGGCATCTTCTCTGCCCAAGGCCACAACGAACTACAAAGGGTTGTGAATGTAGCCCAATCCATCACACAAACCAGCCTCCCATCCATTGACTCTGTCTACACTTCCCGCTGCCTCGGCAAAGCAGCCAGCATAATTAAGGACCCCACGCACCCCGGACATTCTCTCTTCCACCTTCTTCCATCGGGAAAAAGGTACAAAAGTCTGAGGTCACGTACCAACCGACTCAAGAACAGCTTCTTCCCTGCTGCTGTCAGGCTTTTAAATGGATTTATCTTGCATTAAGTTGATCTTTCTCTACACCCTCGCTGTGACTTTAACAATACATTCTGCACTCTCTCCTTTCCTTCTCTATGAATAGTATGCTTTGTCTGTATAGCGCACAAGAAACAATACTTTTCGCTGTATGTTAATACATGCAACAATAATAAATCAAATCAAAATCACTTTATTTCAGCCAAGCGTGGTGGCACAATGTGAAGGGAGGCGTATTTGAGTTGAGGTAGAACGAGGGAGGATGTTCAACAGGAATGTTGGCCTTGCCAGTATCAACTGAGGGCAGACAAAGAGATTGCCTTGGATGGAAAGGGGAGGTTGCCCATCAGGTGGCAACCCTTCCTTTCAGATGTAACTGAATGCCAAGCTTTTCATTCAGAGCAAGACCCAAATATTTCTGTTCAATTACGTCTTCAATGAGGCACTTGTCAAATGTACAACGTGTGCATACAAAGCAACAAGATGTAAAACCACGGGTGCAAAATACCTTCACTGCTTCACACAATATCAACTGCCTTAAAAGCATGGCAACTGTTTTTAATCAGAGCTAGAAAAATAGTTTGTTGTAGCCAACAGGGAGCTGAGTGTAAATACAAAGACATCTTGTCTGGACTTGCTGAGAGCCAGGATTTCAGAGATTCTTATTCATCATTTCACTTTTGGAACCGTTGAGTTTGTTTTCATTTCTGAATGCTATGATTAAACATGTGATGAATGTTAGCACCAGATAAGAGCACGCTTTTTGTTTTGGAAAGCCCAGCTGAGGGATAACATGGCTTACTTGCAGAATGAACATCGCTCTGCCCAACCTTGCAAAGCATTCTCACACAGCAACACAATGAATTCCATACAGATAAATTTCTTTCTACATTAACGCATCAATCATACCAAAGGCACATACTTTACAGGATTTGATACGGAGTAAAGTTTCCTTTATAGTGTCCACATCAAACACTCCCACAACAGTTAGAGCACGGGGTTAGATACAGAGTAAAGGTCCCTCGACACTGTCCCCCCATCAAACACTCCCAGGACAGGTACAGCACGGGGTTAGATACAGAGTAAAGCTCCCTCTACACTGTCCCCCCCATCAAACACTCCCAGGACAGGTACAGCACGGGGTTAGATACAGAGTAAAGCTCCCTCTACACTGTCCCCATCAAACACTCCCAGGACAGGTACAGCACGGGGTTAGATACAGAGTCAAGCTCCCTCTACAGTGTCCCCGTCAAACACTCCCAGGACAGGTACAGCATGGGGTTAGATACAGAGTAAAGCTCCCTCTACAGTGTCCCCGTCAAACACTCCCAGGACAGGTACAGCACGGGGTTAGATACAGAGTAAAGCTCCCTCTACACTGTTCCCATCAAACACTTCCAGGACAGGTACAGCACGGGGTTAGATACAGAGTAAAGCTCCCTCTACACTGTCCCCCCCATCAAACACTCCCAGGACAGGTACAGCACGGGGTTAGATACAGAGTAAAGCTCCCTCTACACTGTCCCCATCAAACACTCCCAGGACAGGTACAGCACGGGGTTAGATACAGAGTCAAGCTCCCTCTACAGTGTCCCCGTCAAACACTCCCAGGACAGGTACAGCACGGGGTTAGATACAGAGTAAAGCTCCCTCCACACTGTTCCCATCAAACACTTCCAGGACAGGTACAGCACGGGGTCAGATACAGAGTAAAGCTCCCTCGACACTGTCCCCCCATCAAACAGTCCCAGGACAGGTACAACATGAGGTTAGATACAGAGTAAAGCTCCCTCTACACTGTCCCCATCAAACACTCCCAGGACAGGTACAGCACGTGGTTAGGTATCGAGTAAAGTTCCCTCTACACTGTCCTCCATCAAACACTCCCAGGACAGGTACAGCACGGAGTTAGATACAGAGTAAAGCTCCCTCTACACTGTCCCCATCAAACACTCCCAGGACAGGTACAGCACAGGGTTAGATACAGAGTAAAGCTCCCTCTACACTGTCCCCATCAAATACTCCCAGGACAGGTACAGCACAGGGTTAGATACAGAGTAAAGCTCCCTCTACACTGTCCCCATCAAACACTCCCAGGACAGGTACAGCACGGGGTTAGATACAGAGTAAAGCTTCCTCTACACTGTCCCCCATCAAACACTCTCAGGACAGGTACAGCACGGGGTTAGATCCAGAGTAAAGCTCCCTCTCCTGTCCCCCATCAAACACTCCCAGCAAGAGTTCGATTCAGAGTAAAGCTCCAGATATGCCAGCTTTTCAAGACACTCTCAGATGAGGAATAGCAGATGTCAGATAAGGGGAAAGGTTCCAACTCCACTGTCCTACAAATGTTCACCTCAACCTGGAGGGCCATAGGAAAAGAAGTGATGGAATGGGATTAATTGGATGTCATCTTCAAAGAGACTGCAAAGGCAGAATAGGTTGAATGGCCTCCTTGTCCCCTGTAATATTCTTGTATTGATTGAGTTGATGCTAAGTGAATGGGAACCTTGACCCTTGGCTGTATTGGAGCTTATGTGTTATGTACACTTTCTCACCATCACTGAGGTGAAGGAACCGAGATTCTTGGGTTCAGATGAAGGAGACGGCGTTCGATATTGAGGCTGGCAGGCAGATGGTGCCTTTCCAGCTATTTATAAAAATCAATCTCCCTTCTTTCATCCAGATGTCCAGAACAAGCAAAAAGACGTTCTTTTTTTACAATCACCGCGGGAAATCATCTTAAACTTACGTTAGTAATTTAAAATGTCTTGGCCGTTGAATTGGGGCCAATTGTGCGTGACGTGCTTTTAATTAAATTCTCTGCTTACCTTTGGAACTGTTGCTTCAGTCTGAGGAGATAAAGTAATTAACTTGGGAAGCAAAGCTGTTTGCTGTCTGCGCCGCGGGCGAGTGTGAGGGTAAGAAGGAGAAGTCAGCCGAGCCCGTCACCCAGGGTGCTTGGTAGTAAACACCACAAGCTTTCGGGGCTTTTCCCCTTCAACAGGTGATGAAGGAGCCGCGCTCTGAAAGCTAGTGGCGTTTGCTACCAAATAAACCTGTTGGACTTTAACCTGGCGTCATGAGACTTCTTACTGTGTCTACCCCAGTCCAACACCGGCATCGGCACGTCATGCCCAGGGTGTGAACCATACAATCCATACAGTGGAGGAGGAGGAGGCCATTGAGCCCATCTAGTCTGCACTGACTCTCCAACAAAGCAACCTACCCAGGCTCATCCAGCCAATCTACCCCCATGTATTTGCCCCACAGAGTTGATTACTGCACTTCTCCTGTGAGTTGTGTGGAGGGAGGGGGGGGTGTAATCTGGAGTCCAGAGAAGGACAAACTAGCCATTAACTGCAGGCTTCCCGTGGGGGACTGTATCCCTGAAACAGTGAAGAGGGGAGAAATCAGAAATCATTAGAATGGAAGGGCTGGGTGGCAGAGGACTGGAGCAAGTGGCTAATGCATATTTGAATATAAATGATTAAGATAACAACTGCGTTAAGTGCAGGCATTATTCATGTATCACCTTCTGAGCTGTGCAAACCATGCATGTCAATAAGGTTAATCTGATTCCTAAGGATCAATGAAACCAACCATCATTCACTCACAATCTCTTTGCCAATTAACAGCAAATGAAATTAAAATTTCCACTGACACAGCATGTCAAAAGCCCTGCGATTTTCTCCAAATGCAGCAGATGAAAGGAGTTCAGTCTGCTGTGTAATCTCCCCGGGCACACACATCTCCGCACTGGACAAAACACTCAGGAAAGCACACCAATTATATTTAATGGATGCATTAAAAATATCATTAAGATGCCGTTATTGAGTTCCGTCTGAGTTCACAGCTCTCCCTGGCTTTGACATCTCCAGCTGTGGGAAACAGGAGAGCACCCATTCAAGCAATGACATTATCCCCTTTTCAACAACTACCCACTTCTGGCGACTGGCCTTCTGTTCTCCGAGTTAGAAATTGCTGGACTTGAAAAGGCCAAGTCGTCTGCCTTCTCAGATCCTGGGAACTACACGACGCAACAAGAATGGACTCGTGTTCAGACTTTAAAGTTTATTTATTAGTGTCACAAGTACAACCATAGAAACCCTACAGTGCAGACAAAGGCCATTTGGCCCATCGAGTCTGCACTGCCCACAATCTCACCCAGGCCCTATCCCCATATCCTTACCTATTTACCCATTAATCCCACTAACCTTTGCATCTCAGGACACGAAGGGGCAATTTTTAGCATGGCCTATCAACCTAACCCGCACATCTTTGGACTGTGGTAGAATATTGGAGGAAACCCACGCAGACACAAGGAGAATGTGCAAACTCCACACAGACAGTGACCTCAGCCGAAATTCAAACCCAGGTCCCTGGCACTGTAAGGCAGTAGTGCTAACCCACTGTGCCACCCTTAATTGCGTAAGTTAATGTTAAATGCCTACAGGTGAGGAGCACTCACTGGGTATTAATTTGTGTGTTTATGTCTGGCGAGTATTGAGGGGTTAGGGTCCATTATTACCACCAGAAATTATATTCTGGTTCAGTAAGTTAAGTTTCAAGATGTGTAGGTTAGGTGGATTAACACATACACACATGGATAGGCAGACTGACACTCACACACATATGGACAGACACAAACACACACTTGCACCCTCGCTATGACTGTAACATTACATTCTGCACTCTCTCTTTTCCTTCTTGATGAAAGCTATGCTTTCTCTGTGTAGCACACAAGAAACAATACTTTTCACTTTTTAACCAATACATGTGACTATAATAAATCAAATCAAACAGATGCACACGGACACCCGCACACACACACACACACGGACACCCACACCTCCCCCCCCCGACTCACATGGACACACACACACATGGACACATGTACACACACACACCTACAAACACATTCCTGCATGGGCACACACACACATACTCCCACATGGACACACATACACACACATTGCAAAACTTGAAAAGATCAAGTCGCCCACCTTCTCAGATCCTAGTACTTAAACGATGCAACAATAATAGACTTGATTTAATATATTTGGTTTGATTTGATTTATTATTGTCACATGTATTAACATACAGTGAAAAGTATTGTTTCTTGCGTGCTTTTCAGACAAAACATACTGTTCATAGAGAAGGAAAGGAGACAGTGCAGAATGTAGTGTTACAGTCATAGCCAGGGTGTCAAGAAAGATCAACTTAATGCGAGGTAAGTCCATTCAAAAATCTGATAGCATCAGGGAAGAAGCTGTTCTTGAGTCGGTTGGTACGTGTCCTCAGACTTTTGTATCTTTTTCCTGACAGAGGAAGGTGGAAGAAAGAATGTCTGGGGTGTGTGGGGTCCTTAACTATGTTGACTGCTTTGCCAAGGCTGCAGGAAGTATAGACAGAGTCAATGGATGGGAGGCTGGTTTGCGTGATGGATTGGGCTACATTCACAATCTTTTGTAGTTCTTGATCCTTGTGGTCTTGGGCAGAACAGGAGCCCATACCAAGCTGTGATACAACCAGAAAGAATGCTTTCTATGGTGCACCTGGAAAAGTTGGTGAGAGTCGTCGTGGACATGTCAAATTTCATTAGTCTTCTGAGAAAGTAGAGGCTTTCCTAACTATAGTGTTGGTATGGGGGGACCAAGACAGGTTCTTGTTGATCTGGACATCCAGAAACTTGAAGCTCTCGACCCTTTCTACTTCATTCCCATTGATGTAGGCAGAGGCATGTTCTCCTTTATGCTTTCTGAAATCAATGACAATCTCCTTCATTTTGTTGACATTGAGGGAGAGATTATTGTTGCTGCACCAGTTCACCAGATTGTCTGTCTCATTCCTGTACTTGGTCTCGTTGTTGTTGAGTGATGTTAAGTGTTTAAAGTTTATTTATTAGAGTCACAAGTAGGCTTACGTTCACATAGCAATGTGGGTGGCACGGTAGCACAGCTGCCTCATAGCGCCCGGGACCCTGTTTCGATTCCCGGCTTGGGTCACTGTCTGTGTGGAGTTTGCGCATTCTCCCCGTGTCTGCGTGGGTTTCCCCCGGGTGCTCTGGTTTCCTCCCACAGTCCAAAGACGTGCTGGTCCTTGGCCATGCTAAATTCTCCCTCAGTGTACCCGAACAGGTGCCGGAGTGCGGCAGCTATTCCAGCGTTAGCTCAGGCAGGATAAATAGCAGCGGCAGAACACATCAGGCAGAGTCTAGCACCGGAGGCCATTGTAAAGATCTGTTATTGATCAATCTTTCCCTTCAGGGGTGTAGCTGGTGAAACCATCACACAGCCAGCTAAAGGTCGGAAACAAAACACTTCGCTGCCCCTGCTCCTTCTGTGCTTAAAAACATTTTGACAGCACAGCACACAGGTCAGAAAAGCAACTTGTTCTGTCTATATCTTGATCAGAAACGCTCACAAACACAAGCAGACTGTCTTCCCTTTGAAACTCAACTTTTCTCCAGGCTGTATTTGTGTCTGCGGCAATAAGACACGGAGAAATTCTTTTCAAGAGCGCAGCTCGCTGTTGTTGCCTTTCTCTTTAAATTCTGGGCATGTTTGGAACGATCTGAAGTCACATTTCAGATGCGCGTGACGGAGCGATGCTGGCAATGAAGGAGTTTCCAGCAGCAGAGGTTTCCACAGATGGTTTCCCTCTTCTGATGGCGCGGCGCAGTTTCACGCACTCATCCTTTTGGTTCACCCTCCAGCTGAGGTTGTAGAACTCGGTGTGCATGCTGGAAACCTCCCGAGACAGCCCCTGCAAGACAGGAGTGACAGCTTGCTGTTCCGCACATGAGGACGGCCTCAACAGGGAGCTTGGGTTCGTGTCACACTCTCTGTAACCCCCACGACTTGCAAAATCTCACTAACCATCCTGGCTGGAGACAATACACATCTCTTTAACCTGTGCTTAACCCTCTCTCCACTCACATTATCTGGACCTGTAAACACTTAATTACCTGTAAAGACTCGCATTCCAACCATTATCTTGTACATTGAGTTTGTGTCTTGAACACAACTCCTCATTCTCGCGAGGAAGGAGTGACACTCCAAAAACTTGTGCCGCCAAATAAACCAACTGGACTTTAAGCTAGTGTTGTGAGACTTCTTACTGTACTGTACATCATTACAGAAACATCACTGAATCCCCACAGTGCAGAAGGAAGCCATCGGCCCTTCATATCTACACTGACTCTCTGAGAGAGGTGGCACGATGGCGCAGTGGTTAGCACTGCTGCCTCACTGCGCCAGGGATCTGGAGTCGATTCCCGGCTCGGGTCACTGTCTGTGTGGAGTTTGCACATTCTCCCCGTGTCTGTGTGGGTTTCCTCCGGGTACTCTGGTTTCCTCCCACAGTCTGAAAGACGTGATGGTTTGGCGTATTGGCTGTGTTAAATTTTCCTCAGACACCGGACTGTGGCGACTACGGGATTGGCACAGTAACTTCATTGCAGTGTTAATGTTAGCCTACTTGTGACACTCATAAAAATAAACTTTAATAAATAGAGCATCTCACCCAGATCCAATCCCTGCATAGTTATCCCACTAATCCATCTCACTGACCCACCTTGGGACACTAAGGGCCTGAATTTACCAAGGGCGGAAAATCACAGTGAAATTGGGCATCGGTCCGTGACCTGCATCCGAATCCGAGCAGATCGTGGATTTACCGACACCCGATTCGGGGTCACGCATTTAAACCAATTTAATGAACAGCGCGTCCAACTCCCTCACCAAATCCCACTTCACCGTCCTCCGGTCCATTCCAGACTCGCGCTGTAAGCGGCTTGCTGAATAAATGTTTATTTTGCAGGGGAACCTCCGAAGGGGTTTCAGAGCCTTCAGCAGCAGCTCTCTGACCCAGACCATCGTCTGCGAGTGGGGGAGGGAGGCGGGTCACAGCATCTTCGGGTGGGGGCAAGGGGGCTGATCCTTGTCTACAGGTTGTGGGGGGGGGTGCGGGGGTGGCTCGATCACTCACTAATGGCGGGGGGGCGGCGATGGATCTCTGGTGGGTGGGGCAAGGCGGTCCTGCTGCCACTTTGCAGGCAGCCACTCCGGGAGATAGCATTCATTCCTCTGGTTGGGGGAGGGGGGTGGGGGTCACCTGCAGAGTGGCAGCGGACCCCCCCACCCCCACCCATCAGCGAGTGATCGGGCCTCCTCCCCACCACCAGACAATGATCAGCACTCTTGTCCCCCCACCCACCAACCAAAGAGATATGTCTGACTCACCACCTCCTCCTCCTGTCACCACCACCATCCTGCCTCCCCAGACGATGATCTGGGTGAGAGAGCCGCCCTGTCTGCTTTTTTTTTGTTCTTTCCCGACCCGGGTGCGCTTTTTCATGTTTTTTTTCTCGAACCGCGCATCCGCAGTTGAGAGCTCCGATCGTTCCGGCAGCGTCAAACCCCACCCACAGCGCGAATTGGACCAGAGCCCGCAAAAAGCGTACGGGCGCGCTGGAAAGAGGATTCCAGGCTCGGGTTTGTATAATACCCGGATCCGGCCCTCAGACACCAAATGGTAAAATCGGGCCCACGGGGACAATTGCTGATCCACCTAAACTGCACATCTTTGGACTGTGGGAGGAAATTGGAGGGCCCAGGGGAAACCCACGCAGACACGGGGAGAATGTGCAAACTCCACACAGACAGTGACCCGAGGCTGGAATTGAGCCCAGGTACCTGGCATTGTTAGGCAGCAGTGTTAACCACTGTGCCACCATGCCACATGTGTGTGTGTCCATGTGCATGTGCATGCACACACGTCTGTGTGTGTATTTCATGAATCCATATCTACAATCAATAATACCAGGCTGTGACACTCCCTCGCCTTCAGGCTGATCCATCACAGTCCATGCATGAAAAATGGTTCCTTCCACGGGGTGTTGCAGTGGGGAGGAGATAGAATGCTCTTTCAGAGAGCCAGTACAGGCCTGATGGGCCCAATGGCCTCCTGTTACACTGTGAAGATTCTGTGATTTTTTACTGGAGACTAATTCAGGCCCACAGTACCTATCTGCACCCAATCAGTAGTCAGTGCCTGCTACAGAGAGATGGGGACTTGCGATACAGCAAAATAACCAATGAATGGAAAGTACTTTGGATGCATTAAATTAGACAGATTAAAATAAGGTTTGGGCAGAGCTCCAGCAGTCTATTTAACTGAGGTGCCCCTATCTGTTGTCCACAGGTGATTAATGATGGTCCACACATGCTCCATTGTACTGCAGCGAGCACTTACACAAAGATACAATACGGAATCTCTCGGCCCAATAGCTTATGTGTCTGCAGGAAGTGTACATCATCCAAAAACAACAAGACTGGGGCACAAAGGCCACCAGCAGCCAACAACAGCTACACACTCATCTCATATTGGGACTCAACTTCCAGGGAGAAAGGCAGGGGCGAGTGTTTACCGATTAAAAGGACTCTGCTGCTGTGTGCGTGCGCACGCTGTATCAGTACAAAAGGACAGCTCAGGGACATCTGACCGACATTTCCAGTTCTCCACGTTCGGCCTTCTTTTCCTCTTATTCGTTCGTGGGACATGGGCGTTGCTGGCTGGCCTAAGTTGCCCGAGGGCAGTTGAGAATCCACCACATTGCTGTGGCTTTGGAATCACACGTAGGCCAGACCAGGGTAAGGACAGCAGATTTCCTTCCCTAGGGGACATTGAGGGATCAGATGGGTTTTTCTGACAATTGACAATGGTTTCATGGTCATCAGTAGATTCTTAATTCCAGATTTTTTAAATTAAATTCACATTCCACCATCTGCCATGGTGGGATTTGAACCTGGGTCCCCAGGATATTAGCTGAGTTTCTGGATTAATCGTCTAGTGATGACACCATTGGACCATCACCTCTCCTGTCATGAGATTACAATTGGGCATGGTGTTGCAAAAGCAGCTCGCTGATTGGACTGGAGCCGTGACCTCTGGCCTGTGAACCAATCGAGAGTTGAAAGCAACCATTGAAAGGAGAGACAGGACTTGATGGGAAATCCCTAACTGCTCACCCTGCAGGGCTCGTAGAGTACGAGGGGATTGGTAATGACCACACCAGGAGAAGCTCATACACCGAGCCCTGCATAAAGCAGGCCCCTGAGTGGGTCCATTACAGTGTTGCCCTGGTTGGGACCTGCTCGTATTCACCACAGCCTCGTGGTTTTTGCTTTATTTTATTTTGTGCCATTAAGCACTGTTCCTTTACAGCAGACTCCTCGAGTTACTGCACACTTATATTTATTTTCTGCACTCCATCAACAATTCCAAGTGCTTGGGAGGAATGTTGATGGAGTGCATGTTGTGAAGGAGCCTGGAGGCTCACAGGGTCTATTGTAAACTCGTAACTGTGCTCGTGTCCGAGATGCGGCCTGCCTGGGTGCTGTCTCTGTGCCGGATTCTTCCAGGCTCTCCCATACATCGGCCCTGATTTTCCCCACTGGCCTCGGGCAGGAGCCTGTGTGTCTCAGGTGGGCGAGGTCGTAAAATATCGGGAATAATCTCCCATCATGCGACTCTCTGCGTCCTGCTTTGAGCAGCACTGTTCTCCAGCCCCCCCATTAACCCTGGCTCTGACAAACATACTTACACCGGAATGGCCATGCTGCTACCCCTCAAAGGCATCAGTAACAGTACCAGGTGAACTGGCTGCCCCCATCCAGCACCCAGAAGACTGATCAGAAAAGGTCGGCAGCTCCTTCCTTTCACGTCCTGTGCAAGGATGTAAACTGAAGCAGGATTTCCACTTTGGGTCAGAGGATCGTGGAATAGAATCCCCACAGTGCAGAGGGAGGCCATTCAGCCCATTGAGTCAACACTGACAACAATCCCGCCCACAATCACCATAACGCCACATATTTACTCAGCCAGTCCGGTGCTGGGAGATGCTAGTGGGGCGCAAACCCCACGAATCCACCCACACGAGAATCTCCCGGCCCGCTGCGATGGGAGAAGCATGGCCCACATCCAAAATGATGCCTGGTCCCAGACGACAACATGCCCTCCCTACCGCACTGAAGGGTCAGTCTCAGCATTGACACTCAAGACTCTAGGGTGGGTTTCGAACCCACAATCTTCTGACTCAGCCAGAATCTTCGGAAATATGAAGTAGAGGAAGTAGGAGAATTTCACAGTAATTTCATTGCAGTGTTAATGTAGGCCTTACTTGTGACTAATAAATAAACTTTAGAGGTTGGTCACCTTCCCTTCCAATCGTATGGCTGACATTGTACCCCAAGGCTGCCTTCCAGCTGAACCCCACATCCCTGAGAGTTCTTCTCATCCAAAAATATCCGTCTGTGTCTTCAGAGCCGAACGGCTAAGAATCCACAGCCTTCTGCTGGCTGTTTCAAACCTTTCACAGCTCTTTCCCCTCAGTCCCCCAGTCATCCTGGGATGAATCCCTCTTGTTTTCACAACCCAGCCAAGAGAAAAATCCTCCCAGAATCATAAGACCATCAGACCTAAGAGCAGAATGAGGCCACTCGGCCCATCGAGTCTGCTCCACCATTCAATCATGGTTGATATTTTTCTCATCCCCATTCTCCTGCCTTTCCCCTGATCCCCTTATGAATCAAGAACCTATCTATCTCTGTCTTAAAGACACTCAATGACCCGGCCTCCACAGCCTTCTGCGGCAAAGAGTTCCACAGATTCACCACTCTCTGGCTGAAGAAATCCCTCCTCATCTCTGATTTAAAGGATCGTCCCTTTAGCCTGAGGCTGTGCCTTCTGGTTCTAGTTTTTCCAACTCGTGGAAACATCCTCTCCATGTCCATTCTATCCAGGCCTCACAGTATTCTCTAAGTTTCAATAAGATCTCTGCCCCCCTCATCCACCCGGTCCCCAAACCTGTTCAG
Source organism: Carcharhinus amblyrhynchos (assembly GCF_965287045.1). NCBI lineage: Eukaryota > Metazoa > Chordata > Chondrichthyes > Carcharhiniformes > Carcharhinidae > Carcharhinus > Carcharhinus amblyrhynchos. The sequence continues at coordinate 20,151,782 of NC_137357.1, forward strand.
AAGTTTATCTGTCAAAAGGCTTGCCTAAGTTAACCAGGTGTCAACAGCGTAAATGTGGCTCCATATCAGATTCGCATCGTAGAGACGCAGGGATGTCTGGACACCCCTCCCATTCGTTTGCATATACTGCCTACTTGTCGCAATTTACCAGCTCAAACCTTTTTATTTACCAAAATCAAACTGAACATTGTCGGAATAATTAGGACTATTTTTGGTTTTCTTTGGGGTCGACTACAACATTTTTCTGCTCTTGTGGCACAGGTGGCACAGTGGTTAGCACTGCTGCCTCACAGTGCCAGGGACGTGGGTTCAATTCCAGCCTCATGAATTATAGAACAGTATAACTCATCCCTGCAGTGCAATTGTATAACACACTGTTTGTGTGGAGTTTGCATGTTACCCCCGTATCTGCTTGGGTTTCCTCTGGGCGCTCCGGTTTTCTCCCACAGTGCAAAGATGCACAGGTTAGGTGGATTGGCCGTGCTAAATTGCACCTTAGGGTCTTGGGATGTGTAGGTTAGGGGGATTAATGTGGTAAATACACAGGGTTATGGTGATTGGGCCTGGGTGGGATGCTCTGTCACACCGGTGGCTCCTTCTGCATTGCAGGATGATATGATTCGATGTTCTTTCACCTTTGGTGTCCCCCATCACCGTGTCCCACTGAGGTTCAACTCAACGGGTGCTGGATGTCCTTCGATTCACAGTCCGCTCTCAACTTGGGAGCTCAGTAAGTGTTGGATATCACGTCACAGGGAACCACTGGACCCCTGCACAAGGACACCACACACCAGAGTGTCTGTCCGCAGCAACACAGGCTGAACTTCCACTCTCCAACGGTGTGGCTAATTATCTCACTCAGAGGTGGTGTTCTGGCTGGGATAGGATATCCCAACCGGGACTTGGGTTTTGAACCTGGAACAGTCTGGCTTAGCATTGGGAATTTTTTTTTGTTTGTTTGACATTAATTACTGCGCAAATAATCCAGCGCTTCACCACACTTCCAGCAAGTGACCGGCTTCAAAGGTCCTCTCCTTCTAATTCCAGTGGGAGTTGCAGGCACTGAATGGAGATGTGTTCCTTTGGTGACTGTGCTCGAAGCTGTTTTCATTCCCTCAGGGGAGAACTTGGCTGGAACTTTAGGAGTTGGCACCACATCAAGACCTGAGCCCAAGAGTACTAAGAGTCATTCTTTACAAGCGTCGACCTCCCAGCTTGGGGTCGTGTGTGCGCTCAGATGAAAGCCTCCGAGCTGACCTCCAGGTTGCAGTCATCCTGGCTCCCGGCCACCCAGAGGCTGAGCGCATCCCAATTAGGTGCAACCTGAAGAGGTCCCAAATGGGCCATCTTGTCAGCCAAAGAAACTTAAAGGCTTGAGGATCTTCAGCCAAAGATATCACTGGCACACTTCATTAGTGTCGACATCACACAATGTTGGGTGTCCACAGGCTGGTAGAGTATCAAATAGACAGCTCAGATTAACACTCGGGGCCTTAATAATTCAGCATGTTCATTGAAAGAGCTCCAGATTTCAGGCTGGCAATCTAATAAACCGACACTTGATTCAGTGGAAATATCTTAAGATTGGGCGGAGGGGGGAAAAGAAAATAATGCGTGGACATTAATAAAAGATACCAGATTTCATTTCATTCCCAGCCTTGGTCTGAAGGAAATAACTGCAGAAATATCTGACCCGACAAGGCATGGGAGGAAAAGGCCTTCGGAAATTGAGAGGGCCATAAAATATGCATGAGACTGCCTTAACGCTTTTCTCAAGGTTAATGGTGTTTTTAGTGTGGACCGGCTTATTGAGAGGGGAGGCAGCCATTGCTGGATGCCAGGCACGTTCGCTGGCTGTCTGCTGGAATTGTTGACATTCTGGTCAGTGACGGAGCAGATTTGAATGGAAGGGCTGAAATCACAGTCCTCAGGGCTGGGTCAGTACCCGAGTGGACAGTCGGCGGGGCCAGTGACCTGCAGCATCCTTTCTCACTGTTCTGCTGTTCCTTCTCAACCGTGGACCCAAGACATGCTGCAGTTCCCGTATCAAAAAAAAAATGGGTGATATTTTCCTGCCCTCTCCACCTCCCCATCTTGAGAAGACTTGACTACAGGGATAGGGATGCTTTGCTGCAATTGTACAGGGTGGTGGTGAGGCCACACCTGGAGTATCGTGTGCAGTTTTGGTCTCCTTATCTGAGGAAGGATGTCCTTGCTATAGAGGGAGCACAGCGAAGGTTTACCAGGCTCATTCCTGGGATGGCAGCTCTGTCATAGGAGGACAGACTAAGCCAGCTGGGATTATATTCACTGGAGTTTAGAAGAGTGAGAGGGGATGTGATCGAAACTTATAAAATTCTAACAGGATTAGACAGGGTAGATTCAGAAAGAATGTTCCCGATGGTGGGGGAGTCCAGAACTAGGGGGTCATAGTTTGAGGATAAGGGGGCTAAGTCTTTCAGAACTGAGGTGAGGAGAAATATCTTCACCCAGAGGGTGGTGAATGTGTGGAATTCACTGCCGTCTCGTGCAGAACAGTGACAGCGTCTGGGTTGAATCCTGGATGGATTCAGAGGTTGAGGACAGTTTTAAGAAAGATTACAAAGGAGGTCTGAAACCGCACCCCCTGTGGCTTTGACGGAGAAGACAGGACTGAGACTTCCAGCCTCTTCTTCTATCCTTCCCTGAGGTAGTCTGGTTATGACTCAAAATGCATCACAAAATAACCACTTGACCCCCCTGGACCTTGAGGGGTGCTGAAAAAAGAGACATGCTGCTGAAGCTTCTCAGTTTGCACTCATCAGGACAAGAATGCCAGATCTCACAAGGGGGAGAACAATGTAGATCGCATGAGAATCAGCTGTTGATTGGTTAGCCAGCAGGCTGTGATTGGTAGAGTTGCTGCCATGGAGATTGTATGCATGGGACAGTATTCCCTGTTCATGTCCCATGGTAACACCTCCTCTCATCAGGATTCCCAGCCCAGTTGATTTTCCTTCACTCCAGGCAAGCTAAGGGCTCCAAACAAGTGCAAAGGTCATCGTTAAACATGGTGTGTCCTCTGAGACTAAAGAGTTCATCCTTTCAGTGAGATTATCAATGACATTGATTAGACTCTGCATGCAGGATCAGTAGAGATTGAGCTTGGGAACTGGAGAGCCCAGGCTTTGACGTGCTGTGCTGACCTATTGATGACTCATTCAGATTATTGATGAAACAATAGTCGGACAATTCGCTTCGAATCATAGAATCCCTACAGTGCAGAAGGAGGCCATTTGGCCCATCGAGTCTGCACCCAGCACAATCCCACCCAGGCTCCATTCCCATAGCCCCACGCATTTACCCTAGCTGGTCCCCTTGACACCAAGGGGCAATTTAACATGACCAATCCACCGAACCCGCACGTCTTTAGAGTGTGGGAGGAAACTGGAGCACCCGGAGGAAACCCACGCAGACACGGGGAGAACATGCAAATTCCACACAGACAGTGACCCAAGGCCTGTATTGAACGTGGGTTCACGGCACTGTGAGACAGCAGTGCTAACCCACTGTGCCACCCATTTGTCTTGTCTTTTATCTGTTGCAAGTCTCAAAGGGATTGATCATTGACATTCAGGAGGTGTGGAGACCACAAAGCGTCAAAATAAATACCGATCAATCGAAACTGTATCCACACTTGGCCTCCTCAACATAAATGCACGTTGCAGGAACTGATTAACAGTGAACATTGAAAGCAAAACATCACTGGCATATATTACTGCATCGGCCAGTTCCCTTTGTCTTAAGGAAGCAAGCGTGTAAGACCAAAAGAGGTGGGGAATAAATAATGTCTGGCATTTTCCTCAGCATAAGGGATAGAGTCAGAGAGGTTTACAGCATGGAAACAGGCCCTTTGGCCAAACTTCTCCATGCCGTCTTTTTCTTTCAAACTCTAAGCTAATCCCAATCGCCCGCACTTGGCCCATATCCCTCTGTACCCATCGTACCCATGGAACTATCTAAATGCTTTTTAAAAGACAAAATTGTACCCGCCTCTACTACGACCTCTGGCAGCTTGTTCCAGACACTCACCACCCTCTGTGTGAAAAAATTGCACTTCTCTCCTCTCACCTTAAACCTGTGCCCTCCAGTTTTAGACTCCCCTACTTTTGGGAAAAGATATTGGCTATCTAGCTGATCTGTGCCCCTCATTATTTTATAGACCTCTATAAGGTCACCCCTCAGCCTCCTACGCTCCAGAGAAAAAAGTCTTAGTCTATCCAGCCTCTCCTTACAGCTCAACCCATCAAGTCCCGGTAGCATCCTAGTAAATCTTTTCTGCACTCTTTCTAGTTTAGTAATATCCTTTCTATAACAGGGTGACCAGAATTGCACACATTATTCCAAGTGTGGCCTTACCAATGTCTTGTACAACTTCAACAAGACATCCCAGCTCCTGTCTTCAATGTTCTGACCAATGAAACCAAGCATGCCGAATGCCTTCTTCACCACTCTGTCCACCTGTGACTCCACTTTCAAGGAGCTATGAACATGTACCCCGAGATCTCTTTGTTCTGTAACTCTCCCCAATACCCTACCATTAACTGAGTAAGTCCTGTTCTGGTTCAATCTACCAAAATGCATCACCTCGTGTTTGTCTGAATTAAACTCCATCTGCCATTTGTCAGCCCACTGGCCCAACTGATCAAAATCCTGTTGCAAGCTGAGGTAACCTTCTTCACTGTCCACCATGCCACCAATCTTGGTGTTATCTGCAAACTTGCTAACCATGCCTCCTATATTCTCATCTAAATCATTCATACAAATGATAAATAACAGTGGGCCCAGCACTGATCCCTGAGGCACACCGCTGGTCACAGGCCTCCAGTTTGAAAACAACTCTCTACAACCACCCTCTGGCTTCTGTCAAGAAGCCAATTTTGTATCCACTGAGATACCTCACCCTGGATCCTGTGAGATTTAATCTTATGCAACAGCCTACTATGTGGTACCTTGTCAAAAGCCTGGCTAAAGTCCTTGTAGACAACATCAACTGCACTGCCCTCATCTACCTTCTTGGTTACTCCTTCAAGAAACTCAAATTTGTGAGACATGATTTTCCACTCACAAAACCATGCTGACTGCCCCCAAGCAGTCCTTGCATCTCTAAACGCCTGTAGATCCTGTCTCTCAAAGTACCTTCCAACAATTTACCCACCACAGATGTGAGTCTCACTGGCCTGTAGTTCCCAGGCTTTTCCCTGCAGCCCTTTATAAACAAAGGCACAGCATTTGCCACTCTCCAATCTTCAGGCACCTCACCCTGACTATCGATGATTCAAATATCTTGGCTAGGGGACCCGCAATTTCCTCCCCAGCCTCCCACAATGTCCTGGGATATACTTCATCAGGTCCTGAGGATTTATCGACCTTGATGCGCTTTAAGACTTCCAGCACCTCCTTCTCTGTATTATGTACACTCCTCAAGACATTACAATTTATTTCTTCAAGTTCCCTAACATCCATACTTTTCTCAACAGTTAATACTGATGAGAAATTTTCATTTAGGATCTCACCCATCTTTGGGGATCTGCACATAGATAACCTTGTTGATCCTTAACCAGTCCTACTCTCTCCCTAGTTACTCTTTTGTGCTTTATGTATTTGTAGGAGCTTTCTGGATTCTCCTTTGCGTTATCTGCCAAAACAATCTTGTGTTCCCTTTTTGCCCTCCTGATTTCTCTTTTAACTCTACTCCTACACCCCCTATACTCTTCAAGGGATTCACTTGATCCCAGCTGTCTTTGCATGTCATGTATCTCTTTTCTCTTGACCAGGGCCTCAATATCCCGAGTCATCCAGGGTTCCCGACTTCCGCCAGCCTTGCCCTTCACTCTAAGAGGAATGTGCTTTTCCTGAACCCTGGTTAACACACTTTTGAAAGCCTGCCACTTACCAGACACCCTTTTGCCTTCCCCAGTTAACTTTTGAAAGTTCCTGACTGACACCATCAAAATTGGCCTTGCCCCAGTTTAGAATTTTAACTTTTGGGCCAGACCTATCATTCTCCATAGCTATCTTAAAACGAATGGAATTATGGTCACTGGTCCCAAAGTGATCTTCACTAACACTTCTGTCACCTGCCCTTCCTTATTTCCCAAGAGGAGGTCAAGTTTTGTCCCCTCGCTAGTCGGGTCATCCACATACTGAATGAGAAATTCCTCCTGAATACACTCAACAAATTTCTCTCCATCCGACCCAGTCCCAGTCAATGTTGGGAAATTTAAAATCTCCGACTATTACCCCCTATTTTTCTTGGAGCTATCTGTAATCTTCTTACATATTTGCTCCTCAATTTCCCACCAACTATTTGGGGGCCTATAGTACAACCCTATCAAAGTGATTTCCCCCTTCTTATTTCCCAGTTCTACCCATATAGACTCAGTGGGCGAACCCTCGGACATATCCCCTCTCAGTACGGCCCTGATGCTTTCCCTAGTCAAAAGTGCAACTCCCCCTCCCCTCTTACCTCCCGTTATATCTTTCCGATAGCACCTGTACTCTGGAACATTGGGCTGCCAGTCCTGTCCCTCCCTTAGCCATGTTTCAGTAATTGCTATAATATCCCAGTTCCACGTACCCACCCATACCCTGAGTTCATCTGCCTTGCCCGACAGGCCTCTGGCATTAAGATAAATGCAGTTTAATCTGAACTGCCCTTGCTCTCTGTCTTGCATTTACCTGATCTGTCTGATACTCGGATTACTGACACTGCCTTTACGATTTAATGTGCTTTCTTTAACTTCTGTGCTGTCCTCAAACTTCTCTTCTGTCTCCCTACTGCTCTGGATCCCACCCCCCTAAAAATCGCAACTTACTGCTCCCTTCCTTGTCGTCTTTTTATTTGGTTAGAGGAGATCACATTTCTCCACAAAATTTCACAGAATCCCTACAGTGCAGAAAGGAGGCCATTCAGCCCGTTGGGTCTGCACTGACTCTCTGACAGAGTATCTTACCCAGGACTGACTCTCAGGGGGAGTGAGCCTGGGTAGGATACCCTGTCATATCATAGAATCATAGAATCGAAAGAGCAGAAGGAGGCCATTTGGCCCGTCGAGCCTGCACTGACTCTCTGACAGAGTATCTTACCCAGGACTGACTCTCAGGGTATCTTCCTCAGGGTTCGGGTTTCCTCCGGATGCTCTGGTCTCCTCTCTCAGTAAAAAGTCTGACAACACCAGGTTTCAGTCCAACCTATTTATTTGATAATATTCTCACAAGCTTTCGAGGGGTTACCCTCTTCGTCAGGTGAAGAGGGTAACCCCTCGAAAGCTTGTGAGAATATTATCAAATAAATAGGTTGGACTAAAACCTGGTGTTGTCAGACTTTTTACTGTGTTTACGCCAGTCCAACGCCGGCATACCCACATCATGACTCCTCTCTCAGTCCAGAGATGTGCAGGTTAGGTTAATTGGCCATGTTAAATTGCTCCTTAGTATCAGGGAGATTAATGGGGTAAATATATGGGATTACAGAAATCGGGCCTGGGTGGAATTGTTGTCAGTGCAGGCTCGATGGGCCAAATGGCCTCCTCTGCACTTTAGATTCTATGATATGACAGAGTATCTTACCCAGGCTCGCTCCCCTGCCCTATCTCCGTAACCCCACAAACTTACACGGTGAATCCTCTAATCTTGGAACACTGAGACGCAATTCAGCATGGACAATGCTGCACAGGAGTGTGGGAGGAAACCCACACAGACACAGGGAGAACGTGCAGGCTCCACACAGACAGTGACCCAAGCTGGGAATTGAACCCAGGTCCCTGGTGCTGTGAGGCTGCAGTACTAACCACCATTCTACCATGCTATCCCTTCTTAACCATTCTTCACTGCCCTGAGACAGTGGGTCACCAGATCAGCCTTTTGCTTCAACACTGTAATCCTTGAGATGATGAATGTTCCTGTCACAAAATGCTTTTGGGAGCTCACAGGCGTGCAAGTTCCAAAATACATTCAGTTCCCAAACGGCTGCTTGTTCATTGTGCTGTGGCGTTTTGTTTCAGTGATGTGTGCCAAGGGCCAAACCTTTGCTTAGGGTGGGTTTTTTTCCTTAAATTGCTGATCAGCTGCTGTTGGAGGAAGTTGCTTTGAACATCCCTCCCTTTGTGAGGAGGTTCGACACAGGCAGAGGAATCACTGCATCGCTTGTTTCTCCTGGGAAGGGATGAGAAGGAAAGGTCGGTGTTGAGTTTTGGGCAGGAACAGTGACCCAGTGGACAAGCCCACCTCCTGCAATTGGGAGGCAGACAGGTCAACAAGATCCCAAGGTTTCCATCCCAGCGAGGTGACAACTCGACTGCTATTGTTTGCCTCGCTATCTCCAAGCTAAGAAGGAGAAATTACCATGGGGTTCCCACACATGGGTGGGGAGGGTGGCACAGTGGTCAGCACAGCTACCACACAACACCAGAGCCTGGGTTCGATTCCGGCCTCAGGTGACTGTTGTGTGCACATTCTCCCCATGTCTGCATGGGTTTTCTCTGGGGGCTCTGGTTTCCTCCCACACTCTAAGATTTGTGGGTTAGGTGGATTGGCCAAACTAAATTGACTCTTAGCATCAGGGCATTAACAGGGTAAATGTGTGGGGTTACGGGGATAGGGTGGAGAGGGCCTGGGGAAGATACGCTGTCAGAGAGTCAGTGCAGGCCTGATGGACCGAATGGCCTCTTGTGAGGTTCTATGAACCTCAGCTGAATAGACTGAATCGATTCAAGACAACAGACATGTATGACAGAGAATGTTGACAGGACCTCAGCGGGTTGGTGAAGTAGAACTGTGAGGGTTTATTGACATTGTCAGGCTCACAACTCGTCTCCCTCTCCAGCCAGTGACCCAGCCATCCCCTACTGATTGGTGCTAAAGGACGATGAATACCCATTGCCCGTTTCTCTTATCCTTAACAATGGAATAGATAAGACATTGACCCAGAAGGAAGCCATCATGCTGTTGGTGTTTGCACCAGTTGGACAATAAATATCTACCCCAATCCCTCTCTGCAGCTCCAAAAAAGCTGCAAAGTGCTGCTTCAATGTGCTGAGGTTTCTTGACCACTCTTTGCGGCAAAGAGACCCTGCAGTGAATCCCCCCCTCCATCCCCACCAACCCCCACCCTCTGGATGAAAGCCTCTCTCCTCAGTTTCCGTCTGATCCTTCATCAGAACATAAGGAGCAGGAGTCGGCCATCTGGCCCCTCGAGCCTGCTCCGCCATTCAATTAGATCACGGCTGATCTTTTCACGGACTCAGCTCCACTTACCCACCCACTCACCAGAACCCTCAACTCCTTTACTGTTCAAAACTCTATCTGTCCTTGCCTTAAAAACATTCAATGAGGTAGCCTCAGCTGCTTTCTCCAATGTCTTTTAGTCCCTGTCCCAGGTGATTGAAGTCATGACAAAGGATCAGGGATCCTTTCTATCCACAGCACGCTTCCAGCACCCCTGACACACGGGAAAAGCAAGGCTGGTTTTACTGAGTCACAAACCCGCAATGGCAAATTCCTCCTTTGGATCATTTCTTTGTAGTATTTCAAACCGTGATTCCCTCACACTCAGGCTGTGAAACTTAGCAACACAAACGCTGGCGGCCCCGGGGCTGAGGTCCTGGCTGACCGGAGGGCAGTTCCAAAGCTGAACCTGATGGGCCGAGTGGCCTACCTCTGCTCCTACGTCTCACACCACCATCCTGCCTGATTTGCCCTCCATAAACCGGGGGGCGGGGGGGCTGTGACCCCCCCACACAGTCAATCAGCGTCATGTTTCGTCCCTCTACCTGTACTCAAAGGGGGTTTTTTGTATTCATTTGTGGGACATGGGTGTTGTTGGCTGGGCCAGCATTTATTGCCCATCCCTCGGAGCTCTTGGAGGGCAGTTGAGAGTCAACCACATTGCTGTCATATGTAGAAACATAGAATCGAGAAGCAGGAGAAGGCCATTCGGCCCATCAATCCTGCTCCACTATTCATTATGATCATGGCAGATCGTCAAATTCAATAAAGCTGGTTGCTCCTTCCCTGGGCCAGACTGGGTAAGGACGGCAGATTGCCTTCCCTCAAGGGATAGTGGTGAAGCAGATGAGTTTTTCTGACAACCCACAATGATTTTATGATCATCAGTCGATTCTTAATTCCAAATATGTTTCGATCGAATTCAAATCCCACCATGTGCTGTGCCGGGATTCGAACCAGGCTCCCCAGAACCTGGGCTGAGTTCCTGGATGACCTGAGATAATGAAGGATGGGTGGTGGGCTGGGGGTGGGGGGGGGGGGGGCGGAGAGCCCTGCGTGGTGGAACCAGGGACCATCTTGGTTCGTGTACCTTGATCCCACTGTGCAGCCACAGGCCCTGCCCACAGAAACACGACTGGCGCGGAGCCTGAAACGGTAACTTGGCGGGTCATGTTTAATTCACAAATAACGGGTTTGAGGCTTGAAGTGGTGTTCTGCTGCCAAGGATTTATTTCGGAGGACTGATGCAATTCCCCTTTACAGGTTTCTCCGACTGACCTGCGCCCCTGGGAGTCGGGCGTGAAGTTATCCCTGGCAGGAGGTTTTAAGGTCTCTCTCTCTCATCTTGTCTGACAGATGTTAAGGGTCACAAGCTTGAACAGAGCTTGGCCAGAATAAATTTAAAGCCTTGGGGATCGAGAAACACAACATTAAAGTGCCAAGAGTTCAGTGTGGCTGAGTGGCAGGAGTTGGAAGTCTATTCCTGTGGGGGTGGCGGGGGGGGGGGGGGGGTCGCAGAACAGAAAGGATAAGGAATGCAGATAGCATTTACAGAATGGACTGAGAAGTGATGTCTGATGCACATCGATAGGGGAGAGTGGGGATTAAAAACATATCTATCTATTTTCTTGCTGTCAGACAGCGCTCAGTTGTGTCCATTTCTGAATGATCACAGATAATGCAAGCAATGTTTTGTTTCATTCTCCCCCCACGGTTCCCCACTTTCAGCTCAGAGGCAATTGAACGAAGCAATTTCCACTCAATCCCTCAGCTCCGTGCTTCAGCCCAAGCCTGAGCAGGGAAGCCTGACGTCTCTTCCATTTGCCGCACTGTGGCCTCTCTCCGTTCCACCACTCAGCAAAGTGCCGGGCTGAGGGTAATATGTTATGGGGAACACGTACTTGTAAGCATCAGGCTCAGGCTGTCAAAACCCACTTTGCTGAACAGCCTTGTTGTCAGCTGTGGAGGGAGGCAGACAGCTGGCTTTATAACCAGCTCACAGAGGCAGCCTGAATCCCAGGGTCCCCAGTCACCCCTCTATTGTCCATTAACATTTGGGAAGGCAAAGGGACTTTGTCAGGGGTGCGCAGAAGCAATTTGATTTGATTTATTATTGTACCATGCATGAAAAGTATTGTGTCTTGCATGCCATACAGACAAAACACACTGTTCATAGAGTACAGAGAGGAGAAAGAAAAGGGAGGGTGCAGAATATAGTGCTACAGTCACAGATAGGGTGAAGAGACAGATCAACTTAATTATCGAAAGGTCCATTCAAAAGTCGAATGACAGCAGCAGGGAAGAAGCTGTTCTTGAGTCGGTTGGTACATGACCTCAGACTTTTGTATCTTTTTCCCGATGGGAGAAGGTGGAAGAGAGAATGTCCGGGGTGCGTGGGGTCCTTAATTATGCTGGCTGCTTTGCCGAGGCAGTGGGAAGTGTAGACAGAGTCAATGGATGGGAGGCTGGTTTGCCTGATGGATTGGGCTACATCCACAACCTTCTGTAGTTTCTTGGTCAGAGCAGGAGCCCATACCAAGCTGTGACACCTCTGGATGCTCTCTGTGGTGCATCTGTTAAAATTGGTGAGAGTTGTGGCAGACATGCCGAATTTTCTGGATATGTTGAGTCAGGGAGAGTGCATAAGCCTCCAAGCTACTCATCTTCCTGAGCCTCACAACCTGACTTGCCCCACAGATAGAAAAGGCTGCAGGTTCCACACTGAACTCTGCAACCATCTCACAACTGGTCAAACCAGAGCGGCAGCAAGTTATCCTCGATCATGAAATCCATTGACTGGGTCAGATCTGATTATCTGTCCTGACAGTACTGGCACTGAGACTGAACAATCTTCTGTGGTCAATGGGCTACAGAACATTCACAATACACAGCGTTCACTCAGATAAACTGTTGGAGCAGTGTCATGGATTTGTAACAAGGCCCAGAATTCCCACAGGGAATGGCGGAATGTAATCTACCAACCAACAAGGGAGAATGTGCCAGCAGCCCACTTTCAAAGGGGCTGATGAGATATATCCTTTTCTCAGTAATGAGACGAGTGGACGTTGCGATAAGGTTAGAGATAAATAGCTTTAACCTCAGTAAACTGTTTCCCCAGGTGAGTGAGAGGTGAAGCGGAGGGATACAGATATTAATTTTTGAGAGTCAGGAATATTGGAAAGACAGATGGTGGTCAGAATCAAAGGGAGTCAGGTGTAAGATTGTCGGTTCTTGCAGAAGCAGAGAAGGCCTGTTAAATATCTGACTGGAAGGCCAGCAGTTTAACATTGCTCAGGAAGGTCAGGCTAACATCCAACAGCAAGCCAGCTAATAGCAGAGGCCCTTTCCAAAGTCTCACAGCTAACTTAGTGCAGAAACCTTCCTAAAAGCACTTTATCTTTCTTCAGCAAACCAGTCTTCCCAGATTGGATCATTCTCCTTGTATTGTGTGGGAACTATAACCTGGATTTAACTTTTAGATTTGTTTAAAATAAGTGTTGTTTTGGGATGTCTTACTGAGTGCAGGTATCAGGGATATAGTTTGGAACAAGGGGTAATTTCCAGATAGAACCGTGTGTCTGTGTATACTCCAGTGCGTCTTATAGAATTACAGTCTTGTTTATGTGTTCTTGTCTTTTCTTTCAGTTAATAAATAGCCTCCAGTAATTGGCATGCTACAACTGGGTGGCTCATTCTCAGAAATCATTCCACCTGACTCCTCACACCATTTCAAATCCAGTCACATGTACAACCATGAGCTGGTGTTTCACGTCCAAGCATCCTTACAGATAACACAAGCATGGTTTGTGATAAAGAATAAAGGACACTATAGCACAAGAACAGGCCCTTCGGCCCATTAAGTCTGTGCCGACACAGATGCCTCTTTAATACTTCCTTGCCTCTACATGGTCCATCTCCCTCTATTCCCTGCTTATTCATGTATCTATTCAGATGCCTCATGAATGTTGTTCTAGAATTTGCTTCCACCATCTCCCCCGGCAGCGAGTTCCAGGCACTCACCACCCTCGGTGTGGAAAACTTGCCCCTTCCATTCCCTTTAAACTTTTCCCCTCTCACTTTCAACCTATGCCCGAGTAATTGACCCTTTGACCCTGGGAAAAAGTCTCTGCCTGCCTTAATCAGGTTCCCACTCGCCCTCTGATGCTCCAGTGAAAACAATCCAAGTTTGCTCAACCTGTCTTTATAGTCCATATCTTCCAAACCAGGCAACATCCTGGTAACTCTCTTCTGCGCCATTTCCAATGCATCAACATCCTTCTGGTGGTGTGACAACCAGAATTGAACACAATACTCCAAATACGGCCTAACCAAAGTCTTACAAGCTGCAATATGATTTTCCAATTCCTGTACTCAATGCCCTGCCCGATGAAGGCCAGCATGCCATTCACCTTCTTGTCCACCTGAGTTGCTACCTTCAGGGAACTGTGGGTCTGCACGCTGTGATCCCTCGGTATGCTAATATTACCATTTACTGTATACTTTCCTCCTGCAGCAGACCTTCCAGATCGCATCACCTCACATTTGTGACAACAGGAGACAGAACAAATGTATATTGAAATTGGGAGGAGACTTTCTCATGACTCTGAACAAACAAAAGCTGTGTCGTGTACACATAGATCAGGTTGTCTGACAGAAAGGAAACCGGCTCAACCAAGCTCTTTGACTGATCTGTCACTGGCTGCCAGCCAATGAGACAAATGGAGGTGTGTACATTTCTTCACCTTGAATTTCCATCGTGACTGCTCTCTTGGGGTCTCAAGGCACAGGTTCGAGGAAGTTATCCTTGGCCACCTGGTCGGTTAAAGCGCCTCTGAGGAAGTGAGGCTTTGATACAATCATAGAATTATAGAAAGCCTAAGTGCAGGAGGCCATTCAGCCCATCGAGTCTGCACCGACAACAATCCCACTCAGGCCCTATCCCCGTAACCCCGCTAATCTCTTAAACCGATGCATCCCGGGATATTAAAGGGCAATTTAGCACAGCCAGTGCACCTAACCCGCAAATCTTTGGACTGTGGGAGGAAACGGGAGCACCAGGAGGAAACCCACACAGACACAGGGTGAACGTGCAAACTCCACACAGACAGTGACCAAGGCTAGGAATCGAACCCAGGCCCCTGGGGCTGTGAGGCAGCACTGCTAACCACTGTGCCACCGTGGCGCCCACTGGAGTATGATCACCCCAGAAGCAGGATCTGTTACCCGTCTCCAGAATAAGCATCTGAATATATCTTTGCACCATCCATCTCAAAGTGCGTCAGACAACAATGAATGCCATGAGCTCAAAGTCAACGTTGCCTTTCTAAAGCGCTAATTTTGCTTGCCATCTGTGAAATCTATTTGCTCTCACCCACAGTCCACCATCAGACCAAGTCAACATTCACATGAGAGCTGTTTCTGTTTCAACATCACAGCCTGGAAACAGAGAATAAATGAGTCCAGTGCACTGTCCCTTAATCCAATGCTAGTGTTACAGTCTCACTGTTTCCCCTTACATCACTGGCTGGGCCAGCAATTTCTTGCCCGTCCCTAATTGCCCCCGAACTGAGTGGCTTGTGTCACCATTACACACGGCTGTAAGAAAACCGCTCGAGGGCCCAAGAAGGTGGTTATTACATGGCCAGTGAAGCTCGGACGATGGCATAGAGGTTCGGCTGAGACAGGAACCATGGCAGGACCTTCATGTGTGGCCCCCCCCCCCCCGCTCCGTTGTCTCGCAGTCAGCGAGTGGCAGGTTCACATCCCACTCCGCAGGTTTGAGTGCCAGCTCCAGGTTGGCAGTTCCTTGCACCAGCTGCTATGCTGAGTCCTCATCTTAACTTCCAGGTGAACTTGAAAGCTCCCTCGATAGAAGAAGAGCAGGAAGGATCTCCGCAGTGTCCTGGCCAACGTTAACGCCTCCATCAACGTCACGGGCAGCACGGTGGCACAGTGCTTAGCACTACAGCCTCACTATGCCAAGGACCCGGGTTCAATTCCCAGCTTGGGACTGTGTGGAATCTGCACGTTCTCCCCATGTCTGCTTGGGTTTCCTCTGGGTGCTCTGGTTCCCTCCCACATTCTGAAAGATGTGCTGGTTAGGGTGGATTGGCCATCCTAAATTCTCCCTCAGCGTACCCCAACAGGTGCCGGAGTGTGGCGACGAGGGGATTTTCACACTAACTTCATTGTTAATGTAAGCCTATCTGTGACATTAATAAATAAACTTTAAACTTCACTGAAATAGATTGCCTAGTCATTTTTCCCTCATTGCTCTTTCTGGGATCTTGCTGTGCATAAAATGGCTGCCATGCTTCCTGCATTACAACTGTCACTAGACTTGAAAAATGCTTCCTTGACGAGCAATTCTCCTGGGACAGGAGCTACATAAAAATTCAAGCTCCTTCCAAACAGTGGATCCAATTCATGCTCCAACTCAACTGGAAATGCTCGTGCCTTTGTCAGGAACTCCAACTCACCTACTCCGTACTGAAATTCACCCTGGATAGCAGGAATGATACTGCTTTCCATGAATTCAGAGGCAATGCACCTCTGTGATTTGACTTATTGTTGTCACACATATTGGGATGGGGGTGGAGTAGAAATGGTCGACAGCTTCAAGCTTTTTAGGTGTCCAGATCACAACCTGTCCTGGTTCCCCCCCCCATGCTGATGTTAAGAAAGCCCCACCAATGCCTCTATTTTCTCAGAAGGCTCAGGAAATTTGGCTTGTCAGCTACGACTCTCACCAACTTTTACAGAAGTACCATAGAAAGCATTCTTTCTGGGTGTATCACAGCTTGGTATGGACTCCTGCTCTGCCCAAGACCGCAAGGAACTACAAAAGGTGTTGAAGGTAGCCCAGTCCATCATGCAAACCAGCCTCCCATCCATTGACATGATCTACACTTTCCATCGCCTCCGAAAATCAGCCAGCATAATTAAGGACCCCACACACCCCAAAAGTCTGAGTTCATGGGCCAAGTGATTCAAGAACAACTTCTTCCCTGCTGCCATCAGATTTTTGAATGGACCTACCTCGTATTAAGCTGATCTTTCCCTACACCCTCACTATGACTACACTCTGCACAGTATGCTTTGTCTGTATTTTGGCAAGAAACAATATTTTTCACTGTATGTTAATACGTGACAATAATAAATCAAATCAAAATAATGTAAAGTATTGTTTCTTGCACGCTATACAGGCAAAACATACTGTTCATGGAGTACATAGGGGAGAAGGAACGGAGAGGGTGTAGAATATAATGTTACAGGAGTTCACCACCCCCAAGTGCGGTGGGTGCTGGGACAGTGAGTAAATTTAAGGGGGATTCAGACAGGTTTTTCATTGGTAATGGGTTGAAAGATTATGGGGAGAAGGCAGGAAAATGGGGATGGGGAACATAGCAGCCATGATCGAACGGCAGAGCGGACTCGATGGGCTGAATGGCCAAATCCTCTTCCGATATTGTGTGAACTACAGTCACAGCTGGGTTGTAGAGAAAGACCAACTTAAGGTAGGAGCATTCAAAAGTCTGACGGCAGCAGGGAAGAAGCTGTTCTTGAGACGGTTGGTATGTGACCTCAGGCTTTTGTGTCTGATGGAAGAAGGCGGAAGAGAGAATGTCCGGGGTGCGTGGGGTCCTTGATCATGTGTGAAAGTCTGACCAGTTCATTGGGTTTTGGATGGAAACTTGTCATGTCACCACAGTTAGAAACAAAACACTTGGTAATTATGCATGAGTTTTCACCAAAAAAAAGCAATTTCTCATGTTTGCGAAATTACAGCAAATTTTATTACATGCAAATTAATATTTTCAATCTGTTTCCGTCAACAGAAAAGTTTAAAATGTTAGATTTTAATAATTTTTAATGACTGCAAGATTGTTTTGAACCAGATCCAAGTGTTGAAGGTGTAAGATTTAATTGTGTGCTGGAGGGATAATGTATGTTTCTCTGCAGCTCATTCAATCTCTTTCCAGCTCTCTACCTGGGAAGGAAAATGTACTCACTTGTCCTCATCAGTGCCAGGGTGAGTGGATCTCAGGTCAGGTATGATCTGGGTCAGAACCATCACAAACATCCCTCTGCATTTCCCAGTAAAACCTTATAGAAACATAGGCCCTTTGAGCCTGCTCCACTATTCCTCTTGATCATGGTGATCATCAAATTCAATATCCTGATTCCCCCCACTTCCCCCCTTATTCCTTGACCGCTTTAGACCAAAAGCTAAATCTAATTTCTTCTTGACATCACACAATGTTTTGGCCTCAACTACATCCTGTGGGAGTGAATTCCACACATTCACCACCCTCTGGGTGAAGAAATTTCTCCTCACCTCAGCTCTAAAAGGTTTACCCCTGATCCTCAAACTATGACCCCTAGTTCTGGACTCCCCCACCATTGGGAACATTCTTTCTGAATCAACCCTGTTAGAATTTTGTAAGTTTGTATGAGATCCCCTCTCACTCTTCGAAACTCCAGTGAATATAATCCGAACCAAGTTAGTCTCTCCTCATATGACAGAGCTGCCATCCCAGGAATCAGCCTGGTAAACTTTCGCTGTACTCCCTCGAGAGCAAGAGTATCCTTTCTCAGGTAAGGACACCAAATCTAAAGGTGTGGCTTCACCAATGCCGAAACAATTGCAACAAAGCATCCCTATTCCTATACTCAAATAGGAACCAGGCACATCACGTGTTCCAACGGGGGTTAAAAACTCCTTCATCCTTGTCCTGTCAAAAACCTCTAGGTTCAGCAAGTACCCCCGTAAGAGGGTTAGATACACAGTAAAGCTCCCTCTACAAACACTCCCAGGACAGGTACAGCACGGGGTTAGATACAGAGTAAAGCTCCCTCTACACCGTCCCCCTATCAAACACTCTCAGGACAGGTACAGCACGGGGTTAGGTACAGAGTAAAGCTCCCTCGACACTGTCCCCATCAAACACTCCCAGGACAGGTACAGCACGGGGTTAGATACAGAGTAAAGCTCCCTCTACACTGTCCCCCATCAAACACTCCCAGGACAGGTACAGCACGGGGTTAGATACAGAGTAAAGCTCCCTCTACACTGTCCCCCATCAAACACTCCCAGGACAGGTACAGCACGGGGTTAGATACAGAGTAAAGCTCCCTCTACACTGTTCCCCATCAAACACTCCCAGGACAGGTACAGCACGGGGTTAGATACAGAGTAAAGCTCCCTCTACAAACACTCCCAGGACAGGTACAGCACGGGGTTAGATACAGAGTAAAGCTCCCTCTACAAACACTCCCAGGACAGGTACAGCACGGGGTTAGATACAGAGTAAAGCTCCCTCTACACCGTCCCCCTATCAAACACTCTCAGGACAGGTACAGCACGGGGTTAGGTACAGAGTAAAGCTCCCTCGACACTGTCCCCATCAAACACTCCCAGGACAGGTACAGCACGGGGTTAGATACAGAGTAAAGCTCCCTCTACACTGTCCCCCATCAAACACTCCCAGGACAGGTACAGCACGGGGTTAGATACAGAGTAAAGCTCCCTCTACACTGTCCCCCCATCAAACACTCCCAGGACAGATACAGCACGGGGTTAGATACAGAGTAAAGCTCCCTCTACACTGTCCCCCCATCAAACACTCCCAGGACAGGTACAGCACGGGGTTAGATACAGAGTAAAGCTCCCTCTACACTGTCCCCCCCATCAAACACTCCCAGGACAGGTACAGCATGGGGTTCGATACATGGTAAAGCTCCCTCTAGAATGTTCTGTGAGGTGCTTCTTTGACCAGAACATTCCAGGTTTAGCAGACATGATTAGAGGATGGTTCACTGTAAACAGGACGAGCATCCTGCAATAACAAGGCCAAACGAATCTCAGTGAGGAGGGCTTTTTTTTTGCATTGCAGTTGTGTATTCCTAAGTCGTGTTGCCACGGGTCATTTTTGAAGAGAGGCACCCCAAACAAATGTCAAAAAGCCCAACAAATTAATGTTCCTTAATGAATGTCACCAGCCTCATGTCTGCAAGCCTGCAGAACGGCATGGGAAGGGAAGGGATTCATCAATCACCCAGGATACATTTTCCCTGCATCCGATAATTATCTTTAAGCAGCTTACACATGCTGGAATGGTGGGGTTTTTTTTTGTGTGCACCGGCTGTGGTTGTGGAATCTGTCCTTCTCACTGTTGGGTTATAACAGTGAAACTGCTTCAAGCAACACAATAGTTTCCTTGCAACATATTTCTTATCTGCATAATCCATTCCGATAAAGTGTCAAATTAGTATGTTAATGCCTAAATCCTGTTAACTCATACAATCTGAGTGTTAGGCAGCTAATTTATCTGTTGGAAGAAACAATTTAGGAGCATTCTGGAGAATTTCTGCAGGCCAATCTCACTTTGAATTTCCTGTTCTGTTTAATAATTCGACTTTACTTCATGAAAGGAGGAGAAAAACAGTCTCATTTTTCCACTTCCCCTGGCTAAATTAACTTTGCATGATCAAATGGGTTTCTCCAGGTTAATAACTTGCTCAATTGGCACAGAGGGAGGGAACAGCTCAGTTCCGGGATCATTGTGTGCTGTGAGCTTTCTGGTTGTATCACAGCTTGGTATTGCTCCTGCTCTGCCCAAAACCGCAAGGAACTTCAAAGGGTTCTAAGTGACAGTCCAGTCCATCACACAAACCAGCCTCCCATCCACTGACTCTGTCTACGCTTCCCACTGCCTCAGCAAAGCAGTCAGCATCCTTCCGGACCCCATGCGCCTGGACATACATCACATTCAGCTCCGAGCGTCCTGGGTTCGGGCAAAGGGAAAATAAATTGGATTTCCTTTTTGATTTGATTTGATTAATTATTGCCACGTCTATGAGTATAGAGTGAAATGTACTATTTCTTGCGCGCTGTAAGACAAAGCATACCGTTCACAGAGAAGGAAACGAGAGTGCGCAGAATGTAACGTTATAGTCAGAGCGAGGGTGTAGAGAAAGATCAACTTAACGCAAGGTAGGTCCATTCAAAAATCTGACAGCAGCAGGGAAGAAGCCGTTCTTGAGTCGGTCGGTACGTGAGCTCAGACTTTTGTATCTTTTTCCCGAAAGAGGAAGGTGGAAGAGAGAACGTCCGGGGTGTGTGGAGTCCTTAATTACGCTGGCTGCTTTGCCGAGACAGCGGGAAGTGTCGACAGAGTCAATGGATGGGAGGCTGGTTTGTGTGACGGATTGGGCTACATCACAACCCTTGTTAGTTTCTTGCGGTCTTAGACAGAGCAGGAGCCCACACCAAGCTGTGATACAGCTAGACAGAATGCTTTCTATGGTGCATCTGTAAAAGCTGGTGAGAGTCTTGGTGGACATACCAAATTTCCTTAGTCATCTGAGAAAGTAGAACATAACAGCGCAGTACAGGCCCTTCGGCCCTCGATGTTGCGCCGACCACTGGAACCAATCTAATGACCCTCTAACCTAAACTATTCCAATGTTATCCATATGCCTATCCACTGACCATCTGAACGCCCTTAAAGTTGGTGAGTCCACAACTGCTGCAGGCAGGGCATTCCACACCCTTACTACCCTCTGAGTAAAGAGCCTACCTCTGACATCCGTCTTATAATTACCACCCCTTAATTTAGAGCTATGTCCCCTTGTGTTAGCCATCACCATCCAAGGTAAAAGGCTCTCACAGAGGCATTGGTGGGCTTTCTGAACTCTAGTCTTGACATGGGGGGACCAGGACAGGTTGTTGGTGATCTGGACACCTAAAAACCTGAGGCACTTGACCATTTCTACGTCGCCCCATAGATGTAGGGGCATGTTCTCCTTCACACTTCCTGAAGTCAATGACAATCTCCTTCGTTTTGTTGACATTGAGGGAGAGATTATTGTTGACGCACCAGTTCACCAGGATTCTCTATCTCTTTCCTGTACTCTGTCTCATCATTGTTTGAGATCTGGCCCAGGATGGTGGCTCCCGCCCTGCGATGCCTTCCAGACAAATGAGATTTCCCCTTTTTTTGAAAAGGAAAAAACAGCTAAAGAATTGTGATTGCAGCCGGGTGTTGGTGAGAGCACATCTGGAGAATTGTGTCCAGTTTTAGTCTCCTCATTTGAGGAAAGATGTGGTGGCATCGGAGACAGTTCAGAGACAGTTCACCAGATTGATTCTGGGGATGAAAGGGTTGACGTATAAGAAGAAATTAAACAGCTTGGGCTTGTACTCGCTGGAGGTTAGAAGGATGTGAGGGGATCTGATCGAGGTATATCCAATTTTAGAAGGGGATTGAGAAAGTAAATATGGACCAAATATTTCCCCTTGTGGGGCAATCTCGATCAAGAGGTCACAGGTATAGGTTGAGAGTTTGTAGATTTAACACTGAGATGAGGAGGAACGACTTCTCGCGGAGGGCGGTGAATTTGTGGAACTCACTGCCCCATAGCGCATTGGAATCTGAATTGCCTCCCCATAAGTTCTCTCTGTAAAATGGGTGCCTTCCATATGTGTGCCCCAACAGTGGTTAGAACCATCACCCTATGAACAGCCCACAACCATTTAGTCACTGAAGGTGATGTGTGAGGTACACTCAATGGAAACATAGCTGTCAACACCTTCAGCAGAGGTTGGAGGAGAGAGGAGAGGCAAGATGGATGATAACTCCGAGTTGGATAAGGACTTCATCTTGTTTTAATAGAGTTTTCTTCGAAGATAAAGATCAGGCTAAATTGCCCCTTATTGTCAGGGGGACTAGCTGGGGTGAAGACATGGAGTTACGAGGCGAGGGCTTGGGTGGGATTGAGGTCAGTGCAGACTCAATGGGCCGAATGGCCTCCTTCTGCACTGTCGGGATTCTATGGGACCTCTGAATGTTCCTGCGTGTTGACTCACTGCCACGTTCTTGGCCAATGAGAGCTACTAACGCACTCCCAAACATGATCCAATTTATACTCCCTTTCCCTGAACCCAGGACGCTCGGAGCTGAATGTGATCCATGTCTGGGGTGCGTGGGATCCTTGATTATACTGGCAGCTTTCCCGAGGCAGCTGGAAGTGTGGACAGAGTCAGTGGATGGGAGGCTGGTTTGCCTGATGGACTGGGCTATACCTTCCGACTCTTTGTAGTTCCTCGCTGAGAAGCCATCTGTTGGGGGCTGGGCGATTGGCAAGTGGCGACGGAGCAAGCACGGGGCGACCTCTGGTCACCTTTCTCTTTCGGCAAGGTGCGTTTGATGGTCTTTTGCACTTAACTCACGTCGCCTTTCAATCCCATCATCAATCTCTTTAATTTCCCCTCTGAGATCTCACGAGGGGTTCTCAGGAACGGCAAGGCATAACAGTCAAAGCAGCCAATAACTGTATTTGCTTGGGCAGCTTCCTGCATTTTGACGTGTTAATAAAACCATCCTGCTCAGCAACTGGAGATAATCACTCCTCATTATCCGCAAGGAAGACTCAGATTAGAGGTCAGTCTCAGCGCACCAGCGTCTGTCGGAGTTTCAGTCACGTCAGCTGAATGCTCTGCATTGTAAATACTGGGTTTATGCTGACACAGTTTGGAACAGATCAGCTCTCACAAGCACAAGAATTCTCCTCCCTCTAACTCAAAGGTTACGTTGCACAGCGTGGGATTTACTCTCTTTTAACTCTAATTAATTGCTCATTTCATCGCCAAGCCCCAACACAGCTTGAAAGCACGTTTCGGGACCAGAACGGAGGGAGCAGGCTGATTCCAGCCACTGTCTGAGCAGCTCACAGAGCCGTAGAATCCCCAGAAGGAGGCCATTCAGCCCATCGAGTCTGCACCAACCACAATCCCGTCCAACCCCGACCCCGTAACCCCACGCATTTACCCTCGCGAGTCACCCAGCGGCAATTTACCACGGCCAATCCACCTAACCCGCACATCTTTCGGACTGAGAGGGGAAACTGGAGCACCCGGAGGAAACCCACACAGACACGGGGAGAAGGTGCACACTCCTCACAGATGGTGACCCAAGCCGGGATTCGAACCTGGGTCCCTAGCGCTGTGAGGCGGCTGTGCTAACCACTGTGCCACCTTGTCTACGGGGATTTCTTTAGACACTAAAGTGCTTCTTTCGTCACAAAGAGCAACTTAGACAACTGATGGCAGGAAAAAAAATCACTCTTATCGAATTGCTGAAAAGAGATCTGTTGGGGGCTGGGTGATTGGCACGTGGACTCTGATTGACGGAGGTGTTGCTATGGATAACGTACAAGTTGACATGACTGACAGTTAACTGTTAAGAATTGTTTCAGGTTTAAACCAGGCAGCTTGATGCTGACTGGTCAAGGTATTGTCCCACATAATGAACCAGCAAATATCTATCACTTGTTTTGTTCAGCTGAATCAGGGGCAATATGCGTACTTGTTATTTCTGTTTGCAAAGAACAGGGCCCATGAATGGACAACATTTATCAGAAAATCCTCAGTGTGATAAAAATTACACTGGTGACCAATTTAACATTGTTAGTCTGGTTCGCAGTGTGGCGCACTTGTACATACTAGAAGCTGCATATATGAATACACAACACCCTGTTCTTTGCAGACAGAAAGGACAGGTACACATATTGCATTTGTTTCAGCTAAACAAAATAAGTATAGCCATTTGCTGGTTAATTCCACAGAATAATTCCTTGACCAGAGTTGAGCTGCCTGGTTAAATTCAAACAATTGGCAGTTAAGTGTCAATCACCATCAACTGGTGTATTCTCCATGGCAATATCTCAATCACAGTAAAAAGTCTGACAACACCAGGTTTTAGTCCAACCTATTTATTTGATAATATACTCGCAAGCTTTCGAGGGGTTACCCTCTTCGTCAGGTGTAACCCCTCGAAAGCTTGCGAGTATATTATCAAATAAATAGGTTGGACTAAAACCTGGTGTTGTCAGACTTTTTACTGTGTTTACGCCAGTCCAACGCCGGCATACCCACATAATATCTCAATCAACCAGAGTCTAATTGCGAAACAATTACCCTCTTCTTAGGTAGTATAAACTTGCTGTTTCTACTGACGTTGGTATTCTCAGAAGTGTCCTGATGAATGCAAGACAGAAAGTCTGACAAAATGTCTTCTTCCAGCAACACTCATTCGGGACAATTTTACCATTTTTTTCTCAGTGCTGGGCAGACTTGAATCTGGGCGGGTTTCGGATCCGTCTTTTGGGTGTGTTTTCGGGCCATCCCCCATACGCACCCTGCCTGCAAAAATATCAGCAAGCCTGTTGCTCGCTGCAGAAGCCTGTGTGCGGGGCTTATCATACCCAAAATCCTGCCGAGGGAGCTAGTGCGCATGTGCAGGCCTCTGATGCTGCAAATGTGTGTTAGTAGTAGGAGGGGTCTGACAGAAAAGGGAGAACGGCAAGGCCCCTGCTCGTGTCGGCTGCCTGAAGCAGCACCTACCCCCACCCCCTCCAACCGCAGGGGCCCGTGGCCTGAGATAGTCTCCACCGACCACCACTCCCCCCTCCAGTTGCCGCCCAGACTGATCATGGACCCCCTCTTCCCACTGCATGTGGACCTGCTGCCCTCCCCTCCACCGTTCGCTGCAGAGTGACAATGGGCTCCTCACCCTCCCTTTCCCCTCACTCATCCCTACAGAATGACAGTGGGCCCTCTCTCCCTTCCCCACCCTCTCCCTCTCCTCCCCCCCCCACACAAATCCCTGCAGAGAGGCATTGGGTTCTTGCCCTCATTAATACCCTCCCCATTAGTCCCAACCACGCTGGACCCTCCCCACTGGCCCCATTCCCGGCACTGTCCAGTGAGCATTGCCTAGGTCCCGGTGGGCATTGCCCAGGTGCCAGGGTGGCACTGCCCAAGGAGCATCTCACCCTTGCCCTTGGCCTCCCCGGGGGCGGGGTGGGGGGGGCCTCAATGGTCTCTGGTTCCACCATGAGGCCAAGTCGACTGCTCCCCGTTCACGGGGAACGGATCTACTCTTTGCCGGTGTGAACCTTTCCCAGCGAGGTTGTAAAGGTGTGGTGGGCCCAGAGCGCTGGGCTCACTCAGCAGATGTGAACCAGCATTGAAATAAATTTACATATATTCATCTTCACCACACATAACACCCAGTACAAGTACAGCTTCTTCCCTGCTGCTGTCAGACTTTTGAATGGACCTACCTCGCGTTAAGTTGACCTTTCTCTACACCCTAGCTATGACTGTAACCCTACATTCTGCACTCTCTCCTTTCCTTCTCCATGAATGGTATGCTTTATCTGTATAGCGCACAAGAAACAATACTTTACACTGTATGTTAATACATGTGACAATAATAAAATCAAATAACCTACGTCCCAGCTATATCCAGCAAGAGGCTGACTGTGCTGGAAATGCGGTGCTTGTAAAATGGCAGCGGTCATGAAAACCGGTGCCAATCGTGCTAAGCGCTTTACACTTAAAACTGGCACAATGCGGTGGTAAAATCACACCCATTATCTTTTCATTATTTGCGTGCGGGACGTGAGCATTGCTGGTGAGGGCAGGGTCTGCAACCCAGTCCTACTGTTGCTCAAACAGGTAAAAATGATCAAGGTGCTTTTGTGGTGCAGTGGACAGTGTTCCCGTCTCTGAGCCAGGAGCAGGGAGTTTGAGTCCCACTCCAGGACTCGTCGGTTACCCTGGCGCTAACTATCGACCTGTAAATCTTTCCAATGAACCTACGGCAGGCAGCAGGAATGTAGGAGTGCCCTGGTCAGCCACGCTTGACATGGAGGGGAGCTCCCCATGTTACTGCCTACAGTGACCATATCCGGAATGAAAACGTTAATAATCACACAAGTTTAACAATCACATAAGCTGTGTCTCAGTCACACAGGGAAAGTGATGTGAAAACCTCAGGTCTTGATGAAAGCAGACCCAGAGGAGAGTGAAGGACCATTTAATTGACCATTTAATCTATGCAGCTATAGCGCCTGTTTGCCCATTAGAACAAGGAACAATGAAAGGGAGGTTGATTTATACCATTGGTCAGAAATCGAGCTATCATTCCTTGATGATATAATATGCACAAGTTATAATTGGACATAATACTCTTATGTATGCATGACGTAACGTTAATCAATAACCATGAGTGGATAGAGATAACTCCTCTGCCCCGATTGGTATATGTCACTTCTTTGCAATCAAATTTGAAATGATAACTGCTTGTGTGTTTCTGAATTCAGTCCTCCAACTGACCTTGATAAGTCAAAGTCCTGAATCTGCAGACTTTGATAAATCATCTTAAACCTCTCCGTGACTTCATCACAGAATGATGCCAAACCACACATCTTTGGGCTGTGGAAGGAAACTGGAACACTCAGAGGAACACATGCAGACACGGGAAGAGCGTACGTACGAACAATCACCTGGAGTGGCGGCAAAGTGGCACAGTGGTCAGCACTGCTGCCTCACAGTGCCAGGGACCCGGGTTCGATTCCCAGCTCGGGTCACTGTCTATGTGGAGTTTGCACATTCTCCCCGTGTCTGCGTGGGTTTCCTCCGGGTGCTCCGGTTTCCTCCCACACTCCAAAGATGTGCAAGTCAGGTGGATTGGCCGTGTTACATTTCCCCTGGGAGTCAAGGGAGATTAGCTAGGGTAGGGTTATGGGGATAGGGCCTCGGTGGGTCTGCGGTTGGCGAAGACTCATTGGGCTGAATGGCCTCCTTCTGCACTGTAGGATTCTACGTCTATGTCTGGCTACAACAACAAATCACACATCAACGAAGGCCCGTAGGACAGAAACTAAAAACCAGGCTTTGGAAATGGACGTAACCGTGCGATAGGTTGACAGACACGGGAAGCTTCTCAGTCTAAAAATAATCGGGCTCAATGTTTTTGATGCCTGCCCCCCGAACAATGTGGCCCAGTTCCCTGGAGAAGGGGATGGTTAAAGGAGGTGAAGGGAAGGTGGCTTTGCCTCTCTCTTTCGTTGTCAGGGTGTGGATTCACTAAATTCTGAAGGACAAAGGTGAGTCTTATCAGGAATCACTCCGGGGGAGAGTGGGGGCGGGTGCGGGTGAGGCAGAGAGAAAAAAGATTGCGGTTTGTTTCAGCGGAGATCCAAGATTATTCATTCAGGAGCCAGCAGCAACCACCGCAGCAGCAACATAAACTTGAGATGTCAATCCCAAAAGTGATATAAATATTATTTGAATTTTCCTGCACTTTCATTGGAACTAGAGAAGGGGATGCTATAAATATTCATGAGCATTTTTTTGTTGTCAATAGTTGCATTGAAAAGCCATTACTCCTTCACAAACAATCGGGAGAAACAAAAACTTAATTTAGGATGTCAGTCCACTTAAAGGATGTGATAGCTCTTTTGCCCCCAATTAGACAGGATGACAGAGAGGCCAGTTCCCATCCTTACTCTGAAGGAAAATAGATGTCATCATTATTCTGATCTGATTAGCTCCAGGCAGGGGCAGACTTTACAAATTGATTCCAAAAACTGCACACAGGAACCGCGAGACGCAATTATTCATAAAATTGCTGGCTTTTCCCGTGCTCAAAGTCCCTTCAAGGTCCTTCTGCTGTAGGCCGACAGGGGTGCAAGTCAGTCGCACTGACACCAGGAACCCCACGCTCGTGGGTCACATCGTTCCGCTCTGATTCATGGGTGCCGCTGGCTCAGCCGGCACTCGCTGCCTCTCCCCAGCCACCCTTAGCGGAGGAGCCGCCTTCTCGAACCGCTGCTGTCCCTGCGGTGCAGAAGGGCGAGTGTTGTCAGGGATTTTCACCCAGCCACATTGAAGGGATTGGGATATCGTTCCAACTCCCTGGAATCCCTACAGTGCAGAAGGGAGGCCATTCAGCCCATCGAGCATGCACCGACAACAATCCCACCCAGGCCTGATCCTTGGAACCCCATGTATTTGCCCTGCTAATTCCCCCCGACACGAAGAGACAATTTCACATACAAATCCACCTCGCCCGCACGTCTTTGGGTTGTGAGAGGAGCACTCGAAGGAAACCCACGCAAACAAGGGGAGAATGTGCAAACTCCATACAGACAGTGACCTGAGGCTAGAATTGAACCTACTCCCTGGCGCTGTGAAACAGCAGTGTTAACCAACGTGCTGCCAGGCTTCGGCTGCACGTTCTGTTGCCTCTTGCCACTCACCATGTGTCGTGGAGAGAGCAGAAACTTCAGCAATACTTGTTTTGCAAAGGTTTCCTGGGTCGTTGTGCTAAGCTCTCAGTTGTCTGTTACTTTGTCCGGCCCACAGCATGAAGCACAAATCCTCTTGTCCGACTGAAGGCAAAACTACAGGGAAGCAATAACTCAGCGCATACTTTGAAAGCTCAGCTGTGTCAGCTCAGTGCCCGCTCGACTGGAAAGAGAAGGGTTGGATTTTGCTTCATGAGGTTTCCTTGCAGCTTTTTTGAAAGGTTCATCATTGCCATTCACTAATAATGTCAAAATATTTCTCTCCTTCACACTCGTCCTAAGGTCTGGTGACCAGGACTTGATGGATTGAGTTATGAGGAGAGGCTGGATAGACTGGGACTTTTTCCCCTGGAGTGTAGGAGGCTCAGGGGTGATCTTCTCGAGGTCTATAAAATAATGAGGGGCACAGATCAGCTAGATAGTCAATATCTTTTCCCAAAAGGTAGGGAGTCTAAAACCGGAGGCCACAGGTTGAAGGTGAGAGGGGAGGAGTACAAAAGGATCCAGAGGGGCAGTTTTTTCACACAGAGGGTGGTGAGTGTCTGCCAGAGGTAATAGTTGAGGCAGGTACAATTTTATCTTTTAAAAAGCATTAGACAATTACATGGGTAGGATGGGTACAATGCAGGCAATTGGGATTAGCTTTTGGGTTGAAAAAAAGGGGTGGCATGGATGAGTTGGGCCAAAGGGCCTGTTTCCATGCTGTAAACATTTATAACTCTATGACTAGAATTTGGGCACAATACTCCAACTTGTGAATTCTTGTTATCTGTCTTGAGGTTAGTTGGTGTCAGTCACATTGTGAAGGCAAGCAGATGATGGTGTTTGAATACATCTCAACAGAGAATAGCTGGGACACTGGGTATGAGCAAGGAGCTTGGCGCTGGAAGAAACCTGTCAACTCTCTTGGCAAGGGAAGGCTTTGTGCCTCAGTTTGAACTTCCCCATTTGACTCAATTAAACATGGCTGTGGTCGAATCAGAGAGTTGTAACGGATCAGCTTCACTTTGCTGCTTTTGTACTCTATGTCTCTATCGATGAAGCCCAAGGTCCCGTGTCCTCCCTCAATATGTCCTGCCAAAGATCGACACATGTCCTGCTGTTAACTGTCACAAGGGAGGTTACTGGTTCTCTGTACTCCACAACTACACAAAGGGGACATGGACTCAATGGCTTCTTTCTGGGCTGTTGCGATTCTTTGTGGCTGGGTTCGAATGCTGCAAAACACAGGCGCTTGGTGTGAATAATCGGGGGCCTTAGGCAAATGATAACTCTTCATGTGCGTGTCTTACTCAGCGAGTGCTGGGAGGTTATAAAGAATCATTGCCAAGCATGGTCCAGTCCTCTCCCTGGACAGTCACTGATGCTTACTGAGTGCCACTCAGAGGGAGCTGGGTAGCAATCGGGAACGGCACTTCACCTTGTTCCGACCAGGAGCAAGTTCGGTGGATTGGCCAGGCTCAGTAGTGTGGGGGACTAGCTCGAGTAAATGCATGAGGTTCTGGGGATAGGGCCTGGGTGGGATTGTGGTCAGTCCAGACTCGATGGGCTGAATGCACTGGAGGATTCTATGATCTGTGGTAATTTAGCTTGGTCAATGCACCTAACTGCACCTCTGCGGATTGTGAGAGGAAAGCAGAGCACCTGGAGGAAACCCACACAGACACGGGGAGTGTGTGCTGATTCCACACAGACAGTCACCCTAGACCAGAATCAAACCTGGGTCCCCGGGGCTGTGAGGTAGCAGTGTTAACCACTGTGCTGCCCTGTAACTTTGGGTCAGGTGTGGGCTAGACAAGGCCTCCTAGATCTGTGCCCATTGATATGATCCCTGAATCTTTCATACCTCCGTTGCACACACAACCCAGCGAGCTTCGCTGCTGCTGCGCGTATCTATTCTGACAGGACATGACTGGCATGGGTGGCACAATGGTTAGCACTGCTGTCACGGAGTGCCAGGGACCCAGGTTCAATTCCCGGCTTGGGTCACTGTCTGTGTGGAGTGTGCACATTCTCCCCGTGTCTGCGTGGGTTTCATCTGGGTGCTCAGGTTTCCTCCCACAGTCCAAAAGAAGTGCTGGTTAGATGCATCGGCTGTGCTAAATTCTCCCTCAGCGTACCCGAACAGGCACAAAGGTGTAGCAATGAGGGGATTTTCACAGTAACATTGCACTGTTAATGTAAACCTACTTGTGACAGTAATAAATAAACTTGAAGAAAAAATTGCCCTCGCCTTCTGCTCCAGAACCCGGTGCCTACTTCTCAGTGCCTCTGAGGAAAATAACACAACATCAACCCGGAGGAAACCCACGCAGACACGGGGAGAACATGCAGACTCCACAGAGATGCTCACCCAAACTGGGAATCGAACCTGGATCCCTGGCGCTGTGAGGCAGCAGTGCTAACCCACTGTGCCACCGTGCTGCCCCCTTCAGCAGCTGATGAGGGAAGGAAGAATGCAATTATTGCTTCAACGTGACGGAGCTCCAGATGAGCACTCAGAGATAAGCTGGGAACTGTCTTCTGCCAAAACAACCTGGCGTTGTTTGCAGTCTCCTTTTTATTTGCCAGATGCCTGACTGATGTTGGAAAGCAGCACAGAGGCGGGGGGAACTGCCTGTGGCGTTCTGCACATGAAGCCCCCCCCCTCCCCTGGGGTACAGTGGGGGCAAAGGCAGGCAGTCCCCCCCCCCGCTCGGCAGGCGTTAGCCCTGAGTCAGCAGCAGCACGCTGAAAATCTGAGTCACAGTCCCCGCGGTGGGGCTGCTTCAGGTGCCAGCTCTGGAAATTGAACACCAATTAGATCCAGCCCAACTCCTGAGGCTGGGATCCGGCCTGGCACTCTCACAGCAGAAACTGGGAGGGTGCTGCACTGTTGGCCGTGTCACCAGTTTGAGCAAAACAGCAAAAACTGAGATGAGGAGGAATTTCTCCAGCCAGAGAGTGGGGAATCTGTGGAACTCTTTGCCACAGAAGGCTGTGGAGGCCGGGTCATTGAGTGTCTTTAAGACAGAGATAGATAGGTTCTTGATTAATAAGGGGATCGGGGGCTATGGGGAAAAGGCAGGAGAGTGGGGATGAGAAAAATCAGCCATGATTGAATGGCAGAGCAGACTCGATGGGCCGAGTGGCCTAATTCTGTCCCTATGTCTTATGGTCTTCTTATGGAGACAAACTATTCAAAGGCTGCTTTCTCCCTTGACCCAGTGGGCAGCGGTTCTTCCTCAGACAGAGAGATTATCTGGGTCATGATCAGATTGAACTGTTTGCAGGAGCTTGCTGTGTTAGACCAGTGACTGCACTCATCGGCTGTCAGGCGGTGAGGGACAGACGACAAGAGGTACTGAGTGACGTGGCATTTTCTGAGGGAGAATGTCCTTGTGATGTGAAGTTGGTGTTTGTAAAATTAGAAATACTTGAAACATGTTAAGATTTGTAAAATCTCAGCAAGCCGAGAGGTAAAATAATCCATCGCTCGGCTCAGCAGTCAATGCTCCCGAGGCAACAGCTTGTTTTAGGATTTTAACCCGTCAGTTTAAAATGGGCGTTCGAATAGCAGCAGAAACATAGAAGACAGGAGCCTTCGAGCCTGCTCCACCATTCATTCTGGTCAAGGCTGATTGTCATCATCCTGCTCTCTCCCCATAACCTCTGATCCCATTCACCCCAAGAAACCAACAATATCCTTCCTCAGGGCTGCAGGACAGGTACGTGCCTGTAAAAAGGAAGGGTAGATTCGAGAGCTGCGGATAACCAGGGAAATTGAGGGTCTGATCAAAAAGAAAAGAGAGGCACACCTTAGGTCCAGGCAGCTAGAAACAGACAAGAGCACTAGAGGAATACAGAGCAAGTCGGAAAGAACTCAAACGGGGAGTTACAAGGGCAAAAAGGGGTCATGAAATGTCCTTGGCAGACAGGATTAAGGAGAATCCTGAGGCATTTTATTCTTACGTTCGGAACAAAAGAGACGTCAGGGAAAAAAACCCGGATCTCTCAGGGACAAAGGAGGGGAATTATGTTTCGAGCCCAAGAAGGTCGGGGAGATCCGAAATGAATACTTTACACCAGTGTTCACAAAGGAGAGGGACGTGTCGACTGGGAGTCTCTCAGAGGGATGTGTTGACCCATTAGAGAAAATCTCCATTCGGAGGGAGGAAGGGTTAGGTTTCTGAGGGAACATTAACACAGACAAAAAAAAGAGGGACACGCAGGTCCCTCTGCACACTCCCCTCTCCCAATTTACAGCCATTTCAATTTGATGTTTTGACAACTTGCAAACCGAACCGATCGTCATGCCAAAATTCACACATCGGGAGTATAAAGGCCGCTCCCAACTTCAAACTACCAGAAGACCACCTGCCACAGATCACTGCAGCTAAAGTTCATCATTTATTAGTCATCAGTAGGGTTGCATTAACACTGCAATGAAGTTACAGTGAAAATCCCCTCGTTGCCACACACCGGCGTGTACACCGAGGAAGAATTTAGCACGGCCAATGCACCCAACCAGCGCGTCTTTCAGACTGTGGGAGGAAACTGGAGCATCCAGAGGGAACCCACGCAGATTCCACACAGACAGTGACCCAAGCCGGGAATCAAACTCAGGTCCTTGGTGCTGCGAGGCAGCAGTGCTCACCACTGTGCAAGAGAGAGGAAGAGAGAGACAAACACAGATAACAGTGGAACAGTTACATGTATATCTTGAAGAAAGCCTCATCTCATCTCAGACATAAAGGGACCAATCAGTGCAGGAGAAGTCAGCACAGCAGAGAAGAATACTCAAAGTCGATAAATGTGACTGCATTTTGAGTGTGACTAAAAATTATATTTCGTCTTTTGTTAACAAGCGGGAATTTTAACGACCCCAACAGCATTCCATGAGAATGGTGTTTTATCCCATTTGTTAATAGTTTGTTCACTATTAGTTAGAAGAATAACGTGTTACTTGTTTCTCTTAAAGAGAGAGTCTCTGTCAGTTATTTTAATTTTAGCCACTAAAAATTGCTGTAGGCAATTTCTCGCATACCTTTTAAATAGATTATGAAAGGGAGGTACTTCTCTTTGAGTGTTCGTTCTCTGAGAGGAAATCCCCCTCCCTACACACACTTCCTAATACTTACTGTAGAGGGAGTACAGTGAGGGTTTACTCGGCTGATCCCTAGGATGGCAGCTCTGTCATAAAAGGAGAGACTCAGTTGGTGAGGATTATATTCACTGGAGTTTAGAAGAGTGAGGGGGGATCTGATAGAAACTTATAAAATTCTAACAGGGTGGATTCAGAAAGAATGTTCCCAATGTTGGGGGTGCCCAGGACGAGGGGTCATAGTTTTGAGGAAAAGGGGGTAAACCTTTCAGAACTGAGGTGAGGAGAACTTCCTTCACCCAGACAGTGGTGAATGTGTGGAGTTCACTCCACAGAAAGTTGCTGAGACCAAAACGTCTGATTTCAAGAAGAAATTGGATATCACTCTTGGGGTTAAAGGGATCAATGGATATGTGGAGGAAGCGGTGGGGGGGGGGGGGGATGCAGATCAGGATATTGAATTTGATGGTCAGACACGACCAATATATTACCAAATAAACCTGATGGACTTTAACCTGGTGTTGTGAGTCTACTTGCTGTGCCCACCCCAGTCCAACACTGGCAACTCCACATCACAAGCAAAATGAACAGCTGAGCAGGCTCGAGGGGCCGAATGGCCAACTCCTGTTTCTATTTTCAATGCAACCCGTCCATTTTCAAATTCTCATCTTTTCAAAATGCAAATTCCTGAATTTATTTGCCAATCCTTCTCTTTCTGTGCAATCTCCTCCGGTCCCACCTCCCACACAGTTCTGCACTCCTGCAATTCCTGCCTCTCCCCCCTCCTCGAAATTTAACTCCTCCTTATTTCGGCTGCTGAGGCTCCAGGTTCCCCTGGCCCGAGCCTCCCGGAGCCGTTTTTGTCCCTCCAGCTTTCAAGGCGCTCCTGAAAATGTTGGGATGTTCTGTCTCTTGTTTGGGAATGTTCTGTGAAGCGATCAGGGGTGGAGTTTTTTCCCTGTCCCCAAGGAACTGGACATGAATGCGAGCTGAAGTCGCTGAAAAATAATTTTGAGCCTTTATTTATCTCCTCACAGCCAAGGCCAAAGGGCCAAGCCCAATGCAGCCAAGAACACTGAACGGAAAAGTCCTTTTATTCATTCATGGGACATGGGCATCACTGGCTGGGTCAGCATTTATTGCCCATCCCTTGTTGCCCTTGTTCAGAGGGCAGCTGAAAGCCAACCACATTGCTGTGACTCTGGAGTCATGTGTAGACCAGATCAGATAAGGAAGGCAGATTTCCTTCCCGAAAGGACATTAGCGAGCCTGATGGCTTTTTTCCAACAATCAACAATGGTTTCATGGTCAACAGTAGATTCTTAATTCCACATTTCTTTTAATGGAATTCAAATTGGTCGGGACGGGATTCGAACCCCAGTCTCCAGAACATTAGTTGAGTTTCTGGATTAATAGTCTCGCCGTAATACCATTAGGCCATCACTTTCCCCTGTTGCGTTGGATAGTCCAACTATGAAGTTGGATAGTCAACTCCATTCATTGAGAAGAAGAATGGGGGGGTGGGGGGAAGGTGATGGCTGACACGTGACTCCAGAGCCACAGCAATGTGGCTGACTCTCTACTACCAAAGGGCAACCAGCTGTGGACAATAAATGGTGGTCCCAGCCAGCGATGCCCATGTCCCACGAATGAGTAAAGAAACAAAGAAAAAGTCAAACCCAGGTTGTGCTCCTCTGCCGAGATGTCTTGGCACAGATACTGAGAGAGCTGAACTGATTCTCCTGATCCAAGCGATAGCCTTTGGGCAACTTCCCCAGTGATGTTCCCCAGCAAAAGGCTTGCTGTAAATAGCAGCAGCCTCAGAGTAGACATGTATAAATAGTGCAACGAGCAGCAAGGGATGCTGGAAGACGCTACACAGTGACAGGTTCAGTCCAGGGGTCAGAGTCAGCTCAGGGAAGATCATCCATCAACATCCTTGGGGGCTGTGAGCTGCAAAGCCACCTCGGAAAGACCTTTTGACCCACCCCGTCCTGCGTCAGCAGACTGAACAAGCTAAACAGGCAAAAGGAATGAAGCCAAAATATAATCAATAAAGGAACCCCAAAGTGCTGAAAGATTTCAGCTGGTCGGCCCGTATCTCTGGAGAGAGAATCAGAATAACGTTCTGAGTTGATAATGAGAGACTGACTGTATTTTGGTGGGCACAGTAAGGAGTCTCACAACACCAGGTTCAAGTCCAACAGGTTCATTCAGAATCACGAGCTTTCAGAGCACCGCTCCTTCATCAGGTAATGGTTCACTCAGACCCTTCAGGGAAGGATGAAAGAGAAACGTTCCAAAAGCTTGTGATTCCAAATAAACCTGTTGGATTTAACCTGGCGTTGAGAGGCTTCTTACTGAGCTTATCCCAGCCCAATGCATCTCTACAGCTTCGAATTGTAGAATCCCTACAGTCTGGATGGAGGACATCCGGCCAATCGAGCCTGCACATTTCCAGAGTTTCCGGAAGAGAATTCCACCCAGTCTCTCCCCTTCACCCTATCCCAGCAAACTCATGGTTACTAATGGCTAATCCACCTAACTTGTATATCTTACTTGGTGTGAGAGAGAGTGAGACACTGTATGTATGTGACTGAGTGTGCCTGTGGAGACAGAATGGTGTGTGTTTGTGTGTGTGTGTGTGTGTGTGTGTGTTTGTGTCTGCGTAAGATTTTTAATTTGATTTATTATTGTCACATGTATTAATATACGGTGAAAAGTATTTTTTTTTGCGTGTTATGCAGACAAAACATACCATTCATAGAGTACATAGGGGAGAAGGAAAGGAGAGGGTGCAGAATGTAACGATACAGGGTGTAGAGAAAGATCAGCTTAAAATAAGGTAGGTCCATTTAAAAATCAGATAGCAGCAAGACGGAGCTGTTCTTGAGTCGGTTGGTACGTGACCTCAGGCTTCTGTGGGTGGAATTGCCCCATGCCTGATGGGCAGTGCTAAGGTGACCCCTGCACATAAGTTCATTGTCCCTTCCGCAGTACCGGGGGCACAGACTGGCACTGCCCTGGTGCCCATGCCCAGGGAGCACCACTCCCCACCCCCAACCCCCGGGGGCCCTGATTGACCCCCCAACCCCCCACCCTTCACTCCAGCAGGGTCAGGCCACTAATTCCCCAAAAGTGGGGAGCGGCTCTAAATCCCGCTGGTGTGAAACACTCTGGTGGGGAGTGGGGTGGAAGAATTCTGTCCTGGGCCCGCCAATTACATTGAAATAAAAATTTAAATAACTTACCCGTCTTTCAGCACAGAACCGATGGCGCCAAAAATCTGGCAAGGAATGCACGCGTGAATCACGGGCATGCCCGCTTGCGAGAATTGCTAGAAATGGGTGCTATTCGGATTGGCGGTTGGTGACTAGTGGGGTGCCCCAGGGGTCGGTGCTGGGGCCTCAGCTATTTACCATTTATATAGATGATCTGGAGGAGGGAACCGAGTGCGGGGTGTCGAAATTTGCTGATGACACCAAGATTGGGGGAACGGCAAATTGTGTGGAGGGTGTGGAGAGTCTGCAGAAGGATCTAGATAGGCTGGGCGAATGGGCCAGGAAATGGCAAATGGAATTTAATGTTGGCAAGTGTGAGGTGGTCCACTTTGGTAGGAAGAATGGTAGGAAGGACTATTACTTACGTGGCGAAAAACTGCAGCAGGCGACGGTGCAGAGGGACCTCGGGGTCCTTGTGCATGAGTCGCAAAAACCCAGCTTGCAGGTGCAGCAGGTGGTCAGGAAGGCGAATGGGATGCTGGCCTTCATAGCGAGGGGGATTGAATATAAAAGTAGGGAGGTCTTGCTGCGGCTGTATAGGGCATTGGTGAGGCCGCAGCTGGAGTACTGTGTGCAGTTTTGGGCGCCACACCTGCGCAAAGATATTTTGGCCTTGGAGGGAGTGCAGAGGAGGTTTACTAGGCTGATACCGGAGTTGAGGGGGTTGAGCTATGAGGAGAGGCTGAATAAACTAGGCTTGTACTCGTTAGAGTTTAGAAGAATGAGGGGAGATCTCATTGAGACGTATAAGATGATGAATGGGATGGATAGGATAGAGGTGGAGAGACTCTTCCCGCTCAAAAAAGACAGTAGGACTAGGGGGCACAGCCTCAAGATAAAGGGGAGGCGGTTTAGAACAGAGTTGAGGAGGAACTTCTTCACTCAAAGGGTGGTGAATCTCTGGAATTCTCTGCCCGTTGAAGTGGTGGAGGCTGCCTCGCTAAATATTTTTAAGAAGCGGGTTGATGGGTTCTTGATAAGAGAGGGGATTAAGGGTTATGGGGAGAGGGCGGGAAAGTGGAACTGAGCCACAACAGATCAGCCATGATCTTATTGAATGGCGGGGCAGGCTCGAAGGGCTAGATGGCCTACTCCTGCTCCTATTTCTTATGTTCTTATGTTAAATTAGCAATTAGCAGGGTGGGAGAATCCCCTCCCCCAAAGTTTTCAAGGAGTTAGATATAGCTCTTGGAACCAAATGGATCAAAGGGGACAGGAGGAAGACAGGGACAAGCTATTGAGTTGGATGGTCAGCCACAATCATAATGAATGGCAGAGCAGGCTCGAAGGGCCAAATGGCCTCCTCCTGCTCCTATTTTCCTTATCTCTAGGATTCTTCAGCTCATTTCATCAGAATGCCTTTCTGTTTCTTTCTCCATGGCAACAATTTTTATTTATACAATGCTTTTTACCTTCAAGAAACATCCCAAGGCACAACACAGGAACATTATAAAATGGTGTGACAGTGAGCTACAGAACTTAAACCAGATGATTAACAAAAGGCTTGAAAGCAAACTACTGCGGATGCTGGAATCGGAAACAAAAACACAAAATGCTGGAAAATCTCAGTGGGTCTGACAGCATCAGTGGGGAGAGAATCAAGCTAACGTTTCAAGTCTGGATGACCCTTCAAACTCAGAACACTGCCTCCATTCTCTCCTCACAGACGCTGTCAGACCTGCTGCGATTTTCCAGCATTTTCTGTTTGCGATGAAACAAAGGCTTGGTTTAGAGGGCTAGGTTCTAAGGAATATCTAACAAGAGACAAACGGGAGAGCTAAGGGGAGGGAATTCCAGAATTTGGGGCACCCCCAGGCATGGCCAGCAATGGTGCAGCAACTCATAATTGGGGAATGCACAAGAGGCCAAGCTCTGCAGAGTGCAGATACCTCCTCCGAGGTTTGGGCAGGTCAGAGGAGATTATAGCTGGGGGGTGGTGAAGCATTGGTGGGTATCGGGCTAAGGCCATACAGGGCTTTCAAAACAAAGATGTGAATTTTAAAATGGAGACTTTGGGTGGGATTTTACTGCCCTGCTCACCTTGGGAGTCAGAGTGGGAGAGGGATGGACAATGGGAAGGTCTGTTGATGTTGGGTGGGATTTTACTGCCCTGCTCACCTTGGGAGTTGGAGTGGGAGAGGGATGGACAATGGGAAGGTCTGTTGATGTTGGGTGGGATTTTACTGCCCCGCTCACCTTGGGAGTTGGAGTGGGAGAGGGACGGACAATGCGAAAGTCCGTTGATGTTGGGCGGGATTTTACAGTTTTGGGAGGAACGAGGACATAAAATCCCACCCTTTGCATCATTAGGAGTGTGTATAGATTCACCAGCACAGGGGAGACAGGGGAATGAAAGTTGCTGTGAGTTCAGAACCTCGTGTTTATCCAAATTTCGCTGAACTCCGCAAGGTTCCACATCATCACCACATCATCTGGGTGAAGAGGTTTCTCCTGAATTCCTTGCTGGATTCATCAATGATTACCTCATTTATTTGTGGCCTCCATTTCCCACAAGTGGAAATGTTTTTTCTCTCCCTCTACCCCACAGAACTCTTCAATCACCTGAAAGGTTCCCTTCACCAATGGGACTTGGAGGAGGGGAACCAGTGTGGTGAGCTCGTCAGATCGGGAGAGGGGTGAAAATAAATCAGCCTCACGCCTGGTTTCTCACCCAGCCACGATCTACCAGCAAAATCAGCCTCACACCCAGGGGACAATCGGTGGGTGTGGGGTGGGGGGTAGTTAATGTGTCGGGGGGCAGTTGGAGGATTGATTAATGTTCAGGGGGAGGATTGGGGTGGGGAAGCGACAGATAAGAACATAAAACCATAAGAACTAGGAGCAGGAGTAGGCCATCTGGCCCCTCGAGCCTGCTCCACCATTCAATAAGATCACGGCTGATCTTTTCATGGACTCAGCTCCACTTACCCACCCGCTCACCGTAACCTTTAATTCCTTTACTGTTCAAAAATGTATCTATCCTTGCCTTAAAACCATTCAATGAGGGAGCCTCAACTGATTCACTGGGCAGGGAATTCCACAGATTCACAACCCTTTGGGTGAACAAGTTCCTCCTCAACTCAGTCCTAAATCTGCTCCCCCTTATTTTGAGGCTATGACCTGTAGTTCTCGTTTCACCCGCCAGTGGAAACAACTTCCCTGCTTCGATCTTACCTATTCCCTTCAGAATCACATTGTGCCTCTTCTTTTTCCCTCTCCCGTTTTCACAATTGTTTGACAGATAGAGTTTTTTTGGTCAGATCGCCACCTGACTCTTCCCTGGAGAAGCAGAACCCCAGCCAGTTCAGCCTTCTCTGATGGGCATCGTACCTCCTCAGCTGCGGTGTCATCCTTTACGAATCCCGCCATTGGCTCCTTCTCCAAGCCACTGCACTTTTTTGAGAGACAAGACTGCGTGTGACGGTCAACTTACTCAGGGTCATTTCAAAGGCATTGTTTTTGTCCACGCGGTAGAGATTTATCAAGTCTAGGAGACTCCCTTCATCAGCAGGGAACAACGAGCAATTGTATCGGTAAAGCATAAAAGTTGTAGCCCTTAATCTCCAAGTTTCTCTGCGAAGGAATACTGTGGCAAACATTTTTTCACAGGAGCCTATGGACACATGGTTCAAGAAGTGCTGATATAATTGCTGTGCAAGTCTGTGAGTTTATATATATATCAGTTGCTGCTACCCTTTCACCTCTCCTGCCTCTCCACATAACTCCAGCTCACTTCTCAGGTCCTTGTTTTCAGGTGGGAGAAGCTTGATCGTGGCCACAGCATCCATCAGCCCCGACGCGTCACAGGTTTCCATGGCAGGAGCTGACCGCTCTGGGCAAGTCAGATAAATGAAGTGTCAGAAATTCTTTTCTCCTCGACCAACCACCCGCCCCACGGCCAGCAATCTCAAAGCTTCTTTTTTAATTTGTTAGGGTCACGCATCGGCTCACATTAACACTGCAATGAAGTTACTGTGAAAATCCCCTCGCCGCCACACTCCGGCGCCTGTTCGGCTACACTCAGGGGGAATTGAGCACGGCCAACGCACCTAACCAGCACAGCTTTCGGACTGTGGGAGGAATCGGGAGCACCTGGAGGAAACCCATGCAGACACGGGGGGAATATGCAGACTCTGCACAGACTGTGACCCAAGACTGAGAATGGAACCTGGGACCGTAGGGCTGTGAGGCTGTAGTGCTGAGCACTGTGCCACCCTGCTCTTCTGCAGAAGACTACTATGGGATCTTTGACACCCACGTGAGAGGCAAGACAGACAGTGGCCGGATTTTCCTGCCTCGTCTGCTCCAGAATCGGGGCGGGTGAGGCTCACACAACGACATTCTCCATTAGCCTCGGCTCGGATCTTCCCAGCCTCACACAGGCACGGTGGCAACATTCCGGCAAGTGTCTTGGTTCAGTGGTTCTGAAAGACAGCACCTCTGACAGTGCAGCACTCCCTCTGTC
Source organism: Carcharhinus amblyrhynchos (assembly GCF_965287045.1). Classification (NCBI taxonomy): domain Eukaryota; kingdom Metazoa; phylum Chordata; class Chondrichthyes; order Carcharhiniformes; family Carcharhinidae; genus Carcharhinus; species Carcharhinus amblyrhynchos. Next base: position 20,193,039 of record NC_137357.1, read on the forward strand.
CTGCAGTGCCTGCAGTGGGACTCACTGTCCAACCTCAAATACACAGAAGGATAATTTAGTCATTTACTGAAAGGTTCGGAGGTGAGGATCCTCAAACGTAGAGGAGAGAAATCAGGAACACAGAGTGCAATACCAAATAGGAAGGGACTCTTGGCAGAATACAAGGAGTGATCGCTAGTGACGAGTGCAATACTTGAATAAAATGCTCCAATGTTCTCCTTTGACATAGTTCCTTTTGCACCTCTTTTACATCAGTGCTACAGTCGGGGTCTTGGCACCTCCAACAAGGCAGTGCTCCCTCTGTACTGCACTGCAGTGTAAGCCCAATTGTTCGGACTCAAGTTCCAGGAGTGGGCCTCGAACCCACAACTGGAGGCGAGTGTGCAGCCCACTGAGCCACGGCTGACAAGATCAGTGCGAAATAATATCTTGGTCAACACAGACGCACAACTCACGTTTGGGTTATAGAATCCCTACAGTGCAGATGGAGGCCATTCAGCCCATCAAATCTGTACCAACCACAATCCCATCCAGGTCCTATTCCTGGACCGTCACACATTTACCCTGCTAATCCCACTGACGCTAAGGATCAATTTAGCATGGTCAATCAACCCAACCTGCACATCTTTGGATTGTGGGAGGAAACTGCAGCACCCAGAGGAAACCCATACAGACACAGGGAGAACGTGCAGGCCAGGAATCGAACCCGGGTCCCTGGTGATGTGAGGCAGTAGGGCTAACCCCTGTGCCACCATACATTGGCAATCTCACCGTTGTTGACACTAAGGTGACTGGTGTGTCAAGGGTTAATAACGTGCAGGTACACATTTTGCTTCACTGTTCCTGCTGAAGTGGATTGACCATGAATTGTATTGGGAGCCTTCCTCACCAGCTGGTCCATACACGACCTGCCACTGGGATGCTTCATGAGGCACTGCTGCACCAGACACAGGAGCACTTGATGCCAACTCTCATTGAAAAAGGGGGCAAAAGATTGCATCATCCAAAGGTTCTCAGCCCCCTATTATGCTCCTCATGCACCTATCACTGTGCGGCTAAATTCCCTGCCAATTCGATTTTCAAGTTTGCTGACGACACCACCGTAGTGGGTCGGATCTCAAACAATGACGAGACAGAGTACAGGAATTAGATGGAGAATCTGGTGAACTGGTGCGGCCACAATAATCTCTCCCTCAATGTCAACAAAATGAAGGAGATTGTCATCAACTTCAGGAAGTGTAAAGGAGAACATGCCCCTGTCTACATCAATAGAGATGGAGTAGAAAGGGTCAAGAGCTTCAAGTTTTTAGTGTCCAGATCACCAACAACCTGTCCTGGTCTCCTCCATGCTGATACGATAGTTAAGAAAGCCCACCCGTGCCTCTACTTTCTCAGAAGACTGAGGAAATTTGGCACGTCAGCTATGACGCTCACCAACTTTTACAGATGCCCCATAGAAAGATTCTTTCTGGTTGTATCACAGCTTGGTATGGGCTCCTGCTCTGCCCAAGACTGCAAGAAACTACAAAGGGTTGCAAATGTAGCCCAGTCCATCACACAAACCAGCCTCTCATCCATTGACTGTCTACACTTCCTGCTGCCTCGGCAAAGCAGCCAGCAAAATCATGGACCCCACGCACCCCGGACATTCTCTCTTCCACCTTCTTCTGTTGGGAGAAAGATACAAAATTCTGAGGTCCCGTACCAACCGACTCAAGGACAGCTTCTTCCCTGCTGCTGTCAGACTTTTGAATGGACTTGCCTTGCATTAAGTTGATCTTTCTCTACACCCGAGCTGTGACTGTAACACTACATTCTGCACTCTCTCCTTTCCTTCTCTATGAACAGTTTGCTCTGTCTGTATAGCATGCGAGAAACAATACTTTTCACTGTATACTAATACATGTGACAATAATAAATCAAATCAAATCAAAAAAGGGTGAACCTCACATCTTCATCCAAGGGAGAGGTCAGAGTGCAGGGCACACTGCGACAGAGAATGGCTGAGGCCAGTAGTACCTGTTGTGTTTTTATGTTGCAGGATGACCAATATAATTATTGCAAACTAACTTTATTCGGAACAGACTGGGCACAATGACAGACCTGCAGTCTGGGTGTGGTTTACAGTTCCATGTACTATCTGAGCCCTGACTCTCAGGTTAGGTGAACCAATGAAGTAAAGAGTGCACTGTATTATCGCTAATACTGGAGTCCGATCTCACAATCATAGAAACCCTACAGAGCAGAGAGAGGCCATTTGACCCATCCAGTCTGCACTGACCACAATCCCACGCAGGCCCTACCCCAATATCCCTAATATTTACCTGCTAATCCCTCTAACCCATACATCTCAGCATTCTAAGGGGCAATTTTTAAGCATGGCCAACCAACATAACCCGCCCATCGTTGGAGGAAACCCAGAGGAAACCCATGCAGACACGAGGAGAATGTGGAAACTCCACACAGACAGTGACCTGAGCCAGGGATTGAACCCAGGTCCCTGGAGCTGTGAAGCAGCACTGCCAACCACTGTACCACCCAATCTTTCCAATATCGTGACAGTCCAGACACATTTCAGAGAAAGCCAGCATGGACCAACATGACCAAATGGCCAGCTTATGTGCTGTAAATTTCACCAGAAAAACACATCAGGATGCTCAAATGGAAAGACCTGTCAGTACCCATTACATACTTAAATGGTTGCATGATTGCTTTCAGAGCTGGTCGCACGATTTGATGCTGACGTTGTCATGAGGGTGCTTCACAGGCTGCTGTTCAGTTTCTATTCCGCGCAGCCCTCAATAAAACTGCTGTGTGTTACTTTGAACCTCTGTGTGCAATAGCACTGCAACAAAGGAGATGTATTCTTTCTAACGTCTGGCAATGTGAGGCAGCTTTGCGAGGGCGCGTTGACCAACTGTTACCAATGTTGAAGGAAAGCTTCTTTTCATTCAGCTCAAATCAATGTGTGAAGATAATGAGGCCTCATTTGGTCTTGGATCTCCTCACCATCCTTGGTGCTTCAACAGGAGAACTGGAGGCTTTGTGTCAAAGCTGTTGCTATGGTGCCTTGTTAGAGCAGTCTTAATGAAGTCCCACGCAAGCCTGAAACTACCAGCGATCGCGAGTGCAAACTCGAGAAGAATGCACAATGAGGAAGAGACAATTAGTTTGCCGGGTCAACCTTAATTGGGCTGGGCAGAATCTGTGCATCATGAAAAGCAGGGCACCACAGTCCTGTCTGATCACTGCGGGTGACGGAGGGACAGGTTGTGGACCCTCTCCGAAGCCTCTCTCTGTATTCAAAATGACGGCCAAACTGATAGATTGCAGTGCAAGGTTCCTTTTGAATGGACCTACCATATATTACGTTGATCTCTCTTGACACCTGAGCTATGACTGTCGCATGATATCCTGTACCCTCTCCTTTCCTTCTCCCCGATGTCTCCAATCAACGTTGTCTTGTCTGTATCGCGTGCAAGAAATAATGCTTTTCACTGCATCCCAATACTTGGAATACTGTGTGCAATTCTGGTCACCGTATTACAGAAAAGATATTCTGGAAAGAGTGCAGAAAAGATTTACTAGGATGTTGATGGATTGAGTTGTAAGGAGAGGCTGGATAGACTGGGAATTTTTTTACCCTGGAGCATAGGAGACTGAGGGGTGATCTTATAGAGGTCTGTAAAATAATGAGGGGCACAGTTAGATAGTCAACAACTTTTCCCAAAGGTAAAGAAGTCTAAAATTAGAAGGCATAGGTTTAAGGTGAGAGGGGAGAGATACAAAAGGGTCCAGAGAAGCACTTTTTTCACACAGATGGTGGTGAGTGTCTGGAACAAGCTGCCAGAGATAGTAGTAGAGGCAGTAAGATTTTGTCTTTTAAAAAGCATTTAGATAGTTACATGGGTATCGAGGGGCCAAATGTGGGCAATTGGGATTAGCTTCGGGGTTTTAAAAAAAGGGTGGAATGGACAAGTTGGGCTGAAGGACATGTTTCCATGCTGTAAACCTCGATGACTCTATGACATGTGACAGTAATAAATCAAATTAAATCTTGGGGCCTTTCTTCAATCTCGGGACACTCCTCTTGTTGCTGATGGGCTCAGCCTATGGAAGGATATCCTGGCACTGGAGGGGGTGCAGAGGAGATTCACTAGGTTGATTCTGGAGTTGAGAGGGTTGGCTTATGAGAAAAGGCTGAGTAGACTGGGGCTATACTCATTGGAATTCAGAGGAATGAGGGGAGATCTTATAGAAACATGTAAGATTACGAAGGGAATAGCTAAGATCAAAGCAGGGAAGTTGTTTCCACTGGCGGGTGAAACTAGAACTAGGGGGAATGGCCTCAAAATAAGGGGGAGCAGATTTAGGACTGAGTTGAGGAGGAACTTCTTCACACAAAGGGTTGTGAATCTGTGGAATTCTCTGCCCAGTGAAGCAGTTGATTCTACCTCACTGAATGTTTTTGAGGCAAGCAAAGATAGGTCTTTGAACAGAAAAGGAATTAAGTAAGGGTTATGGTGAGCGGGAGGGTAAGTGGGGTGATGAAAGTCTTGTCTGCCTTACTCCCAGTCTCACCCATCACAGTCCAAAGATGTGCTGGTTTGGTGGGTTGGCCACGCTAAGCTGCCTCTAAGTGTTCCCAAGGTGTACAGGTTCGAGAGATTAGCAGGGTAAATGTGTAGGGTTACGTGGATAGGGCCTGTGTCAGATAGTCTGTTGCAGACTTGCTGCAGATTCAATGGGAAGAATAGGCTCCTTCTGCACTGCAGGGGCTCTGATGTAAACTCTCCAGCCCTCATCTCAACTCGCATCAAAACCGTTTCATTTACCAGTGCTGACCCACATTCACACTTACCCTGCCACCGAGATGACCTTACCATTCACTCCACACCACTGCAGTGAGGACGCAGAATTTGGGGCCCAGTCGGATCTCTGTTCATTGCAGCGGAATGGGAAAACCTCACTGGCACAAACGGTGGTAACACTCCGGCCTCATTCTTCCTTGCCTCCAAACCACGCCTCCACCCCACCCTCCCTATCATCTCCTCAGCATGACTCTGATCCCCGCACTCCTCCCATTCTCACCTCTTGTCTTCATCCAATTTTAATCTTTGATTTATTATTGCCACATGTAGTAGTACGCAGTAAAAAGGTTCTGCTTCTTGCATGCTAGCTAGACAAAGCATACCGTTCATAGAGAAGGAACGGAGAAAGTGCAGAAAACAGTGTTGCAGCCACAGGGTGTAGAGAAAGATCAACTTCATGCGAGGCAGGTCTGTTCAAAAGTCTGACAGCAGCAGGGAAGAAGCTGTTCTTCAGTCGGTTGGTACGTGACCTCAGACTTTTGTATCTTTCTCCCAAAGGAAGAAGATGGAAGAGAGAACGTCTGGCGTTCTGTCTGCATTTCCGAGGCAGCGGGAAGTATAGACCGAGTCAATGGATGGGAGGCTGGTTTGTGTGATGGACTGGGCGACAATCACCTGCCATTGGTGGCCAGGCGTTCTGCTGTCTCGGGTCTAGGCACTGCAACTCCCTCCCGAAACCACTCTGAGGACACTCCTTGAAAGCCTCCCTCGTTGACCGAGCTTCTGATCATCTGTCACTGAACATGAGCACCGTGGTGTACCCCTTTGGTTCTTGTGCCGTTCAGCTGCAACAAGTAGGTTGGCTGACACGGCTGATACTCTTGTCCAAGGTTTCAGGCACAGTGGAAGCATGCGGAGGCTTAGGGGGGGTTCAGGTGACTGACAAATGGAAGGTTCCTTTCGGTTTGGTGGATGAATGAAAATCCCAGTGCTGTCACTGAGCCTGACGCTCCACATCAAATTTCCTTGGAGCCTGTGGCAGTGGCATGATGAGAGACACTGCGTTACCGGCTCCTGTTCTTTCCTGAGTGCGTTTGAAAGGGTCAACTCTGCTGGACACCCCACAATCATTAAATCAATTCAAGTTTTTCCTTTCCTGTGTGGCTGTGTTGATAAGTTAGCTGGAACAGGTGCTCCAACCATCTGTCAGTCAACTTGCAACTCCCTGAACAATTTTACTAACAGATCTCCCTCTCAATCCAACCAATTTACTTGGATTGGCGGGTCTGAGTTACCAATTTGTGAATTTGACTCAGAAATCAAACATCCCCTGATTTCCCAGTGTAATAAAGCAGGGATAAAAAGAGCGTTCTCTCAGTAAAATTGGCAGGTGAAGACAGCGGAGTTTCAGATTGTTAAAGCCTCTTTCTTTCCTTCTCGGAAATGAACGCACAGCGGAGCTGTTCAGCACTGGAAACCTGGGAACGTTCCCTTTGAAACGTGTGTTCCTTTCACTGGATCGTTCCCTGTGCTTCAGGTGCCTCTGATATCGCAATCTCTGCAGGAGGGGGTGAGTTGGAACCTGCCACATCTCGAAGATCGGCTGTGATGGAGGGGCCAGAAACTGTGAGACACCTTCCCATCGCACCGCCAATGGTGGGCTTGCATTCAGCTGTCTTGGCTACGGGGTCTGGGGTATCCTCAACAACTCCAAGGATTGGCTCTGCCAGTTAACTTAAGAAATGCAACGACTTAACACCAGTGCAAACAACAATTTGCAGAGGGCTTGGAACAGTCTTTCTGCACTCATCTCAAGGGTCCAACTGTTGGGACATGTCCCGGTGCATTCCCAACTCCATTCCTGATTGGACTGGTGAGAAGCCTGAAAGGGGCTATCCGCCCCTACACCACTCCCCCCACCCTGAACCTTTCTGTTCTTCTTGGTTCAAGGGAGGCGACGGCCTCACGGTATTATCACTATTTATCACTAAACTATTAATCCACAAACTCAGCTAACGTTCTGAGGACCCGGGTTCGAATCTTGCAACGGCAGATACTGGAATTTGAATTCAATTAAAAAAAAAAGTCTGGAATTAAGAATCTGCAGATGGCCATGAAATCACTGTCGATTGTTGGAAAACCCATCTGCTTCACTAATGTCCTACAGGGAAGGAAATCTGCCGTCCTTACCCGGTCTGGCCCACATGTGACTCCAGACGCACAGCAATGTGGTTCACTCTCAACTGCCCTCTGAAATGGCCTAGCAAGCCCCTCAATTCCAAGGGCAACTAGAGATGGGCAATAAATATTGGCCAGCCAGTGATGCCCACGTCCCACAGATGAATAAATAAAAATTTCCCCTTGCCAGGCTGCACAGTTCTGATTGAACAAAGGATAAAGAAAATTACAGCACAGAAACACGCCCTTCAGCACCCCCCTGCACTAACTGTGCTGCCTGACTGAACTAAAACCTCTGACCATTCCAGGGACCATATCCCTCTATTCCCACCCTATTCATGTATTTGTCCAGATGCTCCTTGAAAGTCACTACCATATCTTCTTCCACTACTTCCCCAGCAGCGAGTCCCAAGCACCCACCACCCTCGCTGTCAAAACTCTGCCTCGTACATCTCCTCTAAATCTTGCCCCCTGCACCTTAAACCTGTGCCCCCTAGTAACTGACTCTTCCACCCTGGGAAAAAGCTTCTGACTATCCACTCTGTCCATGTCTCTCATAATCTTGTAGACTTCTATCAGGCCACCCCTCAATCTCCGTCATTCCACTGAGGACAAACCAAGTTTCTCCAACCTCTCCTCATAGCTAAGGCGCCCCCCCAAACATCAGGCAACCTCCTTGTAAGTCTTTTCTGTACCCTCTTCAAAGCCTCCACATCCTTCCGGTAGTGTGGTGACCAGAATTGAACACTATATTCCAAGTGCGGCCTCACTAAGGTTCTCTAAAGCTGCAACATGACTTGCCAATTTTTAAACTCAATACCCCGGCCAATGAAGGCAAGCATGCCGTATGCCTGCTTGACTACCTTCTCCACCTGCATTGCCACTTTCAGTGACCTGTGTGTCTGTACACCCAGATCCCTCTGCCTAGCAATACTCTTAAGAGTTTTGACATTCCCTGTATATTTCCCAGCTGTATTTGACCTTCCAAAAATGCATTACCTCACTTTTGTCCAGATTAAACTCCATCTGCCATCTCTCCACCCAAATCTCCAACTGATCTATATCCTGCTGTATCCTCTGATGGTCCTCATTACTATCTGCAAATCCACCAACCTTTGTGTCATCTGCAAACTTCTGTTGGGGATGACCGGGCTTCATTTTTTGATGAGAGGGGAAGTCATCGGATGAGGACAGGGAGGATGAGGACAGCACAGTAGCTTCACAGCTACTGCTGACCTGGGTTCGATTCCGGCTTGGGTCACAGTCTGTGTGGAGTTTGCACATTCTCCCCGTGTCTGCGTGGGTTTCCTCCGGGTGCTCCGGATTCCTCCCACAGTCCAAAGGAGGTGCTAATTAGGTTCATTGACCCGAACATGCACTGGAACGTGGCAATTCGGGGAATTTCACAGTAACTTCACTGCAGTGTTAATGTAAGCCTTACTTGTGACACTAATAAATAAACTTTTAAGGGTCAACGGGGATCTTTCTGAAGGTTGTTGGAGCTGGGTGTTTCTTTCCACCCTGACTGAGTCGTCGTCGCAGGATTGTGGAGTGGTAGTAGCTGGCCATTCAGCCTGGGGTGCCCCTGCTAGCTCCCGGCCAGGGCAACACAGCTGCTGCCGCGCCTCCCAAACATTTCCGTGGAATTGTGCCACCGCCGCTATTTTCCTGGAACCCGGCCTCTGCCGCCGAGCTGACACGGTGGAACCGGACAAATTCAGTTCTGGCTGTTTGACAAAGACAAGGCCCGGAGTGTGCGTGTTGGAATGATCCAATTGTCTCAATGCCTTTGGGTTTCTAGTGTAAGCACAGTGTTCGAGCAAGAGAAATCACTGCAGGGGAAATATTATCACCAAGAGAAACAGCTCTGATTTTCACAACTACAGATGTTTCGGCAGATGAGAAGGTCTCTTTGTGGTTCCTGGATAATAAGCACATTTCCACACCTGCAGCGAGTTTGGCTAAAAGATGAAATAGTTACGCATTTTGCAAAATGGCAGTTAAGGCAAAAACTTGGATTGCTTAACTCTTTCACACCTAATTCCCTCACACCTCCAGAACAAAGAAGAATGAACGTTAAAAAAGTACCTTTTATTCTAAGGGCTGCCATTAGCAGCCTTTCCCCCTGGTTTCTGTGACTCATCTTTCATTCCCTCCCCCTGCAGGATAAATATCTCCCACTTTCTCAGCCTTGTAACTTTGACAAAGGGTCACCTGGACTCGAAACGCGAGCTCTTTTCTCTCCTTCCAGATGCTGCCAGACCTGCTGAGATTTTCCAGCATTTTCTCTTTTAAGAACATAAGAAATAGGAGCAGGAGTAGGCCATCTAGCCCTTCGAGCCTGCCCCGCCATTCAATAAGATCATGGCTGATCTGAAGTGGCTCAGTTCCACTTTCCCACTCTCTCCCATTAACCCTTCATTCCCCTGTCTATCAGAAACCTATCTACCCGTGACTTAAAAATATTTAGCGAGGCAGCCTCCACCACATCAACGGGCAGAGAATTCCAGAGATTCACCACCCTTTGAGTGAAGAAGTTCCTCCTCAACTCCGATCTAAACTGCCTCCCCCTTATCTTGAGGCTGTGCCCTCTAGTCCTGTTATCCATTCTAAGCGGGAAGAATCTCTCTACCTCTACCCTATCCATCCCCTTCATTATCTTATATGTCTCTATCGGATCCCCCCTCATCCTTCTGAACTCCAACGATTCAGACTCCAGCATCTGCAGTAATTTGCTTTTATTAAAGACAGGAACATAACAGGAGCAGCCCTCCAGACCTGTGCTGATCATGATGCCCTAACTAAACTGAAATAACAACCATCTGCCCTTACTCAGTCCATATCCCTCTATTCCCTCCCTATTCCTGTACCCAGCCAGAAGCCTCTTAAATGTTACTAACCTGTCTGCTTCCACCACCCCGTCTGGCAGCGCGTTCCAGGCACCCATCACACTCTGCATGAAGAACATCCCCTGCACATCTCCCTTAAACTTGCCCCCTCTCACCTTGAACCTGTGCCCCCTGTAATTGACTCTTCCACCCTGGGGAAAAAGCCTCTGACTGTCCACCCAGTCTTTGCCTCTCAGAATTTTGGTAGACCTCTATCAGGTCTCCCTTCAGCCTCTGTCTGTCCAGTGAAAACAATCCAAGTTTATTCAACCTCTCCTCATAGCCAACACCCTCGAGGCCAGGCAACATCCTGGTTTAGCTTATATCGGTTTCTTCTTCTCAGGCAATCTCTCAGAGTTGAGGGTGACTTGTGTCCACTTTCTCAGGTGACTGGGGAGCCCAGTTTGTGGATTACAATCTCTGTCACAGATGGGGCCAAAGGAGGAAGGGGTGGACGGGGTGCCACACGCTCTTTTCGCTGTTGGCTCTTGGCTTCAGCTTGCTCTCGTTGATGAACCTCGAGGTGTTCAGCTCCTTCCTTTCCTCCACCTCGGACAGCCTTGGGCCAGGCATTCCCTGTTGTTGTTGGACTTTTGGAACACTTTGTCAGGGAGACTTTGAGAGGTGTCCTTCTTTGGTGCTTCTTCTGCTCTCTTGGTGTCTGCTTGCTGTGCGTCACTGTTTCATGACCACAGTTCCCTCTCAGCCAACACGAAGAGCTCAGCTCTGTGGTCAGATCTCAAAAGAGGTACTTCCTGACCCTGTCAAGCCCAAGCTCTGACATCTCTGCTCCAAACGTGGGGGCCAGAGCCAGGTCTCAGCTCTGCAACATCAAAACCAGGAATTCATCAGGTGAGTGTGGCCAATGCAAGAGAATGGGTTGGTCGTTGTGGCAATGAGATTGTGATGTGTATCATGACGGAACAGTTACATCGGCTATCACATGTGAGAAAGACCGTGGAGAGCTGAGGGAATGGTCTGTTCTCAAGACCACAGTGGCACAGTGCGTTCGCACTGCTGCCTCACAGCTCCAGAGACCTGAGTTTGATTCCCAGCTTGGGTCACTGTCTGTGTGGAGTCTACACATTCTCCCCATGTCTGCATAGGTTTCCTCCGGGTGCTCCAGTTTCCTCCCAGAGATGTGTAGGTTAGATGGACTGTCTGTGCTAAATTGCCCCTTGGCGTCCTGGGATGCGTAGGTTAGAGGGATTAGCTCGGTAAACATGTGGAGTTACAGGGATAGGGACTGGGTGGGATTGTTGTCGGCACAGATTCGATAGGCTGAATGGCCTCTTTCTGCACTGCAGGGATTCTATGATTTCTAGTGTAAATAAAGAAGCTTTGAAGGAACCCAGCCTTTAGATCAAGTTCGCTATGGATAGGAGGAAACCTCCGCAGTCAACACTAAGCCACCAAATAAACTACAAAACACCCAACATCTCAACAAAAGCCACAGCTGTTACCTGGCTCAGGAGCAGCACCAGGCGTTTTGGGAAGGTACATCAGCACAAGTTATTAGAAACAGAAACTCGAGTTCTGGGACAATCAGATTAAAATGCTACACTCCTGCAGCAGTGATTTGACACTTGTAATTCACCAAAGAACCTTAGACAGCATCTTCTAAACCCAAGACCACTTAAATGCAGGACAGCAGATATACAGGAACACCACTACCTGCAAGCTCCCCTCCAAACCACTCAATATCCTGACTTGGTGACTGGGTCAGAATCCTGGAATTGCCTCCCTTTACGGGGGCAGAATGGCACAGTGGTTAGTACTGCCTCACAGTGCCATGGACCCAGATTCAATTCCCCCTTGCCCCGGGTCAAGACGGCAGCTCACCAGCAACCTCTCAAAGGCAATGGGCAGCTTCTCAATGGGTGACAGTGTCCATGTCCCAGGAATGAATAAAGAAAAAGCCAGGATGAGTCACACAGAACAGGACTGGGGTCGGTTTAGCTCAGTTGGCTAGCACACGGTTCAGAAGGGTACTAACAGTATGGGTTCGAGGCCCCGAGGCAGGCTTGGGACCTGCCTGCTTGTTCTGTGCCTTGAGATTGAAAGGCACCACAGCTGGGGAAACGGCTGAGGAATGGGAAGCATCAACATGCACTGAGCCACCGACCTGCTGTTGGGTCAAGCACACACGTGAATGAGCAGAGTGGAACGCTCCCACGGTCTCTCCAGAGTGAGCTGGAAACCCGTCTGCATGTGTTTTTTACAATCACGGCTCTTCAATAGTTAAACACTTGCTGAATTGGCAAGCATATTCTTTTAAAGAAGATGGACATGTGCTGCAGTGGGTTCGAATCCCTGCCTCTGAACCAGAAGATCCTGAAGTTGAAAATGAAAATCAAAAAGCAGAATTGTGAGGAAAGAACACGGGGGGAAAGCTTATTGAAGTCACAGGTAGGCTTACATTAACACTGTGAAAATCCCCGAGTTGCCACACTCCTACACTGGTTCAGGGACACTGAGGGGAATTTAGCACGGCCAATGCACCTAAGTAGCACACCTTTCAGACTGTGGGAAGAAAGCAGAGCACCCAGAGGAAACCCACGCAGACATGGGGAGAATGTGCAGACCCCGCCCAATCTGGGAATCGAACTCGGGTTCCTGGCGCTGTGAGGCAGCAATGCTCACCACTGTGTCACCGTGCTGCCCACTGGACAGTTCTTTCAAAGATCTGCCATTAGACTGATGGGCTGAATGGCCTCCTTTTTGTGCTGAGAGATTCTCTCTGTAACTTCCGCCTCACATTATCTTTCATGGAAATTACAGTGAACGATCGAGAGAATCTACCCACAGGAAACCCACCCTTGGAGTTCCTATCATAATGACAAAGTAAAGTTTATATTCAGCTGAGGTTTCATACAAACCTCAGGTCTCCTGATGAAGATATCTGTGCTCTGACCGTTCCTGTTCATTCATCCATTATTTGTGCACTTTGTATAGTTTTCTCCCTGCAGTGATTTTATTAAGTTTCACTCCATTGACATCAAGAATTGGGAACAATGCTCAGGGCTCAGAATATCACGATATTGATCCATACCATTTCAGTGTAACTCATATCACTGACCGAGGGAGACACTATATAACAGCCAGTTCCCCAGACTCCTGCTGCTCACGCACGTAGTTTTAAAACTAAATACACACAGTATCAGGAGAACGGCTTCAGACACTGTTCCGCAGATTGTCCTGTCTCCAGTTTCCTCCCTCCTGGGTGGTACGGTGGTTAGCACTGCTGCCTCACGGCACCAGGGACCCAGCTTTGATCACTGTCTGTGTGCACCTTCTCCCCATGTCTGCGTGGGTTTCCTCCGGGTGCTCCGGTTTCCTCCCACAGTCCAGAGATGTGTGGTTTAGATGGATTGGCCATGCTTAAATTGTCCCTTGGTGTCAGGGGAACGAACAGAGTAAATGCATGGGGTTATGGGGTAGGGCCTGGGTGGGATTATGGTCGGTGCAGACTTGATGGGCTGAATGGTCTCCTTCTTCCCAGTCGTGATTCTGTGAGTCCCTGTTTCACCCCTTCATCCACAGCAGTGATACAGTTCCATGTTACTGGCAGGCTGTGGCACCTCACCCGGGCCATCATGTTCTTCGCACTTTGGGAACGAGACAGGATGCAAGAGGAGATTTACCCAATACGCTATCAGATGTGATGGACTTCACAGTGTGCGGCTGGGATTCTGTACAGTAGAGAAGGTTCAGTGGGGATTCAATGGAGGCGTTTGAAAAGTAAGCAAATGGAAATTGGCTCTGGGAGGGGGCAGGAGGCCTGGTAACGAAACAACACAGATTCTTCCTTACACTTCCTTCAAGACATTCCTTTGACTCCCTCCCCGAAGCTCAATGCTCCATTTTGTATGCGTGGTGACCCTGTCCACATGTGGTCATTGTGTCCATGTGAATGGAAGTGGTTATATTTCTGTGGACGCTGCAGCAAGTATCACGTCATCAAACCGGAACCTGGGTGCTTTTTAGGCTTGACGTGGAGTTGCCGGTGTTGGACTGGGGTGGGCACAGGAAGGAGTCTCACAGCCCAACAGGGTTATCTGGTAGTACGAGCTTCTGGGGCACCGCTCCTTCATCATCAGCTGAGTGCAGGAGCAGTGCTCCAAAAGCTCGTGTGACCAAATAAACCTGTTGGACTTTAACCTAGTGTTGTGAGACTACTTACTGTGCTTTTTAGGCTGATAATTTCAGGAACGGTGCAGTCAGATCCTCATAACGTGTGAAAAAAGTGGGTTGAAATTGTTCCTTCAGGGTGGGCATGGGATCCGCAGCAACTGACAGTGGCCTTGTTAAATTAATACAAGGATCCTCCACAACTGAAAAAAACTCCAATGAAATAGACTAATTCCTGGGACAGAGGGCTTTCGTACACACTCAGAGGCACAACATAAAAATAAGTCACAGGAGCATTCAGAGACTGGGAATAACAGGAGGGCATTGCCAGAAGAATCACTGACCTCAATGTTAAAGTTTATTTATTCGTGTCACAAGTCGGCTGACATTAACACTGCAATGAAGTTACTGTGAAAATTCCTTAGTCACCGCTCCCTGGCGCCTGTTCGGGTACACTGAGGGAAAATTTAGCGTGGTCAATGCACCTAACCAGTACGTCTTTCAGACTGTGGGAGGAAGCAGGAGCACCCGAGGAAACCGAGTGCATGCAGACTCCGCACGGACAGTGGCCCAAGCCAGGAATTGAACCCGGGCCCCTGGCGCTGTGGGGCAGCAGTGCTAACCCACTTTGCCAAATGTTCCGCCACTTGCGTGGACAGCATCTTGAGAAGTGGCGAGAGAATTCTGCAAGTGGTCCAATGTTTCACCACAGAGATCAAGGCAACTCAAACTGCAGTTGGCACAACAGGTAGCATGCAACCCACCTCTGAGCTGTTGCCCAGTGTAACAGCTCAGGATGCCAGCTAGAAAGGAACAATCTGACCAAGTAAAGGTTAAACCCCAAGCCTGTGGCACGTGTACACAAGTTCCATCTGGGACGACCCGTTCCGGGGTCTGCTTTATAAAGGGCTCAGGATGCGAATTCCAGCTGGTTAGAAAATTACCTTTTACCACGGGAACTCGTATTGTCCGAGTCCGACTTGGGGGGGGTCAATCAGGGATTCCCTTTCCGAGTCCTGGGGAGCGGGGTTATCACACCCAGTTATAGACAGCCACTCAAACCATTCTTTGGAATGGATAAATCATAGAATCCCCACAGAGGCCATTCAGCCCATTGAGTCTGCACAGACAACAATCCCATCTGGACCCTATCTCTGCAACCCCACCTGCTAATCCCTCCGACCTACACATCACAGGACACTAAGGGGAAATTTAGCATGGCCAATACACATCTTTGGACTGTGGGAGGAAACCGGAGCACCCGGAGGAAACCCACGCAGACACGGGGAGAACTTGCTACCTCCACACAGACAGTGACCCAAGGCCGGGAATCGAACCCGGGTCCCTGGCGCCGTGAGGCAGCAGTGCTAACCACCGTGCCACCCTAAATAAGTAACCGCTTGTTCGATGTGCAAAGGTCGGGGTAATTTATCTGCGCACTGCAGCTGTAATGTCTGTCGGTACTTGGGTGACGATGGAGAATTGCGAGGGGATGGGGGGAGGTGGGCAGGGGGTGCAGCTTCATCCACACCGGGAATTGCAACTCAGCCAGAGAGTCAAAGGGCGGAATTTTACCGGGACGTCTGCCCGAGGTTGGTACGATCGCGCCAGAGGCCAACGAAGAATGCCGTTCTCTGAGCCTCGCCCGCCCCCGGAACGGAGGTTGGCGTGCCGGTAAAATTCCAGTCAAAGACTCTGAGCAGCACTTCAACATCCAGATGCATGAATAAAGGCCAGGGGTTGGGGGCGGGAGCACGTTCGAGAAGACGGACATTAAAAGTCATTCAAAGTCACAACCGTCGCAACCCGGAGCTTTGAACAATCTGGAGATGTCAGCACTGGTTTTGTCAAGCAAACCACCGCCTGTCATTTCTGAGCATTGTTGGCCTTTTTCAGATGATTGCAGCAAAGGACACAAAGAATATTAGCCACTTCATCACGCACCGCATCTTCAGCACCGCATAAACAGCCCAGGTTAAATTAAAATCCTTGTCGTGACCTTTTGAAGAGCGGCTTTTTGTCTGGAAAGTCGGTTTCACTGGAATCACAAGAGATTTGGAGAGAATGGTGCTGGAAGGTAAAGATTCACAGCTGACACCTTTTCACCCATACAAATCAACTCGATTAGTGAGGATGGTGGGGGGGAGACAGATAGATCCACGTTTTCAATTTGTTCTGAAGGCCACGTAATGTTATAATTCCGCTCCTTAGCCTCGCACAGTCTCCATGGTCACACCAACCATACTGAAGAGACTGCTTGGAATTAAATGTCACTGTTCGATTTCACTGACCCCTCCCCCCGCCGTTTCAGCAGCTCGGAAACTGGTGAGCGGACGTCAAATGTTCAGGACTTCAAAACAAAAGCAGTGGTGAAACACAGTTCGGCGACTGGCGTACTCCCAAGATGTCACAGCATTTGTCAGTCAAAAGACTTGTCGTGCGAAAGAGGGGGGCAGGAGAAGGCCAATCGGTCCCTCGAGCCTGCTGCCCCATTCTACACCATCATGGCTGATCTGATCGTCACCTCAGCCCCATAATCCTGCCTCACCCCCCCCCCCCCCCCACTTTCACCATTCCACTCAGGTTCTCTTAAGGTGCTGTCAGCAGTTCAGAAGGACTTCCCAGAAGGCCTTTGACAAGGTCCTGCATAGGAGACTGTTAATTAAGTGCCCATGGTGTTGAGGGTAAGATCCTGGCATGGATAGAGGATTTGGCTGACTGGCAGAAGGCAGAGTGTGGGGATAAAGGGGTCTTTCTCAGGATGGCAGCTGGTGACTGGTGGTGTGCTTCAGGGGTCAGTGCAGGAACCACAACTTCTCACAATATACATTAACGATTTAGAGGAAGGAACTGAAGGCACTGTTGCAAAGTTTTCAGATGATACAAAGATATGTAGAGGGACAGGTAGTATTGAGGAAGCAGGGGGGCTACAGAAGGACTTGGACAGGTTAGAAGAGTGGGCAAAGAAGTGACAAATGGAATACAAAGTGGAAAAGTGTGAGGTTATGCACTTTGGAATGAGGAATAGAGGCATAGACTATTTTCTAAATGGTAAAATGCTTCAGAAATCAGAAACACAAAGGGGCTTGGGAATCATTGTTCAAGATTCTTTTAAGGTTAATGTGCAGGTACAGTGGGCAGTTACAAAGGCAAATGCAGTGTTAGCATTCATGTCGCGAGGACTAGAATATAACAACAGGGGTGTGCTGGCCTTGGAAAGGGTCCACAGGAGGTTCACAAGAATGATCCCTGGAATGAAGAGCTTGTTGTATGAGGAACGGTTGAGGCCTCTGGGTCTGTACTCGATGGAGTTTAGAAGGTTGAGGGGGGAATCTTATCGAAACTTACAGGATACTGCAAAGTCTGAATAGAGTGGACATGGAGAGGATGTTTCTACGTGTAGGAAAAGCTAGAACCAGAGGGCACAGCCTCAGGCTAAAGGGACGATCCTTTAAAACAGAGATGAGGAGGAATTTCTTCAGCCAGAGAGTGGTGAATCTGTGGAACTGTTTGCTGCAGAAGGCTGTGGAGGCCGGGTCATTGAGTGTCTTTAAGGCAGAGATAGATAGGTTCTTGATTAATAAGGAAATCAGGGATTATGGGGAAAAGGCAGGAGAATGGGGATGAGAAAAATATCAGCCACGATTGAATGGCAGAGCAGATTCGATGGGCCGAGTGGTCGAATTCTGCTCCTATATCTTATGGTTTTATCAAGAATCTATCTGGCTCTGCCTTAACAATATTCAAAGGGTGAGATTTTCCAGCCGGGCTCACCCCGCAAGGCCAAAGATTCCCACCCAAGGTCAATGACCTTTGCATGGCCTGCTCTCCCACCCTCTACAATTATCCTGACGGGCGGGATGAGAAAATTCCACCCACAGACCGTGCTTCCATTACCTTTTCATTCAGAGAATTCCAGAGACTCATGACCCACTGAAAGAAAAAGATTATCCTTTCCTCTGTCTTAAATCAAACAAGGAAATAAGAAAATTCCAGCACAGGGACAGGCCCTTCGGCCCTCCAAACCTGCACCAACCCTACTGCCCAACCCTTTATTTTAAAATGGTGACCCTCGAGTTCTAGGTTCTCCAACCCTGTCACATACATTTCACTAAATGGCCTCTTACTCTTCTCAACTCAAACAAGATACAAGTCCAGCCTGTCCAACCTTCCTCACTGGGCAACCAGCCCATCCCAGATATTGTGAACCTCCTCTCAAGTGCTTCCTCCTTCAACAAGCAGCACTGTGCACAGTATTCCAGATAGGGGGCAGGATTTTCCAGCCTTGCTTGTGAGAGACTGGTAATTCCCAGCCAAGGTTAACAGAGATTTCCCTTGTCCGCCCCTCGCCCACATTGAATCCGTGATGGGGGAGGCGATAGAGTTCTAGCGATGGTCTCAAGTAAACCTTTACCACCTTACTTTTGTATTCAATCCCCTCTCCCCGCAATAAATTATGACATTCTATTCGCTTTCCTCATTACTTACTATATTCTCGGCGATTCACGCACTTGGACGCCCAGATCCTTCTGCATCTCAGAGATCTGCAGTCTCTCACCATTGAGATAAAATACTTCCTGCCGAAGTGGACAGTTTCACATTTTTCCCATTCTGTACACCAGATCTTTGCGCGCTGACTTCACCTTTCTATCTCCCTTTGTTGCCTCCTTATGTCCTCTTCATAATTTACTCTCCTGCCTATCTTTGTAGCATTAGCCAATTCAGCACCAGACTTTTGTTCTCTTCAATTCAGGCATCTATACACATCATAGAAAAAGGAGCACTGGTTGACTGTGGCACATCACTGGCACATTTTGCCAACCAGAAAATGACCCATTAATGGCTGTACATGTATATTTATGTCCATATGTGTATATGTGGCATTGCCTCCCACATACACAAGTGCAAAGTGAATAGACTGGTGCGGGAACTCAGCACAGATGCCAAGATCCTGGGTTGCTTCCTGGATCCGAGCTCAGTTTTGCAGTGGGACTCCTGCTGAAGTTAGTGATCTTGGCATCCTTAAACTGGTGAGATGGAGAGAGAGTGAGAGTGTGGGGTGAAGCCAATGCTGCCACACAGGGACCCCTCCAAAAATGTCCAGCCAGGAGGAGATGTGCTTCACTGCAAATAGAAAGGCAGCTTCTATTCACCATCCACATTCACACTCTGCAGAACACTGGGACATACTGAAATAGATCCTCACCAAGCCTTTAACTATGAACCTCTTGCTTCTCTCCTTCCCTTCCTTACTACATTCAACCTGTACTGTTTCCCTTCACCTCTGCCATTTTCAACTGATGTTCACTTTTTATTGCCAATTTCCAAAGTTTAATTTCTCTCCCTTTTTCTTTCTCTTCTGCATGGGTTATCCTTTCCCTTTCTTTCTCCCTTGCCTGCAAGTCAAGCAGTTTCAATTCTTGCGCTTTTTGTTCCTCCCTTTCTCTGTCTGGCCTTTTCAGCTCCAATAGCCCCCCTTTCTTTCGCTACTCTCTCTCATTTCAAATTAAAGTTGTTTTAATTCCCATTCACGTTCAAGCTGTTCCATTTACAATTGAGTTCTAGCCATTTCCAATGATTCGGACAATATTAAATGCTGGGCTAATTGTCTCCCCCTTCCTTACACCGTTAAGTAATGTCAACTGCCACATTTTTGCCAAAAGCTTTGTTTTCGTCATCCTTTGTAAACCACCTTGTGTTACTGCTTCCATACCCAGAAGCTTCTTAGCCTCTGAAAGAGCCATTATTCCACAAGACACTCCCTACTTAACCCTGAATGCGGGGCCTGAAAAGGAAATACAAATCTACTGTCTTCAAGTCTAATATTCCCAAATCAATCAAGAACTCCTGACTTTAATCCCACTGAAGTGCCCCAATTGCTATAACTCAGGTTAGAAACTCCAAAGTGTTCTATGACGTCCACCTGGATCATAACTTTAACAATCTGAATTTGGCTAGGGTGAGCATGAGATGTTTCACTTCAGGTACGGTTCAACTGACCCACTTGGGAGCTTTTACCAAACAAAGTTTTTTTTTATTCCAATTCAATCAAATTAAGTCTAATTCAGAATCTCAACAAGTTGAGACATTCCCAATCCAAGCTGACAAGACAGGGCTCTCACCTCCTGTCTTGGGTTTGATCTACATGATCCAAGCTGATTGGAGTAGGCATAGCTCCTCCTCCAAGGCTTGATCTAGAATACAGTTAACATGTATAGAAAGAAAATTAACAATAGGTTTTACCAATTACAGACAAGAACAAAACAACCACGATATTGTATAAACTTAACAAGTACATGAAAAGTTCTTGTGATGACTTCAGCCAGGCTAATGAGGTTGGCTTGTTAGAGTATGAACTACCTCCTCATTAATAGTCCAAATCAGGGAGCCTCATGCTCCCTATTTAAAGCAGGTATGTCAGACTCCCAGCCTGACACAGCAGGAAGCTACCGGGGGTACTAGCTCCATTTCTAAGTTATAGATTGTAAATGAAGAAGCTTGGTGATGGGACTTTCACCTCCGTGGAGCTATTTCAGTTCCAATCAAACAAACCTCCCAATCCAAAACCCACGC
Source organism: Carcharhinus amblyrhynchos (assembly GCF_965287045.1). Lineage (NCBI taxonomy): Eukaryota > Metazoa > Chordata > Chondrichthyes > Carcharhiniformes > Carcharhinidae > Carcharhinus > Carcharhinus amblyrhynchos. The sequence goes on from NC_137357.1 coordinate 20,213,620, forward strand.
CACAGGTTTAACACAGAAAATACAAATGCACATGTGATGTCGGAACTTAGTCCTTTGGGTGGATGCTGCAGTTCTCAAGAGACACAAACAGACAAGCATGGAGTCAGAACAACTTAACAAAAGAGAAAGAGACTCTAGTCAAACCAACCATCAACAGTAGGTTTTCCGCTCCAGGAAGGACAGGAACCTTGCTTCTTGCTAACAGCAGAATTCTCAAAATCAAGGAGAGGGAGAGAGGATGTCCACCCCCTTCTCAATCAAACTGGAAATTAATCCTTTGATTTTTCTGAGGAGGAACCACCTGACCTTGACTTGTCAATCAATCTTCCCCTAATAATGCAGGGTCATGGAAGACCCCAGAAATTACCTGAGGCCCAGAGTAAAAATAAACAAAAGCCTATTCAAGCCACTGAAGCAGCAATAAAGAGAGTTGTAACCAGACAACCCGGCAATAATGAAAAAAACCCAAAGCTATTTAACTGCAGAGAACATGATTTAAAAAAAAATTCCTTCGTGGTACAGCAGCATCACAGGAACAAATTGTCAAAGGTAAGGAGTATCAGCCTCACTATCAGTATCCCCAGCCTGATTCTAACCCTGCCACTCATCACCCTGCTGACCCCCATCTGAAGATTGGGCCAATGAGCAGCAGCCACCACCCACCTTCGAAAGAAAACATGCAAGCAACATGTTAACGGTCACTTGTATCCATGATGTGGGGTGACTGGATTCAGTACACCTCCTTGCAGGACAAGCCTATCCAATGGTGGAAAAGCATTCCATGTAAATCAGGCTACATTACCAGCTAGATTTATTAAAAAGTGTAAATTCACATTGGGGGGTGGGGAGGGGGCACTGCAGAAAAATGGTTAACATGGGAGGCACAACGTACCTCCAGGCTTCAAAATATCATTGTTCCAGCACGTGTGTTCCTCCTCAAAATCAATACAAAATTTTGAATGATTCTGCATGATGAACCTCCATGTAACTCTCCTTTAGCTGAGGTGACAGTCACATGTTGGGTCAGGTACAGCATGGGATAGATAGAGAATGGAGGAGCACTCCTTCATCAGGCACGAACGAGATGCAGATTAAACCTCCCACCAAATAGTTCCAAAGAAAGTTGCCATGGTTGTCAGAGCACAGCAGCTGACAATGCAAGTGTTGAGTAAATGAAGAACAAAGAACAGTGTGGTGTAGTAACAGACCCTTCAGCCCACCAAACCTGTGCGGACACAAGACACCTTCCTAAAGTAAAGAGTTTTGGCCTCTACGCAGTCCATATCCCGACCTTCCCTGCCTAAAAACATGGTGAAATTGACAGAAGAGATCAGAGACTCACAAGTTGTCAATTAAACAATTTGTTCCCCTGGGGCCCTAGATATCTGGGCTGTTCACCAAGAATACATAATGAGGCTTGGATAAGAGCCCAGAAATCCATGAGTTCACAGGGAGAACATGGCACTGTCCACAGCTCTGGCCAATAAGAATCACTCCTCTCTCATGGGTCAGAGAAAATGAGTGGGGGTGGACAGAGGGTCAAGGACACTGGTCCTGTTGAGCTGAATCTCAACTCTTACCTTCCGGAATTCCACGGGTTAAACACAGAAGATTCCCACACCCCTCAGTTACGACATGCATTTACTTTGCATTGGCAGATACATTAATTATTCAGTCCAGATTTGACAGTGTTTCTGTTCAGATTGCTTACACATTCTGTCGGCGCATCGGGAAGTCATGCTGCCTGCCTTCCTTTTGTACTTAAACCTTTCACTGTCTTGTTCTGTTATTGTCAAAGGAGTTTAACTTCCAGGCAACAATATTGCATGAAGCACTTAAAGGAGGTATTGAAAGATGGAAGACAATTTCCTGCAAGCGACATGCACTCAGGGCATCAACTACAAGGGCTCATCAAAAGGAAAGTTTGGCACCGCTTTCCTGGGTCAAGGTTAGCTTCAGACATTCTCTGGATGACAATAAGACAAGAACTTGACTTCAAAACAGCTCCCCCCCACCACCCCCCAGCCAACCCCACTCTTACATACCAGAAATGTCAAGCTACTGAAGGACTGCAGTGAGCCTCCTGTTCTCTCCTCTCTATCCCCCTTCTTGTCCGCTGTTGTGGTCGCTCTAATCCGTGTGCCTCCGAGACAGTTCTTTCCCTGGCAGCATTTATCCAGCGTTGCCTTTTCTACCCCACACCTGGAAATAAAAAAATCAGAAGAATTGGACATAATTAATACAAAGGGCAAATTATTCCAACAGTTTTTACACATGCACAACAGAAAGCATCCTTTCAGGATGTATCGCAGCTGAGTGTGGCTCCTCAGTTACTCGGGGACGAGGGGTAAGGGCTAAAGGAGATGTGTGAGATATGTTTTTTTACACAGAGGGTGGTGGGTGCCTAGAACTCGCTGCTGGGTGAGGTAGTGGAAGCAGATACGCTTGTGACTTTGAAGGAGCGTCTGGACAAATACATGAATAGTATGGGAATAGAGGGATACGGTCCCCAGAAGGAGAGGGGATTCTCGTTCAGTTGGGAAGAATGGTTGGTGCAGGATTGGAGGGCAAAGAACCTGTTCCTGTGCTGCAATTTGTTTTGTTCCTGATTTGCCCAAGACCGCAAGAAACTACAAAGGGTCATGAACGTAGCCCAGTTCATCAGGCAAACCAGCCTCCCATCCCTTGACTCTGTCTACACTTCCCACTGCCTTGGAAAAGCAGCCAGAATAATTGAGGACCCCACGCACCCCGGACATTCTCCCTTCCACCTTCTTCTGTCGGGAAAAAGATTCAAAAGTCTGAAGTCATGCGTAACCGACTCAAGAACAGCTTCTTCCCTGCTGCCGTCACACTTTCAAATGGACCAATCTTGCATTCAGTTGATCTTCCTCTACATTCTAGCTATGACTGCAACACTACGTTCAGCACCCTCACCTTTCCTCCTTCCGTTTGTACTCTATGAACGGTATGCTTTGTCTGTGTAGTGCATAAGAAACAATACTTTTCACTGTATCCCAATACATGTGACAATGATAAATCAAATCTAAAATATCAAGTCAAAACGAGAGCAGGGGGACTCGAGAGACTGTACATTGGGATCTTGGACGTTCACAGACAGCAACATTTGGGGCAAAATGTCTTGATAATTTTATGTATTTTTTTTCTGTATTTATTATCATCATAGTATCCCAACAGTGCAGGAGGTGGCCATTTGGCCCACTGTGCCTGTACCAATCACAATCCCACCCCGGCCCCATTCCAGTAACCCGGAATACTGGGTTTACCCCGCTAAACCCTCTGACACGAGGCTCAATTTATCACGGCCAATCCACCTAACCCGCACATCTTTGGAGTGAGGGAGGAAACCGGAGCACCCGGAGAAAACCCATGCAGACACAGGGAGAACATGCAGACTCCACACAGACAGCGACCCGAGGCTGGAATTGGAGCCGGGTCCCTGGCGCTGTGAGGCAGCAGCGTTAACCCCCAACCCCCCCTCCCCAGCGCTGTCATCCTGAGCTAATAATAACAATGCAATAAGATGCGCTGATCGTGCTGTTCTCCGCGACCAAGGATAATTCTGTTTTGAAAGTCAGAACAGGACGCTCCTCATTTTGTCAATGTTTGGGGAGGGCCTCTCAAGCAGAACATCTTGAAAGCTCCTGATTTGAAAAGGATGCTGATTGTGACGCACATTCTGCAAGCTTTTCAAATACATTATTTTCCAAATTGCTTCGCATCAAAGTGATGACAGGAATTAAGACAGTGCAGAAACAAGCTGCGCAACTCAATTAGTTTCTGCTGGCACTTACACACCAGACAAATCTCCTCACGTCCCACCTGCCTCCGCCTCCCTGTTCCCTTTTAAAAGCGTTGGGGCCCCGACCACTGCCCCGTGGTCAGGCATTCTAACCACTCTCAAAGTGAAGATATCTCACCCATTCACTGGCATTATCTCATCCCGCTCACCAGGGGAATCGTAGCGGGTGGACAGGGGGTGGGTGGGGCAGTCCATAGAAAGGACAGTTGACCTTGGACGGGAATTTCCAATTTTGGGGCAATCGTGACCAGAGATTCCCGCCCTTTCTCTCCACTGGGCAGTACGGTGGCACAGTGGTTTAGCACTGCTGCCTCACAGCGCCAGGGTTCGATTCCAGCTCGGATGAATGTCTGTCTGTACGGAGTTTGCATGTACTCCCCATGTCTACATGAGTTTGCTCCCACAAGGTACTCCAGTTTCCTCCCACCGTCCAAAGATGTGCAGGTTTGGTGGATTGGCAGAGTGAAATTGCCCGGTAGTGTGGAGGTTAGGTGGATTCGGGGACAAAGTAGAAAGGGTTGAGGGCTTCACATTTCTGCATGTCCAGATCCCCAACAACCTGTCCTGGTACCCCCCATGCTGACACTGCAGTTAAGAAAACCCACCAACGCCTCTACTTTCTCAGAAGACTAAGGAAATTTGGCAAGTTAGCTACGACTCTCACTAACTTTTACAGATGCCCCATAGAAAGCATTCTTTCTGGTTGTATCACAGCTTGGTGTGGGATCCTGCTGTGCCCACGACCACAAGGAACTACAAAAGGTCATGAATGAAGCCCAATCCGTCACACAAACCAGCCTCCCATCGACTGACTCTGTCTTCACTTCCCACTGCTTTGGAAAAGTAGCCAGTATAATTAAGGACCCCACACACCCCGGACATTCTCTCTTCCACCTTCTTCTGTCGGGAAAAACATACAAAAGTCTGAGGTCACGTACCAACCGACTCAAGAACAGCTTCTTCCCTGCTGCTGTCAGACTTTTGAATGGACCTACCTTGCATTAAGTTGATCTTTCTCTTCACCCTTGCTATGACTGTAACACTGCATTCTGCACTCTCTCCTTTCCTTCTCTATGAACGGTATGCTTTGTATAGCACAAGAAATAATACTTTTCACTCTATGCTAATACATGCAACAATAACAAATCAAATCAAAGATTAGCTATGATGGATGTGCAGGGTTGCAGGGATGGGGTAGGGGGTTGCGCCTGGGTGGAATGCTTATGGGAGGGTCGGTGCAAACTTGATGGGCTGAATGGCCTCCTCCTGCACTTCTGTTCTATGATGTAAACTGTGTAGCCCTTTCTGAATTTCAAAAATTGCTATGGACAAGTCTTTGCTTTTCTTCAGTGAGAAGAACCAACAAGCAATCCTTCCCAACAGCTGGAAGGTCTTAGCTCTGGATCCAGCCTTGTCTATCTCATCACTTTGCACAATCCCCGGTGGCCGTGGAAACCAAACCTTTTCACAATCGTTTCCGTGCAGCCCGTGTTAGAATGCAACCGGTGACAACATTGTATTGGATGTAATGTGACCAATGTTAATAGGCTGTAAGGGTCAGCCGACCAAGTCAACCATGGAACCAATTAGAGAAGGACGTAATAGTCAGCTGACCTGCTGAGTCACTCTAAATAAGAACCTGTTTGGAATTGTGGGGAATTTGGATTGGCCCAGGGCGAGGCCCGATGTTTGGAGCCATGAAGTTTCTTTATTAAACCCTTTCTCTTATTTATCAATTGAAGTAAGTCTTGTTATATTTTTGTTGTCTGCATTTGAAGAGTTTCTTCTGAAGAATCAGCCCGCCTGGGATCCTGTACACCTTTACCATCACTTCAATACTCTGCTTTTCAGCTCTGTTATTGGGTGTCCACCATCTACAAGTCAAGGGCAGCAGTGTGACGGAACATTCTGTTGGCCTGAACGAATGCAGTTCGACACCAGAACAAAGGAGCCCGCTTGATTGGCACCCCATCCATCACAATGAACACCCACTCCCTCCACCACTGGCACATGGTTGGCAGCAGTCTGTACCATCCACAGGATGCATCACAACAATTCACCAAGGCTCCTTAAGCAGCACCTTCTAAACACGGCACCTCAGGCACCGTAAAGGACAAGGACAGGGGATGCATGGACACACCAGCAACTGTAAGCCCCCACTCCCCTCCAAGCCACGCACCACCCCAACTTGGAAATACTTCGGCCGTTCCTTCACTGTCGCTGGGTCAAAACCCTGACACTCCATCCCAGTCAGCGCCCAGGGCGGGGCGCAGTGACTGCCGCAGTTCAAGCAGAAGGTGCACCACCACCTTCTGAAAGCAAGTCAGAGATGGACAATAAAAATGCTGGTTATCCTGGGCGTGAATAGAAGATACGTATGTCTGAGGTCCCTCACATGAAGAGACAGAGAAGAAGAGAACTGTACGAAAAGGAGAAGGGAAATATTTCCAGGATTTAAATTTCAAAAGCTGTCAAGAAAATATTCTGTGGGCTTACTATTATAAATGAATGTGACTGAAAAGAAAATCACCAACTGTGGTGCTGAGTCTTTGAAAGAGCTCCAATTAGTGCGACTCCTTGCTGTTTTCCCATAGATTCTCTTCAAGCGCTCATCGAAATGGCTTTCGAAAGCGACTGTCGAATCTGCTTCCACCATTCTTTCAGGCCACGTGTTGGATGTCTTAGTCTCTCTCCTCTGACAAGTTAAATCTGTGTCTTCCAGTTACTGGTCCAAGGACAGAAAACTTCTCCTCGTCCACCCTTCGCCATGTTATGGGTGGCTCGGTGGTTAGCACTGCTGCCTCACAGGGACCAGGATTCAATTTCCGGCCTTGGGCGACTGTCTGCGTGGAGTCTGCACACACTCCCCATGTCTGCGTGGGTTTCCTCCCACAGTCCAGAGATGTGTGAGTTAGATGGATTGGCCATGCTGAATCGCACCTTGGTGTCAGGGGGACTAGCTAGGGTGAATGCATGGGGTTGTGGGGATACAGCCCTGGGTAGGATTGTGGTTGGTACAGACTTGATGGACCGAATGGCCTCCTTGTGCCCTGTAGGGATTCTATGAAAAGCACAATGTAAACGGAGGCTGTGAATGTGGCAGGAACTCTAAATGCAGCTTCACCTTGACAACAGAATAATACATTTCACTTGAGAAAGCACTTTTATTTTATTCATCCCTGGGACTCATCTCTAGTTGCCCTTGAACTGAGCGTCTCACTCGGCCATTTCGGGTGGGCAGTTGAGAGTCAGCCACGTTGCTGTGGCTCTGGAGTGACATGTAGGCCAGGCCGGGTAAGGATGGCAGATTTCCCTCCCTGAAGGAACCAGGTGGGTTTTTCCGACAATCGGCACTGGCTTCATGATCATCCACACACTCTGCCATCCAGCTACTTCTTATTGGAATCATATTCCACCACCTGCCGTGGTGGGATTCAAAACCATGTCCTCAGAACATGAGCTGAGTGTCTGGATTAATAGTCCAGTGACAATGCCGTTTGGTCATGGCCTCTCACTGTCTCGGCATGGGTGAAGCTGCACAGGGCGTGCTGGCTTTATCATGGCTGGAATATTATGTGCACCGCTCCCCCGGCCAGCACACACCTGTACCGTACTTCCCTCAGCGGGCAAGCACGTGTCAGGGTCAGAAACCAGCCCGCCAACAATCAAAATAAACCCGTTGGACTTTAACCTGGTGTTGTGAGACTTTTTACTGTGCCAACGATCGAACAGGCAATACTCCATTGAGAGGTGGAGCGGACCGGAGTGGACTGGAGTACCAGCCAGCAGCCCTTTACACTGTAACTGCAACCTCGGTCCTGGGGCAGGAAGAACTGTCCAATTAAAATAAAATTAATAAATGTGGCTGGAGACTGGGGTTTGTGTTTGATGTTCTGGGGACATTTCCTACTTGAGAAAGTAAGCTGGCACTGGAGGGGGTGCAGAGGAGATTTACTAGGTTGATTCTGGAGTTGAGAGGGTTGGCTTATGAGGAGAGACTGAGTAGATTGGGGCTATACTCACTGGAATTCAGAACATAGAACACTACAGCACAAACAGGCCCTTCGGCCCACGAGTTGCGCCGATCATATCAACACCTACCAATCCATAGACCTATCTATAACCCCCAATCCCACTAAATCCCATATACTCATCCAGAAGTCTTTTAAAAGACCCCAGCGAGTTCGCCTCCACCACCACTGACGGCAGCCGATTCCATTCACTCACCACCCTCTGAGTGAAAAACTTACCCCTAACATCACTTCCGTACTTGCCTCCCCGCACCTTAAATCTGTGCCCTCTCGTAGCGACCATTTCAACCCGGGGAAATAGCCTCTGAGAATCCACCCTATCTATTCCTCTCAACATTTTATAAACTTCTATCAGGTCGCCTCTCAACCTTCGTCTCTCCAGGGAGAAGAGTCTCAGCTCCCTCAACCTATCTTCATAAGGCATGCCTCCCAATCCAGGCAACATCCTTGTAAATCTCCTCTGCACCCTTTCAATAGCTTCTACGTCCTTCCTATAGTGAGGCGACCAGAACTGCGCACAGTACTCCAAGTGAGGTCTGACAAGGGTCTTATAAAGTTGCAGCATTACCTCCCGACTCCTAAACTCAATCCCTCGATTAATGAAGGCCAGTACACCATACGCCTTCTTGACCACCTCCTCCACCTGCGAGGCCGATTTAAGAGTCCTGTGGACCCGGACCCCAAGATCCTTCTGCTCTTCAACACTACTAAGACTCCTGCCCTTGATAGTGTACTCGTTCATCCCGTTGGTTCTGCCAAAATGGACGACTACACATTTATCCGCGTTGAAGTCCATCTGCCACTTCTCCGCCCAGTCCTGCATCCTATTTATGTCCTGCTGCAAGAATGAGGGGAGATCTTATAGAAACATGTAAGATTATGAAGAGCGTAGATAAGATAGAAGTAGGGATCGTTTCCACTGGTGGGTGAAATCAGGGTGAGGGGGCATAGCTCAAAATAAGGGGGAGCAGATTTAGGACTGAGTTGAGGAGGAACTTCTTCACACAAAGGGTTGTGAATCTGTGGAATTCCCTGCCCAGTGAAGCAGTTGAGGTTATCCCATTGAATGTTTTTAAGGCAAGGATAGATACATTTTTGATCAGTAAAGGAATTAAGGGTTCTGGTGAGCGGGTGGGTAAGTGGAGCTGAGTCCATGAAAAGATCAGCCGTGATCTTATTGAATGGTGGGGAAGGCTCGAAGGACCAGATGGCTTACTCCTGCTCCTAGTTTTTCTGTACTTTTCTCAGTGCCTGTTACTCTTCCTGCCCTCCCTGGGCTGCACTCAACCTTTCCCACAGCCCTTTCATCTTGGGGGAGCTCTCCGTTGGTGAATCTGTGTATAATTGTAGTCAATCGTGGTCCTCTGCATTTGCCTGCTCAAGAGGTCAAAAGGTCAGAACTGTGAATAAATTTACACATTAAAGCCCAGCCTCAATGTGAAATCAGGAAGATTGCACACTCGGGAGGGACGTTCTGAAGGCTTGCTGCCTGCCCTTGGGGACCTGCCTGACTCTGCTGTCTGCAAAACTAACTCAACTGTCCACGGCAAGCTTCCCCTCGCAATCCGGGACCGCTGTCGAAGAAATCTGGCAGACAGCAGATAAGAGGTCCAAGAATCCATTTGGTCCATTGAGTCTGCACTGACCACAATCCCACCCAGGCCATATACTCAAAACCCCATGTATTTCCCCAAGTTAGTCCTCCTGACAGTAAGGGGCAACTTAGCTTGGCCAATTCACCTAACCCACTTTGGAGTGTGGGAGGAAACCAGAGCTCCCGGAGGAAACCCACGCAGACACGGGGAGAACGTGCAAACTCCACACACACACACACACACACACACACACACACACACACACACACACACACACACACACAGACGCGAGGCCAGGAATCAAACCCGGGTCCCTGACGCTGTGAGGCAGCAGTGCTAACCCACTGTGCCATCACGCCTCGATATCACACCGGCGGAACTAATTCCATCTCCCTGCGAGGATAACTGTGTCAAAGCAGATAGGTTTTGAATGAATCTTTGTGTAATGCACCGGAAGCCCGCGGGACTGCGAGACCATCCCCCTCACCTTCTCTTTCAGATGGTACAGGTTAATAGCAGGAGCCAAACAAGAGAGACGCGCCAAACACTGGACAGTCTGTTCAGCATTGAAGTAAGATCGGAACCTTTGATGATGAGCTGGGATAATGATCCAGCAGCAGAAGAAAGAAGATAAGTACAGATGTCGGGAGACTGCAAGAAAGCGCTGCTTCTACTCAGCATCTCAGCAAGGGACTTGATACATTTCAGATCATAATCTCCGGCCTATTCTTCCGATGGAAGCTATTGCTGATTACTCTGCCATCCTCATTTCCATCTCCTCCCAGAAAACAGTGGTTCCCAATCTTTTATGTGTCACGGCACACCCCTACACTATCTAACAAAAAATATAAGGCACACCTCCTCATTTCTCTGCTTTCTCCCCGTGCTGGGAACTTTGCTTCTAACTTCTCCCTGTTCTCTTGTCTGACTTTTGTTTAACCTCTCCCTTGCCTCACTCTCTCTTGCTTCTGCCAGGAACCACAGAATGCCCCACAGAAGGAGGCCATTCAGCCTGCACTGAAAACAATTCCACCCAGGCTCTATCCCCACAACCCCAGGTATTTAGTCTCAACTAGTGCCCCTGACATTAAGGGTCAATATAGCATGGCCAAGCCACCGAACCCGCCTTCCCCCATCCCTAATTGCCCTGGAGACAGTTAGCAGCCTTCTTGAACCATTGCAGTTCATGTGGTACAGGTACAGCACAGCAGAGGAGAGTTTATAAAACCACAGAATCACTGCAGTGCAGAAGGAAGCCATTCAGCCCATCGAGTCTCGATTGACAACAATCCCATCCAGTCCCTATTCCCACATATTCACCCTCACTAATCCCTCTGCCACTAAGGGCTCAAATTAGCACGGCCAATGCACCGAACTTGCACGTTATTCAGACTGTGGGAGGAAACCGGAGGAAACCCATGCAGACTCCACACAGCGCCCCGAGCCGGGAATTGAACCCGGGTCCCTGGCGCTGTGAGGCAGCAGTGCTAACCACTGAGCTGCCTGTTGCTTCTATATGCCTTCTGTCCCACACCCCTCGCTTTCGTGCTCACAGGATTGTGAGCTCGGCTCCATTCAGCAACGACACCTCTCTTGGGTCATGTTTCTGCTCTCCGATTCACAATGCAGAATTTCCACCCTCCAAACACTTAACTCCACAGCTGGAAACTCATTAACTTCCAGCCCAGTTCAGATAGCAACATGCCCCACATAACATCATGAACATTTATCCAAGGTAAGGAAATAATCTGGGCTTAATCCCTTGAATTCAGTGAAAGGACAGATCTTCAGTGATTAAAATAGTGGGTCATTTTCCCAGGTCATGTCGCAGTCAACCATTGCTCTATCAATCACCGGAGTCCTTGTGCTTGAACCAACTATCAAATCCACAATAGAACATAGAACATAGAACATTACAGCGCAGAACAGGCCCTTCGGCCCACGATGTTGCGCCGACCAGTTTAAAAAAAAACAACAATGACCCACTAACCTAAACCAATCCCTTTTCGTCCATAAACAATGGGCTGAAGGTTCTCCTTCTGTGCAGATAAGGGAAACAAGTCTCTCAAATTAAGATTTGTTTGTTCATTAAATCTAGTTGGAGTACCTCCAGACACGAATATTCACCCCGTTCCAAGATGGCTCTTTAAGGACACAGTCATAGAGGTTTACAGCAGGGAAACAGGCCATTTGGCCCAATTTGTCCATGCTGCCCTTTTCGCTAAACCCCTAAAGCTAATCCCAATTGCCTGTATTTGGCCCATATCCCTCCATACCCATCATATCCATGTCACTGTCTAAATGCCTTTTTATAGGACAAAACTGTCCCCGCCTCTACTGCTACCTCTGACATCTCTCATGTTCCTCCATACAGAGCTTCATCTCTGATAAGTGACCTCCCCCGCTCCCCCCCCACTCTTTCACCTCTCCCATCTCTCTTCACCAGTCACGAACTGCTACACTTGGGTGTCCCTTTCAGGACCTATCCCCTATTTGAATACAGCAATCCTCAAATTCCTGTGTGTTTTACCTGGTGAAGCATGTAAGATCCTGAGGGATCTTGAAAAAGTGAGTTTGGAGAGCAAGTTCCCACATGTGGGAGAACCTTCTCTTCACTCGTGGGACATGGGCATCACTGGCTGGTTCGCCATTTATTGGCCACCCCCAGTTGCCCTTGAAAAGGTGGTGGTGAACTGCCTTCCTGAAACACTGCAGTCCATGTGTTGTAGGTTTGAATCCTGCCACAGAAGATAGTGGAATTTGAATTCAATTGAAGAAAAAATCTGGAGTTAAGAATCGACGAAACACATTGTCGATTGCCGGGAAAGCCCATCTGTTTTACTCATGTGCTTTAGGGAAGGAAATCTGCTGTCCTTACCTGGTCTGGCCTACATGTGACTCCAGAGCCACAGCAATGTAGTTTGACTCTTAACTGCCCCCGGGCAATGAGGGATGGGCAATAAATACTGGCCCGAGCAGCGACGCCCATGTCCCCATGTGTACAAGAACAATAAGTTGATTCAAAATTGACAATGTGCTGAAAGAACATCATATTTTCTTGCTCTGCAATATAATCCACTTCATGAAGAATGCATCACCTCTTCAATTTATGGAAAAGTAATGTCCTTATTATGAGGCAGATAAATGAATTTTGTGTAGTGAGACCAGCTACATTGATGTAATTTCCTCAACAAACTGCTTTGCCCTCAAACTGCACAAAAAACCTTGCGCTTGTGCTGACTCAGTTTCTGTCTGGTCAATTTCATTTCTAGCTCCAATATCTCCCCCCACTCACCACCCCAGTATAGAAAGCATCCTTTCCGGATCTGTCACAGCTTGGTATAGCTCAGGCTCTGCCCAAGACCACAAGGAACTCCTGAAGGTCATGAATGTTGCCCAGTCCATCACGCAAACCAGCCTCCCATCCATTGACTCTGCCTACACTTCCCACTGCCTCGGCCAAGGACCCCCACACACCCCGGACATTCTCTCTTCCACCTTCTTCTGTCGGGAAAAAGATACAAAAGTCTGAGGTCACGTACCAACCGACTCAAGAACAGCTTCTTCCCTGCTGCTGTCAGATTTTTGAATGGACTTGCCTTGCATTAAGTTGATCTTTCTCTACACCCTCGCGATGACTGTGACACTACATTCTGCACTGTCTTTCCTTCTCTATGAACGGTATGCTTTGAGCGTACAGTGTGCAAGAAGCAATACTTTTCACCGTAGACTGATACATGTGGCAATAATAAATCAAATCATGAGTGTGATTGAAGAGAAGGTGTTCCACAACTTTGACAGGCAGTACCATTTGGTAGCACCTTGGACCTTCACCTTGGGGCACAAGAGCCAGTGCTGTCATTGGCTTTCAAGCCCTGCCTGCCACAGGATCCTCTGGCCCCACTGACGGCATCCATCCACCGTCCCCCACCCCCACCCCCCCCCCCCCCCACTTGCAAAACAACCCCCACACCCAGCTCCACACCCCCCCCCCACCCCCCACCCACCTTCCGAAACAACCCCCACACCCAGCTCCACACCCCCCCCCCACCCCCCACCCACCTTCCGAAACAACCCCCACACCCAGCTCCACACCCCCCCACCCCCCCACCCCCCCCAAGCCCCACCGCCCCCCCCAACCCCCCTCACCACCCCCAGCCCCCAACCTCACCACCACCCCCCCCACCCCAACACTGGAGGACGCAATTGGTACGTGACCTTTTGTATTTTTCTCCTGATGGAAGAAGGTGGAAGAGAGAATGTCCGGGGTGCGTGGGGTCTTTAATTATGCTGGCTGCTTTACCGAGGCAGTGGGAAGTGTAGACAGAGTCAATGGATGGGAGGCTGGTTTGTGTGATGGATTGGGCTACATTCACAACCCTTTGTCGTTTCTTGTGGTCTTGGCCATGCCAAGCGGTGACACAACCAGAAAGAATGCTTTCTATGGTGCATTTATATCTGACGTGCCAATTGCTGTTGTTGGAGGGAGTGAATGCCACGGTATATGAAGGGCTGATCTAACAGGCTGCTTTGACTGGGTGGTGTCCAGGTGATCAAGGGCGGGACGGAGAAAAATTGCTGGAGGAGATATTTTTATGTTCGTTAAAGGCTTATTTGTAATTTGTTGTTATGCATTCCCCAGTCATTGGAGGAGCAAGTTTGTGCCATTAGTACTTGATTCAATAAAACTATTTTTTTGAAATGTCACTTCTCATTTCTAAAGCCTCGAGCTATATTGATGCAAATAAGCTTGCAGAATTAAACAGCACAAAACAAGTTCCCAACTGCTTATCAACTGCTTCCAGGCTATCATTAGAGGACAATCAGAATGTAAACAGTGCAAAGAAACAACTTGCTTTTTTACATAAGACTTGCTGTTGGTAAGTGAGTCCGCACTTCAAAGATAAGCCCCTTTACATGTTGAGTAGATCTTTTCCTCCTGAGCTGGTTTTGGTCCAAAGATTCACTCACACATCCTCAACAGAAGGACGAGATTGTTTTACATGGGGGGTGGGGTTGGTATATGTGATGACTTCAGTTAGGCAAAGGAGATTGGTCTGCTGGAGTATGAAGTCCGAGCCCTATAGGCCTGCACAACCTTTTCAATTTTGTAAAAAACCTTTTATTGTTTTGTTTGCACTTCAGCCGCACACTCCTGATCTACGGGCACCCAGTGCGGAAGGGGGAGGATCTCCTCGTGAACCTGCACGTGGGCCTAGCAAAGCATTCCAGCAGTAGGTCCAGGCAGCAGGCGATTGAGGGGGTAGTCCAATCTGACTGTCTGCCCCTCGATCATGGCTGCATTCACAGACGGGTGTCCCTGGAGAGGGAGCATGCCTTACATGCCCGCTGGGATGTATTACTGACCCCTTTAATCACATTTTAATTTGATGTTTTAAGTTTCCTTTCCACTTTGTCTTTTGTTTCGGGCAGTTCCCCTCCTTTTCGGGAGCTGCCCTTTTCGAGCTGTCTGTTAAGTTAGTTTGATTTTATTTGGCTCAAACAAAAGATGTCCCAGACTGAGTCCTTGGACAACAGAAGATGTCCCTGATTGGGTCATCAACTTGGACTCAATTAGGGAGCCTCATGTTCCCTATTTAAAGCAGGTATGTCAGTACCTCTGCCTGCTGAAGCAGGGAGCAATCTGTTGTGTACTAAGTCTGGTAAATAAAGGAACTTTAGGTGATGGGACCTCCACCTCTGTGGATTTGTTGCAGTACAGTTCCCATGTTAACTCACTCATGTCCAAGTGGCTCCCAGTCCCTGAGATCAGACTCCAAGTTGATGCTTCACTGGAGCGCTGGAGAAATGCAGCCTTGCCCGAGGCGCCAAGTTTGCCATCACCTGAGTCACGACTGTGATGATTAACCGTGACTTGTGTGTTCACACGGCACCTTCACAAAGTCCCACAGCGATTGAGGGGAAACGCCTCTCACACACGTGTTGGTATCTAAACGTGAGGGCATTGGATGGGATCTTACTATCCGTTCCCTCCACGCTCCCGCCGCACTGAGGGCGGAGAATGTGGCAGCCAGTGGGATGGGAAAACGCAAATGGTTTCTAAGACCCCAGCCAGGGTGGTCAAAGAGGAGCGCGATAAAGAGAGGGGCAGAGAGCAAATCCCAGACTTGAGGGCTTGGTCGCTGGAGAGATACAGGCACCCAGGGGAGGAAAACGTGGACCTGAGGGAGTACACAACTCTTGAAAAGTCACAGCCTCACTCATCAGCGTTATTCAAAATCAAACCTCAGGGGAGTAGGGGGGGGTTGTGGGGGGGAATCGTGTGTTGCTGTGAGACAGCTGTGTGCGAGTTCTTATAACTGGAAACGTTTAACTGTGCCAAAATCTTTTGCAATTATTGAAAGAGGCTGTGGTTGGAAGGCAGCCCAGTTTATCATGAGGGATAAATACTCGTAAGACATTAAGGAGCGAGCCCATATGCCACAGAGAAAATGAACACACACTTACTCTGCCTCCCATCACTGAAGGCAGAGAGAGGGGGGAGCTGTCGGAAGGCGGCGGCGGAGGGGGGGGAGACGGAGGGACGCAGGGCTGGAGGGAGAGGGGGGAAAATAGGGAGTGCCCGCAGGGGGATTTGAAAACAAGAATGAGAAGTTTAAAACCGGGGCCAAACTCAATGGTCAGCAAATGTCGAGGTGGCCGCAATCGAGGATGAGGGAAGCCCAGTTCGGGAGTAGAATTGCTACAGTGCAGGAGGGGGCCATTCGGCCCATTGAGTCTGCATCGAGCACAAACCCACCCAGGCCCCATTCACATAACCTCACATATTTACACTCGTACTCCCTTGACACGATGTGGAGTTGCCGGCGTTGGAATGAGGTGGGCACAGTAAGTAATCTCACAACACCAGGTTAAAGGTCCAATAGGTTTATTTGATAGCACGAGCTTTTGGAGCATTGCCCCTTCATCAAGTGACTTCCCTGATAAGAAGTCGTGCTCTCTGGAAGCTTATGCTATCAGATAAACCTGTTGGATTTTAACCTGGTGTTGTCAGGCTACTTACTGTGACTCCCTTGACATTAAGGGGCAATTTAGCCCTCTGACAGAGTATCTCATTCAGGCCCACCCCCGCACCATCCCCATAACCCCTCACATTTATTCCCTCTAACCTACACATCCTGGGACACTAAGGGGCAAATTCAGCATGGTCAATCCACCTAACCTGCACACCTTTGGACTGTGGGAGGAAACCGGAGCCCCCGGAGGAAACCCACGCAGACACGGGGAGAACATGCAGACACCACATGGAGAGACAGTGAGCTGAGGCTGGAATCGAACCTGGGTCCCTGGTGCTGTGAGACAGCAGTGCTAACCACTGTGCCACCCCGTGTTTTTCTCACCATTTCACAGGGAGGCTTTGTGACAGTTCTGAACCTTCTCGCTTTCCTGGATAGTTTTATCCCAATTGATGCCTTGCCCTTGTGTTTCTTCCAACAAGGTTCCTTCTCCTCTCCCAACCGTCCCCTCCCTCCTCTAACCCCCCCACTCCCACACCATCAGACTGGTTTGCAGAGCCATACGGACACAGCTTGCAGTAGGAATTATGTGACAGATGGGAAGGATAATAATCGGTGTCTGTTGACACCACAGCGAGTGGGGAATAGTTACGTCACACAATTAGATAGACAGAATCAGCCACTTACGGCTCTGTGCTGTCCCAGGGTGATGGATGGCGGGTATCATTGAAACTGTGATTTCATCACCCACAGCACTGTCCATCTAACAAATTCCTTTCAACCCTGAGCAATGTCAACCAAATCACCCCTTTACTTCCTTTTTCATTCATTTACAGGACATGGGCGTGGCTGGCTAGGCCAGCATTTATTGCCCATACCTGTGGTGGTGATGGGCTGTCTTGTTGAACTGTTGCAGTCTGTGGTGGGTGTAGGTACACCCACAGTGCCGCTAGGAGAGAGTTCCAGGATTTTTGGAGCCGTGGGCTGGTTCACTCACGGAATGGAAGAGGAGCTCATCGACTCCACCCGTGATACAGGCACAGACCACTCGGAAATGCACCTCCCACACGAATCTCAGGATCAACAGGAAACCAGCTTGCATTCCTTCAACGGGTACACAGGGTCAAAGATCCTCAAACAAGCAGAGCGGAAATATCTATCTGCAGGACCAAGGCCATCTTCACCAGGTGTGAGGAGCAAACATGCTCATGTGATTAAGGAAAAATACTGTGGATGCTCGAATCCAAGACCAAAACAGAAAATGCTGGAAGATCTCAGCAGGTCTGACAGCATCCGTGTGGAGAGAATAGATCCAGCGTTGAGGCGAGATGACCATTCGTCAGAGCTGAAGACAATATATAGGATGATATTTATAGTGTAAGGATAAGGGGGATTGACAAAGATGCCATGGACAAAATGACAAAGGGCCTTGGGGAATGTGATGGTCAGAAGGCAGTAGGGGTTTCCTTTTTCTCTTGACACAGTGCTGTTGGTCTGGAGTTACAGATACTCTCCATTGGGCCAGGACAGCAGGTAGAATGAGTCCATTCACATCACGCTCCCAGTGCAGCGAAGACTTTGGCATCCTGCTCCCACTGCAGTGAAATGGGAAAATCCCACTGGCATGAACATTTGGAAAATTCCAGCCAAAGGGAATGTAAACAAAGGTGGCGATCATGGTTAAGAAGGGTGCTAATAGCGGCACACTAAGAGTTCAGAATATGTAAGTGACAGAACAAAGGTAAAGAGTGTCAAGGGACAAATTGAGGCACATTACAGTTTGGTCAGTCTGGAGTTTAGAACTTGTATTGCTGTAAGCTTTTGCTTCATGTTGAATACCAGAAGACTGGCCCTGGTGAGATGACTATTATACCACTGTACCTTGTTATTTCTCTCAACACCTTCAAAACCTCGCTCGTCCTGCATGGACTGTGCCCTCTTTAGATCCCCAAACCTCAGGCTGCTTTTCGTCAACAGCTCTGGGAATCATGAGCATTATCACCATTTACTGCCCATTCCCTCAGTGTCCTGGGGAAGGTGATTTCAGAAGACAATTGGGGTTGTCTTCTTGTATTTGAACTGTGCTGTTTGTCCGGAGTTACGGATGTTCTCCATCGGCCAGGACGACAGGTCTCTGACCCTCAGGGACATGAGTAAACCGGTTGGGTTTTTTAACATCTATCCACTGCCACTCACCCTGACCGATGCGAACTTTTGATTCCAGATTGTTCTCATTAACCAAGCTGGGAATTCTCCAGCCCCTCCCCTCCACACGGCAGCCTTTCCACGGTTCCCATGAGAGGGGGTGGGGGGAGGCTCACGATTGGCTACCAATGGGATTTTCCACTCCCCCTCTCTGAAGTCAATGGTAATGTTCCTGGCTTGAGAAACCAACTTCGGAGGGGTGGGGAGTGTTAGATGAGTGACGTGGCAGAAGAAATTGAGATTCCCTAGCTGCTAATGTGGTTAGATTTTTGATCCAGTGGTGCCAACCACTTTGGCACAGTGGTTATCACTGTTGCCTCACAGCACCAGGGAGCCAGGTTCAATTCCCAGCTTGGGTCACTGTCTGTGTGTCGTTTGCACATCCTCCCCGTGTCTGCGTGGCTTTCCTCCAGGTGCTCCCATTTCCTCCCACAGTCTGAAAGACGCGCGAGTTAGGTAGATCGGCCATGTTAAATTGCCCCTTAGTGTCAGGGGGACAAGACAGGGTAAATGCATGGGGTGACGGGGATAGGGCCTGGGTGGGATTGTCGTCGGTGCAGACTCGATGGGCCGAATGGCCTCCTTCTGCATTGTAGGAACTCTGTGCTACCTTTCATTGAATTCAAATTCCACCATCTGCCGTGGCGGGATTCGAACCCGGGTCCTCCAGAACACTGGATTAATAGGCAAGCGAAAATACCACGAGGCCATTGCCTTCTGAGGATAACACATGGGGGGGTGGGTTCACACAGTATACCACCCGTTCCCCTCCTCCACTGAACAGCTGAAACTCCAACCACAGGAGGTCAGCCTGGATTCCACCCAGCGTTACTGAGGCAGATAAATCAGTGTCTGTGAAGTGACAATACTCTGTCCCCACTCTCCCCCCCACCATCCTTTATTACACAGCTTTGACAATGACAGCAATCCCTGCTTTTCAAGGTGTTCCGCTCCTGTATTTATTACAAATGCTGTAATGCTACCAAAGCACTTCATGTCATTTCATGCTTCACAACCTCTTGACTGCCACACACACACACACACACACGCACACACACACACGCACACACACACACGCACACACAAGGTCCAAGGCATGTTAAGTGGGGGTTGGGGAGAAGGTGGGGGGGTGGGGGGGGTTGTTGCCAGGCAGATGAGACAAGCTGAGGATGGAAGCTGATTTTGCCAGCTTGGGGGGTGGCGCGGTGTGTGGTGTGCTGCTGCTGCTATTGGGTCAATGAGGGACCTGAACCTGCGATTTTCCTTCTGCTCTCCCTCCCGCACCATCACTCCCCCCCACCACCCCCCCATTGCTTGTATGAGTTTTCTGGCCTCATCTTCCTGAATAAACACTGAGGCAGTGGAGAAGTTGGAAGCCCCGACAGCTCAGCGCCTGAATGACTGCGTCAGCTCCAACGGAGCAAAACAAAAAGAAGAGGGAGACCTCAGCTGTGACTCGGGGCACGAACCTGTTCACCATGTGGATGAGATGTGGGTGCTGAGGGGGGGTGATGGAAGGAGGTGGGGGGGGGGGGGGTGATGGGAGGAGGTGGGGGGGGGTGATGGGAGGAGGTGGGGGGGGGTGACGGGAGGAGGTGGGGGCATTACGGAGTAGGGCAGGGGTGAGGTGGGGGTGACGGGGGGACGAGTAGGGGGGCGACGGGATGGGGCAAGTGGTGAAGTGGGGGGTGATGGGAGGTGGTGGGGGGGGTGAGGAGGAGGCTGAGAGGGTGGGGTGGGGAGGTAAGGTGGGGGGTGATGGGATGAGGGGATGGGGTGGGGGTGGTAGTATTTGAGCCTCTCAGTTGCGGTCCAGTAAAGTAAAGTCCTGCTTCTTCATATACTGGCTTTATTTTCTGATTCAGACACCAGACAGGACCTGTAACCCCTGTATCTGTCCCAGCTATTCAACAACTAATACACAGACTCAGCCTGACGTGGAAGGTGGGGGGGAGTCTCACATCCAGACAACACACGCACAGAGAAAGTGAAACAACTTGTACTCTGCAATCCAATCAAATTTGACTTGATTGGATTGGAATAAAGATTAAAATAAAATGTGTACTCTGATCAGGAGATTCAATTAATCATCACCGTGTGTGTGTGTGTGTGTGTGTGTGTGTGTGTGTGTGTGTGTGTGGACGGGAGCGTGTGATGGACCTGATGGGAATATCTTCCATTGATACTTCTGATGGATTTACAAACGTGTGCAGTCTTGCTCTTGACCTTGACTTGCAGGAATTCTCTGATTCTATGATCTGGTTGCACTGTCAGGAATTCTAGGACGCTGTCCCAAGCTTTTCCGAATCACAGGAAATCTTGGGGAGGCAGGCCAAACTCCCAGTATTCAGTCCCAGTGGACAAGATTTCAGTTTGCTGACAACACCACCGTGGTGGGTTGGATCTCAAACAATGACGAGACAGAGTACAGGAATGAGATAGAGAATCTGGTGAACAATAATCTCTCCCTCAATGTCAACAAAACAAAGGAGATTGTCATCAACTTCAGGAAGTGTAAAGGAGAACATGCCCCTGACTACATCAACAGGGATGAAGTAGAAAGGGTCGAGAGCTTCAAGTATTTAGGTGTCCAGATCACCAACAACCTGTCCTGGTCCCCCCATGCCAACACTATAGTTAAGAAAGCCCACCAACGCCTCTACTTTCTCAGAAGATTAAGGAAATTTGGCATGTCACCAACTTTTACAGATACACCACAGAAAGTATTCTCTCTGGATGTACCACTGCTTGGTATGGGCTCCTGCTCTGCCCAAGACTGCAAGTAACTGCAAAAAGTTGTGAATGTAGCCCAATCCATCACACAAACCAGACCCCCATCCATTGATTCTGTCTACACTTCCCGTTGCCTCAGCAAAGCAGCCAGCACAATTAAGAACCCCACACACCCCAGACATTCTCTCTTCCACCTTCTTCCGTCGGGAGAAAGATACAAAATTCTGAGGTCACGTACCAACCGACTCAAGAACAGCTTCTTCCCTGCTGCTGTCAGACTTCTGAATGGACCTACCTCGCATTAAGTTGATCTTTCTCTCCACGCTAGCTATGACTGTAACACTACATTCTGCACTCTCTATGAATGGTTTGCTTTGTGCAAGAAACAATACTTTTCACTGTATACTAACACGTGATAATAATAAATCAAATCAAATCAAAAAGGTATCCCCGCGAGTGCTCAATCTCATGGAATGTCCTTCTGAGATACCAGGCCCACACTGAGTGTTGAGCTCCAGTGTCCCTCCAGGACAGGCGAAGATGACAGTGTGAAACATTCCTCCAGTTACTTTGTATGGAAATGCAGTCTAAAAGCATTGATTGGTTGGAGTGTATTCATCAACAAACTGTTGTACACAGTGATTAAATATCTTGGCACACAGCCCATGCACTCAATCAGGGTGGGACTCATTCATTGCCTCATATACTCTGGACAAATGGAGGTTTACTGCTTAATTATCTCAAAGATTCAGAGTTGTCAGTTCCATGAGACGTGCTCAGCAACACACACAACCTTCCATGTCTCCCTTTATTTTATTGATATGAATACGGTTAGTGCTCTGCAGAACAGTCCTCCCTCCTTCTCAACAGCAAGTACTTTATGCTTCACAGTCCTTCTCCTCTTACCATTCCTCGTGCTGAGAAAGAGATTCATGATCCCCCCATCTTTTACTCACAACTCTTCCTTGCCCCTGGGCCTCAGTGAAACTCGTCATTTATCTGTTGCTATTTTCTGTGTGCGGTCTGATGTCTTTGAAACACCGAGCATGATTGCTCTGATCTGAGCTTTCTTCATCAGGAGGTGGCAGCTTCAAGCCCCACGCCCAGAGACATATCTTATTGAATGGCGGGGCAGGCTCGAAGGGCTAGATGGCCTACTCCTGCTCCTATTTCTTATGTTCTTAGTAGGAAGTTCGCGCTGACACTGAGACGCAGGACTGGGAGGGTGCCACACCGTCAGATCATGAGATGCTAAATGGCACAGCGGTTAACAATGCTGCCTCACAACGCCAGGGACCCAGGTTCGATTCCCAGTCTCAGGTCACTGCCTTATGGAGTTTTTGCACGTTCTCCCCATGCCTGCATGGGTTTCCCCTGGGTGCTCCAGTTTCCTTCCTAAAGATGTGCGGGTTAGGTGGATTGGCTGTGTTAAATTGCCCCTTACTGTCATGGGGTCGAGATGGGGTAAATGCTTGGAGCTATGGGGATAGGGCATGGATGAGATGGCGGTCAGTGCAGGCTTGATGGGCCGAATGGCCTCCTTCTGCATGATATGATTCAATGATTGATCACAAAAGCCCAGTCAACCCTCTCAGGTGGATGTGCTCTGGGTGGGGTTGGGGGTGGGAGGGGGTTATGCCCCAGGGACCAAGAGAAATCCCCCTGACCAACATGAGCACACGGCACGTCACAGCATTCTAGGCTACGGGCCAAGCACTGTGGAATTTCAATGGGAGGTCATGTGTCAGTGCAGACTTGATGGGCCAAAGGGTTTCTATGATTTACCACTCCCCCTCCCCGCATTTCCCTGCACCCACATTTCCTTTTGAGGGAGCTTCCTGTGTGGGCATTGGGCTGCCACATTTTCCGCATTAACAAGAGTGACTCCACATCAAGAGTACTTCCCTGCCCAACAAGCTCCTGAAGGCATCCTGAGGTTCTGAGAAAGCCCAGGAAAAGTGCCAATTATGATTTTCTGTCCATTTTATCTGCCGTTTCCTGCTGCAGGTTCCAAGATGGTCGATGGCCAATGGGCCTTGATCAGGATTTGGGTAATGTTGTGGTTACGGAACTGGGCAAGCAGTTCAGAGAACTGGAATGTGACCAGAAGTAATGAAAATGGAAAGTAGTGGAAATAGAACCTGAATCCCTGCAGTGCAGAACAAGGCCATTTGGCCCATCCAGCCTGCACCAACAACAATCCCACCCAAGTCCACTCCCCATAATCACGTATATTTATACTCTTCGTCCCCCGACACAAAGGGTCAATTTCGCATGGCCAATGCATTTAACCGGCACATCTCAGGACTGTGGGAGAAAACAGCAGCACTCGGAGGAAACCCAGGCAGTCATGGGGAGAACCTGCAGACTCTGCACAGACAGTGACCCAAGCTGGGAATTGAACCCGGGTCCCTGGCACTGTGAGACAGCAGTGCTAACCCACTGTGCCACCGTACTGCCCCAGTACAACCCAGCAAGTTCTGTGGGCAGAGAAAACACAGATGACATTTGGAGTCCAGAGAAGAAGAGGAGGACTCTTCCGAAGGTGTCGCATTGGATCCAAAATGCCAACCCTGTCTCACTCTCCACAAATGCTGCCACCTGCTGGGTTGTTTGAGCAGGTTTATTTTGGCTCTCCAATGTTTCTGCTTTTGTGGTCACAATCGGAAGATGGGAGTTCAAATCCCACCCTGGGAGTTTCAGGGGAGTTTCAATTCAACTCATTCAGTAAACTTGGTCCCACGTAGGTGACAGTGAAATGGTTAGACTGTCATCAGAAACTCACTTCATTCACCTGTGTCCCCTTTCGGGGAAAGAAATCTCCCAGCCTTACTCCATTCCCAATTCTGGGTCCAGCGAGACACTGAGTTGTCCCAAACCGGTGCAGGGAAGTACACGAGGAGTAAAACTGGATGGACAATGCTGAACTGCGGGAGCTTTTAGGAAGTATAGTGGAGAACATGCCCCTGTCTACATCAACGGTGATGGAGCGAGAACTTCAAGTTTCCAGGTGGCCAGATCACCAACAACCTGCCCTGGTCCCTCCATGCTGGCGCTATACTTAAAGAAAACCCACTGGCACTTTGAGTTTCTCAGGAGGCGAAGGAAATTTGGCACGTCAGCGATGACTCTCCCCAATTCTTAGATGCAGGACAGAAAGCATCCTTTTCAGATGTATCACAGCTTGGTATGGGCTCCTAATCTGTCCACGACCACAAGAAACTACAAAAGGTCATGAATGTCGACCAATGCATCACAAAACCAGCCTCCCATCCACTGACTCTGTCTACACTTCCCACCACGTTGGAAAAGCAGCCAGTATAATCAATGACTGTATGCACCTTGAACATTCTCTCTTCCACCATCTTCCATCAGGAAAAAGACACAAAAGTCTGAGAACACGTACCAACTGACTCAAAAACAGCTTCTTCCCTGCTGCCGTCAGACTTTTGAATGGACCAACATGCATTAAGCTGATCTTTCTCTAAGCCCTAGCTATGGCTGTAACGCTATATTCTGCACTCTCTCCTTTCCTTCTCCCCTATGTACTCTGTGAATGGTATGTTTTTATCTGTTTACCACGCAAGAAACAATACTTTTCATTGTATATAAATCAAATCAAACCATTATCAGTGGGTCAAAGCACTGGAACTTCTTGCCACACAGCATCATGTCGTGGTTCAGGATGCTTCACTCCTAGGCCCTTGGGCGACAACTTCTCAAGATGGACAACTCAGAATCCTGTGGCGAGTAACTCACCTCCTGACTCCCCTGAGCCTGTCCACCACCTCCAAGGCACAAGTCAGGAGAGTGATGGAACACTCCCCACTCGCCTGGATCAGTGCAGCTCCAAGAACACGCAACAAGCTCAACACCACCCAGGACAAAGCAGCCCCTGCTTGACTGACACCCCATCCACAAACATTCAGTCTGTCCGCCACCGACACTCAGTAGCAGCAGTGTGTGCCATCTACAAGATTCACCAAAGATCCTTAGACAGCTCCTCCCATCCCATGACCACTTCTCCCTAGAAGGACAAGGGCAGCAGATACATGGCGAACCACCACTACCTGCAAGTTCCCCTCCAAGCCCACTCACATCCTGACTTGGAAATATAATCGGCCATTCCTTCATAGTCACTGGGATCAAAATCCTGGAATTCCCTCCCTCACAGCATTGCGGGTCAACCCACAGCACGTGGACTGCAGCGATTCAAGAAGGCAGCTTCACCACCACCTTCTCCGGGGCAACTGGGGATGGGCGATAGAAAATGCTGGCCTGGACACGTCCCACCAACAAAGTTAATGAAAAAAAGAAATTCTTCCAGACTGAGTTTGAATAAACCTTCACTCTATCACCCAGGAGACTCTGACATTTCCAGGTTTGGTCTGTGCAGTGTGTAAGCAATAGAATTTCAAATCAGCCTCGCATGTGTCATGACCTATTGGGCTAGAACATTTCACTTTGCATCTAAATCCATATTGAGGAGAATAATTTAAACAGGAGCTTGGGAAACTGTTTAAGCATGGCCTCATAATATACGGCTCCACAGGGCAGCAGACATTCCTTCTGTGCATCTGAAGCAATGAATTTTATGTCTGATTATCATCTTTTACGTCTGTCCAAATCCTTCCAATATATTCACTGGAGGAGCTACGTCTCTAAAGCTTTTATACTGGTGCGTTAAGATATAGTTTACTGTTTTGTGCCAGTGCTAATTTTGACACAACAAGCTTGTCAGTCAGAACAATCGTTCCATCAAGGATTTTACACTGGAGTCAATCAAACAGAAAAGGCTGGTGCTGCGCCCAATAACAGATTGCAATCTTGCACTGCAGAGTTTTTATTATCAGTGTTAGTCTCACTGCTCCATGTAAATATAGATTGTAGCAACACTGTCATTTAAATGATAACCAGGAGTAACTTTCGATTCATCACAATAACCTGCTGTGTGCAGGACACTGGGATATCATCCCCCCAGGATTCCAGTTCTGAAATTGATAGATTCCATTTCCCTGCAAAGGTTGATGAGAAGGAGGCCAATGGTCTCTGATGCATCCAAGTAAAGATAAGCCAAACATCCCAGATACATCTTGGAGACAGAGGATGGGATGGGCCAGGGGCGGGCGGGGTGGAGAGACACACAGAGAGCGAGAGAGAGACAGAGAAGGAGAGAGAGACACACAGAGAGCGAGAGAGAGACAGAGAAGGAGAGAGAGACACACAGAGAAACACAGACAGAAACAGAGAGAGAGAGCAACAGAGAGAGAGAGAGAGAGAGAGACAGACAGAGAAACAGAGAGAGAGAGAGCGAGTTAGGGAATGAAAATGCAAAGAGGCAAAGAGAAATAGAGACACATCGAGAGAGAGATTGGGAGGGGGGGGAGGGAGACAGTAAGAATAAGACAGAGGGTGAGACATAGACAGACAGATACAGAAGGGTCAAAAGACAGCAAAGAGACAGAGAGAGAGAGTTAGAAAATGACAAATGGGAAGAGGCAAAGAGAGAGAGAGAGAGAGATGGAAGCAGAGAGATTGGGAGAGAGAGAGAGAGAGAGTGGGAGAGAGAGTCAGAGAGACCCAGAATGAGGGAATGAAGATGGAAAGAGGCAAAGAGAGATAAAGGCAGATGAAGAGAGAGAGACACACACACACAGACAGAGGGACAGGAGAGTGAGATAAACAGAGGTGTAAAGTGAGGCAGAGGGTGAGCTGGAGGCAGAGGTTTGGAGGGAAGCAAAGGGAGAGACAGGCAGGTGGACAGAGGCAAGGAGAGAGAAACAGGGATAGACGGAAAGATATCACAAAGATTCAGAAGGGGGGGTAAGCGAAAGAGCAAGATCGAAAGAGCTTTCGCCAGAGAGCTAGAAAGGTAATTAAAACTCCTTGGGTTCTGGAGGCATTAAATAAAACCGTGAATGCAGCTGTCAGTCAGCAGAGGGGAAAGCAGCCTTTCAATAATACCAGCACATTGGGATTATTGAGTGATGTTGGCAAGCACTCAGGCAATATAAAGAGAAATGACAGCAAATGAAAGAGGTTACTTCTGATTTCTGAGAGAAAAAAATAATAATTTAAAGTATCTGTCAACAGCCAGCATGATATTGGTTTGTGCACTGAGATTAAACTCAAGACTGTTCCCTCAGAAATGGCCAGCAAACGATGTAAAATTATGGGTTACACGCTACCACAGTCAGGACAGGAAAAGCACCCACAGCTTGTCGCTTACTCAAATATCAACAATAAAGGTCCAGAAATGTGTTTCTGGTGCTGAATTGGTGCAGAGAGCAATCCCAGGTCAGGGATATGTCAGAGGGACGCAGGAATTCGTTCTTGATCCTCAATATTTCAATGGCAGCAAGCTGCCCCATGGAACAGGGACAGCACGGGGTTAGATACAGAGTAAAGCTCCCTCTACACTGTCCCCATCAAACACTCCCAGGACAGGTACAGCACAGGGTTAGATACAGAGTAAAGCTCCCTCTACACTGTCCCCCATCAAACACTCCCAGGACAGGTACAGCACGGGGTTAGATACAGAGTAAAGCTCCCTCTACACTGTCCCCCATCAAACACTCCCAGGACAGGGACAGCACGGGGTTAGATACAGAGTAAAGCTCCCTCTACACTGTCCCCATCAAACACTCCCAGGACAGATACAGCACGGAGTTAGATACAGAGTAAAGCTCCCTCTACACTGTCCCCATCAAACACTCCCAGGACAGGTACAGCACAGGGTTAGATACAGAGTAAAGCTCCCTCTACACTGTCCCCCCATCAAACACTCCCAGGACAGGTACAGCACGGGGTTAGATACAGAGTAAAGCTCCCTCTACACTGTCCCCCCCATCAAACACTCCCAGGACAGATACAGCACGGGGTTAGATACAGAGTAAAGCTCCCTCTGCACTGTCCCCCCATCAAACACTCCCAGGACAGGTACAGCACAGGGTTAGATACAGAGTAAAGCTCCCTCTACACTGTCCCCCCATCAAACACTCCCAGGACAGGTACAGCACAGGGTTAGATACAGAGTAAAGCTCCCTCTACACTGTCCCCATCAAACGCTCCCAGGACAGGTACAGCACGGGGTTAGATACAGAGTAAAGCTCTCTCTACACTGTCCCCCCATCAAACGCTCCCAGGACAAGTACAGCACAGGGTCACCCAACCCTGTCGTCCTCATCCTCCACCCCCCCTCCCCAGGAGGTTCAATCCACCCCCACCCACCCACATGGCCAGTCCCAATCGCTGGCCTCACTCCCTCCCTCCCCCATTGATCTCGACTGCAGAGTGGTAGCGGGAACCCCACATCACCTCCGGAGGCCCGGTCCCTATCAAGCCCCACCCGCTCATGGTGCCCCTTGGGCAGTGCCAGAGGGCCCAGGTTTTCATTGCCCTTCTCTAGTGCCTGCTACCTTCAGCCTCCTCGTCTTGAGTTGCCCCTTGGGGACTCTGCAAATCTTCTCTCAACATTAGCACAACTTCTATTCCCACCACGAGGTGGGGGGAGGGGGGGGGATAGTTTGAATTGAAGGATGATAGTATTGAATTGGTTAAGTATTCTTCTGTGCACCACTGATTTCCGGGAGGGGAAATGTGTGAATGACATCAAAAACTGGCTGTTCCAATTCTCGTTCTGACTCCTACTCAAACTCAAAGTGATCCTCAAAGTGTTCCTTGTCCAACCTCGCGCTGACTAGTTGACTGAGATCATCTAGATGTTCGCAGTTGACTTCAGTCTTTATTTACTTTTATTAGTATCGCAAGTCGGCTAACATTAACACTGCAATGAAGTTACTGTGAAAATCACCACAGTCCGGTGCCTGTTCGGGTACACTGAAGGAGAATTTAGCATGGCCAGTGAACCTAACCAGCACATCTTTTGGACTGTGGGAGGAAACCGGAGCACCCATAGGAAACCCATGCAGACATGGGGAGAACATGCAGACTCTGCACAGATAGTGACCCAAGCCGGGAATCGAACCCGGGTCTCTGGCGCTGTGAGGCAGCAGTGCTAACCACTGTGCCACCATTGTCAGCAACTGCATTCAACAAAAGACAGCCTTGACTCTGCATCAAACTGTACTCTAGGAGAACGAGGAGGTCATTCAGCCTCTCAGGCCTGTTCCACCTTTCTGTTAGACCACAACAAATAGGTCCATTTTATTCAGCTGCCTTGGATCTCTCTCTCTTTAGTGAATAAGATTTATCTATCTCAGCCTTGGAATCTCCGACTGCCCCAATGGGCCATGATTGTAGTAACTCCTCCGAGGCCTGTGTCCCTTCACCAGATTGCCTTTATTTACAAACTCTATTGCACCGAGTGTTTCAGCTACACAGTCAGAATCAGGAAAGCCAATGGACCTGACACTCCTGGATCTGTGTATGGGTGAGGCTTCCTGGTTGGGCAGGCAGTTATGACCTCAATCAGGGAGCTCATGCTCCAAGAACCCAACCTCATAGGCCTTGTTGAAGCCAAGACCATACCTGAAGTGTTGTGAACAGTTGTGGTTTCCTTATTTAAAGAAATTGTATAATTGCTTTCCAAAGCAGTTCAGAGAAGGTTCAGTGGACTCACAAAGGGATTGTCCTACAAAGAGAGACTGAACAGGTTCGACCTAACCCACTGGAGTTTGGAAGAAAGAAAGGCGAGATAGATGCAAGATCCTGGAGGGACTTGGTAGGGTGGATACCCAGAGGATGTTTCCTCTTGTGGGACAAAATAGTTGAAAGATAAGTGCTTTCCCTTTTAAGACAGAGATGGGAAGGAACTTTTGCTTACAATGCTGTGTAGAACTCTCTTCCCCAAAACATCGTGTAGGATAAGTCTTTAGATGTATTCAGGGCAAGACCGCATGGAACTACAAAAGGTTGTGAATGTAGCCCAGTCCATCGCGCAAACCAGCCTCCCATCCATTGACTCTGTCTGCACTTCCCACTGCATCGGCCAAGCAGCCAGCAAAATTAACGATCCCACGCGCCCTGGACATTCTCTCTTCCATCTTCTTCCGTCGGGAAAAAGGTACAAAAGTCTGAGGTCACGTATCAACCGATTCAAGAACAGCTTCTTCCCTGCTGCTGTCAGACTTTTGAATGGACCTACCTCGCATTAAGTTGATGTTTCTCTACACCCTAGCAATGACTGTGACACCACATTCTGCACTCTCTCATTTCCTTCTCTACGAACAGTATGCTTTGTCTGTATAGCGCACAGGAAACAATACTTTTCGTTGTATGTTAATACATGTGACAATAATAAATCAAATCAAAATCAACCGTGGGGGCAACAGGGAAATGAAGGCCACATGCCAATGGCTAAGATCTGGTGAATGGCAGAGCAGACTGGAACATAGCTGCCTGCTGTGTTCCCAATATCAACAGCCCTGGGCTGGGAGAACAGTTCACATTCTCACTCCCCTTTGGGTGGGTATGTTGGACACGGAAGGAAAGGTATGAAAGCCTTTGGCCATTTGGCCCATCGAGCCTGCTCCACCGTTCTATTATCATTTTATGATTCCGTGGATTTAACATGGCCAATCCTCCTAACTCACACATCATTGGGCTGTGGGAGGAAATCCCAATTTCACCTTCAGAATAAACGCCTTCTCTTGACGGTTCCCAATCTGGAAAAGGGCAGAGGAATCAGCAGGGACAGAGAATGTGAACAATGCTTCATGGGACACAGGCCTAATTAACTGTTGAGAAACACTCAAAGTGCATGGAAATGAAATTCTACGAAGCCTGTCATTTCTACATTGTTAAGAGTGAATACATTGGAGTTGAACGCGAGGTCGGATCAATAAAGTCTGTCTGGAAGAAGAGGAGCTGATCCAAGCACAGAAGCAGGTAGCTCTTTTTGACTCTTACACTGGATGTGTGTGTAGCTGCCAACATCACCATTTGGTGCCTCCCTCAATCCCCGCCTCCCCCGATCCCTAATTGCCGTGGAGGCAGTTAGCAGGGACATGTGGTGCAGGGACACCCACAGCGCTGTTCGGAAGAGAGTGTTATAGAATCCCTTCAGTGGAGAAGGAGGCCATTCGGTCCATTGAGCTTGTACCGACAGCAATCCCACACAGGCCCTATCCCCATCACCCAATCTATTAACGCTGTTAATCCCCCGATACTGAGGGGCAATTTTGGGTGGTACAGTGGTTAGCGCTGCTGCCTCACAGCTCTGGGGACCTGGGTTCGATTCCCAGCTTGGGTGACTGCCTGTGTGGGGTTTGCGCGTTCTCCCTGTGTCTGCGTGGGTTTCCTCCGGGTGCTCCGGTTTCCTCCTACACTCCAAAGGTGTATGGGTGAGGTTGATGGGCTGTGTTAAACTGTCCCTTAGTGTCCCAGGATGTGTTGGTTAGAGGGGTAAGTGGGGTAAACCTGTAGGGTTTTGGTGATACATCCTGTGGTCGGATAGTTGTCAGTGCAGATTCAATGGCTAAATGTCCTCCTTCAGCACTGTCAGGTTTCATAAGATACAGGAACAGAACTGGGATATTTAGTCCATCAAGTCTGCTCCACCAGTCTATCATTTCATGATTCCATGGATTTAGCATGGCCAATCCATCTAAACCACGTCTTTCAGACTGTGGGAGGAAACCCACGCAGATATGGGGAGAATGCGTAAACTCCACACAGAAAGTGACCCGAGCCAGGAATCAAACCAGGGTCTCTGGCGCTGTGAGGCAGCAGCGCTAACCACTGTGTCGCCCATATTCTGACCCACCAACAATGAAGGAATGGTGATGTATTTCCAAGTCAGGATGGTGTTTGGTTTGCAGGGGAACTCGTAGCTGGTGGTGTTCCCAAACCGGGATTCGAACCCAGGTCCCTGGTGCTGTGAGGCAGGAGTGCTAACCACTGTGCCACCGTGCTGCCCTTATGAAGACAGGAAGTTGATTGATGAAGCAGCTGAAGATGGTTGGGGCGCGAGGGCACTTTCTTCAGGATGGAGACCCTGGAGATTCAGCTCATTGCTTTTTTTTT
Source organism: Carcharhinus amblyrhynchos (assembly GCF_965287045.1). NCBI lineage: Eukaryota > Metazoa > Chordata > Chondrichthyes > Carcharhiniformes > Carcharhinidae > Carcharhinus > Carcharhinus amblyrhynchos. The sequence continues at coordinate 20,245,970 of NC_137357.1, forward strand.
GCACATGGGAATTGCAGAGGGCGGGACACAGATCACACAAAGGTCCGCTGACACTGGGTGGGATTTCCCAGCTTTGAGGCAAGGGTGGCTGGAAAACCCTGCCCCAGCTGTCTAACGTATATTTGTGCATCATGACCCTATCTCCGCACACCCATCTGAGTACAGAAATCAGACAGTGCCCATGAAGGGATGCAGGTCGGTGATCCCATCAGAATGCCCGTATTCACTGGAAAAGGGTGAATGAGTAGCAGGAGTTCAATGCAGCACAGTCCCAAAGATGTGCGAGGTTAGGTCGATCGGCCATGCTAAATTGCCCCTTAGTGTCAGGGGTTAATCGGGTAAATAAGGAGGGTTGTGGGGATTGGGCCTAGGTGGGATTGTGGTCGGTGCAGACTCAATGGGCCGAGTGGCGTCCTTTTGCACTGGAGGGATTTGATGATTCTGATGACTCGGGGAAGTGTCATCATTCTCCACAGGAAAATAGACATGGAGTTGGGGAGAAAAAGTAGGCGAGAGAAAAGAGGGTAGAAAAGTAAGTTAAATGACCAAGATGGCGCAGGTCGAACGCGAGGAGATTCGTGTGGAGTAGCAGCATCAGCTCAGAGTCATTGGGCTGAATGGCCTGTTTCTGTGCCATGTTCTCGAAGGGTTTGTATGGATGGGTCATTCACTTTGGGCTGGACAAGTGTTTTCTTGCTACATTTGGCTTCCCTCTCATCCCAGAGAATTTCAGGGTCTATCACCCCAGGTTCGGGCCATTCATGCCAGGCTATCTTTTCAAAGTCTAGGTCAGGGAAGGCTTGCTGTTATCTGGCCATAGGTCACTCCCTTCCCCACTCTGGTGGGACTGAAAGGGAAAGGCATTTGCCCTCAGGGCTGAGGTCTGCAAAGCATCGAACCCGGGCCTGGGTGGCTCACTATCCTGACATTCACTCCCATATTGAGTTCACACTCACGCTGTGATCCCAAAGCCAGGAAGGATGGAGTCCAAGTTGCTTCCAACTCATTTTTCAGAAGAACCAACTCTTCCTGGGATCAGTCCCATTGGTCCCAGTCACCTGGCAGTACTTTGTTCCATCGATGATTCAATGTGTGTTTAGCCTGACAGTAATCACTGACTGAGCAGTGCAGTGGAAGAGTGGCTGTGTAACTGAGCTGCTCGCTGACAGGCCTGGACAAATCATTCAGAAACACCAGTTCAATCTGGGGAACGTGAATTCTGTTATCTGAATAAAAAGCCAGTGTCACCATTGAGCCTTTTTTTAACAAAAAAAACAAGATGTGGGCCTTGCTGACAAGGTCAGCATTGGCAGCCCATCTCAAATTGCTCCTTGAGAAGGTGGCGCTGAGTTGTCCTCTTGAACCCGCTGTAGGTACACCCACAGTGCCGTTCGGGAGGGATTTTGACCCAGTGACAGTTGAGGAACAGGGGGTATATTTCTGATACAGGATGGGGTGTGACTTGGAGGGGATGCTCCCAGTTGATGGTGCTCCCATGCTGCCCTTGACCCTCTGGGTGGTTGGAGGTGAGTGACCGTGCAAACATCAGGTTGTTGGAACAGTTCATCTGGTTCACACATGTCCCTGAGGGAAGGAAATCTGCAGTCCTCACGGGGCCTGGCCTAGGTGCGATTCCAGACTCTCACCTCCCCTCTGCAATGGCCTCGCAAACCTCTTTATAAAGAATGTGTCCACATCCTGCCATCGAATGGTTAAAAATGATCTCAACACGAGGCCCGGTCTGTCTCTTTGCCTGTTGCATTATTGATCAATTGTACACCTCGGATTACATGTGGGGGAAGTGTTTGACCTGCAGTCAGCAACTCCAGGAGCTCACGGCTAAGGTAATTAACCCACTGTGGATAAAGGATCACGCACAGACTTGCCGATCTGTGTCATGATATGTTGCAGCTCCAACAAGCCTGGCCACTTACTAAATGCAAGTATCCAGTCAGAAATCTTACCTCAAAGTCTGGTGGTTCAAAACTTCTCCAAAGTAGCTGCTGAGCGCTGGAGGCATCGGGAGTATCTCAGCTTCGCTCCCTGCTCTGCGCTGAGTTGACTACGGGTTGGGCCTTTACAAATGCCCTTGGCATCTCTCGGCCACAGAGGGAAAATTCACTGTGCATCAGTGGCACAGTGGTTAGCACTGCTGCCTCACAGCGCCAGGGATCTGGGTTCAATTCCAGCCTCGGGTCACTAACTGTACATTCTCCCTGTGACTGCGTGGGTTTCCTCCGGGTGCTCCGGTTCCCTCCCAAAGATGTGCAGGTTAGGTGGATTGGCCATGTTAAATTGTCCCTTAGTGTCAGGGAGGACTAGCAGGGCAAATACATGTGGTTAAGGGGATAGGGCCTGGATGGGATTGTGGTTGATGCAGGCTCGATGGGCCGAATGGCGTTCTTTGGCACTGTAGGGATTCTACGATTCAGTGTTTGTGCACGTTGACCTTTCAAGGTAAACCCTAGGACTGTCCAGACTATCATTCAGAGGAAAGCCATTTTACCAAGCTTCGTGGGAATAATTAAGTTCATTCCAACAGTCCTGGTTTGTGTTTTGTTCTGCCATTTGCCCACAGTAGACCCTCCACAAACAATTGGTAAATGCAAATGTAAAAAATGTACATTTATACACAGACAAATGGAAATGGAACTGGCAATACTTCCTACACAGACGTGTAGCAAAGAGCAAAGGAAATGACAGGAACAGGCCCTTCGGCCCTCCAAGCCTGCACCGACCATGCTGTCAGTCTGAACTAAAACCCCGACCTTTCCGGGGACCATATCCCTCTATTCCCATCCTATTCACGTATTTGTCAAGACACCTCTTAAAAGTTACTATCGTATCTGCTTCCACTACCTCCCCCGGCAGCAAGTTCCAGGCACCCACCATATTCTGTGTAAAAATTCTGCCTCGTACATCTCCTTTAAACCTTGCCCCTCACATCTTAAACCTGTGCCCCCTCGTCATTGACTCTTCCACCCTGGGAAAAAGCTCCTGACTATCCGCTCTGTCCCTGCCCTTCAATCTCTGTCGTTCCGGTGAGAACAAACCAAGTTTCTCCAACCTCGCATCATAACCAATGCCCTCCATTCCAGGCAACGTCCTGGTACATCTTTTCTGTATTCTCTCCAAAGCCCCCACGTGCTCCTGGTAGTGCGGTGACCAGAATTGAACACTATATTCGAAATGCAGCTTAAGTGAAGTTCTATTTCAGAACTGATGAAAGAGGTTATTCAAAATATGGTGGGCCATGTCAAGGTTGCCAACTCAATAATGCTCCATTAATTATATTGTCAAGAGGAGTCCCAAAATGTTTTCAGTCAGTGCAGCATACACTCTGGTTATAACGCAGGGTTAATTAGCTCAGTTGTCTGGACGGTTGGTTAGTGATGCACAGAGACACCAACAGCATGGGTTCAATTCCCGTACCAGCTGAGGTTCATCGTGAAGGGCCTGCTTTCTCAACCTTGCCCCTCGCCTGAGGAGTGGTGACCCTCAGGTTAGATCAGCACCAGTCAGTTCTTTTATTTTTATTGGTGCACTTAAACGATTGTAAAAATAGACTGCTGGGAAACTGTGTAGTTCTTAGGGAGGAGGCAGATATATGGAATGCTGCATTCTGTAAACAAGCCTCCTGTGATGTATGATTTGATTTGATTTGATTTATTATTGTCACTTATTATTAGGATACAGTGAAACGTACTGGGTTGGATTTTACAGGCTTGCTCGAGCTGAGATCAGAAATTTCCACCCTTTCTATAGTGCATCTGTAATAATTAATGAGAGTTATAGTGGACATCAGAATTTCCAAAACCTTCTGAGAAAGTAGAAGCGTTGATGGGTTTTCTGAACTATAGCATGGCATAAAGGGAGCAGGCCAGGTTGTTGGTGATCTGGACACCAAGGAACATGAAGTTCTCAGCCATTTCCACGTCATCACCAATGGGGGCATTGGTGCGTAATCCCTTTCAGGGGGCAGGTCAGAGAGGGCAGTGGTGATTTGGAGTGTGGAGCAAGGAAGGTGGCAATGAAGATCCATGTTCCCTGATGCCTGTCCATGGAGTGAGTCACTGAAGATACTCCTGGATACTGAAGAACTCCACATCAACTCGAAAGAAAAGGATCGGCTGTGACTTTCCTACTTCACCACCTAACTTGCGATCCAATTATCCAAGTGCATGGTTGGGTGAGGCAGTGGGAGATTTACTTTCGAACTAATCCATGCTGTACCTGTGTCTCTTCAATGGTGACACAGGGGCTGAGATCTTCCAGCCTGGTGGGCACTGTCATGGGCAGGATGGGAAAATCTGTGGGGCACATCTTTCTCCCCATCCACCCGGCGACAAGGTCCGCCAACTGGGAAATCCTGGCCAGAAAGGGGAGATGTGGATTCTTCCAGACGCTAGTCGCTGACCACAGCGAGCACAAACCAACCAACGTCAGCAATCCCCAGACATAAAATGCGATTGACCATTCTGTCAGCCTGGCGAACTGGGCTTGTCTATTGCGGAGCGCGGTACGAGTGCAGTAATCACATACGGTTACGCTGCTGAGTCACTCGTCTGCTGGCAAGCCAAGATGACAGGTCAATTAATCTATTAGTTAACGTGTTACAAGCAATGTCTGAATCTATCAATATCTCCCAGGCACAGGTTGAAAGGTTTAAACACATGCCCAAGCAGGACATTTACCCATTCGACACTTTGCAAGTTCATCTCCCCCAACCCACCCACCACTGCCCCAAGTTCACAGGCTCAAGAAACCTGTTACAAATCGAGGGGGAGGCCTCACTTCCTCCACTTCATGCCCTCAGTTCCTCCTGACAGATTGGCCATGAAGGCTGTGTTCTAGATGAGCCACGCCCAATCAGGACAGTCTCTGTAGGGAAGAAGCTGTTGACCCTCGGACCAGCTGAAGCATTGGCTGATGTTTTGTGATTGGTCTGAGAAAGGGAAACTCGGACAGAATTCCTGCCCGTGGCAAGTATCCAGAGAGCCCGTGCTGCAGGTGAGTGACCCAAACTCAATTCATGGCAGACAGGGGGCTGTGAGTCTCTGAAACTCTCTGCCTCAAGTGGGCCAAGAGGCAGAATCTTCTGTATATTTTTGAGACAGATCCTTGATTCACAAAGGGGAGTTTCTGACAAGTCTCGCGCATAAACTGGTTAAGATGAGATAGCAGCCCTTATTTCACTCCCTCCACCACTGACGGACAGTAGCAATCGTGTGAACAATCCACAAAACGCATTGCAGAGACTCACCAAGGCTCCTTCGCAACCACCTTCCAAAAGCCACGACTACTTCTTAAAATTTCTTCGTGGGACATGGGCGTTGCTGATTGGCCAGTATTTATTGCCCATCCCTAGTTGCCCGAGGGCAGTTGAGAGTCAACCCCATTACTGTGGCTCCGGAGTGACATGTAGGCCAGACCAGCTAAGGACAGCAGATTTCCTTCCCTGAAGAGCAGGAGCGAACCAGATGGGTTTTTCCGATAATTGACAATGGTTTCATGGTCATCACTAGATTCTTAATTCCAGATTTTTTTATTGAATTCAAACTCCACCACCTGCCGAGGTGGGATTCAAACCCAGATGCCCAGAAGATTAGCTGAGTTTTTGAATTAATGGTCTAGTGACAATACCACGAGGCTTTGGTTTCCGTCTAGGAGGACAAGGACAGCAGATGCATGGGGACACCGTCACTGGCAAGTTCCCCTCCGAGCCACACGCCACCTGAACTTGGAAATATATTGCCGTTCCTTCGCAGTCACTTGGTCAAAATCCCAGAGAGGCCCTGTGAGTGTGCCTACATGACACGGAACTGCAATGGTTCAAGAAGGTGGCTCACCACTACCTTCTCAAGGATAATTAATAAATTAGGGAGGGGCCACACAGTGGTTAGCACTGCTACCTCACAGCGCCGAGGATCCGGGCTTTGATTCCTGGCTCGGGTCACTGTCTGGATGGAATTTGCACATTCTCCCCGTGTCTGCGTGGGATTCCTCCGGGTGCTCCGGTTTCCTCCCAGTGTCTGAGAGACGTGCTGGTTAGGGTGCATTGACCCGAGAACAGGTGCAGGAGCGTTGCGACTTGGGGAATTTCACAGTTACTTCATTGCGGTGTTTATGCAAGCCTTATTTGCGACGAATAAAAATACTTTAAATAAACTTAACTTTACGTGTCCTCCCCGTGGATTTTCACAGTAACTTCATTGCAGTGTTAGTCTCAGCCTGCTTGTGAACCTAAATAAACACGGGCTCGGCCAGTGACATCGCATGAATTAAATTTTAAAAAATGCCCAATTTCACTTCCTAAAATGTACTATAATAACCTGCTCCACATTAATGTCCCCATCCATCTGCACACTCCCCACCCCACACACACACACACACACACACACACACACACACACACACACACACACACCCCTTCCCCAGACGCCCCTCCATCTCCCAATATTCTGAAACAAGAGCAGCGCTGCAGCGAGCAGAGGAATTAGGATGCCTGTGGACTCAGTTACAATCATAGATTTATGGTGGATGGGCTCAGAATCCATCTCTGGGTTTGAGAATTCATAACAGGTGCTTATCTGTCTGCTTAGCCTGCAGTGGCAGGGAGGGTGTGTGATAAAACTGAAAGTCTGAGCCATCTCGCCTGACAAGGCTGCAAACTAATAAGTAGCCTGCAAACCTGAATCAAAAAGTAAAAAGGCAAACTCCACCAGATCACAATTCCTCTTGGGAAAAAAAAAAGAGGGTGGATGGATTGCTGTCACAAAACGCGAACCAACCCCACTCTGGCTGGCTGGATCTGTGTCGAGAAGCCCAAAGATTTACGAGGAAGGATTCTCAATTTGTGCGAGAGACAGCAGATGGTTGGGCAAGTGTCCAGCAAGCCACTTTGGGGCACTGCACAGCCACAAAACCTGACTTCCCATCTCAGGATTTCGCTTCAGTCGAAGCCTACAAATACTAATTGCGTTTTTAATATTCCTCGTTGACACCCAGATGGGGAACTGATGAGGTCGAAGAGAAATGGCTGCCCTCGGTTTCTGGGCGGATGCAAATGAAAAAGAAAGTGCAAACATGACCCATTGTCCAATTCTTGGTGAATGGATAGAATTTCTCTCTCAACTCTTGTGTCTTCCCTTGCTGTCTCCCTTCCATCTTTGTGACAGATCCTGCCACTATTTTCCCATTGTCTTGTTTATCTGGAGCCCTCATGCATACGCACAATCCTTTGTGCTTTTCTCCTTCTTGGGGTCACCGTCATGTCAAAATCTCATGATCTATGGTGGCACAGTGGTTCACACTGCGACCTCACAGCATCGGGGACCCAGGGCTCGATTCCCAACCTCGGGTCACTATCTGTATGGAGTTTGACTGGGCTTCCTCCGGACGCTCTAGTTTCCTCCCACAATCCCAAAGAAGTTCTGGTTAGGGTGCATTGGCTGTGCTAAATTCTCCCTTCGTGTACCCGAACATGCGCTGCAGTGTGGCGACTAGTGGACTACATTGCAGTGTTAATGTGAGCCTCCTTGTAACGCTAATAAATAAAATTTCAGGTCTTTAGCCAATGTCTGTCAGCAGACCAAGGGGGCAAGGGCAAACCGGAAATGGTACAAGTAGGAATAGGGCAGAGGAACCACCTCGGCTTCTGACAGGGTGGTAGATATGGAGGCCAAGAGTGTAGTGGAATGGTCAAATCCAGAGGCATGAGCGGAATTCTACCGGGGGTTTCAGCAGCTGGTGGGCTGAGCTGCTGAGGCTGGCCACGGCAGCAGCCCAATGCCAGAATTTGGCCAGAGAGCCAGGCTGTAAATTTGTGACGAGGGAGACAAAGGAGGTGAAAATTCAATGGGGGATGATTTCTTCTTATTTTGGTCTGGGTAACTTGCCGACAGGAAAGGACATCTCCCCAGCTGCCGTTCCGACAAAACCGTCCGCAAGGGCTTCAACTTAGAAAGCCAAGTAATTCTAACTGTGATCGGGTGGTTACAACACAAGACTGGAGATGGTAGTAACCTCCACGCCAGCCACTCCATCGGTAATGACAAGTAGCGGCTAACAGTTGGATTTTGGAGAACATGCATTCTGTACTTGGGAAACATTTCAATCTAATGACTAAATCACAGAACATGGCAAAACACAAGCACACAGTGAGATGAAAGTTGAAAAGGAACAACTATTTACAGGAAAATACATGTTCCTATTACTCACCTTTCCTTAACCCTTAGAATGGCATGATACAGATAAAAATTCACGTCAAACAAACATAAACAAATTCATATCATACCTTGCATGACCTCCGGATTTGATTTGATTTATTTTTGTCACCCCGATCAGTATACGGTGAAAAGTATTGTTTCTTCGGCACTATACAAAGCATACTGTTCACAGAGAAGGAAAGGAGATGGTACAGAATGTAGCGTTACAGTCACAGCTAGGGTGTAGAGAAAGATCAACTTAATGTGAGGTAGGTCCATTCAGAAGCCTGACAGCAGCAGGGAAGAAGCTGTTCTTCCCTGCTGCTGTCTTACGTGACCTCAGACTTTTGTTCCTTTTTCCCGAAGGAAGAAGGTGGAAGAGAGAATATCCGGGGTGTGTGGGGTCCTTAATTATGTTGGCTGCTTTGCTGAGGCAGTGGGAAGTGTAGACAGAGTCAATGGATGGGAGGCTGGTTTGTGTGATGGATTGGGCTACATTCATGACATTTTGTAGTTACTTGCGGTCTTGGTTAGAGCAGGAGCCCATACCAAGCTGTGATACCACCAGAAAGAATGCTTTCTATGGGGCATCTGGAAAAGCTGGATGCACAGAAACATCAGAACGAGAAGCAGGAGTAGGCCATTCGGCCCTTCCAGCCAACTCTGTCATTCATTCTGATCGTGGCTAATCATCAAATTCAATATCCTGCCCCCAAACCTCCAAGATCCCTTGATCCCTTTAGCCCTAAGGGCTATATCTAATTTCTTCTTGAAATCACACTTCATTTTTGCCTTCAAAAGCACTTCAAAAACAATTTTGAAGTATGCCCACTGATGTTGGGAAATTGCCAACTAATTTGCGCATAGCAAGATCCCAGAAGCCACAATGATAAATGATCAGTTCATCTGCTTTTGCCTTGTTTTGTTGGAAGAGGTGGTACCTCTGACAGTGCAGCACTCCTTTGGCACTGCAGTCGATGGTCACCCGAGTTGATGTGTTCAGGAGAGATGTGAACCCACAACCAACCCCTTCCGAGAGAACAGCTGATTGAGCCAAGTCTAAGGCTGAATGTTCATAGAATCCCGACAGTGCAGAAGGAGGCCATTCGGCCCATTGGGTCTGCACCGACCACAACCCCACCCAGGCTCTATTCCCATAAATACATGCATTTACTCTAGCTAGTGTCTGGTTAATGGTAACCCCCAGGATGTTGACGGTCGGGGATTCAGCAATGGTAGTGCCACTGAACGGCAAAGGGAGATGGTTGGATTCTATCTTGTTGGAGATGGACTGTGTGCAGAGCCCAAATTTCTTGTCACTTTGCGAGACTGAATGTTGTCCAGGACTTGCTGCGTATGGACAGCATCTGAGGAGTGCTCAACACGTTCAACAAAGAACACCCCCACTTCTGACCTGATAACAAACGCAAGTATCTGAAGATAGTTGGGCCTTGGATATTACCCTGTGGAATTCATGCAGTAATCTCCTGGAGTTGAGATAACTGGTCTCTAATAACCACAATAATTTCCTTTGAGTTACGTATGACTCCAGCCAGCTTTCCCCCCCGATTCTCATAGACACAGAATCCCTACAGTGCAGGAGGCAGCTATTCAGCCCATCGAGTCTGCATCACCTAGCCTACAGAGCATCCTGCCCAGGCTCTGGCCCCACAGCTCCCATTGGCTTTCACTTTCCTTGATGTAGAGGGCAGTCACCCTCACCTCATCTTTGGAGCCCAGCTCTTTTGTTTGGACCAAGTTTGAAATGAGGTCAGGTGTTTAGTGGTCTTGCCAGAATGCAAACTGAGCATCTGTGAGGGGGCTGCTGTTGGTTACAAACACTGTCCATAACACCTTCCATCACTTTGTTCATGATGGAGACTAGACTGATGGGGTGGTAATTGGCAGGGTTGGGTGTGGCCTGCTTTTTGGAGACAGCACATACCCAGGCAAATTTCCACATTGCTGGGCAGATGCCAGCGCTGTAGTTGTACTGGTACAGGGGCGCAGGAGGACAAATGTAGAGGGAGATTTCCTCTGTATCTAACCCCGTGCTGTACCTGCCCTGGGAGTGTTTGATGACGGGGAGAGTGTAGAGGGAGCTTTACTCTGTATCTAACTCCGTGCTGTACCTGTCCTGGGAGTGTTTGATGGGGGACAGTGTAGAGGGAGCTTTAGTCTGTATCTAACCCCGTGCTGTACCTGTCCTGGGAATGTTTGATGGGGGACAGTGTAGAGGGAGCTTTACTCTGTATCTAACCCCGTGCTGTACCTGTCCTGGGAGTGTTTGATGGGGGACAGTGTAGTGTAATACATCAGCAAGCTAAATAACATTTGTCTGTATGCAGCTAAGGCAATGTGTTCTTGGTGTTCTCACAAATTCTGTACATCAGCAGCATTAATATGGAGCTCCTCTTATCCCAACCAGAACAGCAAGACAACAATCTCAAAGACAATGTTCAGTTTTGCCCCACTGCACGTTTACATGAGACACGATGGAATAAAATACACAACGGCAAATTTCCACACTGCCAGGCAGGTGCCAGTGTTGGAGTCTTCAATAGCATTGTCGAATGTTGTCAGAACCCTGAGGCCGGAATTTTACCACCCTGCCTACCACGGGAATCGGAGCGGGCGAGGGATGGATCATGGAAAAGTCCATTGAGCTTGGGTGGGATTTTACAGTTTTGGGATGAGCGAGGATGTAAAATCCCTCCCGTGGAGTCTCTACAGCATCTGGTGCCTTCAGCTGTTGCTTGATGCCACGTGGAGTGAATTGAATTGGCTGAAGACTGACAGCTGCGATGCTGGGGGATCTCAGGAGGAGGTGGAGATGGGTCATCCACTCTGCACCTCTGGCTGAATGTGGCTGCAAACCTGGTCTTGATCTAGGCTTGTCACTCCTGACATCATGGCAGAGTTAAAGATCTGAGACCTGGGGAGAAATTTGCAGGGCTAGGGGGAGGAGTGGGAGGTGAATGGGAGCAAAGCACTCTCAGACAGCGCAAGAAAAATGTTCCGACCTATTCAGGATAATTCTTCTGCTGAGTGGCGTGGCTACCCAAGTGAGCACAGTGACTACTACCTGTAGGTCAGCACTGGACCAATCGGGGACACACTCTGCAAACACAAGCTGTGTTGAACCTCTTGAACCATCCAGGCTGGAATTTCACTGTCTGACCTCCCACGGGAATCATAGCTGGCGAGGGGTGGACCATGGAAAAGTCCGTTAAGTTCGGGCAGAATTTCATGGTTTTGGGATGAATGAGGCCATAAAATCCCACCCATGATGCGTGAATCTCCTCCTGTCGCCGTGACGCTAACATCTAATGGTGTTCTTGTTGATTCTTTGCCTGGCAACACTACGCTGAGGTCGAGGCTGCCATCCAGGGTTTCCTTGCCCCAGAATACATGCTACTCCATTTGCAACCACAAAGGTTAGAAAGCTCACCGATGCTTCTACTTTCTCAGGAGGCTAAGGAAATTCAGCATGTCCGCTACAGCTTTAGCCAACTTTTATAGATGTATCACAGAGAGCATCCTATCCGGATGTATCACAGCTTGGTCTGACTCTGCCCAAGACCCCAAGGATTGTGAATGTAACTCAGTCCATCACTCAGAGCAGCCACCCAACCATTGACTCTGTCTACATGAGAACTCGGAGCAGGAGTAGGCACCAACTCTCCAAAAGGGCATCTTACCCAGGCCCTATCCCCATAGCCCTGTTCATCTCCCCATATCTGCATATCTTGGGACACTAAGAGGCAGTTTAGCATGGCCAATCCATGTAACCCGCTGTGGTGGGTGAGATTGTGTGAGAATTCTGAGACTGGGAGTAAGGCAGACAAGACTTTCACTAACTCACTCCTGCCAACCCCTTCCACAGCGTCTTATTCCTGGGGCTCTCAGCCCACTCTCTCTCCTCTCCCTCCATTAAAGAAAGCCTCTTTCTCCCCAGAAAACCCACCGTTGCTGGTGTGCGCTGCACCTCCAATCACATAAGAACTAGGAGCAGGAGTGGGCCATCTGGCCCCTCGAGCCTGCCCCGCCATTCAATAAGATCATGCCTGATCTTTTCATGGACTCAGCTCCACTTACCCACCCGCTCACCAGAACCCTTAATTCCTTTACTGATCAAAAATGTATCTATCCTTGCCTTAAAAACATTCAATGAGGGAGCCTCAACTGATTCACTGGGCAGGGAATTCCACAGATTCACAACCCTTTGTGTGAAGAAGTTCCTCCTCAACTCAGTCCTAAATCTGCTCCCCCTTATTTTGAGGCCATGCCCCCTAGTTCTAGTTTCACCCGCCAGTGGAAACCATCTCCCTGCTTCTATCTACCGCCACCTCAGGAAAGTAGGCAGCATGATTAAGGACCCCACGCACCCCGGGCATTCTCTCTTCCGCCTTCTTCTGTCGGGAAAAAGACACAAAAGCCTGAGGTCACGTACCGACCGACTGAAGAACAGCTTCTTCCCTGCTGCTGTCAGATTTTCTGAATGGACCTACCTTATATTAAGTTGATCTTTCTCTGCACCCCAACCATGACTGTTACGCTACATTCTGCATTCTCTCCTTCTCTATGAACGGTATGCCTTGTCTGTATAGCGCACAAGAAACAATACTTCCCACTGTTTGTTAATACACGTGACAATAATAAATCAAATCAGTCAAACAGTGGAGTGGAGCAGGTCAAAGCAGCTCATGGAAATGCAAAGAGAATTATTATGGCAATATTTTGTAATTCAAATGAACATGCACCGTTAGTCAAACAGACCTCAATTCCTGGGATATTCTGTGTCCTGTCCCACCCAGACTGGATGTACGATCGCCTGACCCTCACCTTGTCCTGAAAGCACAGCAAAAAAAACATGTACTCACTTAACTCTTAATGAGCAGCACTTAACACGTAATTGAATAAAACAGCTCTGATTAGCCAGCCTGTTAAGTCAAATTAATTTGGACAGAAGGAATGCAACACTCTGTTCAACGATCTGCTGACTCTGCAGATTTCAAAACACAAATCACACTAACTTACATAAGAAATAGGAGCAGGAGTAGGCCATCCAGCCCTTCGAGCCTGCCCCGCCATTCAATAAGATCATGGCTGATCTGTTGTGGCTCAGTTCCACTTTCCCGCCCTCTCCCCATAACCCTTAATCCCCTCTCTTATCAAGAACCCATCAACCCGCATCTTAAAAATATTTAGCGAGGCAGCCTCCACCACTTCAACGGGCAGAGAATTCCAGAGATTCACCACCCTTTGAGTGAAGAAGTTCCTCCTCAACTCCGTTCTAAACCACCCCCCCCTTTATCTTGAGGCTATGCCCCCTAGTCCTACTATCACTTCATTGCAGCATTAATGTAAGCCTTACTTGTGACATTAATAAATAAACTTTGAACTTTTAAAACTGTTTCTTTTCTGGTCACAATCTGCGCCTTTCGCCAGGATGGCCAGATGGTAAAGTCTGACTTTCCACTATCCTGAAGGCATTCCCTCCAGTGATGTTAACTAACCCAAGTACAGAGGCGCGGGGGGGCGGGGGGTGGTGGTGGTGAGTAGCTGCAGGGCTCTGCGCAGTTTTTGCTTATCAATAGATACCCTTGTGTTGAAGCCTGTGAGCATGCGATCACTACATCTGGCAGCAAGGATTAGACGGATCTTGAGGACACTGCCTTTGGCCCAACACCTGTGAGTATCCATGTTTTAGTGGCAGTCTGAAAAGCTTCAACTCCTCACCCGAGTGCCTGTCTTTGGGCAAATTGACCCCTCGGAGATGTCACCAGGCACTGCCAGACCCTGAGGGATGGGCAGGCATGGGAGTGGACCGGAATGGGTGGACTGCAGTCGAAAGTTTAGAAACATACAGAATAAAACAAAATCCAAACCAAATAATCTTCAAAAGCAAGAGCTATGATTTTGAGTTGAAGGAAAAGCGGAATTTAAAGAAAAGACAAAGATGCTGCAGGGCTTTTCTTTGAAGGAAGAAAGGACGGAGAACACAGAATGAAAGAGGAAAAAAATTCCCCAAGGGAGTTCTAAAATATTTGATTTGATTTATTGTTGTCTCGTGTCAACATAAGGTAAAAAGTATTGTTTCTTGCAGGTTTTATAGACAAAGCATACTGTTCATAGAGAAGAAAAGGAACAAGTGCAGAATATAGTGTTACAGTCACAGCTAGGGCGTAGAGAAAGATCAAGTTAATGCAAGGTAAGTCCATTCAAAAGTCTGACAAAAGCAGGGAAGAAGCTATTCTTGAGTCAATTGGTGTGTGATCTCAGACCATTTTCCCCAGGGAAGAAGGTGGAAGCAAGTACGTCCAGAATGTGTGTGGTCCTTAATTATTCCGGCTGCTTTGCTGAGGCAGTGGGAAGTGTCGACAGAGTCAATGGATGGGAGTCTGGTTTGTGAGATGGATTGGGCTACATTCACGATCCTTTGTAGTTCCTTGCAGTCTTGGGCAGAGCAGGATCCCATACCAAGCTGTGATACAACCAGAAAGAATGCTTTCTACGGTGCATCTGTAAAAGTTGGTGAAAGTGCAGGAAGCTGACGAGATTGAGATTGCCGAGCTACCCATCACAGCAGAACCTGGTGATGGGGAGCAACTGAAGACAATAGCCGGGAAGAGGGTAGGTACCGATCCCTGTACAGAGGGGGTTGCAGGCAGCGAAGGTGCAAAGTTCTGGGGCAAAGACAAAAGCCCTAACCTGTTTGAAAGGGAGAAGTTAGAGGGTTTTGAAGAAACGGAGCTGGACTTTGTACTAACAAAATACATGGGTCACATCAAAAATGACCAGACTCTCCATCGAGGAGGGATCACGAGAAAAACTTCCTCACAGGAAGAGAGAAGTTTTAAAAGTTTAAGAAAAAGATTCAAAAAAAGGAGCAGTTAGGATTCACGCCAAGACTCCAACAGTGCGGAAAAAGCACATTGAGAGAACTGGCAGCTGCTGACAGGTTAAAGTGGTAATGCATTGAAAGGGGTAATACACTTAACACGGCAGTGCCCTGAAAGTGGCAGCTTGAAGACAACACAGGCAACAATGGACAGGGAAGTTTGAGAAGACCCCAGACAACACTCAAAAAGGTCCAGAAGCAGCAATGACCTCAGAGACTTTGCAGGAGGCAATCGAGCTCTCTGGAAGGAGGGCACTGGAAGACTCCAGAAAGAGGTGACCACAAGAGGGCAATGAAAGAGCCCAAAAGGACAGCAACAAAAGGCAATAAATGACAAGATGGAGAGCAAAGAGAGAATTACAGCTTGGAAGCAAGTCAACACTTTGTTGCAGACAGATCCAACCAACAGTGAAGGGCTTGATTGAAGTTCAGACAAGCAGAATTGAAGTTTGCATTGATGAAATATGTATGTCGCAGAAGATTGGTTCACCAATGCAGAAATTAAAGACTTCAAAAGAAACCCGGAACTATTGAACATGAAGAGCATTGAGTATAAAGATTGAAAGCTCCAGAGAAGACATTAAAAGAGCTCGATGAAATGACTGACAGCGAAGTTGAAAACAAAAATTAGCTGCCAAAATTAACAAAAGTGAAGTTGAGAAGAAGAAGAGTGGAGAATAGGCTGAACTCCATCAGGACATAAGAAGAAGCCTGGTGAAGAATTGAATCAGGACAATGACCATGAAAAATTAACTCAAGTGGTAAAAACACTGAAACTGATGACAGAGGGCAGAGTCTTCCCATTCCATCCACCACGGGAATTGTAGTGGGC
The DNA here is from genome assembly GCF_965287045.1 of Carcharhinus amblyrhynchos. Taxonomy (NCBI): domain Eukaryota; kingdom Metazoa; phylum Chordata; class Chondrichthyes; order Carcharhiniformes; family Carcharhinidae; genus Carcharhinus; species Carcharhinus amblyrhynchos. Next base: position 20,261,913 of record NC_137357.1, read on the forward strand.
GGGGGATGCTACGGGCAAAAAGTCCATTGACCTTGGGCAGGGTTTTCCGGTTTTGGGGGGGGGCGAGACCGGCTGGGAAAGAATGTGAGATCACGCGCCAGAACGATATTGCTGAAATGGTCACGCGAATGGAAAAGCAGCAAGCCTGTGTGGGAGACTTCCATGCGAGACTATATTTGGAAATGTATATAGTTAAAGCCCGCCAATAAAAGTGTTCATGCTTCAAACCATACAAACCTCAAGATCTCATCAATAAACCATTACCATTGCAACAATAAAAAACCCATATTAAGTACATAATATGACATGGGTTTTTTTTAAATTCATGCAAGAGATATGGCTGGGCCAGCATTTATTGCCCATCCCTCGTTCCCTTTGGAGGGCAGTTGAGAGTCAACCACATTGCTGTGGCTCTGGAGTCACATGTAGGCCAGACTGGGTAAGGATGGCAGATTTCTTTCCCTAAAGGACATTAGTGAACCAGATGGGTTTTTCCAACAATCGACAATGGTTTCATGGTCATCAGCAGATTCCTAATTCCAGATTTTTTTTTTACTGAATTCAAATTCCACCATCGATCAGGATGGGATTCAAACCTGGCTCCCCAGAACATTAGTTGAGTTTCAGGATCAATAGTTTAGTGATGACACCACGAGGCCATCGCCTCCCCATCATATGAGACTTTGGCAGTGGATGAAGTAAGATCCCTGAAATTATTTCCTCCTGCCCTACCCAGAAAACGTGGTTGGACAGATAATTCAGAAACATGTGGATCACTTGAGGAGTAGAGAGACGTTCTAGCAGTCAGTGTTGCTGTTGAGAAATGTTTTCAAACCTGTAAACACCGATGTACCAGATTGACCTGTAAAAGACAGAGCTAATGTCTCTGTGGAAATAAGGAGTGAGGAACTGCCTGCGCCCAAAGAGGTATCTCTTATTTGCAGTTCCTGTTACTGTCAATCCAGACTATAGAATTACACTTCTCTCAAAGAAAAATGTCCATTAGACTGGATTTATAATTGCCCAGCTTGTTTCGTTAAGAGTTTTGGACTAAGTAATGTGGTTACTGAAGATTGTGTGAAGGAGTTGAAGGCTGGTGGGGTGGGGGGGAAGAGATGCGACGATTGCCTTTTTATGGCAAGACCACAGATTTGATTTGATTTATTATTGACATACAATGAAGGGTACTGTTTCATGCACGCTACACAGACAAAGCATACCGTTCAGAGAGAAGGAAAGAAGAGGGTCACCTGAGTTGAGGGGCCCATTGGGACTGAGCGTGTGTAAGAGGTTAGGGGTCCCCCCTGAGGTGGAAGGCATCGAGAAGGTATGTAGCAGACACGTGGGAGCTGGGGCCAGCCACTGGCCTATTCCAGGCCAGCCGGGGGTGGTTGGGCAGGGCTGGGGGCTACAACTCTCCGTACAGTTTTCCTTATTAATAAATACCCTTTGGTGTTCCTGACAAAAATCGGTTGCGTGGACAACTTTACAACAGCCCTGTGGCTTTGATGGATCTAAAAGAATCGTGCCGGCAGAGAGCCTTCTGGAACTTGGTGTCAAACTTGGCTCGGCGCCTCCAGTCACTTCACACAATTGATGACGGTCGGTAAATGCAGATTGCCGTGACTGCCGTTCAACTCCTTCCTTTGACATACCTGCTTGGCTTCTCCAACACCACTGATTGCCGAGTCGGCAGCTGCGCCACTGTCGCTGGCCAGCAGGAGGTGCTGGAGGCCAATGTGCAACTAACTCCCTTTCCCAAGGCGCAGTTGAGTAATTGATGAGGTGTAGGGTTGGAGGGGCGGTGGTTTAGAGGGAGCAGGTGACAGATTAATTTCCCCATTAACATTTGTTATCTGCACAACATCACCGTGTTGTGAAGGGCCCACCGGTTGCAGTTAATTAAGGCAGCTTTACTACCAATTAACAAGCTCAATTAAAAAGAGATTTCCACATGGCGCTCTTATCCGCTCTACTTATAAATCACCCAAAATGCTAATTAGCCAAGTGAGAGAGGTAATAAGCCCTCGCATCTGAGAAGCTTTCCATTTCTTTCTCCTCCCCAGAAGGAATTAATGGCATGAATGTCACTGGATCGCAACCAAAGCAAGAGGAAACCTCCGATTCCTGCCCACACCTCCGCCAGTTTGTTTGTTTCAACCAGCCTTCACCTGTCTCCTTCAAACTCGGGCGTGGGCTTGGAGCGGACCTGCTCCCGGTTTACGGTCGCTGCTCGCACAGGGACCCACGGCGATTCCCCCTCCTCACCCGCTTTTCGCGATAGGCCGGATGCGGGAAACAGGGCTTCCGTTCAAGGCTGTCTCCAAAACAACAGCTTTAATCCTGCCCTCAGTTAGGGGCAGGAAGGCTACAAGTGTTCACTGCTGATGTTAAAAGGCAAACTACCGAGGGGGCGGTGAGGGGGGCAGGTACTGGTGGAAGGCAAGTGGGCCAAGGGATACGACAACTCAAAGCCAATCAAACAGGCCTAAATGAAGGCAATGGCCCAGTGGTGTTCCAGCCAGATGATTCATCCAGAAACTCAGCTCACGTTCCAGAGACCCAGGTTCGAATCCCAAAAATGGCAGATGATGAAATTTTAATTCAACAAAATATATCTGGAATTAAGAATTTGCTAATGACCATGAAACTGCCCCAGAGTGGCACGGTGGGTTAGCCCTGCTCTCTTCCAGCGCCGGGGACCTGGGTTCGATTCCCGGCTCAGGTCGCTGTCCGTGTGGAGTCTGCACATTCTCCCTGTGACTGTTTCGGGTGTGTTGCCTCCCACAGTCTGAAAGACGTGCTGGTTAGGTGGACTGCAGCGACCGGAGGATTTTCACAGTCGCTTCACTGCAGTGTTAAGGTCAGCCTTACTCCTAACACTAATCAAGCAACTTTTGCTCTGGGAGCCACACTATGAGAAGGGTGTGTACCTGTTGGAGAAGAACGGTTCCAGGGATGAGAAACTTCAGCTGCAAGGATAGACTGGAGGGGTTGGGACCCGTCTCCTGGGTGGGAAGGCGGCAGAGTTGTCCAACATCATGAGGGGGGGGGCTGGATGGAGTAGATGGGGAGAAACCCTTTCCATTCATAAACAGATCGAGAATGAGAGGGCACAGATTTAAAGTGATTGTCTGAGGAAGCAAATGTGTTGAGAGAAAAAGAACTTCTTCAGCCAGTGAGTGGTTGGGATCTGGAATTGTGGTGAAGGCAGCTTCAATTGAGAGGACATGAAAGTTTAAAGTTTATTTACTGATCAGTGTCACAAGCAGGCTTACGTTAACACTGTAATGACGCGACTGTGAAAATCCCCTAGTCACCACACTCTGGTGCCTGTTTGGGTACACAGAGGGAGAATTTAGCAGGGCCAATGCACCCTCACCAGCACATCTTTCAGACTGTGGGAGGAAACCCACTCAGACACCAGGAGAACGTGCAGATTCTACACTCCACACAGACAGTGATCCGAGCCGGGAATTGAACCCGGACCCCTGGCGCTGTGAGGCAGCACTGCTAACCCACTGTGCCTCCCACGAGGTGACTACTTGAATAGAAACAATGTGCGGGGGGTGAGGGGAAAAGGCAGGGGAATGGCACTCAGACACGATGCTGGGACAGACACAATGGGCCGAGTGGCCTTACCCTGCGCTGCACAAATTCAGCCAAACAGTTAATAGAGCTCAGGCAATGCTGACTGCCGTAAAAACAGATCCTATTGTACACAGTCACCGTTCTCACTGCTCCATCATGACCAAAAGCTGCATATCTCAGCAGAGGCCTGAGGGCCTCGCAGGAAAATCACTCAAACCTCAACAGTCACTTCTATTAATTTCCACTCTGATAAGGTTCGGCTCAGTGCGAGCTTCCATCCGAGTTAGTTAGCTCGCTGGCAAACTTCCGCAGCTTTCCTTCAAGCACTCCACTGTGACTCCCCCCACTCCGCTCACCTCGGATCAAGGCCTGTGGCAGGAGCAGATCATTGCAGAGTCAATCCCCAAGGGAACTATCATCCGCTGGGAGCTGTGCAGCCTCTACACACACACACACACACACACACCAGAGACACACACACACACACACCCACACACACACACACACACCAGACACACACACACACACACACACACACACACACACACCAGACACACACACACACACACACACACACACACACACACACACACCAGACACACACACACACACACACACACACACACACACACACACACACAACCAGACACACACACACACACACACACACAACCAGACACACACACACACACACACACACAACCAGACACACACACACACACACACACACAACCAGACACACACACACACACACACACACAACCAGACACACACACACACACACACACACAACCAGACACACACACACACACACACAACCAGACACACACACACACACACACACAACCAGACACACACACACACACACACACAACCAGACACACACACACACACACACACAACCAGACACACACACACACACACACACACAACCAGACACACACACACACACACAACCAGACACACACACACACACACACACACACACACACACACACACACACACACACACACAACCAGACACACACACAACCAGACACACACACACACACACACACACACACAACCAGACACACACACACACACACACACAACCAGACACACACACACACACACACACAACCAGACACACACACACACACACACACACAACCAGACACACACACACACACACACACACAACCAGACACACACACACACACACACACAACCAGACACACACACACACACAACCAGACACACACACACACACACAACCAGACACACACACACACACACACACAACCAGACACACACACACACACACACACAACCAGACACACACACACACACACACAACCAGACACACACACACACACACAACCAGACACACACACACACACACACACAACCAGACACACACACACACACACACAACCAGACACACACACACACACACACAACCAGACACACACACACACACACACACAACCAGACACACACACACACACACAACCAGACACACACACACACACACACACACACAACCAGACACACACACACACACACACACACACACACACACACACACAACCAGACACACACACACACACACACACACACAACCAGACACACACACACACACACACACAACCAGACACACACACACACACACAACCACACACACACACACACACACACACACACACACACACGACACACACACACACACCAGACACACACACACACACACACCAGACACACACACACACACACACACACACACCAGACACACACACACACACACACACACACACACAGCCTGAAAGAAAACCGCAGCCTTCTGTCCTATCTGCATGCTGGCATCAACTCATCTGGCAAAGGGCTGTATCATACCCGCCGCACACCTCAGCCTAACCAAGAAATCTGCAGCCCACGTACGAGACACCCTCCCCTCAGGTTCCCCTGCGACTGGGCAATGGGTCTTGGAAAGCACACTGACCGTTCCTCCCGCCCCCACCCTTCTGCTTTTGTTCTGATCTGGATACAAAGGATGGAGGAAGCAGATTCAATTGCAACTTTCAAAAGAATAAAGGAATTCGTTAAATCCCTACGGTGGAAGAAGAGGTTCCATTCGACCCATCGAGCCTGCACTGGTAACAATCCCAGCCAGGCCCTGTAACCCCACGTATTTACCCTAGCTAATATCTCTGACATGAAGGGTCAATTCATCACGGCCAATCCTAACTGACCTCCACATCTTTGGAATGATGTGGAGTTGCCGGCGTTGGACTGGGGTGGGCGCAGTAAGTAATCTCGTAACACCAGGTTAAAGGCCGACAGGTTTATTTGGTAGCACGAGCTTTCGGAACGCTGCCTCTTCATCAGGTGAAGGGGCAGAGCTCCCAAAGCTCGCGTACCAAATAAACCTGTCGGCCTTTAACCTGGTGTTGAAAGACTACTTACTGAATCTTGGGACTGTGGGAGGAAACCGGAGCACCCGGAGGAAACCCACGCAGATACAGGGAGAATGTGCAGACTCCACACAGGCTGGGATTGAACCCGGGTCCCTGGAGCTGCGAGGCAGCATTGCTAACCACTGTGCCACCCATCCCAAGAACAATACAGAGCATTTTGAAAATCTGGAATTCTCCTGGAAAATAGCTTTTGAGTCTCGTGGGAATTAGGAATTTTAAATTTATAGACAGATTTTTATTAGGCAGGGAATGCCAAAGGATACGAAACCAAGGCTGGTGGGTGAAGGTAAGATCTGACTGATCTAACAACTCTCTGTGTCGCCCTCTATCCAGGTGGGACCTCCTTCCACACCCCAAGTTACCTGTTTCATTCAGGGGGTCAAAGCATTCAAATAGCATCAGAAAGCTCTTGCTACGTTGACCTCCACACTAACTTCCCTGCCAGCGAGACGTTGTCTCCAGAGCGGAGATTCTGATGCAGGTCCCACAGCCACCGAGTTTAGCCAACTTGATGATGGTGACAGGAAAGTCAAAGTTAACAGCCCAAAGCACCGTAAAAGTGAAAAATGAAGGTTGTCGCAGTCAGACAGCACAACCTGTAAATTAACAACAAACTCTGACCTTTCAGTGCCCTATCTTACAGCACAAAGTATAGCCTTCACCTTGAATCCACAGCAAAGACTTTGCCGGGAATGACAATGGACAGCTTTTCCTACTCCAGCTCAAACTCAGTACAACGTGAAGATACTCAAAACCCAGGCAACCTGCATCCAGCACGCACGCACACAGTCCATGCTTACAACACACACACTGACACACAACCACACCCCATGTTCACAACATGCAGTGACACACACACACACCCCCATGCTAACACCACACACGTAAACCCCATGCGAACAACATGCAAACTAACACACCTCATGCTTACAACACACAAACTGATACAAACACACTCCATGCTAACAAAACACACACTGACGCACACACAAACCCCATACAAACATGCACACTAACATACATACACACCTCATGCTTACAACACACAAACTGATACACACACACACACTCCATGTTCACAACATACACACTGACAGACACACATACGTACCTCATGTTTACAACCAGCACACTAACACACACACGCTCCTTGCTAACAACATGCATACTGACACACATACGCAGATATATCATACACACAACACACACACGCCCTGCAGAATACGAGTGCACTAGTGTCAGTTTCAGAGCCTGCCCAGCGCCGTGGTTCAGGGTATGTTTGGGAGGAGGGGACTGGAAGTGTGCATTGACAGTTGCCAATGGAATTGTTCACTGGATGGCAGCTTTCCATGAGATTTTTCCAGAAGCTGTGTTCAAATGCGATGTTGGGAAGTGGCTGTGTGAAGAGGCTTTGGATTGCGATGGAGCCTTCCAACTCAGAGCACAGAGATGACCGAGCTGGGACTGCTGCCATTTGCTCAGACAAACAAGGCTGTGCGCCGTTAAAAAAAAAAGACCACGATCCAAATTCATAATATCTGCTTCTTCCGCAGATTAAATGATTGAGCTGAAAGACAAGCAACTGCCTCCATATACAAACACAACAAGGAGGAGGATTCTCCTGTTGGAATGACACATCCATCATTGACACTGAAAGACCTACATTGTTATGCAGTGCAGGCACACACGAGGGCCTGATCTGAATTCAAACAGGGTCAACCAGATTAGCTTGTAGCTCACGTCTCGCCTCCTAAAGAAGCTGAATTCTTTCACATTATCCTGCCTCATTTTTATTCCCTTCTCCCAACCTCAGGGGCAACGGCAGGACTACCAACAGGGTCAATTTCCCCTGGGTCTCTCTTGTCTCTGACTGGGGCAATGACCTGGATTTTACACAGCAACCTGAAAAATGTAAAATCACCCGACAGCCATGGTAATCGGGCGAGAGGGTTACGTTGAGCCACGCAGAGAGATATTTGGACAACTGACCAGAAACCTGGTCCCAGAGCATCTTGAAGAGGAAGGAGAGAGAGATGCAGGGTTCCCTGGGCACAGACACCCAGACAGCACAGCACTTTCAAGCTGGCACCGCACTTTGCTTCATTTATGACTGAGTTGGGATATTCGCTGTGCAGTTTTGCTTGAAACTATTTATTCACAAGTATACACAAAGACCTCATGGGAAATGCTTCTCTGCTTGTGTGTACCGCTCCCTGGGAGCCTCTTGTCATCTGACTCCTTGATGTCACGTTTCGCTCAGCAGTAACAAGGTTAGCCGCACAAGTCCGCCTTCACTCCGAACAGCCATCGGCCAGTCACAGAGCACAGGCCAGGCCCCTCAGCCCATCACATCTGCACTGACAATAACTACAACTAAAGGTGTGCTCATCCCGTTTTCCTGCACTTGGCCCACATCCTTGAATGTTACCGTACTTATAGGGCTCATCCAAATGTCTCTTTAAAGGTTGTTCAGCTTAGCGGTGAGCAAGCTGATGGAGCAACAGACAAGATCATTGGGCCTTCCAAGTTGCAAAAAAGCTAACCAAGTCAGTTGGACTGTTCCCAGTCATGCCGGCTGAAGCCGAACACGAATGAACATTGAGGAGTGACCCACTCATCTTTGAGGGGCGCCCGTGGGATCTCTCCATCCCCTCTTTCAGTGAGAGGGGTGAGATTATGCGCGCGGATCCTCAGAGAGTCAGACTGAGATGGACGACCATCTGACCCAGAGACCAACCCCTGTCGCGCCTGAATGAAACAAGGCAGGCGAAGGGTTAGTCCGAAAATGAGAGCGGGCCCCAGCGCCGAAACCTCCACCACGCGTCCCGGCTCAGACTCTGACCCGGTCCAAACAGAAGGCTGTACAGGAACCTTCACCAAATGACCAGGCTGTTCCAAACACTCGCTTGCTTTTTTTTTAAAACACTGCCCGCAGTGATTTGGCTTTTAAAAAGAAAAGCCTGTGAGTCAGCTGAGAGCCGTCACTGCCAAGATGCACCCCCTCCAACACCTCCTCTATCTCCAACTGGTCATTTACAAAGCCAGTACCAGCTGCACTGGCCAACACCAGCAAAGACTTGGAGGGTTAAGAGGGGGGCTGGCTCTCTTCTCCCTCTACTTGGCATAGTCAAGGCAGCACAGTGACACAGTGGGTTAGCACAGGTACCTCACAGCGCCAGGGACCCAGGTTCCATTCCCGGCCTGTGTGGAGTTTGCACATTCTCCCCGTGTCTGTGGGGGTTTCCTCCGGGTGCTCTGGTTTCCTCCCATAGTCTAAAAGACGTGCTGGTTGCATTGGCCACGCTAAATTCTCCCAAACAGGTGCAGGAGTGTGGCGATGAGGGGGATTTTCACTGTAACTTCATTGCAGGGTTAATGTCAGCCTACTTGTGACACTAATAAATAAACTTTAAAGCAGTCTGTGCGATTCCGAGACACTCTGAAGTCTTCAGCAAACAAGTGTCACACCACGAATCCTTTCTTCGTGGGAAGGTGGTGGGGGGGGGCGGAGGAGGAGAGGGGAGATGGGGGGGGGGGGGGGGCTGCGGGGATGGTGGATAGGTGGGAATGTCTCATTGCTGCCTGCCTTGGTCGTGTCTGAAATCTCTCCCCCGCATTATAAGAACACCTCAGGTACTGGGTTCTGTCATCTGATGACTTATCACGTTGTCACTTCTGCGCCTCTGATACGGGAGCGCCCAGCATCAATCCAGGAAACTTCAAAAAGGAAGCCAACAACAAGAGACTTCAAAAGAACAACCCAGGGCACGGCTCAGCCGTCCAGGACGCTTGATATTCCAGGGGAATCACCAAGTGAAATGAAGACAAATTGCACTGCAAGCCCTGGATAAAAGGGATTTCTGAGGCAATTAGTTTCAAAGTCTTCTGTTCGTGACACCACAGCTGGTTCACCGAGAACACAGTGTGAGCGGGCAGCAGGTGCTGATGGGTCAGTGCAGCGAGTGGGTCACTGGGCAGTCACTAAACAATGGGGGTGGCACAGCGGGTTCGCACTGCTCCCTCACAGTGCCAGGTAACCGGGTTCGATTCCCAGGGGCACAGTGGGTTCGCACTGCTGCCTCACAGCGCCAGGGACCCAGGTTCGATTCCCGATGGCACAGTGGGTTCGCACTGCTGCCTCACAGCGCCAGGTAACCAGGTTCGATTCCCGATGGCACAGTGGGTTAGCACTGCTCCCTCACAGTGCCAGGTAACCGGGTTCCATTCCCGATGGCACAGTGGGTTAGCACTGCTGCCTCACAGCGCCAGGGAACCGGGTTCGATTCCCGATGGCACAGTGGGTTAGCACTGCTCCCTCACAGTGCCAGGTAACCGGGTTCGATTCCCGATGGCACAGTGGGTTAGCACTGCTGCCTCACAGCGCCAGGGAACCGGGTTCCATTCCCGATGGCACAGTGGGTTAGCACTGCTGCCTCACAGTGCCACAGTGCCAGGTAACCGGGTTCGATTCCCGATGGCACAGTGGGTGAGCACTGCTGCCTCACAGCACCAGGGACCCAGGTTCACTTCCAATCTCGGGTCTTTTTGATTTGATTTGATTTGATTCATTATTGTCACATGTATTAACATACAGGGAAAAGTATTGCTTCTTGTGCACTAAATAAAGCATACCATTCACAGATAAGGAAAGAAGAGCGTGCAGAATGGGGTGTTACAGTCATAGCTCGGGTGTAGACAAAGATCAACTTAATGCGAGGTAGGCCCATTCAAAAGTCTGACAGCAGCAGGGAAGAAGCTGTTCTTTCGTTGGTTTGTACGTGACCTCAGACTTTCATACCTTTTCCTGAAGGAAGAAGGTGGAAGAGAGAATGTCCGGGGTGCGTGGAGTCTGTAATTATGCTGTCTGCTTTGCTGAGGCAGTGGGAAGTGTAGACAGAGTCAGTGGATGGGAGGCTGGTTTACTTGATGGATTGGGCTACATTCACGACCCTTTGTAGTTCCTTGCAGTCTTGGGCAGAGCAGGAGCCCAGACCAAGCTGTGATACAACCAGAAAGAATGCTTTCCATGGTGCATCTAATAAAGTTGGTGACCAAGGTAGCTGACATGCCAATTTCCTTAGTCTGAGAAAGTAGAGGGATTGGTGAGGCTATCTTAACTCTCGTGTCAACATGGCGGGGAACCAGGATAGGTTGTTGGTGATCTGGAAACTTGAAGCTCTCGACCCTTTCTACTTCTTATCCGTTGACGTAAACAGGGGCATGTTCTTCTTTTCACTTCCTGAGGTCAAGGACAATCTCCTTTGTTTTGTTAACACTGAGGGAGAGATGATTGTCACCTCACCAATTCACTGAATTCTCTACCTCATTCCTGTACTCTGTCTCGTCACTGTTTGAGATCTGTCACACTACAATGGTATCGTCAGTAAACCTGAAAATCGAACTGGAGGGGAATTTGGCCACACAGTCATCTGTCATCAGGGTCATTGCCTGTGGGGAGTTTGCACCTTCTTCCCATGTCTGGGTGGGTTTCCTCCGGGTGCTCCAGTTTCCTCTCTCAGTCCAAAGATGTGCCGGTTAGGGTGGATTGGCTGTGCTAAATTGCCCCTTAGTGTCAGGGGGACTAGCTAGGGTAAATCTGTGGGGTTACAAGGATAGGGGTTAGGTGGGATTCTGCTCAATGCAGATTTGATGGGCCGAATGGCCTCCTTCTGCACTGTAGGATTCTCTGATTCTATGAACTGAGCAATGAGATTTTGATATTGGGGAATAGAATATACTGCACAGAAATGGGCCATTCAGCCCAATGAGTCTTGGTTGGTGTTGATATTTCTCCCCCCACCCCCCCGCCCCCCCGCCCCCCCGAGTCTTCCCTCTTCAAATTCGCAGACCTCCAACAAGTCAACCCCCAAGATTTTCTTACCAACACCGAATGCTGGGTCACGGGAGACAGGAGCCAGTGTGGACCATGTTTCTCCACATGCCTGCTCCACCATTCGCTGAGATCCTATCCCAGCTCCTTGCCTCATCTTCATATCCCCATTAATATCCTTGTTGTCCAAAGATCTGTCAACCTCAGACTCGAGAACATTGAGTGAGTGAGTGAGCAGCTGGGTGTCACAGAATCAGAATCCCAACAGTGCAGAAGGAGGCCATTCAGCCCATCGAGTCTGCACTGACCACAATCGCACCCAGGCCCCATCCCCGTAACCCCACACATTTACCCTGTCAATCCCCCCGACACCAGGGGGTAATTTATCATGGCCAATCCGCCCAACCCGCACATCTTTGGTGGTAGGGAATCCCAAAGGTTCACAATCCTCTGAGTGAAGAAATCTCCCCTCATGTAACCACATCCCCCCTCCCCTCCAACCCTTGTCTTCCTACCCGCACCCCCCACCTCCCCCCCCATCTCCGCCCACTCCCTAACCCTGCCTTATCTCTGCCAGCAACCCACGGAGATCGGCCATGGAGTCAGCCGGGAGCAAGTGAGAGTGAGAGAAGCCGGAAATTGGACTCGAAAACTCACAATGGGTTAAATGTTTAGATATTTATTATTAGTGGCACTGCAATGAAGTTCCTGTGAAAATCCCGCAGTCACCACATTCTGGCACCTGTTCAGGCACACTGAGGGAGAATTTAGCACAGCCAATGTACCCTAACCAGCACATCTTTCAGACCTGGGGGGGCGGGGAGAACCGGAGCACCTGGAGGAAACCCACGCAGACATGGGGAGAACGTGCAGACTCCACACAGACAGACAGTGACCCAAGCCGGGAATGGAACCCCCGGGTCCCTGTCTCTGTGAGGCAGTAATGCTCACCACTGTGCCACCCTGCTGCCCCCATTACATGGTTGGTTTGCCACGGTTCCAGGCTTCTCTCTCCCCGTTTTGAGTGAAAAGCAGAATCTGCGCTGGAGAAAATGAGGTGGAGTGATCTGAGGTGTGATGTAACGGGAATGATTCATTTTTAGCCTCTGTGATCTGACAGCTGATTTACAGACTGGACAGCCAGAATAAATCGAACTTGGTTTCACTGCAGAACTGGCGTGAGGTCAGAGAGGGGTCTCTGTATATCCTGGGGTTTGTTCTGCTTGCGGTGATTGACTGAACGCTAATCAGGCTCTCCCTGCCAAATGGAAATTAAGTCACGCTGCGTTATTAGTTCCAGCCCAGGAGAATCCTCCAATTGAATGGTTTCAACAGTAACACTGAAACACGTGTAACCGAATTGCAGGCCGCACTTACCACCAAGGTTTGGGCAACCGCCTACATCTGTTCAACTCAAGTCAACTGCAGAACGACAGAGTCGTGAGTGAAACCCAGTCCATCACCAGCCTCCCATCCATTGGCTGCAATGTTACCGCCTCACTGGCCACGGGAATCGGAGCGGGCGAGGGGTGGACAACGGGAAAGCCCATTGATCTTGGGCGGGATTTTCTACTTTTGGGTTGGGTGAGGCTGGAAAGTTCCATCCACTGACTCTGTCTACACCCCCACACTGCCTCGGCAAAGCAGCCAGCATAATCAAGAACCCCATGCACCCCGTTCTCTCTTCCACCTCCTTCTGTCGGGAAACGGATAGGAAAGTCTGAGGTCTCGTACCAACCAAGTCAAGAACAGCTTCTGCCATTAGGCTTTTGAATGGCGTTACCTCGCATTAAGTTGTTCTGGTTCTTGATCCAAATGTAACTGCAACATTACAAGCTGCACTCTCTCCTTTCTTTCTTCCCTGTGTACTCTATGAAAGGTATGCTTTGTCTGTATAGCGCAGAAGAAACAATACTTTTCATTGTATCGCAGTACATGTGACAATAATAAATCAAAATCAAATCAAATGTTAGCCACTCAGCAAAGCACCACCTCCGCGCTATCCCGTCACACACACCCTGGGGGAGGTACACCACAGGCAGAAAAGCAAAATCTGCAGCTGCTGGAAATCTGAAATAAAATTAGAAAATGCTGGAAAATCTCAGCAGGTCTGGCAGCAACTGTCAAGAAAGATATAGACTCATATTAACTTAAATTGTTAACTGCTTCTCTCTCTTTCCATCGATCTGCTGAGTTTAGCCAGTGTTTTCTGTTTTTCTTCCATGCTCTTTGCTTTATTTGTTGATGGGACATGAGTGTTGTTGACTGGGCCAGCATTTCTTGTCCATCCCGAATGGTGGCACAGCGGCTACCTCACAGCACCAGCGACCCAGGTTCGATTCCCGGCTTGGGTCACTGTCTGTGTGGAGTTTGCACGTTCTCCCTGTGTGGGTTTCCTCTGGGTGCTCCCGTTTACTCCCACACTCCAAAGATGCGCGGGTTTGGTGGATTTGACCTGCTAAATTGCTGCCTCGAGTCAGGCAGATTAGCAAGGGCAAATGCATGGGGTTGTGGGCAAGGGTGGGATTGGCCGAATGGCCTCGTTCTGCACTGTATGATTGTAATTGCCCTTGAGGAGGTGTGAGCCACCATCTTGAACCGCTGCAGCCCCAGTGCTGTGGGTACACCCATAGTGCTGTTAGGGAGGGAGCTCCATGACTCTGCACTGTTCCATCTAACACACCCAGGACAGATTTACTGAGCGAAGATTCATGTTCTCTCAACTCTCTCCCCAGCAGTGGGTGGGGGGTGGGGTGGGGGTGGGGGTGGGGGGTGGGGTGGGGGTGGGGGTGGGGGTTGGGCTGGGGGGAGAGGGAGGGAGGGAGGGATCAGACACAGGGTCAAGCTCCCTGCACTGTTTTCTATCAAGCACTCACAGGGTAGGTACAAGTACAGGTTAGATACGGAGCAAAGCTCCCTCAGGAGGTGTGTACCAACACCACAGGGACTCCCTCAGCACGGTGCCACCACAGTTAACCAGTGATCTACAGGCCAAAATGGAGCTTCAACCCATAGCTTTCCGAATCAGAGCTAAAATTAACCCCGAGAGCCACACTGCAGACTGAATCGAGAATAAGCACACTTGCTTTATCATGACCATGATTATGTTGCAACTCACTGAATCCCTACAGAGCAGAAGGAGGCCATTCAGCCCATCGAGTCTGTATTGACAACAATCCCACCCAGCTCTATCCCCATAACCCCACATATTTACCCCACTAATCCCTTTAATCTATGCTTACCTGGACACTAAGGGTCAATTTAGTGTGGCCAATGCACCTAACCTGCACGTCTTTGGAGTGCGGGAGGGAACCCATGCAGACACGAGGAGAACATGCAGACTCCGCCTAGACAGTGACCCAAGGCGGATCCCTGTTGCTGTGAGACAGCAGTGCTCACCACCACTGTGTCACACCGTGCCACCTTGAAGTGTCCCATCACCATATCACAGGTATCGAGAGCAGCGCAAGTCACACACCACAGGTCAAGAGAAGGTAAAACCATCACTGTCCCAGATGGCCATAGGCTGCTCTCCCCTTGGGGAGGGAATGGTCACTGACTGGTGCTAAGAGGCAAGGTTGAGATGGCATAACCTTCATGAATAACCTCAGCCAGTGCAGGAATTGAACCCGCATTGTTGGCATCATCGTTAACCGTTTAGCTGTCCAGCCAACTGAGCTAAACTGACCCACAGCAACACCTATAATTATTTTATTTTTTTATTCATGTGTGGGACATGGGTGTCGCTGGCTGGCCAGCATTTATTGCCCATCCCTCATTGCCTGAGGGCAGTTGAGAGTCAACCACATTGCTGTGAATCATAGAACCCTACAGTGCAGAAAGAGGCCCTTCGGCCCATCGAGTCTGCACCCAGGCCTGACCCCAATATCCCTATGTATTATACCCACTAATCCCTCTAACCTCTGCTACCCTGGACACTAAGGGGCAATTTCTTAGCATGGCCAATCAACCTAACCCGCTCATCTTTGGACTGTGGGAGGAAAGCTGAGCACCCGGAGGAAACCCATGCAGACACGAGGAGAATGTGCAAACTCCACACAGACAGTGACCCAAGCCGAGAATTGAACCCAGGACCCTGGAGCTGTGAAGCAGCAGTGCTAACCACTTGTGCTACTGTGGCTCTGGAGTCACATGTAGACCAGACCAGGTAAAGATGGCAGATTTCCTTCCCTGAAGGACATCAGTGACCCAGATGGGCTTTTCCAACAATTGACAATGGTTTCATGGTCATCAGTAGATTCTTAATTCCAGATATTTTTTATTGAATTCAAATTCTGCTATCTGCTGTGGTGGGATTCGAACCTGGGTCCCAGAACATTAGCTGGGTTTCTGAATTAGTCCAGCCACAATACCAGGAGGCCATCACTGCAGTTGTCTGTAGTCAGTCCTGATTCTAAACCACCAGTGCAGTGTGAATATAATCTACCATTGCGTTACAATCATAGTACAACTCACAGCAAACACGGAAGATCATGCATAATATTGTTAATATTTACGGACTGGGTTCAGAATACCTTACATAGTTTATCAGGCCACGGAGCACAGAACAAATCCAGCCTTCCTAATCTAGTCCTCCAAAGGGTGATACCTCGCTCCACTGGCACTTCTATCAAGAAACAATGACTTTCCCTGGAAATTCAATCACTCGGCAATGACTGTCAGGGTATTGAAGAAGCAAAGCAGGAAGAGTCGGCAAATTCCATCGCGGAGAAACTTTCCCCACGCAGGCAGTCAATGATCTTTGCCCCGTGCCAATCGGGAGGCAGGAGTAAACATTCCCAAAATCCTGGCACCGTCAGGCTGTGGGATGAAGACCGTAAGGTCAACAATCCAGGTCAATATCTTCACATTCTTGGTGAGCCCTCAAATAACATCACAGCAAAGGAACAGGCCCTTTGACCTTCCAGGCCTGCACCAATCTCATTGTCCTGCTTTGTGTTTTGTTCTGCTGTTTGCTCACAATAGACCCTCCACAAGCAACGGGTAAATGCAAGTGTAAATGTAAGAAATGTACATTTGTACACATACAGATGGAAATGGAAATGTTTCCTACTCAGAGGTGTGAACAAAGAACATAGAACGAAGAAAATTACAGCACCGAAACAGGCCCTTCGGCCCTCCAAGCCTGCACCGACCATGCTGCCCAACTGAAATAAAACCCCCGACTCTTCTGGAGACCATATCCCTCTATCCCTATCCTATTCATGTATTTGTCCAGATGTCCCTTAAAACTCACTATTGTATCTGCTTCCAGGCAGTGAGTCCCAGGCACCCATCCACCCAACCTGCCTCGTACAGCTCCTTCAAACTTTGCCCCTCGCACCTTAAACCTGTGCCCCCTAGTAATTGACTCTTTCACCCCGAGAAAAAGCTTCTGACTATCCACTCTGTCCCTCAATCTTGTAGATTTCTATCAGGTTGCCCCCTCCTCAAACCTCCGTCATTCCAGTGAGAACAAACCAAGTTCCTCCAACCTCTCCTGATAGCTAATGCCCTCCATACCAGGCAACATCCTGGTAAATCTTTTCTGTACCCTCTCTCTGGTGACCAGAATTGAACACTATATTCCAAGTGCAGCCTAACTGAGGTTCTATAAAGCTGCAACATGACTTGCCAATTTTTTGCTTGTTCTCTGTAAGGGACCACCCTTTCCACAGCCAAGTCTCCCCTTTACCTGTAGCTACAGCACTCAGCATGAACCACGAATCTCTTCCCCGCTGTCTGTCAGTGGTGATTTGGAGTTGCTTGCTCTGCTCTGAATTGGCCCACGTAAAGATGCAGTCACGAGGGGACATAGGTTCCAAGTGAGGGGCAGGAGGTTCAGGGCGTTATGCGAGGAGAAGCTTTTTGACCCAGAGGGCGGTGACAGTCCGGAACGCGCTGCCTTGGAGGGTGATGGAGACGGGGTTGCCTCAAGTATCAGGATGAGCAGTTGGCATGTCATAACATTCAGGGCCAAGTACTGTCGATGGGATGGGGGTGTCAGGTGTTTCTTGTGAGTCATGCAGTCTCGATGGGCCGAAGGGTCTCTCCTGCACTGTCTGATTCTATTGAACCAAATGGACAATCTAACCTTACGTGGTCACCCAAGACACTCGTCATTATGAAGATTTATTGATTTGATTAATTGAAGTCAAGCTCCCAGATTTCCTCGGTGGGAGTTGAATTTCCTGATGCCTAGATCTCTGGACTATGGACGGACGACACCGAGCACCTCACCAGTGTGACCCAAACAAGAACGAGAGGGAGTTGCAATCTCATATTTCCAGGCTCGATAACAAATAAAACCTGAGTTTGGTTATCGGGACTGAGCAGGGAGAGTTTAAAATATTCCACGGAGCTTTCAGTGTGGAAAGATGAAATGTTCCCCCAGGGGAACTCCAAGTCAAGCAACTTATTAAATGGCAAATCTGGAAAATGGCATTTTTTCATTCTTCTTCCTTCAAGCTATAGGTGCTCCAAGGTGCCGAGCAAACACGACAAACTAATTTTAATCAGCACATGATTTCAGGCAATTACTTTGAGGGGATAATTAGGTAGAGATGTTAATTCTGTTAATTGGGACAACTCACAGGTCTGCGCACAAACCAACGCAAGAGGAATATGGATTCTGCGGATGCCATTGAAAAGACTAATCCTCTAAAGTAAAGTTAATTTCTTCATTAGTGTCACAAGTAAAGCTTACATTAACTCTGCAACGAAATGACTGTCAAATTCCCCTAGTCGCCACACTTGGGCACCTGTCCAGGTCAATGTGCCTAAACCAGCACGTCTTCCGGACTGTGGGAGGAAACCGGAGCGCCCCGAGGAAACCCGCACAGACATGGGGAGAATGTGGAGACTCTGCACTGATGGTGATCGAGCTGGGAGTCGAACCTGGGTCCCTGACGCCATGAGGCAGCAGTGCTTACCCACTGTACCGCACTGTGGGACAAGCTGAGAATAGTCAGGTTTCTGACTCATGACGAGGAGATGTGACTGGATCTCCTATGGTGAGATAGAAGAAACGCTACTTGGCGTGATGGTCGTGGCCGATGAAGAACAGGACAGGAACCGGCCCCCTGGCACACCAAATCTGTGCCGACTCAGAAGCCTCTCTAATCTAATACTTCCTTGCCTCTACGTGGTCCATAACCCTCTATTCCATGCCTATTCACGTGTCTATCTATAAGAACATGAGAACTAGGAGCAGGAGTAGGCCATCTGGCCCCTCGAGCCTGCTCCACCATTCAATAAGATCATGGCTGATCTTTTCATGGACTCAGTTCCACTTACCCACCCACTCACCGTAACCCTTAATTCCTTTACTGTTCAAAAATGTATCGATCCTTGCCTTAAAAACATTCAATGAGGGAGCCTCAACTGATTCACTGGGCAGGGAATTCCACAGATTCACAACCCTTTGTGTGAAGAAGTTCCTGCTCAACTCAGTCCTAAATCTGCTCCCCCTTATTTTGAGGCTATGTCTCCTTGTTCTCGTTTCACCCGCCAGTGGAAACAACTTCCCTGCTTCGATCTTATCTATGCCCTTCGTAATCTTACATGTTTCTATAAGATCTCCCCTCATTCTTCTGAATTCCAATGAGTATAGTCCCAGTCTACTCAGTCTCTCCTCATAAGCCAACCCCCTCAACTCCGGAATCAATCTAGTGAATCTCCTCTGCACCCCCTCCAGTGCCAGGATATCCTTTCTCAAGTGAGGAGACCGAAACTGTGCACAGTACTCCAGGTGTGGCCTCACCAGCACCTTATACAGCTCCAACATAACCTCGCTGTTTTTAAACTCCATCCCTCTAGCAATGAAGGACAAAATTCCATTTGCCTTCTTAATTGCCTGCTGTACTTGCAAACCAACTCGAGATTCCTGCACAAGGACACTTTCTTGAATGTTACGGCAGAATCTGCTTCCACCATCTCCTCCGGCAGCGAGTTCCAGGAATTTGCCACTCTCTGTGTGAAAAACTTAGCTCTCTTTTAAACTACCTCTCACTTTGAACCTATGCCCCTGACCTTCCACCCTGGGAAAAAGATTCATGCAGTGGCATGAATGAAACAATAAGGACAACTTGCGTTGATGTACAACCTTCAACCCAGGTAACCGTCCCATGGCTGCATCATGGTATGAAATTTGATACCAAGTTACCCAAAGGCCCGATTAGAGAGTTTGTCTTCAAAGAGCCAAAAAGGAAGAGGGAAAGAGAGAGTGATCGGAGGAGGAAGGAATTCCTCCAGAGCTTAGCTGAAGGCATGGTTGCCGGAGTGCTGAAAATCAGGGGCGCACAAGTTGCCAAAGCGTAGATACCTCGAGAGGGTTTTGAGATTGGACAAGGTGATGTAGATGGGAGGTAGGGAGAGTGGTGGGGCGCATGGAGAGATGTGGAATGAAGGGAGAGGATTCTAAATCAGTCCAGCAGGAAATGTTGGCCAGTTAGCATAGCGCTAACAGCTGGACAGGACTTTCTTTTTGAGAGTCGAGCCACAAGCACTGCTGTCTCACAGCTCCCAGGGACCTGGGTTCAATTCCCAGCTTGGGTCATCGTCTGTGTGGAGTTTGCACATTCTCCCCGTGTCTGTGTGGGTTTCCTCCCACAGTCCAAAGACGTGAGAGTTGTGTGGATTGGCCGTGCTAAATTGCCCCTTTAGTGTCAGGGGGATAAGCTAGGGTGAATGCATGGGGTTGTGGGGATAGGGCCTGGGTGGGATTGTGTTGGGTGCAGACCCGATGGGTCAAATGGCCTCCTACTGCACTGTGGGGATTCTACAAACTCAATGTGCCCAAGTGCTGGAGTGGACAACCAGCCCAAGATGACAACGTATCGACCATTGCATCATATGGCACGTGTATCGTTCAGCCAATCATCTTGTGAAATTCAACGGGCAAGCATTCGCTCATTGCCCCCCACCCCGGGTTCAGTCCAACATCAAGAGCTGACATGCAAGGATAGAGCATTCGTCAGACAGTTCAACCAGCTGGTGATGAGCTCAGGGAACCTTTCACCACACCACACCACCCCCTCTGTACCCTTCACTCTTCCCCCAAAGGGGGAAGATAGGCTGAAAAAAAATACAAATGCACATGGCTGGAACAGTGAGGGTGCAGCAGGAACTAGAAGAATCTGTCACTGTGCCAGGCTTTCCCTGAGAATAAACCTGTCCGGTATTCCATTTCCAGCTTCAGACGGGAGGTTAACAGGGGAGGGCACTGCAATGCTTCAGACTGATGTTCATTTTCAGTGCAATGAGGAGTGGTCTGTTCACCGCAGGGGAAGTACCTGGGACTTCGATGTTGTGGCCATTTCAGAGACATGGATAGAACAGGGGCAGGAATGGTTGCTGCAGGTCCCAGGGTTCAAATGTTTTAGTCGGAGTAGAGGAGGAGGTAGAAGGGGGGGAGGGGTAGCATTATTGGTCAGGGACTGTATCACGGTGTCAGAGAGGAAGTTTGATGAGGACTTGTCTGTTGAGGTAGTATGGGCGGAGATTAGAAATAGGAGAGGAGAGGTCACCCTGTTGGGAGTCTTTTATAGACCTCCTAAAAGTTCTAGAGAGGTTGAGGAAAGGATTGCGGAGACGATCCTGGTTAGGAGTGAAAGTAATAGGGTAATTGTTATGGGGGATTTTAACTTTACTAATATTGATTGGAATTGTTATAGTTCTAGCTCGTTAGAGGGGTCAGTTTTTGTACAAAGCGTGCAGGAAGGTTTTTTGACTCAGTACGTAGATAGGCCAACTAGAGGTGAGGCTATATTGGATTTGGTGCTGGGAAATGAGCCAGACCAGGTGCTAGACTTGGAAGTTGGGGTGCATTTTGGTGATAGTGACCACAATTCGGTTACGTTCACCTTAGTGATGGAAAGGGATAGGCATGAACCTCGGGCCAGTGGTTTTAGCTGGGGGAAGGGTAATTATGAGGCTATTAGGAGAGAATTAGGAAGCATAGGTTGGACTAGGAGACTACAGGGACTGGGAACGTCCGAAATGTGGAATTTTTTCAAGGAGCAGCTACTGCGAGTCTGTGATAGGTATGTCCCTGTCAGGCAAGGAGGAATTGGTAGGGCTAGGGAACCGTGGTGCACCAAAAAAGTTGATTCGTTGGTTAAAAGGAAAAAGGAGGCTTATGTTCGGATGAGACGTGAGGGCTCGGGTAGTGCACTAGAAAACTTTAGATTGGCTAGGAGGGAGTTGAAGAGTGAGCTAAGAAGGGCTAAAAGAGGACATGAGAAGACTTTGGCTGATAGGGTTAAGGAGAATCCTAAGGCGTTCTATAGGTATGTCAAGAACAGAAGGTTGGTTAGGGCAAGATTAGGGCCAGTTATAGACAGCAGAGGGAAGTTATGTGTGGAACCAGAAGAGATTGGAGAGGCATTGAACCAATATTTCTCTTCGGTGTTCACACAGGGGGACATGGATATAGCTGAGGAGGACACTGGGTTGCAGGGGAGTAGAATTGACAGGGTTACAGTTGATAAGGAGGATGTGCTGGATATTCTGGAGGGTCTGAAAATAGATAAGTCCCCTGGTCCGGATGGGATTTACCCCAGGATTCTCTGGGAGGCAAGAGAAGTGATTGCAGAGCCTCTGGCTCTGATCTTCAGGTCGTCGTTGGCCTCTGGTATAGTACCGGAAGATTGGAGGTTAGCGAATGTTGTCCCATTGTTTAAGAAGGGGAACAGAGACTTCCCCGGGAATTATAGACCGGTGAGTCTCACTTCTGTTGTGGGCAAGGTTTTAGAAAAAATTATTAGGGATAGGACTTATAGTTATTTGGAGAGTAATGAATTGATTGGAGATAGTCAGCATGGTTTTGTAGCGGGTAGGTCGTGCCTTACTAACCTTATTGAGTTTTTTGAGAAAGTGACCAAAGAGGTGGATGGGGGTAAGGCAGTGGACGTGGTGTATATGGATTTTAGTAAGGCGTTTGATAAGGTTCACCATGGTAGGCTTCTGCAGAAAATGCAGATGTATGGGATTGGGGGTGATCTAGGGAATTGGATCAGGAATTGGCTAGCGGATAGGAGACAGAGGGTGGTGGTTGATGGTAAATATTCATCATGGAGTTCGGTTACGAGTGGTGTGCCTCAGGGATCTGTTTTGGGGCCACTGCTGTTTGTAATTTTTATTAATGATCTGGATGAGGGTATAGTTGGGTGGATTAGTAAATTTGCTGATGACACCAAAGTCGGAGGTGTGGTAGATAGTGAGGAAGGGTGTCATAGTTTGCAGGAAGACTTAGACAGGTTGCAGAGCTGGGCCGAGAGGTGGCGGATGGAGTTTAATGCGGAGAAGTGTGAGGTAATTCACTTTGGTAGGAATAACAGATGTGTCGAGTATAGGGCTAACGGGAGGACTTTGAATAGTGTGGATGAGCAGAGGGATCTAGGTATATGTGTACATAGATCCCTGAAAGTTGGGAATCAAGTAGATAGGGTTGTTAAGAAGGCATACGGTGTCTTGGCGTTTATTGGTAGGGGGATTGAATTTAGGAGTCGCAGCGTCATGTTGCAACTGTACACAACTCTGGTGCGGCCGCACTTGGAGTACTGTGTGCAGTTCTGGTCCCCACATTACAGGAAGGATGTGGAGGCTTTGGAGAGGGTGCAGAGGAGGTTTACCAGGATGTTGCCTGGTATGGAGGGGAGGTCCTATGAGGAGAGGCTGAGGGATTTGGGGTTGTTTTCGCTGGAAAGAAGGCGGCTAAGAGGGGATCTTATTGAAACATATAAGATGATTAGAGGTTTAGATAGGGTGGATAGTGATAGCCTTTTTCCTCTGATGGAGAAATCTAGCACGAGGGGGTATGGCTTTAAATTAAGGGGGGGTAGTTATAGGATGGATGTCAGGGGTAGGTTCTTTACCCAGAGGGTGGTGAGGGATTGGAATGCCCTGCAGTTGTAAATGCGCCTAGTTTGGGGGCGTTTAAGAGATCCGTGGATAGGTTTATGGACGAAAAGGGATTGGTTTAGGTTAGTGGGTCATTGTTTTGTAACTGGTCGGCGCAACATCGTGGGCCGAAAGGCCTGTTCTGCGCTGTAATGTTCAAGGTTCTATGAAGGGTCACATCACATTCCGGGCCAGTGGTCATGGCAACAAGTGGAAGGGTGACAACCTGAGATAGGGAAACTGTGGGGATTAGGGGCCATCTGCTAAAGCTGGCCCGAGGTTGACCTTCACAGGACCCGGGTTCGAATCCCACCCATGGTGGATGATGGAATTTGAATTCAATAAAAAAAAGTTTGAGGAACTAAGAATCTACTGATGACCCTCAAACCATTGTCCAAAAACCCATCCGGTTCACTAACTTACTTCAATTCCAGATATTTTGATTGAATTCAAATTCCACCATCTGCAGGGGTGGGATTCGAACCCCGAGTCCCCAGAACATTAGCTGAGTTTCTGAATTAATAGTCTACAATTATACCACTCGGCCATCACCTCCCTGCTACAGTGGACGGAGGAGATTTCACAGGCAACAAATTTCCCGATCTCGCGTGCAGTAGGCATGAATGGCTGGTAAGATCGTACCCGATATCTTTCACTGGGGTTTGAACCCGTGACCCACTGTCACAGAGGTTAAGGGTTTTCAACGCACCTCAGCTGATAGCTGAAAGCACCGAGGAGAAAGGAGACGGGACCTGCAGTTACATTTCTACACTACAGATGGCTCATTATACTGAGAATAACTTCCCCCAGCTTCACTGCTCTGAGACCAAGCAGAACAAACTCATCAAAAGCTGCGTTGGGTGTGAGATGATGCTCCCCTTACTCAGCACTGTGAACGGCACGAAGGAGGAAATGACAGGGTGTGGGGCAGGAGTCAAAAGGGAACGGATCCAGAAGAGCAAGGCAAGGCCAGGCCAGCAGACCTGACCATGTCAAGGACATGGGTGGGACTATCTGGCCCTGACAGCAGAGGGCATCGCCATGGGCAGGACAGGAATGTTTGAAGAGTGCACACAAGTCAAGCGCTCCCCGGATATTCCCACCCTGCCTGTGACAAGGCCTACTTGTGGACAGGCTGGAAAACGATCCAGGCCTGTGCCAGAAAATGACCCGTTGCGGCATCTCCAAAAATCCCCCAACCCCTTCTTCCCTTGAGTCAGACATCTCCACACCACCCTCGGCAACTCCTGCCCCCAAGTCGCACACCATCCTGGCTTGGGAAATATGTCAGCCAGTGGGGTCAGAATCTCAGCCGCTGGGCTCAGAGTCTTCACATCACAGGCTGCAGAGGTTCAAGGAGGCAGCACACCACGACTGACTCAAGGGACATCACAGAGAGAAGTGACACTCCAATGCACGACTGAGTGAAAGACATGTTGGGCCTGTCAAAGACAATAGAGATGTTCATATTGTATCTTATATTCACCGATCAAAGCGTTTCACATCACTTGAGTTGACTTTTCTTCGAATCTTCTAAGAAGCTTGACTCGACAGTGCAGAATCAAGCCACTCGGCCCATCAAATCTGTGACACAGCATCTTACTCAGGCCTGATCCCCATAACCCACTGTATTTAATCTCCTAACCGACACATCTTGGTTCACAAAGAGGCAATTTGTCGTGGCGAATTCCCCAAACCTATCCATCTTGAAACATGAAGGAGGCAGTTTAGCGTGGCCAATCCACCTAACCAGCACAACTTTCAGACTGTGGGGGGGAAACCAGAGCACCCAGAGGGAACCCACACGGACACAGGGAGAACGCGCAGACTGTGACCCAAGCTGGGAATTGAACCCGGGTCCCTGGTGCTGTGAGGCAGCAGCGCTAACCACTGTGCCACACCTTTTTGAAGACATTAATATGCGGGCATTTAACTCAGCCAACAGAAGTCAGACAAAGGACAAGATCATCTGCTGCAAAGAACAAAGAGAACAAAGAAAATTACAGCACAGGAACAGGCCCTTCGGCCCTCCAAACCTGCACCGACCATACTGACTGACTGAACGAAAACCCCCTCCCCATCCAGGGACCATATCCCTCTATTCCCATCCTATTCATGTATTTCTCAAGATGCCCCTTAAAAGTCACTACCGTATCTGCTTCCAGGCAGTGAGTTCCAGGCATCTTGCAGTCGGATCACACCAAGGCTCTCTGCCGCCGGTGACAGAACCCACTGAGAGTTTACCTCAAACACTGGAAAGCTAAGATCATCCCGAATGGAGGAAGAGTGTTTCTGCTGCCCATCATGAGGACAGCAGAGCCTGTCCAGAGGCCCAAATGGGGGGAGTCAGACTCAACAGTGCAGACAATGTACTTGTTGGAGTTTAGAAGGATGAGGGGGGATCTTATAGAGACGTATAAGATAATGAAGGGGATGGGTAGGGTAGAGATAGGGAGATTCTTCCCGCTTAGAAAGGACAGCAGGACTAGAGGGCACAGCCTCAAGATAATGGGGGGGGTGCGGGGGGAAGCAGTTTAGATCGGAGTTGAGGAGGAACTTCTTCACTCAAAGGGTGGTGAATCTCTGGAATTCTCTGCCCGTTGAAGTGGTGGAGGCTGCCTCGCTAAATATTTTTAAGTCACGGGTAGATAGGTTTTTGATAGACAGGGGAATTAAGGGTTATGGGGAGAAAACAGGAAAGTGGAACTGAGCCACTTCAGATCAGCCATGATCTTATTGAATGGCGGGGCAGGCTCGAAGGGCTAGATGGCCGACTCCTGCTCCTATTTCTTATGTTCTTAGAGCCGCTTGGAGATCTTTGAAATGCAGGACCAAGGGACAGACCGAGAGTAAAGCGTGTTGATGGAGCTGCCTGAGGCAGCAAGACTGATGAACGTCCAGCCGATGTCTCCACTGCAGACAGTGGCTGCACTGAGAACTCCTTCCCTTTCTCATTTAGCTGAAAGATCCAAAGACCCACACTCTTCCACTGCCTTGGATTCTGACTTAACCCTGCAGCCAAGGACAGCAAGGAGGATTTTCTGGCTTCGGTACTGAAAGTATTATTTGAGGTTATGTTTCCTGTAGAATTGTTTGAAATTGTGAGTGGAGGAACAATGCTTTGGGAGATGGGAATATCTTTGTAAGTCAGACATATCTGTGGAGAGTACAAATTTCTACTTTGGCTCTCGCAGTAAGTAGCTGTTTTCTGTTCATCTTTTTCTGTACTGGGTATAGTTCCGGTCACCCTATTATAGGGAGGATATCATTACACTCAAAAGAGTGTAGAAAAGATTCAGTCGGATGCTCCCGGAACTTGATGGATTGAGTTATAAGGAGAGGCTGGATAGACTGGGACTTTTTCCTCTGGAGCGTAGGAGGATGAGGGGCGATCTTATAGAGGTCTATTAAATAATGAGGGGCACAGTTTAGATAAATAGTCAACATCTTTTCCCAAAGGTAGGGGAGTCTAAAACTAGAGCGCATAGGTTTAAAGTAGAGCGGAGAGACACAAAAGTGTCCAGAGGGGCAATTTTTTCACACAGAAGGTGGTGAGTGTCTGGAACAAGCTGCCAGAGGCAGTAGTAGAGGCGGGTACAATTCTGTCTTTTAAAAAGCATTTAGACAGTTACATGAGTAATCTGGGTATCGAGGCACATGGGCCAAAGGCAGGCAATTGGGGCGAGCTTCAGGGTTTAAAACAAAAAGGGCGGCATAGACAAATTGGGCAGAAAGGCCTGTATCCATGCTGTAAACCTCGATGTGGGCATTCCTGGCTGGCAAGACCATAGTTTGTTGCCCATCCCTTGAACTGCATGTCTTGAAAGGCCATTTCAAAGGATAACCAATTGGGTGGGGGCACAGTAGTTCGTACTGCTATCTCAGTGTCAGGGATCCACATTCAATTCCAGCCTTGGGTCACTGTTTGCACGTTCTCCCTGTGTTTGAGAGATTTTCCTCTGGGTGCTCCAGATCCCCCCCAACAGAACAAGGAACGTGCTGGTTAGGGCACATTGGCCATGCTACAATTCTCCCTCAGTGTCCCTCAGTTTTTTTTTCCCTTTTCATTCACAGGTTATAAGTCGGTCTGCCTTGTGTCCAACAAGAGGCATACACACGATGGGTCGTACTTGGGGCTGCTCTTGGTTGTTCGAGATTGGCCTAGTGCTCATGTCGTTAGTGTGTGCCTAAACTGGACCAGATGCTGGGCAACACGACAGCTCAGTGACTATCGCTGATTGCTGTGCAGACACATGGATTTGGGCCAGTGTCTGTGGGAGTTTGCGCATTCTCCCCGTGCTTGCGTGGGTTTTCTCCGGGTGCTCCGGTTTCCTCCCACACCCCAAAGATGTGCTGTTAGGCTGACTGGCAGGAATAAATCATCCCGAAATCAGTTTCCCTCAATCTGGATGGCCATAAAACATTAGACAAGGGTCAAGGGTGGAGACGGAGAATGGTGGTGTTGAGATGGCGGCGCGGGCTCGTTGCGCCGAAGGGCCTGTTTCCCGGGCTGTGTTTGTTCTTTGTACCCCAACAGGCACCAGGGTGTGGCAACTGGGAAATTCTCATGCTAACTTCATTGCAGTGTTAATGTAAGCTAACTTGTGACACAAACAAATAAATAGATAAATAAATAAACTGGGTAAGGATCAGCCAGAAAGAATGAGTGAATGAATGAAAGAGCTCAAGGCAGCTCACGGCCAAGGAACCAGATTCCAGGCACAGTCTGCAACTTCAGGTGAGAAACAGAGCAAAGGCATCTTGGTGCAACCGACAACAGGCAACGAGAAAAATAATTCTCATTCCCGAAAAGAACTAAACTAGCTTTTTTTTGGAGAAGATTAAATAAAAGGATTGGTCACACAATGCTGTTTGCAGCATGCACCTCTTTATGAGAAAGTGCTTTGGGGTGTCCAGCTGTCCTGACAAGAGCGATATAAATCCAAGATATAAGACTCGCATTCCAACCATTCTTCACATTCTAATCTGTAATTAGCTTGCAACTGCGTCTTTGCCTATATATATGCTGAGTTTGTCAAACCTACCTCCACTCATCTGATGAAGGAACAGCGCTCTGAAAGCTTGTGCTACCAAATAAACCTGTTGGACTTCAACCTGGTGCTGAGAGACTTCTTATTGTGCCCACCCCAGTCCAAGACCGGCATCTCCACAACATATAAATCCAGGGGAAATCCAAGGGGTCCCGTTTTCAACCTGTATCCAATCGCACAAACCACCTCGCAGGGTGAACCATTACACATAAGAGCCTTGGCTGATTTTAAAAAATAATTGTGGATGGGCTGTGGGTGTCACTGTGGCCAACATTTGTTGCCCTTTCCTAATTGCCCCTTGAGAAGGTGGTGGTGGTGAGCTCAGTGGTTTGGAAGGGGAACTTCTAGGTGGGGTGGTGTTCCCAGGTATCTCCGAGCCAGTAGCAGGTGTGGGTTTTGGAAGGTGCTGCCTCAGGAACCTTGGTGAGTTCCTGCAGCTCATGTTGCAGATGGTACACACAGCTGCCACTGTGCGTCGGTGGTGGAGGGAATGAATGTTTGTGGCTGTGGGGTCCATCAAACATGGCTGCTTTTTCCTGGATGGTGTCGAGCTTCTCGAGTGTTGTTGGAGCTGCACCCATCCAGGCAAGTGGAGAGTATATTCCACCACACTCCTGACTTATGCCTCTGGGGAGTCGGAGTGAGTTAATCACCACAGAATTCCTCACCACTGACCTGCTCTTGGAGCCATGGTTCATCCAGTTCAGCTTCTGGTCAACGGTCACCCCTGTGACCTTGACAATGGGGGATTCATTGGCCTTCCTACCCAGGGGCTTTAGACATCAACTGAGACCAAGCGGAGATTGGAGATCAAATCAGGTCTACGTGACAGCAACTCAGTTGATCAAACCAGCAAAAGCTTACTCCAGACTTCACTGCTCTGAAAACTTAGAATCCAGCTTAGTTCCAAGGGGAAATTTAATTACCTGACCAAGTAATTCTGTGCGTTTAATCAACTAGATATCAATGCATAAGAATTTGCAAGCTAACTTTCTTGTTATCTCTTTCAAACGCGCAGCGTGGAGCCTGCACAAAATCGGCCGGTCAAAGAGAGGAACCTCTGGAGAATTGCAGCTAAACAGAGGAAAGCTCAGAGTTCCTGAGACCATGCTGAGCTAATCCTTTGAATGTTCCGTGCACAAAGATTTCCATTTCATTATTCAGGCTATTCACAAAGAAAACCCCTGGTATTAAAGCCCAGTAAGCTGATCCAAGAGCAAAATCTATCTTCTCAAAACCAACAATGGGAAAAGTACTGGCCCCACAGGACTGCACTGCTGCTCAGAAATCTTTTGCGGGGAAAGGTGTCATAACTCTGGAGGCCAACTGGAAATATTGCTTCATTGTTTTACTTTAGAAAGCTAAAATATAAACCACAAGCCTGTGGTGTGTGCACATCAGTTCCATCCGGGATAGTAGAATAACGGACCCGCTCATGAGCCTGCTTTATAAAGAGCTCGGGATACAAATTCCACCATGGTTAGATAATTACCTATCATCACGGAAACTCATAATCCACAAATCTGACTGGGAGGTCAATCAGGGATTCCCCATGTAGGTCGTAGGGGTTATTAGAGAAAGGAAGGGGGTTAGCATGGTATTCTGAGAATATCAAATTTCTCCAAGGGTGTGTGAGAGAGACCAGGTTACCAACAATCTGTCTGAGTCTCTCCATGCTGATGCCAAGGTGAAGAAAGTTCACCAATGCCTACTTTCTAAGGAGGTTATGGAAATTCGCCATCTCTGCTTCAACTCTCAACTATTTTAAACAGATATGCCTTAAAAAGCATCCTTTTTGGAGTGTTGGTGATTCTAGAAACGTGAAGCTCTTGACCATTTTTCCTTCGTCCCCATTGACTTAGGCAAGGACATGTTCTCCTTTTCGCTCCCTGAAGTCAATCACTATCACTTTGCTGACATTGAGGGAGAGATTATTGTTGTCACACCAGTTCACCAGATTCACTGTCTCATTCTGTACTCTGTCTCATCATGGTTTGAGGTCCAACCCACAACACTGTTGAGAATGACCCGTGGAGGTGGCTTCGGAGGGTTAGCTTCAAGTTTTTAGTGTCCAGATCACCAACAACCTGTCCTGGTCTCCCCTTCCATGCTGACACTATAGTTAAGAAAGCCCACCCGTGCCTCTACTTTCTCAGAAGACTAAGGAAATTTGGCATGTCAGCTACGACTCTCACCAACTTTTACAGATGCCCCATAGAAAGCATTCTTTCTGGTTGTATCACAGCTTGGTATGGGCTCCTGTTCTGCCCAAGACTGCAAGAAACTACAGAAGGTCATGAATGTAGCCCAATCCATCACTCAAACCAACCTCCCATCCATTGACTCTGTCTACGCTTCACACTGTCTCAGCAAAGCAGCCAGCATAATTAATGACCCCACGCACCCCGGACATTCTCTCTTCCACCTTCTTCCTTCGGGAAAAAGATACAAAAGTCTGAGGTCACGAATCAACCAACTCAAGAACAGCTTCTTCCCTGCTGCTGTCAGACTTTTGAATGGACCTACCTCACATTAAATTGATCTTTCTCTACACCCGAGCTATGACTGTAATGCTGCATTCTGCACTCTCTCCTTTCCTTCTCTATGAACAGTATGCTTTGTCTGTATGGCACACAAGAAACAATACTTTTCACTGTGTGTTAATACTTGTGACTGTAATAAATCAAATCAAAGGAGGTTGCACCAATATCCATTTCCAAACCTATCGTATTGACCTGAGACACAGTCCCACTATCAAATGAATGTTTATGCAGAATGGGAGCGATCAGATTGGTGTTACTGATTTACGCTGTGCTTGGTCTGAGGTGTGCAAGTTCCTTTCATTCTTTGATTTGTTCCATTAGACTGTCTCAGCAGACGGCCGTACCATAAACTATACGCACTTGAAACATGCCCGCACTCTAAACCCACTTTAACAGAAGCCGTTTGGCAGCACAATTAACAATATCACCAAACAGGCAGTAAATCTCTCTGAGCATGCACACTCTGGAAGCGAGGAGTTAGTTTCTGCAGCTTGCTTGAATTTTGGTGTGCCTTCCCCCGCCACAAACATCAAAAGGGAAGAGAAGCTTGCCGAGTTCAAACTCTTCGCCGTTCCAGCTGCCCAGTGTCCAACTAAGGCACTGAACCCCTCAGGTCACACTGAGCTGGTTCCGTGTCCGGGAATTGGGGGATTCCGACAGACTTGGCCAATTTTCACAAGCAAACGTCTGGTTACACAGAAACAGGAGCAGGTCACTCCGCCCTTCCATCCTACTCCACATGGGTGATCATCACATTCAACATCCTGATCCCTGCCTTCCCTCCATATCCCCCCCGAGAGTTATATCCAATTTCTTCTTCAAATCACACAATGTTTTGGCCTCAACTACATCCTGTGGGAGTCAATTCCACACATTCACCACCCTCTGGATGAACAAGTTTCACCTCATGGTCTGGAGGCTATCACAGACGTCCATATCCGTCGAGAGTCAGAGTCATCGAGGTTTACAGCATGGAAACAGGCCCTTTGGCCTGACAAAGGGCCTGGAATAGTCATCCTTACCAAGAGAGGTCATATCAACAAAGTGCAAGCCATTCTGAATGACGGCTCCAAATTCATATCTGCTGGACCTGCCACTAATAGCTGCTCAAAAACGTGTGACAAAGATGCTTGTTGGATACGTGAGAGTAATGGGCTGCTGCTACGTGTGATGGGGTATGTGTTCACAGTTCACTGTGTCTGCACACATATGGGCTGTCCAACACAAACACACACACGCACACACACATATACACATGCACAAAGGTGATGT
The DNA here is from genome assembly GCF_965287045.1 of Carcharhinus amblyrhynchos. Classification (NCBI taxonomy): domain Eukaryota; kingdom Metazoa; phylum Chordata; class Chondrichthyes; order Carcharhiniformes; family Carcharhinidae; genus Carcharhinus; species Carcharhinus amblyrhynchos. The sequence goes on from NC_137357.1 coordinate 20,294,557, forward strand.
CCCTTTACACACATTCTTATCTAAGACCAGTTCTGTACAACATTAATTAACACAAAATCTAGTGAATTTATTTGAGGGACGTGGGCATCGCTGACTGGGCCAACATTCATTGCCCATCCCTAGTTACCCTTGGTGGGCAGTTTAGACTCAATCACATTGTTGTGGCTCTGGATCCACATGTAGGTCAGACCAGGTAAGGCTAGAAGATTTCCTTCCCTGAAGGACGTGAATAAACCAGATGGGTTTTCTTGACAATTGACAATGGTTTCACGGTCATCAGTAAATACTAAATTCAAGACTTTTTTAAAATTAGATTCAAATTCCACCACGTGCTGTGCTGGGATTCGAACCTGGCTCCCCAGAGCATGAGCTAACTTTCTGAGTTAATAGTGCAGCAACAATACCACTAGCCAATTAGCTCGTGGTTGGGCAGGCTGTGACAACCAGTCATGAGCAAGCTTTCCATGGACACTGAAGGGTTCCTTCACCTCTACGAAGACCACCCAGGCCTTCTGTATTGATAGGAAGGCCATGTCCATGTGCCAGCTGACTCACCAACGCACGGGGAAACCATGCCCTGCATCACCACATCATGGAGATTTCGATAAATCACCATTGCATTCACTGAACTTATGAACTTGTGCAGTGGAATGAGGATTTAATAAACACCATGTACGCCCAGAATAGATGCTGCTGCCACGGGATCCCCTCTGGGCTCAACTCTCACCAACATTTCACTCCTCCACCACCCCCTTTGAAACCGACATCTTGACCAAGTTTTTTCTTAACAAGTTGTCAAGTTTTATTTGATATGTTCGAGTGAAGAGCCTTCAAACATTCCGCTACATTAAAGGCGCTGTTTAAATCCGAGTTTTTACAGATGGATGAATTCTTCCCACGTTGTTCAACCAGTGCTCACTCAACACAGAACAGCTACAACCGAAACTCTTTACACGGAACATATACTCTGATTAGGCACTTCACAGCCTTTCCGACTGAACACTGAGTTCAACAACTTCATCCAATCAGACAGTGCAGAAGAGGCCCATCGAGTCCGCACTGACACATTAGAAACACCTGAACTCCCACCCGCCCGTAGCCCTGAATGTTAGGATGTGCCAAGTCAGATACTTTTTAAAGGATGCGAGGTAACCAGCTCTACCACCCAGTTGCCCCCTCACGTCTCCCCGAAACCTCCTGCCCCTCACCTTGAACCTATGTCCCCTCATGACTGACTATTCAACGAAAGGGGAATAGTTCAGAGCAGGACCGCTCACCTCCTCCTTCATTCCAATTCTAGTTCTTTCATTGTATTTCAAAGAACAAAGAAAATTACAGCGCAGGAACAGGCCCTTCAGCCCTCCAAGCCTGCACTGACTGAACTAAAACCCCTTACCCTTCCGGGGACCATATCCCTCTCTATTCCCATCCTATTCATGGATTTGTCCAGATGCCCCTTAAAACTCACTTTTGTATCCGCTTCCAGTACCTCCCCCAGCTGCAGGTTCCAGGCATCCACCACCCTCTAAAAAAACTTGCCTCATACATCTTTAAACCTTGCGTCTCGCACCTTAAACCCCCGAGTAATTGACTCTTCCACCCTGGGAAAAAGTTTCTGACTATCCACTCTGTCCATGCTCCTCATAATCTTGTAGACTTCTATCAGGTCTCCCCTCAACCTCTGTCGCTCCAGTCAGAACAAACCAAGTTTCTCCAACCTCTCCTCATAGCTAATGCCCTCCATACCAGGCAACATCCTGGTAAATCTTTTCTGTACCCTCTCCAAAGCCTCCACATCCTTCTGGGAGTGTGGTGACCAGAATTGAACACTATATTCCAAGTGCAGCCTAACTAAAGTTCTATAAAGCTGCAATATGACTTGCCAATTTTTAAACTCAATACCCTGGCCAATGAAGGCAAGCATGCCGTATGCCTTCTTGACTACCTTCTCCACCTGCATTGCCACTTTTACTGACCTGTGTATCTGTACATCCAGATCCCTCTGCCTATCAATACTCTTAAGGGTTCTGCCATTTACTGTATATTTCCTATCTGTATTAGACCTTCCAAAATGCATTATCTCACATTTCATTTCTTATCTTATTAATCAATTGCTTCATGTTCCAGGATTTATTTTAAATTTTAATTTTTTTCCTTCGTTCCTCGTCCACTTCTTGCTTTCCATCTTGCTCCCGCCACTCCCACTCCCCCACCGCCAGTATCCCTCACTCTCCTCACCAGAGCCATCTGCCACGTTCCTCAGGTTGTCCTTTGACACTCTGCACCTTTGTTCTGCCATTTACACGTTCCCATCTCTTGATGGACGCTATTAACACCATTCACAGCCTTTATCAGCACCATTTACATCCCCTTTGTCTTCTTGTCTGTCACAGCCCCCCTCCCCTCACCTTCACAGAATAAATCACATCCTATTTTATTTGTCTTCAGCTCTGAAGAAGATTTGAAACATTGGCTCTGTTCTCTTTCCACAGATGCTGTCAGGCCTTTTGAGATTTTTCATCATCTTTCCTGTTTTTGATTTCCGATTCCAGCATCCACAGTATTTTGCTGCTTATTTACTTGGAACCTTTCTCACCTCTTTCAGAAATATCTCCACTTATTTCGTGTACAGTGGTGGTGGTGGTGGTGGTGGTGGGGGTGGTTGAGGGCTGACCCACGAACGTACCTGGGGAGGGGCACGATGTGGCCATCGGGAGGCCGGAGAGGCAGCACTGCAGGTGTCCAGCGATCGAGCTGGCCAGAAAACCAAAGGATGAGACTTCGGGGCCCCAGCGCATGCGCACAGCCCCACTGGTTTCAGCTTCCCAAGTGTGAATGGGGCCCACCCTCTGAAATCTAATGATATTCTCACTGGTGGTCTCTGCAGTGCACAGAGTGTGGGAGATTCCACTCTGAACTCCCAACATGAATTATTCCTGTTTTCTCGCGAATTCAACACGTATAATTCCTTTTGGGAGAATCGCCCCCCCCCCGCCCCGGTTACTGCAATGTTCACTGGCTTTTGCATTAGTGAAAAATACCAACTCTCCCGTCATGAGCAAGATCGAGTAAAATGAGTCACTGCAGATTGGGAGCAGCAGTGGGACAGTGATCCATGCAAGATCTATTAATTTGACTTGTTTCAATCCAAAGGGAATGGCTGTTGTAGATCAAGGTCTCCTGTTGTCGATCAAGCATGTGTGTGTTTCTGTGGGTGCTTGCGAGTGTTTTCTGAATTGGGTGATGTCATTCAGTTTCCGCTCTTCCTGATGTATGGTGGCTCTGATGGCTGGATATGCAGTGAGGTTGTGGGGGTGAGGCTGCTGAGTGCAGCTCACACAGTGTGGGAGAGTGTTTGGACTGGGTTGCCGTGATAGGTCTCAGCACTCCGGGTGGTGGGCTGGGGGAGAGGAGCCCAGGAGGAAAACTGAGAAGGGGAAATGTGCGTGGAAAATAAGTGATCAATTTTAACATCAGACATGTAGCCAAGCTTACATTCTAAAAGTTTCATGCTGCATTTTATATCAGGCAGTGGGAAATACAGAGGAGTCAGTGGATGGCAATGTTATAACAGTCAGTGAATAATTGAAAACCAATTGACCCTTTTATTTTGCATCATCACTGGCTCCCTTCCCTCAGGGCTTCTTTTGCCTGTGAGTGAATCTGTGCTCATTTCAAAACTATTCTTTTATGCCTTGTTTTAGTCGCTCAATGATTTAAGGTTCTGACTCCTGGACCTGTTCGCTGAGGCTCTGTGATTAGGCCAAAAAAAAATTGTTTTTTTAAGCTTGAATGATCACTGTGTAACAGCAAGGATCTGTACCTCATTCAATCCCATCCCCACTGTGTAACAGCAAGGATCTGTACCTCATTCAATCCCATCCCCCACTGTGTAACAGCAAGGATCTGTACCTCATTCAATCCCATTCCCCACTGTGTAACAGCAAGGATCTGTACCTCATTCAATCCCATTCCCCACTGTGTAACAGCAAGGATCTGTACCTCATTCAATCCCATTCCCCACTGTGTAACAGCAAGGATCTGTACCTCATTCAATCCACACTCACTGTGTAACAGCAAGGATCTGTACCCCATTCAATCCATTCCCCCACTGTGTAACAGCAAGGATCTGTACCTCATTCAATCCCATCCCCACTGTGTAACAGCAAGGATCTGTACCTCATTCAATCCACTCCCCCACTGTGTAACAGCAAGGATCTGTACCTCATTCAATCCCATCCCCACTGTGTAACAGCAAGGATCTGTACCTCATTCAATCCCATTCCCCACTGTGTAACAGCAAGGATCTGTACCTCATTCAATCCCATTCCCCACTGTGTAACAGCAAGGATCTCTACCTCATTCAATCCCATCCCCACTGTGTAACAGCAAGGATCTGTACCTCATTCAATCCCATTCCCCACTGTGTAACAGCAAGGATCTGTACCTCATTCAATCCACACTCACTGTGTAACAGCAAGGATCTGTACCTCATTCAATCCCATTCCCCACTGTGTAACAGCAAGGATCTGTACCCCATTCAATCCCATCCCCCATTGTGTAACAGCGAGGATCTGTACCCCATTCAATCCCATCCCCCACTGTGTAACAGCAAGGATCTGTACCTCATTCAATCCACACTCACTGTGTAACAGCAAGGATCTGTACCTTATTCAATCCCATCCCCCACTGTGTAACAGCAAGGATCTGTACCTCATTCAATCCCATTCCCCACTGTGTAACAGCAAGGATCTGTACCTCATTCAATCCCATTCCCCACTGTGTAACAGCAAGGATCTGTACCTCATTCAATCCCATCCCCCACTGTGTAACAGCAAGGATCTGTACCTCATTCAATCCCATCCCCCACTGTGTGACAGCAAGGATCTGTACATAAGAACATAAGAAATAGGAGCAGGAGTAGGCCATCTAGCCCTTCGAGCCTGCCCCGCCATTCAATAAGATCATGGCTGATCTGTCGCTGCTCAGTTCCACTTTCCCGCCCTCTCCCCATAACCCTTAATCCCCTCTCTTATCAAAAACCCATCAACCCACGTCTTAAAAATATTTAGCGAGGTAGCCTCCACCACTTCAACGGGCAGAGAATTCCAGAGATTCACCACCCTTTGAGTGAAGAAGTTCCTCCTCAACTCCGTTCTAAACCGCCCCCCTTTTATCTTGAGGCTGTGCCCCCTAGTCCTACTGTCTTTTCTGAGCGGGAAGAGTCTCTCCACCTCTATCCAATCCATCCCATTCATCATCTTATACGTCTCAATGAGATCTCCCCTCATTCTTCTAAACTCTAACGAGTACAAGCCCAGTTTATTCAGCCTCTCCTCATTCCTCAACCCCCTCAACTCCGGTATCAGCCTAGTAAACCTCCTCTACACTCCCTCCAAGGCCAAAATATCTTTGCGCAGGTGCGGCACCCAAAACTGCACACAGTACTCCAGCTGCGGCCTCACCAATGCCCTATACAGCTGCAGCAAGACCTCCCTACTTTTATATTCAATCCCCCTCGCTATGAAGGCCAGCATCCCATTCGCCTTCCTGACCACCTGCTGCACCTGCAAGCTGGGTTTTTGCGACTCATGCACAAGGACCCCAAGGTCCCTCTGCACCGTCGCCTGCTGCAGTTTTTCGCCCCATAAGTAATAGTCCTTCCTACCATTCTTCCTACCAAAGTGGACCACCTCACACTTGCCAACATTAAATTCCATTTGCCATTTCCTGGCCCATTCGCCCAGCCTATCTAGATCCTTCTGCAGACTCTCCACACCCTCCGCACAATTTGCCGTTCCCCCAATCTTGGTGTCATCAGCAAATTTCGACACCCTACACTCGGTTCCCTCCTCCAGATCATCTATATAAATGGTAAAAAGCTGAGGCTTTTTCATCATTCAATCCATTCCACCACTGTGTAACAGCAAGGATCTGTACCTCATTCAATCCCATCCCCCACTGTGTAACAGCAAGGATCTGTACCTCATTCAATCCATTCCACCACTGTGTAACAGCAAGGATCTGTACCTCATTCAATCCATTCCACCACTGTGTAACAGCAAGGATCTGTACCTCATTCAATCCACACTCACTGTGTAACAGCAAGGGAGCTTTACTCTGCATCTCACCCCGTGCTGTACCTGTCCTGGGAGTGTTTGATGGGGGGGGACAGTGTAGAGGGAGCTTTACTCTGTATCTAACCTCGTGCTGTACCTGTCCTGGGAGTGTTTGATGGGGGGACACTGTAGAGGGAGCTTTACTCTGTATCTAACCCCGTGCTGTACCTGTCCTGGGAGTGTTTGATGGGGGGACAGTGTAGAGGGAGCTTTACTCTGTATCTAACCTCGTGCTGTACCTGTCCTGGGAGTGTTTGATGGGGGGACTGTGTAGAGGGAGCTTTACTCTGTATCTAACCCCGTGCTGTACCTGTCCTGGGAGTGTTTGATGGGGGGACAGTGTAGAGGGAGCTTTACTCTGTATCTAACCCCGTGCTGTCCCTGTCCTGGGAGTGTTTGATGGGGGGACAGTGTAGAGGGAGCTTTACTCTGTATCTAACCCCGTGCTGTCCCTGTCCTGGGAGTGCTCAGTAAGGAGTCTGTTTGAAAAAAATGAAAGCTTTTTCTCAGCCACTCTGCTAAGTGAAACAATTTCCTGAGAACTGAAATGAAGATCTCTATTATTTCTGAGTCGCGACTGTTAAGAATTAAAATTACAAAGCAGTTGGCTTATGTATTGTAGTAAACAATTCTGTTCCCACTGTGCGCAAATTTAAATATAATATTTGGTCCATGAATTTTAATTAAACTGAGAGTCAGAGGCTCACAGCTACTTAATATGTAGGAATCTGACAACTTGGGGAGTTCACAAACATTATTAGCACCCTAATTAAAACAGAATTTAGTTGTCAGCTCACATCTGTTGTTGAGAGAGTCTAGCCCTGATCAGAACTGGCAGTTCGAAAACTAGAACAGAAGGCAATGGAATGGTGGGCAGAAAGATCCCGTGGGGATTGTCAGACTGCAGTTTAAGAACTGTGCCTACTGGGTGTTTACTCAGCTGTGGACAAGTGGCATAGGGTGGCACTTTTAATCACTCAGGGGACAATAGTGTCGCTGGCTGGGCCAGCATTTATTGTCCATCCACAGTCGCTCTTGAACTGAGTGGCTGTGGCTCTGGAGTCACATGTAGGCCAGGCCGGGTAAAGATGGCAGATTTCCTTCCCTCAAGGACACCAGTCAGATGGGGTTTTTTTTTTGACAATCAACAATGGTTTTACAGTTGTCAATAGATTCTTAATTCCAGATTTTTTTTTTTACCGAATTCGAATTCCACCATTTGCTGTGGCAGGATTCGAACCCAGGTGCCCAGAGCTGAGGTTAGTGATAATACCACCAGGCCAGTGTCTCCCCAACGTGAGGCAGGCTGAAGGGGGAAGTGAGAGATCGAGAGACGGTGATAACACATCCACACGTGCAATGTCCTGCTCCATTCCACCGAGCTACACCATAAAACCATTCAGCCCATCGTATCTGCTCCATCATTCAATCATGGCTGACATGTTTCTCAAGCCCATTCTCCCATCTTTTCCCGGGAACCCCTGATCCCCTGACCAATCCTTAGCTCGGTTCTGAAGAGCTGTCCCTTTACTCTGAGACTGTGTCCTCAGATTCCAGTCTCTCCAACTAATGGTAGCTCCTCCTCCATGTCCACTCTATCCAGGCCTTTCACTAATCCAGAAGAGTCAATGAGCTTGCCCCCTCATCCTTCCTAACTCCACTGAGTACAGACCCAGGGTTGTCAAACGCTCCTCATACATCAAGCCTTTCATTCCCAGGATCATTCTCGTGAACCTCCTCTGGACCTTGTCCAAGGCTAGCACACTATTCCAGACGTGGTCTGACTAGAGCCTTATAAAGCTTCAGCAGTACACTCCTGCTTTGAAATGAGTGGCACATTCACTGATGAAACGCTGCCAAGTCCATGGGAGCAGGAGAAAGACAAGCACGTACAGGTGTTGAACGTGGGAATGAAATACCCAAGAAATATCCAGTGCCATCCTCCCTCAGCCCTGGACTGCAGTGAAGTGGGAGCAGAGGTTATGTCCTGGAATATCAGCAGCCCACACCTTTCCAGCAAGGATGGCACTGAGAGAAGGAGGACATTGCTGTCAACATTTCATTGTCTTCTTGTCAAGTGTGCCTTCCAGATGGGGGTCACTAATCGAAGCTCTGGAATGACAATACTTTTCTGTTCATTCTTAGGACATGGGCGTCGATGCCTGGGTCAGCACTTATTGTCCATCCCTCGTCACCCTTGCTCAGACATTTCAGACGGCAGTTTAGAGTCAACCACATTGCTGTGGCTCTGGAGTCACATGTAGGCCAGACCGGGTAAGGGTGGCAGATTTCCTTCCCTGAAGGACACTAGTGAACCAGATGGGTTTTTACGACAATGGTTTCATGGTCATCAGTAGATCCTTAAGTCCAGATTTATAAAAAAAAATTGAATTGAAATTCCACCATCTGCTGTGGTGGGATTCGAACCTGGATTCCCCAGAACGTGAGCTAAGTTTTTGGGAAGAATTGTCTTGCGATAATACAAGGTCGCCGCCTCCCCTTAATTTGAGGACGTGACCTTGAGCCACTGCAGTGCAGGTTGGGGAGTGCAGAGCACAGCTGAGTGACTTGCAATGCCATTCCAGACCCAAGCACATTGCTGTGGGTCCAGAGTCACATATAGGCCAGACCAGGTAAGGGTGGCAGATTTCCTTCCCTCAGATAAATTCCAGAATCAGGTTGTTTCTTTGTGACAAAAAGGGTAATTTCATGCTCATCAGACAACTCAATTTTTTCATAGATTTCAGATGCACATAATTAGTTTTTAAATTCCCTTGCTGCTGTGGTGAGATTTGAATTATGTTGTGGATCATTAACCAAGGACTCTGAATTACTTGCAGAGTAACTAAGCGGCACAGTGGGTTAGCACTGCTGCCTCACAGCGCCAGGGACAAGGGTTCAATTCCCAGCATGGGTCATGAGTTTGCGCATTCTCCCCATATCTGTGTGGGTTTCCTCCCACAAGGATGTGACGGTTAGGTGGATTGGCCGTGCTGAATTCTCCCTCAGTGTACCTGAATAGGTCATGGAGTGCAGCAACCCGGGGATTTTCACAACAACTTCACTGTGTAACCCTACTAATGCAAGACAGCTCAACCATTTCCACATGACTTGTCTTCGCAGAGTATTACACATCTGATGGCAAGACAAAGTACTAGACCCTGAAGTTCTCTCTGGAGCAAGCCTACCATCAGTCCACACACTGCTGATGAGAGCACAGACCCGGCAGACAGGTCGTGTTATCCGTATGTCAGACGAGCGCCTACCCAAGCAGCTCCCTTTTTGGGGAACTCTCTGCTGGAAGACGCTCGCGTGGAGGGCAGAAGAAACGTTTCAAAGACACACTAAAGGCCTCCCTGAAGTCACTTGACATTGACACGACCACCTGGGAAACGCTGGCACAAAACCTACCTGGCGCCGCCTCATCCACAAAGGCTGTCAAGCTCACGAAGCAAGGTGTATTACTGAAGCACAACTTAAACGCGAGCCGCGCAAGTCCAGAGCCACCAGCGCAACAACTACAGTGTCTACACAAGCCTGTCTAATATGTACCAGGACATTCCATGTCTGAATTGGCCTGATCAGTCATCTTCAGACACACTGCAACCAGCCTCAAAATGACTAATGGTGTCGAGGTCCTCATCGATGACGATGGACAAACAACAACTAATAACACTAATTCACTTTGAACTTTAAAACTTTAAGCATGCCAAAAATCAGAGAATCCCTACACTGCCGAAGGAGGCCACTCAGCCCATTGAGTCTGCACTAACCACAATCCCACCCAGGCCCTATTCACATCACCCCATGTATGTACCCCAGCATTAAGACATTAAGGGACAATTTAGCATGACCAATCCACCTAACCAGCACATTTTTGCACTGTGGGAGGAAACCGGCGCAGACACGGGGAGAACATGCAGACTCTGTACAGCTGCGCTAACCACTGTGCCGCCCATCCCATTCCTTCCGACTCCAGCCATATCTGACATGGAGTCAGGTTGGATGGTTGAAAGGAAATGATCGCAGTGCTTTCCCCTAACTCCACGTCAGGGGGGAAATACAAATTGAGTGCATCACTCAACTACCGAGAGGGCTGTGTCAACCACAAGCCAGGCTCGTCTGATTCATTCTGAGTGCAACATTAGCCTTCAGAGCTCAATCACACAAGCAACAGCACACTTGGTTAAAAGAAAAAGCACATTATGTGAGCAGGAGACGATGTGTCAAGTTATCTGATTCTATTATGCCTCGTACAATAAGTTAGCAAGGCACAGCTTTTAGGAAGTGACAAGGGTCACAGACGAAAACTAGATCTTTTCAAAGAGAGAAAAAAAAAATTGCAATTCATATGTAAGTGTGGCCAATTAATTCATCCTCCTCCAATTCTGTAAGTTGGGTTTGTCAGTTATAACACAACAGAGCTGCCCGTTCAGTATTCCTGAGAAACACTCAAGCTTTGAACAACTTGAAGTGAAGTGAGTGAGGCGTGGTTCCCCATGGCTCTGTCAGAGTCAGTGACTGCCGAAGACAGCCTGGAACGGAATCATTCATCAGCACATCATGAAATTCCTCTTCATGTCCATGGGGATTACCGCACACTGGATTTAAATACAACCCTGGAGGGGAAGACAAAACTCTCACACCCCACACGTTCGCTCAATGGGTCAAACCAGTTCCAACCAGGCATGGGTGTCAAGTACACATAGCCCTGTGCTGACATTAATCAATTCTTTCAAATCGATACGTCAATATTGATTGGTGAAAATTGAGTTCAATAAAAATCTGGGAAGAAATCTCTCTCGGCACGGTGAAGAGGAATTTCCTTCTCTTTACCCTTTTCTGACATTCGCTACTGGCCTGTGAGCAACAGTGTCTCAGGCAGTATTTACCCCTGCAGCTTGGGAAGGTGATGGTGAACATCCTCGTCAAACCACGACAGTCTACCTGGTGTTTGATGGGGGGACAGTGTAGAGGGAGCTGTATCTAACCCTGTGCTGTACCTGTCCTCGGAGTGTTTGATGGGGGACAGTGTAGAGGGAGCTTTACTCTGTATCTAACCCCGTGCTGTACCTGTCCTGGGAGTGTTTGATGGGGGACAGTGTAGAGGGAGCTTTACTCTGTATCTAACCCTGTGCTGTACCTGTCCTGGGAGTGTTTGATGGGGGACAGCAGGTGGTCAGGAAGGCGAATGGGATGCTGGCCTTCATAGCGAGGGGGATTGAATATAAAAGTAGGGAGGTCTTGCTGCAGCTGTATAGGGCACTGGTGAGGCCGCAGCTGGAGTACTGTGTGCAGTTTTGGGCGCCGCACCTGCGCAAGGATATTTTGGCCTTGGAGGGAGTGCAGAGGAGGTTTACTAGGCTGATACCGGAGTTGAGGGGGTTGAGCTATGAGGAGAGGCTGAATAAACTAGGCTTGTACTCGTTAGAGTTTAGAAGAATGAGGGGAGATCTCATTGAGACGTATAAGATGATGAATGGGATGGATAGGATAGAGGTGGAAAGACTCTTCCCGCTCAAAAAAGACAGTAGGACTAGGGGGCACAGCCTCAAGATAAAGGGGGGGCGGTTCAGAACGGAGTTGAGGAGGAACTTCTTCACTCAAAGGGTGGTGAATCTCTGGAATTCTCTGCCCGTTGAAGTGGTGGAGGCTGCCTCGCTAAATATTTTTAAGAAGCGGGTTGATGGGTTTTTGATAAGAGAGGGGATTAAGGGTTATGGGGAGAGGGCGGGAAAGTGGAACTGAGCCACGACAGATCAGCCATGATCTTATTGAATGGCGGGGCAGGCTCGAAGGGCCAGATGGCCTACTCCTGCTCCTATTTCTTATGTTCTTATGACAGTGTAGAGGGAGCTTTACTCTGTATCTAACCCCGTGCTGTACCTGTCCTGGGAGTGTTTGATGGGGACAGTGTAGAGAGAGCTTTACTCTGTATCTAACCCCGTGCTGTACCTGTCCTGGGAGTGTTTGATGGGGGGACAGTGTAGAGGGAGCTTTACTCTGTATCTAACCCCGTGCTGTACCTGTCCTGGGAGTGTTTGATGGGGACAGTGTAGAGAGAGCTTTACTCTGTATCTAACCCCGTGCTGTACCTGTCCTGGGAGTGTTTGATGGGGGACAGTGTAGAGGGAGCTTTACTCTGTATCTAACCCTGTGCTGTCCCTGTCCTGGGAGTGTTTGAACATAAGAAATAGGAGCAGAGTAGGCCATCTAGCCCTTCAAGCCTGTCCCGCCATTCAATAAGATCATGGCTGATCTGTCGCTGCTCAGTTCCACTTTCCCGCCCTCTCCCCATAACCCTTAATCCCCTCGCTTATCAAAAACCCATCAACCCGCTTCTTAAAAATATTTAGCGAGGCAGCCTCCACCACTTCAACGGGCAGAGAATTCCAGAGATTCACCACCCTTTGAGTGAAGAAGTTCTTCCTCAACTCCGTTCTAAACCGCCCCCCCCTTTATCTTGAGGCTGTGCCCCCTAGTCCTACTGTCTTTCTTGAGCGGGAAGAGTCTCTCCACCTCTATCCTATCCATCCCATTCATCATCTTATACGTCTCAATGAGATCTCCCCTCATTCTTCTAAACTCTAACGAGTACAAGCCGAGTTTATTCAGCCTCTCCTCATAGCTCAACCCCCTCAACTCCGGCGTCAGCCTAGGAAACCTCCTCTGCACTCCCTCCAAGGCCAAAATATCCTTGCGTAAGTACGGCGACCAAAACTGCACACAGTACTCCAGCTGCGGCCTCACCAATGCCCTGTACAGTTGCAGCAAGACCTCCCTACTTTTATATTCAATCCCCCTCGCTATGAAGGCCAGCATCCCATTCGCCTTCCTGACCACCTGCTGCACCTGCAGACTGGGTTTTTGCGACTCATGCACAAGGACCCCCAGAGGGGCTGACACCCCCTGTTAAGTACCAGCCAAAGACTCCCTCCTGATTGGCCCATCAATTGACTCCTTAATCAGGGACATCTTTTGTTGGCCAATCAAAATCAAACTAACTCAGGGATAACTCAAAAAGGGGGCAGCTCCCTCAAAGGAGGGAACTGCCAGAAGTGAAAAACAAAGCAGAAAGGAAACTTAAAGTGTGGTTAAGGGGGTCAATAATGCACCCCAGTCCCTGCAGTGCCCAGCGGGCACAGAGGGCATTGACAGTGCCCTCAGACACCACACGCTCCCTCTCCAGGGACATCTGTCTGTGAATGTAGAGGGGCAGACACTCAGGTTGGATGACCCTCTTGTTTGCCCGTTGCGTGGGCTTGTCGACGACACCTTGCCACGTCATAGAGACATTGAGGTCTACAGCATGGAAACAGGCCCTTCGGCCCAACTTGTCCATGCTGCACCCCCTTTTTTTTTAAGCCCCTGAGCTAATCCCAATTGCCCACGTTTGGCCCATATCCCTCTGTACCCACTGCATGCACGTGACTGTCTAAACGCTTTCATGGAACTGCCTAACTGTCCTGGGAGCAGGTTCAGGAGGAGTTCCTCCTTATTCCGCACTGGGTACCCGTTGGTCAGGAGCGTGTGGCAGAAGCGCAAACAAAACACCAATAAAAGGTGTTTGAGACAAGATTGTGCAGCCTGACGGACAGGGGACAGGGCTCACAGACTCCATGAGGTTGCAACTCCTTACATCAGGGAGTTCACACTCCAATAGGTCAACCTCAATGGTCTGACTGAAGCCATTGCACCCACATTCCATCAATGGAGACAAAAAAAATCAATCTTTGGCCACTAAAAAGGCAGAGACAGAAAGCCAGATGTTCTCACTTAAATCCAAGTGTCTTTCTCCCTTTTTTTGGGCCAAATTGAGAACCATCAGGATGTAAAAAAAAATACTGCAGCGTGTAACAAAACAAGTGTTAACAGCTCGAGAAGAAGAGGTGTGGGAGCCATCAGATCTGGATAGCTGAAGGTGCTAATTTCTCACTGTCTGCACCATTACAGAGAGAGAGAGAGAGAGAGACGGAGAATCAGTCTGCACAACGACAGCTCCTCACAAACACAATACCTGTCCACCAGCCTGGCAGGAGAAACTGGCAGTCACACTCAGACGAGCGTGCGGCCGACGCTACCTCACACAAGACGGCCGAGATGGAACTGACCCCAGCGTAAGCCGCAGTTAAAAACTTCAAAAGACAATAGAGGGGGGGCTGGCACACTGGGACAGGAATGTAGGAGACTTCCACAGCATTCTTTTTTCAAACACTTGGAGCCCCACTGCTCCAGGGACAGTTCCATCAGGACCTGATTACATTTCTAATTATTGGGGTGGCACAGTGGTTTGGCATCGCTGCCTCACAGCGCCAAGGACCCGGTTTCGGTTCCCGGTTTGGGTCACTGCCTGTGTGGAGTCTGCACATTCTCCCCGTGTCTGCATGGGTTTCCTCCCGCAGTCTGAAAGACGTGCTGGTTGGGTACATTGGCCATACTAAATTCTCCCTCAGTGTTACCCAAACAGGCACCATCGTGTGGTGACTCGGGGACTTACACAGTCACTTCATTGCAGTGTTAATGTCAGCCTACTTGTGACACTAATTAAATAAATAAACATTATTGTGATGGTGTTTCACAATTATTTGCAGTTTTGGAATTTCTGACACAACCCTTTTTTGGAGAAGGTTTGCACCTACCCCGCCTCACCCTCTTCCAAAACCTGGAAATGGAGAGACAACAGGGGCACTGGTCGCTGTTTTTTGGTCAGCTGAATTTCTGGGGCCTTGGCTGGCCGTGTTTTCCAACAAGCAGTGACTCATTTCAGCAGTGAGAGTGGAAGCAAAGTGAACACATCAGGAGTTGGTACCATTTCCCCAGACAATAAACCCTCTGTCCAGCAGGACCTGCTTCTGTTTTGGTGCCTTGAATATCATACCTGCATAAATTTCAAACCCAAGGTTCAGTCGCACTGTCACCGTGCCCCATCCCTTAACGCCTTCTCCATGCCTTGTCCCTTGAGTCTTTCCTGAAGGTTCTGCTGAAACACTTCAATCGGAGCAGGGACATGAACCAACTCCAGAATTCCCTCCGAGGTTAGCAGCAGAGGGATAGCATTATTTTGCTTTCTCTCTGCAACGTTAATAGAATCCCTACAGTGCAGAAGGAGACCATTCAGCCCATCTAGTCTACACCCACTTTCAGAAAGACCATCCCACCCAGGCCCTATCCCTGTAGCTCCGTGATATTTACCCCACTAATCCCCCGACCTACACATCTTGGGACACTAAGGGAGCAACTTAGCATGGCCAATCCACCCAACCTGCACATCCTTGGATACCAAAGGGTAATTTGGCATGGCCAGTCCACCCTACACATTTTTGGATACTAAGGGGCAATTTGGCATTGTCCAAGAGCTACATACAATTTCTTCTTGAAATCGCTCACCTGGTGAAGGAGTAGCGCTCCGAAAGATAGTGCTGCCAAATAAACTTGTTGGACTTGAACCTGGTGTTGTGAGACTTCTTACTGTGCTTACCCCAGTCCAACACTGGCATCTCCACATTATCCCCGCTGGTGAAGAAAGCTCACTTTAAAAGTTGCAGTCAGATAGGATGAGAGCTGAGCTGAGAGGGAGCTGTGCCATGAGCAGTGTCGCTGTGGTGTCGGCTTTGGGTTGCAGGTGCAGATCCCATGACTTGAGTTCAATCCACAAGCAGCAGCAGGCAAGGTCAGAGATTATACTCAGCCTCCTCATTATTCACATATCATTTTATAGTCAAATCAAGGGCCCACAATATTGCTTCATCAGTGTCCAACTACTATGTTTATGCCAAAGACACAGGAATCTACAGTGGCACAGTGGGTTAGCACTGCTGCCTCACATGCCAAGGACCTGGGTTCGATTCCTGGCTTCTGTCACAGTCCGTGTGGAGTTTGCACATTCTCCCTATGTCTGCGTGGGTTTCCCTCCGGGTGTCCTGGTTTCCTCCCACAGCCCAAAGCTGTGCTGGTTCGGTGCATTGGCCATGTTAGATTCTCTGTGTACCCGTACAGGCGCTGGAATGTGGCATCTAGGGGATTTTCACTGTAACTTCATTGCAGTGTTAATGTCAGCCTACTTGTTACACTAATAAATAAACTTTAACTTTAAACTTATACTTTAATGCAAAAAGTGTTCACCCATTGAACACAGCATCCGAGGGAAGACTTGGGGGTGGCACGGTGACACAGTAGGTTAGCACTGCTGCCTCACAGCGCCAGGGACCCGAGTTCGATTCCCAGGGGCACAGTGACACAGTGGGTTAGCACTGTGGCCCCACAGCGCCAGGGACCTGAGTTCGATTCCTGGGGACACAGTGACACAGTGGTTAGCACTGCTGCCCCACAGCGCCAGGGACCTGAGTTCGATTCCCGGGGGCACAGTGACACAGTGGTTAGCACTGCTGCCTCACAGCGCCAGGGACCTGAGTTCGATTCCCGGGGGCACGGTGACACAGAGGTTAGCACTGCTGCCTCACAGTGCCAGGGACCCGAGTTTGATTCTGGCTGTGGGTCACTGTCTGTGGAGTTTGCACATTCTCCCCGTGTCTGCGTGGGTTTCCTTGCGGTACTCCAGTTTCCTCCCACAGTCCAAAAAAAAGCTGTGCAGGTGAGATGGACTGGCTGTGCTAACTTGTCCCAAGATGTGTCGGTTTGGGAGATTAGTGGGGTAAATATAATGGGGTTAAGGGGAAAGGGTCTGGATGAGACGATCTGTCAGAGTGTTGGTGCAGACTCGATGGGCCAAATTATCTGAAAATTTTGGAAGCTGTGCCCTGTCCACCCAAGTGGAGGTTCAGTGATTTCAATGGGGGGTAACAGAGGGAGGAGCAGGTCAGGAATTCTGGCTCAAGTCTTCTTTGTCAGCCTCCCCGACCCCGATGGTACTGAGTACAAAAGGGTGTGGGACGCTGAGCGAGAGGAAGTGCCACCTCTGCTGATGTCTGCTTACAAGTCTCATACTGGCAATGGAACCAGGGATTCTTCCGATTTACCTTGCTCAGTTCATCACAGAATCCCCGACAGTACAAGAGGAGGCCATTTGGCCCCGAGTCTCCAACAGAGCATCTTATCTTGGCCCTCTCCCCTTAACCTCACCTATTCAACCCACTAATCACCCTAACCTCGGTATCTTGGGACACTCAGGGGCAATTTAGCATGAGCAAGTCACCTTACCCGCACATCGTTGGAGAATCCAGACCACCTGATGGAAACCCACGCAGTCACGGGGAGAACTTGCAAACTCCCACACAGACAGTGACCTGAGGCAGGAATCGAACCCGGGTCCTGGCACCGTGAGGCAGCAGTGCTAACCACTGTGCCACCTCCACACACGACACATTCAGCCCAAGAGGATACTTTACAATACAAAGCTTCATGTGACTAATGGTTCTATTTTTAGTCACGCACACTGTCACCATATGGAAAAATGGCACACCAACACAACATTAACGTCAACACAGACTGATCTGTATGCACAGTCCGTGGGCAAAAGACAATCTCCAGGATTAGCCTTCACGCAGAGCTGGGGATGATCTGAATCTATGAATGTTGAGGTAAACTAACCTCAGCATATTAATAAGAGTGATGGGCTTGAACAAAACAGAAACAGCAAAATTAAATAGTTAACTCTATTCCAAACCTCATCGCAAACAACATTTTTTATCCATTAATATTATACATCACAGTTGATGTTCCTTCTGTACTAACGTGACGGTTTAATTAAATGTCTCACCACTCCGAATCACTCCATTACACAACAGGACTGAGCATTTCTCATCAGCTGGAAAGGTAAAGGATAGGGACCTCTGTGGCCAGCTTTGGGCAGTCACTTTTCTCCCCTCCAATCTTCTCCAAGGCTTGGGGGGGAAGGAGGTATCCTCTCAGCTTTGATTCAGCAGACTACTTGGCCATGTTTTGGATGGCTTGATCCTGCCTTCTGTTGCACACACATACACATTCTCGACTGGTGTGCCCAGCGAGCGGGGGGGGGAGACACAGCGGCCCACACTGGGGAGGGCAAGGGTAAATCTCTTCAACCCCAGCCCATCAGCCATCACCTTGCCTCAGATCCGGGCTTGGGTCTGTGTGGAGTTTGCACATTTTCCCTGGGTTTTTTTCCCTCCGGGTGCTCTGGTTTCGTCCCACATTCCAAACATGTGCAGGTTAGGCCATGCTAAATTGCATAATTAAGGACCCCACGCACACCAGACATTCTCTCTTGGGAGACCATCGGGGAAAAGATACACAAGTCTGAGGTCACGTACCAACTGACTCAAGAACAGCTTCTTCCCTGTCAGACTTTTGAATGAACCTACCCTGGATTAAGTTGATCTTTCTCTACACCCTAGCTCTGACTGTAACACTGCATTCTGCACCCTCTCCTTTCCTTCTCTATGAATGGTGTGCTTTGTCTATCTTGCGCATAAGAAACGATTCTTTTCATTGTATGTCAATACATGTGACAATAATAAATCAAATCATTGTGTCAGGGGTGCTAGCAGGGTAAACATGTGGTGCTACAGGGATAGGGCCTGCGTGGAACTGTGGTTGGTGTAGACTCAATGGGCCAAATGGCCTCCTTCTGCACTGTGGGGATTCTATGAGTTTGGCCATGATGTACCGGGGGTCCTTGGGATGGGTTTGGCTGACTCAGTCACTAGTGATGCTGCTCCGAGTCACTGAGGCACCACAAGGTGTGCATCTACCATCACTTCAAATCAGTTTTTCAATCCAACTCCTGGAAGCGACGGCACTTTGCATAAACCCAGCTTGCGGCTGTCTCCGAAAATTAAATAAGGATGTTCCTTTGTCTAATTGTACGACAGGATGTCAAAATGCCTCAGTCGGCCCTGACAAATACACGTATATTAAATGCAGAAGACCATCAGCATTGAGCTTCCGTGAACAGCGCTCTCCATATCACAGATGGCGTTCACTTTTCATATTAAAGTCAACTTGTTTGATGTTGAAGTAACATTGATGTTGATGGGAACTCAAACATTGACTCAAAATGATTTGCAAAGAATTTAACTAATATTACTCATCAAGGAAGGAAAACAGGGCAATTTTATTATTGCAGGAGCTGTGGTGGCTCGCTGATCATGAGAGGGATGGATCAGGAAGATCCCAATTTATTCCCTAGACCAGTCTTAGCTGGTCTGAATGTCGACAGTCACCGGGGTGTTAGCTGCAGCTGAACCGGTCCCGTGTTGCTCTGGGAACAGGGGGACGTTGCAACACAAAAGAACGTGCGACACTATTTTGAAGAACAGGGGAGAACTGGCTAACATTCCTCCCTCAACACGTGTCAGGAGAACATGCAGAATAGAATCCCGACAGTGGAGGAAGAGGCCATTTGGCCCATCGAGCCTGCACTGACAACAATCCCAGCCAGGCCCTATTCCCGTCACCCCATGTATTTGCCCTTCTAATCCCCTTGACCCCAAAGGTCAATTTAGCGAGGCCAATGCATCTAAAAGGTGCACATCTTTGGAGTGTGGGAGGAAACTGGAGTCCCCGGAGGAACCCCACGCAGACACGGGCAAGAATGTGCAAACTCCACACAGACAGACTGTCAGTCACTTGAGGCTGGAATCAAACCTGGGTCCCTGGCGCTGTGAGGCAGCAGCGCTAACCCCACTGTGCTGCCTTGTGATAGCTTCAGTCTTGCTCAGGTTTAACTGAAGGGGATTGTGGTTGATCAGGGAGCTGGGTGGCAGGCCAGCTGTCCGATCACACACAGGCACAGGAAGTAGTCTCACAACACCAGGTTCAAGTCCAACAGCTTTATTTGGCAGCACGAGCTTTCAGAGTGTCACTCCTTCTTCAGGTGAGTTGAGGAGCTTGAGGCTCTGGAAGCTTGTGTTGCTGAATAAACCTGTTGGACTTTAATCTGGTGTTGTGAGATTTCTTACTGTGCTTACCCCAGTCCAACTCCACATCATACAGAGACAGGACAGAGGTCAGGAGAAGTGGCGGAGGGGCCGAACGATCACAGCTGGCACCCGTATTTCACCTCTGCGCCTGAGTCTGCCTTGATGCTCCTGGGTGGGTGCAGTGTCATGTCGTTACATACAAGATGAGGGCGAGGGTAGCTGGATGGGAGGTTGCTGAGCTATAACAGAATGCAACCTGATGTGGCTGAAGGTAGTCCTCACTGATAAAATGGTTCACTTCATTGCCATCAATATATTGATCCAGCAGCTGCCATTAAACTGGATAGTGAAGTTAAATTTAACTAACTCTGCAGTGAATATGACTGAAAGGGAAATAAGGCACAGAGCGGTCATCAGAACAACATCAACCAATCCCTGCTCCTTCTACAAGACTCACTGATGGGAGGGAGGGAACGAGGGAGGGAGGGGGGAGGTGGCAGGGGGGTGGGGGAGGGAGAGCCTGGGTAATATATTCTGTTAGAACAGATGGACACTTGATGAGCTGAATGGCCTCTTCTATACTGTTGGGTTCCATGATTCTATTCTATGAATTTGACCTGCAGTATCAACTCTGCTTTTCTTTCCACACAGGCTGTTCGATCTGCTGAGTCTTACAAGCATTTTCTGATTTTTATTTCAGATTTCCAGCATCCACAATATTTTACTTATATTTCAATATCAAGTGTGAGATGGACATCACACGGAGCAACCACCGTGCCACCCCGAGAGTACAGTGACAAGCATTGTTTTTTTACGAACTATACAGACAAAGCATTCCATTCGTAGAGAAGGAAAGGAGAGGGTGCAGAATGTCGTGTTAGCAAGGAACGATCTGGTTTCTCATTTTTTGAGTTGATTTATTATTGTCACATGTTTGGTATGCAGTAATATTATTTCTTGCGTGCTATACAAAGTGCATGGTCCATAGAGTACATGGGGAGAAGGAAAGGAGAGAGGGTGCAGAATGTAGTGTTACAGTCATAGCTAGGGTGCAGAGAAAGATCAACTTAAATGCAAGCTAGGTCCATTCCTAAGTCTGACAGCAGCAGGGAAGAAGCTGTTCTTCAGTCGGTTGATACGTGACCTCAGACTTCTGTATCTTTTTCCTGACAAAAGGGAATATGTCTGTGGTGCATGGAGCTGGCGGCTTTTCTGGCTGTACTATACTCTTCAAGTTTCTTCGAGAATCTGTCGAATTCTGCGTTGAAACTATTCACTGGCACTGCCTCCACCACCCTCTGGGAAAAAACAGAGTTCTGCAGACTCCTAATTCCTGTAAATTGGGAGGCATTGGCGACACTGGTGATCGAGGCATGCCAGAACACTCCCACTGGAACAATGAAGAGGTTCCAAATGAAGATATAGTCTGTTCAGCACAGAGACTGGGATCCAAAGCAGCTGTTATTGATGGCGTTCTGGTCTCCTCGCTCTGTGCTGGCTCTCAGGATTGTTCAGTGTCGGCAACTTTGCTCCAAGCCTCAGCCCACTCCCGAGGGAGAGTGAACCATCGCCCCTCACCCATTCCACTCAGCCTCACAAATGGATCTCCAACAGCTTCCCCCTCCACCCTCCCCGTCAAACATTCCCAAACTCAACGTGCTACAACCCCACCACACAGGCTGCCAAATCTACCTCAAAATGTTGCCTCTTGCCTTTGACTTCCTCAAAACACTTGCAACCTGAAAACTGCCAACTCTGTCACAAAACCCGACTATCGTGTGTACAAGTATCAAAGTTGAGCCATAGTCTATTTCATTTGTAGAGTTGGGGCTGGGGGTGCGGCAGCGTGGCACATCCCAAGAGGGCAGGTGGATGTCAGAAGGTCCTGCACCTCACCTTGGTTTCTTGAATTGGCACTGGGGGTGGGGGGTGCTTTGCACGGAGGGTTGGTCTGGGGCAGGAAGAGGTTGTGACCACTTTCCTGCGCCTTCTGTGAAAATTCCACCATGACCCATTCTGAAAAGACAAACTATCGACTCACAGCGCCAGGGACCTGGGTTCGATTCCCGGCTTAGGTCACTGTGCGGAGTTTGCACATTCTCCTCGTGTCTCTGTGCGTTTCCTCCGGGTGCTCCCGTTTCCTCCCACAATCCAAAGATGTGCAGATGAGGTGGATTGGTCATGCTAAATTGACCGTAATCTCAGGGGGATTAGCAGGGTAAAGACGTGGGTTAACAGGAATGGGGCCTGGATGGGACTGTGGTCAGTGCAGAGTCAAGGGGCCGAATGGCCTCCTTCTGCACTGTAGGGATTCTAGGATTCAATAACTCACAGTAAGCAGGCTCAGGAATTCTCAAAGGTGTTTCACGTTGCTCAGAGGCTCCAAACATGCTGATGGAGTCGACAGAACTTGTTCTCAGGATAAGGGTGCAGACAGCAGCAGGACCCTTTCCACAAAATAAAAATCTATACTTCCTCTGCCTCCCAGCAAGACAGAAAAACCTTCGGTGATGTGGGACTCAATTCATCGAGAGAACATCTTTCCATGATTAAGGCCAGGATTTCCAATAATGAAAGCAGCACAAAGCCGCAGAGCACTTCACCCCTTTCACCTTGAGCGTACAAGTTGTGCCTGCCTGGCTTCCATTAACACTGCAATGAAGTTACTGTCAAATTCCCCTCGTTGCCACCCTCTGGTGCCTGTTTGGGTCAATGCACCCTAACCAACACATCTTTCAGAACACCTGGAGGAAACCCATGCAGACACTGGGAGAACGTGCAGACTCCACACAGACAGTGACCCAAGCTGGGAATCAAATCCGGGTTCCTTCAATAAGTTCACCCCTTCGCCTCCTACGCTCCAGGGAAAAAAAAAATCCCAGTCTATTCAACCTCTCCTAATAACTCAAACCATCAAATTGTGGTAGCATCCCAGTAAATCTTTTCTGCGCTCTTCCCAGTTTAATAATATCCCATCAATAACCCGGTGACCAGAACTGTACACAGTATTCCCATGTACACGGATCATTGAAAGTGGCAGGACATTGAGACATACCAGTCAGTGTTTAATTAATAGGGATACACAGTACAAAAGCAAGGAGGTTATGGTAAACTTACACAAGACCCTAGTTAGACCTCAGCTGGAATATTGTGCACAGTTCTGGCCACCACACACCAGGAAGAACGTGAACTGTGCTGTGGGTCCCATGGAACACGAGTTCCTGTGGTAACAGGCTCTTTCTTAGCCCTTGGTAAAGCAGACCCCTGAGCGGGTCCAGTGAATTGTCATCCCCGACGGGACTTATGCACGTGTAGCACAGCGTCGTGGTTTAACTTGTGACTTAAGAATAAGTCATTGTTTCTTTACATTCGGCTTGCCGAGTTATTACAATTTGGAATCTTTGACAATGACCTGGGGGTCCACCACCATTAGCCCCCCGTGACGGAGTACCAGACTGCGCCACGGCTGGAGTCAGTGTGTTGGGGGCATGTGCACAGGAATGTGATCCTCATGGGGTCCTTGCCTGATGCCTCATCACTAGCTAATAAACCTGAACAGGGTGGCTGAGGACTACTGATGGGTGGAACAGATCAGGTGCTCTTACCTCGGGCGCATTAGATGCCAGAAGTGTAAAACTCAGGGGTCAGGCATTAATGATACCTGTGCAATACAACACCACCTGAATCTGCTCAAAGTATTTCTCATCACCCAACTGCCAGTCCCTCGAGTTTAATTTTGGACTTTCTTAGATCACTTTTTTTCAAATTTATTAATGGGACACAGGCTAAGATACTTAAGGAGGTGTAGAAGCAGAGGAAGCTGGGTGTATATGTGAGGTCACACAGCCCAACTTGTCCATGCTGTCCCCTTTATTTGAACCACTAAGCTCATCCCAGTTGAGTACAGGAGTTGGAACGTCTTGTTAAAGTTGTACAAGACATTGGTAAGGCTACACTTGGAATACTGTGTACAATTCTGGTCACCCTATTATAGAAAGGATATTATTAAACTAGAAAGAGTACCGAAAAGATTGAGTCAGATGCTACTGGGACTTGATGGATTGAGTTATAAGGAAAGGCTGGATAGACTGGACTTGTATTTCGAGGGATATGGGCCAACTGGGACGAGCTTAGGCGTTTGAAAAAAAAGGATGGCGTGGATAAGTTGAGCCAAAAGGGCCTGTTTCCATGCTGTAAACCTTTATCACTCTGTGCCCATATCCGTCTATATCCAACTTCCCATGTAATTGTCTAAATGTTTTTTAAAAGACAAAATTGTACCCGCCTCTACTACTACCTCTGGCAGCTTGTTCCAGACACTCACCACCCTCTGTCTGAAAAACTGCCCCTCTAGACCCTTTTGTATCTCTCCCCTCTCACCTTAAACCTCTGCGCTCTAGTTTTCGACTCCCCTACCTTTAGGGAAAAGATATCGTCTATGCCCCTCATTATTTTATAGACCTCTGTAAGATCATCCCGAAGTCTCCTACGCTCCAGGGAAAATAGTCCCAGTCTATCCAGCCTCTCCTTATCACCCAATCCGTCAAATCCTGGTAGCATCCTGGCAAATCTATTCTGCACACTCCCTGGTTTAATAATATCCTTTCCGTAATGCGGTGAACAGAACTGCACACAGTATTCCAATGTACATGGATCATTGAAGGTGACAGGATGGTGGCACATTGTATTCTGCACTTAATTAATAGAAGCGCACTGTACAATAGCAAGGAGGTTATGGTGAACTTATACAAGACACGAGTTAGACCTCAGCTGGAATATTGTGCACAGTTCTGGGCACCACACACCTGGGAGGATGTGAATGCATTACAGAGATTGCCAAAGAGGTTATAATAATGGCTTCAGGGATGAGAAACTTCAATTGTGAGGACAGATTGGAGAGGTTGGGACTCTTCCCCTTGGACAGAAGGCTAAGAAGAGATTCGATAGAGATGTTCAAAATCACGAGGGGACTGGACAGAGTAGACAGGGAGAAACCGTTCCTGCTTGTAACAAGATCAAGAATGAGAGGGCACAGAACTAACATGATTTCACAGAATCACAGACTACTCCAGTGTGCTTCAGCCCATCATCAGAGGCCCTGAGCTGCCCACCGAATCCCACTCACCAGCACTTGGCCCACAGCCTTCAATGTTATGCGTGCCAAGTACTTTTTAAAAAATGTGGGCCATCCCACCCTCCCAGTGTGTTCCAGACTGTCACCACCTTCTGGGTAAAAAGGTTTTTCCACAAATCACGCCTTAGACTCCCACTCCTCACTTTTAACATGTGAACCCTCGTAACTGACCCTTCAACTAAGGTGAACAGCTGTTCCCTATTCACCCTGTCCATGTCCCTCAATCTTCAACACCTCAAACAGGTCACCCCTCAGTCTTCTCCGCTCCAGAAAAAAAACAACCCAAGCCTATCCAACCTCTCTTTATAACTGAAACGCTCCATCCCAGGCAGCATCCTGGTGAATCTCCTCTGCACCCCATCCAGTGCAGTCCCACAATGTGGTGAACAGAACTGCACACAGTATTCCAGTTGTGGTCTCAAAGTTCGATACAGCTCCATCATGACCACTCTGCTTTTGCAATCTATAAAAGGTGAGTGCGCCAGAAGCCTTTTTCACCACCTTTTTCATCTCCCTTCCCGCCTTCAGAGAGCTATGGACAAACACACCAAGATCCCTTTGTCCTTTGGAGCTTCCCAGTGTCAGACCTTTGATAGTTTACTTCCTTGTCAAAAGACTGCTTCCAAAGTGCATCACCTCACACTCCATCTGCCACCCTTCTGCCCATTTGACCATCTCATCTGTATTTGCCTGTGACCCAAAAGAAGCAAAATGAAAAAGCAGCAAAAAAAAAGGTGATGAGAGAAGAACAGTTGCTCACACAATGAGTGCTTTGGGTGTGCAATGTTCTCCTGGAAGTGTGATGGAGGCTGGTTCTACCAAGGTGTTCTCAAGAGGGTATGAGATGGCAACTTGAATCGAAATAATGTGCCAGGGTAACGGGAAAAGGCAGGAGAACGGCACTAAGTCATGATGCTTCTTTTGATAGCCAGTGCAGACACAGGACACCAAATGGCCTCCATTAGCACTGCTATGAGCTAGGTGATAGATGCTGAGCTTAGTTTGAAGTTAAAATTTATTTATTTGTCACAAGTAGGCTTACATTAACACTTCAATGAAGTTACTGTGAAAATCCCCTAGTCGTCACAGTTGGGCACTTGTTCGGGAATGCTGAGGGAGAGTTTGGCATGGTCAGTGCTCCTAACCAGCACGTCTCAGACTGTGGCTGCAAAGCAGAGCACCCGAGGAAGCCCACGCAGAAATGGGGAGAACATGCAGACTCCACACAGACGATGACCCAAGCTGGGAATTGAACCCGGGTCCCTGGTGCTGAGAGGCAGCAGTGCTAACCCACTGTGCCACCGTGCTGCCCCTAGTTGTGCAAAAGCAGCTTTCGACGTGACATGCGATAGGCATTGAGGCTTCCTTCAATCCATCCCAACATTAGTCACCAAACTCAGAAAGATACCCCGACTGTACCATGTGGCATTTCCATTCTTCCCAATGGACACATGCCCAACAGCAACTCAGTTGAAACTCCTTACGTTCCTTCAAGTAGGGCTCCATACCACCGAAAGGAAACTTCAATCTCTTCTATCTGGGCTTGATCTGAACAGGAGTATCTGAGATGCGAGTCCCGTGGCTAACTTGCAGAGACAACGTATTAACACCTCAGAGGCACATCTCCGGCTTGATCAACTGCTTCCAGACTGGAGAATTAGTTGGACAGCACTATATTGATCTTCAGGGCCCTTTTTGGCAGCAACACCAGACTGCTGGGATTACAGCCACCTTTCGCCTGATACAAGGGTGCAAAATAGTGTAAAGCTAATCAAACGTAGGCATCAGTCCACAGATTAACAGTGCACATCATGCAACGAGCATTGGCAGACATGACTTGGAGACAACTGAACATCCTTCAGGAGACAGAGCAGCAAGGAGAACGCAAACATCCTTCACATCCTCAAGACTCTCTACAGTATCATTGATGGCCCAGGTAGGAAATGAAAACAGGATCAAGAAACATTACTGCGGCACTGTAAAGGGAGCATTACCCTGTGTCAGGTTTGAACTGAGGCATGCTTGATGCCAACACAGGTTGTTATACAAGGTCTAAACACTCCTTGTCCCAGGAGATGGGCAGAGAGAGATAAAGAGAGAGACTAGTCCATGAGCCTGTCTGACCCTGGGGATCAGCTGTAGTTGGCTGGTGTGCTGTGTAATCTGGACTGAGTTGGAACAGTTGAAATGGGTAGAGTCGATCCAAAACACTGGTTCCTCCCTCTTGCCTCAGCTTGCGACTACACCAGACAAACTTGGAGGTTTGAGAATGTTCATGTTGGAAGCGTGTTCCAAATATTCTTTTAAAACATCACCACACCTGATTAAAATGGGCTATTTTCCATGCCTGATGTTTTGGGAACAAAATGTCCAATTTGACCCAAAATTTCTCATTCATACCTATCTGATTCGAGAACAACTAAGAATCTCACTTTCAATTGACGAGGATGGTTTTGAGGGACAGTGTCTGTCCCACCTTCTATAAGCTCAGGATGGTTCCAAGCTTCTTTCCTTACAGCACAGTAAGCTGAGGGGGGAGATTTTATTATGGGGGCAGATAGGGTGGATCGGAAGAAACTTTTCCCCTCAGTCGAGGGGTCAATAACCAAGGGCGAGGGGGCATAGAATAAGCTAAGAGGGTAGGGGGGATTTTGAAGGGATATGAGGAAAAAACATGAGGGTGGTGGGAATCTGGAACTCACTGCCTGAAAGGGTGGTCGAGGTGGGAAATTTCACAACATTGATGAAACATTTGGATGAGCACATGAAACACCCTGGCACACAAGGTAACGGACCAAGTGCTGGAAAATGCTTCTTCATTAGAATGGATAGGTGCTTGATGACCAGCGCAGACACGATGGGCCGAAGGGCCTCTTGCTGTATTGTAAGGCTCGAAATCGGGTGGAACTTGATGACCTCACTCATCCCCAAACCACAAAACATTGCCTGAGGTCAGCGAACCTTCCCACGGTCCACCCCTTGCCCCACTCCCATTCCCGCAGTGGGCGGGACAATAAAATTCCAGACAACGAAGGAAATATTTTTCAGGCATCCTCACCTTTGTGACTTAGGAACTGTGCACAGCCTGATCCCACAAATCAGGTGAGCAGATAATCTATTTTCCTGGTTGGATTGGAGGATGGATAAATATTGATGAGGGACATAGGGAATTAGGTTGAATGGCTCTGTCTCTCGTACTCTGTAACCAAGGGCATGCACCATTATGCCACGTACTCACTCCTGGCTTTACCTTGTTATCCTCCTTTGCCCCAATCTCTGAAACACCCTCTCATTATTTGTACCCTTGGAGACACCACCTGAAATGAATAATCCAATCCAATTGCGTTGATACTTTCCTGTCTTTTCCTGTATGTACATGTGGAGAAACGATTACCCTGTACTGTGCCAATTGTTTGGGCTTTGTTGCATCGTTTATAAAAGTGGTTGAAAAAAAATCTTCAATAAAAATGTTACAAAAGAGGAAGATGGCACCTGTAGCAGTGCAACACTCCTGCAGTACTGCACTGTATTCAAGCCCCAACGGATGGCCTTGCTGCCATCAGACTTTTGAACTTCTACCTCATCAAATCATGGAATCCCTACAATGCAGAAGGAGGCTATTTGGCCCATCAATGACCACAGTCCCACCAAGCCCTATACCCCATTACCCCATGTATTTACCCTAGCCAGTTCCCCCTGAAACGAAGAGATGATTTAACATGGTCAATCCACCTAATCCATCCATCCATCTTAGGAAGGTGGGTAGAAACCAGAGCACCCAGAGGAAACCCACGCAGACATGGGGAGAATACGCAGACTCTGCACGATATGGAGGTGCCGGTGTTGGACTGGGGTGGGCACAATAAGAAGTCTCACAACACCAGGTTAAAGTCCAACAGGTTAATTTGTACAAGCTTTTGGAGTGTCGCTCCTTCTTCAGGTGACAGTGACCCAAGCCGGGAATCGAACCCGGGTCCCTGGCACTGTGAGGTCGCAGTGCTGACCACTGTGCCTCCCCGGGTGTTAAGTTGATCTTTCTCTACACCCTAGCACTGACAATAACACTACATTCTGCACCCTTTCCTTCTCCCCATTGTATGCTAGGAATTGTATACTTTCATCGGTCCAGCGCACCAGAAACAATACTTCTCACTGTACACCAATGCACGTGACCCAAATAAATCAACTAAAAAAAAATCAAATAAACCTGAGGTTTAAGAAATTAAAAGGAGGCAGAACTCCCCGATTTCCAGTTGCCTGTTTGTGAGAAAGGATTTTCATTTGCCCACGTGCTTCTTATTCCATTTGAGTGTCCCTAACCTATCTGGTTCATAATCGCCGAGAAGCAGTACTGCAACAATCACCCCTGACAGGCTGAGAGTTACCTTGTCTTCCGAGGAAGCAGGTTGCCAGGCAACAAGAGTTAGCATAATATAGCTCAATCAGTTCATGGCAGGTTGTCACACACGCAATATATCAAATCCCCATCGCGCACAACAGCTCAGGATTTGACACCCACAAGTAGAGTGACGCAGACGGTCGCTCAAGCCTCAAGAGTTTGCTTTCCAGGTCACAGAAGCCGATTCCAATTTCTTCAGTGAGCGGTGACCAGGAGATGACCTGCTGAGCGTTTCCAGCATTTTCACTTTTCTCATTTCAGTGCTCCGGCGTCCGCAGAGTTCACCTGTCCTCCCTGACTGATCGAGGGGGAGCAGTGGTCAGTACTGCTGCTAACAGGATGGGGTGGGATCGTCATCAGTGCAGACCCAATGGGCCAAATGGCCTCCTCCTACGCTGAAGGGTTTCTATGATTCACAACGTCAGGGACCCGGGTTCAATTCCAGCCTTGGGTAACTGTCTATGTGCAGTTTGCACGTTCTCCCCGTGTCTGCATGGTTTCCTCTCCCAGTGCTCCGGTTTCCTCCCACAGTCCAAAGATGTGCAGGTTAGGTTGATTGGCTATGCTAAAATTGCCCCTTCACATCAGGGGGATTAGTGTGTAAGTATGTAGGGTTACAGGAACAGGGCTTGTATGGGACTGTGGTTGGTGCAGAATCAATGGGCCAAATGGCCTCCTTCTGCAGAGCAGGGATTCTACGTTGCTTTGAATTCAATTTCCACCATCTGCCGTGGCGGGATTCGAACCCAGGTCCCCCAGAACATGAGTTTCTGGATTAATAGTGCAGTGGTAATACCACTAGGCCACGGTAATATTGGCTGCACTGTGTCAACATTCAAGTCAGCGGCTGGGGGTTCAAACTGAAGAAAATTCTAACGTTGTATTAGCCCAGCTGCTTGATTTGAATTATGAGCCACTTCAAACCCAAATCAACAACAATAGACAGTATCTGCAAAAACAATTACCCAGGGTTAGCAACTTGATTAAGAGAGACACAGTATTAACTACTCCTTGCAAAATCATCTCAGAGATCCTTTGCTTTAATTTCCTGCTTGCCTGTCGGACAATTAGCTTTCTGAAATCTGTTTCCATTTATTCAGCGCAGTATCACCACCCAAATTTCACTTCCTTCCTGTTCAATCTATCGAACCGCAAGCAATGGGTCACTTTTCAATTTTACTAATTGGAAGGGTTTCCTAAATGGTTTCTCTCTCTCTCACTCATGCATGCGCCATGTATCCCTTTCCCCTGTTGCTGTCCTCTCTCACTCATCATCCAAAACTGCCTGCATTCCTCTGTGTGATTGCACTCGACAAACCATCTCCCTCTGGCACCCGCGTTGCTGAGTAGTTCCGCTTGTGGTGTGGAATGTATGGCCCAATCTTGATACTCGACTGGGGAAACCGTAAGCTGCTCTTTCAGTGATCAAATATCCTCAAACACCAGGTTCAGAGCAAGGCAAGTCCAGCAGAACAATTTCACCCAATGGGCTCACAGGTGGGGCAATGGTTCGCACTGCTGTCTCACAGCACCAGGGGTGCCAGCTCACTTCCAGACTTGGGTGCCTCTCTCCCCCCTGTCTGTTTCCTCTGGGACCTCCGGTTTCCACCCACAGTCTATAATGTGCGGGTTAGGTTGATTGGCCATGCTAAATTGTCCCGTAGTGTTAGAGGGATTGACAGGGTAAATATGTGGGGTTACAGGAATAGGGCCTGAATGGGATTGTGGTCGGTGCAGGCTCGATGGGCTGAATGGTCTCCCTGCCCACTGTCGGGATTCAAAGATGATTCTTTGAATGTAAACAGAGGACCAAGAAATAAAGAGCTGATTTCTGGGGAGGGGACTGAGGCCAATGGGGAAAAGGTTGGTGGGGAGGATTGAGCAAGATATTTCTACCTCTCAGTCTTTTCCCAAGTCTCAACAGTCTTGGTTTCTAGAAAGCTGGATCAAGGATCACGCGATTCTTCAAATCATAGAATCCCTACAATGCAGACGGGGGCCGTTTGACCCATCGGGTCTGCACCGACTCTCCGACAGAGCATCTCAACAGGCCCTATTCCCACAACCCTATCTATTTACCCACTAATTCCCAGAACCTTTCCATCTTGGGAGATGAAGGGTCAATTTTGCACGTCCAATCAGCTTAGCCTGCATGTCTTTCAGAATGAGGGAGGAAACCGGAGCACCCGGAGGAAACCCACGCAGATACAGTGAGAACATGCAAACTCCACACAGACAGTGACCCAAGGCTGGAATTTAACTGGGTCCCTAGTGCTGTGAGGCAGCAGTGCCAACCACTGTGCCACCATGCCATCCTTATCAACTGGCAAACTTCTCAATCTCCATTTTTATGACCTTCATTGCAATTGCTACATGTCAATTGCTAAGGTATCTTGGAAGAAATAGGATTTCCACTGTGGCTGCAACTCCCTTTCAGATTTTAACTCTTCCTGAAGTTTATCTGAGATGCAAACCCTTCTCTATTGTCTTCTGGAGTGTCTCTTGCTTTCTCTCTCTCTCGCTTTATGAATATGGTTCTGGTTGCCTCTGGGAGGTACTGAAAGACTTGGAGGAAATGCACTGATTATCACACCATTTCATTAATGGGTTAATCAGCTGTGCACTGCAGGTAAGTGCGGTGCTCAGAATTGGCCGCTACATTACAGTTGAGCGCTAAGTCGTATTTTATTGAAGTTCCGCATATTCTATTTCTATTTATTCCTTCATGGGACGAGGGTTTCGATAGCAAGCCTCAGTATGTGTTCTCCGCCCCTTGTTGCCCTCGCACTCGGTGGCTCACTGGGCCATTCATTTCAGAGGGCAGTTCGGAGTCAACTACGTGCAAAACTAACCAGGCAAGGATACCTTCTCCTGTCGGGCATCAGTGAACTAGATGGGTCTCTATGGCTGTCACCGTCACTATGCAGGCTTTCAGTTGCAAAGTTTATGAATGGACTTCAATTCGCACCAGCTGCCATGGTGGGATATGAATTCATGTCTTTACCTCAATCCCTCTCCCACAACAACCACCACCACCCTCAAGAGCCAGACCTTTTTGATTACACATTACCACTGTGTCACCATCTGTCCTCCACAAATTCCTTGCTTTCAGGGGAGGCAGTGTAGTGGAATAGTATTGTCACCAGCTTAGTAACCCAGAGAGCCAGGGTGATGCTCTGGGGACCTCTGGGTTCGTGTCCTACCAGGGGCAGATGGTAGAATTTGAATCCAGTACCAATCCGGAATTAAC
Source organism: Carcharhinus amblyrhynchos (assembly GCF_965287045.1). Classification (NCBI taxonomy): domain Eukaryota; kingdom Metazoa; phylum Chordata; class Chondrichthyes; order Carcharhiniformes; family Carcharhinidae; genus Carcharhinus; species Carcharhinus amblyrhynchos. Next base: position 20,327,318 of record NC_137357.1, read on the forward strand.
AATCTACTGATGACCATGAAACCATTGTCAATTGTCAGAAAAATCCATCTGGTTCACTATTGTCCTTTAGGGAAGGAAATCTGCCATCCTTGCCTGGTCTGGCCTACATGTGACTCCAGAGCCACAGCAACGTGGTTGACTCTCACCTGCCTCTGGGGATGGACAATAAATGCTGGTCCAGCCAGCAATGCCCATGTCCCAAGATCGGATCAAGTAAAAATTTATGGTCTTGCAGTTCAAGACAAGGAACTTCCTTTCAACTGGCCTGGTCACCTCCAAGACTTGTGTCGTGTCCAGGCTCAGGTCTCTCCTTTTAGATTGTACCGTTGTCTTGGTCAACCTTGACCGACACAAATTTCATGGCAACAGGGAGGTAAAAGAAATGGATGCGAGAGAACTGGGATTCCTTGTTTCCACCCATGGCAGGAGCTCACGCACTCATAAATAAACAGGGAGGAAGAAACCACACTCAGCTCATTATATTCAAAATGACAAGAAACACAACCAGTTACGGTGACTGAAATATTTAAACTGAAGATGAGCTTGTCTCCTACTCAGGCTCCAATAGTTTCCACGGTCTGGGGATGGTAATTAGATTTCCTTCTGAGCAAATAATAAGAGCAAGTCAGTGTTGTTAGTGCTGGTCCACTGACTCAATTCTCCTGTCACAATTCCATCTGCCTCGTGTATGGAGAGAAAAAAAAACACTTTAATAATGCCGGTTGCTAATTAACTGTGCCCTGTGCCCCTCTCCACTCACTGCACCGTAGCCTTGAGTACTGGAGGCTGGAACGCAGCTTTCTCTGTGTGACCCCGCATCTTTTCTGAGTTACCCTTCTGGCCGAACCTCGTGCCAAGACGGGCTCACCACTCTCCCCCGGCTGGGGTTGAGAGACAGTTGCCAGCCCCTTGAGGCGGTACAGTGGGTTCGCACTGCTGCCTCTCAGGGCCAGGGACGAGGGTTTGATTCCCGGCTTGGGTCACTGTCTGTCTGGAGTCTGCATGTTCTCCCCGTGTCTGTGTGGGTTTCCTCCGGGTGCTCTGATTTCCTCCCAAAGAGGTGTGGGTTAGGTGCATTGGCCATGCCCCTTAGTGTCCCAGGATGCACAGATTAGAGGGGTTCGCTGGGTAAATATGTGGGTTATGGGGAGAGGGCCGAGATGGGATTGTGGCCGGTGCAGACTTGACGGACCGAATGGCCTCCTTCTGGACTGTAGGGTTTCGAATGATTGCAGTGTTAATGTCAGCCAACTTGCAAAACTAATAAATAACCTTTGAGACCTCGAGTTATTCCTGTGACCAACAATAATTGGCTTGAGGTTTCCTGAGCATCGGTCAGACACCGGGGACAGTGACTGTGATGGAAAGAACGGGTCCGAGACACAGCCGCTGACATGGGGCCCAGTTCCCCTGCCCGAGGCTGTTCAGCCCCAGTGACCTGCAGGGGAGGTCGTGTACAGAACTTACACGTTTCCCCGATCGAGGCCAGCCTGCCCTCATGCGGTTCTTTTTTAAGCGTGTGTCCCCCTGCATCAGGACTTCCATATCGTCCAGACACGGACAATCCCCATTCTTCGGATTCAGGCTGGAAGTTATGGGCCATTAAAACACACAGGAGCCCGAGGGGAACTGATGTGGTGGATATCCGGATATATTAGCTCTCGTTGGAAAGACTAGAACCAGTGGACACCATTCAGGAATAAGAAATTTCCCATGTTGACCATGGGGAAGAGAGTTTTGTTGCTCTGTGGAGGTTGGTTCACTGAATTTATTCAAGATTCATTGAGAGATTTGTGGATCACTTTCACCAAGAGAGCTTTGAGTGTCTGTCAGGAACACTATCTGGAAAGTGTCCTTGCCTCGAGTACAGGTCTCCTCGTTCTCTACCTCCATCGCTCTAGTGAACCCAAAACCACAAGCCCACAACAGTGGACATTTGTGTGTGTAATTCACTCTGGGCAACAGGCACAGAAATTCCTCAAGATTTAATTGAGGATGTGTTATCAATTCCAAACCCGTTGGTTAAAGATGAAAGACATTTTCTTCACAAATTGCAGCATTTTTTAATATATCTCCTTCCGATCAACCAGCCCAGATGTCTCCCCTGTAAGCTCTTTCCCCAACCAGCAGGATGTTGGTCACCACAGAAGGACTTGTTGAAGATCTGTCACTGTTGTGAAGCGGACATGTGGTTTGGGAGCAGGGACCTCGTCTCGTGCAGTTGAACATTCTGCCATTGAGCTCGCCAGCTCCTCTCTCTCAAAGCAGGCCCTGTCACTGTGCATCTGAACAGCACTGTTATCTCTGCTGATGAGATAGCTCCAGGGATCACCACCAGGGGAAGTGAATCCTCCCCCCCACCCCCCTGGCACAAAAAAAAATGTCAAAAGCACCAACAGAACATTGGCCTTTATAACCCAAGTACAAAAGGACAATACAGCACAGGGAACAGGGCCTTCGGCCCACCAAGCCTGGGCCTACATGTTGTTTCTCGCCTCTATTCACCTCCCATTCATGTGCCTATCAAGATGCAACACAGTGGTCAGCACTGCTGCCTCACAATACCAGGGATCCAGGGCTTGATTCCAGCCTCGGGTCACTGTCTGTGTGGAGTTTGCACATTCTCCCCATGATGGCATGGCTTTCCTCCAGGCGCTCCAGTTTCCTCCCACAAGTCCAAAAGACGTGCTGGTTAGGTGCATTGGCCATGTTAAATTCTCTCTGTGAACCTGAACAGGCGCCAGAGTGTGGCGACTGAGGGATTTTCACAGTAACTTCAGTGCAGTGTTCCTTTAAAACAGAGATGAGGTGGAATCTCTTCACCTTGAGGGTGATGAATGTGTGGAATTCATTGCCACAGAAGGCTGTGGTGGCCGGGTCATTGAGTGTCTTTAGACAGAGACAGATAGGTCCATGATTAATAACGGGATCAAGGGTTACAGGAAGGCGGCAGGAAAATGAGGATAAGAATCATAGCAGCCATGATTGAATGGCTGAGCTGACTCGATGGGCCGAATGGCCTAATTCTGCTCCTATATCTTTTGGTCTTAATGTAAGCCTACTTGAGACACCTTGTTGAAAAAATTTTGAAGATACACCTTGAACGTTCCAGGCACCCACCACCTTCTGTGTGAAAACACTTCCCCCACACATCTCCCTTCAACTTTCCCCTCTCACCTTGAACCTGCAGCCCCTAGTAAATCAACCCTTCCAGTCCTGGGAGAAAGGTCTCTGACTATCCACCCTCACAAATGGAAAAGAAAGGGGGAAGAGAGGGAACTTTGGCGACACCAGGCCCTGGTTTGACCTGGATGACTGTGCCCCAGTCTGGGGGCAGCACCCCAGGAAGGATATATGGGCTTCTGGAGGGGGGGGAGTCAGTGCAGATCCTCCTGTTATATAGCAGGGCGACAATTCACAATGAACAGAGACCACAAGAACTGACTTCCACTTAGTGGAATGCTGAAGATTTGAGATGATTTGATGGGAAATCGATCCAGTAGCGAGATAGAGAGAGGCACGTTCCAGAGGTGGTTACTTTTGGAACAAGAACATCAGAGCCTCAGAGCCAGGCCCTCGAGAGAAGGAAAGAAAGAAAGAGAAAGCATTTCTTCACTCCAAAGTAGGGCACAAATGCGGAGTTTGTGGAAATAAAACACGATAGGTCTGAGTTCAGTTGCTCATTTTAAATCCCAGACATGTCAGATTCTTTTGAGGTAAATTTTCGGGGATAAAGGGCCCAGGCTGCTGGCTCCAGTTTGGATGGAAATCTGCCATTGAGGGTGGGGCAAGAGTTTTAAACATTGTTTCATGGGAAATTCCGGGTGACACAGTGGGTCAGCACCGCTGTCTCACAGCACCAGGGACCCGGGTTCGATTCCCAGCTCAGCGCACAGTGGGTTAGCACCGCTGTCTCACAGCACCAGGGACCCGGGTTCGATTCCCAGCTCAGCGCACAGTGGGTTAGCACCGCTGTCTCACAGCGCCAGGGGCCCGGGTTCGATTCCCAGCTCAGCACCGCTGTCTCACAGCACCAGGGACCCGGGTTCGATTCCCAGCTCAGCGCACAGTGGGTTAGCACCGCTGTCTCACAGCACCAGGGACCTGGGTTCGATTCCCAGCTCAGCGCACAGTGGGTTAGCACCGCTGTCTCACAGCGCCAGGGACCCGGGTTCGATTCCCGGCTCAGCACACAGTGGGTTAGCACCGCTGTCTCACAGCGCCAGGGGCCCGGGTTCGATTCCCAGCTCAGCACCGCTGTCTCACAGCACCAGGGACCCGGGTTCGATTCCCAGCTCAGCGCACAGTGGGTTAGCACCGCTGTCTCACAGCACCAGGGACCCGGGTTCGATTCCCAGCTCAGCGCACAGTGGGTTAGCACCGCTGTCTCACAGCGCCAGGGGCCCGGGTTCGATTCCCAGCTCAGCACCGCTGTCTCACAGCACCAGGGACCCGGGTTCGATTCCCAGCTCAGCGCACAGTGGGTTAGCACCGCTGTCTCACAGCACCAGGGACCCGGGTTCGATTCCCAGCTCAGCGCACAGTGGGTTAGCACCGCTGTCTCACAGCGCCAGGGGCCCGGGTTCGATTCCCAGCTCAGCACCGCTGTCTCACAGCACCAGGGACCCGGGTTTGATTCCCGGCTCAGCGCACAGTGGGTTAGCACCGCTGTCTCACAGCACCAGGGACCCGGGTTCGATTCCCAGCTCAGCGCACAGTGGGTTAGCACCGCTGTCTCACAGCGCCAGGGGCCCGGGTTCGATTCCCAGCTCAGCACCGCTGTCTCACAGCACCAGGGACCCGGGTTCGATTCCCGGCTCAGCGCACAGTGGGTTCGCACCGCTGTCTCACAGCGCCAGGGACCCGGGTTCGATTCCCGGCTCAGCACCGCTGTCTCACAGCGCCAGGGACCCGGGTTCGATTCCCGGCTCAGCGCACAGTGGGTCTGCACCGCTGTCTCACAGCGCCAGGGACCCGGGTTCGATTCCCGGCTCAGCGCACAGTGGGTCTGCACCGCTGTCTCACAGCGCCAGGGACCTGGGTTCGATTCCCGGCTCAGCGCACAGTGGGTTAGCACCGCTGTCCCACAGCGCCAGGGGCCCGGGTTCGATTCCCAGCTCAGCACCGCTGTCTCACAGCGCCAGGGACCCGGGTTCGATTCCCTGCTCAGCGCACAGTGGGTTAGCACCGCTGTCCCACAGCACCAGGGACCCGGGTTCGATTCCCGGCTCAGCGCACAGTGGGTTCGCACCGCTGTCTCACAGCGCCAGGGACCCGGGTTCGATTCTGGCCTCAGGACACTGTCTGCGTGAAGTTTGCACGTTCTCCCTGGATGGTATTTTGTGACCTCACTCAGGCAAGGCTCATAAAATCCCGCCCGAGGCCAACAGAGAATTCCATTCCGCGAGCCTCAGTCAAGCTCCAGCTCCCATACCTACGTGGGTTTCCTCCGGGTGCTCCGGTTCCCTCCCACAGTCCGAAAGACGGGTGGGTTAGGCAGATTGGCCGCACTAAATTCTCCCTCAGAGTGCCCGAACAAGCGCCGGAATGTGGCGACTAGGCAGTTTTCACAGTAACTTCATTGCAGTGTTAATGCAAGCCTGCTTGTGACCAATCAATAAACTTTAAAAAAAGCATTGCTGGATAAGCCAGCGTTCACTCCCTCTCCCTCAATGCCTTTTCAGAAAGTGGCAGTGAGCTGCCTTCTTGAACCGCTGCGGTCCGTGTGGTGTAGGTACACCCACAGTGCTGTTAGGGAAGGAGTTCCAGGATCCTGACAGTAAAGGAATGGTGATATATTTCTGAGTCAGGACGGTGAGTGGCTTGGAGGGGAATTAGCAGCTGGTGGTGGTGGTTCCCATACGCCTGCTGCCCTTGTGGGTTTGGAAGCTTGGTGAATTCCTAATTGCCTTGGAGTGGAGCCGCTGGTGTCAGGGGACAGCTAACAGTCAACTACAGTATTACATGTCTGGAGGTACAGGACAACCAGCGCAGTTAAGGATGGTCCATTTCCTTTCCTCAACAATACCAGTGACCAGCTGGGCTTTTCAGGACAATTAATGATGATTTCACAATCAGGATTAAATCCAGTTTTGAATTCCAGATTTCATTTTATTAATCAGATTTTTAAAATTAATCAACTGAATTCAGAGTGGGACTGAGAAACATAGAAACCTGACAGTGCAGGAGGCCATTGGGCCCATCGAGCCTGCACCAAAAACCATCCCACCCCAGACCCTATCCTCACAGCCCCACATATTTACCCCGTTAATCCCTCCAACATACACATTCTGGGACACTAAGGGGCAATTTTTGCATGTCCAATGCGCCAAACCCAAACCTCTTTTGAGCATGTGATGGCCAACGTTTGGTGGGAACGCAGTCTGGGAGAGGAACACAGCCCTGATACGCATTGGTATTCAACCAGAGGGCTCCAAAAATCCCAGGAGATTCAAACATCACTACTCATTTGGGTCAGATTGCTTTTGGATCGAGGAATCATCAAATAGAATCCTTTCAGCATGGAAGGAGACCATTTGGCCCATCCAGCCCACACTGACAGCAATCCCCCTGCCAGGCCACATCCCATAATCCCATAGTTACTTATTTAAGTATTTGTACATCATTACCCTGCCTTCCCTTTGACACTCAGGAGCAATTTTAGCATAGCCATTTAACCTAACCCGCATATGTTTGGAGTGTGGGAGGAAACCAGAGCACCTGGAGGAAACCCACACAGACATGGGGAGAACATGCAGACTCCATACAGAACAGTCACCCAAGGACAGAATTGAACCCCGGTCTCTCACGCTGTAAGGAGCAGTGTTAACTGCTCAAATGACCAATAACAGAGTTTTGAGAGGTGTACCTGCGTATTACAAGACAGACTGTTGGCACTCCCTGGTCTCTGAATCAAAGACTGGGGAGGAAAGAACATAAGAACTAGCAGCAGGAGTGGGCCATCTGGCCTCTCGAGCCTGCTCTGCCATTCAATAAGATCACGGCTGATCTTTTCATGGACTCAGCTCCACTTACCCACCCGCTCACCATAACCCTTAATTCCTTTACTGTTCAAAAATGTATCTATCCTTGCCTTAAAAACATTCAATGAGGGAGCCTCAACTGATTCACTGGGCAGGGAATTCCACAGATTCACAACCCTTTGTGTGAAGAAGTTCCTCCTCAACTCAGTCCTAAATCTGCTCCCCCTTATTTTGAGGCTATGTCTCCTAGTTCTCGTTTCACCCGCCAGTGGAAACAACTTCCCTGCTTCTATCTTATCTATGCCCTTCGTAATCTTACATGTTTCTGTAAGATCTCCCCTCGTTCTTCTGAATTCCAATGAGTATAGCCCCAGTCTACTCAGTCTCTCCTCATAAGCCAACCCTCTCAACTCCAGAATCAACCTAGTGAATCTCCTCTGCACCCCCTCCAGTGTCAGTATATCCTTTCTCAAATAAGGAGATTGAAACTGTACACAGTAACTCCAGGTGTGGCCTCACCAGCACCTTATACAGCTGCAACATAACCTCGCTGTTTTTAAACTCCATCCCTCTAGCAATGACGGATAAAATTCCATTTGCTGCCTTAATTACCTGCTGTACCTGCAAACCAACTCCTTATGATTCATAGACAAGGACACCCAGATCCCTCTGCATAGCAGCATGCTGCAATTTTTTACCATTTAAATAACAGACCTGGAATATTTGGCATCAGTGAGGGGGAAAACACTGCTTAGGAAACATGTCCTGACTGATAGCACTGAGGCAGCACCATGCATTCCTGCGGAGAAGTGAGCCACTGAACAGACTGCAACAAACAAAGCCATTCTCCTTGCTGCCTGTGCTGTCCAAGCCATGGCAAGATTCAAACCCAGGTCCCCAGACGTAGCCCTGGGGCTTTGGATTACTTGTCCAGAGACAGTACCACTTTGCCTCCGCAAAGAGTCTGCACTATGCCGACAAAGGAATCTTCATTTACTTATTTGTTTGTGTCACAAGTGGGCTGACATTAACACTGCAATGAAGTTACTGTGAAAATCCCCAAGTGGCCACTCTCCAGCGCCTGTTCGGGTACACTGAAGGAGAATTTAGCACGGCCAACGCACCGAACCAGCAAGTTTTTCGGACTGTGGGAGGAAACCAGAGCACCCGGAGGAAACCCATCCAGACAGGCAGTGACCGAGCCGGGAATCGAACCCTGGTCCCTGGTGCTGAGAGACAGCAGTGCTAATCATGGAAATGTAACATTAGCCCAGGACGGCACTGGGGGAAATAAGGTATTTGGCCAGCACGGGGTTCGAACCCATGACCTTGGCATTTTTCGCACCACTCTCTGACCATCTGAGCAAACCAGCCACCCATAACGAAATTCCAGGTGACAAGGACCGTGGGCATTGGGCTGGTTTCACAGGAGACAGGCCCATTCCTGGATAGACACATACATCCTGGCAACACAACAGCAGCAGTACAATCAGCCACGATACATGAGCTGCACTGAGATGTACAAAGGCCCATTTGCCCACGAAGGTTTATTCTTTAAAAAAAAGTGTTTAATTTCCACAAATTAGCTGCATAATTAGCTTTAATCCTTTCCGGCAGGTACGCCACATACTTAATCGCTCAGTGTAATCATCAGCAGCATATCAATGCAATGGGCTCTTTGGCCTCCATCCAATATGGCAGCTCACACCATCAAAGACAGCAGCAGTGATTAGCTATCGCGCTCATCAAGTTGCAAACTGGCACGGCTACCGCCTGCAGGATTTTTCCAGTCAACATGCCGTGACGGCAATGCTGGCCCCGGAGCATCTATCTATACATGGAGATAGTGCAGACTCTGTATTGTCTTTCTACAACTGCAGACTCTTTGGGGAGGCAAAGAGGCACAGTGGTAATTCAGAACCCCAAGGCTCGATCTGGGGACCCAGGTTCAAATCCTGCCATGGTAAAATGTTGACCTAGGAGAGTACAGGCAGCAAGGCTTTGTGGTCTAATCTGTCTCCCTCTCCCTTCCAATTCTCCAGCTTAAACGGCCAGAATATCCCCACCATCCATCCCAATCTTGAACGTAGGATGACTGAGCACCCACAGCTCCAATGGTTGGATATTCCAGGGCTTTCCACCTCTGAGGGCAACATGGCGGCACAGTGGGTAGCATTGCTGCCTCACAGCTCCAGGGACCCAGGTTCGAATCCCAGCTTGGGTCACTGTCTGTGTGGAGTTTGCACATTCACCCCGTGTCTGTGTGGGTTTCCTCCGGGTGCTCCAGTTTCCTCCCCCAGTCAAAAGATGTGCGGGTTAGGTGGATTGGCCGTGCTAAATTGCCCCTTTGTGACCAAAAACACGCAGGTTAGGAGAATTAGCAGGTTAGGTGCGTGGGGTGACGGTTTGGGTGCGATGTTCTTTGGAGAGTGGGTGCAGGACAGGTGGATTGGCCATGCTAAATTGCCCTGTAGCGTTCCAAGATGTGTGGGCTGGAGGAATGAGTGGGGTTTATGGGGATGGGCCAGAGGGTGGGCTTGGGGAAGACCCTCTGTCAGAGAGTCAGTGCTGACTCGATGGACCGAATGGCCTCCTTCTGCACTGTGGAGATTCAGCGACCCCACCTGAGGCAGGTAAATCCCACAACAGTGAGTATGAGTGTTCGATTGGCTACAAAGCAGCTTTGAGGCATCCAGTGAAATCTGCCACCTCAATGCAAATCTTTCTTCTATTGTGTGTGGATTTCGACATCTTTGGTTGCCTTACACTGCCCGTGCTTCTCGGAGCCTGTCCTGTCCCGTGCTGAAGGGCCAGGGCAGTGTCGAGCACCCAGTTCCCCACCCCCACCACCCACTCTCACCTGGACTAACACCAAAATTCCCAAACTAAGAAAGAAAATCAGGAGCGGCTGCACATATTTTCCGAGTGATTACGAACGGCAATTGAACAAGAGGACTTGTGATCTGTTCCCATGGAAACTGGGAGCAGTAATTGGTGAAATAAGGCACTCACTGACCTACAATTAAAAGGGAGAGTCATCCTGAAAATTGTTTTTTTTCTTTTAAATACCCCTTGCTAACCACTCCTTTGGAATCATTGTTTAAAAAATTGACCATTGGCCTGAGTGAGCCAATGTCCCAGCTCGGTGTCTTGTTGGATGGATCTGTGCCTGGGCTGGCCAGTTGTGATGCCTCAACAGTGGGGAGAGGAGGGATAGACAATTTGCAGGTGGGAGGAGGAGAGAGGGTCAGCTGATGGTCAACATTTCATCACATCTCTCGGCCACCACGGGAATCGGAGCAGGCGAGGGACAGACTAGAGCAATGTCCATTGACCTGGGGTGGGATTTCCCAGTCTCAGGGTGAGCGAGGCAGTCAAATCCCACCCAGAGTCTTTGGACAAGTCACAGGCCACGTGTATCGGCAGGGGGTTTGAAAAGAAGAACTTGCATTTTCCCACACAGTCCCTACAGTGCAGAAAGAGGCCATTCGACCCATCAACTCTGCACTGACTCCCCAACAGAGGATGCCACCTCGGCTCACACCCTACCCCAAGCCTGTTATCCCACGCTTTTATCCCACTAACCTAATTTGGGACACTATGGGGTAATTTAGCATGGCCTAACCATGAGCCCTCTTCCCTGCTCTATTCCTTAATCCTACACATTTACCTTGGCAAATCCATCTAACATCTGAGGCCACTAAGGGGTAATTTAGCATGGCCAATCCACCCAACCTGCAAGCTATGGGCTGTGGGAAGAATCTTACCCAGAACAGCGTCTTCCCTGATATCAGACTTATTGAACACTCTGGTCTTTCTCTATACCCTGCCTGTAACTGCAATACTAAATTCTGCATCCTCTCCTTTCCTTCTCCCTGGTGTACTCTATGAATGGTGTGTTTTGTCCGTATAGCGCACAAGAAACAATACTTCTCTCTGTACCCCGATACATAAACCAGCCTCCCATCCTTTGACTCTAATTACACTTGCTGCTGCCACCTCAGCAAAGCAGCCAGCGTAATAAGGACCCCCCACACACCCCAGACATTCTCTCTTCCACCTTCTTCATTCGGGAAAAAGATACAAAAGTCTGAGATCACGAACCAAACAACTCGAGAATAGCTTCTTCCCTGCTGCTGTCAGACTTTGGAATGGACCTACTTTGCATTAAGTTGATCTTTTTCTACACCCTCGCTATGACTGCAACACTACATTCTGCACTCTCTCCTTTCCTTCTCTATGAACAGTATGTTTTGTCTGTATCGTGCACAAGAAACAATACTTTTCACCGTATACTAATACAAATGACAATAATAAATCAAATCAACAGGCTTTTGAACGGACTCACCACATCTTACGGCCCCAATAGCCAGTCCCCACTCCTCCCGCACCCCACCACCAGCACGACACGGCCATGACGTTCTGCCCATTGATCTCATCAAACGTGGGAACAGGCTCGAGGGGCTGAATGGCCAACTCCTGTTCCCGAGTTCCTTCACCCCGACCTACTTCCCCGTGGCAACTTTGTCCAATTCCGCATCAGCCGCTCTCTCGAAATGGAAACAAAAAGGGCCAACAGAAATGTAATTCTCATCCTGAATTAACAGGAAAGGTCACCTGTGGATGAAGGGCTGTTTTGAGTTTTCAGCTGACAAGCCGTACAGCCTCCTTAGAGAATCATTCCAACTTTCCATACAGTAAAGCCCCAATTAATTTACACTTCCTCCGATTATTTCTCACACCTCCTTTTTCCTGTGCTTCAACACCTCCAGATATCGTGATGATTTGCCAATAAGGTGACGGTGGGGTTTTTTTTTGGCACCATTTGGTGATTTGAGGCCATGCCCCAGTACACCAGAACCTCTCGCCATTTGGGTTGCAAACACTTGGGGCTTGCCCTGGTGTTTCCAGCAATTAACCATTCATCCCCTGGATTAGAATCATAGAATCCCTCCAGTGCAGAAGGAGGCCATTCAGCCCATTGTGTCTGCACCGACCACAATCCCACTCACACCCCATTTCCCAAAATCCCCCACATTTACCCTGCTAATCCCCCTAAGGGACAATTTTAGCATCAACCTAACCTGCACATCTCTGGACTGCAGGAGGAAACCGGAGCACGCAGAGGAAACCCACGCAGACACGGGGAGAATGTGCGAACACCAGGCCGGAACGGAACTCAAGTCCCCAGTGCTAACCACTGTGCCACTAATCCCCGGAGCTCTGAAGAACCAGAATCCAAGTGGGTGGAAGTCACGCCATAGCTGTACAAAACCCTGGTTAGACCAGACCTGGAGCAATGGGAACATGCGATGCATTCCACACCGCAGACAAGATTTATTAGCCCTGGATTGAATTGATTTATCAGATTAATTACACCTGGATTCCCAGGGTTAGGTGATGGGGAGAACTTACCTATTCTCAGCAATATAGAATGGGTGATTGGATTAAAGCATTCCGCGCATCCATTGACTCTGTTCACACTTCCCGCTGCCTCGGCAAGGACCCCACGCACCCCGGACATTCTGTCTTTCAACCTTCTTTCATCGGGAAAAAGATACAAACTTTTGAGGTCACGTCCCAACTGACTTGAGAACAGCTTCTTCCCTCCTTGTGAGTGGACCTACCTCGCATTAAGTTGATCTTTCTCTACACCCTTGCTATGACTGCAACAGTACATTCTGCACTCTCTCCTTTCCTTCTCTATGAACGGTATGCTTTGTCTGTATCGTGCGCGAGAAACAATACTTTTCACTGGAAACCAATATGTGAGACAATAAATCATCAAATCAAGTCAAGTCAAACGAATTCAGGGGAACATGGGATAAATAAGGGAAACTGCTTCTGCTGCTTGGGCAGTCTAGGCTGAAGGGTCATTGTCCAGAGACCTTCCTGGAGTGAAACACGGCTATCTGCAAAGAGGCAGAAGTTTACAACTCTCCTCTATGAAGAATGATTGATGTCAGGTTTTAATTGCCCTCAGATTTTGTACATTCTTCATAGAATCCTTACAGTGCAGAAGGAGGCCATTCGGCCCATCGAGTCTGCACCGACCACAATCCCACCCAGACCCTATCTCCATAACCCCACATATTTACCCTGCTAATCCCCTGACACCAAGGGTCAATTTAGCATGGCCAATCCACCTAACCAACATGTCTTTCGGACTGTGGGAGGAAACTGGAGCGCCCGGAGGAAACCTGCAGACTCCACACAGTGACCCAAGCCGGGAATCGAATCCAGGTCCCTGGCACTGTGAGGCTGCAGTGTTAACCCACTGTGCTGCTTTAATGATGAGCAAAAGATAACGTGGGTACAGAGAGTTCGGCCAATGATAAACGACAGTCAGAGTGACTGGTGAAATAGGCTGGAGGCAGCAGAAGGAACTTCAATATCACACAGCGCGTGACTGTTTGTTGGGTGGCACGGTAGCACAGTGGCATAGTGATCAGCACTGCTACCTCACAGCGTCAGGGACGCAGGTTCGATTCCCAGCTTGGGTCACTGTCTGTGTGCAGTCTGCACATTCTCCCCATGTCTGCGTGGGTTTCCTCCTACAGTCTGAAAGATGTGCAGGTTAGGCACATTGGCCATGCTAAATTCTCCCTTAGCGCACCCGAACAGGCAGCAGAATGTGGCAACTGGGGGATTTTCATTGTAACTTCATTGCAGTGTTAATGTAAGCCTTACTTGTGACACAAATAAATAAATTTCAAAACTTTGTTTCACTCCAATTGATTTTTCAGGCAATTATTTCATTTTCTGAAAGATGAGCAGGGTGAAGGGGGGGGGCAGTGGGGAGCATAAAATCGTGGCTGATGAGTTGTAAAGTTTTCCAAAAGTGTGATAATATCAACACCAGCAAAATCAAACGACCACCAAGAACACAGAGCAGTCAGTCAGCTGAAACGTTGATCTGCCTGTTCCACAGATGACATACCCCCATCGCGGGTTTCTGACAGCATTAAACAGAGATCATCCAATCCCGACAGTGCAGATGGAGGCCATTTGGCCCATTAACTCTGTCCAACCACAATCCCATCTGGAACCTATCCCCGTAATGCCACATATTTACCCTGTTAATCCCCTGACATTAAGGGTCAATTTAGCACGGCCAATCAACCTAACCCGCACATCTTTGGACTGTGGGAGGAAACCAGAACACCCGGAGGAAACCCACGCAGACAGGGGGAGAGCGTACAAACTTTACACAGACCCAAGGCTGGAATTGAACCCGGGTCCCTGGCGCTGAGAGGCAGCAGTGCTAACCATTATGCCACCGTGCCATCTGGAATGACGTGTAGGCCAGACCAGGTAAAGACGGCAGATTTCCTTCCCTAAAGGACATTAGTGAACCAGATGGGTTTCCCCGACAATCGGCCATGGTTTCATGGTCATCAGCAGATTCTTAATTCCAGATTTTTTTTTTTAAATTGAACTCAAATTCCACCATCTGCCGTAGCAGGATTCAAACCCGGGTCCCCGGAACATTAGTTGAGTTTCTGGATTAATAACTGAGCGATAATACCACTGGGCCAATCACCTCGCCTAGTTTCCTCAGCTAATGTCCTGACAATGATTCTCAAATTCTATCAGTCCTTTACATAACACAGTAATACATTTGATCAATGGAAAAATCAAACATTTTAATCAAACAGCAATTACTATTTCCTACAATTAAAATAAACGCTGCAGGATGCACAATTAGATGAAATAAAACCAATGTGAAACGCAAATGCCTCATGAATTCCAATTTGTAAGCAGATCAGTGTGAGGGTACCTTGCTGTGGTGTTACTTAAAGATCATTTACCATTCCTGCTGGGAATTTTCAAATCGATACACGTTCATTCCTTTCTCAGCCGGAATTCTCCCAAAAAAAATTCTGTGTGGAAACTGGAGTAATTCACGCTGTTTTTTTTCAGCGGGAGTTCAGAGAAGAATCTCCCAAACTCTGGGTAGTGCAGAGGCCAGTGTGAATATCATTAAAAACTCAGGCTGGAACTTATTCCCCACTGGCTGGGATCAGAGTGCTGAGTGGGCCATCGCGCACGCGTTTATCTGTCAGCACCAAAACCAGCACATGTGCAGTGCCGCACTGACAGCCTCCGCTGGCCAGCCCCATGACCCCCCCCCCACCCCCCCGCCCCCCCCCCCCCTCCCGTATCACCAGCCTTCCAACCTCCCCAATGGCCCACTCGCTACCCCCCCCCCACCCCCCGACCATTCCCAGGCTCGGCCCCGACATGCCCTCCCAGCCAGCGCCGATCTCCAGCCCCCTCCCACAGTTACCCCACCACCCCCTACCCTACCCCGATCACTGGCCTCCCTCCTTGCCCCCCCTCACCGACTCCTACGCAGGGTGGGGGCAGTGGGACTCTGCTCCCATCAGCCCCCCCAAAGTCCCAACCTCTTGGCATAGCCCCATACCCAATGGGCAGTGCCTCCAGGGACTGTTGTGTTGTTGCAATTATCCAGGGCCTTGGTGAGGCCACACCTAGAGTATTGTGTACACTTTTAGTCTCCTCTTTGAGGAAGGATGTTCTTGCTCTCGAGGGAGAGCAGTGAAGGTTTACCAGGCTGATTCCGGGGATGGCGGGACTGATGGATGAGGAGAGATTGACCAGGTTAGGATTGCTTTCACTGGAGTTCAGACAAATGAGGTGAGGGGGGGAATCTTAGAGATTTATAAAATTCTAACAGGACTAGACAGGGTAGATGCAGGGAGGATGTTCCCGATGGGGGGGGAGGTCCAGAATCAGGGGTCACAGTCTGAGGATTCAGGGTAGGGACAGAGGTGAGGAGACATTTCTTCACCCAAAGAGTGGTGAGCCTGTGGAATTCATTCCCACAGGAAGTAGTTGATGTGAAAACATCAAATGTATTCAAGAGGCAGCTGGATATAGCACTTGGGGCGAATGGGGTCAAAAGGTTATGGGGAGAAAGCAGGATTAGGTTATTGAGTTGGATGAGCAGCCACGATCGTGATGAATGGTGGAGCAGGTTCGAAGGGCCAAATGGCCTCCTCCTGCTCCTATGTTTCTATATGTATTTTTGATTAAAAAAATCAATTACTTGAAGTCCTGTTGCACCTGTGACTGAACCATTTGTAGATTGACAGGGTCCGAATTTTATTCTCATCTTCCACCGAGCCCAGAATCCATTCCCTGCCATGCTCCTCTCTTCCTCAGTGTTCAATACAATGTTATCTGGGGTTGTGAGAGCCACGTGGGTTGGATCAACTCTTCACAGGGTTCTTAACTCAGCAAGACAGAGTTGTCAAAATCTGAGCAATCTTTTTGGCCTCACACAGGGAATCATCCAGAAAACAATAGCTCCCCGAGGAGTGAATTACAGGGTGGAATCTATTTGAGGAGAACACAAGGTCTGATGTGCAGAATAATAATACAAGCTGTAAACTGGAATCTAATCAAGGGTTTCAGATTGCATGTAGTTATAGAATAACAGGAAAAAATTGAATAGACATTTGTAAGATCCTGCAAATTGGGAGGGTAAGCACCTCTTTTGATTTGATTTATTATTGTCATATGTATTAACATACAGCAAAAAGCATTGTTTCTTGCGCGCAATACAGACCAAGTATAGCATTCATAGAGAAGGCAAGGAGAGAGTGCACAATGTAGTGTTACAGTCATAGCTAGGGTGTAGAGAAAGGTTAACTTAATGCAAGGTAGGTCCATTCAAAAGTCTGATGGCAGCAGGCAAGAAGCTGTTCTGTTCTTGCGTCGGTTGGTACATGACCTCAGACTTTTATGTATATTTTTCCTCGAAGGAAGAAGATGAAAGCGAGAACGTCTGGGGTGCGTGGGGTCCTTAATTATGCCGGCTGCTTTTCCGAGGCAGCGGGAAGTGTAGACAGAGTCAATGGACGGGAGGCTGGTTTGTGTGATGGGTTGGGCTACATTCACAACCTTTTGTAGTTCCTTGTGATCTTGGACAGAGCAGGAGCCCACACCAAGCTGTGATACAACAGAAAGAAATGCTTTCTATGGTGCAGCTGTACAAGTTGGTGAGAGTCGTAGCTGACTTGCCAAATTTCTTTAGTCTTCTGAGAAAGTAGGGGCATTGGTGGGCTTTCTTAACTATAGTTGTTCACATTCTTTGTTAATGCTGATGAATTAGTTTGGAAATAAAACTGAAGACGACCTCAGTCTCGTGGTTGGTTGAAGCTAACATATCCAAACAATGAACATAGCCAATAGAATGTTGAACTAGATTATAAAAACAATTGAACAGGATGTATCGGAGGTCACACTCAGACTCTGCTAAGACATGGTCGGACGGGATCTTGAATCTTCGACAAAGGGAGTCATCCAGACACCAAGTGTAGCACGGAAAACAGTTGTAACGCTAATCCCCATGTCAATGTTCTGAGTTATATGAGCAAAGACAAGAGAAGCCTGGCCTCATGACATTGAAAGTGAGTCATCTCATGAGACAGTCCAAGAACTGGAAGTGGTAAATCATGAGTAGACCATAAGACATCGGCTGAATGGCCTAATTCTGCTCCTATCTGCTCTGCCATTTAATCATGGCTGATCAATTTCTCAAGCCCATTCTCCACATTAACTTTGATCCTCTTATCAAAAGCCTATCTCTATCTTAAAGACACTCAATAACCTGGCCTCCACAGCCTACTGCAGTAAAGAATTCCATAGATACACCTCTCTCTGGCCTCCTTATCTCTGTTTTAAAGGATCATCCCTCGACTCTGATGCTGTGCCCTCTGATCCCAGTCTGTCCAACAAACAGAAACACCATCTTCACATCCGCAGTACTGAAAGGCCTGGATAGAGCAAAAGTTTCAATAAGATGGCCCCCTCATCCTTCTAAACTCTGTCAAGTACAGACCCAGAGTCCTCACATGCTCCTCATAGGTCAAGCTCTCCTGCTTGAGTTGGGCTTTAAATTGAACCATTGAGACCAGTCTCCAGTTGAAGCTGGGAAAGGGTAGATTTATGGTCGATGCCAAGGCATTATCCTTCATTGAAACAAATGGCCAATATGTGGGACAACAGTGGCAATGCATGACCTGGGATCATGAAAGAAAAAAATTGGAATCTTCAGACAGATGAAAAGAAATCCCAGGAAACCACTATTAGCTCATCAATCTTTCTGGTTGGATGAATTAGAATCAAAGTTTCAAAGTCAGCATGGAAACAGGCCCTTCGGTCCAACTTGTCCATGCTGCCCTTTTTTCTAAACCCCTAAGCTAGTCCCAATTGCCCACATTTAGCTCATATCCCTCTATACCCACCTTACCCATGTCACTGTCTGAATGCTTTTTAAAAGATAAAATTGGACCCATCTCTACTACTGCCTCTGGCAGCTCGTTCCAGACACTCACCACCCTCTGTGTGAAAAAAATTGCCCCTCTGGGCACTTTTGTATCTCTCCCCTTAAAACCTATGCCCTCCAGTTTTAGACTCCCCTTCATTTGGGAAAAGATATTGACAATCTAGCTGATCTGCACCCCTCATTATTTTATTGATCTCTGCAAGATCACCCCTCAGCCTCCAACACTCCAGAGAAAAGCATCCAGTCTCTCCTTGTAACTCAATCCATGAAGTCCCAGTAGCATCCGAGTAAATCTCCTCTGCACTCTTTCTGGTTTAATAATATCCTCTCTAATAATAGGATGACCAAAAGTGTACAACTGGGTGCAGTGAGGCAAACAATCTTCATGTTCAGTATTTGTGGTACGATCGACACAGTGGTTCGCTCTGCAGCCTCACAGCGCCAGGGACCCAGGTTTGATTCTGGCCTTGGGTGTCTGTGCAGTTTGCATGTTCTCCCCGTGTCTGCGTGGGTTTCCTCCGGGTGCTCCAATTTCCTCTCAGTGCAAAGATGAGCAGCTTTGGTGGATTGGCCATGCTAAATTGCCCCTTAGTGTTAGGGGTAATTAGCAGGGTAAATACCTGGGGTTACAGGAATAGGGCCTGGGTGGGATTTTTGGGTGTGCAGACTGGATGAGCCAAATGGCTTCCTTCTGCACTGTAGGGATTCTACCTCGCATGTGTATTGCTTCTCATTCTCTGTGGCTTCAACAACCTTGGGCCATTGTCCTGAAAATTCCTTCCTCCAGTCTCTCTTTTTACATGTTCCTCCATTCAAACCAACCTCCTTGAACAAGCTTTCGGTCACCTATCCTGATGGAGCTCAGGGTCACACCTCATTTCACAGGACATTGTCCGTCTGTTCTGCTTCTTCCCTGGTGAGTGATACCGATGGGATGTACGCAAGTCGAGCTGGTGAGATACTTCAGCCAGGGCGAATCAGAAGGCCGGATGGATCAGAGGGAGGTTCCCAGGTCTATTTTGGAGGGGGGAACCGGCCACCTCGACAGAACAATCTCGCCGCATTGGGACGTGGCCAGAGAGGACCCAACATCAGCCAAGAGTCGGAAGGCCTTTTCCCAGTCTAAAAATCCACCACCCTTACTGCAACACTCTCCCCCAGGGCTGGCCTTCCGGTATCACACTGCTGCATTTAACCTGGAGGAAAGGCCATGTGTGAGGTACACAGCAGCACAAGTCCCCAGCTCTGGATCGACTACACACTGGGTTTTAAACTCCCGCTGCTTGTTTCTCGTTGGGCAAGCTCCCACTCACTTCACAGAGAAACCTGCACTCCACATGGGGGGATTTATTGATGATCCACTCCCACAACTCAGTATCCTTCATGGCCACTGTAACACTTAGACCTCTGTCTCTCCTGGAAGTCCCACAGCTCTCTTGCCATCATTGACAAAAAGCCCCTGACTTGACATCCAGATCCTGCCTGAATAATCTATAGATTTTTCCTCGGGGAATTTTTTTCCCTTCTCTCGCTCGATATTATTGAGCAGCTGGCTCTGACATTGCAAGGATTTTAAAATGGAAGCAACAGCTGGATTAACCTGGGAAACGTTCCATCGTAACTAACGCACTTTAATTAATTATCGCTCTGTAATGGATGGCTTCCTTCTTCGTAGCACACAAACAAGAGAGTCAAAATTCCAGTGATTAGGATAAAAAGCCGCTTGCATCATATTATTCCCTTGGCCTTCAGCCCATCCAGTCTGTACTGACATCTACCTCTAAAGGCACACTCATCCCATTTTCCTGCACTTGTTCTCTTATCCTTATGACATTTCAAGTGCTTATCCAACCTCTAAGTTTGTAAGGTTTCCGGCCTCCACTACCTTCCCAGGCAGCACATTCCAGATTCCCACTACCCTTCACCATCACACATGGGCAGCTCAGAGGTTAGCACAGCTGCCTCGCAGCGCTAGGGACCCAGGTTCCATTCGCGGCTTGGGTCACTGCCTGTGTGGAGTTCGCACGTTCTCCTTGTGTCTGTGTGGGTTTCCTCCCACAGTCCCAAAGACATGCTGCTTAGGTGTGTTAGCCATGCAAAATTCTCCCTCAGTGTACCCGAACAGGCACCGGAGTGTGGCAACTAGGGGATTTTCACAGTAACTTCATTGCAGTGTTCATGTAAGCCTATTTGTGACACTAATAAATAGCTTCTTTTCTGAGTGAAAATTTGATGATGATGTCATTGAGATGTTTCCCAGGCACTTTTGAGTTTCAGTTTCTACTCAATACAAGCCGTAGCTCCTTCAATAAACCTCTTCTTGTTATTTTGAATCAAAGTGTGCAAATTACATCTTTTTCTTTTCATGCAAAACCCACAATCACTAACTGTGGAGTGTGGGAGGAAACCAGAGCACCTGGAGGAAACCCACACAGACACGGGGAGAATGTGCAAACTCCACACAGGCAGTGACCCAAGGGCAGAATTGAACCTGGGTCCTTGGCGCTGTGAGGCAGCAGCTCTAACCACTGTGCCCCATGCCACCTTTAAATTTCTCTAGCTGCCACAGTTGGATTTGAACCCATGCCTCCAGAGCACTTGTCTGGGTCTTTTGGATTACTTGCCCAGTGACATTAACATTACTCCACCCATCACCCCATGATGCACTGCCCAATTGGAGCCAGCTCCCCAGTCAAAAACCATCACGTTCGGAAGGCCAGGCCTTCAGGCTGCATGGTTTTACTGCTCCTTCTGGTCAACTGTCGAGAGAAACAGAAACCACTAGCTGAGCAAAGTCAGACTTTGTTGAACTGTACATGGGCCCTATTTTTTTAATCTATTTGTGGGACATGGGCATCACTGGATGGGCCAGTATTTATTGCCCATCCCTCGTTGTCCTTGTTCAGAGGGCAGTTCGGAGTCAACTACATTGCTGTGGGTCTGGAGTCACATGTGGGTCAGACAGGGCAAGGATGGCCGATTTCCTTCCCTGAAGGACATTCGGGAACCAGATGGGTTTTTCCGACAATCGGCAATGGTTTCATGGTCATCAGTAGATTCTTCATTCCAGATTACTTTTACTGAATTCAGATTCCACCATGTGCCGTGGTGGGATTCGAACCCGGCTCCCCAGAATATTAGCTCAGTTTAGTGATTAGTCTAGCGATAATACCACTGGGTCATCACCTCTCTTCCACACTTCTCTACAAACAATCTGCTGCAGTTTCCTCAATTATTGAAAGGCACACTCTTTCTCTGACCCAATCTTTCTCTTTGCCTGAGGTGTTGAATTATATTTTGGGATCAGTGTTTGAGAGTTTGGAGATGCCTCACTCACAGGTGGTCCTTTCACTGAACGTCCAGGCAACAGTTAGATATGGGGTTGCCAATGAGGTTGATCATTTAGCATTGAAGTATGGATGCAGAGCTCTGAAGGATGCAGCATGAATGCTATCCTTCCCCTCAGCAGTTCACAGAAACTAGAAGCAGGAGGCGGCCATTTGGCCCATCGCATCTGCTCCGCTGTTCATTTTGATCATGGCTGATCATCTAATTCTATATCCTGATCCCCCCCTTTCCTTCAATATCCCTTGGACCCCTTTAGCCCCCAAGAGCTATATCTAGGGTGGCACAGTAGCACAGTGATGAGCACTGCTAGCTCACAGCACCAGAGATCTGGGTTCAATTCCTGTGCGGAGTCTGCATGTTCTCCCCGTGTCTGCGTGGGTTTCCTCCAGGTGCTCCAGTTTCCTCCCACAGTCTGAAAGATGTGCTGGTTTGGTGCATCAGCCATACTAAAATTCTCCCTCAGGTGTACCTGAACAGGTGCCGGAGTGTGGTGACCAGGGGATTTTCACAGTAACTTCATTGCCGTGTTAATCTCAGCCTACTGTGACACCAATAAATAAACTTTATATCCCTTTAGCTCCAAAGAACTCTGCCTGATTTCTTCATGAAATCACACAATGTTTTGGCCTCATGTGCTTTCTGCGGTAGTGAACTCAATCCTGGGATGCACGGTCATACCCCATCGCTCACCTTGCTGAGGCCAAAGGTACAACAACGGGAAACATTAACCAGGGGCTTGATATGGTGAGGTCCACCATGTGAGAACTGCCTCTCACCCAGTTCCAAGTCTGCTGCCCACCTCTCTATCAGCTCATACTGGGGGCAGGGGGAAGAGAAGATCGAACCGACGTGAGGAAAGGGCCAAAAGCTCCAACAAGGCTCGGGCACCATCTCAAAAAATACAAATAAAACTAGAAAGACTATTTCACAGGCGGCTGGTTTCCTCTCTTCTCGACAGCTGTGCCACACCAGAGTGGCCCAGCAGGGAGCGTCAGAAAGAATGGCTTCTTGATGTCCCTTTGACTTCTTCCCGCAGTGCCATGACTGGAGACGACTGACATTTACTCCACCAAGCCCAAGATAATGCAGCGTGGCCCCAGTGTGGAGTAACACAGTGTTCCAGCCATGCATCATCCTCCTCCTGTTTACAGCATTGACTGAAGCTTTCACAAACACACTCTGGGAACTGACAGCTAACGAGGGACACCAGGGGAGAGAAAAACCTTCCCGTACGTTTACACAGCACTTCCACACAGTCTCCACACAACACAAGTTTCTAAAGCTCGCTTCAGCGCGCTCATTTGTGGGACACGGGTGTTGCTGGCTGGCCAGTGCTTGTTGTCTGTCCTCACTTACCCTCGGAGGGCAGTTGAGGGTCAACCACATTGCTGTGGCTCTGGAGTCACGTGGAGGCCAGGCCGGGTAAGGACGGCAGATTTAAAGTTTTAAAGTTTATTTATTAGCTACACGTAGGCTTACATTGACACTGTAATGAAGCTCCTGTTAAAATCCCCTAGTTGGCACACTCTGGCACCTGTTCGGATACACTGAGGGAGAATTCAGCATGGCCAATGCATCTAACCAGCACATCTTTGGACTGTGGGAGGAACACAGTCAGAAGTCTGACAACACCAGGTTTAAGTGCAACCAATTTGTTTGATCTGTGGGAGGAAACCAGAGCACCTGGAGGAAACCCACACAGAAATGGGGAGAACGTCTGTGCAGAGTTTGCACAGTCACCCAAACCGGGAATCGGACCCAGTTCCCTGTGCTGAGAAGCAACAATGCAAACCACTATGCTGTCCTATGGCAAGCATTCCTTCACTAAAGAACATTAGTGAATCAGATTGTCAATTGTCAGAAAAACTATGGTTTCATGGTCATCAGCAGATTCTTAATTCCAGATTGGTTTTTATTGAATTCAAATTCCACCATCTGCCGTGGCAGGATTCGAACCCAGGTCTCCAGAACACTAGCCGAGTTTCTGGAATAACTGTCTAGCCATAATACCACGAGGCCATCGCTTCCTCATTCTCTCCTTATTACTTCCATTCAATCCTAGTGCAAGTGCGTGATGGAGATGGAGAGGCACAAACATGAGGCATGTGCATGAGGTGGAGTTGATCAGTATCAGGTTATTTCTGAATGTGGAACCTTGCTATGCACTGTGACACCATCAGAATTCCCACATTACAACAGCAAACACATTTTATAAATATGCAGGTGGAGAAAGAACAACTACGACAATGATTCTAACAACAGTAGTGGCAATCTTGGCTTTAAAGGGCTGGAATTTTTGGTCAGCTTCTAATTAAAACCAGTTACTCTGACTCAGGGTTCTTTCTTCTTATTCATTCGGGAGATGTGGGCGTCGCTGGCTGCCCAGCATTTATTGCCCATCCCCAGTTGCCATAGAGTGTTTCCATGATGGAAACATTCGATCCAACTTGTCCATGCTACCCTTATTTTTAAATCGTGAAGCTTGTCCCAATTGCCCACATTTGGCCCATGTCTCACCATACCCATCTTACCCATGTAACTGTCTGAAATACAAAATTGTACCTGCCTCTACCACCACCTCTGGCAGCTTGTTCCAGACACTCAGCACCCTCTGTGTGAAAAAAAATAACCCCTCTGGACCCTCTTGTATCTCTCCCCTCTCACCTACGCGCTCTAGTTTTTGACTCCCCTACCCTTGGAAAAGATATTGACTATCCAGCTGAACTGTGCGCCTCATTATTTTATAGACCTCTGTAAGATCGCCCCTCACTCTCCTACGCTCCAGAAGAAAATGTCCCAGTCTATCCAACCTCTCCTTATAACTCAAAGCATCAAGTCCCAGTAGCATCCTAGTCAATCTTTTCTGTCCACTTTCTAGTTTAATAATATCCTTTCTATAATAGGGTGATCAGAACTGTACACAGTATTCCAAATGAGGCCGATTGCGTCAGTTAAGAGTCAACCACATTGCTGTGGCTCTGGAGCCACAGGTAGGCCAGACCGGGTAAGGATGGCAGATTTCCTTCCCTAAAGGACAATACTGAACCAGATAGGTTTTTCCGACAATCAACAATGGTTTCATGGTCATCAGTAGATTCTTAATTCCAGATATTTTAATTTGATTTTAATTCCACCATCTACTGTGGCAGGATACGAACCCAGGTCCCCAGAACATTAGCTGGGTTTTTAGTTTAATAAAGTAGTGATAATACCACATGGCCATTGCCTCCCCTGGTCTGGGGACTGTGACCTGAAGACTTCTGGGTCGACCAAATACCGGAAATTGTTTAATTTCCAATAGACTTGTCATTGTGTGAGGGACATGCAGTTTGAGCTAAATATAGCGGCGACGTGTACAAGTAATTTCACTGGCTGCTCGAGCTACATGATAGCTTTCCTTTTACCCAATTGTTTGGATGACAGAGAATCTTCTGGAAGCAAGTCAAGAATTTGGAGAGAAAAGACATGCCAGTCCTTTGTTTGCCAGCATCAACACTATGGAGATTTACCATCTTAAGAAGTGTGTCCTGAAGGATTCTTCAGAGAGATGATAGATTTTATAATGGGGAATATTCCTTGGCTAAGAATTTTCCTCAACTCAGTCCTATCTAATTTCAGCTAAATAATTGAAGTTTATGTTCAGTTAACAATTGAAGTTCAATAAAGAGTTAGAGATTTGCAACTGTTTAAGTCAACTCCTGTTCTTGTTTCTCTCATTAAACTGGAATGCTTGAAGGGTGTTTAGATTATTGGCGGGTAACAAGTGCCTCATTGGCTGTAGAGAGTCGAAGACTGTCTTGAGATCCTGCGAGACAATGAAAAAAGTTCTCCTTTTCTTCCATGTGCTTTGAATGTCTGGTCATTTTCTTGAGACCAGCCAAGGTTAAAAATGAAGAAACCAGGGTCAGGAGTCTTACGTTCTCAGGAGAGGCTGAGAAAGTGGACTTGTGCTTCTTGTGAAAAAGGAGAGTCATCAAGACTGAACCCTCATGTCTAGAGTGTTCACAGTGAGCAATGTAGACCACAGCCCAGACAAATTGGCAAGACAGGACTTGAATGGAAGGTTCTTGAACTAACTCCTCAGAAGACGATGTCCCTTCACCAGCTTCCCTTGATTGACAAACTCTATTCCACTCAGTGTTTCAGGTGCACAGTCAGAATCAGGAAAGGCAATGGACTTGACACTGCCATATTTCTGTATGGGTGAGTCTCCCTGCAGGTAATTATGACCTCAATCAGGGAGCTGATACTCCAAGAAGCCAACCTCGTGAGGCTTATTCAACTCATTCCAGCTCTGACCAACCTCAGTGCATGTCACAAAGGTTCTACCTTCATGGTCTCCCCAAAGAGAAATACAGGAACTGGAGGCACTCACCAATGCAAACAAATTTGATCTTTACACAAGCGATGACACCCTTTGTGTTAAACCACTGATCAACGTGGGTTCTCCATTTTACATAACATTTTGTAGACTGTGCAGCCTAAAAACAGGCCATTCTGCCCAACTACCTGATGCTGGTATTATACCTGTGTCTGTGTCCAAGTTAAATGAGTACACACGGCCAAAAGAAAAACACCTCAAAAGGGGCAGAGTGGAATAAATTGCTTCAAATTGAGTTCCAAGGAGAAGGGAAAATGAGGAACAATTTAGTTCACTCCCAAATACTCCCTGCTCAAGATCATGACTTTCCTTGGCTACAGTTGCCCAAAGGCCAAGCCAGAACATTGAGCCAATGATGACATTTGTCATCCATCTCTGTCTTCACTGAGAGGAGACACTTGCGATAAGGAGAATAATCTCTCCCTCAATGTTAACAAAATGAGGGAGATAGCCATCAACTTCAGGAACCATAGTGGAAGGCATTCCCCTGTCTACATCAATGGTGATGAAGTAGAAATGGTCGAGAGCTTCACGTTGTGGGTTTCCAGATCACCAACAACCTGTTCCTGGTCTCCCCCATGCTGACACGATACTTAAGCTCACCAATTTTCTCAGGAGACTGAAGAGATTTGGCATGTCCACTCTGACTCTCACCAAATTTTAAAGATGCACCATAAAAAGCACTCTTTCTGGTTGGTATGGCTGCTGTTCTATCCAAGACCGCATGGATCTACAAAGGGTTGTGAGCAAAGCCCAATCCATCACACAATCCAATCTCCCATCCACTGACTCTGTCGACACTTCCCGCTGGCTCGGAAGAACAACCAGAATCATCAAGGACTTCACACACCCTGGACATTCTCTCTTCCACATGCTTCCATTGGGGAAAAGATACAGAAGTCTGAGGACACGAACTAACCAACTCAAGAACAACTTCTTCCCTGCTACTGACAGACATTTGAATGGACCTACCTCACACTAAGTTGATCTTTCTCTACACCCCTGCTATGACGGCAACACTACATTCCGCACCCTCTTGTTTCCTTCTCTATGAATGGTATGCTTTGTCTGTATAACGTGCAAGAAACAATACTTTTCACTGTGTACTAAAACATGTGTACTAATACTGTGACAATAATTAATCAAATGGTCAACTTTTTCCAGGGTCTAGTTTGTCATTGGGGCTCGGGGATGTTGTCTGGTGCAAGCAGGCTGGAAGAGGATCTTAGTTTGCCGAGTGTTTTAAGGATCCTTGTTTGGTCATATTCACACACAAAAGAGTGGCTTTGATTTGATTCATTATCATCTGTATTGAGATAGTGAAAAATATTGTTTCTTGCGCACGATATAAATAAGATATACCATTCATAGTGAACATATGGAGAAGGAAAGGACAGGGTTTAGATTATCATGTTGCAGTTACGGATAGGGTAAAGAGAAAGATAAACTTAATATATGGTTGGTCCATTCAGACATCTGATGGCAACGGGAAGAAGCTGCCCTTGAGTTGGTTTATACATGAGCTCAGACTTCTGTCTC
Organism: Carcharhinus amblyrhynchos; assembly: GCF_965287045.1. Lineage (NCBI taxonomy): Eukaryota > Metazoa > Chordata > Chondrichthyes > Carcharhiniformes > Carcharhinidae > Carcharhinus > Carcharhinus amblyrhynchos. The sequence continues at coordinate 20,354,886 of NC_137357.1, forward strand.
TTTTTCTGAGCGGAAGAAGATGGAAGAGAGTATGCCCAGGGTGCATGGAGTTCTTGAATATGTTGGCTGTTTTTCCGAGGCAGCAGGAAGAGTAGACAGTGTCAGTAGGTGGGAAACTGGTATGAGTGATGGACTGGCCTTCGTTCAGGACCCTTTGTAATTCCTTGCGGTCTTGGACAGAGCAGGAGCCCATACCAAGCTGTGATACACCCAGAAGGAATGCTTTCTATGGTGCCACTGTAAAAAGTGGTGAGAGTTGTAGTTGACATGCCAAATTCCCTCAGTCTTCTGAGGCATTGGTGGGTTTTCTTAACTATAGTGTTGGCATGGGGGGGAAGAGAGAGAGAGAGAGAGAGAGAGAGAGACCAGACAGATTGTGGAAGGTCATGAATGTAGCTCAGTCCATCAAACAAACCAGCCTCCCATCCATTGACTCTGTCTACACTTCCCGCTGCCTCGGCAAAGCAGCCGGCATAATTAAGGACCCCATGCACTCCAGACATTCTCTCTTCCCCCTCCTCCCTTCGGGAAAAAGATGCAAAAATCTGAGGTCATACACCAACCGACTCAGGAACAGCTTCTTCCCTGCTGCTGTCAGACTTTTGAATGGACCTATCTTTCTCTACACCCTAGCTACGACTGTAACACTGCATTCTGCACTCTCTCATTTCCTTCTCTATGAATGATATGCTTTGTCTGTATCGTGTGCAAGAAACAATGCTTTTCACTGTATGTTAATACATGTGACAATAACAAAATAAAGTAAAAAAAGGTTGTTGTTGATCTGGACATCTAAAAACCTGAAGGTCCTGACCATTTCTACTTTGTTCTTGTTGATGTAGACAGGGGCATGTTTTCACTATGTTTCCTGAAGTCGATGACTATCTCCTTCGATTTACTGACATTGAGGGAGAGATTACTGTCATCACCCCATTGTGGAGCTGTACAGTGCAGAGATGTTCTGGCTTTCGTTCCCAGTCTAATATCAACAATTAAGATAATTGCTGCCAGTTCTACAATCACCATGTCTCACAAAGTCCAACGAGCAGTCTTGACAAATGCAAGCTCACCTCACTAATCGAACCTTGAAGATGCAATGAAATAAAAGCAAAATACCATTGATCCTGGAAATCTGACATGAAGAAAGCAAGTGCTGCAAATACTCAGCAAGTCTGGCAACATCTGTGGAGAGAGAAACTGAGTTAACGTTCCGAGCCCCTACGACTCCTCTTCAGAGCTCTCAACTCAAAACATTACCTGTTTCTCCTACCACACATGCTGCTAGACCAGGCTGTGCTAAATTGCCCTAAATCCCGGGGGGATTAGCCAGGTTAATGTGTGGGGTAGCGGGGATGGGCTGGCCTGGGTTCTGCCGAAGATTTGGTACAGACTGAGTGGGCCGAATGGTCTCTTTTTGCACTTTTGGGATCCGATTCTCGATGGTGCCAACCTGCTGAGTTTTTCCAGCATTTGCTGCAAAACTTGAAGATGTCTTTCAAAGCTTAAATGCCACAATCAATTTCGTTGAAAGCCTCCTGCAAGCATGTCCCAAAAATAATTGTACTTGAAATGTACTCTCCATTTATTCCATTTCAGGTGCAAATGCTGTAAACTGGTGGATGATTATATTCAATAGATGCCAGTTATCGCTACGCAGCTCAAAGTGTAACATTTTGTTTTCCATATCACATACAAATCTACTTTATCTCTTAAAAAATATTTGTCTGAACTTGCAACTGACCCCAAGTACCTGTGTCATGTCCGCTGGCATCATTAGGAATAACCTATTGATGCCAGTCAAATTCTCTCCTGACATCCAATTCAAAGTCAAACCAGATTCAATCATTAAACATTTTCATGATGGATTGCTGAAACCGTACAATGTGAAATAGGTTTGAAAAGTCTCTGCCCAGCACAGAAAGAATACAAGCCAACAAGGAAAGCAACTTGTACTTCAGCTGTACCTGTCCTGGGAGTGTTTGATGGGGGACAGTGTAGAGGGAGCTTTACTCTGTATCTAACCCCCGTGCTGTACCTGTCCTGGGAGTGTTTGATGGGAGGACAGTGTAGAGGGAGCTTTACTCTGTATCTCACCCTGTGCTGTACCTGTCCTGAGAGTGTTTGATGGGGGGGGACAGTGTAGAGGGAGCTTTACTCTGTATCTAACCCCATGCTGTCCCTGTCCTGGGAGTGTTTGATGGGAGGACAGTGTAGAGGGAGCTTTACTCTGTATCTCACCCTGTGCTGTACCTGTCCTGGGAGTGTTTGATGGGGGACAGTGTAGAGGGAGCTTTACTCTGTATCTAACCCCGTGCTGTACCTGTCCTGGGAGTGTTTGATGGGGGGGACAGTGTAGAGGGAGCTTTGCTCTGTATCTAACCCCGTGCTGTCCCTGTCCTGGGAGTGTTTGATGGGGGACAGCGTAGTGTAATACATCAGACTAAATAACATTTGTCTGTAAGCAGCTAAGGCAATGTGTCCCTGGTGTTCTGTTGATGTATTCACAAATTCTGTACATCAGCAGCATTAAGATGGCGCCTGTCTTATCCCAACCAGAACAGCAAGACAACAATCTCAAAGACAATGTTTGGGTTTGGCTCATTTGCACGCATACACGATACACAATGGGATAAAATGCATGTCGTGCGTACCAGCAAGCATTGAGACAGCTCCAAGCTTGTTCACACTATCAACATTTAAGAGTCAACAAAGACTTCTTCAGTTACACTGGACATGAACTAACACTCTACAACAGAAAGTTTGAGCTTATCCTGCAAGCTGCTCCTGCTATTTAATTCCATTTCAGTCTTCACAAAGCCAGGCAAAGCTTCAGGAGCAGCACAGAATGGCCCATCGCAACTTTCCAGATTCCCCGGCTACACTGCATATTTCACAACTTAAAGGGAAGGGCCCCTCACTGATAGGATGGCAATGAATGCTGACCCCTGTCCCCCCTCCCCAGTCGTTCGTCCCCCACATCCCCACTTCCGATCGTTGGCACGGCTAAATCCAGGCAATGTTCCGAAGCATCTGATTGAGCGAACAGCACTTGCAACCAGGTGTACTGGAGAGAGCAAATAATACTAAAAGGAAGCCCTGTAATCCTGTACACCCATGATAAACCCTGCTGGGGGTACAATTCCTTGGAACACATAATTTTGCCAAGGGAACATTGCCCAGCACTGAGGGGAGGGACTGGGTGGTACACCCAGCTGATTATGGTTGGGATGAATCAAGGAGAAGTCCTATGATGGGCAAAAGACCTTGAGGCCTCCAGCAGCCTCCACTGACCATGCTTCCACTGACACTGCTTTTTCCTGGTAGCCATTGTAACGCTCATTAGTTTAATTGATCCCTGTCTGGTATTACTGATCTGTTGACTCACTGATGCTCATTGATTGAGCCTGGGCACAGCCTCAGAGCTAAAGTAAACAGAAGCTTCCAGATAGGCCCTGGACAGCATGCAGAAATCCAGTAATTACTGAGATATTTTAAAGCACTGTTAATTAAATCGGTTGCCAATAAGAACCACCATCACATCTGCATTGCTGTGAGGTAAATCAGATTTGTCAAATACACAACAGCCCTGTCTCTGTCCTTCAGTCAAATACGCATCGGGGCAAAAAGATATTGTTGACCTCCGACACCCGAGTAGAAACAAGACCCAAACATCACCGACTTGGCAGTTAAAATGGCAGATAAACACTCAGCTGGGTGGGGAAATAGAGCAGAGAGCACCAGACCCACCTTTTCCAACACCCAATCATCAAATTGTCAACAGGTAGGTTACAAGAGGTTGAAGTGGAAATAGTTCTATTTCCCTGGCTGGCAGCCTCGGCGTAACAAAATTCAGCTGAGAGAAATATTGGGCTGATTGAAGCTCCTCTCTCGGGGGTTCCCAGTTCTGTACCTATCCTCCCTCACCTCCCCCACACACGGGCATCACAGCATCCTGAGAACCAGCCAGTTTTTCTCTCGGCCCACGTGGGCACCTGCGGGCTTCCTGCCCGTTTCAGCAAGAACTACTCTTCGAGTGGTTAGCCTGAGTCCTGCACAGCCAGTCACCTCCAATCATGGACTTAACACCCGAGGGTGTTCTCTCACAGTAAAACTCCTTCTGGTTTCAATGCAACAAAAGAATGAGAGGATAACTTACAGAGCCCTGGAGTGCAGCCAGCTCCCAGACACAACTCTCCCCAAACCGATTGGAGGGCCAGCTGCAACATGAAAGGTCATTGATTAGCAAGGGAGCATCTCTAAATTACACATTTAAACCAATTAGCAAGGGAGTGTGTCTGAATTGCATGTTTGAACTGAAATGAAAAACTGACACAGAGTGAAGGGAGGATCCCCTTTATCCACATCCTCACTCCATGGGCAGGATTTTCACTCCCCCCACCATGTGGTTTGTTTTCCAGTGGTGGAGGTGGCTCACCACTGGCCACCGGTGTGACCCACCCTTCCCACCCCTGGGGGTCATAAGATGCCACCCGAAGATTTACACCATCTCATTGTTTGGATATCCATAGGCCTGCTCTGAAAACTCAAGTCTCCTTCCCTGAAGGAGTTAGAATCACAGAACTGTTACGGTGAAGAAGGAGGCCATTCGGCCCACCATCTCTGTACTGGCTCTCCAAGTGAGCATCAAGGCTTAGTGTCATTCTCCTGCCCTATCCTCGTACCCTTGCACATGGTTCGCACTGGCTGCTCGCTCACCTTTATGCCATTATCTCTCCTCCTCAAAACGACTATCTTTCTTCACTTTGAAGACTCATGACTCTTAGGGCAGGATTTCCAGGGAGACAAAAACAAAACAAAGAACAGGGAAGATTCCATGATTTAAAAAACGGAGGGTGGGATGTAGATATGGAACCCCTGCCCCCATTTCTGATAGCTCCAATTTTTTGGCAGCAGGAAGCAGGGTGTGATTCACGCAGGCGGGGAACCCAAACTTTCCTCATGTTTCCTCGAGGTGTCTAGCAGAGACCCAGGTTCGATTGCAGCCTCAGGTCACTGTCTGTGCAGAGGCTGCACGTTCTCCCCGTGTCTGCATGGGTTTCCTCCCACAGTCTGAAAGGCTGTTTAGGTAGATTGGCCATGCTAAATTCTCCCTCAGTGTAACCCAAATAGGCGCTGGAGCGTGGCAACTCAGGGATTTTCACAGTAACTACACTGCAGTGTTAATGTTGGACTACTTGTGACAATAATAAATAAACTTTAGCTCAAGTTACTTGCATACTTCTGCTTTAACTAAAGTTATTGCAGAAGGTCAGGGGACTTGGAGTTGGGGGTAGGGTGTTAGCGTGGATAGAAGATTAGTTGTCAAATAGGAGGCAGAGAGTGGGGGTCAACGGGTGCTATTCGGATTGGCGGATGGTGACTAGTGGAGTGCCCCAGGGGTTGGTGCTGGGGCCTCAGCTTTTTACCATTTATATAGATGATCTGGAGGAGGGAACCGAGTGTAGGGTGTCGAAATTTGCGGATGACACCAAGATTGGGGGAACGGCAAATTGTGCGGAGGGTGTGGAGAGTCTGCAGAAGGATCTAGATAGGCTGGGCGAATGGGCCAGGAAATGGCAAATGGAATTTAATGTTGGCAAGTGTGAGGTGGTCCACTTTGGTAGGAAGAATGGTAGGAAGGACTATTACTTACGTGGCGAAAAATTGCAGCAGGTGACGGTGCAGAGGGACCTCGGGGTCCTTGTGCATGAGTCGCAAAAACCCAGCTTGCAGGTGCAGCAGGTGGTCAGGAAGGCGAATGGGATGCTGGCCTTCATAGCGAGGGGGATTGAATATAAAAGTAGGGAGGTCTTGCTGCAGCTGTATAGGGCATTGGTGAGGCCGCAGCTGGAGTACTGTGTGCAGTTTTGGTCGCCGCACTTACGCAAGGATATTTTGGCCCTGGAGGGAGTGCAGAGGAGGTTTACTAGGCTGATACCGGAGTTGAGGGGATTGAGCTATGAGGAGAGGCTGAATGAACTAGGCTTGTACTCGTTGGAGTTTAGAAGAATGAGGGGAGATCTCATTGAGACGTATAAGATGATGAATGGGATGGATAGGATAGAGGTGGAGAGACTCTTCCCGCTCAAAAAAGACAGTAGGACTAGGGGGCACAGCCTCAAGATAAAGGGGGGGCGTTTTAGAACGGAGTTGAGGAGGAACTTCTTCACTCAAAGGGTGGTGAATCTCTGGAATTCTCTACCCGTTGAAGTGGTGGAGGCTGCCTCGCTAAATATTTTCAAGAAGCGGGTTGATGGGTTTTTGATAAGAGAGGGGATTAAGGGTTATGGGGAGAGGGCGGGAATGTGGAACTGAGCAGCGACAGATCAGCCATGATCTTATTGAATGGCGGGGCAGGCTCGAAGGGCCAGATGGCCTACTCCTGCTCCTATTTCTTATGTTCTTATGTCCTTATGTTCTTACTTGCATACATCTAACATACTTGTTCACCAGAATGTGGAGATGTCGGCTTTGGACTGGGTAAGCACAGTAGGAAGTCCCATAACACCAGGTTAAAGTCCCACAGGTTTATTTGGTAGCATGAGCTTTTGGAGCATTGCCCCTTCTTCAGGTGAGATGAAGGAGCAATACCTGAAAGCTTGTGCTACGAATTAAACCTGTGGGATGTTAACCTGGTGTAGTTACCAGACAAAGGGACACCTGAACCCCTTATCTGGGAGGGAGGTATGTGACCTACATCGCTCCAGCATCTACAGGCCATTGGGTACACACTCAGAGATCTGTGTGGCAGCACTCGATTGGACTCTATCGCTCAGGGTGATCAAGCCCTGACCGATTGGTTGGCAATAACCAAAAAGGGAGTGAAACCAAAGAGGTTTAAAGGTGCTGTACAACTGAGGAATCTTTCTCCTTCTCTCTCCCCAGGGAATGAACACCAACAACAGTGACCATCGCCAGCAACAACCAGCACGAGGAGAGCCACCACACCCAAGAAGGGAGGAAGCCCAGAGCCAGAGTCTCAGACCAGGTAGGACCAGGCTATGCAGAGGACCACACAGACCAACACACAGATAAAGGCCAATATCTGCCTGGGTCCATGCCAGTCACACAAAAGTTAAATCAAGGTCTAGTATTGGACTTGAACTTCTGCAGATAACTTAGTATTGATTGGGTGGGTGATTAACAATTGGGTGGGTGAATAAATATTACTGTACTAACAAGATGTCGACTCACAATTTTTTATCCACAGTATAAGGGTTAAAACAGGCTGTGTGGCAGGCACAGGACCAATGGTACCTTCAGCTGAGCCTCTGCATCCTTTTCATAATATGGAGACCAGAACTGCACACATTCTCCAGCCATGAATATTTCATAGCGCATTCCAATCCCAAATCTCCCGGGAGTGAAGCGAGTCAGGTTTAAATAACTCAGAACCTAATATGAGGCATAAATAATATTCATAATGTTCTCAAAGTTTGTGAACTTGCTGAGACGCTTTGGGGATGGGGGAATCAAGGCAAAACTTCACATTCAGTCAACAAGTCAAATGAGCTGATGAAGAGCGTGCGATGGTGCACCGTGTCTGCCGAACAGAGACAACACTGAGAGGGAAGTTGCAAAGCACAATCATCACTTCTCTGTTTCTGGCATTTCACCGACTGGGACTGGCCCTAATGGAGTTATTAAGGCAATTACGTGAAGTGGAATTCAATTGCATTGTCTTGTGCATATCAAGTGTGTCTGGTCTGTTCCAGGTTGATACTTCACTGCTCTTCTGTTCTGGCAATAAATAAAAGCAGAAACCGGTACGGGCCTTTGTGTGACAAATCCTCGCAGCAAGACTCATTCCATTCAGCTCAATCAGCACTCCTGCTCAAGCCCACTGCTCCTTTCCTCTCCTGTTCACCCCTCACTTCCATCTTACACATCCCACCGCAACTGACCAAAGGCAGCATTTCCATCGTCGATTCATTGTCTCACATGAGATCTCTTCTTTGAAACAAGGAGATCCAAGTTTAGTCTTATCCAAGTGCAGCTCGGGAATGAATCGGCCAGGAATGGTGCTTTTATTTCACAAAATAACCAGCAACCACAACCCTGTCCCAACCAGGACTGAAGGGTTCACAGATCATAGAACCCTACAGTGCAGAAAGAGGCCCTTCGGCCCATCGAGTCTGCACCGAACACAATCCCACCCAGGCCCTACCCCCATATCCCCACATATTATACCCACTAATCCCTCTAACCTACACATCCCTGGACACTAAGGGGCAATTTTAGCATGGCCAATTAACCTAACCCGCACATCTTTGGACTGTGGGAGGAAACCCACACAGACACGAGGAGAATGTGCAAACTCCACACAGACAGTGACCCAAGGCCGGAATTGAACCCAGGTCCCTGGAGCTGTGAAGCAGCAGTGCTGACCACTGTGCTACCGTGCCACCCCTCTCAGGGTCCTGCTTATACAGGGAGACAAGCTCCACCGGCTGGGGGCTGATTATCAGTCCTCGGGGAACCCAACTGGGAATCAATTCATGATTCCGCTTGCAATTCCTAGGGGCCATCACAAGATCCAACAACACTGAAGAAGCTCAATGCCATCCAGGAAAGCACATTTGCTTGGCACCCCATCCACCACAATCAGCCATTCCTTCACTGTGTCTGGGTTAAAGTTCTGGCACACCCTTCCCGACAGCACTGTGGGTGTACCTACACACGAGATGGACTGCTGCGGTTCGAGAAGGTGGCTCACCACCACCACCTTCTCAAGGGCAGCCAGGGATGGCCAATAAACGCTGGCCAAGTCAGTGATGCCCACATCTCATTACCAAACGCGTAAAGCAAAACACATGTCTTGCATCTCCCCCATCATCTTCAAGCACTGCCCTGCCCTGCACACTGGAGGTTAATCTTTCCACAGGGTTTCTCCTTATATCCAGATTGAATCAGATTCGCGTTTCCTCTTCCGCCTGTGGGGACAGCAATCTAATTAAACATTGTAAGATACTCTCTGCCATTTGTAAGAAGTCGGTTGGTCTTGAGAGCGTGGATGGCATTGTGTTGTGCTTGGGTGATGCTCGGGGCTGTCTTGTGAGTGCGGCTGATGAATCTGGTGTTAACGCACCTCCGGATGGTTTGGGCATACAAGTCCAGTCGAGGGCAGCGGCCTTCCGGAGGAGTCCAATTGGACTCCTTCCTCTTAGGTTGCTGCACTGCGGATCTCTCTGTCGGCTGTTCTGGTTCATTGGCTGTCTCACTGGGTTCACTGTTGGCCTCTTGGGGTGACTATCAACCTCTGCCATTTGGCCAGGAAGGTGCTACCATTTTCCATTCAGCAGATTTAAAGTTTATTCATTAGTGTCACAAGTAGGCTTCTGCATTGCAATGAAGTTCCTCTGGAAATCCCCTAGTCGCCACACTCTTGTGTCTCAAATTACAAGAATGTCATACCCCAAAATGATGTTTTCTGATCGAGGTCTCTCCAATTTGTATTTGAATGAACTTCAGAAACAGGAGCAGGGAATGTGATCCCATTGACTTAGCCCGAGAAGAGTCATGAACATTATGACTGATTTTCAAATCATTGAATTCCTACAGTGTGGAATGTGGCCATTTGGTCCATCAAATCTGCACTGACTATCCAACAGAGTACCTTACCCAGGCTTTAGCCCGTAATTCCACATATTTATCCCGTTAATCCTCCAGATTGTGTTTGTGTGTGTCTGTGAGTGTGCGCGTGTGGTTGTGTGTGTGTGGCTGTGTGTCTGTCTGTGTATGTGTGCGCACGTGTGTGTTTGAGTGTGTCAGTATCAGTGTGTGTCACAAAGTGTGCCAGTGTCTCTGAGTGTGCCTGAGAGTGTGTCAGTGTCTGAGAGTGTGTCGGTGTCTGTGTGTGTGTATGTCTGAGAGTGTGCCTGTGTGTGTGTGTGTGTGCCTGTGTGCCTGTGTGTGTGTGCCTGTGTGTGTGTGTGTATGTCTGAGAGTGTGCCTGTGTGTGTGTGTGTGTGTGTGCCTGTGTGTGTGTGCCTGTGTGTGTGTGTGCCTGTGTGTGTGTGTATTCTTGTACACAAAGAAGATAGAATCATAATCTACCTCAACTCCACAAATCACTAACATTCCCTCTGTGTCTAGAAACTGAACTAATCCATTTTCAGGCACTGTGAAGAGTTAAAAGAAACACACACGAGTCCAAACATTAGCTGCTGTAAGTCTGATATCTAAAACACATCCATTACAATGCAATCTGTTGATGAGAATACTGTATTTACCTAATAAAGCCTTCTTCAGCGTGTGACCCTGCAGCGTGACCCCAAGCGTATGTTTTGATGGATGAAGTTACGATCAGCAAGCAGGCCAGAAGAACTTGTTCAATCCTGTTGGTGAAGACAAATAGGAAACTTCTTACTCTTAAATCTGGGGACGAAGACTGGAACAACACAACAGGAGAACTTTCATACCATACAACCAGAGGATCCCTGCGGAGCAGGAAGGAGGCCATTCAGCCCAACGAGTCCACACCGACCCACTGACAGAGCATCCCAATCCCCGTAACCCCATGCACTTACCTCACCAATCCCCCTTAGACACCATGGGACAATTTAGTTTGCCTCATCCACCTAACCTGCACACCTTTGGACTGAGGGAGGAAACCGGGAGCACCAAAAGGAAACCCACGCAGACACAGGGAGACTGTGCAACCTCTGCATAGACAGTGACCGAAGGCTGGAACTGAACTTGGGTCCCTGGCGCTGTGCTAACCACCGTGCCACCCATTTCATTTTCACAAGAAGCGGGAATTAGTTAGAAAGGAGTATGGTAGGAACTGAAGGAACTTCCATCATACAGGCGGACTGAGGTATTTCATATTGAGACCTTAGCTGATGGCTGTGGCTCACACAATTTACAATTAACTTTAACATGCACACCGACCAACGCTGGTTCTTGATCAAACATTGCCTCAGTCTTCACATGAAACATCAGCAACATATCCCCAAGATTGACTTCCTTTCTCAAGCTTGTTTCAAATGCTTCCACGCAGTCCCAACCCTCTCCTCACCGAGCCAACCTCCAGCCTTACAAGCCTCTGAGATAGAAATCTCTACAGTGCAGAAGGAAGCCACTCGGCCCATCGAGGCTCCGCGTACTCTCCCAAAGAGCATCTTACCCAGGTCCCCGCTTCGGTCTCCCCCCCCCCACCCCCACCCCTATTTGATATGGGGAGGCGATGGCCGAGTGGTGTTCTTCATCCAGTAACTCAGCTAATGTTCTTGGAGCAGAAGGAGGCCATTCAGCCCAACAAGTCCACACCGAGCCTCTGACAGAGCACTCCGCCCAAACTCAATCCCTGTAACCCCACGCACTTACCTCACCAATCCCCCTGAAACATTATGGAACAATTTAGCCTGGCCTAATCCACCCAACCCACACATCTTTGGAGTATGGGGGGGAACCGGGAACACCCAAAGGAATGATGTGGAGATGCCGGCGTTGGACTGGGGTAAACACTGTCAGAAGCCTGACAACACCAGGTTTAAGTCCAACTGATTTATTTGAGAGTAAACTCACAAGCTTTTGGGGTTTGTCCCTTCGTCAGGTGAAACCAAAGGAAACCCATGTTCGAATCCCGCCACGGCAAATGGTGGAATTTGAATTCAATTAAAAAATCTGGAATTAGGAATCGACTGATGGCCGTGAAACCATTGTCAGAAAAACCCATCTGGTTCATTCGTGTCCTTGAGGGAAGGAAATCTGCCGTCCTTACCCGGTCTGGCCTACATGTGACTCCAGAGCCACAGCAATGCGGTTGACTCTCAACTGCCCTCTGATGGGCAATAAATGGTGGCCCAGCCAGCGTCACCCATGTCCCATGAATGAATAATGAAAAAGGTGGGTGAAGCACCTTTGGGGAGGTGTGGGAGGAGGCGGGGAGTGGGGGGGGGGGGTGGTGCAGGGAGATGGTGGGCTTCGCTGTTTTCAAGGCGTTAGACAAAGGCAAGTTGTTGTTGTTGGAGTGGGATCTGAACCCAGTGACTCAGAGGTAGGAATACTATCCCAGTGGTACCACATCGGAGAGGTGTTAGTGCAGGGATGAAACAAGCAGAGACCAACACCCTGAAAGAAAATACTAATGTCAGCGATGTACAGCTTTCCTAATCGACCCCAAAACGACAGGTCCAACTGTCGCAGCCTGAGGTTTAATTGGATTTGATCTCAGCTGCAGAAATCCAGTCCCTTCTCCAGGGAGTTAAATTCACATGAGCAGGACAAATGATCAAACACTGTATATCAAACAAAAAAATATCAATGGTGATTATAACTTTACTGCCTTTTATTACCCATGAAATCAGCAAAATTTAATTTTCTTGTGAATTTTTATCGCTCGATTGGATGAGTTGGATTGTCATTCCTTTTAAAGGGACATTACTGTGTGTTCACCACTCAGGAATCTCCTGTCCAATCTTCACCCCTCTTCACCCCAGAACAGCACTCGGTACCTCAGCAGCTGGAAGGTATCCAAAACCCTCAGTTCACCTTCCCGAGTGTAGAATTCTGCTTGACGCGTATGTCTGTATGTGAATATGTATGGCAATGTGTGTGTATATATATATATGTGTTTGTATATGTATGTGTACATGTAAATGTGTGTGTGCACAGATAAATGTGCCTGTGTGTAGAAGTGTGGGTGTACATGTATGTATGTGTGTATATCTGCATATGTATGTGTGCATATGTGTGTACATGTATATGTGTGTGTTCTGTGCGTGTCTATGTATGTGCATGTTTGTGTGTCTGTGTTTGTGTATTTGTGTGTGTAAATGAGTGTATGCATGCGTTTATCTCTGTGTATAAGCATGTTTGCATGTGTGTGTACATATATGGATGTGTGTATGTATGTGTGTGCATGCCTGTACATATGTGTGTTACATGCCAGTGTATGCCTCATGTACAATACCAGCCAGCCGTTATCTCTCCTCTCATGCAAGTTTCATGATGTACAATACAGGGTGTATCTTTACCTCTCCACGTTCCAATGCCTGCTTCCCAAGTCCAGTGTTGGAGGGATTAATACCAGCAACATTTCCCCAAAGACCAACTTCCTTTAGCATACTTGGCACAGACGATTTATTTTAATTAATTTTTAATAAGATGATGTTCGACAATGTATTAAATAGGATAGAGCATGAAATCAATTTGTGCTGCTCACAAAAACACATTTCTGCTCCGTCCCAAACACACTGCGAGGTGATGCAGCGACAAGCTGGCTGAATGGAACAAGCCCACACACACACACCGTTTGCAGCAGGTTCACACGCACTGTGTCTACATTCAATACAACACCAATCTGAAAGGACAGATACTTCCCACCATAAACATCCCTTCAGGTGATGCCAATGCTGGTTTTATTGAGACTGGGGGATGGGGGAGGGGAGGGGGGGATGTTTTCCTGTCCCGCCCATCCTGGGAATTGTAGGTGCTGGGGTGGACCATGCGATGGTCTGTTGACCGCAGGCAGAATTTTCTCGGATTTGGGGTGGACATGGCTAGAAAATCCCATCGTCATGGTTGGTGGTGAGGATCCGCTCGCTCATCATGTATCACACAGTAGATACACTTGAGTCTGATCCTGTTCTCACCACCCCACCAGACAACCGCAGGACGAGGACAGGGAAGAACGAGGGCTATCAGCCCGTTGTGTCCCTGTGTCTGCTCTTGCCTGCAGCCTTGGCACCACCCAACAACCTCATCACCATTCAGGACAAAGCAGCCCACTTGAGAAGCACCCCCTCCAGCATCTTCAGCATCCACACACCGTTAGGCAATGGTCTCGTGGTATAATCACCAGACCATTAATTTAGACCTGGGTTCGAATCCCACCACGGCCGCTGGTGGAACTTCAATTCAATTAAAAGAAATCTGGAATTAAGAAGCTACTGATGACCATGAAACCCATTGTCAATTGCTGGAAAAGCCCACCTGGTTCACTCATGTCCTTTAGGGAAGGAAATCTGCCATCCTTACCCAGTCTGGCCTACATGTGACTCCACAGCCACAGCAATGTGGTTGGCTCTCAACTGCTCTTGGGCAACTAGGGATGGGCAATAAATGCTGGCCCAGCCAGCAAGGCCCATGTCCCATGAATGAATAAATTGAATTAAACATACCCTGCACCATTGGCCATGTGATGACTTCAATCAGGCAGATGAGGTTGGCCTGCTGGACTATGAACTCCCTGATCAAGTCCAAATTGATGGCCCAGTCAGGGAGCCTCATGTTCCCTATTTAAAGCAGGTGTGTCAGTGTCTCTGCCTGCTGAAGCAGGAACATACAGAGAGCACTCTGTTGTGTCGTACATCTTGTAAATAAAGTAACTTTAGGTGACGAGACCTGCGCCTCCATGGATTTATTACAAAACACACAGTGGAAGCAATCTGTATCATCTGCAAGGTGTACTGTGGCAACTTGTCAAGCCTCCTTCCCAATCTCCTTCCAAACCCTCTCCCACCCAGAAGAACAAGGGCAGTAGATACTGGAGAACACCAACCACCAAGTTCTCCTCCGAACCACTCACTATCCTGACTTGGAAATACACTGGTCATTACTTCACTGTCAGTAGGTCAAAACCTTAGATCTCTCTTCCTAAAAGCAGTGTGTGTGTGTTACGACACACAATGGATGGCTCACTAACACCTTCTCAAGAACAATTAGGGATGGGGAACAAGTTATGTTCCATTGAGCAGCACACCATCCAATGGAAGAATAATTCTTTAAAAAAACTCTGTGTTACTTCCTTGCCTTTTCTCCATTGCCCACAATACATTTCTCTCCAGATAGTTTAGCAATTCTCTGGAGAAGGCCGTGACTGACTTTGCTCCACCATTGTCTCCTGTATTCCAGGTTTCACCCGCTCACCGAATGACAAAAGATTTTTCTCGTGTTCCTGTTGCCTTTTCTTGTCAATCACCTTAAACCAATTCCCTTTCATTCTGAAAGGATTTGATTTCTTATTGTCACAGTGAGAAGTATTGTTTCCTGCGTGCTATACAGACAAAGCATGCCATTCATAGAGTATATAGGGCAGAAGGAAAGGAGAGGGTGCGGAATGCAGTGTTACAGTCATAGCTGGGGTGTAGAGAAAGATCAACTGAATGCAAGGTAAGTCCATTCAAAAGTCTGATGGTAGCAGGGAAGAAACTGTTCTCGAGTTGGATAAAAGCAAATTACTGCGGATGCTGGAATCTGAAACCAGAAGAGAAAATGCTGGAAAATCTCAGCAGGTCTGGCAGCATCAGTGGACAGAGAAGAGAGCTGACATTTGGAGTCCAGATGACCCTTTGTCAAAGTAAGTTCTTGAGTTGGTCGGTACATGACCCCAGACTATTGTATCTTCTTCCTGATGGAAGAAGGTGGAAGAGAGAATGTCTGGGGTCCTTGATTACGCTGGCTGCTTTTCCCAAGGCAGTGGGGAGTGTGGACTGAGTCAATGGATGGGAGATTGGTATGCTTAATGGACTGGACTACATTCACAACCCTTTGTGGTTTCTTGCAGTCTTGGTCAGTGCAGGAGCCATACCAAGCTGTGATACAACTGTTGCATCTATACAAACTGCTGATAGTCATAGCTGATATGACAAATTTCCTTTGCCTTCTGAGAAAGTAGAGCCATGGCTTGGCTGATGAGGCACCTCAGACGGTGCAGCACTCCCCTGGAACTCAGCGGTCAGTAGTGTTACCTCACAGTGCCAGGGAACCGTGTTCAGTTTGTAGATTGAGTCTGCACGTTCTGCCCCGCGTTTGCGTGGGTTTCCTCTGGGTGCTCCAGATTCCTCTCTGATGTGTGGGTTAGGTGGATTGGCCGTGCTAAATTGCCCCTTAGCGTCAGGGGGCTTAGTTGTGTAAATACGTGGGGTTGTAGGGATAGGGTCTGGGCGGGATTGTGGTCAGTGCAGACTCGATGGGCCGAACAGCCGAGGAAGCCTGGGCCGACTCCCAGTAGAAGACAGGCAGTCGGGAAAGTATCAGCTCCAGCACTCGAACAGACTGGGAATGAGCAGAATGCTTGGCAGCCGATCTGGCTGTTTGTTGATGAAACCCAGCCAAGGTCTGAAACAAAGCATCCTGGAATCTTGACTGGGATGAAACTCCTTTGATAGTTCAGCGATCAAGGGTAATGAGTTCTGTCTCTACTCCCAGCTGGCAACCTTCGCAAATGTTAGCATTTCAAGGACGCAAAGTCATTTCTGTTGCAGTCCGCTTACCAACACAGGCAATAAACTCAATGAGGGAAATCAAGCTATTCTAGCTGGTCCCCTTCCCCAGGAAGATGCAGATGTCGACACGCACTTTCAAATATCTGTACAAAAATGAACTGAAGAAGCGCAGCTATTGCTCGCTGATCTTCAAACTGCTGTGGTCTGACAATCGAAGCAAACTGCACAGCAGGAACAGGAGGAGGGAGCACTCTCATCAATCTGGACAGGCTGAGTCGTGCGCGGCCTACTTCCAGGCTCTATATTCTATCTTCAAGTCTGACAATCGACCATTCCCTCACTGCAGCTCAGACCCAGATTCTCTGCTGAGGTTGTGGAGTGGGGCTTGAAGCTGGAACTCCCTAACCCAGAGGTGGCACGGTGGGTTAGCACTGCTGCCTCGCAGCGCCAGGGAACCGGGTTCGATTCCCGGCTCAGCGCACGGTGGGTTAGCACTGCTGCCTCGCAGCGCCAGGGAACCGGGTTCGATTCCCGGCTCGGGTGACTGTCTGTGTGGAGTGAAGTTTATTTATTAGTCACAAGTAGGCTGACATGAACACTGCGATGAAACTGCTGTGAAAATCACCACACTCCAGGGCCTGTTCGGGTACACTGATGGAGAATTTAGCATGGCCAGCGCACCTCACCATCACGTCTTTCGGACTGCGGGAGGAAACCGGAGCACCCGGAGGAAACCCACGCAGACACAGGGAGAACGTACATGCTCCGCACAGACAGTGACCCAAGCCGGGAATCGAATCCGGTCCCTGGCACTGTGAGGCAGCAGTGCTAACCCACTGTGTCACCGCGTCGCACATTCTTGTTTGCACATTCTCCCCGTGGCTGCGTGGGTTTCCTCTGGATGCTCTGGTTTCCTCCAACACTCCAAAGATGTGCGGGTTTGGATGATTGGCCAGGCTAAATTGCCCCTTAGTGTCGGTGGGGGGGGAGGCGGGGGGGGTGGCGGGGGTTGGCAGGGTAAATATGTGGGCTTATAGGGATAGGATGAGATTGTGGTCAGTGCAGCCTCGATGGGCCGAATGGCCTCCTTCTGCTCTGTCGGGATTTTACGATTCTATGAGAGAGGGAGCTACTGTCTGAGCCCACCTGGAAACCCCCTTCCAGAAAGGGGAAGGGGTATTAAATATCCTGCAGCGAGGGGATATCTCAGCCCCCACTGACTCTGTCCTGAGAGCCCTCCACGTCCTTCCAAGTCTTACCAAAGACAACAGCTTTGCTCAGATGCACGCTGTCCTCAAGTGTCCAACAGCGAACTCCAGCTGACACTGTCAAACAAAACTCAGGTAAGCAAATTTTACCTCTCCAAACAGAGTGTGTGTCTCCAGGCAGATACACACAGTGAAGAGCTGCAGGAGGCTGGCGAGGAAATGCTGTTAACCCCTAACGATACCCACTGCAATTCCCACACAGAACGCAAACAGTACAACGATATATATTTTGACAAAGGCAAAATGCACTGGATGCGAGAATCTGAAACCAAAATAGAAAACGCTGGGAAATCTCAGCAGGTCTGACAGCGTCAGTGGAGAGAGAGAGAGAATCGAGCCACTGTTCTGAATCAGGTCATAGAATCCCGGCAATGCAGAGAGAGGCCATTCAGCCCATTGACTCTGCATCGACCACGATCCCACCCGGGCCCTATTCCCGTAACCCCACATATCCGCCCTGCTAGCCCCCCCTGACACTTGGGTCAATTTAGCATGGCCAATCAACCGAACCCGTGCATCTTTGGACGGTGGGGGGAAACCAGAGCACCCGGAGGAAACCCACGCAGACACGGAGAGGGGAGAACTTTTAAACTCCACACAGACAGTGACCCGAGGCTAGAATTGAACCTGCGTCCCTGGCATTGAGAGTTTCTGGATTAATAGTCTCGCGATAATACCACCAGGCCGTGACGTTCCCCTCCAGCACCTTGTATTATACTCAAGGCACTCCTAAAAACGCCAGATTTCACTGTCCTTCTCTGCAACAAAGGCCTGTTCCTTCCACAAGAAACAAATTCAGAGAAAGGAAAATATCAGAGAGTTGGAGTATTGGGTCAGCTGTGGTCACCAGATTGCGAGAAGGACATGGATGTTTTGGAGAGAGCACAGGGAAGGTTCACCAGGATATTTGCTCGTCTCGAAGGTGTCGGCTATGAGGAGACATTGAATAAGCTGAGATTTTTCTCACTGGGAAGACGGAAGTTGAGGGGAGACCTGGTAGAGGCCTACAAAATTCTGAGAGGGATGGACAAGGTGGAGAGTCAGAGGCTTTTCCCCAGGGTGGGAGAGTCAGTTACAAGGGGTAAGTTTTGGGGAGATGTGCGGGGGGATGTTTTTCCACGCAGAGGATGGTGGTGCACCGCCAGAGGAAGTGTTGGACACAGGCACATTAGCAACGCTCAAGGTGCATCTTGATAGACACATCAACAGGAGACGAACAGAGGGATAGAAACTATGTCTCAGCACAGGCTTGATGGGCTGAAGGGCCTATCCCTGTGCTCTTTGTCATATGTAGTTTGGTTGTAAAGGCCAGTATTCTGTTGGTACTTTGGAGTTTTTTTTTTGCTGAGCCACGTCAAGGAGCAAGAGGAGGTGCGAGGGGCCTGACCCTGCGCTGTGTGGCTCTTTGTGCTGGAAGGGAAGTTTGCCAGGAACACAGAGAGTGCGTGTGTGGTAATCTGGTATGATAAACCTTACAGATTGGAATTTCAGTTTGAAAAAAGAAAGCATGTTGTGTGTTATCTGCTGCTGCCACATGAAAGCAGAGCAGAAACAGTGCAGTTGTTTCTCAAGGCAAGCAACACCTCAATGGTTTCATTCAAAGAGAAGAATCGAAATGAATCTTGTGTGAAGTATCCCATTATTGATATTTTGAAATGTTAGAAGGCAATTTGAAGCATAATGATCAGAATGATGGGATCAATTTGTGAAGCTAAAAAGTTTCAGCAAACATTTCTTTCTGTAAGATAAGACTTTGATGCACATTTTCTTTCCATTTAATTAAGCTTTAAATCCATTTACCAATGTGAAATTTAGCTGTTCAGCTCAGCCAGGTTCCCAGTCGAACATCTGCGGCTGTTTCCGTTGAGCTGTCAGAGTTGTCCTCGGGGCACTCCGGTCCGATACGCAGCTCAAAACCAGGCCATTCGGCCCAGCAGCTCCCTGCTGGTGTCGCTGCCCCAGGTGAGATGAGGCAAGGGGAAGTCAGTACACGGCTTCGCTTGTCGGTGCCCAAGGGCTGCCACTGCTACTGGAAGGTGTGAACCCCGGATTGAACTCGATGTGGACATCTCTGCCACACAACAATTCCCTTTGGGGAATTTCACAGTAACTTCATCGCAGTGTTAATGTAAGCCTCACTTGTGACTAATAAATAAAACTTAAACTTGAAACACATCAGTGTAATCCCCGCTCGCACATCACTCCGTACTGCTAACAGGTTATTTGGCTGGCACGGTGGTTAGCACTGCTGCCTCATCGCTCCAGGGACCCGGGTTTACTTCCAGCCTCGGGTCACTGTCTGTGTGAAATTTCCACTTTCTCCTCTTGTGTCTGTGTGGGTCCCCCACTGGGTGCTCCAGTTTCCTCCCACACTCCGAAGATTTGTCCTGCATCTTGTGAACAGGACATACCTGGGCAATTTTCCACATTGTTGGGTAGGTGTTGGTGTTGTAACTGTACTGGAAGAGCTTGGCCAGGGGAGTGGCACGTTTTGGAGCTTCAGTCTTCAGTCCTGTTGCCCGAATGTTATCAGGGCCCATTGTCTTTGCAGCATCCAACACCTCCATCTGTTTCTTCACATCATGTGGAGTGAATCAAATTGGCTGGAGTCCGGCATCTGAGATACTGGGGACCACTGGAGGAGGCTGAGATGGATCATCCACTCGGCACTTCTGGCTGAAGATTGCTTTATCTGTTGTACTGATGTGCTGGGCTCCCCCATCACTGAGGATGGGGATATTTGTGGAGCCTCCTCCTCCAGTGAGTTGTTGAATTGTCCATCAGCATTCCCAACTGGATGTGGCAGGACTGCAGAACTTCGATCTGATCCATTGGTGTGGGATCGCTGAGCTCTGTCTATCACTTGCTGTTTATGCCCTTAGATATGCAAGTAGCTTCACCAGGTTGGTACCCATTTTTAGGTCTGCCCGGTGCTGCTCCTGTCTGCACTCTCCATTGAACCAGAGCTGATCCTCTGGAGTGAGGGTAATGGTCGAGTGGGGGATATTCCGGGCCACGAGGTTGTGATGGAGAACAATTCCATTGCTGTTGATGGCTACAGCACCTCATGGATGCCCAGTCTTGAGTTGCTGGGTTGGATCGAAGTCTGTTCCATTTAGCACGATGATAGTGCCACACAACATGATGGAGGTTATTCTCAATGTGAAGGTGGGACTTTGTCTCCACAAGGACTCTTACCTAAACTGTCATGGACGGGTGCATCTGCAGCCAGCAGATTGGGAAGGATGAGGTGAAGTATGTTATTTCCTCTTGCTGGTTCCTGCTGTAGACCCAGTCCAGCAGTTATATCCCCGAGGACCCCTGACCAGCCCGATCAGTCGTGCTGCTGCTGAGTCACTCTTGGTGGTGGACATTGAAATCCCCCACCCAGAGTACATTTTGCACCCTTGCCACCCTGAGCGCTTCCTCCAAGAGTTGTTCAACATGGAGGAGGACTGATTCATCAGCTGAAGAACGACGCTACGTGGTAACCAGTAAGAGGTTCCCTTGCCCTGTTTAACCTGAAGCCACGAGTCTTCATGGGGTCCAGAGTCAATGTGAAGGATTCACAGGGCAACTCCTTCCTGACTGTATATCACCGTGCCACCACCTCTACTGGGTCAGTCCTGCTGGTGGGATAGGACATACCCAGAGATGGGAATGGTGTCTGGGGTGTTATCTGTAAGGTATGATTCTGTGAGAATGCCTATGTCAGGCTGTTGCTTGACTATCCGTGAGACAGCTCTCCCAGTTTTGGCACAGGCCCCAGAGGTTAGTAAGGAGGATCGACAGGGCTGTTTGTTTTGCCGTTGTCTTTTCTGGTGCCCAGGTCGATGTCAGGAAGTCCGTCAGGTTTCATTCCTTTGTTGAGACTTTGTAGCGATTGTTACAACTGAGTGGTTTGCTGGGTCATTTCAGAGGGCAGTTGAGAGCCAACCACATTGGCTGTGGCTCTGGAGTCACATGTAGGCCAGACCGGGGTAAGGGTGGCAGATTTCCTTCCCTAAAGGACATTAGTGAACCAAATGGGGTTTTTTGACAATCGACAATGGTTTCACGGTTATCAATAGACTCTTAATTCCAGATACTTTTTGTTGTATTCAAAATCATCTGCCATGGTGGGATTCGAACCCAGGTCCCCAGAACATTATCTGGGTTTTTAGATGAATAGTCGAGCGATAATACCACTAGGCCTTCACCTCCCCATGATTGAGTGGCAGAGCAGACTTGATGGGCCGAGTGGTCTAATTTTGCTCCTCTGGTCTTATGGTCTCATGTCCGGATTTTACGATTCACTGTGTGGTGTGGTCGGTCACGTCCAAGCTTGCAGAGAATTCAGGAAGGACAAGGGTGGCGGGGGGTGGCGGGGAGGTGGAGGAGTGGGGGGGCGGGTAGCGGGGATAAGCTTTGATTTTGCTCAGAGCCAGTCCTGCCATTGAGAATGGGAATCTGGCTGGTGCCAGGAAAGGTGGGAATGAAGGCAGCACGTTCCAGGATCTGGGAGGGGAAACGGCAGGTTGGAGACGGAGAACGATGGCTGATCTGAAAGGGGAGTGGGGAAGGAGTCTCCTGGGCCCCTTTGAGATCAGCTAACTGAACAGGGAAGAGCAACTGATTCAGTATCGCTTCGGCAGGCAGGCTGGCTGGGAGAAGTCACCTTGGCATTTGGTCGACGTGGTTGTGTGTGAGCAAACACTGGGGCTGAGCTGTAATAAATATTTGTACCTCTCGAGTCTCGGTGACCTAAGCACCCGAGTGCTCTAACTAGCAAGAAAAGCAGCTGCTCACGCGCTCTCGGCAAATACAGCACTTAAATAATCACTTCTGCAGCTAATGCCTCGAATCATCGTGTTTCTCTTAAGCACTCTGACCTTTCCCATCCTCACGGATCCGTCAATTATCACAACACGCACTCCACAACCAGAGTAATTACCCGCCCAGACTGGGTGTGAAGGGGCTGTCTTCAAAATTCTCAAACAACAACACACAGCCAATGAAGTGAGGAGGGGAGAGCTAAAAGGGAGGAAATGCCAGTGTTAGCAATCAGCGCCACATGCAGCGAATGCCAGCCAGTTGCAGCGTATTTTTGGGTGGCCACCCTTCATTAAAAAGTCTCACCACACCCAAGTCCAAGTCCAAGAGGTTTATTTGGTAGCACGAGCTTCCAGAGAGCGCTGCCCCTTCATCAGGTCAGTGAAGAGATGGGTTCACAAACAGGACATATATATATAGACACAGACTCAATTTACAAGCTAACGGTTGGAATCCCCCACTCTGCGATTCTAACCATGCAGACGCTACAACAAAGGATGAACGAACACCGCTCGACAATCACCAGGCAGGACTGTTCTCTTCCAGTCGGGGAACACTTCAGCCGTCACGGGCGTTCAGCCTCTGATCTTCGGGTAAATGTCCTCCCAGACGGCACAGAGTCGCTGAGCAGAGACTGACAGCCAAGTTCCGCACACACGAGGACGGCCTCAACCGGGATCTTGGGTTCAGGTCACACCATCTGTAACCCCCATGACTTGCCTGGACTTGCAAAATCTCATTATCTGTCCTGTCTGGAGACAATTCATATCTCTTTAAATCTGTGCTTAACCCTCTCCCCACTCAAATTGTCTGTATCTGTAAAGGATAGATTACCTGTAAAGACTCGCATTCTAACCATTATCTTGTAATTGAGTTTGTGTCTATATAGGCCCTGTTTGTGAAACAAATCCTGCACTCACCTGATGAAGGAGCAGCGCTCCAAAAGCTCGTGCTATCAAATAAACCTGGTGTTGTGGGACTTCTTACCGTGTTTACCCCAGTCCAACGCCGGCATCTCTACATCATATTTTATCCTCAGACTCTATTAAGTAAACATGGTGTTGCAGGGCAATATCAGGGATCATGTCTTTTATATTTTAATTTACCTGTCCATTCATATTTTGTTTGATTTCAGTGTAATACACCACAGGGTCACATAGGGCAAGCCCAGAGAGCCAGGCCTCACCAGAGGGAAGAAAAGGGTTAACACACACGGCTTGTGATCTGTTCTGCTGTCACATAACGATTAACGCACGCTCTCAACTTCTAACAATAGTTTTGTGCAGGAGATCTTTCCAAGTCATTACCATAATGAGAGTACTGGCAATGAGACAGCTCGGGTCCATAGAATCGAGGGAGGTCATAGTCTTCTGGAAAACACGGTCACCTAGTGGGGTGGGGGATCGATTAACACATTGTTGTGGATCTGTTGGACAAACATAATGCTTTGACATTATAATCGGATAAATGGGAGATGTCCGGAGAAATGATTAGCAGGGGTGTACTGAACAATGTATTTTGCATGATGAGATTAAAAGAACCATCTTGTATCCAACTCGAGGAATTACTATGATAATGTAAAATTTTGGGATTTGGCAAAGTATGATAGTCTGTACGAATCTACGATGTAAACACAGTAAGAAGTCTCTCACAACACCAGGTTAAAGTCCAACAGGTTTATTTGGTAACAAACACCACTCGCTTTCGGGGCTCTGTCCCTTTGTCAGATGAGTCACCTGACAAAGGAGCAGCGCTCTGGTAGCTTGTGCTACCAAATAAACCTGTTGGACTTTAACCTGGTACTGTGAGACTTCTTACTGTGTTTACCCCAGTCCAATGCTGGCATCTCCATATCAGATCTACGATGGGCAGGGAGAACTTGCAGGCAAACTTGGAATTGAGACTTGAGTTCATCTCTGCCTCAGGCATCTAGAATCAGAACTTTTCTTGAAGTTTGACACGGTCTCTAAAGCCCGACTTATTTTATTTCCCTCCTCCACATGGGTAAACTTCTGAGCTGCCATTGTCTTCCCAGTGTTCTGGCAGTCTGCAAAGCCCAACATTTCAGTGACCTTCCCTTCACAACAACAACATTCATCGCTGAAATATTAACACCAACCGTCAACTAGATCTTTATCACAGCTTTTACATGCATATCGTTACCTGGTGCTGTGGCTAGTGATGACAGAGGCTCCATTTCAGCCAGTTTGATTCACCCCGCATAATATCGGGAGGGCGATGGCCGAATGGCATTATTGCCAGACAATTAATCCACAAACTCAGCGAATGCTCTGGGGACCCAGGTTCAAATCCTGCCACGGCAGATAGTGAAATTTTAATTCAATAATAAGGAAATATCTGGAATTGTGAATCTTCTGATGACCATGAAACTGTTGTCATTTGTCAGAAAACCCCACTTGGTCCACGAATGTCCTTCAGACAAGGAAATCTGCCACCTTGACTCAGCCTGGCCTACATATAACTCCAGAGCCACAGCAATGTGGTTGACTCTCAACTGCCCTCCAAGGGCAACCAAGGATGGGCAATAAATGCTGGCCCAGCCAGTGACGCCCAAGTCCCACAGATGAATAGAAAAGGGTTCAAGAAAGGGCTGAAGGCATGGGATGCTGAAAAGCATCTTTCCAACAATATTCCTGAAGACTTGAGCTCCAGGGCTAGCTGCATCTGTAACCAAAGCTTTTTCAACCCTGCATCAACTCCAAACAGTGGAAAACTGCCCAGGTATGTCCTATCCTGGAAAAACAGGACAACTCCACCCAAACCAATTCCCTTCTTGACTTTCAGGTTCCAGAAAGGGAGTTGAACCCAAATCTCTTGTTTCAAAGTTAGGAGTGTTATCCATTATGCCACAAGATCCCCTCACTCCACTGTTTTTGAATTGAATGAATTTAAGTTCTTCAGCTGCCGGGGTGGGATTTGAATCAACATCCCGGCATTATCGCGCAAGCCTTGGGATTACAAAACGCAAGTGAGAGCAGGAAGCACAGGAAATACTCTGGGCAGGGTTAAGGGATACTTACGGACAAGGTGGGTTTTGAGGGGAGAGGGAGTTAGGGCAGCTGATGGCACGATTGCCAATGCTGGAAAGACTCAAATCGGGAAAACCACGAAAGAACAATTTGTCATGAAACAGGTACAGGCCCTTTGGCCCACCAAGCTTGTACCAAAATGCGGTTTCTATCTCTCTGTCCCTCCTGTCAGAGTCTATTAAGATCTACCTTGAAGGTTGCTAATGTGCCTGCCGCCACCACCTCCACTGGCAGTACATTCCAGGCACCCACCAAGCTCTGTGTGAGAAACCCTCCTCGCACGCCTCCCCTAAACTTACCCCCTCTCACCTTCAGTCTGTGCCCTCTTGTAGTTGACCTTTCCACCCTGGGGAAAAAGCCTCTGACTCTCCACCCAACCTTTGCCTCTCATGATTTCGTAGACCTCTTGTCAGGTCGCCCCTCAGCCTCCTTCTTTCCAGTAAAAGCAATCCGAATTTACCCAACCTCTCTTCATACCTGGAACCCTCCAGACCGGGCAATGTCCTGCTCAACCTCTTTTGCGCCCTCTCCAAAGCATCCACATCCTTCGGTAATGTGGTGAACTGAACTGCACGCAATATTCCCAAGTACGGTGTAATGATGCTGGAACTGGGTGAGCCCGGAGGTTTCAGAGGGTCCCTACACTGAAGGAGAAGAGAGGGAGTAAGGAGTGGGGATTGCCAATGGAATGATAATATCAGTGTTCAAAGAGAAATTTTGAGCAGTGCAATTTTTGAATGGCCCCCTGAATTCCTTTGTTCCCCCTGGGAGCAGTGTCCAGCCAATTCCTCTGATGTTTCCTTGGGGGAAAGCTGAGGAGCTCCTGGAAGGGTGGCAGCCTCTGAACTGTTGGACACCTCACACCAATCTTAAGTGAAGGGGGAGCACGTTCACAGGTTCCCCCGTCCCACTGGAAGCTGTTCTCCAATTTTAATTCTGCAGGCTGATTCACCACAGAACCACTGAATCCCTGCAGTGCAAGAGCAGGCTATTCAGCCCATCGAGTCTGCACCGACCACAATCCCACCCAGGCTCTATGAACATTTACCTGCTAATCCCCCCCAACAACAGTCTCAATTTAGCACGGCCAATCAACCTAACCTGAGGAAACAGGAGCACCCGGAGGAAACCCACGCAGATACGGGCAGAACGTACAAACTCCACACAGACAGTGACCCGAGGCCGGGAATCGAACCTGGGTCCCTGGCGCTGCGAGGCAGCAGTGCTAATCAGTGTGCCGCTGTGCATGCCCTATATATGAGCTGACTTTCTGGATAATACCACTCAGCCATTGCCTGCACATTAAGCCGAGGGCCTCATCGCAGGGAGTGTCTGTGCATTTGCCCCTGCTGTTTCTGCCCCTGTAATTGTTGCTGCTTCCTGCAGAGAAGGACGCTGCTACAGAACACAGAATCAGGGTTTACAAATGCCAGTCACAAGCTGTGCTGATCTAACAAGAGGTTTATTTTAATACTCTGTCACACGCTGATGTTAGTTGGCAGCAGACCAGAATGCTGGCACAGATTACATGGCACCGTGTTCGAGACGCACAGGGATGTACCTCAAAGGTCAATATTTATCCCTCAACTTTTGTGTTTCCAATGGTGTTTACCAGAAACTGCAGCCTTACTGCAGTAATGATAACCACCCACCCCCCACTCCCCAGGATAAGTTACAAAGGCTGAAGCTAACCTAAGGTATCGCAGCATTCCACATACTTTCTGGAAAACAGTCAGTCCAGCTCCGAGTTGGACTGTAGACTTTATCTGCGCACCACAGCTTCAGAAAATTGCTTTCACCGGTTAATGCTAACGTGCGCCATCCCAACTTATGATCCAACATCAATGTGACTTGTCAGTCTCACAAAAGAAGCCGTTCCGCTGACCTTCGTGGCAAGGTCTCTCGCTCCCTAAGATGTCAAGTAATAAAGTGACATAGGGTGCGCGCCAAAACAGAAAGAGAAAGTGCTAGAAGTTCTCAGCAGGTCTGACAGCATCTGTGTGGAGAGAGCTGACGTTTCAGGCCCGGATGACCCTTCGTCAGAGCTGATGGCAAAGAACATAGGACCAGATTTATACTGTGAAAGACAAGGGAATATAAAGGCAATGATAAAGGCTAGGAATGGTGCTAATAGCATTCTACCAAGAGATGGGAATGTGCAAATGGCAGAACAAAGGTGCAGAGTGTCCAAGGACAACCTGAGGCTTCTGGCAGATGGCCCCAGTGAGGCCATCTTTACCACCACCAGCTCCATTCCCTTCGTCTTGGTCAATTACACAACCACAACCACACCCCCTCAGTACAAATCTCATTCTATTTTCTTGTGAGTATGTTACTGGAGGACATCTACACCACCGTAGTGGGTCGGATCTCAAACAATGACAAGGTAGACTACAGGAATGAGATAGAGAATCTGGTGAACTGGTGCGGCAACAATAATCTCTCCCTCAATGTCAACAGAACAAAGGAGATTGTCATCAACTTCAGGAAGCGTAAAGGAGAACATGCCCTGTCTACATCAACGGGGATGAAGTAGAAAGGGTTGAGAGCTTTAAGTTTTTAGGTGTCCAGATCACCAACCTGTCCTGGTCCCCCCATACTGACACTGTAGTTAAGAAAGCCCACCAACGCCCCTACTTTCTCGGAAACTGAGGAAATTTGGCATGTCCACCACGACTCTCACCAGCCTTTACAGATGCTCCATCGAATACTCCATGGTATCACAGCTTGGTATGGGCTCCTGCTCTGCCCAAAACCTCAAGGAACTATAAAAGGTAATGAATGTAGCCCAATCCATTGCGCAAACCAGCCTCCCATCCATTGACTCTGTCTACACTCCCCGCTGCCTTGGAAATGCAGTCAGCACAATTAAGGACCCCACACACCCCGGACATTCTCTCTTCCACTTTCTTCCTTCGGGAAACAGACACAAAAGTCTGAGGTCATGTATCAACAGATTCTTCCCTGCTGCTGTCAGACTTTTGAATGGACCTACTTTGCACTAAGTTGATCTTTCTCTACACCCTAGCTATGACTACATTTTGCACCCTCTCCTTTCCTTCTCTCTGAATGGTATGCTTTGTTTGTATCGCGGACAAGAAACAATACTTTTCACTGTCTGTTAATACATGTGACCATCATAAATCTAATCAGATCAGGTCAGTAGTTGAATGTATATACCTTCAAGGAGAGAAGGCACAAGAGAGTAGAGCAGGCTGAAAGTCAGAAACAGAGAAGTTGAACTGGACAGTCCAGCTGGTCAATGTTACAGTTTCCCTGTAGGACGGTGTTCTCACCCAGTGGAACTGAAATTTCTTGCAAGAAATTCCTAGTGCCCTGTTTGAAATTCAGCAGTGCAGCACTCTCAGTTATTATTGCAGATGTTGTTAATCCAGTTACAATGAAGTATCACCTCTGCTAAACAGCAGACAATGAAATTTCATGCAGAAAATATTAAGCGTTCACGAGCTGGTACATGCACCGCTGAATTCCGAGGTCTTTGTATCCTCGGCTTGCGTATCTACCACTTCCTGTTCAGTTAATCCTCTTATCCCTTTATCACCCCACCAAATGTATTCCCTCCATGTCTCTGCCTTTTTAAGAAGGATAATTTCTTCTCAAATTAGGTGCGTTAATCTGACACCTCGCATAATCCTGATAATAACTCTATGAATTAAATGTCAGTTGTGTTGACGGATCCAGACATTTCAGTGAACGGCTCCAGCTAAGAGCATTTCCACCAGTCCTCCTGGTTACTTCCATTCTCACAATCTCTCCCTGATTGCTCAGTATCTCACAGGAGTTATTTCGGGCGCCTGCTTCCCTCCCCTCCACACCCCCCGCCCCCCCCCCCCCCCCCCCCCGAACCCACCAAACTATCCTTCTCCCAATCCATCCTTTCTTGTCACTGCCTTAGTGGCCAGCATCCTTGCCCCCGAATTCAAGGTGATGTGCTTAAGTCCCATTCAAGCCCGAAATCCAGGTTGACACTGAGGGAGTGCTGACCGCACCTTTTAATTGGATGGCACCTTCAAAGGTTGTAAAACTCCCTGAGGTGCTTTCTGGGAGTCTGAACGAACGAAGGTGTTCCATTTACTGCCTACCTCTCTCTCTCTCTAGTAGGTTGTATGTACAAGGTTTGACAGGATGGTTTCCAAGATTTTTTTCTTGATGTCCAAACCAAAATTTCATCCAAACAACAGTCAGGATGCACATTTGAGATTGCCGTCACTCACTGTGTAAACACAAAAGGTGAACTCTCACACACATGGGGAGAAATACGGCAGGAGAGCCAAATATTGGTGTAATGCCAACAGGATCTTCCACTGGTGTCAGAAAACCCACCAGTGGATGGCAAGAAATCCCCCACAATACAGCTTGAGGTCATTCAACCCACTGAGTCTGCAATAACTCTCCAACAGAGAATCCCACATAAGCCCCTTTCCATAACTCCACCTATCTATCCCACTAATTCCCCTAACCTATTCATCTTCAGGGACTAAGGGGCAACTTCATCATGGCCAGTCCACCAAACCTGCACATCTTTGAACTGTGGGAGGAATTCAGAGTGCCCGGAGGAAACCCACACAGACACAAGGAGAATGTGCAGATTCCACACAGACAGCGACCCAAGCCGGGAATCAAACCCGGGACCCTGGTGCTGAGAGGCAGCAGTGCTAACCACTGTGGCATCACGCCACCCTTGGAACAAGTAAATGCATCAGTGCTGGAGGCAAAGGATCATACTCAGCTCTGCACTCTAGGCAACACTCATGGACTGTTTAAGTACCAGCTTATTGAGCAGTGTCACAAGTTGGCTTACAATAACACTGCAATGAAGATACAGTGAAATTTACACAGGGAGAATATCCACTGAGGCAAGAATGCACCACAGAAAGCATCCTTTCTTGTGTGGGCTCCTGCTCTGCCCAAGACCACAAGAAGCTACAAAAGGGCATGAATGTAGCCCAATCCATCACTCAAACCAGCCTCCCAACCATTGACTCTGTCCACACTTCCCACTGCCTCAGAAAAGTAGCCAGCATAATTAAGGACCCCACACACTCCGGACATTCTCTCTTCCACCTTCTTCCATCAGGAAAAGCGTACAAAAGTTTGAGGTCACCTACCAACCGACTCAAGAACAGCTTCTTCCCTGCTGCCGTCAGGCTTTTGAATGCATCTATCTCGCATTAAGTTGATCGCTCTGTATACCCGAGCTATGACTGTAACACTACATCCTGCACTCTCTCCTTTCCTTCTCTATGAATGGTATGCTTTATCTGTATATCACACGAGAAACAATACTTTTCACTGTGTGTTAATACATGTGACAATAATAAATCAAATCAAATCAAGCCAAGAAGGCAGCCAACATGGTTAACACCTCATCGGGAGAAAGAGTGGAAGTCAGGGAAATGCGTCCATTGGGCTGCGTCGAATAGAGTGTCTGGGAAGAAGCGAACTGTACGAGGGGAAGATTTAAACATTTTCCCAACAAGTGAATGTAATTTACGTGGGACTCTTGCTGGTGGCGTACCTGTGTGTTGTGACAGTGCTGTAATTTCTCCTTTGTTTGAAAGAAGAGAAATGAAGGTCTAACATTCAGACAATTTAATTAACGCTGAGAACTGGTGTCAAGCAACACTTTCAGCTCAGACGTTCCACAATGAAGCGCCGTTAGTTGACACTGGGAAATAAATAAGGAAATGGAATTCTGCAGAACCATTAGCAGCTAAAGCATGTCAATTTGCCAGGGCATTGTTTGGAGGGGCCAGGCAGATTAGATCATGCCAGCACGTCAAATTCCTCCAGGGTTAAAATGCTTTTTCGTAAAATTCATTTGCACGATATTTAATAAGAATGATACATTAAGCAATAGGGCATGAAACAGCATGTGCATTATATTAAATTTATCTGTCCGCAAGCAAGCCAGAACCCCAGATATTCATATTAATGACGTGAGAGTTATGCCTGTCCGAGAGGCACTTCTACTGAGACAAAATATTTTTGCATATTTGATGCATTTGGAGATTAAACGGATGCCAGACACTGAAAGCAGAACCGTCCGATCCACAGACGCACATCTGTTTGTTTCTTGTTTATCCTTCTCCCCGACATCTGAGCCATCCTTTGGGCTAGCTTCTGTCACATCTGCTCGCTATCATTCATCAGCACCCACAATACATAGAACAGTACAGCACAGGAGCAGGCCCTTCGGCCCACAAGGTTCTGCTGAACACGATGCCAGACTAAACTAACCCCTTCTGCCTGCCCTTGCTCCATATCCGTCCATTCCTTGCATGTTCATGTGCTTTTGTCCCTATCATGTCTCCCTGCATCACTGCCCCAGGTAGCACGTTCCAGACACCTACCACTCTCTGCATTAAAAAACTTGCCCCTCACATCTCCTTCAAACTTTCACCCCTCTCAACTTAAGTGCCTGCCCCCTAGTATTAGGCATTTCACCTCTGGGTAAAACAGCCAGAAAACCGAGGGGCCAAATTGGAGATCCCTGAAAATGGGTGTGTGGATCAGAACCCCGACCCACTGACTGCAAGGTCGGTGACACATCACCTTCGTGATGCTGCCTCACATCAACGAGCTATCTGTCCAGTCAGTGCCAACCAATCTATTTGTCTGAGCTCGATGCATCAGTAGGGTACGCAAAATTGAAATTTTGTAGTTCCACTTCAAAGCTTGAAGATGAGGTTGTGAACGTTGCTGGAACAAGGCCTTAAGGAGTTGCGGTTGAAAGGGAAAATCTGGCTGTAGGGGTGAATGCCAGTCACCAGGCCCCAGAGAACCTGGATACAGTGCTGAAGACATTCAGCGGCCTCACAAGATTGGTGAATACATCTTACAATGCCATTTCCTTCCAAGTGCACCAATAGCTTCAGCCACTGCTCCAATCACCACCCTTCCATGACTCACCTAGCAAGATTCACTATTGATGGAGGCAGGCAGGCAGGTTATCTCAGTCTGGTGGAATGTGCATCCTGTTCCACGTGGGAACTCCAAGATGCATTTCATGGATGGAAGAACCATAAGTCCAGGAAGCTTCATCAGCTGAAGCTCCACTGCTGGTGTCACTGCAATGTCTCTGAGGTTGAAAGCTACGTGGAGAGCACATCCTTTGGATGGAAACGTCGGAGCAAGTTTTTTTCTTGAATATTCTTTCATGGGATGTGGACATTTGTTGCATGTTCCTAATTGTCCTTGAACTAAGTGGCTTGCTTGGCCATTTCAGAGGGGCAGTCTAGGCTCAGACAGCTGGCTGGGGGTCTGGGGTTACATTAGCCAGTGTGGATAAGGACAGCAGATTTCCTTCCTAGCTAAATACAACACTTGGAGTGAATGGGATCAAAGGTTATGGGGAGAAATCAGGATTAGGCTATTGAGTCGGATGATCAGCCGTGATATTAATGAATGGTAGAGCAGGCTCGACGGGCTGAATGGCCTCCTCCTGCTCCTGCCTTCTATGTTTTCCTTCCCTGTAGTGCATGGGTGAACCAGATTAACTTTTCCAACAATCGACAATGGTTTCATGGTCACCATTACTGATGTTGGATTTATAATTCCAGATTGATGAACTGAATTTACATATCACCGGCTGCCAAGGTGAGATTTGAACCCATGTTCTCCAGAGCACGGGACTCTGAATTACTCATTCAGTGACTTTACCACTGTGCTATCATCTCTGCGGCTTCCTTTGTCCACTGCTAATGATCTGTATTAGCACTGTCATTTCTGAAGCAAAGGTTATTGGGAGGTGAGGTGGGGTGATGGGAGGGGCTTCGATACAAAGACTTGAGTTTGAACCCAGGTTGCTATTTGGAGAGATTGCCTGTCAGAGGAAGCACTGGGGAAAGCCAACATGTCCTGATGTTCAGGTGGGTGGCAAGGACGCCACACCAATGTGTGAAGGCTGGTGAACTCTTGTGATGTCCCGGCCAACATTCGTTCCTGACCCAAACACAGAGGAGATGGCCATTCGCCCAACTGCCATTGGTGGGATCTTTCTGGGTGCAGCGATTGCTGCCACTCTTGCCCATAAGTGAAGCTGTTCAGGGAACCGATGAGACACAAGATATATTAAACCCTTCAAGTCTTCCTGATTGGTTTAAACATCACCTGTCAAAAGTGTCACTCAGAAGGTTTTCCACATGACTGCTGAAGAATCGAACTGTATCAGAAATGAGCTAGTTCAGTGTCAGGGTCAGTGGAAATGGGTGAGGATAATGTTGACACACACCTGAAGACCTACAGAAGAAGATGTCAGAGAGCAACCCCTTATTTCAACCAAGTGTGGAATCGCTAAAACCAGCATCAGAAGTGAAGCATCAACAGGAAATCCCATGAGGAGACAACCAGGGAAGATTCCACACGAGAATTTCCCTTTTCCATCACTCATCAAATTAGAGGGCTTAATCACTTGGGATGGCACGGTAGCACAGTGGTTAGCACTGCTGCCTCACAGCACCAGGGATCCAGGTTCAATTGCAGCTTGGGTCGCTGTTTGTGCGGAGTCTGCACATTCTCCTTGTGTCTGCATGGGTTTCCTCCGTGTGCTCCAGTTTCCTCCCACAGTCTGAAAGATGTGCCGGTTATGTGGATTGGCCACGCTAAATTCTCCCTCAGTGTACCCGAACAGGCACCGGAGTGTGGCAACTGGGGCTTTTCCATAATAACTTCTCTCTGCAGCTGGAAAACCCTTCCATAAACCTCAACCCAGCATCAAGTCAACCCTCAGTCTCGTCTGTTCTGGAGAAAGGAACCCCGGCCAGTTCAGTTTATCCTAATATGTCTGGCATGACCCTGACAAACTTTTCCTGCACCTTTTCCAGTGACTCCAAACCAGGGGAACCCCCATTTCATGCCCCCCCGCATCCTGCCTTTCCCTCACTCAGGGCAACGTGACCAATTGCACTGCTGCCTCACAGCGCCAGGGGCCCAGGTTCGATTCCCGGCTTGGGTCACTGTCTGTGTGGCATCTGCACATTCTCCCCGTGTCTGCGTGGGTTTCCTCCGGGTGCTCCGGTTTCCTCCCACAGTCCAAAAGATGTGTGGATTAGGCTGATTGGCCATGCTAAATTGCCCCTTGGTGTCAGGGGGACGAGCTAAGGTAAATGCATTGGGTTTTGGTGATGGGTGAGATTGTTGTCAGTGCAGACTCAATGGGCTGAATGGCCTCCTTCTGCACTGCAGGATTCTATGGCCGGAATTTAACCAGCGTAATTCCGGGAGCGGGCCAGGCTTGGAGAACGGCGTTCTCTGTTGGCCACGTGCAGGATGGTACGAACCCCGGGCGGATGTGCCGGTGAAATTCCGCCTGTTGTATCATAATTGCCAGAATCCCCACCAACCACGATACAAAGAGAAAGGTCGGTGCGGGCTGAAGATGAAAGATGAAGGCCTTCTGGCCTGCAATTTAACACCGTCGCAGCTGATGGCTTTGTTCAGTGAGGCACAGCATCAAATCCAGTCGTCCCACTTTGAGCATTTCACTACACTAACACTACTTTGATAAGGCTGGATGAAAAAGGGCTCCCGTTGGAGACCTGTCCTCATTAAAGCTCAATTAAACACTCCTCTGTGACACACAATCCTCATCGCAAAATTGTTTACAAAATACCATTAATTTGCTAAATGATATTTTCGGGATAGTTTGCTTTCATGGTGTAATTAGCTGAATTCAGACCAGAGGTATTTTAGATGAATGACAAACCTAATTGGTTTCAATCACGAAGCAAAGTAACCACATTAGACAGACATTGGACAATGTTACATGTCGACAACATTGCATCACCTCTCTTCAATGTATGTGCAAAATGGGGTAACTTGTGTCTGATGTTTTGCCCCCAAGCATCCCAGACATGGTCTCTTCCCCCACCTTCTCGGCTGACACGGTGGCACAATGGTGAGCGCTGCTGCCTCACGGCGCCTGGGTCCCGGGTTCGATTCCTGGCTTGGGTCACCGTCTGCGTGGGTTTCTTCCGGGTGTTCCAGTTTCCTCCCGCACTCCAAAGATGTGCAGGTTAGTTGAACTGGCCATGCCAAATTGCCCCTTTGTGTTCCAGGATGTGTAGGTTAGAGGGATTAGCAGGGTAAATGTACGGGGTTATGGGGATAGGGCCAGCGTGGGATTGTTGTTAGTTCAGAGTTGAAGGGCCCAATGGCCTCCTTCTGCACTGTAGGGATTCTATCGTTCTGTCGGGAGTCTATGATTCTTCTGTCAGGAAAAAAGTACAAAAGTCTGAGATCACATACCAACCAACTCAAGAACAGTTTCTTGTCTGCTGCCATCAGACTTTTGAATGGACCTATCAATTAAGTTGATCTTTCTCTAGCCACAACTGTAACACTACATTCTGCACCCTCTCCTTTTCTTCTCCCCTCTGCACTCTATGAACAGTATGTTTTATCTGTATAATGCGCAACAATCAGACTTTTGAATGGACCTATCTTGCACCAAGTTGATCTTTCTCTGTGTGATTGCTCTGACTACATTCTGCACTCTCTCCTTTCCTTTTCCCCTCTGTACCCTATGAACAGTGTGTTTTGTCTGCATAACGAGCATTACAAACAATACATTTCACTGTATCCCAATACACGTGACAATAATAAATCAAATCAATGCTTCAGGACATGCTGGGGAATGGTAGTTTTTGCGTGATGGTATGGAAAGGTTGCCTATGTTGCATCACTCCTGAATGTTGTTCCTATTTAATCAGGATGTGAACTGGGTTCCTGTCTCGCTGGCATCTATCACACAGTGGCACAGTGGTTAGTACTGTTGCCTCACTGTGCCAGGGACCCAGGTTCAATTCCTAGCCTGGGTGACTGTGTGAAGTTTGTTCTCCCAAAAAAAAACAGACATGCAAGTCTGTAAAAACACACGCAGGATATCGTGTCTGTGCGAAGTGTGCACGTTCTCCCCGTGTCTGCGTGGGTTTCCTCCGGGTGCTCCGGTTTCCCCCCACAGTCAGGGGACGCCGAAGGAGAATTTTTAGCATGGCCGATGCACCTAACCAGCATGACTTTCAGACTGTGGGAGGAAACTGGAGCACTCACAGGAAATGCACGCAGACACGGGGAGAACATGCAGACTCCACACAAAGAGTCACCCAAGGCCAGAATCGAACCCGGCACCATGGCGCAGCAACGCTCACCCACTGTGCCACCGTGCCACATTAAGGCAGATTTTAAAGGGAATAACTTGCATTGTCCACCTGTGTTGCCACTTTTTTGGGGATTATTCATTCACACTAACGCCATTTACTGTATAATTCACACCTAAATTTGATTGTCCAAAATGCATCACCTCACATTTGTCCACATTGAACTCCATCTGCCATTTCTGTGTCCAAGTCTCCAATCTGTCTGGATCCCACCGTGTGTGTTTGAAAGATCTCTTTACTCAATGTAAATTTCTCAAACATGTTGGCAGGCACCAGTTCGGGCAATATGAAAATTTTGACCTTGCGGGTTATAAATTTCACAAGGACTGAGTGACTGCATTCTCCTTCAGAAACACCTGAAGAGTTGCCAACAATCCAGAATAAAGGGCTCAGATTAACAGGGGCTCCACCACAACCTGCCTTTCGTTAAAACTCCTGACATCGATAGATTGAGCTATAAGGGAAGATTCCAGCATTTTTCTTTATTATCTTGACCTTAAGAAGATCTTACATGAGACATTAAATTGTACATATAAAATAAATGTGGAATATTACTTCAATAAATCTGGTAATTTTTGGACTGGCAACACATGGAAGAAAATGTGATGTTTTTTCCCCTTGTAACTGGCCATTATCGAGGACAAGACAACTTGTCTTGGCTGCAGAGAAATAAGAATCACTTCATCCACCTGCTCACCCTTAAAATTATTACTTTCAGGAAGATAAATCCCAAAATGATTTAGGGATCTGCAGCAAAATAACCATGAAGACAATTTAAAAACCAATTATAACTTGTTCCTGTTGAACTGCCTCTGTCCTAAAATCCACCAATTTTAAATGCATCATTTGACCAATGTCTTTGCCTTGTTTTTTTTTAAAGCTTTCCTCTTCCCATCCCACAAGTTCCTGGCATTTGCGTAGTTGGCTCAATGGGGTGGGGTGCAGGGGGGAGGGCTGACAATTCCCCCTGGAGTCAGAAGGCTTTGCGTTCAAGAACTGATTGTGTAATCTCAGCGGGCACTCCAGTGCAGCGCTGAGGGGTTGCCGCACTGCCCTGTTGGGAGCTGCTATCTTTCAGATGAGGTGGATAAACTACAGGCCCCAACCAGTCCCATCAGGTGAATGTTTAAGGTCTGAGGGCAGTGGAGTTCTTGTTGGGGTTCCGGCCAACGTTTATCCTTCACGGACAACTTGCCAATATGCTCGCAACTTGGGTCTCACGTAGTGCCCAGTATCACACAACCCTTGACAGGAACTGAGAATTCAGAGTGAGAAGGAGACATTAGGCCCAACAAGTCTATACCAACCCTCTGAAAGAGAATGTTACCCAGGACCAATCACGCTCCCCCGCCCCAGCATTCTCCCCCCTGCACACACACCGTAGCCCCATAACCCCCTGCATTTAATATGACCAATCCACCTAACCTACACATCTTTAGATACTAAGGGGCGATTTAGTATGGCCAATCCACTTAAACTACAAGTGTTTGGACACTAAGGGATGATTGAGCATGGCCAATGCACCCTAACCAGCACGTCTTTCAGACTGTGGGAGGAAAGCGGAACACCTGGAGGAAACCCACGCAGACACGGGGAAGAACATGCACACAGATAGTTACCCAAGGCCGGAATCGAACCCGGGTCCTAGTGCTGTGGGGCAGCAGTGCTAACCTCTGTGCTGCACTGGGAGCAACATAAAGGGATATTTGGGGAAGAGAAGAGGTAATTGACACAAAGGAAATAGTGGGGTGGGTGAGGAGGGGCGGTGATGGGGGGGGGACAAGGAGAATCTCACGCAGCTCGCTGCGAAAACTGGGGACACGCTGCTTGAAAGAATGGCGTTCAGTTCCAAAAGGGAACTGGATGAAAACTTAGAAAGGAAATATTTGTTGAGTGAGAGGGGTAGAGTGGGAAAGTGGGACTAATTCGATATAGTACTTTCTGGGAGCTGGGGGCGGTATGATGAGCTAAAAGGCCTCCTTCCTCGCTGTGTGGGTATGGATTTGGATTCAGTGAAAACATTTTTCGCTCGCTGACCTTCTCACTGAGTGTTTCACGCCAGGTGGCCCTGTCTAAATGGTAAAGATCGTATTATTAGTTCCAGCCCCAACCAGCCCGTCAGGAAATCAATGTAATGATTCCAACATTAGTCCACAACTGTCGAGCAACGAAGAAGAAGCTCATGTATAATTCACCTGGGTTTCCTTCGCAGTGAGGCGAGATTCCACCGACTCAGACAGTTTTCAGAGAAAGGGATCAATAATTCTGCACTCATTGGAAATGCCTTCAGAAATGGTTTGCCAAAATATTCTTCCCGCTCTGTGAGATAATCTAATCTCGCGCTTTGAACTCCTCCGGTTGCCCAGTGTGTAATTGGATGGAAGTAGGGAAAGAAATCCAAGACCAGAAGCCAGGCCCGTTGCGAGAAGTCACTAAAACACCCAATAACAAGAACTGCAACTTGTCCCTTTAATGTTCTAAAACCTCCCAAGGTACTCATACTGAGGCTATAAAACAAGACTTTACACAGAGCCACACAAGATAATATCAGGGTACATCATTAGCTGGAGAAGGAGATTTTAAAAAGTGTCTTAAAGGAGGAAAGAAAGGAAGAGAGGTGGAGGGGGTCTAGGGAGGGAATCTGACAGCCTCGGAACTGGACAGCTGAAGGCCTGTCCACCAACATTGGAACAATTAGAAACAGAAGTGTGCAAGATTCCGAATTAAGAGGAGCGCAGGTACTTGAGCTGGTTATTGTTAAGCTGGTCAAGTAACAATAAAGACAGCAATCGCTCATAATAAAATTATTATTTGGGGCGGCACGGTAGTACAGTGGTTAGCACTGCTGCTTCACAGGGTCAGGGACCCGAGTTCAATTCCCGGCTTGGGTCGCTGTCTGTGTGGAGTCTGCGCATCCTCCCCGTGTCTGTGTGGGTTTCCTCTGGGTGCAGTCTGAAAGATGTGCTGGTTAGGGTGCATTGACCCGAACAGGTGGCAGGGTGTGGCAACTAGGGGAATTTCACAGTAATTTCATTGTAGTGTTAATGTAAACATTACTGGTGACTAATAAATAAATTTTAAAGGGACTCGGGAAGCAAACATAAGACATCCCCATATCTTTCAACCCAGATTCAGATGTCCCATTAGGGAAAACATCCTTCCGAAATCCACCCTGTCGACAAATATTCATTCCCTCCATTACCAACACTCAGTGGCAGCAGTGTGTGCTGTCTTCAAGATGCACTGCAGAAATTCACCAAGGTTCCTTACTGACCATCTTCCAAACCCATGGCAACTTCTCTCTTGAAGGACAAGGGCAGCAGATACATGGGAGCACCACCACTGCAAGTTCCCCTCCAAGCCACTCACCATCCTGACTTGGAAATATCTCATCGTTCCTTCGCAGTCGCTGGGTGAAAATCCTGGAATTCCCTCCCTAATGGCATTGTGGGTCAACGCACAGCACACGGTCCGCAGTGATTCAAGAAGGCAGCTTCACCACCACCTTCTCAAGGGTAACTGAGAATGGGTAATAGATGTTGACCAGCCTACTTGTGACACTAAGAAATAAACTTAAAATTCAAACTCATATGCTTCAATAACATCATCTAGCATCTTCCAAAATCCAACAGGCCCAACCTGCTCAGACTTTGCCCAGAAGACAAGCCTTTCATCCTCGGAATCAGTCGAGGAGAAGATCAGCCATGAGCAGGTTGAGGGGACAAACAGCCCACTCCTGCTCCTAGTTCTTACGTTCTTATCTGCAGTTATGTCCTTTGGTAATTAAGGAAACTGAAACATTATTCCAGATTTCCTGACCACACACCAGAGGCAGCTCGCCATTGGACCAATGGTTCCAATCAGACCTGCCGATGTTTACGACATTTGCAATGCCACGTCCATCCCACCATACAGGGATGGTGGTGTTGGGGGCATCTCTGACAGGACCAGAAGATCCCACTGATGGAAAGGGTCAGAAAATTCCACCCTCACTAATCGTCTGCACAATGAAGCAAAACCCCCAATTTTTATTATCGATTCATCTTGCAATAATGGACAACAGCCCAGTTGCCCTCCGATGACTTGCTGCACCTACATATCAACATTTTGTCACTCGTGTACCTGGACACCCAGATCCCTCTGTACTGCAGAGTTCTGCAATTTCTTTCCATGTAAACAACTTGCTGCTTCTCTGTTCTTCTAATTCCACGATGAGAACTTGCCAATCGCTTTGGGTTGGTTTCATAGACTCCTACAGTGCCAAAGAGGCCATTTGGCCCATCGAGTCTGCACCAACACCCATCCCCATCACTCCATGCATTTACCCCAGCTAGTCACCCCTGACACGAAGGAGCAATTTAGCATGGCCAGTCCACCTAACATGCACATCTTCAGTTCAGTTGGCTGGATAGTTGGTTCGTGATACAGAGTGATGCCAACAGCAAGGGTTCAACTCTCATACCAGCTGAGGTTATTTGTGAAGGCTCTGTCTTCTGAACCACCTGAGGTGTGATGATCCTCAGGTTAAAATCACCACTAGTCACAGCCTCTGGTCATCTGGGACCATGGCAACTTCACTCACCTTTACTCGGGGACCGTACCAGCTTCTCATCACTACCCAGCAGAAATGGTTTGAACCCATTCACCTGCAGACCAATTAACCAGCAGAGAGCCATGGGGAGAGCCATGGAATAGTCTCTGCACCTCCGCTCTATCAATCCCTCTCATCATCTTATAAACCTCTATTAAGTCACCTCTCATCCTCCTCTGCTCGAAAGAGAAAAGCCCCAGCTCCCTCAAACTTTCCTCATAAGACCTACCCTCCAAACCAGGCAGCATCCTGGTAAATGTCCTCTGCACTCTCTCCATTGCTTCCACATCCTTCTTATAGTGAGGTGACCAGAACTGAACACAATATTCCAAATGTGGTCTCACCAGGGTCCTGTATAGTTCCAGCATAACCCCACGGCTCTTAAACTCAAACCCCCTGTTAATAAACACTAACGCACTATAAGCCTTCTTCACGGCTCTATCCACTTGAGTGGCAGCCTTCAGAGATCTGTGGATATGAATCCCAAGATTGCTCTGTTCTTCCACATTCCTCAGAACCCTGCCGTTGACCCTGTAATCCGCATTCAAGTTTGTCCTACCAAAATGAATCACCTCGCACTTATCAGGGTTAAACTCCACCTGCCACTTTTTGGCCCAGCTCTGCATCCTATCAAAGTCTCTTTGCAGCCTACAAGAGCCCTCCATGTTTCACTGAGCATTTCTCCACCACTACCCTCTGAGGAATAGATATATATGTTCACACCAAAGTGAAAACACAATGCTCAAAAAAAATATAACTTTTGGAAAAGCAATTAAAGTAACGATAAGCATTCTGTCTCCCAGGCTGTTACATAACTGGTTTGAAGCCTGATAGATTTGCAACGCAATTGAAATGAGCTTTTCCCTTCACTTTTATCGGATGCAAGTTGTTCTCGTCTGCAAGTGCAGTCAAACCCCACATAAATCTCACTTCAAAGTGTTTTGCTACGAGCAGGATTTGCATAAGCAGAAAAAAGCCAAGTGGCAAATATTTACACAGCAGCTCATTTTAATAATTAATTCAGCAACAAAAACAAAAAAACTATTTAACAGATAGCTATTTTACACCAAAGTAATTAGATTTCTCAAATACACTACAGTTTCTCATTAAAAATTGGCAGCAATTTCATTTTCTGCACAGGGGCTCAGCCGTGACAGTACTCCATCCAAGACTGGATGTCCTGTCGACCATGCAGGAAAGGCAAGGCTACAGTTCCATCACAGGCCTGGGAGCTCGCCCAGGAGCTGGGAATAGTGCAATTTTCGCCAGTGACCTGAGTTACAGCGTGGCACAGTGAGCTTCCTGCGGTGAGGAAACTCACCCCCTGACTCCCCAAAGCCCGTCCACCATCAACACAAGTCAAGGGCCGCAAGTCAGGAGTGTGATGGAATGCTCCCCACTTTTGCCTGGATGGGTGCAGCTCCAACAACACTCAAGAAGCTCGACACCATCCAGGACAAAGCAGCCCCACTTGATTGGCACCACATCCACAAACATCCACTCCCTCCACCACCGACACTCAGGAGCAGCAGTGTGTACCATCTACAAGATGCACCGTGGCAATTCACCAAAGATCCTCAGACAACATCTTTCAACCCCATGGCCACTTCCATCGAGAAGGACAAGGGCAACAGACACATGGGAATATCACCATCTCGATTTCCCTCCAAGCCACTCACCATTCTGACTTGGAAATATACTGCTGTTCCTTCGCGATCGCTGGGTCAAAATCCTGGAATTCCTTTCCTAACAGAAGTGAGAGTCAACCCACAGCACATGGACTGCAGCATTTCAAGAAGGCAGCTCACCACCACCTTCTCAAGAGCAGCACTCAAGGTCATGAATGTAGCCCAATCCATCACACAAACCAGCCTCCCATCCAATGACTCTGTCTACACTTCCCACTGCCTCAGCAAAGCAGTCAGCATAATTAAAGACCATGCACCCCAGGCACTTTTTTTTTCCATCTTCTTCCGTCAGGAAAAAGATACAAAAGTCTGAGGTCACGTACCAACCGATTCAAGAACAGCTTCTTCCCTGCTGCTGTCAGACTTTTGAATGGACCTACCTCGCACTAAGTTGATCTTTTTCTACACCCCAGCTATGACTGTATCACTGCATTCTGCACCCTCTCCTTTCTTTCTCTATGAATGGTATGCTTTGTCTGGAAAGCATGCAAGAAACAATACTTTTCACTGTATCCCAATACATGTGACAATAATAAATCAAATCAAATCAAAAGAGGCAAGCTGGGGTTAAAGATATATTCATCACCCCAATTAGCTTTCTAATTGGCAAAGAAGGTGCAGCAATGTTACCGAGTTTGTAGCCTCCTGAACTGAAATGATCCTTGTCTTGCTTTGTGGGACGTGACTTTAACTGGGAAATCTAGCATGTTAAATTCTCCAGCACTCACAACACTCTGCTCAAAACTGCTGAAATAAGAAGGCTGGAAGCTTAACCAGGCAAGAGGTCTTTGGTTTCGAAAGGCGAGAGGGGTCAGTGCAGGCTTGGTGGGCCGAAGGGCCTGTCCCTGTGCTGTTCATTCAGGTTCGTTGAGGTACAGGGAAACAGGCCAATCACTGTCCTCATTTACTCTTCAAAATAACCCCTGCCCAGCTGCGCGTTTCAACATTTTGCATTGTCTCAAAACTTCAGCTCTTCCATCCCCATGGGCACAGAAACCTCCGTCGAAACTCCTCTCTCACACCCAGCCCATGACTGGGGGAGTGCTGCATTGTCAGAGGTGCTGTCTTTTGGGTCACATGTTACACTCAGGCCAAGTCTGTCCCTTCAGGTAGAAGTGAAGGATCCCACTGCACTGTTTTTAAGAAAGCTGGCAGAGATTTCCCCTTTATCATGGGCAATATTTATCCCTCAGTCAACATCAGTCATCTATACATTGGGAAAAAACAGATTGCCTGGCTGGGGGACCTTGCTGCATGTAAGCTGGCTGCTACTTTTCTCAACATTGCAACAGTGCAGTGCCCTGAAGTCATGAAACGTGTTAAAAAAAAAGCAAACTCTTCCATCAGAGAATCCCTCAGGAGGCCATTTGGCCCACTGAGTCTGCACCAACTCTCTGGCAAATTATCTTACCCAGACCCTCTCCCCCGCCCTATCTCCGTAGCCCCACACACATTTACCTTGGCTAACCCACCTGCCCTGCACATCCTTGGACGCTTAGGGTATATTTAGCATGGCCAATCCACCTAATTTGCACATCTTTGGACTGTCGGAGGAAACCGGAGCACCCGGAGGAAACCCATGCTGACACGGGGAGAGTGTGCAAACTCCACACAGACAGTGACCCAAGGCTGGAATCAAACCCGAGACCCTGGTGCTGTGAGGCAGCAGTGCTCACCACTGCTGCCCTGTTGGATCCACCGCCAAGACCACCTTATTCCAACACCACAGCATCATGTGCCTCTGGCCTTCCCTTGATTTGCTGCTGAGACGCTCATTCCGACCATCAAGAACGTAAGAAATGGAGTGGGCCTTCCAGCCACCTTAGCCTGCTGCACTGAGACTCGACCATTCCACCCAAACT
Organism: Carcharhinus amblyrhynchos; assembly: GCF_965287045.1. Lineage (NCBI taxonomy): Eukaryota > Metazoa > Chordata > Chondrichthyes > Carcharhiniformes > Carcharhinidae > Carcharhinus > Carcharhinus amblyrhynchos. The sequence continues at coordinate 20,399,509 of NC_137357.1, forward strand.
CCCCTGCCCCAAGGCCGGTCAACCTGCCATTCTTGTGCTTTCTGACAAGGTGCAATTTCAGTTCAAATCAACATGCTTCACTTCACACACCCAAGGTCCAGTAAAATGTGCTTTTACGCATTGCAATTTACAATGATATCACTGGTCGTGCAAGGAAAGATAATTTCTGGAGATGCTGCATGGTGACTGGGCACGGTGGAGCAGTGGTTAGTGGAGAGTCAATGCAGGTACGATGGGCTGAATGGCCTCCTTCTGCAATGTAGGATTGTATGATTCATAGCTGGCAAGAGAATGCCTCTAGCAAGCACCAAGCAGGTCAAAAATCTTATCAAGAGCCTCTAAAGGGACATTTGTCGCTGTTTGGAAATGATGGTGGCACAGTAATACATATACCTTATCAATATTAGCAAGACCAGGAGGGGTTGGAAAGCAACCAACTATGGGTCATTCCCAAACCATCATGCAGTTCCAAGTTAGCGTCTTGCAACCGGTTTCTGGTTGCTCTGTTTGGGAAAGGGTAAGGGTGACCATAGAATCATTGATTCCTACTGTGCAAAAGGAGGCCATTCGGCCCATCAAATCTGCACCGACTACAATCCCCTCCAGGCCCTATCCCCACAATGATATGCATTTATCCTAGATAGTCCCCCTGACACTCAGGGGCAATTTAGCATGGCCATCCACCTTACCGGTCTATCTTTGGACTGTGGGAGGAAATGTGAGCACCCAGAGGAAACCCACACAGACACAGGGAGAATGTGCAAACTCCGAGTTGGGACTATCCTATAGGTGAGAAAATGGAGGTACAGCGCCTTTCAAACCCACTCCTTCTCCCACATGAAGGTGGGGGCAACAAGGGCAGCAGATACCTGGGGACGGCACCACCTGCAAGTTCTCCCCCAGGGCACTCAGCATCCTGACTTGGAACTGAATCACCCACCGTTCCTTCACTCTGGCTGGGGCAAGAGCCCTGATCTCTCTCCCTAACAGCACGGTGGGTTAACCTACACCACGTGTACTTCGAGAAGGCGGCTCCCCTCTCAACACCAAGTGGGGTTGGGTAAGAACGTCCACGTCCACATCCAATCAGCAATGAGAAGGGAAGATGAAAGAGGAAGGTTTTGATGAAAGGACAGGAATCTGATGCATTAATTCCCCTCCTCTCTCAGCACAGGACAACTGAGGCCAGATCAGGATGTGGAATTTGAGGATCAAAATGAATGGCGGGGCAGGCTCGAAAGGCCCGGGGGCCTCCTCCTGCTTCTAGTTTCTATCACTTCCTGCTTCTATTTTAAAGTGATCATTCATTTCTGATAATCCCATTGCAGGGAGCGCTTCCTAACTTTTCACATCACAAAAGATTAATTTATAATAGATTCGCTTTCTTAAAATGATTTGCACTTGGGATGTGAATAAGACTGGAAATAGAACGGCCCTGAGAGGATTAACAACAGCAACTTGTCCTGATGTGGTTAATTAAAGTGCCAGCACCCCACAGGGTGCCTGCCTCACTCACCCACAGAAACGCAGGTGGAGAAACAAACTGGTCAGTATCAATTGCATCCAAGTGGATTGGTGAAGTCAAAACCAAAGCTTTTTGTCATTGAGGGAGTTTCTCGACTTGCTTACAGCTCTTGCTCTCACCCCACCCAGTGTCCCAGCCATCCCCTATTTATATAGAATCACAGAATACCTACACTGCAGAAGAAGGCCATTCGGCTCATCGAGTCTGCACCAATAACAATCCGCTGAGGCCCTAATCCCATGTATTTACCCTGCTAATCCCCCTGACACCAAGGGTCAACTGAGCCAATCAAATTAACCTGCACATCTTTTGGACTGTGGGAGGAAACCGGAGCACCCGGAGGAAACCCACGCAGACGCGGGGAGAACGTGCAGACTCTGCACAGTCACGAGGGCAGCACGGTGGCACAGCGTTTAGCACTGCTGCCTCACAGCACCAGGGACCCGGGTTTGATTCCCAGCTTGGGTCACTGTCTGTGTGGCGTTTGCACATTCTCTCCGTGTCTGCATGGGTTCCTTCCCACACTCTGAAAGATGTGCTGGTTCGGGTGCATTGACCCGAATAGGCACCAGAGTGTGGCAAGTCAGGAAATTTCACGTAACTTCATTGCAGTGTTAATGTAAGCCTTACCACCCTTGTGACTCATAAATAAAGTTTAACTTTTCACCTGAGGTTGGAATCGAACCTGGGTCCCTGGAGCTGTGAAGCAGCAGTGCTAACCACTGTGCCACCATGATCGAAGATGATTTGTACCCATTCCTCTGAACCTTAGCAACGTAATTGACATGACAACAACACTGAGTCACATGAAGACCCACAACAGAGACTCAGCACCCTGATTAGACCTCACCCTCAAACCCAGGGACAGCCTAAGGTCACTGTAAGAGGTGTTTCCTGGGAACCTTACCAAACAAAACTGGCACTGAGACACGCAAGGCCAATAACCTCGCCCAAATATTTGGTCTGAGGAAGCACCTTGAGGGAGAGCAGGGAGGAGTAATGAAGGGCACAAGTTTCAAAGCTTAGCCCCTCGTCTGTTGTGACCTCCACTGGTGGAGTCATTATATAAAAAAAGAGGCGAGGCAAGAGAAGCCAAGGATTGGTCGAGTGTCGAGTCAGCAAAGGTTTTGGGGGTGAAACCAGGTTACAGAGATGGGGGGGGGGGAAACGAGGCAATGGAGAGTTTGTTTGTGGGACATGGACATTGCTGGCTGGGCTAGCCTTTATTGTCCATCCCAAGTCACCCTTGGACTGAGCGGCTTGCTACCATTTCACAGGCCAACCCCTTTCCCTCTTTTTCTCAATTTTACCTTTCCCCGACCCATCTCCCCACTCCTCCCTGCCCACATCACAGTTGACCCTCTGATTCCAGCTTCTCTGTTGTTTGGCCATTCACACCCTCTATTCTCTCTATGGGCTGCCATTAGCAGCCTCTCCCCTTGTTTCTGTGGCTGTGACTCATCTTTCATTCCCTCCCTCCCGCAGTACAAATATCTCCTGTTTTTTAACCCTGTCTTTTAGCTTTGACAAAGGGTTGTCTGGGACTCAAAATGTCAGCTCTTTTCTCTCCTAGCAGACGCTGTCAGACCTGCTGAGATTTTCCAGCATTTGCAGTAACTGTAAAACTCTAGACGTAATTTGCTTTTATCTCAGAGGGAAGTCAAGAGTCAACCACCGTTTCTGTGGCTCTGGAGTCACAGGTGGACCAGAACAGGTAAGGATGGCAGGTTCCCTTCCCGAGCGAACCAGATGGATTTTTCCTACAATGGTTTCATGGTCATCAGTAGATTCTCAATTCTAGATACTTTTTTAAAACTGAATTCAAATATCACCATTTGCCGTGGTGGGATTCGAACCCAGGTCCCCGGAACATTAGCTGAGATTCTGAATTGTTAGTTCAGTGATAACACCACAGGCCCATCACCTCCCCTCTGAAGATGACGAGGGTATTAAAAACAGGAGTTGTTTACTGACCAGGATCTCGTGGAGGTCAGTGAGAATGAGAGTGACAGGGGAAAAGGTCAGAAATGTGACAAAATGATTTCATTCAATGCGTCCGATTCTTTTCCAAAGTGTAGTTCCAGCCCCCAGATCACTTTGGTAAATGAGTGATTAATGGCTGGCTGCATGGAATGATTTAGCTCACTGGCTGCTGACTCCTTCTCTCCTCATCTCCCTGTGGGCCTCGGGCCAGGAGTAAGCCTGGTGATTAGCTGCGCTCTGTTGGGCAAAAGACTGCAAATGTTCCACGTGGAATGTCTCGGTGCACTGCAGTCGGGCAAACCAGTCCTCAGCCTGTGAGCTTCTCTGCCAGTTCAGCTGTCTGCTTGCTTCTCAGTCAAGTTTACTTGTTAGTGTCACAAGTCGGCTGACGTTAACACTGCAATGAAGTTACTGTGGAAATCCCCCCCCACTTGCCACACACTCTGGCACCTTATCGGGTAACTGAGGGAGAATTTAGCAAGGCCAACACACCCTCACCAGCCTGTCTTTCAGAGTGTGGGAAGGAACTGGGGCGCCCGGAGGAAAGCCACGCACAGACATGTGGAGAACGTGCAATCTCCACACAGACAATGACCCAAGGCTGGAATTGAACCTGTGTCCCTGGTGCCGTGAGGCAGCAGTGCTAACCACTGTGCCACCGGGCCAGCCTAAATAATCACCCTTTCCTTCTGTTTCTCAGCTGGGCCCAGTTGGGATTGACGGACAAAGGGTAAGTTTGTAACTGTGAGTGACAAGGGCGTGAGGGAAAATTGGTTCAAAAATCACTTCAAGGTGTCATAGAATCCCACTTTTACACGCCTGTGATCTCATAGGGGAATCAGAACAGCAAAAAAAATCAGAGAGACTTGGACTGGGCGGAAGGTTATTGAGTGATTCAGTACCTTGGGTACATATAAATAGGGACCGCTGTGGCAGGACTGGATAACAAAACAAGCGTGTTCCATAGACTTCAGCAACACTGGCGGGAGGAGAAACCCCACCCTGCCCGCCCCAGCTCTGCCAGTTTCTTGCGTACCTCATGTCAGAGGGCCCTCATGAGAAATTTGGGTGGAAAAGTGGGTGTGTGGGCCAAACCTAGTCTGAAACAGATGGGGACGGCATCCTGTCCCATTTCACACAGGTTTATTTCAGTCAGATTGCGGTGAGGGGGTGGAAATACAGGACGGGGCCAGGTCCTTCAGCCCATCAAACGATAGGATGAGCCTCATGCTTTGTGCAGCAGCGTGACCTTTGACTTGCCACAATCTCCATCCAATCCTAAGAAAGAAGAGATGATCATTTCCAATGCAAGATCGTAAAGGCAGTTTCCAGAGATAAGGAGAAAGGGGTGTGGAGGAGTATGGGAAGGTGGGGGCGAGTGGGGGAACGGTTTGTGGTTGGTGGGAATTAAAACTGCTCTACGCTGTATTGAGAGAGTTGTTTGATGTGATTAACCCACACTTTAAGAGCTTGACAGAATGGTGTAGGATGTCAAATGGACCCAGGCCAAACAATAAAGTATGCAACCAGATCCAGATCATTCCCTGAGTGGCTGGCTTATTCACAGAACACATCAGTACACAAGCCTATCTTCTACCGACCAGCATTCCAATGATAGAATCCACAGAAGGAGGCCATTTGGCCCACTGTGCCCGCACTGACCACAATCTCACCCAGGCCCTATTTACCCAGCCAATCCCCTGACACTGAGGGACAATTTAGCATGGCCAACACACCTAACCGGCACATCTTTCAGACTGTGGGAGGAAACCCATACAGACACGGGGAGAATGTGCAAACTCCACACAGACAGTGACTCGAGGCTGGAATTGAACCCAGGTCAGTGGCGCTATGAGGCAGCAGTGCGAAACCCCATGCCCACTGTGCCACCCAGGGGTCTCTCTTATTTTATCTGCTCCTTCAAAAACCCGTAAAACAATGAGCAAAGTGCTGCAGATGTTGGTATCTAAAACAGGGACAGAGGAACAGCTGGAAAACTGTGACAGGTTCGGAGGAGATAGCTTCATGGTATTATTGTTAGACGACTCATCGAGAAACTCAGCTCATGTTCTGGGGACCCAGGTTCAAATCCCGCCTGGCAGATGGTGGAATTTGAATTCACCAAAAAAACATCTGGAATGAAGAATTGACTGATGACCACGAAACCATGGTCGATTGTCGGGAAAACCCAAGTGGTTCACTAATGTCCCTTGATGGAAGGAAATCTGCCGTCCTTACCTGGTCTGGCCTACATGTGACCCCAGAGCTACAGCAATGTGGTTGATTCTCAACCTCCCCAAGGGCAGCTGGGATGGACAATAAATGCTGGCCCAGCCAGCGACACCCATGTCCCACAAACAAATGAAAAAGAATCTGTGATGAGAGGAAGGAGAGTTCACGTTTGGAACCTTTGGGCTATTTGAAGGGGCCTGCCCCTCAAATTCTGGTTGGGATTCAGCCCCACCTCCTGATCTTCAGAAGCGAGGAGAAGGGAGGGCCTGTTAGATTTTGTTGCTGTGAGAGTTCCCCCCCCCCCGCCCAGCAGCTTAACCCCTCTCTCCCACCAGCCACATTGACCCACACTGCGGCCTGAACAGCTGCTGCTGCTGGTTTTCATGAGGGAGAGTGGTCCGGGACAAGGCAACATGTTCCAGGGTCAGGGTTTGGTCAGTGTCCAGGTGAGGCTTAGGGTCAAGGTCAAGGTTAGGGTTAGGGTTAGGGCCAGAGTCAGTGTTAGGGTTAGTGTTAGGTTTAGGGGCAGGGTCAGGGTTAGGCTTAAGGTCAGGTTTAGGGTCAGTGTTGGAGAGTTAGGGTTAGCATCCGGGTGAGGGTCAGGGTTGGGATTGGGTTTAGGGTCAGTTTCAGGGTTCGCTTTAGGATCAGGGTTAGGGTCAGGGTGTGGGTTCAGGCTCGGTTTAGGGTTAGGGTGAAGATTAGATTTCGGGTCAGGGTCATGGTTCGGGTTAGGGTTAGGGTTAAAGCTAGGGTCAGGGTTCAGATTAGGGTTAGGGTTAGGGTCAGGGTCAGGGTCAGGTCTAGGTCCAGGGTGAAGGTTAGGGTTAAGTTTAACATCAGGATCAGGGTCAGATCTAGGTTCAGGGTCAGGGTTAGGATTAGGATTAGAATCAGGGTCAGGGCTAGGGTTAGATGACCAACCAGTACCACAACAGCAAGGTGATGGCCTGTGCTCAACTCCTACAGGACAGCACAGGGAGCAGCCCTGTTCAATTCCCTCAGCTAAGGCTGACTCTGGCCTCCAGCCTGTTTGCCAGTCAGGATCCGTCCATTAGTCAGGCGAAGGTAGACTCCCGAGTGAAGGATATGGGTGGTGCTCCAGGCAGGGAAGCTGATCTTTCTCTACACCCTAGCTACATTCTGCAACCTCTCCTTTCCTTCTCCCCAGTGTACTCTATGAACGGTATGTTTTGGCTGTTTAGCACACAAGAAACAACAGTTTTCACTGCAGACCAATGCATGTGACAATCATAAATCAAATCAATTCTGCCACTGACTGACCAGTGACCTTGAACATTTTCCCCTGTTGACCCTTGAGTAAGCTGCCATCGAGCAGGCTTATGGATCCTCAGCTGGGTCCGTCAACACAAGCAGCACATCATTAGTGTGGGCTGGAAGGATGACCCTCATGCCTGGCCCACGCAGAGTCAATCATGACAACCTCTGTCATAAGGGGCGCATGAAGGGCTCTGCACAGATTTTTCTTAATACATTTATGGGATGTAGGTGTCACTGCTTGGATCATCATCTGTTGTCTAATCCTAAGGGAATTTGAGAGTCAACCACATTGGTGTGGACCTGGAGTCACATGTTGGCCAGACCAGGTAAGGACGGCAGATTTCCTTCCCCAACGGACATGAATGAACCGGATAGGTTTTTACAACAACAGTAAATGTTTCATTGTCATCAGTAGATTCTTAATTCCAGATCTTGTTTATTGAATTCAAATTCCACCTGGTGGTATTCAAACCCAGGTCTCCAGAGCGGGGAACACAGTTCGGGGCGGGGGGGGTGACAAAATGGATCTCAAACCCAAATGCTCCCCGAGTTTTGAATAACTATTCTGTGTATTACACGTACTCCTAATACTTAATCAATCAATCCATCATGTAAACCAGCCTCCCATCCATTGACTCTGTCCACCCTTCCCACTGCCTGGGCAACCCAGCCAGCATAATTCATGATCCCACGCACCCCGGAAATTCTCTCTTCCACCTTCTTCCTTCGGGAAAATGATACAAAAGTCTGAGGTCACGTACAGACTCAAGAGCAGCTTCTTCCCTGCTGCTGTCAGACTTTTGAATGGACCTACCTCGCATTAAGCTGATCTTTCTCTACACCCTAGCAATGACTGTAACACCACATTCTGCACTCTCTCCTTTCCTTCTCTGTGAACGGTCTGCTTTGTCTGTGTAGCGCAAGAAACAATCCTTTTCACCGTCTGTTAATGCATGTGACAATAATAAATCAAATCAAATCGAATTAAATTCAATCAATCAATCCCCTCCAGCTGTTTATCCTCAACTTGACAGTACGGTTAACATGCCATTCAGGGTGGGGGTTGGGCAGCGGGGGTGGTAACAAGCTCATTCTGCATTCAACCCCCGCCTACCTTGCTGTGAGAACATGATGACGAGGCTGGAGAATGGAGGTGGACACACAATCCAGCCCCAGAACGTGCTTCCTTCATCCTGATGGGCAAAGCACTCTTTCCACTCTTCCAAGCGCACAGAGAAAATGTCATTGTTCGAAGTGAAGGATCATTAGCATATGCTTTTCAAGACTTTTTTTTTGGTAACCACCTCCTGCCCGGTTGCCTGAGCAACTCAAACAGCATCACGCATTTTAAGCACAGCCTGAAAATAATCCAAGGCACAGTCAGCATGGTGAACAGCAGCATGACTGATCAGAGTCTAGAAAGTGCTGCTCCCCGGAGTGCAGGGGGGGGGGGTGACGTCTTACTGAGTCGAACCTCAATGAAAATATTTCAATGTCCCACACCGACCACCTCCCACCACCCACCCTTGGACACGGCTGGGACGCTTCACAACGGACACCCACTCACAGTGCAGCAAGGGATGTTGGGGATCGAGACAGTTTCCTACAATTAAGATTTCTAGAGACAACTATGGCTCACCTCTCTCGCAGCCAATAGACCCCCCCCCCACAGCCCCATCCGCCAGCCAATTCCTGTCAGAGCCCACGTGGAGGACTTAACTGAGGCTTTCCATTTGGACAGGAATGTTGGCAGTGGGAGTTCAGTGCAGGAAGGGCATTGCTCAGAGGTGGCCAAGTCAAGCAGCGACGCACAGCAACTGTGCCCTTTGCATCCGCTTGTCAACTTCTTTGGTTGGTCGGTGTACCAACCCCTGATTCACCTCACTGTCCCTGCTGATTTTCATCTCCAGCCGTCCTGCAGGGTTGCCTTGCCCACTTCATGTGTGCCAGCCCCGGTTGTCTCCCAGTCAGGAGGTTATGTGTTGAAGGCCTTCCCACCCCAGAGACTTGGAAACAAAAACAGGTGTACCTCAAGACTTCAGTGCAATGCTGAGGGAGTGCAGCACTGTCGGAGCTGCAGTGAGATACTAAACTGAGACCAGCACCTGTTCTCCCAGGTAGGTATCTGAGAGCCCATAGCTCAGTGTCCAAGAAGAACTCCATCCCTGCTGCCCTGGGAAATATTTATCCCTCAATCAAGATCACTAAAACACATTCACCTGGTTAATAAAAATTTTACAGCGCTGTGCAGGCCCTTCAGCCCTCGATCTTGCTGCAAACCCGCCCCATTCACATTGGCTGCTGCACCAGAATGATAGATAACTATCGTTCATTTCATTGTCCCTGAAGGACAAGAAACTACAAAGGGTTGTGAATGCAGCCCAGTCCATCACGCAAACCAGTCACCCATCCATTCACCCTGTCTACACTTCCCGCTGCCTTGGGAAAAGCAGCCAGCATAATCATGGACCCCGCACACCCCGGGCATTCTCTCTTTCACCTTCTTCCGTTGGGAAAAAGATACAACAGTCTGAGGTCACGTACCAACCGACTCAAGGCTTTTGAATGGGCTTACTTTGCATTAAGTTGATCTTTCTGTGACTGGAACACTATGTTTCACACCCTCTCCTTCCCTACTCCCTTATATATTTTACATACAGTATGCTTTTTCTGTATGGAGCGTAAGAAACAATACTTTTCACTGTGTCCCGATATATGTGACAATAATAAATCAAATCAAATACAAATCAATATGTGAAACATCTTGGGGTCAAGAATGATGCAATATAATTGTAAAGCTTTACTTTTGTTTTATTTACCATCGCAGCGCTGACACACCCTCGGGAGTTTTTGTCTCCCAAAAGGATGGATTATCAATCCCAATCGAGATTCAATCCACATGCTCAGAATTGAAGATCGCCAAATAAAACAAAGATTCCTAATGAAAACCTGGGTTCTGCATGGCATTGAGACAAGGCGACTCGAATCCGCAAAGACCGCAAAACGTGACTTCAAAAGGAACTGGGCCCTTTGAAGCAACTCATTCTCATTTTGCCCGTCTTCTGAAGCTGTCACCGCTTTCAAGAATTCATCATGCTGCAAGATCAATAACATTTGCGATATCTGAGGGAGGATGCGGAGGTTTGTGAACATGTCAACATCTCAGATCTTTCGCAGCTCCGCTCATCTGCCTCTGCAAAGGAACGCTGATTGCACAATAAGTTTCGGCTTCAAAATATCAGCAGGCCTCAAACAGGACATCTTTCAAAGTAACACTCGCTTTGATCAACACATCACAAGAACCTAAATTAAATTCTAATGTGCCATGTTAAAACCAGACCAAGGGCTGATGTCTCCTGAAGCATGTGCTGCTGCTTGAGATGCAGAATTTTACAATCAAAGGCAAACCCCCTTCAGTGCAAGCTCCAAGAGCAGGTTAGGCATATCCGGAAAGAAAGCTCCTTTCACTTCCAATCCAAACGCGTGTGCTTCATCCCAGCTCCTCAGCGACTCACAGCCTAAACATATTGTCTCCACTGCACAGACTAAGCAAATCACAAGTTTCATTTTCTGTCTGAGTTACCTCACCCCTGGAACGGTGGCACAGTTGCTGGGCATGGTGGCACAATGGGTTAGCACGGCAGCCTCACAGCGCCAGGGATCCAGGTTCAATTCCAGTCTCGGATGCCTGTCATAAGAACTAGGAGCAGGAGTGGGCCATCTGGCCTCTCGAGCCTGCTCTGCCATTCAATAAGATCATGGCTGAGCTTTTCATGGACTCAGCTCCACTTACCCACCCGCTCACCGTAACCCTTAATTCCTTTACTGTTCAAAAATATATCTATCCTTGCCTTAAAAACATTCAATGAGGTAGCCTCAACTGCTTCACTGGGCAGGGAATTCCACAGATTCACAACCCTTTGTGTGAACAAGTTCCTCCTCAACTCAGTCCTAAATCTGCTCCCCCTTATTTTGATGCCATGCCCCCTAGTTCTAGTTTCACCCGCCAGTGGAAACAACTTCCCTGCTTCGATCTTATCTATGCCCTTCGTAATCTTACATGTTTCTATAAGATCTCCCCTCATTCTTCTGAATTCCAATGAGTATAGTCCCAGTCTACTCAGTGTCTCCTCATAAGCCAACCCTCTCAACTCCAGAATCAATCTAGTGAATCTCCTCTGCACCCCCTCCAGTGCCAGTATATCCTTTCTCAAGTAAGGAGACCGAAACTGTGCACAGTACTCCAGGTGTGGCCTCACCAGCACCTTATACAGCTGCAACATAACCTCGCTGTTTTTAAACTCCATCCCTCTAGCAATGAAGGATAAAATTCCATTTGCCTTCTTAATTACCTGCTGTACCTGCAAACTAACTCCTTAAGATTCCTGCACAAGGACACCCAGGTCCCTCTGCACAGCAGCATGCTGCAGTTGTTTACTATTTAAATAATAGTCCATTTTGCTGTTATTCCTACCAAAATGGATGACCTCAAAGAACAAAAAACATAGAACAAAGAAAATTACAGCACAGGAACAGGCCCTTTGGCCCTCCAAGCCTGCACCGACCATGCTACCCAACTGAACTAAAACCCCCTACCCTTCCAGGAACCATATCCCTCTATTCCCATCCTATTCATGTACTTGTCAAGATGTCCCTTAAAAGTCATTACCATATCCGCTTCCACTACTCCACCAGCAGCGAGTTCCAGGCACCCACTACTCTCTGTGTAAAAAAATCTGCCTCATACATCTCCTTTACACCTTGCCCCCTCGCACCTTAAACCTGTGCCCCTGAGTCATTGACTCTTCCACCCTGGGAAAAAGCTTCTGACTATCCACTCTGTCCATGTCCCTCATAATCTTGTAGACTTCTATCAGATCTCCCCTCAACCTCCGTCGCTCCAGAACAAACCAAGTTTCTCCAACCTCTCCTCATAGCTAATGCCCTCCATACCAGGCAACATCCTGGTAAATCTTTTCTGTACTCTCTCCAAAGCCTCCACATCCTTCTGGTAGTGTGGTGACCAGAATTGAACACTACATTCCAAGTGCGGCCTAACTAAGGTTCTCTAAAGCTGCAACATGACTTGCCAATTTTTAAACTCAATACCCCGGCCAATGAAGGCAAGCATGCCGTATGCCTTCTTGACTACCTTCTCCATCTGGATTGCCACTTTCAGTGACCTGCGTATCTGTACATCCAGATCCCTTTGCCTATCAATACTCTTAAGGGTTCTGCCATTTACTGTATATTTCCTATCTGTATTAGACCTTCCAAAATGCATTATCTCACATTTGTCCGGATTAAATTCCATCTGCCATCTCTCTGCTCAAGTCTCCAAATGATCTATATCCTGCTGTATCCTCTGATGGAGCTCATCACTATCTGCAAATCCACCAAACTTTGTGTCGTCCACAAACTTACTGATCAAACCAGTTACATTTTCCTCCAAATCATTGATATATGTTATAAACAGTAAAGGTCCCAGCACTGACCCCTGAGGAACATCACTTGTCACAGCCCTCCATTCAGAAACACACCCTTCCACTGCTGCCCTCTGTCTTCTGTGACCGAGCCAGTTTTGTATCCACCTTGCCAGATCACCTCTGATCCCATGCGACTTCACCTTCTGCACCAGTCTGCCATGAGGGATCTTGTCAAAGGCCTCACTGAAGTCCATGTAGACAACATTCACTGCCCTACCCTCATCAATCATCTTTGTCACTTCCTCAAAAAACTCAATCAAGTTCATGAGACATGACCCCCCCTTGACAAAACCATGTTGCCTCTCACTAAAATGTCTAATTATGTCCAACTGGGAATAAATCCTGTCTCAAATCTTTTCCAATAATTTCCCTACCACTGATGTAAGGCTCATCAGCCTGTAATGACCTGGATTATCCTTGCTACCCTTCTTAAACAAAGGAACAACATTGGCTATTCTCCAATCCTCTGGGACCTCCCCTGTAGCCAGTGAGGATATAAAGATTTCTCTCAAGGTCCCAGCAATTTCCTCCCTTGCCTCTCTCAGTATTCTGGGGTATATCCCATCAGGCCCTGGGGACTTGTCTACCTTTAATGTTTCTCAAGAACCCTAATACCTCCTTTTTGATCTCACCATGACTCAAACTATCTACACACCCTTTCCCAGAATCATCATCCACCAATTCCTTCTCTATGGTCAATACTGACACAAAGTATTCATTTAATACCTCACCCATTTCCTCTGGCTCCACACATAGATTCCCCCCCTTGTCCTTGAGTGGGCCAACCCTCTCCCTGGTTACACGCTTGCTCTTTATATAACAAGCTGTGGGATTTTCCTTACTCCTGCTGGCCAATGCTTTCTCATGACTCCTTTCAGCCCTCCTTATTCCTTGCTGAAGTTGACTTTCCTTGTATTCCACACTTGCTTCGTGTGTTCCCAGCCTCCCAGCTTTGACAAATGCTTCCTTTTTCTCTTTGACTAGGCTCACAATATCTCTCGTTATCCAAGGTTCCCAAAACTTGCCACACTTATCCTTCATCCTTACAAAAAATTGCCCTTCCAGACCCTTTTGTATCTCTCCCCTCTCATCTTAAACCTGTGCCCTCCAGTTTTAGACTCCCTGACCTTTGGGACAAGATATTGACTATCTAGCTGATCTGTGCCCCTCATTATTTTGTAGATCTCTATAAGATCACCCCTCAGCCTCCTACGCTCCAGAGGAAAAAGTCCCAGTCTATCCATATAGAGTACAGAACATCAAAAAACTAAAGCACAAACAGGCCCTTTGGCCCACAAGTTGCACTGAACATGTCCCTACCTACTCGGCATACCTTTAACCCTCTATCTTACTGAGTCCCATGTACTTATCCAAAAGTCTCTTAAAAGACCCTATCGAATCCGCCTCCACCACCACTGCCGGCAGCCGATTCCACTCACCCACCACCCTCTGAGTGAGAAACTTAACCCTGACATCTCCTCTGTACCGACTCCCCAGCATCTTAAACCTGTGTCCTCTTGTGGCAGCCATTTCAGTCCTGGGAAAAAGCCTCTGAGAATCCACCCGATCAATACCTCTCAACATCTTATACACCTCTGTCAGGTCACCTCTCATCCTTCGTCTCTCCAAGGAGAAAAGACCGAGCTCCCTCAACCTATCCTCATAAGGCATGCCACTCAATCCAGGCAACATCCTTGTAAATCTCCTCTGCATCCTTTCTATGGCTTCCACATGCTTCCTGCAATGAGGCACAGTCCTCCAAGTGGGGTTTGACCAGGGTCTTATAAAGCTGCAGCATTATCTCCTGACTCCTAAACTCAATCCCTTGATTGATGAAGGCCAGTACACCATACGCCTTCTTAACCACAGCCTCTACCTGAGAAGCTCATTTGAGCGTCCTATGAACCCAGACCCCAAGATCCTTCTGATCTTCCACACTGCCAAGAGTCTTACCCTTAATATTATATTCCATCATCCAATCAGACCTGCCAAAATGAATCACTACACACTTATCTGGGTTGAACTCCATCTGCCACTTCTCTGCCCAGTCTTGCATCCTATCAATGTCTCATTGCAACTTCTGACATCCCTCCACACTATCCACAACACCTCCAACCTTTATGTCATCAGCAAACTTACCAACCCATCCCTCCACTTCCTCATCCAGGTCATTTATAAGAATCACAAAGAGCAAGGGTCCCAGAACAGATCCCTGGGGCACTCCACTGGTGACCGACCTCCATGCAGAAAAAGACCCATCTACAACCACTCTCTGCCTTCTGCAGGCAAGCCAGTTCTGGATCCACAAAGCAATGTCCCGTTGGATCCCATGCCCCCTCACTTTCTCAATAAGCCGTGCATGGGGCACCTTATTGAATGCCTTGCTGAAGTCCATATAAACTACATCTACCACACTTCCTTTGTCAGTGTATTTAGACACATCCTCAAAAAAAAATCAACCAGGCTCGTAAGGCATGATCTGCCTTTGACAAAGCCATGCTGACTATTTTTGATCATACTATACCTCTCCAAATGTTCATAAATCCTGTCTCTCAGGATCTTCTCCATCAACTTACCAACCACAGAGATTAGACTCACCAGTCGATAATTTCCTGGGCTGTCTCTACTCCCTTTCTTGAATAAAGGAACCACATCCGCAATCCTCCAATCCTCCGGAACCATTCCTGTCTCCATTGATGACGCAAAGATCATCGCCAGAGACTCTGCAATCTCTTCCCTCGCCTCCCACAGTAACCTGGGGTACATCCTATCCGATCCTGGCGACTTATCTAACTTGATGCTATTCAAAAGCTCCAACACATCCTCTTTCTTAACGTCCACATACTGAAGCTTTTCAGTCCGCCGCAAACCTGCACTGCAACCACCAAGATCCTTTTCCACTGTGAATACCAAAGTCAAGTATTCAGAAAGCACTTCTACTATTTCTAATGGTTCTGTACAAACTTTCCCACCGTCACATTTTATAGGTCCTATTCCTTCACATCTCATCGTTTTACTCTTCATATATTTGTCGAAGGCCTTGGGCTTTTCCTTAATCTTACCCGCCAAGGCCTTCTCATGACCCCTTCTGGCTCTCCGAATTTCATTCTTAAGTTCCTTCCTACGAGCCGTATACTCCTCTAGATCCCTAACATTACCTAGCTCCCTGAACCCATTGTAAGCTTTTCACTTCTTCTTGACTAAATTCATTACAACTTTCATGCACCACGGTTCCCGTAACCTACCAAAACCTCCCTGCCTCATTGGAACCTTGTCGTGCAGAACTCCAGACAAACATTCCTTGAAAATCTGCCACATTACTTCTGTACATTTCCCTGAGAATACCTCCTTCCAATTTATGCCTCTAATTTCCTGCCTGATGGCTTCATATTTCCCCTTACTCCAGACAAACACTTTCCTAGCTTGCCTGATGCTATAGTGTAAAGGAGATAGAGTTATGATCGCTATCCCCAAGATGCTCTCCCACTGAGAGATGCGACACCTGCCCCTAAAGAGGTCCCAATGATCCAGGAACCTGAATCTCTGCCTCCTGCTCCAATCCCTCAGCCACGCATTCACCCTCCACCTCATTCCATTCCTGCTCTCACTTTCCCGTGGCACAGGCAGCAATCCCAAGATTACTTCCTTTGCATTTCTCCTTCTCAACTCTCTACCTAACTCCCTTTTCATGACCCTTTCCCATTTCCTGTCTGTGTCAGCGGTACCAATGTGTACCACAACCTCTGGTACATATAACTCAAACAATGTGTTCATCAACATATCTTGCAATATTCTCGATCTTGGATCCCTCTCTCTACCTTGATTATATGAGCCACCAAAGTTATACTTTGATCATCAACTTGTGATATCTTCCCAGCCGCCTCGTTCCTTGAACAAGTATTCATTATTGATAACACTCACACTTCAAAAGGAGGATACAAACGTTCCTTCCCTCATGGCATGCCAGAGTTATCTTGTTTATGTCTGAAAGCCTTTTGTTCTTCGAGATGGGACTTAACTCCCTCCGACACTAAACATGTAATTCCCCAGGCTGCCCGTCACGACTCAATGAAGATGAAAGCAGGGTGCACACAACTGACGGTGATCAGAAAAAGGAATTCGAGCTGACGGACCCTGTTCCCAACCTCAGCTAATCGCTCCTCGCATTGTCTAAGTTTAAGGTTTCTTTATTGGTGTCGCAAGCAGGCTTCCGTTAACACTGCAATGAAGTTACTGTGAAAATCCCACACTCTGGCGCCTGTTCGGGTACACTGAGGGAAAATTTAGCACGGCCAATGCACCGAATAAGCACGTCTTTCGGACTGTGAGAGGAAACCGGAGCACGCGGAGGAAACCCCATGCAGACTCTGCACGGACATTATCATTCTCACCAAAGACGAAGTATTGGGCAAACTAATGGGGCGAAAGGTAGACAAGTCTCTTGGCCCTGATGGAATCCATCCCAGGGTACTGAAAGAGATGGCGGGAGAAAATAGCAAATGCTCTTGTGGTAATTTACCCAAGTTCGCTGGACTCTGGGTCGTTCCCGCAGATTGCAAAACAGCAAATGTGACATCACTGTTTAAAAAAGGAGGTAGACAAAAGGCGGGTAACTATAGGCCGGTTAGCTTAACGTCTGTAGCAGGGAAAATGCTTGAATCTATCATCAAGGAAGAAATGGCGAGACATCTGGATATAAATTGATCCATTGGTAAGACGCAACATGGGATCATGAAGGGCAGGTCAAGTTTAACTGATTTGGTGGATGAATTATGACCAATGATTACAGTATCGGAAGGTGACAATTGGTAAAACTACTCTTCATATACAATTTCTAAGATGGAGAAAGAGGCCATTCGGCCCACCGAGCCTGCACTGACCATAATCCCACCTGGACCCTATCCCCATAACCCCATGTATTTACCGTGCTAATTCCCCTAACACTAAGAGGCAATTTAGCACAGCCAATCAACCTAACCCGCACATCTTTGGACAGTGGGAGGAAACCCACGCAGACATGGGGAGGGCGTGCAAACTCCACACAGAAAGTGACCCGAGGCTGGAATTGTGCTACCACCGTGTCACCCAAAAACCGTTCAGTCAGGAGACCTTGGTTATCCTTGCAGGAAAAAAAAACACAGCATTTTCTGCAAACAGATTGTTTCAATGGATTCAGAAAATGCATCATGGGGTTTTGTCTGTGTGGTGTCATCTAAAGGAGCTTGGGTCTTGACAGTCCTGAACAGAGGGGGATGTGGATAACAAGAAGCAAAAAAATCACCCTGTGCATCACACAGGGTCAATCCCCTTGACTGGATATTAATCCTGTTCATCGTACTCAAATCAGGGAACGTGTTGGATTTATTTGAAAGGCGTGGTTCTGACCCACTAGAGCGAAGGAGTGGAATGTTAACAAGTGGTTGGACTTTTAAAGGACTGAGAGTTCTAGTCTCACTTCAACAATTAAGCAGATAATTTTGAGTGAGACTTCGGTGTGCAATTGAGGAAGGGATGAACGTAGTGAGAAGTCGGCAAATTCAGTTCTTCGAGCCTGCTCCACCACTCAACTCCATCATTGGATCAGATCAGATCTCTCACTGGTCTCAAATCCACCTCCCAACCTGTTCCCCATATCCCTTTAACCCACTTTTAAAATCAGAAATATATCTATCTCCTTCTTGAAACCATTTGATGAACCAGACTCCACCGCGCTATGGGCCAGTGAGTTCCACAAATTCACCATCTTCTGTGATCAGTCGTTCCTCTTCATCTCAGTGTTAAATCTGCAGCCTCTCAGCCTATCCCTCTGACCTCTTGTTCTAGATCGCCCCGTAAGAGGAAACGCTTGGTCTCCATTTACTTTATCAATCCCTTTTAAAATGTTATATCTCTCGATCAGATCCCTCTCATCCTTCTAAATGCCAGTGAGTACAAACACAGACTGTTTAATCTCTCCTCCAACACCAACCCTTTCATTCCCGGAATCAATCTGGTGAACCTCCTCTGAACTGCCTCCGATGACACCACATCCTTCCTCCAATAAGGAGACTAAAACTGGACAATTCTCCCGATGTGGACACCATCCTTCAGGTCGGACATTCAAGTGAGACCTGATATTTAGGTTGAACTGGATGTGGACCCCACCCCACTTCATCAAGTCCTGTCTCAGCTGGTGCACAGACGGCTGCTGTGCTTGCCGACCAAACCTCATGGTCATCTCAAAAGAGAAGGGAATGGGAAGCACTTTCCAAACCTTCTCACCGGCAATCTTCTGGTCCCGCCAAAGGCAATATCTCTGGGTGGGTTCCCTGACGGCAGGGTGGGGGCGTGCCACGCGGAAGGCCAGAGATATCAGCAGGACCTGAAGATCCCGCTCCACCAATCCTGGTTTTGAATGCCTCTGTCAGATGCTTTCGTTTCTCCAGGGATGAGGTTGAGAGATGGTTTGATGGAGGAATTCCTGTAATGTCCCACACCAGTGTGAAGCTGAAATATTGGAGGATGAGTCATGGGTGAGACACTCAAAGGCAGCTGCTGCCCCTGTGAAAGCTGAGCTCAATGTGAATCATTGTCACCGGCAAGCTGGGGTTAAAGATACATTCATCACCCCAACTAGCTTTCAAATTGGCAAAGAAGGTGCAGCAATGTTACCGAGTTTGTAGCCTCCTGAACTGAAATGATCCTTATCTTGCTTTGTGGGACGTGGCTTTAACTGGGAAATCCAGCGTGTTAAATTCTCCAGCACTCACAACACTCTGCTCAAAACTGCTGAAATAAGAAGGCTGGAAGCAAGGTGAGAGGGGTCAGTGCAGGCTTGGTGGGCCGAAGGGCCTGTAATGTCCATTGCTCATTCAAGGATGGCACGGTTAGCGCTGCTGTCCCACTGCGTCAGGGACCTGCGTTTGATTCCTGGTTTGGGTCGCAATCTGTGTGGATTCTGCACGTTCTCCCAGTCTTTGCATGGGTTTCGTCCAGGTTCTCCCGTTTCCTCCCACAGTCTGAAAGACGTGTTGGTTTTTTGCATTGACCGTGCTAAATTTTCCCTCAGTGTACCCGAACAGGTGCTGGAGTGTGTGGTGACTGGGGGGTTTTCACAATAACTTCATTGCAGTGTTAACGTAAGCCTACTTGTTACATTAATAAATAAACTTAGAAAGAAAGGGGTGGCATGGTGAGCATTGCTGCCTCACAGTGCCAGGGGCACAGGTTCGATTCCCAGCTTGGGTCACTGCCTGTGTAGAGTCTGCATGTTCTCCCTGTGTCTGCATGGGTTTCCTCCCAGTGCTCCGGTTTCCATAGCATAGAATCCTACAGTGCAGGAAGAGGCCATCTAGTCTGCACCAACCACAATCCCACCCATGCCCTATTCCCACATATTTTACCCACTAATCCCTCAAACCTATGCATCCCGGGACACTAAAGGGCAATTTAGCACGGCCAAACAACCTAACGCACACATCTTTGGACTGTGGGAGGAAACCGGAACACCCAGAGAAAACCCACGCAGACACAGGGAGAATGTGCAAACTCTACACAGACAGTCACCTGAGCCAGGATTCGAACCCAGGTCCCTGGAATTGTGAAGCAGCAGTGCTAACCACTGTGCTTCCGTGCCGCCGCACCCTGAGAGATTCCTCCCACAGTCGGAGAGGTGTGCTTGTTCGGGTGCACTGGCCATGCTAAGTTCTCCCTCAGCGTACCCGAACAGGCGCCAGAGTGTGTGGCAACTGGGGGGACTTTCACAATAACTTCATTGCAGTGCGAGTGTAAGCCTTACTAGCGACACTAATAAATAAATTCTCAACCTTGGAGAGATGTCGGGGGCTGCACATCTTTTTTTCACGATGAACGACAGAGCGTGAGAAAAGGAAACTGAAAGGGAGTGAGAAATAGCCATTGTTTCTCCACCCATCTCGGCTGAGCTTTGAACAATGTCACTTGGGTGTGTTGAGGGATTGTCTCTTGCTGCTGAATCATAATCAGTACGGGTACATCTATTCACAAGCAGTTTACCTTCCTGTCAGAAACCAGTTCTCTTTAGAGACTAATATTGTCGGAGACAAGACAATTACAAAAATATTCTATTAAGTATGAGCATTCTTCATAAATTATTTATCTGCAATGTAATTGGTACTGACCTATCTTGTCATATTAACTTTGTCTGTGATTTGTTTTGTTCCGCGCTGTACAGAACTAATAGCTTACTGCAACGATATTTACTAATCTGGGGGAAGGTTTGCTTGCTCTCTCTCGCTCAATTTACTCTGCTTTCTTACACGGTGGACAATCACGCTTGCCGCAGGGGGTAAAAACAAAACAACGAAAGCCAGGCAGCTGGAGGAAATCCAGAAAAATTCCCCCTTCTGATGGGAAAGGCCATCCTTGTGGGAATGCCACCAACCCTGTTTCTCTCTTCGCAGGTGCTGACGGACCTCATGCGTAATTCCAGCCCTTCCTGAGTTTTATTTCCCACCCGCACCATCCACTGGCCGTGATTCTTCCCACCCCCCACACCCCACCCCACCCCGTGCTAGTTTTTTAACGCAGTGAGCTGGGAGGTTCTCACTAACTCACGGTGGTCACACGTGTTTCCATCGCGGTAGCATCTCCCAGTGCGGGATTTCCGTCAGCGTCCGACCCACGCTGGAAATCGGTCGGGAGGCGCGGATATCAGCTTAATACTCATTTAAATATCACGTCACTTAGTTCAGCGGGCCCGAGGACTGAAACCTCCAGGCCCCCTCGCATCTCCCCCCCCACTGCCAGACTGATTCACTCCAGTGGGGTTTACACTAGCTCCCCACTAACTGTCCTGGACTGAAGGTGCGGGGGGCGCAATTGGTGCATTCCAGAGGATCGAGTGGCAGGGGGAGTGCTCCCTGTCACTGCCCATGGGTCACCTTGGCACTGCCCATCGTGCACAGGGCAATGCCAAGAGGTGCAGGGCCCAGTGGGGTGATCGGCCGGGGGTGGGGTTCCTGCTCCCTCTCTGCAGACAGCAACGGTGGGGGAAAGACGGAGGCCAGTGATTGGGGTGAGCTGGGAGGGGTAGTTGGGATTGTTGTGGGGGGGAGGGGGTATCTGATGGGGGGGGGGAGAGGGGGGCTGGATGCCAGGGCAGGCCGGGAGTGGGGGTGTTCGGGGCTGGCCTGAGAAAGCTTGGGGTGCCAACAATTGAGCCTTGGGTGGGGGGGGTGCGGGCTCAGGGTCCCGGCAATGCAGGGATCACCCACCTGGCCAGCGACTGAGCTGGCTAATAACCGTGAAGTTGGTGGTGTGAGGCCACAGCACGTGAGCCACTCTCAGTTCGAACAGATCGGTGCACGTGCAGTGGCTCTCTCGGTGCTGCACTGCCTGTCTCTCCAGCTTTATAATGATATACGCGCTCATGACCCCTGCAGTGCACAGAATGTAGGAGATTCCTCTCAGTACTGAGAAAACCAACATGAATTACTCCAGTTTTCACACAGCTTCAACACTTTGAAATTTTTTTGGGAGAATTCTGGCCATTTACTTCACAGCAAGGATGACAGACAGTCTGTCATCGAGAGGACTGAGCTCAGCATAGAATCCACAGAATCCCTGCAGGGTAGAAGGAGATCATTTGGCCTCATGAGTGTGCACTGACTCTCCAACAGAGTATCTTACCCAGGCCCCCCATTCCCCCCACCCACACTCTATTTCCATAAGCCTACACATTTGCCATGGCCAATTCACCTAACCTACATATCTTGGAACACGAAGGAGCAACCCAGCATGGCCAATCCACTAACTCACACATCTTTGGAGTGTGGGAGAAAACCCATGCAGACACGGGGAGAACGTGCAGACTTCACACAGACAGCCACCCCGAGGCTAGAGTGGAACCCGGGTCCCTGGCACAGTGAGGCACATATTTTGTGCGCAGGAAGATCCCAAGAACAAAAAGCGATCGAAAGAATGAGCAGTCACGTGGATTAAGTGGGGAGAAATACTGGCTGGTCATTTTCAAGTGAATGCTCATAGTTTCATAAGAACATAAGAAATAGGAGCAGGAGTAGGCCATCTAGCCCTTCGAGCCTGCCCCGCCATTCAATAAGATCATGGCTGATCTGAAGTGGATCAGTTCCACTTTCCTGCTTTCTCCCCATAACCCTTCATTCCCCTGTCTATTGGAAACCTATCTACCCGTGACTTAAATATATTTAGCGAGGTAGCCTCCACCACTTCAATGGGCAGAGAATTCCAGAGACCCTTTGAGTGAAGAAGTTCCTCCTCAACTCCGATCTAAACTGCGCACCACCACCCCCCACCCCCCCGGTCTTGAGGCTGTGTCCTCTAGTCCTGCTGTCCTTTCTAAGCAGGAAGAATCTCTCTACCTCTACCCTATCCATCCCCTTCATTATCTTATACGTCTCTATAAGATCCCCCTTCATTCTTCTAAACTCCAACGAGTACAGACCCAGTCTATTTAGTCTCTCTTCATAGTCCAACCCCCTTATCTCCGGTATCAGCCTAGCGAACCTCCTCTGCACTCCCTCCAAGGCCAAAATATCCTTCCGCAAGTGTGGCGACCAAAACTGCACACAGTACTCCAGCTGCGGCCTCACCAGTGCCCTGTACAGTTGCAGCAAGACCTCCCTGCTTTTATATTCTATCCCCCTCGCTATAAAGGCCAGCATTCCATTCGCCTTCTTGATCACCTGCAGACTGGGTTTTTGCGACTTGTGCACAAGGACCCCTAGATCCCTCTGCACCGTAGCATGCTGCAGCTTTTCGCCCTTTAAATAATAATCCCTCCTATTATTTCTGCCAACGTGGATAACCTCACACTTGCCAACATTGTACTCCATCTGCCACGTCCTCGCCCACTCGCTCAGCCTACCCAGATCCCTCTGCAGACTTTCCACACCCTCCGCACAATTTGCTTTTCCACTCATCTTGGTGTTATCAGCAAATTTCGTCACCCTACACTCAGCTCCCTCCTCCAGATTGTCTATATAAATGGTAAATAGCTGAGGCCCCAGTACCGATCCCTGCGGCACTCCACTAGTTACCAACCGCCAATCCGAATAGCACCCATTGACCCCCACTCTCTGCCTTCTATTTGACAGCCAATCCTCTATCCACGGTAACACCCTACCCCCAACTCCACGCCGCCTAAACCTTCTGAAGCAACCTTTTGTGCGGCACCTTATCAAACGCCTTTTGAAAACCGAGAAACACCACATCCACCGGTTCCCCTCTGTCCACCACACGAGTCACATCCTCATAGAAATCTAATAAATTCGTCAAACACGACTTCCCCTTAACGAATCCGTGCTGCGTCTGCTCTATTCATGGGATTTTTAGACCTCCGTCCAAAGTGTTGGGGCAAGTAGATGGGCTTTGGCTCAATCTCTGGCACCTCAGGTGTTACAGCATTGCCTATCACTGCTTTCCATCAGTTAAATTACAGGCACCATTCCAGGAATGTGTTGTATGAATCCACAAACCTTCGGACTCCAAGCCGTGAACACCACGAATGGGTTCATTTGATGGACCTTTCAAGCCATTGAGGGAATTACAGCCAGACCTTTCATAGAATCATAGAAACCCTACAGTACAGGAGGAGGCCACTCGGCCCATCGAGTCTGCACCTACAATAATCCCACCACAGGCCCAATCCCCACAACCTCACACATTTACCCCTCCAACCTACACATCCTGGGACACTAAAGGGCAATTTAGCGTGGCCAATCCACCTAACCTGCACATTTTTGGACTGAGAGAGGAAACCGGAGCACCCAGAGCTCACGGGGGGAATGTGCAAACACCACACAGACAGTGACCCAAGCCGGGAATCGAACGCAGACCCCTGGAGCTGTGAGCCAGCAGTGCTAACCACTGTGCCACCCAGTGTGCAGTGGTATTGTCACTGGGCGAGTAATCCAGAGACCCAGGATAATATTCTGGGGGACCTCGATTCGAATCCCACCAGGGCAGATGGTGAAATTTGAATTCAATAAATTGAAGACCTAATGATGACCACTGTCAATTGTCATAAATCACACAATGTTCGGATCTCATCTGCATTCTGTGGTAGTGAATTTCACATCACCCTCTGGGTGAAGAAATTTCTCCTCACCTCAGTCCGAAAAGGCTTTCCCCTTATCCTCAAGCAATGACCTATAGCTGTGGTTCCCCCACCATCAGGAACATGCTTTCTGAATCTACCCTGTCTAACCCTGTTAGACTTTATAAGTTTCTATGCGATCCCCTCTCACTCTTCCAAACTCCAGTGAATATAATCCTAACAGATTTAATCTCTCCTCATATGACAGACCTGCCATCCCAGGAATCAGCCTGGTAAAGTAGAAACCCTTCTAACTCACTAATGATGCTGAGGGAAGGAAATCTGCTGTCCTTGCTGGATCTGGCCTACAAGTGGCTACAGAGCCACAGCACAAGTGGGTGATTCTTAACTGCCACTCAGTACAAGGGCAATTAGGGATCGGTAACCAATGCTGGTCTTCCCAGTGATGCTCACATTCCAGGGAAGAATAACAAAATGTTTGAGACAAGAGATTTGGTTCCCGGTGAAAAGTTTGATGCTACTTTTATTGCCCTGAGGGTGGCCAGTATGGGGTCCTGCAGCCAGTCAAGGCCCCGGTGGACAGGGAAATCCTGTCCTGGTGAGCTGCCCGCCAACCAGAGGCCCCTGGCCCTCCACTGCCGGGAATGCCACTGGGAGCGGTGGGAATAACTTCCGCCTCTGCCGCGACAGTCCTGCGTCACTGCTGCCGGCAATCCCCTCAGGCCCAGCCTAAGGACTGCTGCCAGATCCCTGGACACAGGCGGGCGGGGTAGGGACGGGTGTCCCGGGGAAGTGAGAGTGGAGGGAAGGGAGGTTTCAGAGGCAAAGGTGGAAGGGTGATAGTTTACGCCATGTTGGAAAATTTGATGTGGGCACTTCCACCTGATTCACCCCGCAACCCACCCCCCACCTCCAAATCACACCAACCCACCTCCGCCCCCCCTCACCAAAACCCCAAACCTACCCTGAGCCCCCAACAATCATGTCTGCTCCAGAAGGCTGTATTACCGTGAATGAGTTGAAGAGTGGCAGACTGTGACTTTTCAGCAATTGCATTTGACTTGAGATCAATTGTTGTTTGATGTTTGATGGACTTTTGTTTACCAAAGGTATTACAGTGGTGGGGTCGGAGGGGGGATGGGGCAGCATTGGGGGGGGAGGAGGGGTGGGGGTGTCAAAAGGTAGTCAGGTCACGTCACCTCTTTGACTGACAGAGCGGGTCACCAAGGGGATAAGTGGCCTCTCTTCCTGTTCCCACGAGACTATATTGACTTGGGTGGAGGGACAATTTAATGATTTGTCAATCCTAATGAGATTAAGCTGCACATCAATGAAGTTATTCTCTGCAAATGCGAACCCAGGAAATAGACTGAACTCTGGAGATTTGAAAGCAATAGCTTTGAGTCTCCACTAATCATTTCATTTTTGTATCCCTGTAACTTCATTTGCATTTTTATTTAACTCCATATTTTAGAACTTCCATGCGGATGCATTAATAGACTTTTGCAATGGAGATTTCGATAATGCGCGCAGCTATTTTAATTATTGTGCAAATTTAATTCACAATTTGTACCTTTTGTTCACTCTTTTAACAACTGAAGGGGACAGATTTCCATTTCTATCATCTGTCGTTCATTCCTGTACTGGGGTGGAACTTTCCCATCCAACCCACTCCATGGGAATCATAGGGGGCTGTGGCAGGGGGGGGACCATGCAAAGGTCCGTTGACCTCTGGTGGGATTTTCCCAGTTTTGGGGCGAGGGTGGCTGGTGAATCCCGCCCAATATTTCCACAGTGGAAAATGCAGCAACCAACCAGTGTGTGGCAAGTTCTGGCAGACTGGCAAACAGCAGTGTGATCATCAGCAGGGTATCTGTTTTCTGTCATTGTCTTTGTTTTTTGTGTGCTGCCTACAGACAAAGCATACCGATCATAGAGAAGGAAAGGAGAGAGTGCAGAATGTAGTGTTACAGTCATAGCTAGGGTGTAGAGAAAGATCAGCTTAATGCGAGGTAGGTCCATTCAAAAGTCTGACAGCAGCAGGGAAGAAGCTGTTCTTGAGTCGGTCGGTACGTGACCTCAGGCTTTAGTATCTTTTTCCCGAAGGAAGAAGGTGGAAGTGAGAATGTCGATGAACGGTATGCTTTGTCTGCAGAGAGCACACCAAAAAACAATACTTTTCACTGTGACAATAATAAATCAAAGCAAATCAAGTGAAATTTTGGTCACCGCACTACCAAAAGAACTTGAGGCTTTGGAGGGTGTACAGGAAATGTTTACTAAGATGTTGCCTGGTACAGAGGGTATTGGCTATGAGGAGAGATTGAATAAACTGGGTTTGTT
The DNA here is from genome assembly GCF_965287045.1 of Carcharhinus amblyrhynchos. Lineage (NCBI taxonomy): Eukaryota > Metazoa > Chordata > Chondrichthyes > Carcharhiniformes > Carcharhinidae > Carcharhinus > Carcharhinus amblyrhynchos. Next base: position 20,426,414 of record NC_137357.1, read on the forward strand.
CTCCCTGGAAAGATGAATGCTCTGTGGCAAAAGAAGGATATAAAATTATGAGAGGTATCGATAGGATGAACAGTTGGAAGCTTTTTCCCAGGGCAGAAATGACAATTACAAGGGGGCACAAGTTCAAGGTAAGGGGATAGATGTTCAATGGAGATGTGTGGGGTAAGTTTTTTTTCCACAGAGGGTGGTGAGGGGCCTGGAATGCACTGCCAAGTGAGGTGGTTGAGACAATTTAAGCAACATTTCAGACTTACCTGGATAGACACACGAACAGGTGGGAAATGGAGGGATATAAGTGATTGGTCTAGATAGGACAACGTGATTGGCACAGACTTGGAGGGCCGAAGGGCTGTCCCTGGGCTGTACTGTTCTTTGTGGCATTGTATCACAGTTACATCATTAGTGTGTGGCCTGCTTTTCTGAGGCAGCAGGAAGTGTAGACAGAGTCAATGGATGGGAGGCTGGTTTGCATGATGGATTGAGCTATATTTATTCTCTTTTATAGTTTCTTGTGGTCTTGGGCAGAGCAGGAGCCCAGACCAAGCTGTGATACAACCAGAAAGAATGCTTTCGATGGTGCATCTGTAAAAGTTGCTGAGAGTCATAGTTGATATGCCAAATTTCCTCAGTCTTCTGAGAAAGTAGACGCATTGGTGGCTTTCTTAACAAAAATGTCATGGCACTTGGGGGGACCAGGACAGGTTGATGGTGATCTGGACATCTAAAAACTTGAAGTTTCCTCCCCAGTGATGTAGACAGTGGCATGCTCTCCCTTACACTTCCTGAAGTCAATGACCATCTCCTTCGTTCTGTTGACATTGAGGGAGAGATTATTGTGGCCGCACCAGTTCACCAGATTCTCTATCTAATTCCCGTACTCTGTCTCGTCATTGTTTGAGATCCGACCCACTACGGTGGTGTCGTCAGCAAACTTGAAAATCGAATTGGAGGGGATTTTGGCCGCACAGTGATAGGTGTATAAGGAGTATAGCAGGAGGCTGAGAACACAGCCCTGTGGGGCACTGGTGTTGAGGGTGATCATGAGGAGGTGTTGTTGCCTATCCTTACTGACTGTGGTCTGTGAGTTAGGAAGTTCAGGATCTAGTCACAGGGGGAGGAGACAAGGCCCAGGCCACGGAGTTTGGAGATGAGTTTTGTGGGAATAATAGTGTTGAAGGCTGAGCTGTAATCAATAAATAGGAGTCTGACAAAGGCGTCCTTGTTATCCAGGTGTTCCAGGGTTGAGTGCAGGGCCAGGGAGATGGTATCTGCTGTGGACCTGTTGCAGCAGTGGGCAAACTGTTGGGGGTCCAGGTAGTCCAGGAGGCTGGAACTGATTCCTGCCATGACTAACCTTTCGAAGCACTTCATAATGATGGATGTCAGAGCCACCGGCCAATAGTCATTAAGGCACGCTGCTTGGTTTTCCTTAGGTACCGGGATGAGTTGGACATAGTATTCCAAATGTGGCCTAACAAATGAGACCTAGCCACGTGACGATGAGATAGAATCTGGTGAGAAGCAGAAATGCAATCTCGTGTCGAGTAACTGAGATGTACAGAGATCTGTAAAGAATCAAGAATTGTTTTTGCGAATGACAATCTCTGGTAGCGTTCTCAGCATAATAGGCAAACCCGAATGAAACCCCAAAAAGCGAAGACATTGAAAGACATTAGACAGGTGCACAGAGAGGAGAGGCTTAGAGGGATGTGGGTCAAATGGGACTAGTACAGTTCAGACTGGACAAGGCTAGCATGGAGCAGTTGGGCTGAAGGGCCTGTTCTCGTGCTGTGTATACCTATGGCTCCATGGGTGTTATTTTATGGGCGTGTTTGCCCCAAGACTGGAAGATCCTGCCCGAGATGAACGGGCCTTTGCAGGTCTGCTCCCTCCCCACCAGCCCACTACAGGGTGGGGAATTTACCCCCCCTCCCACCCCCCCAACTCTAAAACAATTACCCCACCACCACCATCCAGGTCAGCTGCTCCTGTGTTTGACACAGCTCATGATCTTTTGTCCTGTCAAACTGAAGAGGGTCAGAAAAGGAATGGGACAACTTCGCCCACAATATCTGGCCCAGGGTTTGATATCGGTGCCTGAGTAACTGGCACACGCTTTGCCCCATTTTGGCGCGTAGGCCTTTGCCACTGTAAAGGACGGACGGCACAAGCAGCGGGGGCTGGACCTTGTGTCCCAGCGCCGGTACAGTGGGAGCAGAATGTGTCCATGGCTGCACATTCAGCGGTGAAAAATGCACCCTCATCAATTATTCAGCAGGAGAGATGTCGCGAAGGGGAGGGCAGTCCCAGGACACAGAGGGTGCAAGAAACACTGCCTCCAATTAGTCATGACCGGAGGAGATAAAAGGGTATGTTTGCGCAGGCAGTAGACTGAGCGAGCAGTGAAAAGATCTTCAGGGTCAAGGTGAAAGAGCTGAGAGAAGTGGGACTGTGGCAGGCAGCTCTGTTCAGGAGACTTGGGAGGTTTGCTGGCTGATTGCTGATCTGAATTCTCAATGTGGCACTGGTGCCCAGCCGAGGGGGTCAAAGTTGACCAAGCTCATTAAACCTGAGTCTCAAATTTCATAATTCCTCACCGTGGAAAGCAATCACGCCGGCACATTCCAGAGCTCAGGAATAATGAGAGGACATTCTCCCCACGAGCGCTGTCAGGGATACCCTCCCCACGTCCTTCCCCGCCCCAGCAGCAAGTCGGCTGAATTTATCAGGCGAGCCAACCAGCGACGTGTGGCCAAGGGCTCAAACTGCTGGACAGGACACGGTCAAGGGTGGGGAGGGTACGGTTCGAAAAATGGAAGCAAGACGTACGAAGGGAAGCCAGGCTCGAACCGCTGAACTGGCGGCAGTTCAGCCGATGAGGATTCAGGTGGTTCTGCACTCCAGGTCACGCTCTGGCGGGGAGGGGAGGGGGGGGTGACCTGTGATGGTGCCAACGTGGTGACTGTCAGTGTGACGTTTGTGGCTGGTGAGTTGTGGAGGGGAGTGGGTGGATGGCGGGGGCAAACCTGCTTTCCTCAAAGTGCAGTGTGTCGGGAGGGCACCACTGAAGTGGGGGGTGGGGGGTACGAGGAGATTCCGGGGCGATGTCCTTGCAGGGTCGGGGTGGAGCTACTCCTTCAGGAGGCCTGCTGTTGAAGAGCGAGCCCACGCCACACGGAGCTCTCATCTCTTCCAGGAGCACGAAAAGTCAATTTGTTCTTACAACAGTTTAGTTTGCATGCAACTCAAATCTGCTGATGAAACCCTCATCTGTGTTTTATTTCAGCTCCATCCATCAAGTTGTCCTCATTAAAATTCTCCTGCTTAAATCACACAATCTATTATTAGTCCCCGTATATATTCCACTTAAATTAGCGCTGTGCTATGCATGTAGAATACCTTTCATCTGTGCAGCTTTTGTGTGATTTAGCTGACAGTCTCCTGGGAAGATACATTTCCATAACTCAGTGAACCCTAACAGAACCGGAATAACTGAAAACATACTCCTCTCCTGAAAGTCAATCTTATCCAACATTCACACCCTCTTGTCGCATCAAATTGGATTCTGATCCCTGCCTTTTGACTGTCTCCAGACCTCACTGTGACTAAAAACTGATGCGATCTCCTTCTACAACCCATCCTATTTCCTGCAGTATCTTCCCAACCTGCCGTTGTCTAAATGTTTTCTATCAATCACAGAATGGAATCTTAGAATCAGACAGCCTAGAAAGGACGGCATTCATTTCATTTGATTTATTATTGCCACATGTATTAACACACAGTGAAAAGTATTGTTTCTTGCATACTATGCAGACAAAGCATACTGTTCATAGAGAAGCAAAGAAGAGAGTGCAGAATGTAGTGTTACAGTCATAGCGAGGGTGTAGAGAAAGATCAGCTTAATGCGAGGTAGGTCCATTCAAAAGTCTGACAGCAGCAGGGAAGAAGCTGTTCTTGAGTCGGTTGGTACGTGACCTCAGATTTTTGTATCTTTTTCCCGACGGAAGAAGGTGGAAGAGAGAATGTCCGGGGTGCGTGGGGTCCTTAATTATGCAGCCTGCTTTGCCGAAGCAGTGGGAAGTGTAGACAGAGTCAATGAATGGGAGGTTGGTTTGCGTGATGGATTGGGCTACATTCATGACATTCTGTAGTTCCTTGTGGCCTTGGGCAGAGCAGGAGCCCATATCAGAAAGAATGCCCAACAGCCCATCAAAAGCCTGCACTGACCACAATCCCACTTTGGGCCCTATCCTCGCAACCCTGTGCATTTATCTAGTTAATCTCCCTGATGCTCAGGGGCAATTTAACATGCCTAATCCACCTAACCTGCAAATTTTTGCACTGTGGGAGGAACCTGGAGCACTCGGAGGAAACCCACGCAGACATGGGGAGAACGTGCAAACTCCACACAGACAGTGACACAAGCCAGGACTTGAACCTGGGTCCCTGGCACAGTGAGGCAGCAGTGCTACCCACTGTGCCACCCTTATCAATCCTCTCTCCTCCTTGCGTCAAAGGTTTTTGGGGTACGAATCCGGGTCAGAAATGCTGTGCAAACCTTTGTCCAGGGCATGAAGGCAAGAATCTCAGCTCGTGCAATTATTTTTGTGACGTCTGGGCATCCCAGACGCCAGTGAAGGACCTTTGAAGGTGTGGTCACTTGTTGGGTCTATTCGAAATAGACCAGGGGACAGCACGGGTACGAGTTTTCAATGGTTTTCTTTTATTGAACAGAACTTCAAATTATTAACATGACAGAAGCGAAAAGAAAAATAAAGTCAAACTTGGAAACTACCTCCCCCTGTACTGAACAGATCTCGAAAACAAACTGAAAAACACACACCCGAAAATCTAAACTATATTGGAACCATTATCTCGTTATTGGAAATGTTTTTTACAGTTTGTTTCCGACTGTGAAAAACAATCCTTGCAGCTGCCATTATGCTGCTGTTTGCCTCCGCTGTGTACCCTCCAGGAATGCCATCGATTTTTAGCTCACCCCTTTTGCCTTCTGATTCTATATGTGGTCAAGTTCGCAGAGTTAGTTGCACAGGCAGAAATAGCTTAAAATGAAGTCTTTGCATAGACTGAAGCAAATAGGGCGACGCACACACAGGCTCTCTCATCAGCATTGTCTCTGAGGAAATCAGCAGAAATTCATCCACAGCACATTCATTCGTGGGATATGGGTGTCGCTAACTGGACGAGCATTGATTGCCCATCCCTGGCTTGCCCTTGAGGTGGTGGTGGTGAGCTGCCCTCTCGAGACACTGCAGTCCACATGTAATTGATACAACCCAGTGTCTCCCCAGGCCATTTCAGAGGGCAACTGGGAGTCAACCATATTCCTGTGGCTCTGGAGTCACATGTAGGCCAGACCGGGTAAGAACAGCAGATTTCCTTCCCGAAAGGACTTCAGTGAATCAGATGGGTTTTTCCGACAATTGACAATGGTTTCATGGTCATCAGCAGATTCTTAATTCAAATTTTTTTTATTGAATTCAAATTCCACCAACTGCTGTGGTGGGATTTGAACTCAGGTCCCCAGAACATGAGTTGAGTTTCTGGATTAATAGCCTGGTGATAATACCACTGGGCCGTTCCCTCCCAGTGATGTTGATTGAAGAATAAATATTGGCCAGGTTATAAAATAATGAGGGACATTGATCAGCTAGATGGTCAATATCCCAAAGGTACAGGAGTCTAAAACTAGAGGGCGTAGGTTTAAGGTGAGAGGGGAGAGATACAAAAGAGCCCAGAGGGACAATTTTTTTTCACTCAGAGGGTAATAAGTGTCTGGAACGAGCTGCCAGAGGCAGGAATAGAGGCCAGGTACAATTTTGTCTTTTAGAAAGCATTTAGACAGTAACATTGCTAAGATGGGTACAGAGGGATATGGGGCAATTGGGATGGGCTTACTGGTAAAATTGGGTGGCATGGACAAGTTGGGCTGAAGGGCCTGTTTCCATGCTGTAAACCTCCTATGAAGGGTTCCCGAGAATAAACCAGCTCACCTTTAACAGAGCACTGTACCAGAGGGCAGACAAGGGCATTGATTTGAGATTTCAACTCTATGATGGCCCTTCCAACAGAATAGGGACAGGCGCTTGCCATCCAGGTTGGCTCAGCATGTCAACTCCCAGTGTAATGTCTCCTGAAGCATGTTCAAGTTAGGAGGAAGTACGTGCTACACATAAAGTAAGCTCCCCTTCTGAGTGGCAGACACCGTAACCATACATGGAACAATTTCCAGACTGCATTAGTCAATAGCCAGGAGAGACTTTGACCCAAACTGTTGAAGTCTGACTTGCTGCCATAAATGACAGCACGAGGCTGAACCCATCAGCTTTCTTGAAAAATCGCCAGCCAAAAACAAAATATTGCCGCTTTGAAAATCGGCCATAGAATCCAAGTAACAGATTATGTGGTCACTGAGGGAAATCCAAAGGGGATCACCTGCCCCAACTGTGAGACAACCAAACAGAGGAGGAAAAGGGAGAACATCCATCTCGCGTGAAGCCGAATTCCTTGGGTCAATGGTTTATAATAAACAGGGTAGCCAGAAAATAAAAGTTTAACTGATGAACAACAGCAATGTTAGACATGGAGCTGTGAGAGAGAGCTTTAACTCCAGTCAGGCCCTCTCAGATATCTCTGGGGCCACTTCCAGTTTTTAAGGCCACAGGGTGGCACAGTGAGTTAGCACTGCTGCCTCACAGCATCAGGGACCCGGGTTCGATTCCCAGCTTGGGTCACTTTCTGTGTGGAGACTGCACATTCTCCCTGTGTCTGCGTGGGTTTCCTGTGGGTTTCCTCCCACAGTCCAAAGATGTGCAGGTTAGGTGCACTGGCCATGCTAAATTACCCTTTAGTGTCCCAGGATGTATAAGTTAGAGGATTAGAGGGGTAAATATGTGGGATTGCGGGAATAGGGACTGGATAGGATTCTTGTCAGTGCCGACTCAATGGGCCAAATGGCCTTCTGCACTATAGGGTTTCTATTCCCTGATAATAAAAAAAGTGAAGATATATGAAAATAAAGTTGGGCACCAAAGAAAGTGAGAAATAATTTGACTTTTTTTGACTGAATGAATGCTTTTCTAGCCTTTTTCTGTGCAATCATTTAGGGTCCTGGAGCAGAAACCCCCAAGGTATATGATCAAGTCAGGCTAGACTCCAACAATTTTTCTATTTTGGCATTAACGTGAGGAAAGGATCCTTTACTCAAGGAATACTTCCACTGAATCTTTTATCAAACAAGCTGTATTCATTACAAAGTTTAAATATAACTTTCAGAAAATGAAGCAGCTGAACTTTTAACAGTTAAAGCAATGAAAGGAAACAAGTCAAATTTCTAACGTACCACTATTTCAGTTCCAAGTAAACAACAGTCCCCTTTGACTGAAATGCCACTTTAAATACAGTTAGCAAATCCAAACATACTTGTTATAAATTGTGTCAAAGCCTTGAAGCTTTCTGAGCAGCTTGTAGATTTATGTCTTTGAACACCCCCAGGCAGAAACTGAACAAACCAAGCTCCTCCCATTAACCACATCATCACAGGACCCTGTTAATCAAACTAATCAAAAACGGGGAAATATCCATCTGTAAAAAAAAATCCATTAGACCTTTCCTAAATACACACTATGGGCAGGATTTTATAGAACTCCATTGTTGGACCCCCGCTTGTGCGATTCCATGGCGGGTGAGATGGGAGAGTTCCGGCCTATATATTTCAAAATTGTGGCGCTGTGGTTAGCACTGCTGCCTCACAGCACCAGGGACCCAGGTTCAACTCCTGCCTTGGGTGACTGTCTGTGCGGAGTTTGTATGTTCTCCCTGTGTCTGCCTGTGTTCCTACCAGGTGCTCCGGTTTCCTCCCACAAAGCCCAAAGATGTACAGGTTAGGTGGATTGGCCATGTTAAATTACCCCTTAGTGTTAGCAGGACTAGCAGGGCAAAACACATGGTGTTACGGGCATAGGGTCTGAGTGGAATTGTGGTTGGTACAGACTTGATGGGCCGAACAACGTCTTTCTGCACTATGTGATTCCATGATTCGATGAAAATGTCTAATTATCCTGCTCTGTCAGCATCTGATTATCCCCTCCAGACATACCAGCTGCCTGCAGTAAAAAACTGAATGCTACAATATTCCCCTTAAATATAAAGGTATATATATTGTATACATCACCGCAGCAACTCCTACCATCACAAACTGCATGAGTCATTGCAGGAAAACTTAATGTTCGTGTAATGTCACAGTTGATGTTAAGCATGGTGAGACCATTCCCAGAGTTGAACAGTCGTAGTTGTTCGTGTTGTTAGCGTGTTCACCTGAAGCTACTGATACAGCAAATTGATAAAAGTACACAATGTAATATTAAGAAACGCCCCCGGGAAGTCCAAGTTTGAATATATCTTGAAGCAATTCCTTTAGCTTGCAATCCAGAAAAGAGTGTTTTCATTCTTGGGATGAACTTTGTGCTGGAAAACTCCCCGTTATGAAGAGTTACTGTAATGATTAGTCTGACAACTTGAACCATGTGCTAGCTTTGCTGCTTTAAGGAATGTATGTGTATCCTTCACAAGCCAGTAAGATAGGTTCGAATGCCTGATGTACAATACGGGACAGCAAAACTTGCTTTGTTTTTCTCATATTATTTCCTTTTGCACATGAATCAAGTTGTGAAACTTATCAAATACCAAAAAATTAACAAGAATGAAGAACAAAGTACAGTACAGCACAGGAACAGGCCGTTCGGCTCCTCCAAGCCTGTGCCGATCATGATGCCTGCCTAAACTAAAACCGTATACACTTCCAGAGTCCGTATCCTTCCGTTCCCATCCTATTCATGTTTTTGTCTCGTTGCCCCTTAAATGTCGCTATGGTGTCTGCTCCCACCACCTCCCTGGGCAGCGAGTTCCAGACACTCACCACCCTCTGTGTAAAAAAACTTGCCTCACGCATCTCCTGTAAGCTTTTCCCCTCGCACTTTAAACTTATGTCCCTGAGTATTTGAAGTTCTACCCTTGGAAAGAGCATCTAAGTGTCTGAGTTGGAGACCTCCCTTTGGGCTGGAGTCCCCGGCTGTTTGTTTAGCTTCTCCACAAGGTGAACATTTACAACCTCTTGTGCTGCTTGGAAAAATGTGTCCGGCTGTACAAAGCTCACCGAGCTGCCCTCCTTGTGCTTTTCCTCCATTGAGAGGCAGCCCACAGCGATCCAGGACACTCAACTGTGTCAAGGAATCGCTGGTCCAGAGGCCTGTTCCAAATTCAATCAGGAATGCATTAATGTACAAAAGGTCCCACCACCCCCTGTCTCTGCACTGCTCCTGGGGTAGGACAGAGGTGACACTGTCCCAGTGAATAAGCCAGGAGGATGGCTGACCCATCAACAATATCCCCACTCATTGATCTGATCAGTGAGTCCATCATCAACATCTGTCCAATCTGCCCACATCAGGCTTCTCACTTTCCATCTTTTATCTTCATTCCTTCACGGGATGGGGAGGTCATTCAGCTCTCTGAGCCTGCTCCACCGTTCATCACCATCATAGCTGGTCATCAAACTCAATACCTGAACCCTGCTCTTCCTCATAACCTTTGACCCCATTCGCCCCAAGTGCTCTGTCCAGCTGCCTCTTGAATACATTCAATGTTTTGGCATCAACTCCTTCCTGTGGGAATGAATTCCACAGGCTCACCGGGTGAAGAAATGTCTCCTCACCTCCATCCGAAGTGGTCTCAGACTGTGACCCCTGGTTCTGGACTCCCCCCGCCCCACCCATCGGGAATCTCCTCGCTGCATCTACTTTATTCTCCTATTCCCCTTAAACAGAAGGGCAAGGCCAGCATTCATTGCCCACTCCCTCATTGTCCTGAACCGGGTGGCTTGCTGGGCCATTTATACAAGGGCAGCAGAGTGTTGCCCACGTCACTCGAGTCACACGTAAGCCAGACTGGGTAAGGACCAGATCGGCTTTTCCACAACAATTCAGGAGAATGTCATGGTCACCGTGACTGAGACTGTCTCAGGTTCCAGATTTTATGAATGGAATTTAGACTCTCCTCACTGCTGTGGTGGGATTTGAACCCAGAGCACCAGCCCAGACCTCCAGGTTGCTGGCCCAGTAAGATTACACAGACTCCCTACAGTGCAGAAGGAGGCCATTTGGCCCATTTGAGCAAGGCGGTATAATCTTACCCAGACTCTCTCCCCACCCCTCACCTACCCCTGTAACCTCACACATCTCCCCATGGGTGGCACAGTGGTTAGCACTGCTGCCTCACAGCGCCAGGGATCTGGGTTCGATTCCCAGCTTGGGTCACTATCCATGCGGAGTTCGCACATTCTCCCTGTGTCTGCATGGGTTTCCTCCGGGTGCTCTGGTTTCCTCACTCCAAAAGTGTGCGGGTTAGGTGGACTGACCATGCTAAAGTGCCCCTTAGTGTTTGGGGGACTAGCTAGGGTAAAGGTATGGTGTTGTGGACATGGAGTGTAGGTGGGCTTGTGGTAGGTGCAGACTCGTTGGGCCGATAGACACCTACAGTGCAGAAGGAGGCCAATGATTCAATGCATGTGGGGTTACGGGGATACAGTCTGGGTAAGATAAAAAAAAGTGGGTCAGTACAGACACAATGGGCTGAATGGCCTACTTCTCAACTGTTGGGATTCTATGATTCACGCAAGCAATTTCTATCATTCATAAATAATTGAGGTTCCGGCAGTGACCTCTCTGACTCTCCATGAGTTACAAGTTGCCAGCTGGGAAAAGGCCCATTTATCCCTCTCCTCTGTTTCCTGCCAGCAAACCAATCCTCTGTCCATGCTAATATGTGACCCCCTGAGCCCTGAACTCGGGAGAGCAAGGCACTTCTCTCCCTGCGTGCCCTGGACAATATTTACCCCTCAGTTAATACCAGAAAGAGATGCATCATAAAGAACATAAGAACATGAGAAATAGGAGCAGGAGTAGGCCATCCAGCCCTTCGAGCCTGCCCCGCCATTCAATAAGATCATGGCTGATCTGTCGCTGCTCAGTTCCACTTTCCCGCCCTCTCCCCATAACCCTTAATCCCCTCTCTTATCAAAAGCCCATCAACCCGCGTCTTAAAAATATTTAGCGAGGCAGCCTCCACCACTTCAACGGGCAGAGAATTCCAGAGATTCACCACCCTTTGAGTGAAGAAGTTCCTCCTCAACTCCGTTCTAAACCACCCCCCTTTTATCTTGAGGCTGTGCCCCCTAGTCCTATTGTCTTTTTTGAGCGGGAAGAGTCTTTCCACCTCTATCCTATCCATCCCATTCATCATCTTATACATCTCAATGAGATCTCCTCTCATTCTTCTAAACTCTAACGAGTACAAGCCTAGTTCATTCAGCCTCTCCTCATAGCTCAACCCCCTCAACTCCGGTATCAGCCTAGTAAACCTCCTCTGCACTCCCTCCAAGGCCAAAATATCTTTGCGCAGGTGCGGCGCCCAAAAATGCACACAGTACTCCAGTTGTGGCCTCACCAATGCCCTATACAGCTGCAGCAAGACCTCCCTACTTTTATATTCAATCCCCTTCGCTATGAAGGCCAGCATCCCATTCGCCTTCCTGACCACCTGCTGCACCTGCAAGCTGGGTTTTTGTGACTCATGCACAAGGACCCCGAGGTCCCTCTGCACCGTCGCCTGCTGCAGTTTTTCGCCCCGTAAGTAATAGTCCTTCCTACCATTCTTCCTACCAAAGTGGACCACCTCACACTTGCCAACATTAAATTCCATTTGCCATTTCCTGGCCCATTCGCCCAGCCTATCTAGATCCTTCTGCAGACTCTCCACACCCTCCGCACAATTTGCCGTTCCCCCAATCTTGGTGTCATCAGCAAATTTCGACACTCTACACTCGGTTCCCTCTTCCAGATCATCTATATAAATGGTAAAAAGCTGAGGCCCCAGCACCGACCCCTGGGGCACTCCACTAGTCACCATCTGCCAATCCGAATAGCACCCGTTGACCCCCACTCTCTGCCTCCTATTTGACAACCAATCCTCTATCCACGCTAACACCCTACCCCCAACTCCATGTCCCTCGACCTTCTGCAATAACCTGCTGTGAGGCACTTTGTCAAACGCCTTCTGAAAATCCAGAAAGACCACATCCACCGGCTCTCCTCTATCCACCGCCCTAGACACATCCTCATAGAACTCCAGTAAATTTGTCAGACACGACTTCCCTTTAATGAAATCGTGCTGCGTCTGCTCTATCAAGCAATTCCCTTCAAGATGCCTCGCAATTTCCTCCTTAATGACAGATTCTAACATTTTACCTACCACAGACGTTAAACTAACCGGCCTATAATTCCCCGCCTTTTGCCTGGCACCTTTCTTAAACAACGGTGTAACATTAGCCGTTTTCCAATCATCCGGCACTTCCCCGGAATCCAGCGACGTTTGGAAAATAACCACCAAGGCATCCACTATCACCTCCGCCATTTCTTTCAGAACCCTCGGATGCATTCCATCCGGTCCTGGGGACTTGTCCACAATCAGCCCCTCCAGTCTGTCGAGCACCGCCTTTCTAGTAACAGTAATGTCATTAAGACCCTCCAGTCCTACCACCTTTCCATCGCTAACACCCGGCAAATTATTCACGTCCTCCTCCGTGAAGACAGAAACAAAAAAGTTATTCAATATCTTAGCCATATCCCCATCCCCTACCACTAGGTCCCCTTTCTCATCCTCTAAAGGACCAACGTTCACCCTAGCCAGCCTCTTCCTTTTTATATATTTATAAAAACTCTTGCTATCCTTTTTTATATTAAGCGCTAGCCCAGCTTCATAGTTTCTCCTACCCTTCCTTATCAACTTCTTTGTCAATCTTTGTTGACATTTAAACCTCTCCCAATCCTCTTCTCGCCCACTACTCTTAGCTACTCTAAATTCCTCCGCTTTTAGTTTAACACTTTCCTTCACCTCCTTCGTTATCCACGGCTTATTACCTCTCTTCCTACTATCCTTTTTGACCATCGGAATAAATTTCCGTTGAGCACCAAGAAAGATCTCCTTAAAGAGATCTGGCCACACATCTCACTACGCTGTTTGAGGAACAGAATCAGGCCTCAACTGAGCGTTTCCTATCTGGCGCGGTAGTGAGGCGCCCCGAGTGGAGGGGGGAGCAGGAAAGGGTGGGAGGGAGGAGAACGGAAAGAGTGGGGGGGGGGGGTGGAGGAGAGGGAGGGAAGCACGAAAGGGGATGAAGGGGAGACAGAGGGGAAAGGATGGGAAATGAAGGGTGAGTAGGAAGATTTGATTTGATTTGATTCGATATTGTCACGTATATTGGAATACAATTTGTGCCGGAGTTTGACAGTTCTGGAACTGTGCGCGTGCACAGTGGCTCCGATCTGTCAGACTCACTGTTTGCGTATCTCCCACCGTGACCCACCAGAAAAGTTGCGATGGGAGAATTGCGATCATTGTCTCTTGCATACTGTACTAACAAAGCATACTGTACATAGAGAAGGAAAGAGTCATAGATACAGTATGGAAACAGGCCCTTCAGCCCAACTTGTCCATGCTGCCCAGCTTTTAACACAAAGCTAATCCCAATTGCCTGCGTTTGGCCCATATCCCTCTATACCCATCTTACCCATGTAACTGTCTCAAGACTTTTTAAAAGACAAAATTGTACCCACCTCTACTACTGTCTCTTGTTCCAGACACTCACCAACCTCTGCGAAAAAATTGTCCCTCTGGCCCTTTTTGTATCTCTCTCCTCTCACCTTAAACCTGTGCCCTCTAGTTTTAGACTCCCCTACCTTTGGGAAAAGATGACTATCTATCTGATCTATGCCCCTCATTATTTTATAGACCTCTATAAGATCACCCCTAAACATCTGGCGCTCCAGGAGAGAGTGCAGAACGTAGTATCCCAGTCACAGCTCGGGGGTAGAGAAAGATCAGCTTAATACGAGGCAGGAAGAGATTGGATGAGAGCATGGTTAGAGAGTTGAAAAGAGGGAGAATGAAGTTTGAGAAGCAGAGGACGAGAGTAAAAGATAGAATTCGAAGGTGTGCTGGGCACAGCTCGTGTGATGTCGCTTCGCTCCAGCACCATCTTGGAAAAAAACGGGAGGGGAGAGAAAAGGCAAAAAAAGAGGAAGAGAAAGATGAAGGAGCAGGTCATTCTCGAATTATATTATCTGTCAGAGCTTGTAACAAATGCCTAAACCCATCATAGGAATACAAACAGTGAGTGTGTTTTAACAAGCCACTAGGTAAAGCTTAATCAGTTCACTGCCAACTTAGTTCATTCCTGAAATCAGATTCAAACCATTTAAAATATTTTCAACTCAGTTGAATTTCTCCTAATGCTCTGTGTTGGGAAATTTGATTTAGTGGGTCCCGGTTTCTCCCTCGCTGCACCACCACAGGCCAGCTGTACTGCTCCACTTTATTGCAAGATCCATTTAAATAGATTCAGACAGAACAGAACTTGTTACAGGATCACAATGAAATCGCATTTGTTCAACATGTGCTGTGTGAGAGGAGCATTCAGCTCCTTATCGGCTGTCTGTGTGCAGGATTCCATTATACCTGACGGGACTTCCTGTTAAATTACCATCATTTCTGTCCTTTTGTCTCCGATCTAGAACCATAGAATCCCTACATTGCAAGAAGGAGGCCATTCAGCCCATCCTGTCTGTACCGACTACAATCACAAACGGGCCCTATTCCTGTAACCCCACACACTGACCCTGCTAATCCCCCTGCTACTCGGGTCAATTTAGTATGGCCAATCCACCTAACCCTGCACATCTTTGGAGTGTGGGAGGAAACCCAACGCAGACACGGGGAGAATGTGCAAACTCCACACAGACAGTGACCCGAGGCCGGGAATCGAACCCTGGTCCTTGGTGCTGTGAGGCCGCAGTGCTAACTGCTGTGTCACCCAATGGGGGACCTGCGCGAACTCCGGTGGTGAACATTGGCTGACTGGTCAGCTGACAATGGAGCGACAAAAGGGGTCATGTAACAAGAAGATGTGAGTTAACCCCTCAATGTGGGGATGCACTGGGGTGCACTGGTTAGCACAGCTGCCTCACAGTGCCAGGGACCCAGGTTCGACTCAGTCCTTGGGTGACTGTGTGGAGTTTGCGCATTGTCCCCATGTCTGCGTGGGTTTCCTCCGGGTGCTCCGATTTCCTCCCACAATCTGAAAAACGTATTGGTTAGGGTGCATTGGCAGTGATAAATGCTCACTCAGTGTAACCCAAACGGGTGCTGGAGTGTTGCGGCTCGGGGAATTCTCACAATAACATCATTGCAGTGTTAATGTCAGCTCAACTGTGACAATAATAAACAATTTAAAACTTAAACTTAAGAAACACAGGCTTGGAGTAACTGCCCAGCTGGTGAATAAAGTACTGTTTGTTACAAGCCTGCGTTGTTAGTGTTTGAGTGCCCAGCACTTGGACAAATTTAATCCAGCCTTTTATCTCAGAGATTTCTCACCCCCATCCACCTCCTGGAATGATGGCAGGTCTGTCACAGGAGGAGAGGCTGAGGAGGTTAGGATTATATTCACTGGAGTTCAGAAGAGTGAAAGGGGTTCTCACAGAAACGTATAAAATTCTAACACAGTTAGACAGGGGAGATTCAGAAAGAATGTTCCCGATGGTGGGGGTGAGTCCAGAACTAGGGGGTCAGAGTTTGAGGATAAGGGGTAAACCTTTTAGAACTGAGGTGAGGAGAGATTTCTTCACCCAGAGGGTGGGGAATGTGTGGAATTGACTCCCACAGGATGTAGTTGAGGCCTGTCGGGCGCTATTTTACCAGTTTGATTATAAGTGCTGGGCGGATTCGAAACTAGCAGTGTTTCCGATCTGACTTTTAGACCCATTCTGAGGTGTCCTCTAACACACTCTGCTCATAAAAATATCAGCGATTCTGGATCGCGCTGCACAACCCTGTGGGTGGGGCTTAACACGACCAAAACCCCGCAGCTCTGATCGGTGTGTCCAACTGCACACGCGCAGAAATCAAATGCCAGAATGCTGCTCCCCTGGCACATTGCTCCTGGGGTGGATACTGCCTCCTCCTGGCCCCCCGCAGATATTGCCCCACTCCCTCAACAATACTGCCTCCTTATCCACCCCACAACCACCGACCCAGACTGATCATGGGCCCCTCCCCTGCGTTTTCCCCCCCACAGATCACAGGCAGAGTAGCAGCGGACACCCCCCCACCTTCCCCCCCACTGATCTTCGGCAGTGGGGCAACAGACCCCCCCCCCCCGCCCCCGTTCCCCCTCTCTGAGTGGCAGCGGACCCACCACCACCACCACCCCACCGAGAGTGCAGTCCCTCCTCACTCACTGGAGCGCCCAAATCAGACAGGTACAGAGCATGTCTGTCTCAGGCAGATTCTGGATGGGTGAACACGGTGGTAAAGGGGGGGGGAAGTGTTGGTAAAGCTGGGCGTGCAGCAAATACATTTAAATGGCCATCACGCTGGTTTCAGGCACAGTCCCGATCGTGGCCACGTTCGGGCCCTGGTCAAGGGGGAACTGGCTCGGAGACGGGTGCGGATCCCACTACTCGCCCCACACAATTTTTCACGCCCACAAACGGGTGCAACACGCTGGTAAAATCAGGCCCATTGTGCGATTTCTAAAAGAAATTAGATCTTGGGGCTAACGGGATTAAGGGATATGAGGGGGAAAACGGGATCAGGATATTGAACTTGATGACCAGCCACGATCGAAATGAAAGGTGGGGCAGGATCGAAGGGCCGAGTGGCCTCCTTCCTCCTGCCTCTATGTTTCCACATTCACCTTTCCGTTGCCGGGCACACTGCCAGCAGTCTGTGCCACTGACCTGCTTCAATGCAGCAACCCAGCACCTTCCAACCCAGGGTGGTGGCAATGGCCTCGTGGTATTTTCCTTCTGCTGTTAATCCAGACACTCAGCTCATGTTCTGGGGGAACCCGGGTTTGAATCCTGCCACGGCAGGTGGTGGAATTTCAATTCAAAATATCTGGAATTGAGAATCTACCGATGATGATGAAAGCATGGTTGATTGTTGGAAAACCCCGTCTGGTTCAATGGTGTCCCTTTAGGGAAGGAAATCTGCCATCCTTACCCGGTCTGGCCTACATGTGACTCCAGAGCCACAGCAACATGATTGAGTCTCAACTGCCCTCCAAGGGTAACGAGGGATAGGCAGTAAATGCTGGCCCAGCCAGTGACACCCATGTCCCGCAGATGATTAAAAAAACCCACAACCTCCTCGAAGGAGGAAATAAGTTTAATGTTTACTTACTGGTGTCACAAGTAGGCTTACATTAACACTGCAATGAAGTTTAGCCTGCATGTCGTTGGAGTGTGGGAGGAAACCCACGCAGAGAATGTGTAAACTCCACAGAGGCAGTGACCCTAACCAGAAATGGAACCCGGGTCCCTGGCGCTGGGAGGCAGCGGTGCTGACCATGCAGCTGATCAGCAAGCAAATGTGAGGACCATGCTCGGCTCCAAGTCAGACCCCACTGTGACCTGGAACTACCTCACTCTTCCTTCAGCGCTCCTGGGCTCAAATCCTGGAAGTCTCTCCCTCGCAATGCTGGAGGTGCACCTTCCAGCAACATGGGCTGCAGTGGCTGAAGAAGGCAGCCCATCTCCCTCACTTTCACAAGGGGAATGAGGGATGGGCAATGGATGCTGGCGGATATTTCATATATTCAACAAGTCAGGCAGCAGGTGAGACCTAGCAGGTATCGATTCTCCCTCATGGGTATGCCATGGGATAGCCCATTGCAGACAGAAGCTGGGAGAGTCATTGACTTTGATGGATGATGTGAAACTAGTCAAGACAGATGGCATGAATATAAAAGGCTGAATAGATGATTCAGATCATGATCGGAATGTGAACACTTGAATATGGACAACATGCCCTTGTCTACATCAAGAAATAGTCGAGAGCCTCAAGCTTTTAGACATCCAGATCACCAACAACCTGTCCTGGTCTCCCCTTCCATGCTGACACTATAGTTAAGAAAGACTACCAATGCCTCTACTTTCTCAGAAGATTAAGGAAATTTGGCATGTCAGTTACGACTCTCACCAACTTTTACAGATGCCCCATAGAAAGCATTCTTTCTGGTTGTATCTCAGCTTGGCGTGGGCTCCTGCTCTGCTCAAGAACGCAAGGAATTACAAAAAGTCGTGACTGTCACCCAGTCCATCACACAAACCAGCCTCCCGTCCATTGACTCTGTCTACACTCCCTGCTATCTCAGCAAAGCAGCCAGCATAATTAAGGATCCCACACACCCCGGACATTCTCTCTTCCACCTTCTTCTGTCAGGAAAAAGATACAGAAGTCTGAGGTCACGTACCAACTGACTGAGCGAGTGGGCGAGGACCTGGCAGATGGAGTATAATGTTAGCAAATGTGAGGTTACCCACTTTGGTAGAAATGATAGTAGGGGGGATTATTATTTAAAAGGCAAAAAGCTGCAGCATGCTACGGTGCAGAGGGACCTGGGGGTTTAGAAGACTGAGGGGGGATCTTATAGAGACATCTAAGATCATGAAGGGGATGGATAGGGTAGAGGTAGAGAGATTCTTCCTGCTTAGAAAGGATAGCAGGACTAGAGGACACAGCCTCAAAAATGATGGGGGGGCAGTTTAGATCAGAGTTGAGGAGGAACTTCTTCACTCAAAGGGTGGTGAATCTCTGGAATTCTCTGCCCATTGATGTGGTGGAGGCTGCTTCACTAAATATATTTAAGTCACGGGTAGATAGGTTTTTGACAGACAGGGGAATGAAGGGTTATGGGGAG
Source organism: Carcharhinus amblyrhynchos (assembly GCF_965287045.1). NCBI lineage: Eukaryota > Metazoa > Chordata > Chondrichthyes > Carcharhiniformes > Carcharhinidae > Carcharhinus > Carcharhinus amblyrhynchos. The sequence continues at coordinate 20,445,252 of NC_137357.1, forward strand.
AGGGCGGGAAAGTGGAACTGATCCACTTCAGATCAGCCATGATCTTATTGAATGGCGGGGCAGGCTCAAAGGGCTAGATGGCCTACTCCTGCTCCTATTTCTTATGTTCTTATGACTCAAGAACAGCTTCTTCCCTGCTGCTGTCAGACTTTTGATCTTTCTCTATACCCCAGCTATAACTGAAATGCTACATTCTGCACCCTCTCCTTTCCATCTCTATGAACATTATGCTTTGTCTGTATAGCGTGCAAGAAACAATACTTTTCACTGTATGTTAATACATGTGACAATAATAAATCAAATCAAGGAAGGGGAGGGGATGTATTATTTTCATTTACTGAGGCAGAACTATTGGTGGATCCCTCCAACTTGAAGGGAAGGTGATTTGCTGCTGGAAATGCCTCAAGTTGCCAAAAAGAAGCACGGAATTGCTTTGGTGCAGGAGGCCATTCAGCCCATCACATCAGCGCTGGCTGTCTGAATGAGCATCATCACTGAGTGCCGTTCCCCTTGCCTTTTCCCCCATACCCCCTGCACACTGTTCCGAAACTATGCCCTCTTAAATGCCCCAATTGATGCTGCTTTCACCACCCTTCCAGGCAGAGCATTTCAAACCCCGATTACTCGCTCTTGTGGAAAAGATCTTCCTCACATTGTATCCAATACGGAATGGGGAAAGACGTTTCCCAATGTGAGTGAGTGAACGGGGTCTACTGCACGTCCGTCTGCAGGTAAAAATGGAACCCCCGCTCCACACATCTAACCTCTCCAAATGGAGAAGACTCAGTGCAAACGTGGGCAGAACATTCCACACCTGGAGGTCTCCCCGGTACAAAATGTTTGATTACCTCCTACATCCACTCCTGACCTTCCAAAGGGTGTGTGAGCCCTGTAAATATGGAAGGGGAGGAGTGAGTGTAGGTCAGTGCCTGGCTCACACCAGACTGCAGTGTGGACCACCCACATATCTGAACCCAATTTACCCGCTGAGAGATTGAATGGAGTTGACACGAATTGTTTGTGTGGGGGAAGGCAGTCAATGCTTCCGACAACTCCTGAAAACCTCCATCAGGTCCTCTCCCCACACCCCATCTACAAATTAACTCTTCATTACAGCCAATAGTTCCCATGGGCTTTCCATCTTCGTTCTTTAACACACTTGTGTGTGCTCCTGATGGTTCATTCTACAGATTAACAAGTCTGCGGGCCGAGGAAGAGCAAGCATTACGCCAACACTCATTTACAAGGGTGTGTTTGTGTCCCAGAACTGCTCCTGTATCACCCAATGTTCAGGTTAACCACTCTTCTAGTCACCAGCAGCGAGCCACTTTACCCCACTGTCCTTCTGCGGCAGTGAACTTTAGAGAGACCGGATCATTTCATGGTGGTGAAGGCCAGAAAGTCCCACCCTATTTAACCCATTACAAGGGTCAGGGCAGCACAGTGGTTCACACTGCTGCCTCTCAGTGCCAGGGACCCAGGTTTATTTCCAGCTTCGGGTCACTGTCTGTGTGGAGTTCTCCCTGCGTCTGCATGGGTTTCCTCCAGCTGCTCCGGTTTCTTCCCACAGTCCGAAAGACGTGCTGGTTAGATGCACTGGCCGTGCTAAATTCTCCCTCAGTGTACCCGAACAGGCACTGGAGCATGGTGACTTGGGATTTTCACAGTAACTTCATTGCAGTGTTAACGTAAGGATAGTCGTGACACTAACAAATAATCTTTGAGGTATTTACCCCTTCGTGTCCCGAGATGCGTCGGTTAGATGGATTAACGGGGATAGGGCCTGGGTGGTATTGCTCTCGGTGCAAGCTTGATGGGCCGAATGGCCTTCTTCTACATTCTATGATTCTTTGTATATCTTCACCAGAGGTGGGATGAGGGGAGGAGAGGGGTTTTGGGAGGTGGGGAAGGTGGGGGGCCGCGCGGGTGATTCAGGCTGTGCCTTTTCTTGGAGCATTCCTTTGGGTCCCCGCTCACTGCACCCACCGATCTGCTGTCCTAACTCCGGTGCTTTGGGGACCTGAGTTACGGCGAGCGCAGGCATGGCACCGTACATCAGTGCAAGTTTTATCCGCTACTCATCAAAATCAGAGCATCGTTAACTCGCTGCCGCTGATGTATGAGAATGTGTACGATCCAAAACAGCCACAGGCGTAAATCAGGAGCCTGATTTCTGACCCACCTTTTTATGGCAAAGTCAAGCCTGTCTACAAATCGAGGTCAAGGCACCGACGAGGAGAAGCCGTAAAAGAATATATTTATTCTCCCACGTACTGGAAGGCTATAAATTCAGGATTTGTTTTACATTTACCACAGGGTCTGTCTTAAATAAGGGAAAACACAAAAAGCTGGATTTGTCCAGACAGCACCTGCAGCTCAGGGTGAACAGGCCAGGCTCATGATCTTCTCATCTGCACTGCTCCCCCTTATCTCCAAGGAGCCTCCGGTTGGCCCTCCCTCCAATAACGGAAACACCGGCAAGAACTTGCATTTGGACCAAGCCTTCCAGCTCAAACTCAGCCGGGCAAGTGGATGTCAAGCCTGTTGGCCGTTTCACCTGTGGCCACTCTTCACCTTGGGCCTTGAGAAGTTCTGGGAGCACTCTTTCTCCGTAAGTGTCCCAAGCCAAGGAGTATGACAAGGAAGCACGGTGGCACACCGGTTAGCACTGCTGTCTCACTGCACCAGAGACCTGGGTTCAATTCCAGCCTTGGGTCACTGTCTGTGCGCAGTCTGCAAGTTCCCCCCGATGTCTGCGTGGGTTTCCTCCAGTTCGCTCCCACAGTCCAAAAGATGTTCAATGGATTGGGAGCCATGCCAAATAGCCCCTTAGTGTCCCTCAAGGTGTGTAATTTGGATGGGATTAACCATAGTAAATATATCAGGTTGTGGGGAACAGGCAGGGGAGAAGGGCCTGGGTAAGATATTCTGTCAGAGAGTCGGTGCAGACTCGATGGGCCAAATGGCCTCTTCTGCACTAATGGGATTCGATGATTCAGTGAATGTGACAGGACCACAGATGGAGATAGTGAGCCAGATGATCCAATCTTCTGGTTGAAAAAAAGGTTGGTTTTCCGGAGCATCATCACGGGAGGGAAGTGAGACAGAGAGGCGAAAAGATTTGAGAAGGAATTCGAGAGCTGCTCGCAAACGTTGAAGCAACAAAAATGGGGGCGGGGTTGACCAGAGGCCAGGATTGGAAGAAGGTTATGTTGAGCGGGTGGGTAAGTGGAGCTGAGTCCATGAAAAGATCAGCCGTGATCTTATTGAATGGCGGAGCAGGCTCGAGGGGCCAGATGGCCTACTCCTGCTCCTAGTTCTTACCAGCCACAAAGGTGTGCGATGGATCAGGATTTCAAGGTTGCCAGCACCCATTGCCATCTCACCCATGGCTACACAATCCAGGGAGGCTCTTGAACCTGGGTTTTCACCACTCCTTTCTGTGCAAGCACAGTCTCAGCATCGCTTGCAAGTCCGCACTCTGGACTTGCTGCAGGTTCAAAGGGTAGGGCTCTGCAGCAAGAATGAGAAATGCAGAACGTTGGCCGTGTCTCTCATGCACAGTGTGACAACGAAACCCAGCGAGGCAGCAGAATGAAACCCCCCACTGTGACCGCGTTACCTCAGGCGAGCCCCCAGCCATGATTCTAACACGGGAGCTCAGTCACACTCAGCAGGCAAATTGTTAAATACTTGATGGACAATGGGTGGATTGTAAAGAACATCCAACTCAAGCATAAGAACACAAGAAATAGGAGCAGGAGTAGGCCATCTAGCCCTTCGAGCCTGCCCCGCCATTCAATAAGATCATGGCTGATCTGTCGTGGCTCAGTTCCACTTTCCTGCCCTCTCCCCATAACCCTTAATCCCCTCTCCTATCAAAAACCCATCAACCTGCGTCTTAAAAATATTTAGCGAGGCAGCCTCCACCACTTCAACGGGCAGAGAATTCCAGAGATTCACCACCCTTTGAGTGAAGAAGTTCCTCCTCAACTCCGTTCTAAACCACCCCCCTTTTATCTTGAGGCTGTGCCCCCTAGTCCTATTGTCTTTTTTGAGCGGGAAGAGTCTTTCCACCTCTATCCTATCCATCCCATTCATCATCTTATACGTCTCAATGAGATCTCCTCTCATTCTTCTAAACTCTAACGAGTACAAGCCCAGTTTATTCAGCCTCTCCTCATAGCTCAACCCCCTCAACTCCGGTATCAGCCTAGTAAACCTCCTCTGCACTCCCTCCAAGGCCAAAATATCTTTGCGCAGGTGCGGCATCCAAAAATGCACACAGTACTCCAGTTGCGGCCTCACCAATGCCCTATACAGCTGCAGCAAGACCTCCCTACTTTTATATTCAATCCCCTTCGCTATGAAGGCCAGCATCCCATTTGCCTTCCTGACCACCTGCTGCACCTGCAAGCTGGGTTTTTGCGACTTATGCACAAGGACCCCGAGGTCCCTCTGCACCGTCGCCTGTTGCAGTTTTTCGCCCCGTAAGTAATAGTCCTTCCTACCATTCTTCCTACCAAAGTGGACCACCTCACAATTGCCAACATTAAATTCCATTTGCCATTTCCTGGCCCATTCGCCCAGCCTATCTAGATCAGGAGTGGCCTGTGTGAGCAAGCAAAGAAATATCAAGTGCTCCAAATGGCAGAGATTGCCAATCCTTTGTTGCTTCCAAATTAAGGAACTTGGTTTAGATCTCAGTTACACTGAGAGAACAGCTGCTAATAAAAAAATAGATCTCCAGTCATTTTACAGAATGATCAAATGACAAAGGACTGAACGTGGAAATATGAAAACGCTCAGAACAGCCTCCAGATTCACCTGCAAAGCGCAGCTCAGCTGGTTTCCCGATGCCATCCGACTTCTGCTGTTGTGGACTGCCCATCAGGTCACACACTGGCTGCAGAAGAAGAGGGTATGGACTGGTGCCAGACTATCGGAAATTCGGCATGTCCGTTACGAGTCTCACCAACATTTACAGATGCACCTTAGAAAGCATCCTTTCCAGAGGTATCACCGTTTGGTACATCTCCTGCTCTGCCCAAGACCTAGGGACTATAAGGGGTCATGAACATATCCCAATCCATCACACAAACCAGCCTCCCATCCATTGACTCTGTCTACACTTCCCGCTGCCTCGGCAAAGCAGCCAGCATAATTAAAGACCCCACACACCCCGGACATTCTCTCTTCCACCTTCTTCCATTGGGAAATAGATACAAAAGTCTGAGGTCAACTGACTCAAGAACAGCTTCTTCCCTGCTGCTGCCAGACTTTTGTATGGACTTACCTTGCACTAAGTTGATCTTTCGCTACACGTTAGCTGCGACTGTAACACTACATTCTGCACCCTCTCCTTTCCTCCTGTCCTCTGTAGTCTATGAACGGTATGCTTTGTCTGCACGCGTGGTAAGAAACAATACTTTTCCCTGTATGTTAACACATGAGACAATAATAAATAAAATCAAATATTAAGAGAGATCTTTCGTTGGTTAACAGACGCTGGAGTGAGAACACTGGCAGGACAGAATGGGCAGCTTTCTCTGCCTTGTGCATCCCAAGGGTCAGAAAGTCATACAGCACAGAGAAAGCTGTTCAGCCCATTCAGTCTACAACCACAATACCACAACTACAGGCATGCAAATCCCATCTTCCTCATGTGGCCCATATCCTTGAATGTTCTGACATTTCAAGTGCTCATCCAAATATTTTTTAAAGATAAATGGCAGAACCCTTAAGAGTATTGATAGGTGGAGGGATCTGGGTGTACAGGTACACAGGTCAGTAAAAGTGGCATTGCAGGTGGAGAAGGTAGTCAAGAAGGCATACGGCATGCTTGCCTTCATCGGCCGGGGCACTGAGTTTAAAAATTGGCAAGTCATGTTGCAGCTTTATAGAACTTTAGTTAGGCTCCACTTGGAATATAGTGTTCAATTCTGGTCACCACACTACCAGAAGGGTGTGGAGGCTTTGGAGAGGGTACAGAAAAGATTTCCCAGGATGTTGCCTGGTATGGAGGGCATTAGCTGGGAGGAGAGGTTGGAGAAACTTGGTTTGTTCTCACTGGAGCGACGGAGGTTGAGGGGTGACCTGATAGAAGTCTACAAGATTGAGGGACAGAGTGGATAGTCAGAAGCTTTTTCCCAGAGTGGAAGAGTCAATTACTAGGGGGCACAGGTTTAAGGTGTGACAGATAAGGTTTAAAGGAGATGTACGAGACAGATTTTTTACACAGAGAGTAGTGGGTGCCTGGATCGCATTGCCAGGGGAGGTAGTGGAAGCGGATATGGTAGTAACTGCTAAGGGACGTCTTGACAAGTACATGAATAGGATGGGAATAGAGGGATATGGTCCCTGGAAGGGTCGGGGGTTTTAGTTAAGTCAGGCAGCATGGTCGGTGCAGTCTTGGAGGGTCAAAAAGCCTGTTCCTGTGCTGTAATTTTCTTTGGTCTTTGTTGTCAGGTTTTCTGCCTCCGCTGCCTTCCCAGGCATTCCAGATTCCCACCACCCTCTGAGCGGAGAGATATTTTCTCAAATCCCCTCTGAATCTCCTGTCCTTCACTCTTAATCTATGACCCCTCATGATTGACCCCTCAACTCAGGGGAAAAACTCCCCGCTGACCCTGTCCAGGCCCCTCATAATCTTACACACCTCAGTCATGTCCCCCCTCAGCCTTCTCTGCTCTGGAGAAAACAGCCCGACTCTCTCAATATCGCTCAAATCTACAAGTGGCAGCTACTAAGTGTAAGTCAGCAGGAGGACATTTGGCCCATCCTGCTGTGCTAGCTGTTTGAAAGAGTGATGCAATAATTCCCAGACTCACTTCTTTTCCCCTTCGCTCCTCACTTTCCTCCCCTTCAAGTACTCATCCTGTCACCCATTGCAAAGTTATTCTTGAATCTGCTTCCATCAGAGGTTTATAAGATGCTGAGAGGAATGGATAGAGGGGATTCTCGGAGGCTATTTCCCAGGGCTGAAATGCTCGCTACGAGAGGACACAGGTTTAAGGTGCTGGGGAGCAGGGACAGAGGAGATGTCAGGGGTAAGTTTTTCACTCGGAGGGTGGTGAGTGAGTGGAATTGGCTGCCTTCAGTGGTGGTGGAGGCGAACTCGCTGGGGTCTTTTAAGAGACTTCTGGATGAGTACATGGGATTTAATAGGATTGAGGGTTCTAGGTAAGCCTAGTAGGATATGATTGGTGCAACTTGTGGACCGAAGGGCCTGTTTGAGCTGTAGTTTTTCTATGTTCTGGCCTATCTGAGGGTGTAAGACAGTGCATGCGTGGGTAAACTTAGGTGTACACAAACCTATCTTTAAGTTATAGAGCCATAGGTCAGAACTCTGCCACCTCGCCTGCCACAGACAGTTCAATAACGGAACTCTCCAATGATCTCGGGCAGGAATTTTTGATCTTGTTTGAGTGAGGCTGTAAAATCCCACCCCGTGGAGTCAAAGATATATAAAGCATGGAAACAGGCCCTTCGGCCCAACTCATCCATGCCGACCAGGTTTCCTAAGCTCAACTTCATCCTATTTGCCTGTGTTTGGTCCATATCTCTCTAAACCTTTCCCATTCATGTACCTGTCCAAATGTCTTTTAAATGTTGCAGTTGCAACTGCCTCTACCGCCTCCTCTGGCAGCTCATTCCATACACACACCACCCTCTGTGTGAAAGTATTGCCCCTCAGGTCCCTTTCCCCTTAAGCCTTCCCTGATGAAGGAGCAGTGTTCTGAAAGCTCGTGATTCCAAATAAACCTGTTGGACTTTAACCTGGTGTTGTGAGACCTCTAACTGTGCCCACCCCAGTCCAATGCCATCATCGCCACATCATCTTAAACCTATGCCCTCTGGTTTTGGATACCCCTACCATGGGGAAAAGACCTTATCTCTGCCCCTCACAATCTTCTAAGTCTCAATAAGGTCACCCTCCCATCTCCTATGCTCGAGGAAAAAAACCCCCCCAGCCTGTCCTTACTAATCAAACCTTCCGGTCCTGGGAACATCCTTGTAAACCTTTTTTGCACCCTTTCCAGTTTTAATAATATCCAATGACAGAATTGTCCGCCGTGCTCCAAACATGGAAATAACATGTGAGGATGGGATGTCGAAAGGTGAGTGTTATGACAGTTCCAACCACAGAGCTCCATTGTAATGAATGGAGATCACCTGGAATGAAGAGCTTGTTGTATGAGGAACGGTTGAGGACTCTGGGTCTGTACTTGTTGGAGTTTAGAAGGACTGGGGAGGGATCTTGTTGAAACTTACAGGATACAGCATGACCTGGATAGAGTGGACGTGGAGAGGATGTTTCCACTAGTAGGAAAAACTAGAACCAGAGGGCACAACCTCAGGCTAAAGGGACGATCCTTTAAAACAGAGATGAGGAGGAATTTCTTCAGCCAGAGAGTGGGAACTCTTTGCCGCAGAAGGCTGTGGAGGCCGGGTCATTGAGTGTCTTTAAGATAGAGATAGATCGGTTCTTGATTCATAAGGGGATCGGGGGTTATGGGGAAAAGGCGGGAGAATGGGGGATGAGAAAAATATCAGCCATGGTGGAGCAGACTCAATGGGCCGAGTGGCCTAATTCTGCTGCTATGTCTTATAGACTCAATAACACCAAGAAAATCAGGCAGTTTGCTATGAGTCAGACATGCTGTCCTGTGTATCACTTTCCAACATTCGTTCCCACTGCAGAAGGCTTTGCATCACTCACTCATGAATAACACAACTGGTTATTCTTAGTCCTGATCAACATACTTTGCCACATCCGTGGGCAGATTGGGGTGAACAGCACTCCTCATCTCAACCACCAACAATTTTTAATCAAACACCTCTTCACTTGTCAAATTCAAAGCCCATCTGACTCCAGGAGCCAAGAATGCAAAGCACAAAGGGAAGGACAACCGTCTTCTGATATAAATAGTTGTCACAACTGTTGGTATTAAGGAATTCATTGTCTCATTAGGGATTCATTCTGAGTAAAATCTGGGAATCACTGTGGGCAATATAAACACATTAGTATTTTACACATTTCTATGACACCATCTCTGCTGTTTTAACAAAAGCCTGAATCCATCTCCATTAAATGAGTATCCTTCTTGTTGAAGCACTATACAAACATGTTAAGTGCCCATCGCAATCATTTTTATTTTTGTTATTTTTTTCATTTATTAATCCGAGGGACGTGTGGGTCACTGGCAACACCAGCATTCGTTGCCAATCCCTGGGTTCGCACTGCTACCACACAGTAATGATCTTATATCAGCACCAGGGAGCTGTGTTCACTTCTGGCTTTGGGTCACTGTCTGCACGTTCCCCCCTGTATGGGTTTCCTCCCACAGTGCACTCGTTAGGGGCATTGGCCACGCTTCATTCTCCCTCAATGTTACCCGAACGGGTGCTAAGGGATTTTCACACTAACTTCATTGCAGCGTCATAAGAACATAACAAAAGAAATAGGAGCAGGAGTAGGCCATCCAGCCCTTCGAGCCTGCCCCTGTGTCAGTGTAAGTCCGCTTGCGACACAAATAAATCAACTTTAAACTTTTAAAACTAATAACAGCAGGGTGGCACAGAGGTTAGCGCTGCTGCCTCACAGCAATGATCTTTCATCATTAAGAAGTGAAGGAAAGGTTTTTGAATTGTGAAGTTTCCATGTCTCAGTGGCTGGTTTTGGCTCAGTTCTGTTTGGGTTTGAATTGCTCTGTGCTTGTCTTCGGCTTCGTTCGTGACCATGTTTGGATTAGGATTCTAAGGCTGTAATACGTGTATTGATTAGAACCAATTGGAAACACAAAATATGACTTCATTTGGGCAGAAGGAAATGAAGCAATAATTTATAATAAGCGGAAAGCAAATTTTACAGAGATAATTCTTTGTTCAAAAGGGTGATGAAGTGTTGGAACAATCTATCAGGAGGGGGAAGTCAAAGTCATTAGCAAGAGGTCTGATTGGAGTTAGATGCTGGGCTGGTGAATGAATGATCAAAGGATTGAAAGACCTTTATGTGCCAATGTGGTCCAATTGGTAATGTCCTCACTTCTCTGCGGCACAGTGGTTAGCACTGCCGCCTCACAGCACCAGGGATCCCGGCCTCGGGTGACTGTCAGTGTGCGGAGTTTGCACATTCTCCCCATGTCTGCGTGGGTTTCCTCTGAGTGCTGCAGTTTTCCACCCACACTCCAAAGATGTGCAGGTTACGTGGGTTGGCCATGATAAACTGTCAGGGGGATTAGCAGGGTGGGATTGTTGTCAGCGCGTAACTGATGGATTAAGTGGCCTCCTGCTGCACTGTACGGATTCGATAATGTGTGATTCTTGTGAGTTGTATTTCTCCACTCCAGGTCTTGAGTACAGAATGTAAGGTGGCAATCAAGGACCGTATCGGCTCAGTGCTTAGAGTGTAAGCTCCTTCAGATAATGTTTTGAACTGTGGCCCAAGCCTGCTGTTTGAGGTGGATAGTGTGCCATGATAATATGGTGAAAAGGATCTTCATGTCACACTTAATCAACACCTTGCACCTCATGCCTGTTTGTGGGATCTTGCTGTGCATGAACCGGTTGGCCCATCTGTAATAGTTCCATTCCATTGCATGATGAGTGCTCTGCCCAAGGACATGCCCTGGGCTCGTTGGCTCTGCACTCTGAGCCCATTTACCTTGGCATCTACTGTCGGTGGTAGTTTACCAGTGTCTTCCACTCTTGTGGGCAAGGCAAGGAGGCAGGTCCCCAATCTACCAGACTGGTGCTGTTATTGGGAACCACACACCAGCTATCCAGCTGACTGGCCCTCGTATAACATTTACCACACTTAGATCAACTTATTTGATGTGAAACAGTTATGTACTTGAGCGAAGTGGCCAAATTGTACATCTTGTGTCATAAACGGCAATGGAAAGCAATGCAAATTACACAGCACCTGGAGCGGGGTTACAGTGCACAACTCCAATCCTCAATAATCATGGCCAGGAATTACTCAACCATTTCGGACAGTCTCCTTTCAAGCATCAGAGTTTGATTTTGTTTGTTCCATTCGATCTCCATACGTCGATCTCGGAGCTGTCCACGTGTGCAGAACCCAATTATACACTGTGCTTGAAAGGTATCAAAGAGTCCGAAAATAAGTTCAGGATCCTAAAATTCGTCACTGCCAAGGAACCTTTACAATGACAGTCATAAAAGTTAAAGTTTATTTATTAGTCACAAGTAAGGCTTACGTTAACACAGCAATGAAGTGACTGTGAAACTTCCCTTGCTGCCACACCCTGGCGCCTGTTCGGGTCAATGCACCTAACTAGCATATCTTTTGGGCCTTGGAAGGAAACTGAAGCACCCAGAGAAAACCCACGCAGACATGGGGACAATGTGCAAACTCCACACAATGACCCAAGCTGGGAATCGAACCTGGGTCCCTGGCGCTGTGAGACAGCAGTGCTAACCCACTGTGCTGCCATTCAAGGCCATTGGATGTCTCTGTATTAACCTGGCATCTGTTGACTGCATTGCTCCATGAAGTGCTTCAGTCAAAGAAAACCGTAAATACACGTGACTTGTGAAATAAGTTACCTGTGCACGCTAATGTGGGCCAAATAAACACGTTCAAATGTGAACTTACACAGAACACTGTAGAAGGGAAAGACTGAGGGTGCAGGAGCAAATCGTTAGACTTCATGACTTCAATCAGGCCACTGAGGTTGGCCCATTGGAGTACAAACTCCCTGATTGAGGATCCAATTGATGGGACAATGAGGGAGTCTTTTGCTTGGTACTGAAATGGGAGTATCAGTTCCTCTGGCACTCCCAGAGATAGACTGCTGACTGCGAGCACTCTGTGTACTGCTGTTAGAGATTGTAAATAAAGGGATTGAGGTGAAGGGACTGCTGCCTGCAAAGACTTATTACACCAGGTCAATCTATCAGAAAGGCCTTCTCATGGCTTTTCCCCTGTCCATAAACCACAGTCTGTTCAAGAGCTGAGATAGATCAGACTTTTTGACCCCTCAAAATCAAGGAATTTGAGGAACGGTGGGAGTCAAATCTGAAGGTCAGCCATGGTCGGCCTGAATGGAGGAGCAGATCCGTGGGTGTGTGTGACCTCCTCCTGTGCCTAGTTATCCTGCTCTTCCATCCAAAGTGTGTGCACCTTCTGCACCGATCATTTCAAGTACGTGCCAGCTGTGACTCAATGGGTAGAAGCGTCTCCTGTGAGTCAGGAGATTGCGGTTTCACACCCTGACTCCAGAGCTGTGGGTGCCAAGAGCGCAAGTGGACACCCAAGTGCAGTAACGCAGGAATACTGCACTGTCCTCAGATGGAATGTCAAATCTTCCCTCCCAGGTGGATGTGAAAGATTCCAGTGCACAACTTTCAGAAGAAGAGAATCCCTACAGTGCAGAAAGAGGTCAATTGGCCCACTGAGCCTGTACTGACAACAATCCCACCCAGGCTCTACCCCAGTAACTCCACGTTTACCCTCGCTAATCCCCCTGACATGGCTAATCCACCTGACCCGCACATCTTTGGAGAGTGGGAGGAAACTGCAGTCCCCGAGGCTGGGTCCCCAGCATTGTGAGGCTGCAGTGCTAACCACTTTCCCAATGTCCTCTCCAATATTTATCCCAAAATCAAACACCACAGATGGTCCGGACTGTCATGTTGTAGTTCGTGGGAACTTGCTGTCTGCCAATTGGCTGCTGTGTTTGGCTGTATAGTCCTCTGGGAAATCCTGAGGTTGGGGAAGTGACTACATAAATGCAAATCCATTCCTCTAAACTACCATTACAGCAGTGAAATTACAGACAAATGCAAGGGGAAGGGTGGGCTTGAGGTGGAGAGGGGGGTGGGTTGGGGGAGAAGAAGGGGTGGGTTGGCAGGGAGGGGTGTGATCTCAAGTTTTAGGAATTGTACACTGTGCTCACACGGCACGCACATTAGTGTACAATATGTCTTCTGATGCGGCAGTACAGACAGAGGGGGACTGCATTAAGACGGAGATGGGAGCTGGTGTAGGGGGCAAGGTTCATTAATGGGGAGGGACACAGTTGCTTGAGTGAACACAGGGTGTCCAGTCTGAATGGAACTTTCGCTGTGGGCCGTCGCACTATTTTATTGACCTCCTGATGCCTTCTTTTTATTTGCAATGTTACATATGGAAACCTAAGTGCAGGAAACATCTCTGCAGCTGATCCCTGGACCCTCAATGCCAAGCATATACTGCTCACTGGTTTGATGTGTTCTGGAGCAATGAGGCTGGAGGGTGCATATGCCCATCGGACAAATCTTCTCAACATTTGTGGTCTGACAACAATGCCCTCAAGCAACCAATCAGGGAGGCAATGGCCAAGTGATATTATTGCTGGACTATTCATCCAGAAACTCAGCTAATGTTCAGGGGGACCCGGGTTCGAATCCCGCCATGGCAGACGGTGGAATTTGAATTCAGTAAAAAAAAAATCTGGAATTAAGAATCTACTGATGAAGCCATTGTCGGAAAAACCCATCTGGTTCACTAATGTCCCTTTAGGGAAGGAAATCTGCCATCCTTACCCGGTCTGGTCTACATGTGACTCCAGGGCCACAGCAATGTGGTTGATTCTCAGCTGCCCTTGGCTAACTAGGGATGGGTAATAAATGCTGGGCCAGCCAGCGACATCCATGTCCCACAAATGAATTTTAAAAAATCATCTTCATCCAAAGTCTTTGATTAAGCCACTGCTTCCTTTCATCTGCATCTATCCCGTCATGTTACCTTTTGGAAAGGTCCCTCCAAACCAACACTATACTTAAGAAAGCCCACCAATGCCTCCACTTGCTCAGAAGGCTAAGGAAATTCAACATGTCCACTCCAACTCTCACCAATTTCCAAACATGCACCACAGAAAGCATTCTTTCTGGTTGTATCACAGCTTGGTCTGGGCTCCTGCTCTGCCCAAGACCGCAAGAAACTTCAAAAGGTCATGAATGTAACCCAATCCATCATGCAAACCAGCCTCTCATCCATTGACTCTGTCTACACTTCCTGCTGCCTCAGGAAAAGCAGCGGCATAGTCAAGGACCCCATGCAGTCCACACATTCTCTCTTCCACCTCCTTCCATCGGGAAAAAAAGACAAAAAACACGGATCAACTGACTCAAGAACAGCTTCCTCCCTACTACTCATCAGACTTGCGAATGGTCCAATCGCACATTCACCTGATCTTTCTCTTCGCCCAAGATTATATTCTGCCCCTATCCTTTGCTTCTCCCCTATGTACTCTATGAATGGTATGCTTTATTTGTATAGTGTACAAGAAACAATACTTTTCACTGTATCCCAATACATAAAACAATAATAAATCAAATCAATCAATCATCTTCATCCAAAGTCTTTGGAATGCAAGCACTTCCTTTTACCTGCATCGATCCAGGGGTGTTAGCTTTCAGAAACATCCTGCACTCTCGACACTGCCTCTACCCCATCCCACTGTAGGAGGAGGTCTTGTGGCACAGTGGGTAGCCTCCCTACCTCAGGACTGGAAGCTTGGGGCTCAAACCCAATGTCAAGGCTCGATGGCCATGTAAAGAGCATTCATAACACAGTTCAACAGGCTGATAATGAGCTTGAGAGTCCTCCCATCCACTATTGCCCCAAAGGGGGGAAATATGTGGGTGTGAAGATGCACTACAAGAAAAGCAGGACCTTAAATTTCCTTACCTTTCCAGCCTTCGCTTCATCCTGCTGTCTACAAGCTTCTCAGGTCCAGGCTGTGTCTTTTTTCCAACATCTTCTCCACTCATCCCTGGTGGTGAACATCATTCCGGACGTTGCAATAATCTGAAAACAGAAGACAGACAGACAGGTTTCAATATTGAATTGCCTTTCTTATCTATTGCTACTTACTTTCATTAAGCCTCTTTAGCTCATTTATCCCATTACATCTCACAAATTCAAAAGATTTTCTCTGCTAATGTTCTCCCTGGCTACCATGCTCTGAAGGCTTTGATCCCTGGTTTGGCAGTACGGTTTTATGGAATCTGAGCATTCTTCAATGCCTGAATTGAATGGCCATTTTTCTCAGGGGCAAGAAACCCTGGTGGGCCATTCAGCAGTGGTATCGTGGCACAGTGGTTTGCGCTGCTGCCTCACAGCATCAGGGACCCAGGTTCAATTCCAGCCTCGGGTCACTGTTTGTGTGGAGTTTGCACATTTTCCCTGTGTCTAACTGAGGTTCCTCCGGGTGCTCCGGTTTCCTCCCATAGTCTGGAAGATGTGCGGGTTAGGTGGATTGGCTATGCTAAATTGGCCCTTAGTGTCCCAAGGTGTGTAGGTTAGGGATCAGTGGGGTAATTATGTGGGACTATGAAGATAAGGGTTTGATAAAGGTGCTCTGTCAGAGAGTCAGTGCAGGTTTGAAGGCCGAATGGCCTTCTTCTGCACTGTAGGGATTCTATGATACAATCTATGAAATAACCCATTCAAGATTTCAATCCATCAGGTCCACAGCTCATGTACACTTCCCAGGAGCAGGTATGTCGATAGCCTTGGAAAGCATGACCTGGGAACAGCATATCAAAGTTGAGTCCTTCCTGCTATCAGCTCAGATTTAATTCAGGGCAAGTACCAAGGGGATTAAATGTGACAAAACACATTTCTAACAGGCTGGCACAGTGGCACAATGGTTAGTGCTGCTGCCTCACAGTGCCAGGACCCAGGTTCAATTCTCGGCTTGGGTGACTGCGTGGGTGGAGTTTGCACTTTATCCATGTGTGTGCGTGGGTTTTCTCTGGGTGCTCCGGTTTCCTCCCACATTCCAAAGAGGTGGATTAGCCACGCTAAATTTGCCACTTAGTATGGGGGGGGTGGGGGGGAGCTCGCAGGGTAAATATGGGATAGAGCCGGGGTGGGATTGTGGTCACTGCAGGCTCGATGCACTGTCGCAATTCTGTGAGCTTCTCAGTAAACTGAGCTTGAAGATTATTGAAACCTTTGTCTCGGATCACAATTAAACTTCAGGCTGCTTCAGCATTTGGTTCCCGCAACACACCATTTGCATACATCTTGTGTGGCACGTCTGTGCTCGAAATACATGACAGAAAACAGCACCAAATGTCTAACAATGCGGCAGTCACTCAACCGTGGTCGCTTTGCTTCTGTTACAGATCCCAACCAGAAGTTATTCAGTGTCTGACCGCCCAACAGTGCACCTCGTAGCTTCTGCAGATTGACCCTTCTACCCAGGGGACGGTGGTGGACCTGTGCCCCACATCCAGTGGGCATTAACACCTGTCTCCATCCATCACCTGGATTGCTCACCTGGACAGAAAACAGCAGTGCTTTTGGACTTGTTCCCCAGACCCTTTTAGATTTTAATGGCATCAAGGGGGATGGGGACCTTATCTACTCACTGATCGAAGAGCAGTGCAGAAGGAGGCTATTCAGCCCATCGAATCTGCACCGACCACAATCCCACCCAAGCCCGATTCTCGTAAACCCATGTATTTCCTCTGCTAATCCTCTGAACGCCAAGGTCAATTTAGCATCAGCCTAACCTGCACATCTTTGGACTGTGGGAGGAAACCAGAGCACCCTGAGGAAACCCACGGGGAGAACATGCAGGTTCCACACAGACAGTCACTGAAGCCAGAATCCAACCCGGGTTCCCTGGAGCTGTGAGGCAGCAGTGCTAACTATCCCCTTGTGTTTGGCATTCTTACCACTCTTTAGATTTCTCTCCATTTACCGATTGGTGACAATCTCACACGTATGACCCTGAGTTTTAGGTCATGACCATGATTAAAATAAATAAAATAGAATCAAAACCTTCTGAGTCATAATATAGCTAACTTAATACATCTAGGCTATGAGTCACCCATTCAGGAAGAGAGAGTTTTGCTCACTAATGTTCAGAATTGTCAGCTAAATGTTATGCTTTTGTAAATGCAAAGTGATTACATATTGAGCGACTACTTTGACTTTTCTTTTGATTGGATTTATTATTGTCACATGTATTCACCGACAGTGAAAAGTCTTGTTTCTTGTGCGCTGTACAGACAAAGCATACCGTTCAGAGAGGTGGCACAGTGGTTCGCACTGCTGCCTCACAGCACCAAGGACCCGGGTTCAATTCCTGGCCTTGGGTGACTGTCTGTATGAAGTTTGCACATTCTCCCCGTGTGTGCATGGGTTTCTCCAGGTGCTCCGGTTTCCTCCCACACTCCAAAGATGTGTGTGTTAGGTGGGTTGGCCATGTTAAATTGACTCAATGTCAGGGGGATTAGCAGGGTAAATACTTGGAGCTATGGGAATAGGGCTGGGGTGGGATTGTGGTCAGTGCAGACGTGATGGGCCAAATGACCTCCTTCTGCACTGCAGGGATTCTATATAAAAGAAGAGAATGCAGAATGTAGTGTTGTTCCACCAGTTCAGTAAAACACAGAAAAGGGTTCGAGGGAGAAAGCAGGAGTATGGCATTCAGATAGAGGATTGGCCAAGGTCATGTTGAATGGGGGGGGGGGGGGGGGAAAGCAGGCCCAAAGGGCCAAATGGCCTGTTCCTCACCATTAACTCCTTTCCTGATTATGATGCTGGAGTTACTTCTCTGAACCACACGACCCTATTCCCCCCCTCGCCAGCTAAGTCTTGTGGAGTCTCTGCGGGTCCCTTCAGCGCGGATCCTACAACTTTCTTGCCTGTGAATCGAGCAACTGAACAATCCCCTCCCCCTCTGACCAGCCACCCCCCCTACCCCGAACCCCCCCCCCCCCCCACCCCCCAACCCTCCTAATCCTGCTCAGGTGGAGTGGCAGTGCATTGCGTATCTTCAATAAGTGACACACTTTCAAAGCAAATTCCAATCGCACTTCATGAAAATTTATCACCACAGGAGGACAATATGATGTGTTTTCTTTGGAAACTTCAAGCTGAAAATGTCCCCTTGCCTTTTTGCAATCCATCCTCCCAGTCAGCAGAGACACGGTAACCAAGGAGACAGCATGATTGCCCACTGAGCTTAACCCACGGTCACGACTCGCAAATGTTGCCTGAATATCTTAGGCCGAAGTTACATAGGAGCACAGAAACTAGAAGCAGGAGTGGGCCATACAGCCCGTCGAGCCTGCCCCGCCGTTCATCTTGATCGCGGCTGATCAGCGAATTCAATATCCTGATACACTTCCTTCCTCCCCATTTCCCTCAATCCCTTCAACCACCAAGAGTTATATCTAATTTCTTCTTGAAAGCAGGCAATGTTTGGACCTCAGCTACATTCGGTGGTAGCCATGATGTGGAGTTGCCGGCGTTGGACTGGAGTGGACACCAGGTTAAAGTCCAACAGGTTTATCTGGTAGCGCGAGCTTTCGGAGCGCTGCCCCTTCGTCAGGTGAGTCAGTAGCAGTGAATTCCACACTGGGGAAAGAAATTCCTCCTCACCGCAGTCCTCAAGTTTTCTGCCTCTTTAATAATGAGGGTGATGAAGGGGCAGCGCTCCGAAGGCTGGTCATTCCAAATAAACCTGTTGGACTTTAACCTGGTGTTGTGAGACTTCTCACTGTCTTGAACAGTGGACATTGTCTCCAACGCAGAGGCAGCTCTGACCAAAAAGGAAAGAGCGAGCGGGGATCAGGGAAACTGATTTCATGCAATGCTGGATACCAGCCAGAGAGAGATTGCCCCCTCTCGATGTTGTATCTTTGCTGTGATCGAGTGCACGCTCAAAGTTAGCCACCAAGAGTGGCTGAGCCCAATGGGGCTTCATCACAAGGTGATGAGAGAAGGTGTCCGTACTGGGGTTGTGGGAGGTGGGGATTGGAAAGAGTCTATGGGCCTGTCCAAGCAGGGTCTGGCAGTCCTGCCGACATCGACCCCCGCGGCCAACAATGCATATCGCCGTCGACATTAGTGGGATGGGAAGATCCCACTGCCAGTTAACACTGAGCTGGGTCCATCACACTGTTTTGGGGGGAGGGGGGGGAGGGTGCAGGGGGGCAGGCGGTCCGGTGGTGAGAAGAATGGAAAATCCTGCTCTGCTGACTTGGAAAGAAATGTGTGTGAAGGTACAGGACTGGTTCAGACTCATTGTCTGGACTTTTACCAGTATGCCTGCCCCGGTTCACTGAATGGCCTTGAGTGGGATTTTCTAAGCCTCTGCCAAACGAGATGATTAAATCCCAGACATTCTTTCCTCATTGGACAGATGTTTGAGTGAACAACACCCTACACTGTAGGGTGGCATGGCGACACAGTGGGTTAGCACTGCTGTCTCACAGCGCCAGGGACCCCGCGTTCAACGCCCGGCCTCGGGTCATTGTCTGTACATTCTCCCAGTGTCTGCGTGGGTTTCCTCCCACACTCCACAAGAAGTGCAGGTCAGGCCAATTGGTCACGCTGAATTGACCCCGAGGCTGGGATTTTCCATCCACGCTTGCCCCGAAATTGGAAAGTCCCACCCAAGACTAACAGACCCGTCCATGGTCCGTGGGATTCATGACGGATGGAATGGGAAAATTTGGCCCTCAGTGAGGCGGGGGGGGGGGGTGGGATTAGCAGGGTGAATACACGGGGGTTACGAAAATAGGGCCTTGGTGACACTATTGTCAGTGCAAGCTCGATGGGCTGAATGGCCTCTTTCTACACTGTAGCAATCTTCTGAAAATAAACAACTCCAATTTTAATACATTCAGCCAAATGTTCCTTCACAAGACTTTCGAACCGCAGTTGTTCACAGCAGCGAGGGAGACCATTTGTTCCACTGAGCTTGCGCAGGTCCTTTGCTGGGTAAATCCAAGGCTAATTGTGCTCACTGCGTTTCTTCTCATTGCTTCATCTCTTCCTTATCCTCAAATGTCCAGCCAATTCTCCTTTTGACAGATGCATCCCGTCTCTTTCCTCCAACGCTCCTCCCTGTAGCAAAGCTTTGTGTTCTAACAGCTGACTGATCACAAAACAAAACAGAAACATGAAGGATTGGAACGTGAACAAACACCAGAAAGTGTGCACACGTGTTCATCTGGGGCTCCAGGCAAGAAAGTTTGTCAGCATTCACTTCAACATCTCCAGTGGATGGTTTGGCAACAGCTCCGTCTGCAGTAACGTCGCCAGGATTCCAGGAAAATCCTTGTGATTGTCTGAGTAATGTTGTAACGTTATATCCCGGAATTGTAGAATCCCGACGGTGCAGAAGGAGACCGCTCAACCCATCAAGTCTGGACCGACTCTCCAACAGAGCATCTTACCCAGGCCCAGAGTTGGCAACAGCCATGATTGTAATGAATGGCGGAGCAGGATCGAAGGACCAAATGGCCTTCTTCTGTTTCTATGTTTCCAGGTGGCTGAATCTTAACACCCCTTTGAAATGGCCTCACAAACCACTAAATTCAAGGGCAATGAGGGATATGCAGCAAAGACTGTCTCCCGCTCCTGACACCATAACCAATGAAAGAACAAATAAAACAAGAAACCTCAGTGCATTAATATCATCTGTATCACTTCGCCTCCAGACACAGATGATAGCTGGCACAAAGGAAGATAGTTGTGGGTGTTGGTAATCAATCGTCTCAGTTTCAGGACCCCTAGAGTTCCACAGGGTAATGTTCAAGGCCACACTATCTTCAGCTGCTCCATCAATGACCTGCCCCCCATCATTAGATGGGGATGTTCACTGGTGATTTCACAATGTTCAGCATCATTCACGGTTCCTCAGGTATGGAAACAGTCCATGTCCAAATGCAGCAAGACCTGGACAATATTCAGGCTTGGACTGACAAGTGGCAAACATCACTGGTGCCACACAAGCGCCAGGCATTGACCATCTCTTTCTCCTGGGACATGGTGACATGGCATCGTGACTGGGAACCTGGCTTTGAATCCCATCTTGGTAGATGGTGACACACAAACAAGCACCAGGCACTGAACATCTCCAAAAAGAGAGAATCTAACCACCATCATTAACATTCAATGGCATTACCCAAAGCTGAACCCTGACTATCAACATCCTGGGGGGGGTGGTTACCCTAGACCTGAAACCGAACTGGACCAGCGATACACATACAACGGCGGCAAGAGCGGATCAGAGGCTGGGAATCCTGTGGTCAGATTTCCAGCGCTGTTCTCTCTGTGTCAAAAATCAGCCTTGAGCTGCGTCATTTATGCTAATGCCGATTAACATATACTTTACAGTTCATTAGCGGACCGGCGACTGAACCTGTTCGTATCTCCCCCCCCATTCCAGGGGTGTTTCACTCCAGTCAGATTTAATATAGCTCCCATCTTATAGGGAGGTGGCAGCCTGACCGCTGGAGTGAAGGTGGGGAGGGGGGGTGGAACTGAGGCCCCCCCCCACCCCCCACAGAGGGTTGGGCACCAAAAGACGCTGGCCCCTGGGCATTGCCAATCTGGCAATGCCAGCCCATCAGCAATCGGACAAGAGGGTGGGGTCTAAGGGAGGCGGGACCTGAAGGGGTGGGTTGATCTGTGGGGGTGGGGGGAGATCCCACTGCCAATTTACATTCGGGCTGAGTGACAGAGGGAGGCCATGATCGGGGCCAGGCATCAGGGGTGGGGGGGTGGGTTGGCTGGCATGGAGGGGGCGGGTCAGGGCTACAGTGGGTGGGGGGTGGGGGAGGGGGAGAGATTGGGACTCTGGGAGGCAGGGGACATTGAGGCGGGCTAGTGGTGGGGATGGGGGTTGGGGGTGGGGGGGCCAGCGATTGGGTCATGGCGAGGGGAGTTGGGGTGGCTGTACAGCCAGCGATGCAGGGACTCATGGGGCTGGCCAGTGATCAATTGGCTAGCAATCGGGAAGCCGGCAGTGTGCCAATCTTGGCGCTGACAGATCAGCGCATGCGCAGTGACCCACTCAGTGCTCTGCTGCCAGCCTCTCCAGCAGGAAAAGGCCCTGCCTATTGATTTTCAATGGGATTCACGCTCGTACAGGTGTGGAAGATCCACATTGAAATTCCCACTGAGGAAAACCAGTGGGATTTACTCCAGCTTTTACATGAATTCAACATTTGGAATTTTTTTGGGAGAATCGCTCCCGTTGTTTCCTGCGAGCTGTTCCAGACAAAACATACCATTCATAGAGCACAAAGGGGAGAAGGAAAAGATAGAGTTAAGGATATAGTGTTACAGTGTAAAGATAGATCAGCTTAATGCAAAAGTCTGACAGCAACAGGGATGAAGCTGTTCTTGAGTCGGTTGGTATGTGACCTCAGACTTTTGTATCTTTTTCCCAATGGAAGAAGGTGGAAGAGAGAATGTCCGGGGTGCGTGGGGTCATTGATTATGCCGGCTGCTTTGCCGAGGCAGTGGGAAGTGTAGACAGAGTCAATGAATGGGAGGTTGGTTTGCATGATGGATTGGGCTACATTCACGATCCTGTGTAGCTCCTTGCAGTCTTGGGCAGAGCAGGAGCCCATACCAAGCTGTGACACAACCAGAAAGAATGCTTTCGATGGTGCATCTGTAAAAACGGGTGAGAGTTGTAGCTGACATGCCAAATTTCCTTAGCCTCTTGAGAAAGTTGGTGGGCTTTCTTAACTATAGTGTCAACGTGGAGGGATCAGGATAGACTGTTGCTGATCTGGGCACGGAGAATCCTGGAGCTTCCAACCATTTCTGTTTCATCACCATTGACGTAGACAGGGGCAACAGATGGTGGGATGTGAAACAGGTGGTAAACTCCAGCCCAAAACCTACCCTTCAAATTGTAAATGCCGGAACCCTCATGCTAAGGAATCAAGGGATAAATTAGACATTCACGTACGTACCCCCCAACCAAAGACACTCACGCTAGGATCATTTCTAACACGTTGACCATGACCTCTGTTTTACAAAGTGCCAATCAGAAACACAGCAGCAGGGAAAAGCACGTCAGCTTCCTTGGCAATCGTTGCAAATTAAATATTAATTGCTCGCCTCTTCCTGACATCTATTTGTCAATTTTTGTCGGGGCAGAGATGAATTCAGAATGTATTCAAATGATAACATTTATTTAAACTGCACACAAGTCATTACTTTAAATAAACAGCAAGCTGTCCTGTAGTAATCTGGGTGTCCGACAGCTGAGGAAATGGCATTGAAACCCCCCCTCCTCCTCAGTGCTGGCAATCCATTTCAGACAGACAGACAGACACACACACACAGACACACACACACAGACACACACACACACACACACACACACACACACACACACACACACACACACACACAACTTATTCAGCTCCCTGCAGAGGGAAGGAAACAGCTCTCTGGGCACGCAACAAAGCATTTTTAAACGCAGAGACTGAGCGTTTAAAGATACACATTGATAGATCTCCCTTGCTGTGCTGTCTGAAGAAAACACCCCGTCTCCTTGTTTCTATCGTCCTGACTAGTTGGGCATTTTGCAATCATTGGCGTTTCTTCATTGCAATCCTGCTGGCAAACCTCACTCCACTCTCACACAGAGTTGGCTGTCGGGATTCATCACGTGAACTCCACAAATAGTTTGGTTTTATTCCAATCTTCACTCTGTGTGCCAAGTTGCTGAATTTTATCCGATTTTCCCAAACAAGTTGCATGAATTTCAAGGTCCTTGGCTACCTCTGCTCAAGTGACCTGCACCTTCTCCAATCCAGTTCTGCAACCTTCTGCAAGTGCTTGACGGGACGGTGTAGAGGGAACTTTACTCGAAACCTAACACCATGCTGTACCTGTCCTGGGAGTGTTTGATGGGGGACAGTGTAGAGGGAGCTTTACCCTGTATCTAACCCCGTGCTGTACCTGTCCTGGGAGTGTTTGATGGGGGAACAGTGTAGAGGGAGCTTTACCCTGTATCTAACCCCGTGCTGTACCTGTCCTGGGAGTGTTTGATGGGGGGGACAGTGTAGAGGGAGCTTTACTCTGTATCTAACCCCGTGCTGTACCTGTCCTGGGAGTGTTTGATGGGGGGGCACAGTGTAGAGGGAGCTTTACTCTGTATCTAACCCCGTGCTGTACCTGTCCTGGGAGTGTTTGATGGGGAGACAGTGTAGAGGGAGCTTTACTCTGTATCTAACCCCGTGCTGTACCTGTCCTGGGAGTGTTTGATGGGGGAACAGTGTAGAGGGAGCTTTACCCTGTATCTAACCCCGTGCTGTACCTGTCCTGGGAGTGTTTGATGGGGGGGGACAGTGTAGAGGGAGCTTTACCCTGTATCTAACCTATGCTGAACATTTCCGGGGGTGTTGGCAGGGCAATTTGGATGGAGCTATAGCTTGTCTCTAACCTGTACTTTGCCTGGATACGTTTGGTGCGATGATTTTGGGGAAATCTTTCTCTTTACCTCACCCATCCTGTGCTTGCCTTGGGGGTGTTTGATGGGGAAGTGGAGGGGGCTTTCTTCTGCATCTGAATTTCTTCAAACTGTTCCAACACTGGGTGTGACAAGTGGGAAAGTGGCGGGATGGACATGCCTTAACTTGGAGAAGGTGGAAGTTGTGAAAGAACTTGTCCATTAAAGAAATAATGTGGGTACCTTGGCAGTAAAAGGAACCCGCACCTCACTGGAACAAATACTTTGAACGTGATCACAGAATTCAAAAGAAATGATAATTTAATTTCTAAAGTATGTGGAAAAGAAAATCAGTGATCGACTGTGAAAGGAAAACAGTCACGGTGACAGTTTATTATGATGTGGCATCTTCATTTTTTTCTTTCATAATCTATCAATCTGATCCTTTTATTGTTATTTCACACACCATGTGTTCCTGTCATCTCTCCGAGTGAGATTGATGAACTGATGCCAATTAGTGTCAACTCCACCAATATCTTTTCAGTAGCGACAGGTATCCTCCGGGACCTCCATCCAAACACGCCACCTCATTAAACTTTCAACTCCAGGAGCTGTCAAAGGAGGAAATATTCACTCATCCTTGTGTCTCGCACAGGCTTGAACTGAATGCACTGGACTGAGAGCGCAGTGCCATCCCTCGCAAAGGGGTGGCACAGTGGGGTTAGCGCTGCTGCCTCACGGCGCCAGGGATCCGGGTTCGATTCCAGCCTCGGGTGACAGTCTGTGTGGAGTCTGCACCTTCTCCTCCATCGTGCCTGTGTGGGTTTCCTCTGGGCGCTCCGGTTTCCCCCCACAATCCAAAGATGCGTAGGTTAGGTGGACTGGCCATGGTAAATTGCCCCTTTGTGTCAGGGGGATTAGCAGGGTTAGAGGGATAGGGCCTGATCAGTGCAGGCTTGATGGGCTGAATGGCTCCTTCTGCACTGTTGGGATTCCATGATTCTTTAGTGCAACACTGCACTGATACTTCACTCAAACGACACCATTCCACCCAGCTTTGGACCGCTGAATACTGCAAACTTCAGGCAAGGTTCACCTTCCACTGGTTACTTCCACCAGAAAGCATTCTTTCTGCACGTATCACAGCTTGGTATGGCTCCAGCTCTGTCCACGGCCACAAGAAACTTCAAAGGGTCGTGAAGAAAGCCCAGTCTATCACACAAACCACCCTCCCATCCGCTGACTCTGTCTACATTTCCACATGCACCCCGGACATTCACTCTTCCACTTTCTTCCAAAGGAAAAAGATACACAAGTCTGAGGTCACGTACCAACCGACACAAGAACAGCGTCTTCCCTCCCTCCATGAGGCTTTTGAATAGTTATGTTGATCTTTCTCTACACCCCAGCTATGACTGCAACACTACATTCTGCACTCTCTCTTTTCCTTCTCTATGAACGGCATGCTTTGTCTGTATACAGCGCAGGAAACAATACTTTTCACTGTATGTTAATACATGTGACAATAATAAATCAAATCAATACTCAGGTTGTCAGGAGGTTTTGGTGTCACTGGCTGGGCAAGCATTTATAGCCCACTCTTAGTTACCCGGGGGCAGTTGAGAGTCTAGCACATTGGTGTGGCTCTAGAGTCGCACGTAGACCAGACAAGTAACGACAGCAGATTTCCTTCCCTAAAGATCATGAGTGAACCAGCAATCAACAATGGTTTCATGGCCATCAGTACATTCTTAAGTTATGAGAGGCACGGACAGAGTGGATAGTCAGAAGCTTTTTCCCAGGGTGGAAGAGTCAATTACTTGGGGGCACGGGTTTAAGGTGTGAGGGGGGGCGGGGTGCAAGATTTAAAGGAGGTGTATGAGGCAGAGTGTGGTGAGTGACTGGAACTTGTTGCTGGGGGAGGTAGTGGAAGCAGATACAGTAGTGAGTTTTAAGGACTGTCTGGACAACACATGAAAAGGGTGGGAATAGAGGGATATGGTCCCCGGAAGGGTAGGGGGTTTTAGTTCAGTCAGTGCAGGCTTGGAGGGCTGGAAGGCCTGTTCCTGGGCTGTAATTTTCTTTGTTCTTAAGTCCAGATGTTTTTTAAACGAGTTCAAATTCCACCATCTGCCGTGGTGGGATTGGAACTCGGATCTCCAGAACATTCGCTGAGGTTATGGATTCATAGTCTGGCGATCATACCACTCGGCCATCGCCTCCCCATCTGAGGTCAGTAAAGAACAGGAGTGTTTTCCCATATCGGGTCTGCTGTTTCGCACGATGCTGTGGGAATCTCTTTGTGCACCACCCCCAGCTCCAAAGGCCGTGTCACCCTTCCTCCCCCCTGCACCTCCACTGTGCCGGGAACAAGAACCTGTACCTCCAGCTCAAAGCCGTGTGGCCTCTCCTATTCCAGCAGGGATCGCACTTTCAGAATTCAGCCACGCCCTGCGTGAATCGCTGGATTTACCTCATCTCCCCGCCTCCTCCGGGCCTTCTGCTGTCTTTGATCCGGATCCTTCACCCAGGTTCCTCCAAGAAGAAAGATCAAGTACAAAATAACTGTGGTGAGAAGCTGCGGATCCTTGCATCCAATGTGCTGAAATTTAGCAGAAATATTAAAGAATAAATAAAACATCGGGAAACTTGGTTAAATAATTCACAAAATCTATTTTATTTTGACGTTCATTCCTTGCAGCGCTGCCACTTTGTAAATAAAAGATGCTGCCTTTGACAATGTCACATTGCAAATGTATTTCTGGCCTTCAATATTGGGTCCTGTGGGACACATTGCAACGGTGCTCAGTCCCGCACTCATCTGACATTCGCTTCGAGCCAGGGCCATCCCAGGGTTGTTGGATAGTAATGAGGAGCTGGGATTTGGGCTCATTGTTTCTCCGTGGCCCACGGCCAACTGATTACCACACAAGCGTGACAGGCTGATCACAGGCTGGGGCCGAAATCAGACCTGTTCAGCGTGGGCCCCAGGGACTGAACCACAGGGATTGAAGACAAGACACTCAGTCACTAAGACACTGGCCTCTCCAACATGCTTCTCAATTTCTCCTGTTGCTTTGGAAGATGGGATGGGCCACATTTTGCTCCCTCATACTCGTTCCACTTTGTCCCAGTTCTCTGCTCGATCCCAAAGAGCAGTTTTTTTGATAGGGTGGAGGACACAGGTGGGATTGGCTTGGGAACACATCTCTACTTTGTGCCTTCGACAATGGAGCACTCCGGTGTGACAGGCTCACTCCCAAAAAGACTTCCGCCACCAAGATTTAACTCAGATAACAACACTACTCAAGTTCCGGGTCAATGTTCAAAGAGGTGCATGGCACCCATGAACATGGGGTGTCCAACAAAAGTCTGAAGTTTATTTCTTAGTGTCACAAGTAGGCTTCCATTAACGCTGCAATGAAGTTACTGTGAAAGTCCCCAAGTCACCCCAATCTGGTACCTGTTCAGGGACACGGAGGGAGAATTTAGCATGGCCAATGCACCCTAACCAGCACATCTTCCTGACTGTGACAGGAAACCAGAGCACCCAGAGGAAACCCACGCAGACACAAGGAGAACATGCAGACTCCACGCAGTGACCCAAGCCAGGAATCGAACCCAGGTCCTTGGCACTGTAAAGCAACAATGTTAACCACTGTGCCACTGTACCACCTCCAGAGGCAACACCTTGAGGAGTGGGGGTGAAGAACAAAAAAAATAGTACAGCCCAGGAACAGGCTCTTCGGCTCACCAAGCTATGCTGATCACATTGTCCTATCAAAATCAACCTCCTGTATCCCTCTATTCCCCACCTGTTCATGTGCCTATCCTGATAGATCTTAAATGTAGCTAACGTGTCTGCCTCAACCACCTCACTCGGCAGTGCATTCCCGGGCCCCCACCACCCTCTGTGTAATAAAAACTTCCACGCACACATCTCCACTGAACCTTTCCCCCCTTGCTTTGAACTTGTGCCCCCTTGTAATTATCATCTGTGCCCTGGCAACAAGCTTCTAACTATCTATACCCCTTAGCATTGTATAAACGTCTGTCAGGTCGCCCCCTCGGCTTGTGTCTTTCCAGGGAGAACAATCCCAGTTCATCGCTAATACCCTCCGTACCAGGCAAGGAATGCTGGGGTGGTGAGGGCAGAAGACCCCTTGAATGACAGAAGTTTAACGTATAATTTAAGCCCTTATTTAACAGTCATTAAACTCATTCCAGATCGCTGCAAGCTGGATTGTGGCTCCCAACTCCAAATGGCTCTCATTAACCTCCATTAATCCAACCCTCGTAAGTAACGGTTAATGGTATTGTAACCAAGAGCTGCTCATTTCCGCTGCTTTCTAAGTTGCTTTTCTTGTTACACACACAAAAAAAATCAGGGATCATGAATAATTCAAAGACAGAGGTTGCAGTGAGTGCATTTGACATGAAATATCTGTGGCCCCAATAACATTTTAATAAGGACAAAAAAATAAATCAAGGTGGATATCAAACTGGTTCAGCATGGCAACTTTCAAACGCCAGGCAAGTAACCCTCAGACTTTTTCTTTCCTCAAGTTGTTTTGCCCTCTCCATGTTGAAGGATATATTTGTTTTTTTGGTTCCTTCCACTAGCACCGGCAGATAATTATGAAACAGGACGGCAGTCAGACTGATAAATAACTCCTCCCAGCCCAGTTGTTCCCTAACTCATCTGATGGGTCTGAATGAACCTGGGTACAATTCCACTGCTGCTGCCTTGTGATGGTGAATGGCTGGAAACCGGACAGAGTCGACAGAAGGAGCAACATGAATGTCACAGGGGCTCGGAAGCACAAAGCAGGAGGCCCACCCCACTGATTCGCCGTGTACCCCTTCCCACATCCCAGCTGCACCACAGAAAGCATTCTTTCTGGTTGTATCACAGCCTGGTCTGGGCTCCTGCTCTGCCCAAGACCACAAGGAGTTACAAATGATTGTGAATGTAGCCCAATCCATCACACAAACCAGCCTCCCATCCACTGACTCTGTCTACACTTCCCGCTGTCTCAGCAAAGCAGCCAGCGTAATTAAGGACCCCACACACCCCGGACATTCTCTCTTCCACCTTCTACCAGGATAAAGATGCAGAAGTCTGAGGACACGTACCAACCGACTCAAGAACAGCTTCTTCCCTGCTGCTGTCAGACTTTTGAATGGACCTGCCTTGCATTAAGTTGATCTTTCTCTACGCCCCAGCTTTGACTGTAACACTACATTCCGCACTCTCTCCTTTCCTTCTCTATGAATGGTATGTTTTGTCTGTATAGCATGCAAGAAACAATACTTTTCATTGTATGTTAATACCTGTGACAATAATAAATCAAAGCAAATTTTTAAGCAAGTGCAATGGTCTGTTGACCTCGGGTGGGAAATTCCAGCCTTGGAGCAAGTGCAGCTGGAAAATCCGGCTATAAATTCAAAAATAAGCCCTTCAAGTTTTTGGCACAAATATTCAAAGCCAAGCTTGCATCAGCCCAGGTCAAAAGGTCATTCCCAGCCTCAGGAAATCCCAATCTCTTGTTTGGAGCTTATTAAGTGCTAAGTCCATGAAGAAAAGACTCACAGGCAATTTAATTGCCTTTGAACATAGAAATATAGAAGTCAGGAGCAGGAGGAGGCCATTCAGCCCTTCAATCCTGCTCCACCATTCATTACGATCATGCTTTGATCATCCAACTCAATAGCCTCATCCTGCTTTCTCCCCATAACCTTTGATCCCACTCACCCCAAGTGCTAAATCCAGCTGCCTCTTGAATACATTCAATGTTTTGGCATCAACTACTTCCTGTGGTAATGAATTCTACAGGCTCACCAGTCTTTGGGTGAAGAAATGTCTCCTCAACTCTGTCCTAAATAGTCTATCCTGAATCCTCAGACTGTGACCCTTGGTTCTTCATGACTTGTTCAGAAGATTAAGTCTTTAATAAAGATATGCTGGCTTCACCCTTTCCTCCATAAGTCCCATTATTTTCTCCAGTCGCCTTGTCTTATTTATGTCAACTTCAATATGTCCCTTGCAATGATTGATTTTTTGTTCCTTGAGGTCTGGTCTGTTCTCCCCTCCCGCTGCTGTGAGAACTTGTTTACTAACTTTGCTTTTACCTCATTGTCTGTTACAGCCTGACCTACATCTGTCTTTCAGGAGCTTTTATTAATTTTTCCCTGAAGCAGCAACGTGTGAAAAGGAAACCAGATTATCTGGTCATTATCGCATCAGTGTGGGTGAATGAATCAGCCGCCTGGTTCTCTGCATTGCAACAGTGCCTTCACATCAGCGGCACTTCTTTGGCTGTCGAAGGTTTTGTGAGCTTGTCTGTATGGGGCCTGTCACAAGCACAGTTCCTTCTGTCTGCTTCTCAGAATTGTGAGAGAATGCTGGCCTCATTAGCCTGACAGCTTTCAAATTTCTGTCCTTTGTTGAAGAGGAGAAAAAGCATAATGAGGCAGCAGACTTTCTTCTTTCTCTCCATTCATTCATTCATGGGACATGGGCATCACTGGCTGGCCAGCATTCATTGCACCAGAGAGTCAACCACACGAGTGAGGACCTCGGCTCACATGTAGGCCAGACCAGTTAAGGATGGCAGATTTCCTTCCCTTAAAACCTGACGGGTTTTCCTGACAACGGTCATCAGTTGATTCTTAATTTCAGATATTTCTTATTGGATTCAAATTCCACCATCTGCTGTGGTGGGAGTCGAAGCCAGGTCTCCAGAACATTAGCTGAGTTTCTGGATTAACAGTCTAGCCATAATCCCACTAGGCCATCATCTTCAGCGTCATGTGAAGAGTCAATAACACAGACATGTAAACAGGTCGTCTCAGAGGTCCAGAGTGGCCTGGGCCACTGGCAGCTTCTGAGGCCTCCTAGCCACAATAACACAAAAATGATAAAATCTCGGGCACTTGTTAAATCTCTTAACACTGAGGGGTCTCCTCAAGAACTACTCCACAGCCAGGTCTCAGGAAACACAGATCTTTATTCAGTCTACTCGCTCCGCACTCCAAATGTTGACTGCCCACTAACCAGTTCACCCTACAAGTCCAGGTCACACAAGAACTAGGAGCAGGAGTAGGCCATCTGGCCCCTTGTGCCTGCCCCCCCAGTTCAATAAGATCATGGCTGGTCTTTTCGTGGACTCAGCTCCACTTACCCACCCGCTCACCATAACCCTTAATTTCTTTACCTGTTCAAAAATTTATCTATCCTTGCCTTAAAAACATTGAATGAGGTAGTCTCAACTGCTTCACTGGGCAGGGGTTCACAACCCTTTGTGTGAAGAACTCAACTCAGTCCTAAACCTGCTCCCCCTTTTACAGATGCACCACAGAAAGCATTCTTTCTGGTTGTATCACAGCTTGGTCTGGGCTCCTGCTCTGCCCACAACCACAAGAAGCTACAAAAGGTCGTGAATGTAGCCCAATCCATCACACAAACCAGCCTCTCATTCATTGACTCTGTCTACACTTCCCGCTGCCTCAGAAAAGCAGCCAGAATAATCAAGGACCCCACACACCCCGGACATTCTCTCTTCCACCTTCTTCCATTGGGAAAAAGATACAGAAGTCTGAAGTCACGTACCAAGCAACTCAAGAACAACCCCTTCCCTTCAGCTGTCAGACTTTCAAATGGACCTACGTCACATTAAGTTGATCTTTCTCTACACCCTAGCAATGACTGTAACACTACATTCTGCACTCTCTCCTTTCCTTCTCTGTGAACAATCCCACCCAGCCATTCTCCCTGTAATCCCATGTATATACCCTGCTAATCCCGCTGACACTAAGGGGTAATTTAGCATGGCCAATCCACCTAACCTGCACATCTTTGGACTGTGAAAGAAAACCAGAGCACCTGGAGGAAACCCATGCAGACATGGGGAGAATGTGCAAACTCCACACAGACTGTGACCCAAGCCAGAAATCAAACCCAGGGTCCCTGGTGCTGTGAGGCAGCAGTGCTAACCCACTGTGCCCCCGGGGATGGAACCCGGGTCCCTGGCGCTGTGAGGCAGCAGTGCTAACCCACTGTGCCCTTGGGGATGGAACCCGGGTCCCTGGCGCTGTGAGGCAGCAGTACTAACCCACTCTGCCCCTGGGAATCAAACCCAGGGTCCCTGGCGCTGTGAGGCAGCAGTGCTAACCCACTGTGCCACCGGGAATCAAACCCGGGTCCCTGGCATTGTGAGGCAGTAGTGTTAACCCACTGTGCCCCTGGGAATCGAACCCAGGGTCCCTGGCTCTGTGAGGCAGCAGTGCTAACCACTGTGCCCCTGGGAATCGAACCAAGGTCCCTGGCGCTATGAGGCAGCAGTGCTAACCCATTGTGCCACCGGGAATCAAACCCAGGTCCCTGGCGCTGTGAGGCAGTAGTGCTAACCCACTGTGCCACTGGGAATCGAACCCAGGGTCCCTGGCTCTGTGAGGCAGCAGTGCTAACTACTGTGCCCCTGGGAATCGAACCCAGGTCCCTGGCGCTATGAGGCAGCAGTGCTAACCCACTGTGCCACCAGGGATGGAACCCAGGTCCCTGGTGCTGTGAGGCAGCAGTGCTAACCCATTGTGCCACCGGGAATCAAACCCAGGTCCCTGGCGCTGTGAGGCAGTAGTGCTAACCCACTGTGCCACTGGGAATCGAACCCAGGTCCCTGGCGCTATGAGGCAGCAGTGCTAACCCACTGTGCCACCAGGGATGGAACCCAGGTCCCTGGTGCTGTGAGGCAGCAGTGCTAACCCATTGTGCCACCGGGAATCAAACCCAGGTCCCTGGCGCTGTGAGGCAGCAGTGCCAACCCACTGTGCCACCAGGAATAAAACCATGCCCTGAATTTGGCCCAACAACTATACAGATTCTGCTTGCAGCAGCTTGTGATCAATGCCCGGTGGCAGCAGAGCCTTTGCAGCGTGGCACTCATTGCCATCTGGGAGGCTTCATAATTACCAATTTTCATCAGCTTTGTGGCTACACAGTGCAGACAATGCAGACACTGTTCTTTCTCTTTGCACTGCACACTTTGTAACCCACCGCCAGCAGAATCATCAATTCCCCATGGGGTGGGAAGCCGGAATAAAAATTCCGGTGGATGCCTAGGCCTCTGAAGCAGCAGTGCTATAGCCACCTCGGGTTTGACTCTCCAAACACACACTGGGTGAGGTCGAAGCATGCGGTGACAGTCAGCAGATTGCCCCACCTTTGGGCCAGATCGTTAATGGTCAGTGCGAGGGCCATTAAAGTACTGAGGGTGATTGAATGGGTAGAGCAGTGGCCTTGCCCTCTCTGGGTGGCACGGAGGTTAGCGCTGCTACCTCACAGCGCCAGGGAGCCAGGTTCGATTCCCAGCTTGGGTCACTGCTTGTGTGGACTCTGCACATTCTCCCTGTATCTGTGTGGGTTTCTCCCGGGTTCTCCAGTTTTCTCCCACATTCCAAAGATGTGCCGGTTCGGTGGATTGGCCATGCAAAATTACCCCTTAATGTCAGGGGGATTTGGAGGGTAAATAGATGAGATTAAGGGGATTGGACCTGGGTGGGATTCTGGTTGGTGTAGACTTGATGGGCCAAATGGCCTCCTTCTGCACTGGAGGGATTGTATGATTCTAACCCAGCTCACACCTTGATCGTGAAAAAGTCCAACGCCTCTACTTTCTCAGTAGGCATGTCCACTCCGATTCTCACCAATTTTTACAGATACAACCAGAAAGGATGCTTTCCATGGTGTATCACAGCTTGGTATGGTTCCTGCTCTGCCCAAGACTGCGAGGAACTATAAAGGGTCGTGAACGTAGCCCAGTCTATCATGCAAACCAGTCTCCCATCCATTGACTCTATCTACACTTCCCACTGCCTCGGCAAAGTAGCCAGAATAATTAAGGACCCCCCACGCACCCCGGACATTCTCTCTTCCACTGGTTATGTACCAACCGACTCAAGTACAGCTTCTTCCCGACTGCCATCAGACTTTTGAATGGACCTGTCACACATTAAGCTGATCTTTCTCTTCACCAGAGCTATGACTGTAACATTAT
Organism: Carcharhinus amblyrhynchos; assembly: GCF_965287045.1. Lineage (NCBI taxonomy): Eukaryota > Metazoa > Chordata > Chondrichthyes > Carcharhiniformes > Carcharhinidae > Carcharhinus > Carcharhinus amblyrhynchos. The sequence goes on from NC_137357.1 coordinate 20,479,546, forward strand.
ATTCTGCACCCTGTCCTTTCCTTCTCCACTGTGTACAAAGAACGGTACAGGACAGCACACAAACAGGCCCCTCGGCTCTCCAAGTGCTGATCATGATGCCTGCCTAAACTAAAACCATACGTGCTTACCGAGTCCGCATCCTCCCATTCCCATCCTATTCATCGATTTGTCCAGTTGCCCCTAAATGTCGCTATTGTACCTGCTCCCCTCAGGTACTCTATGAACGGTATGCTTTGTTTGTATCATGCGCAAGAAACAATACTTTTCACTGTGTCCCAGTACATGTAACAAAAATAAATCAAATCAAATGAGATACTCCACCCAACGAACCCAATTCAATCATCTGACAGCAGGATGAGTTTAGATGGTCTGAAACCCTGTCACAATATTCTGTAGCTATCTCTGAAGCCATACCCATGCAGGAAGGGATATTTTCCCAAGGGTATTGCTGAGGCTGCAGTGAGGGGGCTTTTCTCCGTATGCCTCAGTCCCACCATTCTTCCTGCTCCGAGGTTGCTGCACTGCCTATCGTCAAAGGCTCAGCAAGTTCCTCCAGTAAAACCGTGACAACACTGTCCAACCTCGATAGACCCTCATTGCTGGCTCTGTCTTTGCTGAGGTCCGCATACTCCATGCGCCTCAGAAAAATCTCACCTCCACCTTCAAATCCTTCTGTGGCCTTGCCTCCACCACCAACCTCTGCCTCCTCCTCCTCCTGCTGTGCACTCCTTCCGAGCCCAACCACCACTGGGCACACCTTCAATTTGACCCACCACCATCATTGATTTGATTTACAGGCGACACGGTGGCACAGTGGGTTAGCACTACTGCCTCACAGCGCCGGGGACCCGGGTTCGATTCCTGGCTTGGGTCACTGTCTGCGTGGAGTTTGCACATTCTCCCCATGTCTGCGTGGGTTTCCTCTGGGTGCTCCAGTTTCTTCCCACAGTCCAAAGATGGGTGGATTGGTCATGCTAAATTGCCCCTTAGTGTCAGGGGGATTAGCTAGTGTAAAATACATGGGCCTGGGTGGGATTGTGGTCAGTGCAGAATGGATTGGCTGAATGACCTCCTTCTGCACTGTAGGGTTACTTGATTTGATTTGATTTATTTTTGTCACATGTTTTGGTATACAATGAAAAATATTGTATCTGATACGCAATACACACAAAACATACTGTTCATAAAGAAGGAGAGGAGAGAGTGCAGAATGTAGTGTTATAGTCATAGCTAGGGTGGAGAGAAAGATCAACTTTATGCAAGGTTGGTCCATTCAAAAGTCTGATGGCAGCAGGGAAGAAGCTGTTCTTGAGTCGGCTGGTACGTGAGCTCAGACTTTTGTATCTTTCTCCCGACAGAAAAAGATGGAAAAGAGAATGTCCGGGGTGCGTGGGGTCTTTGATTCTGCTGGCTGCTTTTCCAAGGCAGCGGGAAGTGTAGACAGAGTCAATGGATGGGAGGCTGGTTTGTGCGATGGATTGGGCTACCTTCACAACCCTTTTATAGTTCCTTGTGGAATTGGGCAGAGCAGGAGCCCAGACCAAGCTGTGATACAACCAGAAAGAATGCTTTCTATGGTACATCTGTAAAAGTCGGTGAGAGTCGTAGCTGACATGTCAAATTTCCTTAGTCTACTGAGAAAGTAGAGGAATTGGTGGGCTTTCCGAGCCAGAGTGTCAGCATGGGGGGGACCAGGTCAGTGATCCAAAAACCAAAACGCAGGACACCTAAAAACTCGAAGCTCTATACCATTTCTACCATCTGTATATGTGTATGTGTGGGACTATGGGGATCGGGTGGTAGTGAGGGAGGGTCTGGGTAAGCTGCTCCATCAGACAGTTGACGCAGAGTCAATAGGCCTTATCTGCAATGTTGCCTGGTCACCCCTCTTCAGCTTCTAAATGGAATATATTCTCTTCTCCCTGGTCACGTCACTCCTGTTTGCCCAATATCCACCCTTCAAAATGTTTTGGCAAGAATTCCCTGTCTGTGGGATTGTGGTGTCCTGGTTGCTGTACAGATTTGGAGCTCTACACGTTTGGGATCAATGATGTTGGCGGTTCCAAAGTTCTCTCCATCACACTGCTGACCCCACCACCCCACCTTCCCCCCTCTTGTACCGCCTGGCAGGGTGTGTGCTTGAAGGATTTGGGGAGGTGGTGGCATGGTGGTATTGTCATTGGACTAGTAATCCAGAGACACAGGATAATGATCTGGGGACCCAGGTTCGAATCCTGCCATGGCAGATGGTAAAATTTGATTTCAGTAAAAAAAAATCTGGAATTAAAAGTCTACTGATGACCACAAAACCCTTGTCAATTGTTGTAAAAACCTAACTGGTTCATTCATGTCCTTCAAAAGAAAGAAATCTGCCATCCTCATCTGGTCTGGCCTACACGTAACGTCAGAGTCACAGCAATGTGGTTGACTCTTAAACGCCCTCAGGGACGGGCAACAAACGCCGGCCCAGCAATCGACACCCACGTCCCATGAAGAAATGAAAACAGGATTTGCAGGTTGATGCACAACCTGTTTGAGTTGTATCATGGGCACGCTGTCCTTGGTCATTAAGCCCCAGGTGGGATTTGAACCTGCAACTTCCAGCTCAGAGGCAGGGACATGGCCCACTATGCAATGCAGAGACCTCCTTTGTCCATAGGCAGCACTGTTGGATCAGCAGTTAATGGCTTATCTCAGTTAGCAGTACTTGGTGCTAAGGTATAGGTGCCTGGATTGTAAACTGACCCGTTCCCCAGCACATTGCATCCCCAGTTAGAAATGTAATTGGATGAACCACACAAAGACCATTAAAAACAAGAGCAGATGGGTGTTATATGAAGAGTTCGTCACCTTCTGAATCACCAAAGTCTTCCCTCCACCTGCAAGGCACAAGTCTCAGGCTGTCTGGATGAATGTAGCTCCAGCAATCAAGAAGTTTCATACCATCCCAGACCAAGCAGCCCATCAACTTCAAATCACTCGCTGCACCGGGGGAAAAGTGGGTAAAACGGAGGCACAAGATGAAATATCCAAAAGCACACGAGAGCCAATCCCATTCAATACAGGTCGTAGCGTCAGGAAGTCTCTGACTCTTTGAATCCCAGTGACGGCAGTGTGTACCATCAACAAGGCGCATTCCAGCAGTTCCTCAAAACCTCCCGCCATCAGCACCTTCCAAACCCAGGGGGACAAGGGCAGCAGTTTCATGGGACAACACTTCCCCACTGCACGATCCCCATCCCCACCGTCCACCACAGTCCACACACCATCGCACCGTTCCTTCACCCAAACCTGGGCGCTCACTCCCTAATGGCACCGTGTGGCTGGTCCCTCAGCACGTGGATGGCAGCGGTTCAAGAAGACGGCCCACCACCAACGTCTCCTCAAGGCCAACGAGGGACAGCAGTGAGTGCTGGCCTCGCCTCTGAATGTGTACATTCAAACAAATCCAGCCTTCATCTGGATGAAAACAAAATCAACCAACAAAATAAGCCTTCAGTTTGTCCCAGAACCTGTTGATCTGTAACAATAATTTAATCAGAGATTCAGGCTCTCAATTCAACAGCGAATGGGTTCAGTAAAAGCCGAGCTCCAAGTGTTAATTTAATCACAGCGGGTCTTCAGATGGAACCATTACAATTAAATTACATGGAAAATTTCCCTAAGAACTCAAGGAGGCTGCCATTTCTTCCAGGGGATACAGCAATATCACCTTATCAGTTTGAAGATGATTAAAAATGATTAAAGAATTTTTTTTGAAAACTGATGTCTGAGGCAGTCGGAGTGAGATCCCTGAATGCAATCCCAATAGGAATAACTGGAAGCCACAGTCTTAAAACTGGACTTACAAGCTGCATCACCCACGTTCTAACGTGGAAACAAAGTGCTGTTATTCTCAGCAATCAGATTAGATACAGAGTAAAGCTCCCTCTACACTGTCCCCCCATCAAACACTCCCAGGACAGGGACAGCACGGGGTTAGATACAGAGTAAAGCTCCCTCTGCACTGTCCCCCCATCAAACACTCCCAGGACAGGTGTGATATGGGATTTGAACTGTGTCTGCATGGATTTCTTCCTGTTGCTCCGGTTTCCTCCCACAGTCCAAAAATATACAGTCAATTGGCCATGTTAAATTGCTCCTTAGTGTTTGGGGGATTAGCGAGATAAATATGCAGTGTTGCAGGGATAGGGCCTGGGTGGGATTGTTGTCAGTGCAGGCTCGATGGGCCGAACGACCTCCTTCTGCAAGGTAGATTCTAGATGTATAATAAAGCTCTCTCTCTTTCTTGTCCATCAAACAGTTAGAGTGGGTTCCTTTTGTGATATATCTTGAAGAGGTTATCTGATACAGATGTTCAGGAGCTGAGATAGGATATGATGGATATGATGTGTACTCTGCAAACTGAACAGGAAAAAGGTCCCACACACGTTCCACTTCTCAGTGCCGTTGTATGTTTATGGGCTTGTCTTCATGGATGGAAGGGGCAGTACGGTGGTTAGCACTGCTGCCTCACAGTCCCAGGGGCCTGGGTTCAATTCCACCTTGGGTCACTGTTTGTGTGGAGTTTGCACGTTCTCCCAGTGTCTGCGTGGGTTTCCTCTGAGGGCTCTGGTTTCCGCCCACAGTCCAAAGATGTGCAGGTTAGGGGAATTGGCCATGCTAAATTGACCCTTAGTGTCAGGGGATTAGCAGGGTAAATAGATGGGGTTATGGGGGATAGGGCCTGGGTGGGATTGTGGTTGGTGCAGACTCGATGGGCCGAATGGCCTCCTGCACTGTAGGGATTTTATTATCTATAATTTAAAAGAACCTTAATTACTGTTTTTCCAGTTCTTGGTGTACGATTGGTATGAGTGAGTGAGCTAAACAGAGGATGGCAAACAGGTTCAACACGCATTAGGTTTTGAGTAAGGCACCATTTAGAACATGCCATCAAACACACTTTGGGTAAATTCAGCATGGATTACATTCAAAGTAAAGCTTCCTCTGCACTTCCTTATCACACACTCCAAGCTGTGATACAACAACAGTTCTGTGCAGAGTTAGACTCCCGCTGCCTCAAACATCTCCAGGTTAAGTTGAAGATTGAAGCACTCCCATTTCCCTGGTGCCCAAGTCTTTCTCCTCTGTGAACAGCAGACTCAGTTTAAGCCTATGTCCCTACTGATCTGCAGATACTGTAGCTTGCTGACAGCAGTAGACTTTAGCACTCGAAGCTGCCCAGGGTTCAGATTGTTACAGATTCACAGGTCAGAGTTTGGACATCCTTGGTACCTTACATACCAGCCTCACCCAGTCAGCAGAGAGCACCGCTCGATTATTGCTAAAAAGAGGCAAATGTTGCCAGAGTTTGCACTTACCAGGACAAGTGCAAGAATACCAAATTTCAAATGATCACAACAGTGTAAGAGAAAAATAACGTGGTCATTTGAAATTTGGTGCTCTTGCTTTTGTCCTGCTGAGTGCAAGAGAAAAAGCACTGGCGCCTCACAGAGCCAGGGACTGGGTTCGAATCCGGCCTTGGGTCACTGTCTGTCTGGCGTTTGCACATCCTCCCCGTGTCTGCGTGGGTTTCCTCCAGGTGCTCCAGTTTCCTCCCACAGTCTAGAAAATATGCGGATGAGGTGGATTGGCCATGCTAAATTGAACCTCGTGTCGGGGGATTACAGGGTAAATATATGGGGTTACGCGCATAGGGTCTGGGTGGGATAGTACTCGGTGCTTGATGGGCCAAACGGCCTCCTTCCACACTACAGGCATTCATACTGATTCAAATCATGGGATGTGGCTGTCTGGGCCAACTTCTGTTTCCCATCCCATTAATTGCCCTTGCAAGGCTATTTCAGGGGACAATCTCAGAGTCAGCCACATTGCTGAGGGAAGAGGGGGGGTGTCCGGAGTCACTACACCAGGTAAGAATGGCAGATCTCCCTTCCCTGAAGGTCGTTAGTGAACCGGATGGGTTTTTATGGTTTTATGGCCATCCTGAGGCTTTTAATTCCAGATTTCACTGAATTCAGGGGTAGATGGTGGTGATGTCACTGAGCTAGCAGTCCAGCGGCCCAGGATGATGTTCCAGAGACCGGGGTTCAAATCCCACCACGGCAGCTGGTGAAATTTGAATTCGGTCAACAAATCAGTAAAGGCAACCGTGACAATGTTTACCAGCTGTTGGAAAAACCCCAGCTGGTAAACCCACTGATATCCTGAAGGGAAGGAAATCTGCCATTCTTAGCTGGTCTGGCCTACATGTGACTCCAGAGTCACAGTAACGTGGTTGATTCTCGCTGCCCTCTGACCTAACAAGGGGCAGTTAGGAATGGGGAACAAATTCTGGCCTTGCCACCTATCTCTGCCTCCCATGCAGGAAGAAAGAACATCTCACTACACTGCCAGGAGCCTCCCCCTGGCATCTGCTCAGTAACAAATGTAGAGATCTGGTTGATTTATGATCTCCTCTTTTCTTCTCAGTCAATGCCCGGATATCCTTGCCGTAGAGGGAGTACAGCGAAGGTTTACCAGGCTGATTCCTGGGGTGGCAGCTCTGTCATAGGAGGAGAGAGTAAGTCGGTTTGGATTATATTTGCTGGAGCTTCGAAGAGTGAGAAGGGATCACATTGAAATGTATAAAATTCTAACAAGTTTAGACAGGGTTGACTTCGAAAGAATCTTCCTGATGGGGGTGTCCAGAACTGGGGGTCATAATTTGAGGATAAGGGGTAAACCTTTTAGAAGTGAGGTGAGGGGAAATTTCTTCACCCAGAGGGTGGTGAACCAATGGAATTCACTGCCACAGAAAGTAGCTGAGGCCAAAATGTTGCATGATTTCAAGAAGAAATTTGGTTTCGCTCTTGGGGTTTAAGGGATCAAGAGATATGGAGGGAAAGGAGGGGGAAGTCAGGCTATCAAATGTAATGAATGGTGAAGCCCTTGCTTCTAGTTTCTATGTTTCTCACACTCACGCCACCTGTTTTTCCTTTTGTTGGAGTCGAGCATTTGTTAAACTGAGTTCATAATTCAATAACTTATAAAGCAAATCATTTTGCACCTTTCAACCGTGCAAGATGCAGATCATCACTCTGGCAGCAATCTCACATCTCTGACACAGACAGCACCAGCCGTGTTAACAAACCATCTTCTTCTCAAATCAGTCGCCAAAGTCACATGGCCATCCTCGCCACCCGGGCGGAGCTGCCTCCTGGAAGCCAAGCGAGCAGAGCAACAGAGCTCCATCCTGTCTTCAACCAAGCTCCACAGATGGTCACCTCACCAGAGGAATCACAGGATTGTGACCAGGAGTGAGAAGCATGGCAGGGTGGGCACAGCAGTAATAAAAACCAAGATTGCTTGATGTCTACGCTCCACTTGAACCTCTTCCATCTCACCCCAGTCAGCACAAAACACCGTTCGATTATTGCTGGAAAGAGGAACATGTTGCTGGAGCTTGCACTCACTGGGACAGATGCAAGAATACCAAATTTCAAATGGACACAATAGTGCAGGAGAAAAAAAACAAGATTGTTTGAAATTTGGTGTTCTTGCATTTGTCCTGATGAGTACAAGGCAAAAAGCTTCAGCAACATGTCCCTTTGCAGCAATGTTCAAGTTCCATACCAACAAGAAACTAGTTTGAAGCTTAAGTTTATTTATTAGCATCACAACTAGGCTTACATTAATACTGCAATGAAGTTATCCTGAAAATCTCCTCATTGCCACAATCCAGCCGGCGCTTGTTTGGGTACACTGAGGGAGAACTCAGCATGGCCAATGCAGTTAACCAGCACATCTTTCGGACTGTGGGAGGAAACTGGAGCACTCAGAGGAAGCCCACACAGACATGGGGAGAATGTGTAAACTCCACACTGACGGTGACCAAGCCGGGAATCGAACCCAGGTCCCTGGTGCTGTGAGGCAGCAGCGCTAACCACTGTGCCACCGTGCCATCTATCAACATACTTTCACCCTCCTTACATGAGGCTAAGGTCCCATCTGTGATCAGATTGATAGGAGTCGAACCTCAGATCTTCCTGGTCTGGACAGCCCAGTACCATGCACCTGGGGGGGGGGGGGGTTTAATCTCTGCATGGGGGCATTTTGATCCACTCATAGTGCCACCAATATTCTCCCTCAACCAGTAACTCCTCTCTATTAGCATCAAGTTGCTGCACTTCAAGCAATGTGACTAGTAGTGGGATAATGATGCCAGTTGGGAAACTGCCAAGACTTCCACCAAGCTGTAACACTAGCTGATTCACTCATCCTGAGCTGAGATAGTCTCGTTGCAATTTGTGATGGAGCGGTTGGAAATCGGCCAGTTTCAGCTCAATCTGAATCAGTTTTAACAATCGCCCAGAAAGATGCTGGATAACTTCATAAAGGTGAACCTTTCCTTCCCCCATCTCCCAGTGGTCTGGGGCCATGGGGGATGCTTGATGTCATGTCTCCTAGTGCCCACCTGAAACTTCACTGCCTTGCTGGCATCTGGTTTATGGAACATTTGCTCTCCCTCAATCTCCCCACAGACTCGCACCTCTCGGATCACTCACCAGAGGGCAGCCAAGAGAAGAAGAAAGCTCGGATTTCCACAGCCCCTGTCATGACCTCAGGATGCCCCAAACTTCTTGGCGGCCAGTTCTGGACCGGATACTCCTCAGCTGGGAAGCTTAGTCACTGGCATAATCTCAAAAACACAGCAGCAAATTTCCAATTCATCAAAGATCCTGAGACAGCACCTTCCAAACCCACAACCATGTCTATCTAGAAGGACAAGGGCAGCAGATACATGGGGAACACCCCCATGTATCCCCTCCGAGCCACTCACCATCCTGACTTGGAAATATCTCGCCGTTCCTTCGCAGTTGCTGGGTCAAAATCCTGGAATTGCCTCCCTAACGGCATTTTGGGTCAACGCACAGCATGGGGACTGCAGCGATTCAAGAAGGCAGCTCACCACCACCTTCACAAGGGGCAACTTGGGATGGGTAATAAATGCTGGCCCAGCCAGCGACATCCATGGCCCACAAATGAATCAAAAAAAGCTCCAAAAATCTGCAACCAAGCCATCTATTATTATTGGTGGGCTCGTTATACAGAACATCAGTATTGTTGAAGAAAGGAAACTTTTTTAGTCAAAGCTTTTCATCTGGTACCTTTCAGACCATTCGCAAGGATTCCAAATGAAAAGGGAGCAACAATTTATATTATGTGAGAAGAGATTCAAATGGTCTATTCTCATGAGGGCTAAATACTGGCCAGTCCACCAAAAACATCCCTGGCCTCTCCTTTGAAGAGCGCCTTGGGACATCCCCTGACAGGACGGACAAGGCCACGGTTCAATGCCCGACAATGGCGATAATAATCTCTCCCTCAATGTCAACAGAATGAAAGACATCGTCATCAACTTCAGGAAGCGTAAAGAGAACATGTCCCTGTCTACATCAAGAGGAGGAAAGAGAAAGGATCGAAAGTTTGAGGTCACTTGCCAACCGACTCAAGAACAGCTTCTTCCCTGCTGCTGTCAGGCTTTTGACTGGACCTACCTCACATGAAGTTGATCTTTCTCTACATTTTAACTATGACTGTAACACGACATTCTGCACTCTCTCCTTTCCTTCTCTATGAATGGTATGCTTTGTCTGTATGGCACACAAGAAACAATACAAATGTATAATAATACATTTGATATTAATAAATCAGACCAAATCAAATTAAAATGTCTCATCTGAAAGCCAGCACCTCTGACAGTGCAGCACTCCCTCCAACAACCCAGATATTGTACTCCGGGGTCAGAACTGGGAGAGACACGCGTGACCTCCTGATTCAAAGGCTCCCCCACTGAACCATTCCTAACGTCCGTGGAACTCTGATTCGATCGGAACCCTGTCTGATTTCCGCCTCCCCATGTAACCCCAGCTCCTGAAAGCAGTTGTGACACTCAGCATTGATTCCGCATCTGTCAGTGCCACACAGCCCTGCGACTGGAGCTCAAGGCTTTCCAGGTCACTGCAGCTTAATGAAGTCACAGAGTCAGCCAGGGGCAATCTTCAAGCTCCAAATGCAGACTGACAATCTTCAATTCAGTTCCATTTTCTTCCAATCTTTGTTTCAACTGACTGTTGTCACAGCTTGAATAACTCCCAGATACTGACTCAGTTACCTCAGGGTCCCTTCCTTCCATGCCTTGCTTGCTTACTCAAATTTACCACCATTAAAATTTCTGATTCTCATTGAATGCCAACTCACTTCACTTCATCGTCAACTCTCCTTCACATTTTATCCCCAGTCTTATCCGGGTTGCTGCTCTGAAGGCACTGATCCCTTGGGTCACAGCAGTGCCACAGTGACAGGACTCCTCTGTTCTTGGCTCAATTCCACATGTGGACCCTCGGCATCAAGTGACTGTGTTCACCATGGGGTGGGTGGAGAGACAGTGTAGATACGCCCGTTCTTCTTTCATCTGATGCCAAAGTGACCCAAGCACGCACACACACACACACACACACACTCGCATCCATCTTCCCACATGCACTCACACTAACATCATGCACACACAAGGTAGTTTCTGTGTAGATATGTGCACACCCACACAAAAGCTAACATACATGCAAACACACATACCATTACAAGCTTACCAAGAAAATTTGTTTGAAATAAAAGAAATAAAAATCCCAGTTATCTACTCAAGGAACAAAGTCTCAAAATTCCACAGGTTAAAATACAATTCTTTTTGACTATACAAGAGTCAACAAAACAAACACGAAATATTATCTGTCCTACAGGCTGGCATCCAGAATGAACATGAGTGAAAAGTGAATCAACAGACAAACTGTCGTTGGATATGAATGAAAAACTGCACAGTTGGGCGGCACGGTAGCACAACGGTTAACATTGCTGCTTCACAGCGCTAGGGACCCAGGTTCGATTCCTGGCTTGGGTCACTGTCTGTGTGGCATTTGCACGTTCTCCCCATGTCTGCGTGGGTTTCCTCCAGGTGCTCCAATTTCCTCCCACAGTCTGAAAGACGCACTGGTTGGGCGAATAATTGGCCTTGCTAAATTCTCCCTCAGTGTACCTGAACAGGCGCCGGTGAGTGGTGACTCGGGGATTTTCACAGTAACTTCATTGCAGTGTTAACATCAGCCTACTCTTAACTAATAAATAAACTTTTAATGACAGATACAACTAAGAGAAATCTGAAGTATTCACTCAGCAATCGAGGCAGATGTCAGTGATAACAGTGAGTCACCAAGTCTGTCAAACTCTGTCTGATCCACAATAAATTTCAGCTCCCCTCCTCCTTGGAACGAGTCTGGTTCTCAGATGACAGAAGTTCACAACCAACCCAATTCCAAGGAGACAGTCTTCAGCAGAAGTGGGACATGCCTGAAGAGCATGGGCTCAACTCAATTTGGGCATCTTACATCAACCACTCGTCTTCAACCAACAGAAGCTATTGTAGCCGTATATTTCAGCATCTGGACCTATCCTATTCTTCCTGAGATTTCTTCAGCTTGTCTGTTCTGTCCCAGTGAATTCAATGACTGCTCCTGCATGGCTGGACTGATCTGTATCCTTTCATATCTTTCAACAAAGCTTACTTCCAATCTCCCACCTTCGGTTGCTCCTGATTTGCTGAGATACTGGGAGCTTCAGTTTAATTTCCCGGTTTATCTTTACTGCTCCCCTTTAGTTTCATTTTCATCGAGCTTCTGTTTTCAAACATACATGGTCTCGCACACGCACACAGACACACTCGCACATGCACACTAGCATCCGTGCACATATACACACTTGCGCACTCACACACATATGCATGAGCACCCACACACAGATACAGACGAGCACCACACAACACACACACATGCACGGACACACGCACATACACACACAATCATACATATATATGTGTATAAGGACTGATTTTGCTCAGTAGGACAGCTGGTTAGTGATGCAGAAAGATGCCAATAGTGTGGGTTCAGTTCCTGTGTCAGCAGAGGTTATTTGCCAAAGTGCTGCCTTCTCAACTTTCCCCGTCACCTGATCCTCAGGTTAAATCTCCACCAGCCTGTGGTCAGCTGGGACTCTGTTAGCTTTACCTTTACCTTGTACGAGCACATTTGCACACTCCTCTTGGCCCCAACCCAGGGACATTGATGGTAAATACTGCCTGGCCTGCTTTTCCTCATGACATTTCCTGATTTAGATTAAAGTTTGGAAACAATTCTCTCCAGAGGCTAACTTGTGGGATAGCTCAGAACGCTTGTACAATTAAAACACTGTGCCCTGGGTCAGCGTACAACGTAAGGCGCCACCCTGAGAGTGACAGTAATGAATTTTCCAGCTGTTCCATGCATCGGATTTAACATAGAATATACAACACTGCAGCACAAACAGGCCCTTTGGCCCACAAGTTGCGCCGATCATATCCATACCAAACCAGGCCACAGAACTATCTGTAACTCCCAATCCCATTAAATCCCATGTACTCATCCAGAAGTCTTTTAAAAGACCCCAGTGAGTTCGCCTCTACCACCACTGAAGGCAGCCAATTCTACTCACTCCACCACCCTCCGAGTGAAAAACTTACCCCTGACATCTCATCTGTACCTGCTCCCCAGCACCTTAAACCTGTGTCCTCTCGTAGCGACCATTTCAGCCCTGGAAATAGCCCCCGAGAATCCACCCGATCTATACCTCTCAACATCTTACAAACCCCGATCAGGTCGCCTCTCACCCTTTGTCTCTCCAGGAAGAGACCTAGCTCCCTCAACCTAAGGCATGCATCCCAGTCCAGGCAACATCCTTGTAAATCTCCTATAAGTGGGGTTTTACGGTTGGGCGTGGCGATTTCTAAAACTGCGAGTTCAGTAGAAACCATGGCTGAGAAGTGATTGATTCAGGCTGACCTGGAGAGCGCTTACACTGATGCATGAGAGTAAGTGGACCATGCAAGCTCACAAGATTCAATCTGCAACTGCTGTCTATTGGAGAGTGGGAGAGACAGAAGGTGGGGGGTGTGAGGGACAACCATTAAAATGATGACTGGGTTGCACAGGGTCACCTTGGAGCACCTGTTTTCCTTCCATTGGTTTGAGAATCCATGAGCAGGTGCCATCAGCACAACATGTCACACAGAGGCAACAAGGAAATATGGAGACACTTATTTATTTATTAGTGTCACGAGTAGGCTGATGTTAACACTGCAAAGAAGTTATTATGAAAATCCCCCAGTTGCCACACTCCGGTTCCTGTTCGGGTACACTGAGGGAGAATTTAGCGTGGCCAATGCACCCAACCGGCACGTCTTTTGGATTGTGGGACAGCACGGTGGCACAGTGGTTAGCACTGCTGCCTCACAGCGTCAGGGACCTGGGTTTGATTCCTGGCTTGGGTCACTCTCTGTGCGGAGTCTGCACCTCCTCCCTGTGTCCGCATGGGTTTCCTCCCACAGTCCAAAGATGTGTGGGTTAGGTGGATTGGCCATGTTAAATTGCCCCTTAGTGTCAGGGGGACTAGTTGGGTAAATACATGGGGTTATGGGGAGAGGGTCTAGGTGGGACTGTGTCAGTGCTGACTCGATTGGCCAAAATGGCCTCCTTCTGCACTGCAGGATTGTAAGATTCTGTAAAAACCAGAGTACCCCTCAAAAACCCACACAGACATGGGGAGAACATGCAGACTTTGCACAGAAAGTGACCCAAGACCGAAATCGAACACAGGTCCCTGATGCTGTGAGGTAACAATGCTAACCCACTGAGCCACGCAGACACAGGGATAATGTACAGACTCCACACAGGCAGTGACCCAAGCTGGGAATCGAACCTGGGTCCCTGGCGCTGTGAGGCAAGTGGTTGGGATGTACAATGCATGGCTGCAGGAAATATAGTTGAGGTAGATATAGATTAAAGGCACGAAAAGTCAACTATATAGGGGGACGTGAAAGATAGGCTGAGATAAGATAGTCAGAATGGGGGAAAGAATATTCCCAAATCTAAACAGTGGGTGCAGCCTGTTTGGACTAAGTGGTCTATTTCTAAATGCCTAATTCACTGGATTGATTCCAGAGATGAGGGGCTTGTTGTATGAAGAGAGACTGAACAGTTTAGGCAGATACTCTCTGGAATTTAGAAGAATGAGGGGAGATCACATTGAGATTTACAAGATGATAAAAGGTGCGGATAAAAGTAGACGTGGAGTGGATGCTTCCTCTGATGGGACATTCTAGGACGAGAGGTCACAGTCTGAGGATAAGGGGCCAGAAATTTAAAACTGAGTTGAGGAGAAACTACTTCTCCCAAAGGGATGTGAATCTCTGGAATCTGCCGCACCAAAGTGCGATGGGTGCTGGGGGGAGGGGTAGAGGGGGAGGGGGAGGGAGGAGGGGAGAGGGAAGGAGGGGAGGGGAGCAAAGCGAGGATTCAATAGGAGAGGAGAGGAGGGAAGAGGAGAGGAGAAGAGAGGAGGGGAAGGGAGGAGGAGAAGGGAAGGATGGGGAGAGGAGAGGAGAGCAGGCGGCTCAGTCGGTGAGGGAGACGGGGAAGGGGCAGAGATTAGTGGAGGGGAGAAAAGGTACAGAGGAGAGGATAAAAGTGAGAGTATCGGCAGGAAGAAAGGGATCGAATATACAAAACAAAAATGAGGGAGATGCGTACAGGAGGGGGAAGCAGAGGGGAGAGTCGTGAAGGGAGGGGAGAGAAGTGGAGGGGAGGTTATGAGGCAGGGAGAGAAGGGAGGGGAGGGAATAGGAGATGGAGGAGGATCACAGTGCAGGACAGGAGAAGAAACAGAGGGGAAAGAGGGAGGGGGAGCCACATATATGAACAGCTGAAGAAATTGGAGGAACCTATTAATGATGAGATAAGGGCAATAGGGACGTGAAATGTTAACTCTGTTTCTCTCGCCACAGATGTTGCCAATGATGCAAAGTTTTCCCAGCATTTTGTTTTAATTTCAGGTCTCTGGTATCTGTATTTTTTTGCTTTTAAGAATAATATAAATAATGTTGTTTGCCAGTGTGAAGTTTCACTCAGAAGGTTGCATTGTTAATAAGCATTAAAATAACTCAGTTAGCCAATACTGCACCTGCCTCAAGACCAAACAAGTAACCTGGTCCATCTTTGCTCATTAAACCTGGATAAAATCCTAATTAAAGTGTAAACAAATCATTTGCATGTACAAACAGCAAACATTATAATTAATTCTAATTATATTTGCAAGCGCTCAGGCTCATGAGCAGTAATTGTGGAACATTCCAGGTTTTGGTAGGATGGTCTCACCTACCCCCAAGGCTCTGTCTGCGTGCCAGAGGGAGCCTGCAGCCGTGTAAGCAAGGAGTGTGGGCTCGTCACGTTAAACGCAACACACGCAACGGAAAACTTCGCTGGGTAGGTGGACAAGGCGTAACCTGGGAACACGCTTGATTGGATGCAAAGAAGCTTTTTATTCAGTCTTCAGTTGCGTGTCGCACGGAAGGAAAGAAGCCAGCCAGAGAGAGAGAAAAAAAACCCCACAAGATTGAAAACCTAAGCCTTCTGCCTCTGTCTGCACACCTTAATAGGATCAGAGCTACACAGGAGTGGGATTAGACTCTTCAGTCCCTCGAGCCTGTTTCGCTGTTCAACGAGATTATCACTGCTTTTTGTCTTAACTCCATCCATTCTGCATTGGCTTCAGACTCAGGAAGCATCATAATCCACGGATCTCAGATTTTAAATCATCGGCTAATGAATGGCTGTGCGATGGTGGGGGGGGGCTCTGTAGATTTAACACCCTCTGCATGAAGAAACTCCTCCGTGCTCCACTCTTGGGAGTCATGGCACTGATGTGATGTCCCCAGCAAGTAAAAACTGTTCCTCGCCACCGACCCTGCTAATTGATTCCTTTTGGTTTGATTTATTATTGTCACATGTATTGAGCTACACTGACAAGTATTGTTTCTTGCGTGTTATACAGACAAAGCATACCGTTCATAGTGTATACAGGAGAGGGTGCAGAATGTAGTGTGACAGTCATAGCTAGGGTGAAGAGAAAGATTAGCTCAATGTGTGATCGGACCATCCAAACGTCTGATGGGAGCAGGGAAGGAGCTGTTCTTGAGTGGGTTAGTACGTGTCCTCAGATACCTGTGACCTCTTGTGCGAGACTGCCCCGTAAGAGGAAACATCTGTTCTACATTTCCTTTATCAATCTCTTTTAGTATTTTATATCCCTCGATCTGATCCCCCCTCATCCTGCTAACCCCCCGCGAGTACAATCCCAAACTGTTTAATCGCTCCTCATACACCCACCCTTTCACCCCCGGAATCACAGTTTGTTCTCACTGAAACAACAGTGCTTGAGGGGTGACCCTGACAGAGGTTTACAGGATTATGAGTGGCAGGGACAGAGTGGATAGTCAGGTTCTCTTTCCGAGGGTAGAAAAATCGAGTACTCAGGGACATAGGTTTAAGCTATGTGGGGAAAGGTTTAGAGATGTGCGAGGCAAGCTTTTTACACAGAGGCTGGTAAGTGTCTGGAACGTGCTGCCCGGGGAGGTGGTGGGAGCAGATACGGTAGCCACATTTAAGGGATATCTGGATGGATATATGAATAGGATGGGAATGGAAGGATACACACTCTGCAAGTACATACGGTTTTAGTTCAGGCAGGCATCACAATCAGCACAGGTTTGGAGGGCCGAGGGGCCTGTGCTGTACTGTTTTTGTATCCCATTTATCTTTTTTATTACATGCTGCACCTGCATATTGGAGGTGGAAGAGAGAATGTCCAGGGTGTGTGTGATCCTTAATTCTGCTGGCAGCTTTCCTGGGGCAGCAGCAAGTATAGACAGTCAATGGATGAGATGGACTGGGCTACGTCAACGACCCTTTGTAGTTTTTTGCAGTCTTGGTCGGAGCAGGAGTCCATACCAAGCCGTGATACATCTGGAAAGGGAGCTTTCTGTGGTGCATCTGTAGAAGTTGGAGAGAAATCTGGGCTGGTCACCCTCTCAAACCAACATCTCAGGGAAGGTGCAGGAGGTGTAGCAGCCAGTCTTCAACAACAACAACAACTTGCATTCATCAAGCATCGAATTAAAACCTAGTCAAACATTCCAAGGTGCTTCACAGCACTGTCATCAAACAAAACCTGATACTGGAAGGTGAAGGTAGATCTATCGACCCAAAAACTTGGTCAAACTGCGGAGTTTGAAGAGTACCCTGAGGGAGACGAGGCAGGAAGAGAGGTGAAAATGGTTGATGGATGGAATTAGCACATGATCTGGTGATTAAACACTGTGGTGTGCACTAATTGCCTGACATAATGAGGCAACCCAGTGGCACAGTGGTTAGCACGACTGCCTCACAATGCCAGGGACCCGGGTTCAACTGTTTGCTTGGATCACTCTGTGCCGGGTGTGCACATTGTCTGCGTGGGTTTCCTCCGGGTGCTCCAGTTTCCTCCTACAGTCCAAAAGACGTGCTGGTTAGAGTGCAATGGCCATGCTAAATTCTCCCTCGGTGTGCCTGAGCAGACGCTGGAATGTGGCGACTAGGAGATTTTCACAGTAGCTTTATTGCAGTGTTAATGTGAGCCTACTTGTGACCCTAATGAATAAACTTTAAACTAAATGGATTGCAGGGATTTTGGAGGGCTGTGTGGCTGGAGGAGGTCACAAGGTTTTGGGGGAGGGGGGGTTGGGTGGTGGTGATTTGATTTATTATTGTCACATGTATTTGTATACAGTGAAAAGTATTGTTTCTTGCACGCTATCATAGAATCCTACAGTGCAGAAGGAAGCCATTCGGCCCATCGAGTTTGCACCAATTTTCTGATAGAGCATTTTATCCAGGCCCTATCCCCATAGCTCCCCCACTCATCCCCCTAACCTACATACGTGGGGACACTACCTGCACATCTTTCGACTGTGCTGTGCAGACAAAGTATATCATCCACAGAGAAGGAAAGGAGAGGGTGCAGAATGTAGTGTTACAGTCACAGCTGGGGTGGGGTGGGGTTGCACTTCGGGTGAGAGAAATGGAGGGTTTTGGAAACAAGGGCAAGAATTAAAACCAGCCACAAACAAGGGAGCGTTCTGGGAGAATTTATTTTTGTGAAATGCTATCTGCTGTGTTATGATGGAGACTTCTCCTCCTCTGCAGAAACCCAGTGGGGTTACAGCATTTCCACTTGCATCTAGACAGCCCTTCTCTCTCTCTCTTCTCATTGCCCAGTTTCCTCCTGCTCCAGGCAAGATCAGCACGTAACCCCAGTGTGCTCTTTTTCATATATTCATTCATGGGACATGGGCATCATTGGCTGGGCCAGTACTTATTGCCCATCCCTAGTTAACTGAGAGTCAACCACATTGCTGTGGCTTTGGAGTCACATGTAGGCCAGACCCAGTTAAGATTTCTTTCCCTGAAGGGACATTAATGAACCAGATGGGGTTTTTTCTGGCAATCGACAATGGTCAACAATAGATTCTTCATTCCAGATTTTTTTTTAAATTATTGAATTCAAATTCCACCATCTGCCGTGGTGGGATTCGAAACTGGGTCCCCAGAGTAGTGAAATTCCTGCATTAATAGTCCACTGATAATACCATGAGGCCATCGCCTCCTTCTGGATGGTATGAAGCATTGCACCCTCAATGGGTGAGCTGCAATCTCTTGTGCCTCCTTACAACTCCAAGCCCATTAATTGATGGTGGCAGACAATTTGTACAATCCAAACCCTTCACTCAAGCTTGTGCTTTGGATGCATTAATTTTAACTTCCAGCACTTTCTACCAGTCCTGTCCTTGGAGTTACCGTCGAGATAGGATCCCTGATACTAAATAAAATTCAAAATGCTTCTTCAACGTTACAAGTGTCACATCACAATGAAAAAAGCACAAGTTCTGGTAGAAAGCCCAATATTGATTTACCAAATACTGTAATCTCACACACTCTGATAGAATTCAATTTATCTCAGTGCAGCCATCGGCAGGATATATGACAATGGCAAGACGCTTCACTAAGAGCAAAAAATTGGTTTTTTTGTCTGAATAAGATGCGTCAAACGTCTTCAGTCCCAACCTCCCTTCTTCCTTCATGCTCCCTTCTCCTGCACCCTTGGGCCAATTGGATCACCCTGTTGATTTTGAGCAGCGCAGTGGTTCGCGCCGCTGCCTCGTAGCATCAGGTGTTAGAATATAACCGGTGATAACTCAATATCAGATCTAATGTAACCAATGGTAACAAACTATATGAGTCACCTGACCCAGTAAACCATGGAACCAATGACAGAATGATGTGATGGTCAGCTGACCCACTATAAATAAAAACCTGTTGGGAATTGTGAGGGAACTTGGATTGGCCCAGGGCGAGGCCCCAGATTTGCAGTAAAGTTTCTTTATTAAACCCTTTCTTTGATTTGTAAGTTGGAGTAAGGTTTTTTTGTCTGTATTTGAAGATTTCCTTCTGAAGGAACATCAGGGAACTGGGGGTTCGATTCCTGGCCTCAGGTCACTCACTGCCTGTGTGGAGTTTGCACGTTCTCCCTGTGTCTGCATGGGTTTTCTCCGGGTGCTCCAGTTTCCTCCCACAGTCCAAAGATATGCGGGTTTGGGTGGGTTGGGGTGCTAAATTGACACCAGTGTCATGGGGATTAGCAGAGTAAATAGGAGGGGTTACAGGGAGAGGGCTTGAGTGGGATTGTGGTTAGTGTTGTCTCAAAGGGCTGAATGGCCTCCTTTGGCACGATCAGAATTCTATTCCAAAGGAAGAATAATACAACTTGAAAAGGTATGGCACTGATCACAGGATAAGCAAATGTCTCTTGCTGTGGTCTGGGCCATTTTGTTCTCACTTTGGATTGGTTTGTATCAACCTGGTTCCAAACTTCATCAATTGGCACTGAACAGATTCATAAGCCATCCCGTCAGACACTGCCAAAGAACCACAGAGTCCTTCCAGCACAGAAAGAGGCCATTAAGCCCATCAAATCTGCACCCACTCTCTGAAAGACCGCACTAATTCCCCTAACCTACACATCATTGGACACAAAGGGACAATTCAGCCTGGCCAATCCACCCAAAACCAGCATGTCTATTGGACTGTGGGAGGAAACCGGAGCACCCGGGGGAAAGCCACGCAGACGTGGGAAGAACGTTGTGACTCCACACAGAGAGTCACTCAAATCCGGAATCGAATCCGGGAACTTGGCACTATGAGGCAGCAGTGCTAACCCACTGTGCCACCCTTACAGAGGGTATGATTTAAGTTCCTAATTAGACACAGCTCTCGCCAGTTGGGAAGATGAGAGTATCATCACAAGAGTATATAAACCAGTTCACTCCGGGTGCCTGGGACAAACTGGGAGAGTTTGTGACCTGACTGCCTTAGAAATAAATCTGTGTTAAGGCACAGGCTAGCTTAACTATAGTATCGACATGGGGGGGAAACAGGACAACCTGTCCTAGTTCCACCCCCCCCTGCCCCCAACCCTCCATGCTGACACTATAGTTAAGAAAGCCCATCAACACCTCTACTTTCTCAAAAGACTAAGGAAATTTGGCATGTCAGCTATGACTCTCACCAACTTTGACAGATGCGCCACAGAAAGCATTCTTTCTAGTTGTATCACAGCTTGGTATGGGCTCCTGCTCTGCCCAAGACCGCAAGGAACTACAAAAGGTCATGAATGTAGCCCAACCCAGCACACAAACCAGCCTCCCATCCATTGACTCTGTCTACACTTCCCGCTGCCTCAGGAAAAGCAGCCAGCATAATTAATGACCCCATGCACCACGGACATTGTCTCTCCCACCATCTTCCTTCGGGAAAATGATACACAAGTCTGAGGTCACGTACCGACCGACTGACTCAAGAACAGCTTCTTCCCTGCTGCTGTCAGACTTTTGAATGGGCCTACCTCACATTAAGTTGATCTTTCTCTACACCCGAGCTATAACTGTAACACTACATTCTGCACTCTCTCCTTTCCTTCTCTATGAACGGTATGCTTTGTGTCGCGCCCAAGAACAATACTTTTCATTGTATGTTAATAGATGTGACAATAATAAATCAAATCAAAATCAAGCTCCTCCTTTCTCAACATTCCGTCACTGGAATGGATGTGGTATTCCAATACTTCTGCTCCACACAATACCCTGTTTTCCCATCTCCTACCTCACCCTCCCCCCTTCACAGTCCATCTTATATCATTCCCGATTTCTATTGTGACGTTGAAAGGAAATAAAAGTCCGTCTGCAAAAGCAGATTTACTGAGAAATGTCAAAACCATTCAGAAAAAGCAAACACACAGGCAATGTAATGTGCTAACTCTCAGCACAAAAGCTGAAGCACGCAGAAAGAAATGTACTGAAAGATGTTGAAGCTGCCTTCTCCCCCTGAGATACATTTCAGGAGATGATCTTCCGGATACCAGCTATCAAACTGGCTGTGCTACGTGCTGGAGTGCGGACTGACAGAATCAGCAAGTCATCGCATGTGTGCACTTATCCCTTTATTTTTATTCACTCTGTGGGACATGGGTGTCACTGGCTGGGCCAGCATTCATTGCCTAACCCGAGTCGACCTTGAACTGAGTGGCTTGCTGGGCCATTTCAGAGGGCAGTCGAGAGTTTAACCACTGTAAAAAGTCCATGATGGTGAACCCACCATACCTCACAGTGTACCATCTCCATCAGGAGTACAGAGGGACTGACACGACATAGGGCCCCCTGACTGATTCCTAATTGGTGGCCCAAACAGGGACCTCTTTTATGGAGGAGTCAATCAGGGGCATCATTGATTTGTGGGACATGGCTGTCGCTGGCTGGCCAGCATTTATTGCCCATCCCTAGTTGCCCGAGCTGAGAGTCAACCACATTGCTGTGGCTCTGGATTGACATGTAGACCAGAGCGGGTAAGAACAGCAGATTTCATTCCCTAAAGGACATGAGTGAACCAGATGGGTTTTTCCCAACAATGGGTTTCATGGTCATCAGTTGGTTCTTAATTCCAGATTTCTTTTTACTGAATTCAAGTTCCACGTGTACCTTGGCGGGATTTGAACCCAGATCCCCCAGACTATTCGTTGAGTTTCTGGATGAATTGCCCAGTGGTAATACCATTAGGCCATCACCTCCCCCAGAGAATCAAGAATTAAGAGATGGGCATCAGGTCTCTTCTCCCCTGCCAACCTCCGGAGTCAACTGTGGCATTCCAGCAGATACCTTGGATGAGATCAGGTGACATGTGTAGGTGCAATGGTTATTCTTGTGAAACCCCCCCCCCGCCCCCCCCACGGGCCAGGACCTTCAGCAAGTTTTCAGATGAGTGTTTTCAGATGATGGCAGCGGAGAAGCTAGGAGCTTACATTTGTCAGCGTTAACGCCCTTCAAGATTTCAGGATATCCCAAAACACTGTACAGGATTTTATGTACTGACGTTGCTGTAAAGTAAATTATAATACCCATCGCCCCTGCAGTCAGAGGTATTGGTGGAGGGATACACTGAGAACTCCCCTTCATGGGGGTCTCGTTCATCCATCTGAGATCTCGAACCGTAGAATTCTGACAATGTCCAAAGGAGGCCGTTCGGCCCATTGGGTCTACACCGACTCTCTGACAGAGTATTTGACCCAAGCCCACCACCGTACCCTATCCGCGTAACCCCGCCCGACTAATCCTCTTAATTTACACATCTTTGAACACTAAGGGGCAATTTTAGCATGGCCAATCCACCCTAACTCGCACATCTTTGGACTGAGCAAGGAAACTGGAGCACCCGGAGGAAATCCACGCAGACACGGGGAGAATGTGCAAACACCACACAGAGGCCAGAATTGAACCCAGGTCCTTGGCGCTGGGAGGCAAGCAATGCTAACCATTGTACCGCCGTGCTGCCCCTGCACAGCAAGCACTGCCGGCAGTGCAGCATTCCCTCTGTACTGCACAGGGACACCAGCTAGATTCTCTGGATTCACTTGAACCCTTGATCTTCCCAACCAGTACTATTGACAGAGCCACGTTTGACACCTGTAACAAGTGTGACAGCCAATCTTGAGATCATTAGCATGCTGGCTCCTGACTTGTTTTTATTTGAACCAAAGTGCTGATGATCTGGGGGGAAAAATAGATAAACAAAGCAGAGAAACTAAAAACACTCAAGTGATTCTGGAGGACACATGAAAGCCACTCAGATCTGGAACAGGCTGTTCACGCTCCTGAACAGATGCTATCTGCGTGTTCAAACCAGATGTTGCTGCTTATCCGACAGCCCAAGAAACAAATTTAAATTGGGGAGGCACGGTGGCACAGTGGTTAGCACTGCTGCCTCACAGTGCCAGGGACCCGGGTTTGATTCTTGCCTTGGGTCACTGTCTGTGTGGAGTTTGCATGTTCTCCCCATGTCTGTGTGGGTTTCCTCCCATCATCCAAAGATGTGCAGGTTAGGCTGAGTGGTCATGATAATTCCACCCGAGTGTCAGGGAGATTAGCTGGGGTAAATGTGTGGGGTTACCTGAATAGGGTCTGGGTGGGATTTAATCAGTGCAGCCTTGATGGGCCGAATAGCCTCCTGCACAACAATAGGGACTCTAGGAACCTATTCTATGAATCACTTTGGCTCAAATAATCACAACGAAATCTCACTCTGGAGGCAGTGCAGAGGAGGTTTACCAGCCTGGTTCCTGGGATGGTGGGACAGATCTAACAGGAGACAATGGGTTAGGATTGTATTCGCAGGCGTTCAGAGGAATGAGGCAGTGGGGAGAGAATCTGATAAAAACCTACAGAATTCTAACTGGACCAGGCAGGGTAGATGCAGGAAGGATGTTCCTGATGGTAGGCCTCACAGTCTGAGGATACAGGTCGATTTTCACATTCTCCCCATGTCCGTGTGGGTTTCCTCCAGGTGTTCCAATTTTCTCTGTGCTGGTTAGGGTGCATTGGCCATGCTAAATTCTCCCTTAGTGTACCCGAACAGGTGCCTGAGTGTGGCGACTAAGGGGTTTTCACGGTAACTTCATTGCGGTATTAATGTCAGCCCAATTATGCCACTAATAAATGAATTTGAAATTAAACTTAGAAGGTTTAGGACAGAGGTGTCTTCATCCAGAGAGCAGTCAGCCAGTGGAAGTTGTGACAACAGAAAGCAGTTGCGGCCAAAGCATTGAATGTTCTCAAGAAGCAGTCAGCTGCAGCACTTGAGGTCAAAGGACATGGGGAGGGAAGGCTGGATAAGACCATTGAGTCGGATGATCAGCCATGATCATAATGGATGGTGGAGCAGGCTTGAAGGGCAGAATGGCCTCCTCCTCAGGATAGGGCCTGGCTGGGATTGTGGTCGGTCCAGACTCGATGGGCCAAATGGCCTCTTTCTTTCTGTAGAGATTCTGTGATTCTATAATTGTAATATTACCCTTTATCCTGATTTATACGATCAATTTATGAAAGATGTGAAGATGGGAGGAGGCCATTCAGCCTGCTGAGTCTGTTCTAGCCTTCAGTGCAATCTTGGCTGATCTGTATTCTGACTCTGTACAGCTGTCTATATTCTTATATAGTTGGCTGGAAAAAAAAATCTATTCTCCAGTTTCAAATTACCCATTGAGCTCGCGTCCAGGGCTTTTGATGGGAACCAGTTGTCAATTTGTCTTGTCCTTTGGGTGATGAATCATGTCTGAAGTTCCCTCCTGTGTCTGGTCGATTGAGTATGAATACAGATATGTCCCATCAACATTATTGAGGAACGCTGTTTATTTTATATCTCCACAGCCTTCCTCCCCAACACATTCTTACTCTGGAGGCGTCACCTCACCCAAGATATCTCCGCGAACCTCGCACGTGACTTGCATTGGCGTTGGCTGTTTTACTACAACAGAGTCCTCCTCTGCTCTGTAACATGTGACCATGCTCAGGAGCAGGAAACTGAGCCAATGTTTCTCCATCCCACTGACTGACCTTGGCACCCAGTCCTTGGCTCCCACCTCAATCTTAAAATGTTTGTCCTCTCAAGACTTGTGTCTAAATCTTTTGCTTTGACAAAGGGTTATCTGGACTCTAAATGTCAGCTCTTTTCTCTTCTTACCGATGCTGTCAGACCTGCTGAGATTTTCCAACATTTTCTCTTTTGGTTTCAGATTCCACATCCGCAGTATTTTGCTTTCATCCAGTGTTCAAATCCTCATTCCTCCTTCCCTAGAATCCCTACAGTGCAGAAGGAGGCCATTCAGCCCATTGAGTCTGCACTGACCACAATCCCACTCAGGCCCAATCCTCAGAACCCTACGCATTTATCCTTGCTCGTCCCCCTGACACGAAGGGGAAATTTAGCATGGTCAATCAACCTAACCAGCACATCTTTGTACTGTGGGAGGAAACCGGAGCATCCGGAGGCAACCCAGGCAGACACAGGGAGAATGTGCAAACTCCACACAGTGACCCAAGCCGGGAATCGAACCAGGGTTCCTGACACTGTGAGGCAGTGGTGCTAACAACTGTGCTGCCATCTCTGACATCTCCGTCAGCCAGAAAACCCTCCCAAGGTTATTTGTGCGCTTCTCAAACTCTGGCCTCTTGCACACTCCCAGTTGTAGTTGCTCCACCACTGGTGGGCTGTGCCTTCAGCTGCCTAGGCCCCCAGCTCTGGAACGACCCCCGCCCCACAACAACGCTCCACCTCTCCACTTTGCTTCCTCCCATGAAGATGGGTGGTGGGCAAGGGGGCGCTCTGGTGGCCCATTTGAGTTCAGAGTGGGGGTCACGGGACCATTTTGTTGACCGTGGCCCCACATGCAGCGTTGACACGTTCCGCTGCTTTCCACCAAGTAGATTTTCTCTTACCCAGGATGAGTCACAAGTCGAACAAGGGCGAGTGAAGTGAGGTGATTATTGATCACAACATGGACTGTGAGAGCCGTGCACTCCCTCTCTGCCCAATCAAGAGCAAACATTTCCTTTGTTGTTTGCCACTTGAAATTGACGACAGGTCTGTTAATATATAAATGATTCAGCATTTTCTTTGACTTGTTATGAAATATTTGGTGTGCATTAAATGTATTTAACCTCATTCATGGGGTCATAATGAGTGAATATGGTTAATTCCAATGTTGAGGCCAGTTGAGATAAAGGAGGGTCACTCACATCCTCCACATTGAAGCACTTCTCAAAATCTATCCCTTCAACCAAGCTTTTGAAAGAATACACAGGAGCACAAGTCGGTAGGTAATTGCTCCGTCATCGAGGTTTACAGCGTGGAAACAGATCCTTCAGCCCAACTTGTCCATGCCACTCTTTTGTTTTGAAACCTCTAAACGAATCCCAACTGCCCACATTTGGCCCATATCCCTCTGTACCCATCGTAGCCATGTAACTATGGACTGAGAGAGGAAACCGAAGCACCCGGAGGAAACCCAAGCGGACACGGGGAGAACATGCAGACTCCGCACAGACAGTGACCTGAGCCGGGAATCGAACCCGGGTCCATGCTAACCATAAACTCCAGCGAGGATACAGCGAATAAACAAGTCCACTGATGGGCTTCTGAATCCACACGGGGTTCACAGAGTTGAGTCGGGGAGCGGGGCGGGGGGGAGGAGAAACAGCAGGTCAAGCCACAGTCACAATGCGTGACATGAAAACTGTGAACACAAAGTAGATGTTGCACGGAGGCTCACAAACAGATTGCAGAAATTGCATCGAGCCTTCCCTTCACTTGGTTAAAAATAAAATACAACACCTGACAGATGCAGAAACATCTGCTTATTTAACTGAACATATGGGTCTGCTGCAATCACATCTTCGCATTCGGGAAGGAAACATCAACTCATCTGTGACAGGCAAGAGCTCGGGGAGGATCTGATGAAATCAACAGGGTGCCTCATACAGCTCAATAAATTCTGCGAATTTTAATATAAATATACACCATGTACACAGACTGAGGAAATTTGGCATGTCAGCTGCCACTCTCACCAACTTTTATCGATGCACCAGAGAAAGCATTCTTTCTGGGTGTATCACAGCTTGGTCTGGGCTCCTGCTCTGCCCAAGACCACAAGGAACTACAAAGGTCCATCAATGTAGCCCAGTCCCATCACGCAATCCAACCTCCCACCCATTGACACAGTCTCCACTCCTCACTGCCTTGGGAAAAGCAGCCAGCGTAATCAAGGACGCCCCACCCTCACATTCTCTCTTCACCTTCTTCCGTCGGGAGAAAGATACAAAAGTCTGAGGTCACGTACCAACCGACTCAAGAGCAGCTTCTTCCCTGCTGCTGTCAGACTTTTGAATGGACCCACCTCGCATTAAGCTGATCTTTCTCTGCACCCTTGCTGTGACTGTAACACTACATTCTGCATTCTTGCCTTTCCTTCTCTATGAACGGTATGCTTTGTCCAGCACAATACATTTTACTGTATTAATACATGATAATAAATCAAATCAAATATCAATATATAACACAGAAACATACCATTCAGGCCAACCAGCCCCTACTAGCACTTATATTCCACTTGAGTTTCCTACCATTCTCCATCATCAAGATTGATTTGTAGAACACTCGATTTCTTTCGCCTTCATCGGCTTACCTAGCTTTTCAGTTTAAGTTTGAAGTTTGTTTATTTATTAGTCACAGATAGGCTTACATTAACGCGGCAATGAAGTTACTGTGAAAATCCCCCAGTTGCCACACTCCAGCACCTGTTTGGATACACTGAGGGAGAATTTAGCATGGTCAATGCACCTAACCAGCACATCTTTGAGTCTGTGGGAGGAAACTGGAGCATCTGGAGGACACCCATGCAGATACAGGGAGAAGGTGCAGACTACGCACAGACAGTGATCCAAGCCAGGAATTGAACCCTGGTCCATGGTACTGTGAGGCAGCCGTGTTAACCACTGTGCTACCATGCCTTCCTTACATGCAATGAAATTATTTGCCTCAAGGGGAGACGATGGTGTCACGGTAAGCCTACAAATTGTTTCAGAATTCCTGATGGTAGTCCTTAAGAGCTGTGGGGGTGGTGGTGGGTGCTGTTTCTTGCTCAGCCATTCTGCAGAAGGGAACGGTAAACCATCACATTATTTTGACAAGCCTATTTGGGAACCATTCCAATGGAAGTCCACTCTTGCCAATGTCCTCTAGGGGTATGGTGCCTGAAGTGGGCAACACGTTCCCGGGGCACTTTGACGGGTGGAGGTGAACAACAGAATAAATCTGTGTTTGCCAGCACCATTCAAGTAACAAAACGTCCTGAGTGATTCACAGTGACAAAGAGTCGTACAAAAGGCGGACAAGAAAATGAATAGTAAATAAAATTTAACACTGAGCTGCAGAGCGATATATTGGGAGTGATGAGCCAATACTTGGTCCAGGGGCACCCTTAGGAAGGATGGAAAGGGAGCGATATGGAGAGGTTTAAGGAGGAAATTCCAAAGCTTAAGGCCAAGAGAACTGAAAGCATAGCCACCAGTGATGGGACAAATTAGACCATAATTAGAGGAGGAAGAGATGCTGGAGTGTGTTGGGTTGGAGATGGAAACAGGGGTGAGTGTGGGTGTTGTGAGATTAGGAAAACAAGGAGGAGAGTTTTAGAACTGAGGAACTATTGGAAAAGGTGTCAGTGTTGGTCAGTGAGAGCAGGGGGAGATAAGGGAACAAGGCTTGAGATCCAGGTGGCAGAGTTTTGGATGAAAACCCAATGTAGGAATTCCGTGTAGGGCGGGAGATCAGGAGACCAGCCAAGAACATGTCAGAATCATCAACTCGAGGGCTTACAAAGGGTTTCAGCAGTGGATGAGCTGAGGCAGTGACGGAGATTATAGAATCCCTACAGTGCAGAAGGAGGCCATTCAGCCCATCGGGTCTGCACCAACTCACCATCAGAGCATCTTATCCAGGTCCACCACCCTGCATCCCCCATCCCCATAACATAGTTCTTGGGGCTAAAGGGATCAAGGGATTTGGGAGGAAGGGGGGGAGGGGGAATCAAGATATTGAATTTGTTGATCAACCCTGATCAAGATGAATGGCGGAGCAGGCTTGGAGGGCCGAATGGCCTACTCCTGCTTCTAGTTTCAATGTTTCTGTGTAACACAAAGTATTTAGGCCACTGTACCCCCGAAGCTATACATCTTTGGGCACAGACGGACAATTTACCATGGCCAATCCACCTGACCAGCACATCTTTGGAGTGTGGGAGGGAACCGGAGCACCCGGAGGAAACCCACACAGACACGATGGAAACATACAAATTCTACACGGACAGTCAGCCAAGGCCAGAATTGAATTTGGGTCACTGACGCTGTGAGGAAGCAGTGCTGACCACTTGACAATGACTTTACATCACCTTGCTATTTCGCCTTTCTGGGTGAGCTTGGATTGTTATTGCTCTACTGCCTTTGGACATGTTGAACATCCATTAAAAGTCTAAAGTCTCTTTCAGCTTTGCCTTCAGCTAGTTTGGCAAGTGTACAGAAACTTACACAGCATATTATTTTTTGTGTGTGAGAGAACAGGCCTCCCGTGGCATTGTTCAAAGTGAGCCAAAGGATGGCTGTTTTATGACAATAATTTTTGCCATGTCAGAGACAATATCAAGGATATTCATTGCAATGAGTAAGTCACATAGCATTCCTGTAAAATGACATTCTGGAATTTTTTACTGACTCTGGGGACTGAATTCCATTATTGTGTGAAAATTGTAAATGACTGGCCTTTATTTTATATTCTATTCCCTTACCTGTGTACCTAGTTTCGATTTTATACCCATCTGAAGCTGGAAGGCAGAGGAGGCTGATGTTTTAACCCCTTCACGGCCCTAGCCCAAACTCCTGCTGCAAACACCTCCAACAACAATAACCACAACGTGTATCTCTGTAGCGCCTTTAACTTATTGAAATGTCCCGGCAGCACCCCCAACCAAGACACACACCACCAGGTGTGAAAACAGATGGTGCAGTGCTTATCAAGGTTGGAGGTTTTGACAATCGTTCAAAGGTGGCGAGAGAGAAAGAGAGACAAAGAGATTTATGGAGGGAATATTCATGGCGGGGATTCCAGAATTCAGAGACTGCACAGACAAAGGCACTGGCACTAAAGCAGGAAGCTTTAACAATTGGGAAGGTGCAAGGGGACAGAACTGGAGGAGAGCAGAGACCTTGAAGGTTTTGTGTGGCTGGAGGAGGGTACAGAGCTGGGAAAGGATGAGGCGACGGAGGGATGAGGGTTTAGAATTGAGCATTACAATCAACCTCCCAACTGCAAACTCTCATGCAGTCATTCTCTCCCTGGACACAATCAGTGAAAACCAAACCTGCCACAATCTCAGCCCTTGGTTTTTAAGTCTGTACGTAAATCCTGTCTCAATGATAACATTTCTCTGCCAGTGGCCATTCTTTAGTTTGGTGTCCACTTGCTTGAATGCATTAAGAGTGTTTTACCAATCTCAAGCTCCAGCTATTGTAGAGCAGATATTTTCAGATTTCTGTTGCGGGAGGACAATGTAAACTGGCAGGACAATGAAACTGGTATCTATTTACGGAGTGCCAATCGCTTCACAGAATGTGAAAGCATGCCCTGTGCGGTGGTGAACTAATTTCTTTGCTCAACAAGAAAGAACATAATTGTAAAAAAAAATGACAAAGGCTCTTCCTTTGACCAAAGAGATGGACAAAGCTGCTTTATTCAATTACTGTTGCTTTTATACATCGTAGCGTTTGTCTTTCCACATTCTGGTGACTATGAAAACTCAGAGCCAGCTTCCGATACTATCTAAGCTGATGGATTAACCTTGATCATTTCACTGTTTCAGGTGGTATTGTGTTGCTGTTCAGGGTCTGTCTGAACAGATCAAATTTGTGATGTCCTCTACGACCCTCAGCAACTTTTACAGAAACCCCATAGAAAGCATCTTTTCCAGATGCATCACAGCTTGGTATGGCTCCTGCTCTGACCAAGACTGCAACGAACTGCAAAGTATTGTTAACGTAGCCCAGTCCATCACACAAATCAGCCTCCCATCCACTGACTCCATCCACACTTCCCACTGCCTCAGGAAAAGCAGCCAGCATAATTCAGGACCCCACGCACCCTGGACATTCTCTCTTCCAGCTTCTCCCATCGGGAAAAAGATACAAAAGTCTGAGAACACGTACTGACTGATTCAAGATCAGTTTCTTCCCTGCTGCCATCAGACTTTTGAATGGACCTACCATACATTAAACTGATCCTTCTCTTCACCCCCATCTGTAACTGCAACTCGAGATTCTGCCCCCTCTCCTTTCCTTCTCCACTATGTACTCTATGAATGGTATGTTTCATCTGTGTAGCGCGCAAGAAACAATACTTTTCACTGTATCCCAATACACATGACAATAATAAATTAAATCAAATGAAAAATGCATAATGCAAGAGAACCTTGAATCAGTTCCACCACTGACTCCATTAGACCATGGCCTACCTAACTCCAGAGACCCACCATGCCACCTCACACTTTGGGTGGAAGTGTTAATTACAAAGGGTCACAGGTTCAACGTGAGAGGGGGAGAGTCGAAGGGAAATGTGCGGGGGAAGTTTATCACGCAGAGAGTGGTGGGTGCCTGGAACATGGTGCCAGGGGAGTGGTGGATCAGCACATTAGCAACATTTAAGAGGCATCTGGATGGATACATGAAGAGGGAGGGAAGAGAGGGATATGGTCCAAGCAAAGGCAGAAGGTTTTGTTTTGCGTTTAGCGAGGGCATCATGATCAGTACGAGCTTGGGAGGCTGAAGGAGCTGTCCCTGTGCTGTAAAGTTATACTTTATTTATTAGTCACAAAGTAAGGTTTATATTAACACTGCAATGAAGTTACTGTGAAATTCCCCTCGTTGCCACACTCCGGTGCCTGTTTGGGTCAATGCACCTAACCTGCACATCTTTCAGCATGTTTGGGGCGGGGGGGGGGGGGTAACTGGAGCACCCGGAGGAAACCCACGCAGACACGGGGAGAACGTGCAAACTCGACACAGACTGTGACCAAAGCCAGGAATCAAACCTGGGTCCCTGGCACTGTGAGGCAGCAGTGCTAACCCACTGTGCCACCCTGCGCATGTCTTTGCTCTTTGTCCTAACTCTCACCTTGCTCCTTAAATCCCCGCAGATGGCGATACTCGCCTGTAATCACATGACTCAGCTACGCACTCGCTTCACAAACGGAAACATGAAGATACCTTGTCTGCGTTCAGCTTGAGAATGCTTTCCAGTACATTATGACATTTGACTCCAATTGGTTTGAGAGTGGGCAGATAACAGCAAACATTTGACAGGCGCATTCAAACCTCATTCTAACTTCCTTAATTGCCTTCTGCTGTGTACAAACCCTCAGATAACTTTCTCTTTGAATGTTATCACGCTGGGAGTGTGGGGAGAAAATCTGCATCAATGCAGCCAAGGTACTTATTACTGACACGCTTGGTGAATCTACATTTTCCAGTTCTGTGCCGTACACACACGCACACACAGACACACGCACACACACGCACACACAGACACACACACACACACGCACACACATACACATACACACACGCCGCAGTTGCGAAATTGAAAATTACGATGGCTCTGACCTGCTTTTGGAAAGGTGACCATGAGCTGATTACTCCATCAACTGTGCGTTTGATTTTTTTTTTATAGCCGTTGCCACACAGCCGTCAACTGGAATTAGAGGTTATTTTAACGCGAGACTATTTCTTCGCCCCCCCCACCCATCCCACTCCACTGACCCCAGGTGCATCTTAATTTCATTTGATTTCTTATTGACGTGTATTAATGTACAGGCAAATCAGAGTGGATAAATCCCCAGGACCGGACAGGGTATTCCCACGGACCTTGAGGGAGGCTAGTGTTGAACTTGCAGGGGCCCTGGCAGACATATTTAAAATGTCAGTATTCACGGGGGGAGGTGCCGGATGATTGGACGGTGGCTCATGTTGTTCCGCTGTTTAAAAAAGATTCCAAAAGAAGTCCGGGAAATTATAAGCCAGTAAGTTTGAGGTTGGTGGTGGCCAAGTTATTAGAAGGTGTGATAAGGGATAGGATCTACAAATATTTGGATAGACATGGACTTATTAGGGGAAATCAACATGGCTTTGTGCTTCGTAGGTCATGTTTGACCAATCTATTCGAGTTTTTCAAGGAGGTTACCAGGAAAGTGGATGAAGGGAAGGCGGTGGATGTTGTCCACCTGGATTTCAGCAAGGCCTTTGACAAGGTCCCTCATGGGAGGTTAGTTAGGAAGGTTCAGTCGCTAGGTATACTTGGGGAGGTAGTAAATTGGATTAGACACTGGCTCAATGGAAGAAGCCAGAGGGCGGTTGTGGAGGATTGTTTCTCTGAGTGGAGGCCTGTGACTAGTGGAGTGCTGCAGGGATCGGTGTTGGGTCTATTGTTGTTTGTCATCTATATCAATGATCTGGATGATAATGTGGTAAATTGGATCAGCAAATTTGCTGATGATACAAAGATCGGAGGTGTAGTGGACAGTGAGGAAGGTTTTCAAAGCTTGCAGAGGGATTTGGACCAACTAGAAAAATGGGCTGAAAAATGACAAATGGAGTTTAACGCAGACAAGTGTGAGGTATTGCACTTTGGAAGGGCGAATCAAAGTAGGACATACAGGCTAAATGGTAGGACTCTGAAGAGTGCAGTTGAACAGAGGGATCTGGGAATACAGGTACAGAATTCCCTAAAAGTGACGACACAGGTGGATAGGGTTGTAAGGAGTACTTTTGATACATTGTCCTTTATAAATCGGAGTACCGAGTAAAAAAGTTGGAGTGTTATAGTGAAGTTGTACAAGACATTGGTGAGGCTGAATTTAGAGTATTGTGTGCAGTTTTGGTCACCTCGTTACAGGAAGGATGTAAATAAGGTTGAAAGAGTGCAGAGAAGGTTCACAAGGATGTTGCCGGGACTTGAGAAGCTGAGTTACAGAGAGAGATTGAATAGGTTAAGACTTTATTCCCTGGAGTGTAGAAGAATGAGGGGAGATTTGATAGAGGTGTATAAGATTTTGACGGGTAAAGATAGAGTGAATGCAAGCAGGCTTTTTCCACTGAGGCGAGGGGAGAAAAAAACCAGAGGGTATGGGTTAAGGGTGAAAGGAGAAAAGTTTAAAGGGACTATTAGAGGGGGCTTCTTCACGCAGAGGGTAGTGTGAGTGTGGAATGAGCTGCCGGATAAAGCGGTAAATGCGGGGTCACTTTTAACATTTAAGAAAAGCTTGGACGGGTTCATGGGTGAGAGGGTGTGGAGGGATATGGTCCAAGTGCAGGTCAGTGGGATGAGGTAAAAAATGGTTCGGCACAGACAAGAAGGGCCAAAAGGCCTGTTTCTGAGCTGTAAATTTTCTATGGTTCTATGGAAAAGTATTGTTTCTTATGTGCTATTCAGGCAACGCATTTTCCCAGGGTGGAAGAGTCAATTACAAGGTTTAAGGGGGCAAGATTTAAAGGAGATGTATGAGGCAGATGTTTCTTTTTACACAGAGGGTGGAGGGTGGTGGGTGGTGGGTGCCTGGAACTCGCTGCCGGGGGAGGTAGTGGAATCAGATAAGGTAGTGACTTTGAAGGGGCGTCTGGACAAATACATGAACAGGATGGGAAAAGAGTGATCTGGTCCCCGGAAGAGTAGGGGGTTTTAGTTGAGCTGGGCAGCATGGTCAATGCAGGCTTGGAGGGCCGAAGGGCAGGAGACAGTGCAGAATGTTGTCTTACAGTCATAGCTCGGGTGTGGAGAAGGATTAATTTAATGCAAGGAATATTGGTGCCTCTCTCTTTCTCTCTATACCTCCATCTGCTCCTCCCTTCACGTAGAAACTAGAAGCAGTAGTAGGCCATTCAGCCCTTCGAGCCTGCTCCGCCATTCACCTTGATCATGGTGATCATCAAATTGAACCTCCTGATTTCCCCCCCCAATATCCCTTGATCCCTTTAGCTCCAAGGGTTTATCTCAAATTTCTTCCTGAAATCACACAGCGTTTTGGTCTCAGCTACTTTCTGTGGACTCCACACATTCACCAGCCTCTGGGTGAAGAGATTTCTCCTCACCTCAGCCTTAAAAGGTTTGCCCCTTACCCTCAAACCCTGTGTGAGGGTAGTAAGTCTGCATCAATGCTGCCAAGGTAATTATTATTGACAAGCTGGGACACTGCCCCCCCACCACTGAGAACATTCTTTCTGAACCTCCCCTGACTAATCCTATTCGAATTTTACGAGAATGAGTCTGAGTGTCAAGTTAGCATGAAAATGGGAGAGTTTGTGATCTGTTTTTTGGGTGAGTTTTCACTCCCAATCCTCTGGATTTAGGCATTGAAAATATGGGCCATACCACTTCAAGCTGCTGCAGACAGTGGGCTGGGCTTAATTCACCAGCCAGCCGGTAGAGGATACTACTACGCATGTGCAGACTTCTGATTCTGCACATGTGCAATTCCAACACCAGGGGTGTGGCAGACAATGTGATAGCTGTCGGGCCCCTGCTGCTGCAGGCAGCCTCAATAAACCACGCCCGCCGTCACTGCAATCGGCTGATCATGACCCCCCCCCTCACTCAGATGTATCACCCCCATCCAATTGTCTGGATAATGGCAGTGGGCCCCCCCTCTCCCGATCAGGTCCCCCTACCCCCTATTGGGCCACCACTTCAGGGCCTGCCCCAATAAGCCCTGCCCCATAGGCCATGCCCCCTATATGGCCTTGCCCACCCCCCCCCCAAATAGGTCCTGTGCCGTGGACCCCAAATCCTGGCACTGCACAGTGGGCATTACTAGGGTGCCAGGCTGAGTGCCAAGGTGACAGTGCCAGGCTGGGAGGCCTCAGTGGCCTTCTGTTCTACTGGTGAGGCCAACAGGACTTCCCCATTCACGAGGAGTAGGCGTCTTCCAGTCTAGAGAGAACCTTTCCAGGTGAGGCTATAAAGACAAGGATCCGAGGCAATTGAGGGCTGGGCTCACTGCACACATGGAAATTATTTCCATACTTTATTCAGCCACTTGCTCATTTCAGGTGGAAAACCAGAACTGCACACAACACTCCAGGTCAGCACAACTCCCTTTCCCTTCATAATAAAAAAACCCCAAACAGATTTGGAGGTTCCAGATCCCATCTGTGACTCGTGTCCACTCGACTCAGCCCAGACGTGAGTGCAGTTCTTCACTGGGAGAAGCAAAATTGCCAGGGCCCTCCCCACCCCCACCGGCACCGGCAACCCCCCCCTCCCCAGGTTCACATCCCCCCCCCATTCTTGGCCTTGTGCACCATGTATGTACCGTTCCCCTGCCTGTGAACCTTCCAGGGGCAGGTAACCGGTGAGACAGTGGCCTTCACTACCTTTGCCCATTTGCAAAGTAATCCCATCCACTTTTCTTTGGGACAAAGTGAAGGGTCTGACAACTCCCAACTGCATTCCCACCTCCCACAATTACACGTAAACCTCTCAATGTCCGTTCGCAGCCCTCTGCTCCCTAATTACCCTGCCACCAAACTCGGCAAATCTGGCTCCCTATTCCTGCATCTCAGACATTTTAGCAATGTGATGAAATGCAGTGTTCCCCCACTCCAGCCACATCACGGGGAGGGGGAGGTATCCGGCCTCCAGGCGTGTTTCTCAGTGTTGGTGGATCACGCACTGTTCACTGGTGGTCAGACTCTCTGGTCTCATTGCTGTCAGCGAGGTTTCCCATTGATGTCACCCCCACACCACCGTGAAACCTGCGGTGGGAGGGAAGGGGTATGCCGTCAGCAGGACTGGAAAATCCCGCTGGCGCGGATTACTGGAGAACACCCCCCACCCCACCTCCACCATGCTCCCGAAGTGCGTGGTCATTAATCCCCCCACTCTTTCTCTCCCATCCAACTGCCTACTCATGTCAACAGGTCACCTCTATTTCCATCTGATCTTATTTTTGGATCCTTCTAAAGTGCCTTCTGGTAACAGATAGAAGTAACATTGCTAACACTCCCTTATCTAAGTGACTTCCTTAATAAATTCATCTGATTCCTCAACTACACTTGACCCGTTACAAATCCACGCTCACTCTCTCTGATCTATTCACTACTGTCCCTCTGTTTGCTGAGTTATTCTGTCCATCAGAATTAATTCTGTTAACTATCCCAAAACAGATAAAGACAAAAAGGTCTCGAATTTCCCAGCTTTTTTTTGCACTCGTTCATAGGATGTGGTTGGTGGGCTGAGTGACCTCATTCTGCTCCGGTGTCTTATGGTCTCATGGTCATCACTCGGAAGGTCAGCATCAGCGGCCCATCCCAAACTGACCTTTGAGAAGGTGGTGCCACCTTCTGAACCCGCTGCAGTCATAGGGGTTTACAGCATGGAAACAGGCCCTTCGGCCCAACTTGTCCATGCTGCCCTTGTTTTTTTTAAAACCCCTAAACTAATTCCAATTGCCCGCATTTGGCCCAGATCCCTCTGTACCCATCGTACCCATGTAACTATCTAAATGCTTTTTGAAAGATAAAATTTTACCCACATCTACTACTATCTCTGACAGCTTGTTCCAAACACTCACCACCCTCTGTGGGAAACAATTATCCCTCTGGACACTTTTGTATCTCTCCCCTCTCACCTTAAACCTATGCCCTCTAGTTTTAGACTCCCCTACCTTTGGGAAAAAGATATTGACTATCTACCTTGTGTATGCCCCTCATTATTTTATAGATCTCTGTAAGACATCCCTCAGCCTCCTACGCTCCAGAGAAAAAAGTCCCATTCCATCCAGCCTCTCCTTGTAAGTTAAACCATCAAGTCTGGCAGCATCCTAGTAATTGTATTCTGCAGGTACATTCACCATGCTGTTCGGGAGGGAATTCCAGGATCTCTGACACAGCAGAAATGAAGGACTGGCCAATATATTTCCAAGTCAGGATGGTGTGTGACTTGGAGGGGAACTCGCAAGTGGTGGTGGTTCCCCACGTATTTGCTGCCCTTGTCAGACGGAACAGACTCCCTAACCCTTGTTAATTAACGATGAGGCAGTTTCGATTTTGCCATCCAAGGCAACAATGCTTCGATTAAGACTTTTGAACGGCCATTGTTTGAATACCAACAATTTCCCTTCTGATTTATTTCAGTACCCAGAGAAAGTATTCTTTCTGGTTGTATCAGAGCTCAGTATGACTCCTGCTCTGCCCAAGACTGCAACAAACTACAAAGGGCTGTGAACGTAGCCTAATCCATCACACAAACCAGCCTCCCATCCATTGACTCTGTCCACACTTCTTGCTGCCACGGCAAAGCGGCCAGCATAATTAAGGACCCCACACACCCCGGACATTCTCTCTTCCACCTTCATCCATTGGAAAAAAGACACAAAGTCTGAGGTAACGTACCAACCGACTCAAGAGCAGCTTCTTCCCTGCTGCTGTCAGACTTTTGAATGGGCCTACCTCGCATTAAGTTGATCTTTCTCTACACCCTAGCTATGACTGTAACACTACATTCTGCACCCTCTCCTTTCCTTCTCTATGTTTTGTCTGTATAGCACGCAAAAAACAATACTTTTCACTGTACGCTCAAACATGTGACAATAATAAATCAAATCAAACCAAAAAGTTGAAATCATCAAGTCCTGGAGGTTTGTTCATCCCCAGTGTCGTTATTTTCTTTGATAACTTTTCTTTTTCAAACACCAGCTAAATTGAGTTAATTTCTCATGATTTAGTTTTTATTTTTTCTCCTGGTAGCTCTGGTACCTTTTTCCCCATTCGCCGCTGTGAAGGTCTAAACAAAGTATGCCTTGAGCAAGTGGTGTAATTTTTAATTTTCAATTACAGTGTCAGCACCCGCTATGTAACAGAAACTTTCCATTATCTAAGAGTTTGAAAGACCGAATGTAAGTTTATTCCCAGTGGTTGGTAAATGAGTGACAAGAGAGTACGAATTCTGTATAATTAAAAGGGAAATAATAGAACTATATTTTCACACAAAGAGTCATGAGATTGCAGAATACATTACAAGTCATTATTGAAACCTAGTGAACCATGACATGACCAGGAATTGGACAATAAAAAAGGGAGAGAAACATTGAAAGGATACCGACAGCGAAAGAGGAGGGATTTAGGATGAAATTAGATTTTTACCAGTGAGGGATGCCAGAATTAGCTAGATGGGCTACATGGCCTCTTTCAACCTCTATCTGAAATAGCCCGCTAACACATTCATCATCTGAACTCAGGTGAAGATTTGACTTGTTACTTGTTTGGTTGATGAGCTATCATTGGCCTGATGCTTCATTAGAATCCCTTCAGTGAAGAAGGAGGCCATTCAGCCCATTGAATCTGCACTGACCACAATCCCAGCCAGGCCCTATTCCCATAACCCCACCTACTTATCCTAGCTAATCCCCCGACACGAAGCTGCAATTTCCCATGACTAATCCACCTCACCAGCACATCCTTCCGACTAATGTCAAAAGTAAGCTTACATTAACACTGCAATGAAGCGACCCTGAAAATCTCTTAGTTGCCATAACCTGGCCAGCGCCTGTTCAGGTACACTGAGGGAGAACTTAGCAGGGCCAATGCAGCTAACCAGCACGTCTTTCCGACTGTGGGAGGAAACCTGAGCACCCGGAGGAAACCCACACTGACAGGCAGACTCCACACAAACCGTGACCCGAGCTGGGGATCGAACCCGAGTCCCTGGCGCCGCGAGGCAGCAGTGCTGACCCACTGTGCTCCCCTGCTGCCCCCCCCCCCACCCCCCCAATTTCACACCCTGTTTCAGAAGTGGGTGGGTGGGGGTGGAACTGCAGCGAGGGAAGTAAAAGATCAGAAGAAAGAAAAAGTGCGACAAATTGCATTCATTCAAATCGGTGGGGGGGTTCACAAAAATGGAGCAAAACAAAACGTGAAAGTACAAAGGAAAACAAGAAAAAACAAGTGCACTCACACTGTCTGGAACTTGATGATAAGACTTGAGCATTTCAAAAGAATGCCAGAGGGAATACGAGTCAGTCAGGAGCGCATTCCAATCAGCAGGGATTTTTGCCAGCAGAATTAATTGCTGGAAATAACACGCTGTTTAAACACTTGCACAAATCGAGGGTGCCTCAGTGTATCCAGGTTCCTAGTACCCCTGCCCCATGTACGCACCCTCTCCTGAGATGTCAGTGCCCAGTTGTGCCAGCGATGGTGGGCTGATAATTGCCTTTGCGTGAGGGATTACACGATGCCCCGTTAACTCCCATTATCA
This sequence comes from Carcharhinus amblyrhynchos, assembly GCF_965287045.1. Lineage (NCBI taxonomy): Eukaryota > Metazoa > Chordata > Chondrichthyes > Carcharhiniformes > Carcharhinidae > Carcharhinus > Carcharhinus amblyrhynchos. The sequence goes on from NC_137357.1 coordinate 20,519,772, forward strand.
CCAGCCCGGGCCCAGGCTACTGCCTCATCAGTGCTAGACAGATCGGCCGGGACTGTTCTGGCTTCAGAATCAAAACACACAAGCTAATAATACCTCCATTACAACGGAGCACATTCCTGAGAAGTTCCATTTGCCTGGGTTCCTCTCTCCAGCGAATACCACTTCACAAGATTCGGTGTTCACAAGTGATAAGGTGCTAAAAAGACTAGATTGAACCACTTTCATTGCAGTATGACTTGTGCCTCTTTGCTGTGAATTTTAAATGTTAATCCTTCTCCACACTGCCTATTGTGATGAGTTTTCCACATTACGCGCCGGCAAAAACTAACAATGAATCCTGCTTCCCTTTTGTTCAGGGGCAAAAAAGAAACGGAATTCCTGATTTTTACTTCTGAACTGAAATCAGCGGCTTGAATACATCTGGAATGTGAGAATGTAGATATGGGAGTAAGGCCATTCTCGGTCAACTCTTCCAACAATCCTCAAATATCTGAAGAATCACTTTGCGAAACGGCACTTCACTGGCTGCTTTGGCACCTCCCAAGGTCAAGAAAGGTGTGATATGCACACACGTGCTTTCTCTATTATACAATCCATCTCATTGATCTTTCGATTTTTATCAGACCCTTGCATTAAGTCCAGCAACACCTCGATTTTAACAGCACTGTCTTAGAAACAGAAGATCAGAGCAGGAGGAGGCCATTTGGCCCTCTGAGCCTGCTCTGCCATTCATTACAATCATGGCTGATTGTCCAACTCAATAGCCTAATCCTGCTCTCTCCCCATAACCTTTGATCCCATTCACCCCCAGTGCTACATCCAGCTGCCTCTTGAATACATTCAATGTTTGGTATCAACTACTTCCTGTGGTAATGAATTCCACAGGCTCACCACTCTTTGGGTGAAGAAATGTCTCCCCATCTCTGTTCTAAATGGTCTACCCTGCATCCTCAGACGGTGACTCAGACTGGTTCTGGACTCCCCCACCATCAGGAATATCCTCACTGCATCTACCCTGTCTTGTCCTGTTAGAATTTTCGAAGTGTCAATGAGATTTCCCTCTCATTTATCTGAACTCCAGCAAAAACAACCCGAATCTAATCAATCTCGCCTCACACATCACTCCCACCATTCCCCGAATCAGCTTGGTAAACCTTCTTCAGGAAAGGAGATCAAAACTGCACACAATACTCTAGGTGTGGCCTCACCAAGGCCCTGGATAATTGCAACAATACATCCCTGCTCCTGTACTCCAAACCTCTCACAATGAAGGCCAACATGCCATTTGTCTTCTTTACCGCCTGCTGCACCTGCATACTTACCTTCAGTGACTGGTGCACAAGGACACCCAGGTCCCTCTGCACACTCCCCTCTCCCAAACTACAACCGTTCAGGTAGTAATCTGCCTGTCGCCCTTCTCAAATCCCTCCTATGGCCTCACCAACTCCCTCAACTCTCTAACCCCGCAAGTCTCCAATAGCAATGTTTAAGAGATAGCTCGACAGATGCATGAGGGAATAGAGAGTGGCACAGTGATACAGTGGGCAGCACTGCTGTCTCACAGTGTTTGAGACCCAGGATCGATTCCTGGCTTGGGGCGCTGTGTGGAGTCTGCACATTCTCCCCATGTCGGAGTGGGTTTCCTCCTCCCACAGTCTGAAAGATGAGCAGGTCAGGTTGATCAAGCCTGTTAAATTGCCCCTTAGGGGTAATATGTGGGGTTACGGGGACAGAGACTGGTTGGGATTGTTATTGGTGCAAGCTCGATGGGCTAAATAGCCTCTTTCTGTATTGTAGGGATTCTATGATACGGACTGCGGAGAGGAGAAAAGTTTTTCCTTTTGAAAGGTGTCATGTGTTGGCGCAGGCTTGATGGGCCGAAGGGCCTGTTCCTGTGCTGTAATTGATCTTTGTTCCTTGTCTGGGTCCTGACTCCATTCCCAGCCTTTCCGACACGTTCAATTTCAAATGTTCATATTCCCAAATTCCTGCATTGTGTCTCTGTCACATTCTGTTTCAAGATGCTTCTTTGAGTAGCTCCTGTAAAAGCTGCAATGCTGTTCAATCCCAATCTGACCACTGACTCTCAACTCCCTCCTAGGGCAATAAACTTGCCCAACTTTGAGGGATGGCATGGGCAGAAAGGTGGCAATAGTCATCATCTCCCTGGGTGGGGACGGGAGACCATCCAGGATTGTTGCCTTGTCAATCCCTGTCCTCCATCCAAGTGGCAACTCATGTACAATCTGAATGACACTGGCCTGAGCTTGTTCCTCCAGTTCCATGTTCAGCCAGGGCCATTGAGAGATAATAACAGGTTGAGTTGTCAACACTTTCCCATCTCTTCAGACCCCCTCTGTTGGTACACGTACGTACGGTAGCCTCAGATGGACAAAATGTGAAATGCACATTTTCAAGACACTGAATCATAGAGTGCAGAAGAGGCCCTTTGGTCCATCGAGCCTGGACCAGCACTCGAGAAACACCTGATGATAAAAGGGTATGGATAAAAAAGACGTGGAGCAGGTACTTCCTCTGGTGGGACATTCTAGGCCGAGAGGTCACAGTTTGAGGAAATGGGGCAGCAAATTTAAAATGGAGTTGAGGAGAAACTCCTTCTCCCAAAGGGATGTGAATCTGAAGGATTCGCTCTCCCCAAGTGTGGTGGATGTTGGGACAGTCAGTAAATTTAAGGAGGAGTTAGACAAATTTTTAATTGGGAATGGGTTGAAGGTTTATGGGGAAAGGCAGGAAAATGGGGATGAGGAGCCTATCAGGTACGATCGAGCAGCAGAGCAGCCTCGATGGGCCGAATGGTCTAATTGTGCTCCTGTCTCTTACGAATTTATGAACCAGCATTTGGTTCCATCACCTTGAATGTTATGATATGCCAGGTGTTCATCCAGATACATGTTAGGGGATGTGAGGCATTCCACCTCCACCACCACCCCAGACTGTCACCACGGTAAAAAAAAAGATTTTCCTCACTACCTACCCTGCGCCCCCCCACAAACCTCCTCCTGCCCCTCAACTTCAACCAGCGGCTGCTTTTGGGCGATGTCGCAAAGAACAGGGAGCGCTCAAAGATCCGCAGTGGAGGAATGTTAATCCCCTTCGGAGATGGGGGGGGCGGGGGGGGGTGTGCGGGGAGCGCACAGGAAAATACAGAAAAGAACAATATTGACGGTGAAACGTTTTGAAATGTCGTGGCCCAGTTGATGAGGGGAGCTCTCCAGGGATTGTCTGACATTCTGCCCTCGATTGAAGTAATGAGCTCCCGTAGAGGATCTGGAAGACATTTCAAAAAAAGCCAAATACAGACAGCAGCTCAACCCAGTTTCTGTGCAGTGGTGTATAAAACCCATAGGCCATTTTCAAAAAAATCAATGATCTGTCTCCAATTGACTGCTGCAATCCTATATATAAATTATTTGGTACAAAATTTATGCTGAGCTTTTGTCAAATATAAATTTCTCACATGACTGTTGACCCAGAATCATTATATTTTTATCTTTCTTTCATCTCCGCGCTGCTGTGAAATGTGGAGTTATTCAAGGTGAGCAATGCAGATTTAAGTGAATAGAACACTTCATATATCAGCACCATTCCAATTCCAGGTCAGGTACACCACGCTCAACTTCACACTGAAGCTGCTTTCACTGTGCCACTATCTCAGAAGGATCTTCCTGACTCCAGCACTCCGGTGGGGGGGGGACACTGAGGGACCGCACTTGCATTCCCGAGCCTTGCAGAACGAGCTTTCCCAGCTCCCTCCGCCTTCGGAAAATTTTCAAAACATGGCACCGACAAGCTCTGCTATCCCATCGCCCGTCTGGCTGCATCCCATCCTTTGTGGAAAGCCAGCATCGATGTCAAATTGGGTGCAATGTCTTATCTAACATCCAATTGGAATCAGTGATTCCAGGACATCAATGCACAAGTTCCTCAGTGTAAATGTCTGAGGCCCAGCCTTCTTCAGCTGTTTCATGAAGAACCTTCTATCCAGCAGGTCTGAAGGGGGGACGTTCACTGATAATCCCACAACCTTTAGCACCATTGGCCACTCCTTGAACACTGGCGCAAATACAGCAAGTCCCAAACAACTGGGGTTGATAAGTGGCAAATAACATTCATGCCACACAAGTGCCAGGCAGTGACCATCTCCAACAGGAGAGAATTGAACCCTCTCCCCTTGATATTCAATGACATGACCATTGACTTCTCCACTATCACCATCCTAGGGGTTACCATTGACCAGAAACCGAACTGGAGCAGCCACATAAATACTGTGGCTCCCAGAGCAGGTCAAAGGCTGTGGAGAATAACTCACCTCCCAACTCCCCCAGAGCCTGTCCACAAGGCACAAGTCAGGAGTGTGATGGAATACTCCCCCCTTGCCTGGATGGGTGTGGCCCCAACAACACTCAAAAAGCTCAACATCATGCAGGACAAATATGACGTAATTATTGGTGATAAGGAGGTTTACATTAACACTGCAATGGAATTAATGTGAAAATCCCTTAATTGCCACACTCCAGCGCCTGTTCGGGTATACTGAGGGAGAACATAACCGGCACATCTTTCAGATTGTGGGAGGAAACCTGAGCACCTGGAGGAAACCCATGCAGACACAGGGAGAATGTGCAAATCCACTCAGACAGACAGTCACCCAAGCCGGGAATCGAAGCTGGGTCCTTGGTATTCTGAGGCAGCAGTACTATCCATGCCGATTGCTACTGCTTCCATAAACATTCTGCCTCTCCACCAGCGATGAACAGTAGCAACTGTGTGTACTGTCCACAAAAATGTGATGCAGCAACTCACTGAGGCTCCTTCAACAGCACCTTCCAAACAATACCACCTCGAAAGGTAAAGACAGCAGACACTTGGGAACATTGCCACCTGCAAGTTCTCCCTCAAGTCACTCAACATCCTGATAAGGAACTCGACTGGCCATTCTTTCACTGTCGCTGGGTCAAAATCCTGGAATCCCTTTCCAGGTGTACCTACACAGCACAGATTGGAAAGAAGATCGCTCATCAGCATTTTCTCAAGGAACATTAAGGATGTCGAATAAACACTGTCCTGGCTAGTGATACCCACATCCTATAAAAAAAACCCAAATTTGCCCACGGAGGAAATTTCAGACTATTATCTTGCCCTTTGGTCATGCAGAAACCCGAGAGAAAATGTCCTCAATAATTGAATAGGAAGAATCCTAACAACACCAGGTTAAAATTCTGAAAGACAAGGGAATGAAGGGTTATGGGGAGAAAGCGGGAAAGTGGAACTGATCCACTTCAGATCAGCCATGATCTTATTGAATGGCGGGGCAGGCTGGAAGGGCTAGATGGCCTCCTCCTGCTCCTATTTCTTATGTTCTGATGTTTAAGACCCAACGGTTTATTTGGAATCACGAGCTTTCGGAGCGCTCTCCTGATGAGCGAGCAGGTACTAGGCACTTTACAGCCTTCCAGTCTCAACACTGAATTCAATAACTCTCCCCCACCTCGGACCTCTATTTATTTTCATTCTATTTTATTTACCTTTCTACTGTTCTCTACCTTTTACTTCTTGATTCTTTCTTTATTCCCCCAACTTCATCCCCCTTCCCTGACCTTTTCTCCCCCCACTTCCCCGTCTCTACATTTTCCCTCTGTCCCATTGCCCCCCACCTCCGCACCATCCCCCCATTCTCCTCCCTCCACTGCACTGCATCCCCCTCTGCCCCCACCATCTCCACCTGTCACAACTTCCAGCTTCTCTACTGTTTAGCTATTCACACCCTTTATTCTCTCTGTGAACAGTTGTCAGCAATCTTTTCCCCCTGGTTTCCGTGGCTGTGACTCGTCTTTCATTCCCTCTTCCTGCAGCATAAAATATCACCCACTTTCTACGCTGCCTTTTAGCTTTGACAAAGGATTGTCTGGACTCGAGACATCAGCTCTTTTCCCTCCTTCCAGACCTGCTGAGATTTTCCAGCATTTTCTCTTTTGCTTTCAGGTTCCAGCATCGGCAGCAATCGGCTTTAATTCTTCCCATGCTCACCCCCAGCCCAACACCGGCATCTCCACAGCATGGCTCAATAATCAAAGAGTAAGGTCTGTTTTTGAGGAGGAAGCATGTTGCTTCTCAACTGAGAATGAACATGGTCAAATATCCAACGTCTCTCCAGAAGGATGAGGGATAGGAATGGACGCTGGGCAAAGAAACTGACCAAAGGTAGAGTCCAGAAGGCAGACTTTGTCAAATGTCTTTTTCCCAAGAGGGAAGAGTCATAAAAGTGTACAGCATGGAAACCAGGCCCTTCGGCCCAACTTGTCCATGCTGCCCTTTTTCTTATACACCTCTAAGCTAATTCCAATTGCCCTCATTTGGCCCATATCCCTCTCTACCTATCGTACCCATGTATCTGTCTAAATGCTTTTCAAAAGACAAAATTGTACCTGCCTCTACTACTGCCGCTGGCAGCTTTTTCTAGACACTCACCACCCTCTGTGTGAAAAAAATTGCCCCTCTGGACACTTTTGTATCTGTCCCCTCTCACCTTAAACCTATGCCCTCTAGTTTTAGACTCCCCTACCTTTGGGAAAAGATATTGACTGTCTCGCTGATCTGACACTTATTCTGTCATAGGCTTCGATAAGATCACCCCTCAGCTTTCTACACTCCGGAGAAAAAGGTCCCAGTCTATCCAGCCTCTCCTTATAACTCAAACCATCAAGTCCCAGTCACATCCCAGTAAATCTTTTCTGCACTCTTTCTAGTTTAATAATATCCTTTCTATAATAGGGTGACCAGAACTGTACACAGTATTCCAAGTGCAGCCTTACCAATTACTTGTACAACTTCAACAAGAGATCCCAACTCCTGTATTCAATGTTCTGACCGATGAAACCAAGCATGCCGAATGCCTTCTTCACCACTCTGTCCACCTGTGACTCCACTTTCAAGGAGCTATGAATATGAACAAGAAATTCAAAGAGGTGGAAGAAATGAGGAAGAAAGTTCCAAGATAGAAGAACATGATTGCTGATGGCAAGACTAATAGTGAAGGGATGTGTGCTTACATGGTCAATGTAGAGGATGCACTGGGCAATGGACCAGATTCCTCTCTCAGAATGGAGGAAGCTGTAGACAATTGAAATTCCACAGCCAAGTTTGTATCAAATGGGTTTGCCTCTTGATCATTGAGTTCAGTGCTAAGTTGGACAATGTCATTGCCTGATAAAAACAGGAAGGAAGGTGCTAGCTGAGCCAATATCAGTCAGATAACGACAAGATTATTTCTACTGGAACATCCACAGGTTAATTACTCCCTATGTCGCTACACTGTTGTGCCATGTAAAAATTCAACTCAGCGAAGAGATTCAATTAGATGAAAAGGTCACTGTTGTAATCAAGACTTCAGTGTAAAGGTCACATACTTAAGCCAGTTAGAATGTGTCAATGAATTGCTCCAAATGTACTTCTGTCTTTTGTGTTCTCCAATCTTGTCACTATCCATTTCCTTAGTTTTTAACTGATCCTCCAGCAACTCAACCACCAGTCAGTCTTCACTCAGTGTTCACAGTAAGAAGTCTCACAACACCAGGTTCGAGTCCAAAGGGGTTTATTTGGTAGCATGAGCTTTCAGAGTGCTGCCCCTTCATCAGGTGAGCAGGAAATTTGTCTCTCCTTTACTGTTCAAAAATTTATCTAACCTTGCCTTAAAAACATTCAATGAGGTAGCCTCAACTGCTTCACTGGGCAGAGAATTCCACAGATTCACAACCCTTTGTGTGAAGAAGTTCCTCCTTGAGTTAACATTGACCCATGGGAAGTAATGCAACTTGTTTGTAAAGCCCTGGTCTCTCTGTGAGGCTCCAGATCCACAGCAGAGTGAACAAAGAACAAAGAAAATTACAGCACAGGATCAGGCCCTTCGGCCCTCCAAACCTGCACCGACCATGCTGCCCAACTGAACTAAAACCCCTACCCTTCCGGGGACCACGTCCCTCTATTCCCATCCTATTCACGTATTTGTCAAAATACCCCCTAAAAGACACTGCTGTATCCGCTTCCACTATCTCCCCCGGCAACGAGTTCCAGACACCCACCATTTTCTGTGTAAAAAATCTGCATCGTACATCTCCTTTAAATCTTAAACCTGTGCCCCTCGGAATTGACTCCTCCGCCCTGGGAAAAAGATTCTGACTATCCACTCTGTCCACGCCTCTCACAATCTTGTAGACTTCGATCAGGTCGCCCTCCGTCATATGGTTGACTTTTAAATTCCCTCAGGAGATGGGGAATAAATGCTGGCCCAGCCAGTGATGTCCACATCTCAAGAACAGATGTGTTTCAGCTGCTGCGCTCCCTGAAATCTGGGAGCTCACCACAAGTCCGGAATCAAAGCAAAGACTGCTGTGACTGTGAAGCTACAATTCTGAGAGAACAATTAGGGAATTCCAGTGGGATGGGCTCACTGGCAGTTGAGGGGGGCGGGGGGGGGGGGGGGGGGGAGGTGCGGTCAGCAGGAGGAGATGCAACCAAACCAAGGGGCTTTACAAACAACCTGCATTACTTCCCATGGGTCAATGTTAACTTGAGGAGGAACTTCTTCACACAAAGGGTTGTGAATCTGTGGAATTCCCTGCCCAGTGAATCAGTTGAGACTCCCTCATTGAATGTTTTTAAGGCAAGGATAGATACATTTTTGAACAGTGAAGGAATTAAGGGTTGTGGTGAGCGGGTGGGTAAGTGGAGCTGAGTCCATGAAAAGATCAGCCATGGTCTTATTGAATGGCGGAGCAGGATCGAGGGGTCAGATGGCCTAATCCTGCTCCTAGTTCTTATGGTCTTATAAGCAGCTAGATGATTGGCACAACAGCCAGAGGGCACATGAGTAAATACTTTATCTCATGGCTAGCTCAGAGAATCGTAGAATCTCTACAGTGCAGAAAGAAGTCATTTGGCCCGTTGAGCCTGCACCAACAACAATCCCACTCAGGTTCTATCCCTGTAATCCCATATATTTATCCTGCTAATTCCCTTGGACAAGAGGCAATTTGGCATGACCAATCCACCTAACCTGTGCAGCTTTGGACTGTGGGAGGAAACTGGAGCACCTGGAGAAAACCCACACAGACATGAGGAGAAGGTGAAAACTCCACAGACAGCGACTTGAGGCTGGAATTGAACCTGGGTCCCTGGAACTGTGAGGCAGCGGTGCTAACCACTGTGCTGCCCTGCTGTTGTGAGCTGGATTGGTCTGCCTGAAGGGATGGTGGAATCAGACAGGTACTCGAAGGGAAAAGGTTGAACAGATTTACATGTTGGAAGAGCATCAACTGGTTTGCTCTACCCATTGGCCAATGTCACTGGCTCAATTGGCTATACGGCCCCCGTTGGTGCTGTTTCATTTTTAAATGATTTTAAACCCAATTTACAGCAACTGGTGGAAGCATGTGCTATTGGAGCAGAGTCAACTACCAGATCAATCAAGCTTGAGCAAGGTGGTTTGGTGGTAGAATTCTTGCCTGCCACATGGGAGGCCCAGGTTCGATTCCTCACCAATACAAAGCTGCTTCTTTAGAGCAGCACAGTGGGTTAGCACGGCTGCCTCAGCTGGGTTCAATTCCCAGCTTGGGTCACTGCCTGTGTGGAGTCTGCACATTCTCCCCATGTCTGAGTGGGTTTCCTCCGGGTGCTCCAGTTTCCTCCCACAGTCCGAAGGACGTGCTGAGTAGTTGTATTGGCCGTTCTAAGTTCTTCCTCAGTGTCTGAACAGTCATTAGAGTGTGGCAATTAGGGGATTTTCACAGTAACTTCACCACAGTGTTAATGCAAGCCTACTTGTGACACTAATTTAAAAAAAACTTACACTTAAAAGTATTTTTCTCCTCATCCAACAGTCTCCTGCATGCTGAGCTGGTCTGTTAATTTCTTCCTTTCTCTTGAGGAATATTGAAGTTCCACCATTGCACGAGTGATTGATTTCCCAAAGTACCCACTTCACTGCAAGGGGCTTTGGAACACCCGAAAATCAGCTGCTGTATCCAGGTCAGTTAGTTTCCTTTCTTCAAACTCTGCTTTGCTCACAGAATTCCTCATTATCAGAGCCCTGTGAGCGCGTGCACTATTTTTGTCTCATTATATTTTTTCTTTGTCAGTGCCTTAAATGTGCACCTTCTTATTTCTGCTCGATTGGTAAGATAGACAAAGAAAAATCCATCACTTATTGCAACCCTTCCTAATCTCAGAGATTAATTCAACCTCTTCATTTGAAGAATAAAAACCTGCACTCATTACTGCAACACCGCTCTATCCTGGTATTATCCCAGTGAATTCACAATGTAACTTTCCTACTGCTCTGATGTGCTACTTATAATTGACATCGCAGTGGTAGCAGGATGATTACTCTGCTCGCTGCTGAGATAGAAATTGCACTCACTCCTCTCCTGCTCATTGCCCCTTTGCCTGTATATTCTTGGGGAGCAAGTGAGTGTTGGGGATAGGCAGAGCTACTGATTGGAGGTGATTGCCAGATAAGCCCGAACCTTATTAAATGGTGGAGCAGGCTCGAGGGGCTGAATGGCCTCCTCTTGCCTTTGTGTTCAATTGTGGCCCTGCCCTATATCCATGTTACCCTTACAAATTAAACAATGTCTTTCATAGGATGTGGGTGTTGCTGGTGAAGCCAGCATCTTATTTATTCATTCATGGGACATGGATGTCGCTGGCTAGGCCTGCATTTATTACCCATCCCTAGTTGCCTCAGGGCAGCTGAGAGTCAACCACATTGCTGTGGGTCTGGAGTTCCATGTGGGCCAGACCAGGTAAGGACAGCAGATTTCCTTCCCTTAAAGGGATGTGAATGAACCAGATAGGTTTTAGAATCTACAGTGCAGAAGGAGGCCATTTGGCCCATCGAGCCTGCACTGACAATAATCCCACCCAAATACTATCCTATCCCTCTAACCCCAATATTTACGCTCCTGATCCCCCGACACTAAGGGGCAATTTAGCATGACCAGTCAACCTAACCCGCACATCTTTGGACCGTGGGAGGAAAGCGGAGCACCCGGAGGAAACCCATACAGACACGGGGAGAATGTGCAAACTCCACACAATGACCTGAGGCCAGAATTGAACCCTGGTCCCTGGCATTGTGAGGTAGCAGTGCTAACCACTGTGCCACCGTGCTATCCAGTCCTCTCAAGGGCAGTTGAGAGTCAACCCCATTGATGTGATTCTGGAGATCAGAGCATCTCTCATCATAAACTTAAGTTTTCCAACAATTGACAATGATTTTATGATCATCACTGGATTCCTATTTCCAGGTATTTTTTATTGAATTCAAATTCCACCATCTGCCGTGGTGGGATTTGAACCCAGGTTCCCAGAACATTAGCTAAGTTTCTGGATCAATGGTCTACCAATATTACCACTAAGCCATCACCTCCCCATGTGTTGCTCATTCTGAATTGCCCTTGAACTGAATGGCTTGCTGGGCCATTCCAGAGGCAGTTAAGAATCAACCACTTTGATGTGGGCTTACAGTCACATGCAGGCCACAGCAGGTCTGATAATAGAGAAGGCATACTGGGGCACTTGGTTTTATCAGTCATGGCATTAACTATTGTCAATTGTTGGAAAAACCCATCTGGTTCACCAATGTCCTTCAGAGTTCAGGAGGATGGAAGGGGAATCTTATTGAAACAGACAGCATACTGCGAGGCCTAGGTGGAGTGGATGTTCCCACTAGTAGGAAAAACTAGAACCCGAGGGCACAACCTCAGGCTAAAGGGACGATCCTTTAAAACTGAGATGAGGAGGAATTTCTTCAGCCAGAGAGTGGGGAATCTGTGGAACTCTTTGCTGCAGAAGGCTGTGGAGGCCGGGTCATTGAGTGTCTTTAAGACAGAGATAGATAGGTTCTTGATTAATAAGGGGATCAGGGGTTATGGGGAAAAGGCAGGAGAATGGGGTAGAGAAAAATATCAGCCACGATTGAATGGCAGAGCAGATTCAGTGGATCAAATGGCCTAATTCTGCTCCTATGTCTAATGGAAGGAAATCTGCTGTCCTTACCCAGTCTGGCCTACATTTGACTCCAGAGCCACAGCAATGTGGTTGACTCCCAATTGCCCTCGGGCAACTAGAGATGGGCAATAAATGCTGGCCCCACAGCGATGCCCATGTCCCACGAATGAATAAAAAAATTCCCACACTGCCACTATCTCCATCATAAACCAACTGTTGCCCAATAAAGTGTCACACACGTTCCTCATGAACTCATTCCTTTCACATTCAACCAAGGCCTGTGTTACTCGTTATTTGACTACCTGTTTTGTCACTTGGAACTTGTTTCTTTCCCTTATTTCTACTTGCACAACATCATTATTTCAGACTTTCCTGCATTTTGTTCCATTCCTCTGTGTTAGACTTGGTGTGCACTGCCAGGCACCCTGAGCTTCCCTTGGTCCATCGCACTAAAGATCACGATGGGTGTTTGCAGCAGGAGGGAAGTACCTCATGTTAAAAGGGGTGGATGTAATACAGGAGAGTGACGTCTGAGAGGACAAAGTGGCAGAGTGCCTCGCGCCTCCGGGCCAGAGTCTAACAGTCAATCTGGTGTTTTGTCTCATTTTTGGTTTCTGTGCCAGTCGGCAGGAAGTTTCCTGGACTGCTCCACATCAGTCAATGTTTCCCGAGCTCCGGCTGGGATCTCAGTCACACATTCCAATGTGAGGATCACCGGTTTCTAACTAACCCGACTGGCTGCTTGACCCACATCACATTGGAGGACGTCCATCAACATACCTTCTCATTCTACTCAGACATCAGGGAAAAAAAAATGCTTTGCACCAAGGGGGAGGAAAATATTACAAATTTGGTTAATTCTATTAGGAAAAAGTGATGGGGAAAAACCACATTCCTCCGGCTCCAAGAACTGCGAGAGATTCAACCAACATCTCTCTGTGTCTGAGGGAGCAGCCATTGAGGATGCAGGTTTGAGCAGGACAATGGAGAACGGCCATGAAAAGGTTTCTTCATTGATGGCCTTGGCCTCATGGTCCCTGTTGGAGCTCTCAAGGTTCTCCATTCTTCAAACTGTCTCTGGTATCAAGTTAAACACAGTGGATGTCCCAAAACACTTGCAGGTCCAGGTTCATGGATCTTTAAACTGCCACAAACGGATGCAGAAAATAATCAAGGCAGCTCAGAACGGAATACTGGCCTTTATCGAACCATAGAATCCCTACAGTGCAGGAGGAGGCCATTCGGCCCATTCAGTCTGCACCAGCTAAAATCCCGTCCAGGCCCTAGTCCCATTGCCCTGCTATCCCCCTGACACTCAGGTTAATTTAGAACAGCCTATCAACCTAACCCGTACATCTTTGGGAGAAAAGCCACGCAGACACAGGGGAGAACGTGCAGACTCCGCACAGGCAGTGATCCGAGACCGGGAATCGAACCCGAGTCCCCGGCGCTGTGAGGCAGCAGTGCTAATCATTGTGCCAATGTGCTGCCTCGGACCAGAGTATAAATGACGCAGAAGTGGCACAGTGGTTACCACTGCTGCCTCACAGTACCAGGGAGATGGGTTCGATTACCAGCCTCGGGTCACTGTCTGTGAAGAGTCTGCACATTCTCCCCATGTCTGCATGGGTTTCCTCCAGTTTCCTCCCACAAATCTGAACCATTTGTTGGTTAGTTGCATTGGTCATGTTAAATTCTCCCTCAATGTACCCAAACAGGCGCCAGAGTGTGGTGACTGGGGGATTGTCACAGTAACTTCATTGCCGTGTTAATCTAAACCGACTTGTTACACCAACAAAATATGTTGCAGTTGCACAGAACCCTGGTTAGCCCCCATTTGCAGTCACTGTGAGCAGAGGTGGGTACCACTCCTTCGGGAGGATATATTGGCCTTGGGGGAAGTACAGCATTGGTTTACGATAACAATGCCCAGACTTCAGGTTATGAGGAGAGATTATATAAATTAGACCTGCTTTCTCCATAAGTTAAGGGGTTGAGGGGTGATCTGATCAAAGTCTTCAAGATACTAACAGGAAAAGACAGGGTAGATAAAGAGAAACTATTTCCCATGTTGGAGATTCCAGATCTAGAGCAGCATTGGCTAAAAATTAGGGCCAGGCCACTCAGGAGTGATGTTAGGGAGCACTTACATAGAAACATAGAAGGTAGGAGCAGGAGGAGGCCATTTGGCCCTTCGAGTCTGCTCCGACCATCCAACTCAATAACCTCATTCTGCTTTCTCCCCACAAAGAATGGTGGATGTTTGGAAGTCACTTCCACAAACAGCAGTTGACGCTAGGTTAGCTGCTTATTTGAAATCTGAGACAGATAATTTTTTGTTAGTCACAGAATCCATGCAAGACAGATTCAGCCCATTGAGTCAGCACTGACTCTCTGACTCAGCCCCAGCTCACCTGCCCCTCAGAAACTCCACGCATTTACCCCGCTCATCCCCTGAACATCTTGAGAAATGATGGGGCAATCAACCTAACCCGCACATCTTTAGAGTATGGGAACAAACCAGAACATCTAAAGGAAACCCACGCAGATATGGGGAGAATGTGCAGACTCCACACAGACAGTTTGTTCAGGTTTCAATCCGGGATCCTGGTGCTGTGAGGCAGTGGTACAAACCACTGTGCCAATTTTTACAACAAAGGTGTTCAGGGCCAAAAGGCAGGTAAATGGGGTAAAACCACAGATCAGGCTTGATTTCACTAAGTGGTGGAACAGGCTCGGGAGGTTGAATAGCCTCCTCCTGGTCCTATATCTCCAAGAACAAAGAACAATCCAGCACAGGAACAGGCCCTTCAGCCCTCCAAGCCTGTACCGCTCATGAGCCCAACCAGACCATTTGTTTGTATGCGTTGGTTTGATTCCCTTTGTGAAAGCAAATATTTCTGACCATTTCAAAACCTCATCATTCCTCACACACACACTCGCCTGTCCAAAATGTTCAGCCAGTGCCAGGTCTAACCCCTTCCCTAATACCACAACACATGTAATCTGGTGCAATGCCTTCCCTTACCTCCAGCCTCCTTGTTTGGGATCTGGTCTTCACGGGTTCAAGGGGCAATGTTGGCAGAGAAGGTGACCATGCTGCCCATCAGGACTGAGCCAGCTCTTTTGAACATCGATCCCGGTTCCTTCTGCTTCCAGTTCTTTTCCCCGTATCCCCAAAATCCTTTTCCACTTGGGGGTGTTGGCCTATTCTCTTTCACCTCTGGATCCGATTCCAGCTCCATGCGGTAGCAAGTTCCACATTCTCATCACTCTTCTTCCCAGTTCCCTCATGCAGGATTTGAGGTTGTTCTCTCCATCGATGACCTCTCACTGTGTCCTTCCCCACAAGACAGAACATTCCCTCAGTTCCACTTGTATCAATTGGGTCATCCCATCACCCTTCATTTTTCAACAGAAGAGGAGGCTAGCCTGTCAATCCATTCCTGCCTTTTTTTTTAATGGCCAGGCTTTTCTGTTCTCACCTTTGTCAATCTTCTCTGTACCTTTTCCAGTGTCTCCATATCCCTGTTACAGCAGCAAGAAACAAGGCCTTCATTAGTGTGGGTTTCTATGAGAGGCTTTATTCAACTCATTTCAAGATGTCTGCCCCCAAAGGCAGACTCAGGACACAGTCACATGACTACGGGAAGCTGGAGGTATCAATCAGACTGATTACATTTCAAAACCCAATTAGCAGTGACCAGAACTGAATTCCACACCATGGGTTCAGCCTAATCAAAGTTCAACACAAGGTGGAGCATAAACTCTGATTGTTTTTCAGTCAATCTCACGAGAAATAAACTCCAGTGTCTGTGTGTTTGGGAGGTGGTGTGTGTGTGTGAGTGTGTGTGTGTATGCATTGGGGGGGTGATGTGTGGGTGCATTTGTGTGGGTGCATGTGTATGTGTGTATGTAGGTGCGTGTCTATGCGTGTGTGTGCATGTGTATGCCTGTGTGTGTGTGTGTGTGTGTGTGTGTATGTAGGTGTGTGTCTATGCCTGTGGGTGTACGTGTGTGTGTGTGTGTGTGTGTCTTTAATGGTCTTGCTAACCTGTTGACTAATATATATATAGTGCAGTAGGAGACCATTCAGCCCATCGAGCCTGCACCAACAACAGTCCCACCAAGGCCCTATCCCCCATAATCACACGTATTTACCTTGTTAATCCCCCCTGACACAAAGGGGCAATTTAGCACGGCTAATCCACATAACCGGCACATCTCTGGATTATGGGAGGAAATCACAGCACCCAGAGGAAACCCATGCAGACACGGGGAGAACGTGCAGACTCTGCACAGACAGTGACCCGAAGCCGGAATTGATCCTGGATCCCTGGTGTTATGAGGCAGCAGCGCTAACCACTGTGCCATTGGGACACCCATCGAGCCTATTCACCATCGAGTTCTCTGGGGCATGGGTTGTCCGCGCACACAGAAAGCCACCAACTCCCTCCAGACTGCTCGTGGAGGACGAGTGAGTGAAATGGGGGATAGCTGATGGAGGGACATCGAGAAGGGTTGTCGCAGCGCAAGTTTTCAAAATAGACTGCTGATAATGAGTGAGGATCTAATTATGACGAGGCATTTCAAGAGCAGGATAGAACCCAGAGATCCACACTGCAACATCAGCGAAAGGAAAAACATATTTCAGTCATTGCCCTTTCCGTATAACAATGTCAAACTCTCCTGTAGAACAATTTTGTATTCTTAAATAAAGCTTAATTATATCCTCCGCGTTGCTCTTTTTTTTATCATTTCATTGCTAACAGTGAGATAATTATTATCTCTGGGCATCGGAAACTTCTGCAAGGTCTAATTCCCAAGCTGACAGTTCAACATTGGTTCATTAAATCAAACCAGTAACTCGGGTCCTTTTGGCTATCCTGAAAGTCCACTGGAAACTATAAGTTACAAAATAAGGAAATCAGTTTCTCAGCACTGTTGGCGTGACTAATTTATTCAGGTCTGAAACTCAATTCTGGTCCAGGCGCATTGTTATCAATATTGGAAACGAGGTTCTGTTCGTTCTTTTTTTTATTCATTGGTGGGGCATGGGTGTCACTGGCTGGCCAGCATTTATTGCCCATTCCAAGTTGCCTGAGGGCAATTAAGAGTTAACCGCGTCACTGTGACTCTGGAGTTACACGTAGGCCAGTCCAGGTAAGGGTGGCAGATTTCTTTCCCTTTAGCACACGAGTGAACCAGATGGGTTTTTCCAACAATCGACAATGGTTTCATCAGCAGATCTTCAATTCCAGATCTTTTGTTTTTTATTGAATTCCAATTCCACCATCTGCCGTGCTGGGATTCGAACCCCAGGTCCCCAGAGCATGAGCTGGGTTTCTGGGTCAATAGCCTGGCCATCGCCTCCCCCTGTCAAAGAATTGGAGTAAGTCTTTGAGGAGCTGAGGAGAAAACCATCCTCATCATCAGTCTTTCACCACATGATAAGGGTCACGGCACTTGGAAATAACACATCACATTCAACATCTCCTGGGCTGTGCGGCTTTTTAAAAAAATGTATTCATTCTCGGGATGTGGTCATCACTGGCAAGACAAAGTCATCATTTGTCCCTACTTGCCCTTGAGAAGATGCTGGTGAACTACTTTCTTGAACTGCTGCGGTCTATATCATAAAATAGAATCATAGAAACCCTGCAGTGCAGAAGGAGACCATTCAACCCATCGAGTCTGTACTGACCACAATCCCACCCAAGCCCTATTCCCATAACTCCATCAATACATCCGTTCCAGGTTTATGAGTCAGTGACATAGAACATTACAGCGCAGTACAGGCCCTTCGGCCCTCGATGTTGCACCGACCAGTGGAACCAATCTAATGACCCTCTAACCTAAACTATTCCAAAGTTATCCATATGCCTATCCACTGACGATTTGAACGCCCTTAAAGTTGGCAAGTCCACAACTGCTGCAAGCAGGGCATTCCACGCCCCTACTACCCTCTGAGTAAAGAATCTACCTCTGACATCCGTCCTATAATCATCTCCCCTCAATTTAAAGCTATGTCCCCTCGTGTTAGCCATCACCGTCCGAGGTAAAAGGCTCTCACTGTCCACCCTATCTAACCCTCTGATCATCTTGTATGACGGTGAGGGAAATAGCAGGATGGTGAGTGGATTGGAACGGAAATTGCAGGTGATGTTGTTCCCATGTACCTGTTGCCCCTTGTTCTACTAGATGGTCATGGTTTCGGAAGGTGCTGCCTAAGGAGCTGCAGTGAGTTGCTGCAGTGTATCTTCTGGATGGTACACACAGCTACCACTGTGTATCAGTGGCAGAGAGAGTGGATGTTTCAGGTGGTGGAGACAGAACTATGTAAATGGAAGTCACAAGATAGCACAAACAAAGTCAGGCTTCACTTTTTCTCAAAATGACTGTCAACTTTTTAAAAATGATGATCCTTTCATGGGATGTGGGTGTTTCTGGCTGGTCCAGTGTTCATGGCCCACCTCTAATTGCCCTTGAGAAGGCAATGGCACGCTGCCTTTTTGAACCACTGCAGTCCATGAGGAGCAGTTATACCCACAATGCGACACAAATCTTTTAAACAATGGCATGAATTATTTAGAAAACAAATGTTTCTGTTCCTTCCAGAAACAGCTGGAAAGAAGCCCACCTTGGAACTGGTGGAGGTTTGTGTAGAATGGAACAGAATAAGATATTCAAGGGGAAATAATCTTCTTGTGTAATTCTTTTTGGAACTCTTAGCGCAACAGAGGATTCTACTCAGAGGCTAAGCCTTTACAATATTGACCATTTCTGCCACTTTGTACTGATCAGTAACATCTCCAAATACATGAACAGGATGGGAACAGAGGGATACAGCACCCGGAAAGGTAGGGGGTTTTAGTTCAGTCGGGCAGCATGGTCGGTGCAGACTTGGAGGGCCGAAGGGCCTGTTCCTGTGCTATCTCTTTATCTCTCAATGATTACACTGAAGACCCACCCACAAGATTACCAAAACTGGTCACTTCCCTTCATCACAAATCTCAAACATGTTCCTCCAGCTGGTGTGGACATTTGTTAGGACAGTGAAGATGAGGTGAGTGGTCAGAGCCTGATTGGGACAAGGGCTTGCATCATAGAATAATAGTGCAGAACGAGGCCATTCGGCCTGTACCGACAACTATCCCAACAAGGCCCTGCCTCGTAACCTCACGTGTTTACCCTGCTAATATCCCTGGCACCAGGGTCAATTTTAGCACAGCCAATCAACCTACCCTGCACACCTTTGGACTGTGGGAGGAAAGCGGAGCACCCGGAGGAAACCCGCGCAGACACGGGGAGAATGTGCAAACTCCACACAGACAGCGACCCAACTAAACCTGGGTCCCTGGCACTGTGAGGCAGTAATGCTAATCACTATGCCACCGTGTCATGCGTAAACACATCAAAGGTGTTTCGATAACACATTGTGTTGTATACTAGGAGAATCTATGCGTTAACAGTCCCAGAAGCAATGTTTGAGTCAGTGGGGAAGGAAGAGTCAGTTACTGCACATTCTGCTTCAGAGAGGAGGTCGTGACCAAGGGAAGGAAAGCAGAAGGCTGAGATGTGGAAGGGTGTCAGGATGGAGTGCCCTGTTTGGGAAAGGAGGACTGAGAGGGTGGACTATGTGCTGGTAGTGGGGATTACCACTGACGGTGGTGGTTAAGGCAGAAGGTGGTCTCTTGCCCAGCCTACAGGCTGCTTGGCTGGAAGGTTAGAACAAAGGAGGTTCCAATCGTGGATCTGAGGAAGAAGCAAAGTCTGAGGGATGGATATACGATGGTCCCATTTGAAGGCTTACCAATCACAGTTGGGAAGTATCCTGAGTGGAGTTATGGAGACTTTGGAAGTTCTCATGGTGCCTTTGTGAAAGCTGATCTGACAGAGAAAAAGACGGAAGTGAATGAAGAAATTCTTATCTGTACTTTCAGATCACTCTGTGGCCTTGCCACTCCATCTCTCTATTGTCTTTTCCAACCACACCCTCCAAAACCTCTGCACTGCTCCGATTCTGGCCTCTAGAGCATCCCCACTTCTAATCTCTCCACCATTAGCAACCATACCCTCAGCTGTGTAGGTTCAAAGTCAAGGAACTCCCTCCATGAAACCTCTGCCTCTTTAGCGCTCTCTCTTTCTTTAAGATGCTCCTTAAAGCCAACTTCTTGGACCAAACTTTTCTGGTTTGTTATTCATTCTTGGGTCATGGGTGTCACTGGCTGACCCTTGAGAAGGTGGTGGTGAGCTGCCTTCTCGAGATGCTGATACAACTGAGTGGCTGGCTCAGCCATTTCAGAGGGCAGTTGAGAGTCAACCATATTGCTGTGGCTCTGGAGATTTCCTTCCCTAAACGAACGTTAGTGAACCAGATGGTTTTACCGACAATCGCCAATGGTTTCATGGTCAATTCCAGATTTTTTTAAATTGAACTCAAATTCCAACAGCTGCCATGGCTGGACTCGAACCTGGGTCTTACTATCTCACTGTGGCCCAATGTCCACTTGTGTTTGATAACTTGATGACTCTTCTGTCAAGTGTCTCGAGACATTTTACGCAATGAAAGGTGCTATCTAAGTGCAGTCACTGAAGTATAATTATGGGCACTTGCTCAAACTCTCAGGGAGAGCATCAACCTGTGGAGATATCCCACTTTTCCGCACTTTCCCAGGCTTAATCACAAAACTCATGATGGAAGTGCGCGGTCTCCCTTCCAGAGGTATGGTAAGGTGCAGGAACAGGCCATTCTGCCCCTCAATAAGACAATGGATGAGCTTCTTACCATCTTAGAATGCCTGCAGTGCAGAAACATAGAAATAGGAGCAGAAGTAGGCCATTTGGCCCTTTAAGCCTGCACCACCATTCAATATAATCATGGTTGTTCACGCACTTTCAGTATCCCACTCCTGCTTTCTCTCCATACCCCCTGATCCCGTTAGCCACAAGGCTCATGTCCAGCTCCCTCTTGAACAGTTTAGATCGGAGTTGAGGAGGAACTTCTTCACTCAAAGGGTGGTGAATCTCTGGAATTCTCTGCCCGTTGAAGTGGTGGAGGCTGCCTCGCTGAATATATTTAAGTCACGGGTAGATAGGTTTTTGATGGAGAAGGGAATGAAGGGTCATGGGGAGAGGGCAGGAATGTGGAACTGATCCACTTCAGATCAGCCATGATCTTATTGAATGGCGGGGCAGGCTCGAAGGGCTAGATGGCCTACTCCTGCTCCTATTTCTTATGTTCTTAAACCTCCACAGATCACTGGTCCAGTAATAAGGGCAAGAGCGTTTACGTTGCTATGCTGTCACAAAGTGGTGCATGCTCCACTTCTAAGTGAGAGCAGCACTTTTAAATTGGGGGAAGAGTAGGGCATTTTTCTCAAGTATATACAAGAATCAGTTTCCACCGGTATGGGGGGGTGGGGTCTGTGTTTGGTGATCCATGGGTTGTGTGAAGAGACCAATGTTAACGAAAGACTGGTTACAGATTCCCCCCCTTGACACAAGTGAACCATTGGCCGGTTGGCCCCTTTTCACTGACCATTGGAAGCTTAGCTCCAACTTCCCAGTGTGGGCAGCACGGTGACACAGTGGTTCGCACTGCTGCCTCGCAGCGCCAGGGACCCGGGTTCAATTGCGGGTGACTGTCTGTCTGGAGTTTGCACATTCTCCCCGTGTCTGCGTGGGTTTCCTTCCGGGTGCTCCGGTTTCCTCCCACACTCCAAAGAGGTGGATTGACCATGATAAATTGCCCCGAGTGTCAGGGGGATTAGCAAGGGGGTGAATAATTGGGCTTATTTATGAGGTTATGGAGATAGGGCGTGGGTGGGAATGTGGTCGGTGCGGTCTCGATGGGCCGAATGGTCTCCTTTTGCACGACAGGGATTCGAAGGATTCCATGAAAACATGAGAAGAGTTGTTTAGTGTTCCCCGGGTTCTGGAAGATGACAAGCAGATCATCTGGGTTCCTGCCCGTGAAACTCAGCTGCACCCTGAGGCGGTGGAAGCTGAGGGGTCATATCCAGTGGATTGAAACAAGGCTGTGGCCAGATTGGCAGAAGGGAACCAACAGCACCGTGGGCACAGTGAGCTCGCAGGCTGCTGTGCAATTTTGGTTCCCCTGCACTGAATGCCTTCTGCATATTAAACGCCGAGATTTCTCTCTGCTGCCTTGGCTAATGACGCCTGCTGACAGGCAGATTGCGTTCCAAAAATATATTTATTTTTACAGTGTGGAGTGGGACCACACGTCCCTGTTTCAGCAGAACCTGAACAATTCTGCCTGGCGCTGACAGAAATAACATGATGTTCTTTCTCCTTTCAAAATCCTCCTGCAAATCCAGAACCTTCTAATCTGCTGGATGTGTCACCGCCTTATCATAGAATCCCTGCAGTGCAGAAAGAGGCCATTCAGCCCATCGGGCCTGCACCAACTACAATCCCATTCAAGCCCTCTCTCCATAACCCCATGTCTAGACCTTGCTCAAAGCCCTGACAGTAAGGGGCAATTTAGCGTGGCCAACCCACCTAACTCGCACGTCTTTGGGATGTGGGAGGAAGCCAGAGCATCCAGACAGACACAGGGAGAACATGCAAACTCTGCACACATAGCAAACCAAGCCAGGAATCGGACCCGGATCCCTGGAGCCTTGAGGCAGCAGTGCTAATCCACTGTGCCGCCCAGTGCCACATCTTGGTCACAGGCCAGGTGGGATATTCCTACATCCTCCTGTTCTCCAGCGTGGAATGAAATGGCCCCCCCCCACCCCCGAGGGTCTCGGTAATCACAGCAGAGGGGATTCTCCAGTTGAATCGTGGAAGGGGCCTTTCGGGAAGGACTTTCCGTGGCACCATGAGACCAAGTGTGGCAAAGAGAGAGGAACCTTGAGGTGCCCAAGGTGACAGGGAAGGATTGATAATGTAGAGATGGGCAGTGTGACACGTGTATATATTGTACGTTGGGGTTTGAAATGGGGACTACCCCTTTAAGGGTGTGGATCAGGTGACCCTGGGGGGGGTCATTAGCCCCTCCCAGTGTGGGACTCAGTTGAGCAGGCTGAGATCTGACTGTGGAACAGTGGACACCTCTGATAAAGAGTGTTCACACTACCAAGCCTGCCTCATGATGCCTTCTACACCCCTGGTCCACAGGGGCACGTGGAACAGAGAGGATGTTCCCTCTTGTGGGGCAATCGAGAACAAGAGGTTTTAGGATAAAAGTAACAGATTTCGAACGGAGATGGGGAGACATTACCATGAGCCTGTGAAATTCACTATCCCAGAACATGGGGTGGTGAATTTCACTAAACCAGCCTCCCATCCATTGACTCTGTCCACACTTCCCACTGCCTCAGGAAAGCAGCCAGCATCATCAAGGACCCCCACTCAAGAGCAGCTTCTTCCCTGCTGCCGTTAGGCTTTTGAATGGACCTACCTCGCGTTAAGTTGATCTTTCTCTGCACCCTAGCTGTGACTGTAACATTACATTCTGCACTCTCTCCTTTCCTTCTCTATGAATGGTATGCTTTGTCTGTATAGCATGCAAGAGACAATACTTTTCACTGGGTGTTAATACACGTTACAATAATAAATCAGATCAAATCAAAATCAAATCAAATGATGGATGCCGAGACATTGAGTAAATGTAATGAAGAGGCGGTTCGATTTTTAATGAGCGAGGGTTTTAAGAGCTGTAGTGAACGGTGAGGAAAGTGGAGTTTAGGTTGAGATGAGACCAGCTATGATCATATTAAACGGTGGAGCAGTCTCAAGGGGCTGAATCTTCAGGATGGTGCCAGCCTGTGGCAACTTCTTGTCAGCTGTCCCCAGCATCCCCTCAAACTCAATCTTTTACTCTCATTTTATGCCCTTAAAACTGTACTCCAAATCCTTGAAACTGCCGAATAATGCCAACAATATATCCTACATCCTCTCCTTTTCTTCTCCCCTACGTACTCGATAAGCAGTGTGTTTTGTCTGTACAGCGCACAAGAAACAATACTTTCCTCTGGATCCCAGTACGTGGGACAATAAATCAAATCAATCCAATGATCTGCCGATTCCTGATTCTAGTTCTTATGATTCTTCTGTTCTAATTCTTCAAGATTCTCAGTCCTGATTTAAAATTTCTTCACGACCTTACCCCCTCCCTATCTTTGTACAGCCATCCGAGGTGAATCCAATACTCGCCTGTCACGCACCCCCCCGATTTCCTTCGCTGCATCACTGGAGGCTGTGTCTCAAGCCATCTCACTCCGAAACACTGGAATTCCCTCTCTGAACCTCCACGCAGTTCCACCATCTACCTCCCACATTCAGGCTGAGGACCAGGTCCAGAGGAAGAGGTTGGTCTTTAAGTGGGGCTCTGAGAGGTCTTCGAAAGGTTTTCTAGATTCATGTGTGGGACATGGGCTTCACTGGCTGGTCAGCATTTATTGCCCATCCCTAGTTACCAATCCTCTTGGAGGGCACTCAAAAGTCAACCACATTGAACAGTAGCAGAGTGGTTAGCACTGCTGCCTCACAACTCCAGGGACCTGGGTTCGATTCCCAGCTTGGGGTAACTGTCTGTGTGGAGTTTGCATGTTCTCCCCGTGTCTGTATGGGTTTCCTCCAGGTGCTCCGGTTTCCTCCCACACTCCAAAAATATGCAGGTTCGGTGCATTAGCCATGACAAATTGCCCCTTAGTATCTTGTGGTGCATAGATTAGAGGGATTAATGGAGAAAATATGTGGGGTTACAGGGATCGGGTCTGGGTGGGATAGTGGCCGGTGCAGACTCAATGGGCCGAATGGCCTCCTTCTGCATTGCAGGAATTCGATAATTTTGATGGCTCTAGAGTCATGTGTAGGTCAGACTGGGTAAGAACGGCAGATTTCCTTCCATCAGGGACAATTAGTGAAGTGTTTGGGTTTTTCCGACAATCAGTAACATTTGCATGGCCATCAGCAGATTCTTAATGAAATATTTGTTTTAATTGAATTCAAATTCCACCAGAAGCTGTGGTGGAATTCGAAGCCAGGTCCCCACGGTACTGGCTGAGTTTCTGGATTAATCTTCTAACGATAATACCACGAGGCCATCGCCTCTCCCTAAATGGGAGCAGGCATTTCAGTTCCAAAGGTAAATTGTTGAGCGAGGCAGAGGAATTTATTTTTCTCACAACGCACTGAACAACATGGTTTATGGGCTGCTTTGTTTTGGGAGCAGTTGCCTTTCTTTTTGATTTTGGTTCACAGCGTACAAGCCTTTTGTCATTTTTAAGACATTCAGGGACTCGAGATAAAGAATTGATGCAGCAATTTGCAATGACGTTATGGAGCCTGTACGTGCAGAGGGTTTTAAATGCTGCTGCTGTCCTGGTGCCTCCCGAACAGTGGGACAGAAGGATGACAATGTGTCTGACCGCTCCCTTTGTGTTTCAATTCCTGTCATTGATGGAAACAAATTGTGCACAACACCAGCCCATGAGTAACACAACAACGGTGAGCTCTGGCTGCTTCTGGTGTCAGGGACACCATTCTGTGCTTGCTTTAGACCATAAGATATCAGAGAAGAATCAGGCCATTTGGCCCACTGAGTCTGCCCCACCATTCAACCCTGGCTCAACCCCGTTTTCCCACCTTTTCTCCATAACCTTTGATCGCCTTACCAATCAAAAACCTATTTGTCTCTGTCTTAAAGACACTCAATAGCTTGGTCTCCACAGACCTCTGTGGCAAAGAGTTCTCCAGATTCACCACCCTCTGGCTGAAGAAATTCCTCCCTATCTCACTTCCTAAGGGCTGTCCTTCAGTTTGATTTGATTTGCTTTATTATTGTCACAGGTATTAACAGTGAAAAGTATTGTTTCTTGCTCCCTATACAGTCAAAGCATACCATTCATAGAGAAAGGAAGGCGAGGGTGCAGAATGTAGTGTCACAGTCATAGCTAGGATGTAGAGAAATATGAACTTAATGCAAGGTAGGTCCATTCAAAAGTCTGACAGCAGTAGGGAAGAAGCTGTTCGAGTCGGTTGGTACGTGACCTCAGTCTTTTGTATCTTTTTCCTGAAGGAAGAAGGCGGAAGAGAGAATGTCCGGGGTGCGTGGGGTCCTTAATTATTCTGGCTGCTTTCCCGAGGCAGCGGGAAGTGTAGACAGAGTCAATGGATGGGAGGCTGGTTTACACGATGGATTGGGCTACATTCACGACCCCTTGTAGATTGGGGACAATGAAATCATTCCAACAAGACACAAATAGCAAAGTGGGGTTCGTTTCTTTCCACTTGAGTGACAAAGTCTTCCTTGCTCTGTGACGAATCTTCAATTTTATAACGGAGAATGTGTTTCGCATTCGCTCCTTTCCAAATCACCCATTTATTATTTGCAATGAAAACAGGACGTGCTGGTACTGCCTGGCAGGTCCGACAGATTATGTTCCGTGTTCCAGGATGGGAGCGCTGCGCACAGGGCTGGTCTCCAGGAAGGAAAAACAATGTCCAGGCACTGGAGGGGGTGCAGGAGAGTTTCACAAAGAAACGCCACAACTCAAGAGGTTACACCGATCAACAAAGATCGGACAGGCTTCATTGTGGAGGAATGAAGCCAAGGAGTGACCTGATTGAGGTCTTCAAGATGATGAAAGAGTTGGATATCATCAGTCCATCATACAATCCAGCCTCCTGGACTACCTGGACACACTACAGTTTGTCTACCACTGCAACAGGTCCACAGCAGGCCCCATCTCCCTGGCCCTGCACTCAACCCTGGGACGCCGAGATAATAAGGACACCAATGTCAGGCTCCTATTTATTGACTACAGCTCAGCCTTCAACACCATTATTCCCACAAAACTCATCTCCAAACTCCGTGGCCTGGGCCTTTGCTCCTCCCTCTGCAATCGGATCCTGAACTTCCTAATTCACAGACCACAGTCAGTAAGGATTGGCAATGTCTTGTGGAGCAAAACCCAGGGCGTGTCTTGCGGAGATGATGTGGAGATGCTGGCGTTGGACTGGGGTAAACACAGTAAGAAGTCTGACAACACCAGGTTTATCAAATAAATATGAGTTAATTTGATAGTAAACCCACAAGCTTTCAGAATTTGTCTCTTCATCAGGTGAATGGAGAGTTCTGACCTCAGACGGAGTATTTAACAGCACAGACCATTTACAGGTTACTGATTAGAATGCGAGTCTTTACACCTAACCCGCTGTTCAAGTCTTAAAGTGGCCAACAATGTGAGTGGACAGAGCATTAAGCCCAGGTTCAAGAGATGTAGTCGGCATCTTTCAGACTTGAATAGCAGGTTAAGTGTAAAGATTTGCATTCTAATCAGTAATCTGTAAACTGTCTGTGCTGTTAAATACTCTGTCTGAGGCCAGAACTCTCCATTCACCTGATGAAGAGGCTAACCCAAAAGCTTGTTAGTTTACTGTCAAATAAATCGGTTGGACTTAAACCTGGTGTTGTCAGATTTCTTACCGTCTTGCACAGCTGAACCCAAGGCATGTCTTGTGGAACGCAAACCCAGGGCATGTGTTGTGGAATGCAAACCCGGGGCTTGTCTTGTGGAACGCAAACCCAGGGCTTGTCTTGTGGAACGCAAACCCAGGGGACACCAGTGGGCGAAGAATGTTCAGCCAATTTACGTGTCTCTTCTGCGCATTCTGTTTCCAAACAGCGAGGGGAATGATTGCATTGGAGATATCCACTGTTTGTATCATTCAACATTCATGTAATCAGCAGCAGCAGCCGCTGTGCTTTGCCGTACACAGACCACTGATTGAGAGACACGATTTGATGTCGCTTGCTTTCCAGAAATGCGATTACCTAAATTCAGAGTGAATCGTTTCAGTGAAAGGCTTCGAGTGATGCTCTGTTTTTCTGAAGTCCTGTTCAATATTTAAATTTCATTCAAACCATACAAGGGGAAGGGAATGCTGGCCTGAGCTGCCTTGCAGCGCGGCTGTCAATGCATTTGGCCAAGGAACTGCTGACACTATTCGAAGCAGCTCCTCTGAAACACGTCTGCTTCCCACGCTGAAGTAGAAATTGATACTGAACAACTGTCGACCACAGTCCAAATTGTCAGTCCTGTCTCCCTTTGGCTGCCGTGTCGCTCTTTTCTGAATAAAAAAAACCCCAAAGGTGGTTTATTTTTTTCCTGTTGTTGTTATTGCTTTTACCGTTGGAGGGGTGGCAGCACAGCAAGATCCCACCAACACCAACTTGAGAATGGGATCAGGTGTAATGGGGAAAAGGCAGGAGAATGGGGATGAGAAAGATAGCAGTCATGGTTAAATGGTGGAACAGACTAGATGGGCTGAGTGGCCTAATTCTGCTCCTATGTCTTATGGTCTTAATGTTTAATTTATTTATTAAGCCTCAAAACACCAGGTTAAAGTCCAACAGGTTTATTTGGAATCATCAGCTTTCGGAGTGCTGCTCTTTCTCATCAGGTGAGGGTCAGATTCCCACCCCTGGACTCACCTGGTGAAAGAGCAGTGCTCCGAAAAATCACCATTCCAAATAAACCTGTTGGACATGAACCTGGTGTTGTGAGGCTTCTGACTGTGCCCACCCCAGTCCAACACCAACACACACATTTCATTATTTATTCGTGTCACAAGGAGCCTTACATTAACACTGCAATGAAGTTACAGCGAAAATTCCCGAGCTGCCACACTCTGGCATCTCCTTGGGTAGACTGAGGGAGAATTTAGCACGACCAATGCACCTAACCAGCGCGTCTTTTGGACTGTAGGAGTACTCGGAGGAAACCCATGTGGACAACAGAGGGAAGGTGCAGATTCACCACCCTCTGGCTGAAGAAATTCCTCCATATCTCAGTTTTAAGGGGCTGTCCCCTTACTCTGGAGCTGTACACTCAGATCGCAGTCACTCCTGGTAATGGTACACTTTCCTCAGGTCGTCATCAAATCCCACGTTAGGGTCCCAACACTGAACCATAAACCATTAGAGATAGGAGCAGAAATAGGCCATTGGGCCCATCGAATCTGCTCCACCATTCAATCATGACTGACATGATTCACATCCCCATTCTCCCACCTTCTCCCCGTAACCCCGATCCCCTTATTGATCAAGAACCTATCTATCTCTGTATCAAAGACACTCAATGACCCGGCCTCCACAGCCCTCTGCGGCAAAGAGTTCCACAGATTCACCACTCTCTGGCTGAAGAAATTCCTCCTCATCTCTGTTTTAAAGGAGAGTCCCTTCACTCTGAGGTTGTGCCCTTGAGTTCTAGTCTCTCCCATTACTGGAAACATCCTCTCCATATCCACTCTACCCAGGCCTCTCAGTATTCTGCAAGTTTCAATTAGATCTCCCCTCATCCTTCTAAATTCCATCGAGTATAGACCCCAAATCTTCAACTGCTCATCATATGACAAACCCTTTGTTCCTGGGGTCATTCTTGTGAGCATCCTCTGGACCTCTCCAAGATCAATCTGCAAATTCTTCTGGCACACACCAATGGCAAGACCGGGAGTGATTTCTGGTCAGCCATGTGATGGCAAGAACATTGGCACCTTTTCCATCATCAGTCTCAACTCCAGAACTGCAGCACGCACGCAACAAGTGTGTGTTTTCACAGCAACTCAGACCTTTCTGCATCAACTGTGCAACACATCACCACTGCTACTTGAGTAGATGTTTCTTTGGGTCTTGGAGATGGTCTTTTCAGGAGCGGATGCTCTCTGATTGAGAGTAACAGGTTGGTCTTACTACCAATAACTCTCTTGGCTTCTGTTGAGGTACTGCTGTCAAATTTTGTCTTCTTCGAACTTGCCAGCCCCTTCCAACTTTCTGTGAAAGTAACTTCTCTTATTCCTGGGCTTGACTGCTTAAAAATAAATTCTGTGAGAAATTTCAAGCCCTGAAGAAGTCACATGGACTAGAAATATTAATGTTCCAAGTGCCAGATGGCAGCCAATTCTCGTTCAGACGTTCTCCTGGAAACATTTGGCACCTTGAGGTCAACGGGGCAGACAATGGAGAATGGGGGGTTTGGTGATGTGTCAAAGATGATCATAGAATCCTTACAGTACAGAAGGAGGCCATTCAGCCCATTGAGTCTGCACTGACCACAATCCCACCCAGGCTCTCTTTCCATAACCCCTCATATTTACTCTGCTAATCCCCCTGACATTAGAGTTAATTTAGCATGACCAATTAAACTAACCCGCATATCTTTGGAGTGTGGGAGGAAACCAGAGCAGCTGGAAGAAGCCCACGCAGATATGGCAAGAGTGCGCAAACTCCACGCAGACAGTGATCCGAGGTCGGAATTGAACCCAGGTCCCTGGCGCTGTGAGGCATCAGTGCTAACCATTGGTTAAACCGGCAGTAACCCCACCATTAAGTTAATTAATTAATCTAGCCTACCCTATCTTAAACTGCATCTAAGGCTGTAACTGGGACTTGAACCCAGCACCCTTCAGGTTGTATCTAACCATGCAACCACCAGACACATGCCTAAGCGTGGAACAAATTTCCGATCCTCTTCTTACAATGAAAACATCAAACTACCTTCGATGAGAGCGAGTGCTCTGACGTGGGACCACATTCGTAAAATGCCAAATGAGAAACTTCAATCCTAATTGTTGTGCAGGTTACACAGGTCTGCGCTCCCTTTGTTTGAGCTTGCTGGAAGTTATTGAATTTGTGTGTGTTTACTGCTGGTTCCTGGGTTCTATTTAACCAGAGCACGCAATTCAGTAACTGTGATGGATTTCACAGTGGGGGACCACAATGCTCTTCAAAGCTCAAAGGCTACTTTGTTCCTTCTTTCAAAGCTGGAGTTGATTCAGCCTGCTGCTGCCCGCTTTACTTACACCATTATCGTCTGCCAGCTTGTGGATAGTAGGAAGGTTTTGGGAATTCTGGAGGTGACTCACTCGGAGAAACTCAGAGTGAGCCCCCAGTCAAATATCTGTTCCTCAACCAACTATCGAGTGTGATTATCCCGTCCACTACCGTACCGGTGCATCTGGGATCTACTGATTAGCTGACATCCTTCCACATCACAAGATGGAATATCCTGAGGTCATGTAAGGAGCTTTCTCTTTCATTTACTTTTTAACCTTAACCCCATCCCAGTTCCAAAACACAGGGGCATCACACAAACCATTCACTGACTCTGTCTACACTTCCCGCTGCCTTGAAAAAGTCACCAGCATAATTAAGGGCCCCACACACCCCGGACATTCTCTCTTCCACCTTCGTCTGTCGGGAAAAAAGATACAAAAGTCTGAGGTCAACCGACTCAAGAACAGTTTCTTCCCTGCTGCTGTCAGACTTTTGAATGGACCTACCTCGCATTAAGTTGATCTTACTCTACGCCCGAGCTATGACTGTAACACTACATTCTGCACTCTCCTTTCCTTCTCTATGAACGGTATGCTTTGTCTGCGTAACACAAGAAACAATACTTTTCACTGTGTGTTAATATATGTGACAATAATAAATCAAATCAAATCAATTCAGATATTAACACACAGTGAAAAGTATTGTTTCTTGCGTTATGCAGACAAAGCATACCATTCATCGAGAAGGAAAGGAGAGTGCAGAATGTAGTGTTACAGTCATAGCTAGGGTGTAGAGAAAGATCAACTTAATGCGAGGTAGGTTCATTCAAAAGTCTGACAGCAGCAGGGAAGAAACTGTTCTTGAGTCAGTTGATAGGTGACCTCAGACTTCTGTATCTTTCTCTCGATGGAAGAAGGTGGAAGAGAGAATGTCCGGGGTGTGTGGGGTCCTTAATTATGCTGGCTGGTTTGCTGAGGCAGCGGGAAGTGTAGACAGAGTCAATGGATGGGAGGTTGGTTTTATACGTGACAAATAATACATGAAGTAAAAATGAATTAAAACAAAAGACTTGGTGTGAGCTGATACTGGGGGGGTGACGGGAACATGAATATCACCTCTGAGGAGCTGCAGGATCCTATCCCTGCTCCTATTTTCTATGCTTCCAAGTACCAAAGGCCAGAAGTAGCGATATGATCTATATCAAAATCGGAGAACTCCCTGTCAGACAGGACGATGGGTGTGGCCGAAAAGGTTTATCCCTTCTCCTTAGACCCCACATCCATATCCCACCCACTGCTCTGCCAAACATTCAAGGAGAAACAGGCTCCATGACTTTGCAGGTCGAGGTGGTCTTCATAGTGAGAAGATTTGAGGACAGGGATGTTTTGCTACAGGTGAGGCCACACCTGGAATATTATGTGCAGATTAGTTCTCCTTATCTGAGAAAGGATGTTCTCGCCATAGAGGATGTACAGTGAAGGTTTACCAGGCTGATTCCTGGGATGGTGGGACTGACCTATGAGGAGAGACTGAGTCAGTTGGGATTATATTCACTGGAGTTTGGAAGATCGAGATGGGGGCGGGGGGGGGGCGGAATCTCATTAAAAAAGCCTTTAAAATTTGAACAAGACTAGACAGGGCAGAAGCAGGAAGGATGTTCCAATTGGTGGGGCGATCCAGAACCAGGGGTCGTAGTTCAAGGATAAGGGGTAAACCTTTTAGAACTGAGATGAGGGGAAATTTCTTCACCCAGTGAGTGGTGAGCGTATGGAATTCACGGTCACTGAAGGACAAAACACTGTATGTTTCCCTGAAAGAGTTAGAATCATAGAATCCTGCAGTGCTGAAGGAGGCCATTCAGCCCATCGAGTCCTCACCGACCACAATCCCACCCAGGCCCTATGTCCATTACCCCATGCATTTATCCTAGTTCGTCCCCCTGACACAAAGGGGCAATTTTCATGGCCATCCACCTAACCCGCACATCTTTAAATTGTGGGAGGAAACCGGAAGCACCCAGAGGAAACCCATGCAGACATGGGGAGAATGTGCAAACTCCACACAGACAGTGATCCAAGCCGGGAATTGAACCTGGGTCCCTAGCGCTGTGAGGCAGCAGTGATAACCACTATGCCACCATGCTGGCAACAGTTAGATATACACTGCTTGGGGCAAAAGGGATCAATGGACATTTACAAAACATCGAATAAATCTGGAGTTGGAGTTGTGTGGGCAGTTGGAGCATCTCATTATGTTAAATCAATTGGGAAGCTCTTAGATAATGCCACAAGGCAGGGATGGCAATTAAAGTAAAATTTATTTCTTCATCACAAGTAAGGCTTACATTAACACTACAATGAAGTTACTGTGAAATTCCCCGAGTTGCCACAGTCCGGTGCCTGTTCGGATCAATGCAACCTAACAGCACATCTTTCAGACTGTGGGAGGAAACCAGAGCACCCGGAGGAAACCCACGCAGATTTGGGGAGAATGTGCAAACTCCACACAGACAGTGACCCAAGCTGGGAATCGCACTCAGGTCCCTGGCGGTGAGAGGCAGCAGTGCGAACCACTGTGCCGTCCCAATTATCATAGAATCCTACAGTACAGAAGGAGGCCATTCGGCCCATCGAGTCTGCACCATCTACAATCCCACCCAGACCCTATCCCCTTAACCCCACGTATTTACCCTAGCTAGTCCCCTGACAGCCGATCCACCTAACCCGCACAGATTTGGAGTGTGGGAGGAAACTGGAGCACCCAGAGGAAACCTATGCAGACATGGGGAGAACATGCAGACTCCACAGACAGTGACCCAAGGCTGGGAACCTGGGTCCCTGGCGCTGTGAGGCAGCAGTGCTAACCCACTGTGGGAACCCGGGTCCCCGGCGCTGTGAGGCAGCAGCATGAACCACTGTGGGAACCTGAGTCCCCGGCGCTGTGAGGCAGCAGCACGAACCACTGTGCCACCCTGCCATCCAAAGCTTTTGTCAGAGACTTGATTGTCTCCTGACTGGAACTGACAAAGTTGTTGGGGGGGTGTGCATGGGGTGATCTCATTAAAGGTCTTTAGACTGAACAGAAGAAAACTGTCCAGAGGCTTATCGCAGCAGACCACAAAACTGAACTCACCACAACTGAAAAAGGCGGGCAGGGAAATATCTTCACATCCTAGTTGGTTAAAATGGGGAGCTCTCTTTCACAAATCATTGCTGGAGCAGAATGGCT
Organism: Carcharhinus amblyrhynchos; assembly: GCF_965287045.1. NCBI lineage: Eukaryota > Metazoa > Chordata > Chondrichthyes > Carcharhiniformes > Carcharhinidae > Carcharhinus > Carcharhinus amblyrhynchos. Next base: position 20,553,841 of record NC_137357.1, read on the forward strand.
TGGATGAGGACCAAGAGATTGACACCTTGACACATTTGGAGGGATGGCGGGGGGTGGAATTTCAGAACTTTGGGCCTCCTCAGACGAAAGCATAACCTCTTCTCATGTTCTGGGGACCCAGGTTCGAATCCCGCCACAACAGGTGGTTGAATTTGAATTCAATAAATAAAACCTGGAATGAAGAATCTACTGATGACCATGAAACCATTGTCAATTGTCATAAAACCCCATCTGGCTCACTAATGTTCTTTAGGGAAGGAAATCTGCCGTCCTTACCTGGTCTGGCCTACTTGTCACTCCAGAACCACAGCAATGTGGTTGACTCTCAGTTGCCCTCCAAGGGTAACTAGGGATGGGCAATAAGTGCTGGTCCAGCCAGTGATGCCCATGTCTCACAAATGAATTAATAAAAAACATCAATGATGCCACAAACTAAACCAAGCACGGGAAATATGAATTAGAGGAACACAGAGATTTTGGAGGCTTGGAAGGCTTGAGGGGAATACTGAGATGTGGAGGGAGGGCCTGAGTTTCCAAGAGTTGGTGCAGACCCGATGGGCCAAATGGCCTCCTTTTTGTAGGGATTCTAAGATTTGCTATTCAAAAGTTGGCAGGGATTGTGAATTACTTGAGATGCCCTGAGCTAGTGGGAGTTGCTTTGTGAACTCAGGTCTTGTATTTTATTCAAGAGGCTTTTGTTTTGTTGGTGACCCCAGACATTGGGGTCACCAACAATCTATTTAACCTGAAGAATCCATCACGGCTGACCCTGACACTGTTATTATGATTCCTGTAAAGACGAGTAACTTTCTGGCACTAAAGGAGAAATTGTCACTGAGTAATTATCGACCAGGCCTGTCTCCCTTTCGCTGTCGTTCACTCCTTTCAGAAAAAAAAAAGCCAAAGGTCATTTTTCTTTTTCTCTGTCTTTGTTGGAGGGGCGGCAGCCAATTTGTGCATGGCAAGATCCCACCAACCACAGCTCGAGAATGTCTAGTTTATTTATTAGTCAGAAGTCTCACGGCACCAGCTTAAAGTCCAACAGCTTTCAGAGACGCACCCCCTGGACTCACCTGATGAAGGAGCAGTGCTGCGAGAGCTCGTGATTTTCAAAAGGCAAAATTTCCTCACAATTGGCTGAATCAATCAATGGACAAGATTTCATGCTTTCATACTTCTCTTGTAACAAAAAGACTAAAATCAACATCTGAATGTACAAAGTAGGAGGAGGAGGCATTTGGCTCCTTCATCCTGCTTTGCCATTCAGTAAGATCTTGATTCATGTCTTTGCGTTTTGAGTTCCACATTCCCATCTGCTCCTGATTGTCGTTAATTCCCTTGCCGAACAAGAATCTATCCACCTCTGCCTCACAAATATTCAATGACCCCCAACTCCACCACTTTCTGATGGACTGGGTGGGCACAGTAAGAAGTCTCACAACACCAGGAGAGTTACCTGATGAAGGAGCAGCACTCTGAAAGCTGGTGATTCCAGATAAACCTGTTGGACTTTAACCTGGTGCTGTGAGACTTTATTAATGTGACCACCTTCTAAGGCAGAGAATGCCAGAGTCACACAATAAAACTGCCCCTCATCTCTGTCCCCGAAGTCCAGCCACTAATTTAAAACCAGTGCCCCCTTGTTCTGGACTCACCCACCAGAGGAAACACCCTTTCCACGTCCACCTTTGTTGAGAGGATTCAGGATCTTACCTACATCAATCAAGTCACCCTTCACTCTTCCCAATTCCAGTGGAAACAAGCCCAGTGTGTCTAACCTTTCCTCATGAGAATACACACTCATTGCAGGTATCAATCCAGTAAACCACCTCTGAACTATCTCAACCACATTTATATCCTTCCTTAAATAAGGAGGTCAAAACTGCACATAGTCTCACCAACGCCCTGTATAACTGAAGCATAACATCCTTACTTTTATCTTCAATTCCCCTCATAATAAAAGATCGCATTCCATTGGACACCCTGATTACATGCTGTACCTGCATATTCAGTTTATGTGACTCATCCACAAGAACAACCAGATCCCTCTACACATTGGAATTTTGCAAATAATACCCTGCCTTTTTTAATTCTTTCTGCCAAAGGGAACGCCCTCACATTATTCTCCATCTGCCAGAATACTGCTTGCTCACTCACTCAACTGATCCATACCTATCTGCAATCTCCTAAGGTCCAGAACATAAAACAAACATCACACCACAAGCAACAAATCCAGCAAACTTTAAAAAAAGATACTCAGGCTTCAATCAACTGCTGCAATCATGGTACAGTTTACACCCCTTTTCACCGTGCACTGCTACTGATGGTAGCATTGCTGGAACAAGTCCAAAACAACTCACAGCTCTTCAACATGCTTAATTGTCCCTGTAGAACCACCAGGCAGCACAGTGGCATAACGGTTAGCACAGCTGCCCAACAGGGACCTGTGTCCAATTCCTGGCCTCAGGTCACTGTCTGTGCCCAGTCTATATGTTTTCCCTGTGTCTATGTGGGTTTCCTCCAAGTGCTCCGGTTTCCTCCCACACTTCAAAAAACATGCTGATTAGGTGCATTGGCCATGCTGAATCTGAGTGTCTGAGTGTACATCAGTGTATCTGAGTGTGGCGACTCAGGGATTTTCATGGTAACTTCATTGCAGTGTTAATGTAAGCCTACTTGAGGTTAATAAATAAACTAATAAATCAACTGATTCTCTCAAGTAGAAGCTGCTTCTTTGTCTGCCTGTGTCTTAAAAAAGCTGCTATTCCCTTTTCTACAAGGGCTGCACGGTAGCACAGTGGTTAGCACTGCTGCTTCACAGCTCCAGGGGCCTGGGTTCAATTCCCAACTTGGGTCACTGTGTGTGTGGAGTTTGCACATTCTCCTCATGTCTGCGTGGGTTTCCTACAGGTGCTCTGGTTTCCTCCACAGTCCAAAGATGTGCGGGTTTGGTTGATTGGCCATGCTAAAAAATTGCCCTCAGTGTCCTGAGATGCATAGTTTAGAAGGATTAGTGGGTAAATATGTAGGGATATGGGTTAGGGGCTGGGTGGGATTGTGGTCGGTGCAGACTCGATGGGCTGAATGGCCTCTTTCTGTACTGTAGGTTTGTATGATTAAGTCATTGTGTAAATGTGTGAAACTGTCAATTATGTATCAGCAGCTCTCTGTTTTGAGATTCTCCCCCATGGCCACCAGATCACATGGGCCAGTCTCCAAGTGGAGTTGTGTGTTATGATCTCATCATTCCTCTTTCGGAATGTTCTAATCTGGCTTCAGTTAAAAGAGATACTTTAAAACATTACTGGCTTACAAAGTCCAGCTTCATATTGTTCATTGCCTCAATCTGGTTTCCACTCGTGGCCACTGGATAACATACAGTCACGAGTGGTTACACTTATTGTTTTCGTCCTCCTGAACCCAAATTCAGCACATTCAGATGTAGCAGTCCAGCTGCCTGCCATGGTTCCTTAACTGCTGCAAAACAAAACCTCAAAGCAGGTGTTAAAATGTCTACGGTTTAACCTGAATAGCTTCTACTGAAATCAGGAGCTGTAGAAAAGCCAGACAACAAGTCATCAAATAGGTCTGGCTCAAGGACTGGAATTAAATCAAATTCCAAAAGTAACTGAGAAAATAAACCTGTCAATCAAAGGAACAACTCAAAACCCAGGAGTGCAATTAGTCGGAAATGAGGAGCTCCAACTGCACTGCAGTAGCTCAGTGTTAGCACTCGAGCCTCAGGGGCAGAAGTTAGGGGCCCACCCCCACCCCCTCCCCGGTAACTGGGGCACCAGATCCAAGCTGACATTCAAATGCAATCCTGAAAGAGTGCCGTACTGCGGCAAGAGTTCCTTTTTGGATAATTGCTGAGACTGGAATCCTAGTCACCATCTCAAAGAACCTGTCCCTCCGTCAACACAGCGAGGAAATCAGTTTGCCTGGTCATTATCTCAGTGCATGTTGAGAGAGCCAGCTACGCGCAAATTGGCTTTTTTTCCTTTCCGACATTACAGCAGTGTCTGCACATCAAAAGTGCTTCACTGGCTGTGAAACAGTCCAGAGATGTCTTGAGGTCATGAAAGGTACTGTATGAATGCAAACTTCTGCTGTTACTTGAAGCGATGGATATCCAAGTCACTAACAACGGAAGCAATTAAACAATGTCACTTTGTAGTGTTGTGATATTCCTGTCTGGGTTACAACAAGGGAGTTGGCCCCATGCACCGGTCAAACTGGAATTCACAGGGCATGGGTGTGGTTGGCTGGGCCAGCATTTATTGCCCATCCCTTATTGCCCCCTTGGAGGTCAGTAGAGCCAATGACATTGCTGTGGCTCTGGAGTCACATGTAGGCCAGACCGGGTAAGGACGGCAGATTTCCTTCCCTAAAGGACATTAGCGAACCAGACGGGTTTTTCCGACAATTGACAATGGTTTTATGGCCATCAGTAGATTCTTAATTCCAGATTCTTTTTATTGAATTCCAATTCCATCATCTGCCATGGCAGGATTCAAACCCGGGTCCCCCAGAAGATTCACTGATTTTCTGGATGAATAATTTAGCGATAATAGCGCCAGGCCATCGCCTCCCCCAACACTCAATGACTGGAGGAGGTGATGTTCTTCTCTATCAGGTTGCTGTTTGTGAAGCCTTGAAGTGCACAAACCTTTTGCTGTCGCTTGCTGCATGTGTCAACCTCAAAGACACTCCAATGAGTGTGAAATGTTTTCAGGTCTCCTGAGGTTTTGAAAGGTACAATGCAATTGCAAGCTCATTCGAGCTTGTCTTCCTTGTGTCAGGTTAATAGTGCTGACAACTCCTTTACAGGTGTTTAACCCACCACAGCTTCAGGCTTCGTTAACCAGCGCACCGAGTGACAGCAGAGAAAGGGAGGAACATGACGAACGGGGAAATCACCAAAATCAAGAATGGAATGGAAAGAAAGTGAAGCTTCTTTCTGCCAATTTGGAACAGGCCGTACGTACAGGCCAAGGTTACCAGTCCACACTGCTTTTTCTGATATTGGATCCAGCAGTGAGGAGCTTCTGAGCAGAGGAAAGCAAGATTTCAAGTCTCCTTCCTTCTGCAGGCAATGACAGCACATTGCAAATATTCTTAGACCTTTATCACCCAAGCCTTCCCTTCTGTTCATTTGTTTTTCTCAAGTCATTAATACAGTGTTGTGCATTAGACTGTAAATCAGTGATTGCAGTGGGGAACCCAAGGCACTCAGTAAACTTCTGATTACAGGTCTGACAACAGCAACTAAAGCAGCATCTTTACTTCCACTTCAGTGGAAGAGAATACATTGATTTACACTGCCAGAGAGAGAGATACAGAATGGGTTCAGAAGCTACAGCTGTTTTATTCCCATTATACAACAGATCATTCCTGGCCACCCACATGTTTCATCTCATTATCCTATCAAACACTCCCAGAACAGGTACAGCACAGGGTTAGATACAGAGTAAAGCTCCCTCTACACTGTCCCCCATCAAACACTCCCAGGACAGGTACAGCACGGGGTTAGATACAGAGTAAAGCTCCCTCTACACTGTCCCCCCATCAAACACTCCCAGGACAGGTACAGCACGGGGTTAGATACAGAGTAAAGCTCCCTCTACACTGTCCCCCCATCAAACACTCCCAGAACAGGTACAGCACAGGGTTAGATACAGAGTAAAGCTCCCTCTACACTGTCCCCCCATCAAACACTCCCAGGACAGGTACAGCACGGGGTTAGATACAGAGTAAAGCTCCCTCGATACGGTCGATCAATGACATTTTCTTCCTTTGGACTCATGGTGAGCAATCACTGAAACAACTATATGATGACATCAACAAGTTCCATCCCACACCATCAGACTCACCATGGACTACTCTCAAGAATTGGTTGCATTTTTGGGCACACACATCTCCATTAAGGACAATCACCTCAGCACCTCATGTACTGCAAGCCCACGGATAACCTCATGATGCTCCATTTCTTCAGCTCCTACCCTAAACACGTTAAAGGAGCCATTCCCTGCAGACAAGCCCTCCATATACACAGCATCTGCTCCGATGAGGAGGATCGCAACAGACACCTCCGTACGCTGAAAGAACAGGATATGGCGCTCAACTCATCGACTGACAGTTCCAATGCGCCACAGCGAAAAACCGATTCGACTTCCTCAGAAGACAAACACGGGACACAGTGGACAGAGTACCCTTCATCATCCATTTTTCCAGAGCGGTGAAGCTACCGGATCTCCTCCAGGCCCTTCAATATATCATTGATGAAGACGAACATCTCACCAAGGCCAACCCCACACCCCGACTTCTTGCCTTCAAACAACCACGCGACCACCCAGCTTCAGGAGAACACTGACCACGACAACACACAACCCTGCCACAGCGACCTCTGCAAAACGTGCCAGATTATTGACACAGATGCCATCATTTCACATGAGAACACCATCCACCAGGTACATGGTACATACTCTTGCAACTCGGCCATTGTTGTCTACTTAATACACTGCAGGAAAGGATGTCCCGAAGCATGGTACATTGGGGAGACCATGCAGACGCTATGACAACAGATGAATGAACACCGCTCGAAAATCACCAGGCAAGACTGTTCTCTTCCTGTTGGCGAACACTCCCGCAGTCACGGGCATTTGGCCTCTGATCTTCGGGTAAGCGTTCTCCAAGGCGGCCTTCACGACACACGACAACACAGAGTCGCTGAGCAGAGATGATAGCCATGTTCCGCACACATGAGAACAGCCTCAACCAGGATCTTGGGTCCATGTCGCACTATCTGTAACCCCCACGACTTGCCTGGACTTGCAAAATCTCACTTACTGTCCTGTCTGGAGACAATACACATCTCTTTAACTTGCGCTTAATGCTCTCCCCACTCATATTGTCTGTACCTTTAAGGCTTGATGATCTGTAAAGGCTCCCATTCCAATCATTATTCATGTAAATTGAGTTTGTGTCTTTATATGCCGTTTGTGATCAGGGCTCCGACCCACCTAACGAAGGAATAGCCAGTTCCAAAAGCTAGTGGCGTTTGCTACAAATAAACCTGTTGGACTTTAACCTGGTGTAGTGAGGTTTCTTACTGCATTGGGTACACACTCAGAGATCTGTGTGGCAGCACCTGATTGGACTCTATCGCTCAGGGTGATCAAGCCCTGACTGATTGGTTTCACTCCCTTTTTGGTTATTGCCAACCAAAGAGGTTTAAAGGTGCTGTACAACTGAGGAATCTTTCTCCTTCTCTCTCCCCAGTGAATGAACACCAACAACAGTGACCATCGCCAGCAACAACCAGCACGAGGAGAGCCACCACACCCAAGAAGGGAGGAAGCCCAGAGCCAGAGTATCAGACCAGGTAGGACCAGACTATGCAGAGGACCACACAGACCAACACACAGATAAAGGCCAATATCTTCCTGGGTGCTTAGCAGTCACGCAAAAGTTATGTCAAGGTCTAGTATTGGATTTAAGCTTCAGCATTCTGTAGATAACTTCGTATTACTTGCATCAGTGATTAATATCAATTGTATGTGTGAATAAGTATTCCTGTGCTAACAAGAAGTCAACTCGCAATTCTTTGTTCACCATATAAGGATTAAAAACAGACTGTGCGGCAGATGCAGCAACACAAAGGATTGGAACCATGGTGTGTGGTGTGCAGTTTCCTGGCCTGCGTTTTGTATAGCAGCATTCCTTGTTGAATTCAGAACCACCCCCCTTGTCCAGCCCGAGTGAGCAGGTCTCTTCAAACATTATCACCATCAAGTTCCTCTACATTCAATCCAACACACCCATTCCCCACAGCCCATTACATCTGAGACCCACTTGAACCAGTCACGTTAAAGGTGTGCGTGGAACCTGCAGGATAATGGCTGCTCTACATTCCTGTTTTTGGCAGGTCCCAGGAGAAGGCATGCGAGAGATTTCCAGCCTATCACGTCTCACTGTGTTGAAATCCGAGTCTCAGATGTGCAGGAACCGCTCTCTGTATCTTTTTTTTCACACTCCCACTCACTTTATGCTAAATATCCTCTCAATTCCTTCAGTGTCTGAGAACCTAGTGTTTAGATTTGGAATATTTTCGCCCAGATGGGTCTTGGGACTCTTCCTGGGAATGGGAGATTTCCCCAACATGAGCTCAAACACCAGGCAAGAAGATTCAGTTCAAAGCAGTTCTTGTGTCAGAATTATGAATTATAGAAAGAGGTGACTTTCTCTATATTTCTCTCTGAGAGTTCAGGGTAATTCACAGCCGATTATTTATAGCGAGTGGTGTGAGATTGGAGAAGTTGCATCAGCAGGCCCCAGAAACAGCAATTAAACATTGGACTGCTCAAGTGTGAGAAACATTGGAACTCCCTCACTGTTCCTCAAACTGTGTCTTCCACATCTCCCTGAGGGGGTAGGCAGAGAAAGACAACACCACCCATCAGCACAGCAGTCTCTCAGTACCGCACTGGGACAGTCGGGCAAGGTTAAAAGCTGAGGCAGCAGCTGTCAGACCTGCTGAGGTTTTCCAGCACTTTCTGTTTTGGTTTCAGATTCCAGTATCGGCAGTAACTGGTCTTTCTCTGAAACGCTGAGGTTCCTGACGTGGGCCATTGAGCCTGGACCATCGGAAGCCAGGGTGTTGCCCACCCAGACGGAGCTGTCGCCTTCACTGACTTTTGGGGGAAAGGATGAACGGAGGCCAGCGAACGGAGCAGTGCAGCCGAAAGCGGCGCCGTATCTCAGGTGAGTTGGTCAGGGCCTCTGAAACATCATTCTGTTCCGAGCGACAGCGAGCCAATATGAATGACGCCAAACGGCCACACAGATGTCGAGTGAAACTGACAATCTGATGGTTCTTTGCAAGACTCTAATTTCGGAAAAGCATGTCCATAATTCCCCCACTGCGGCTCCCTCCTCCTGAAAGTTCCTGTTGTCAAATCGAAAGGTTCTGGCTCGGAAACCAATGGATGCATTTGTGGAACTTATCTTGGCACGGTTTCCTGCCCAGTCATAACTCTGATTATAGAAAATGCACTTTGTATAATTAATACTCCGTTTATGTTAATATATGTCGAAATCTACTCTGCGTTAGTTCATCTCAATGTAGAGGAAAGGATATTTTATTTCCTTCATGGATACTCTCCAACGTTCTAGATTTCTGCCGTTCCAATTCCGTTTCTTCTCTGCCGATCCCTTGACAGGTTTCCGTTCAGTCTGCCCTTGTTCCTGACTCAAGAGATTGGCTCACCTCAGCAGCGCTCCGAGAGCTCATGATTCCAAATAAACTTGTTGGACTTTAATCCGATGTTGTGAGACTTCTTTACCCAGAGGGTGGTGAGGGAATGGAATGCCCTGCCTGCTGCAGTTGTAGATGCACCAAGTTTTGGGGCGTTTAAGAGGTCCGTGGATAGGTTTACGGATGGAAAGGGATTGGTTTAGGTTAGAGGGTCATTGCTTTTTTCTTAATTGGTCGGTGCAACATCGAGGGCTAAAGGGCCTGTTCTGCGCTGTAATGTTCTATGTTCTTACTGTGCCCACCCCAGTCCAATGCCAGCATCTCCACATCAAGACATCGTGTGTACCCAAGAGTTCACAAACCTCTGTGAGAACATATTGGCCGGAAGCTCTGTGTCCTGCCCGCCATGGGAATCGTAGCAGACGGGGCACAGACCATCCAGCGGTCCGCTGACCTTGGGTGGGATTGTCCAGGCCGGACTTTCCGCCTCTTGAGCCTGTTCCCACCATTGTGTAAGATCATTCATGGAGTGTCGGAGGATGAAAGGTGACCTTATAGAGGTTTATAAAATCATGAGGGGCATAGATCAGGTAATTAGCCAACATCCTTTCCCCCAGATTGGGGGAGTCCAAAGCTAGAGGGCATAGTGGGTAGAAGGTGAGAGGGCAAAGAATTAAAAAGGAACTGAGGGGCAACTTTTTCCACACAGAGGGTGGTGTGTGTCTGGAATGAGCTGCCAGATGAGGTACAACGTTTAAAAGACATTTGGACAGGGACATGCTTGGGGGAAAGTTTTGAGCGATAGGGACCAAATGGGATGAGTTCAGGAAACCTGGTCAGCATGGATGAGTTGGGCTGAAGGGCCTGTTTCTGTGCTGTATCTCCCCATGACTCAATGGCTGGTCTTTTTGTGTTTTGAGTTCCCTATTCTTTCTGGTTGTATCACAGCTTGGTCTGGTTCCTGCTCTGCCCAAGACTGCAGGGAACTACAAAAGGTCAATCCATCACGCAAACCAACCTTCCATCCAATGATGTACCGACCGACTCAAGAACAGCTTCTTCCCTGCTGCTGTCAGACTTTTGAATGGACCTACCTTGCATTAAGCTGATCTTTCTGTACACCTTGGCTATGACTGTAACACTACATCCTGCACTCTCTCCTTTCCTTCTTTATGAATGGTATGCTTTGTCTGCTTAGTACGCAAGAAACAATACTTTTCACTGTACACTGATATATGTGACAATAATACATCAAATCGTAATCCAAGGCTGGACTTGAACCTGGGTCCCTGGTGCTCTGAGGCAGCAGTGCTAACCACTGTGCCCCCGGGAATCGAACCCAGGTCCCTGGCACTCTGAGGCAGCAGTGCTAACCACTGTGCCACTGTGCCCCTGGGAATCGAACCCGGGTCCCTGGCGCTGTGAGACGGCAGCGCTAACCACTGTGTCCCCGGGAATCGAACCCGGGTTCCTGGCACTCTGAGGCAGCAGTGCTAACCACTGTGCCACTGGGAATCGAACCCGGGTCCCTGGCGCTGTGAGACGGCAGCGCTAACCACTGTGCCACCGTGCCGCCCACAATGTAAAGGGTAAAAAGTCAAATCCTCAGCACAGACCATTGCAGGATTTCACTTGTCACCTTCTGCCAGTCAGACAAAGACCTGTTTGTGTAAACTGTCTGTTTGCTGCCAGCCAGCCAGCCTTCTCTCCAGGATAATACATTTCCCCCTGCACTTTATCTTTCATCTGACACCCAGCCCTTTCTGGAAATGCAACTCCAATCCGTCTTCCGGCTCCCATCTATCCACAGCGCATGTTACTCCTTCAAAGAACTCTAACCGATTGGTTAAACATGATTTCCCTTTGATAAAAAAACATGCTGCCTCTTCTGGATGAGCTTGAGTTTTGCCAAGAGCCCTGCAGTCACCTCGCCATTGATCAATTCCAACATCTTCTCCACAACAGACGTCAAACTCTCTGGTCTATTTTCTGCCTCTCTCTCCCTTCTTGAACACAAACTGTTATTTGGCACTGTGGGTGCAGTTCTGAGGGAACTGTAAGAGGTGCTTCCTTTCAGATGAGAGGTCGCAATGAGGCCCTCCTTCTGAGCTCCGGAGAAGGCAGTGACAAGCTAGAGTCAGGAAAATGGCAAATGTGACACGGAGGTTAGCACCGCTGCCTCACAGCTCCTGTTCCTGTGAAAATCCCTTTATCACCACACTCCGGTGTCTGCTCGGGTACACTGAGAGAGAATTTTAGCATGGCCAATGCACCCTCGCCAGCATGTCTTTCAGACTGTTGGCAGAAACTGGAGCACCCGGAGGAAACCCACACAGACATCGGGAGAACGTGTAGGCCTTGCAAAGACAGTTGGGAATTGAACCCGGGTCCTTGGCACTGAGAGGCAGCAGTGTCACCCTGCCTTTCTCTCTCTGACAAACAAATTGATTTGCATAGTGCACAATTAGGTCGACTCAATCCTTCATGCAGATGTGGCAGCTATTTTGCAAGCAGCAAGGATCTGGAAGTGAACTGGAAATGAGGCCAGCTCGTCCGGAATGGGTGGTGGTGTTAGTTGAGGGGAGCACATTGACCAGGAGAATTCCCCTGTCTACTTTCATTGTCGACGTGGGATTTTTAAGATCAATCTGTGAAACAAAGCTGTAGTTTCATTTCACACCCAAAGAGCAGTGACAGAACGGCAGCGACTCGGTACTGGTCGGACTATCAACCGCTTGCGTGCATCTTTAGCAGGCTAACCCCTGAATACACTGAGAACGCAGGGAAGAATGTTTCATGCTTGGGTTTAACACTGGGCAAAGCTCTACAGGCAGATCTTCAAATGGGGCAGGTGGGACCGGTCCAGTTTACGCTGCTGGACAAACCCAAACACAACAAGTACATTTGGATCGAACGCTCAGTTCAAACAGACTCCCTTTTGGCTGTTCTGACAGCCTAACCCATTGGCAACTTTTCTCACCAACTTTTACAGATGCCCCATAGAAAGCATTCTTTCTGGTTGGATCACAGCTTGGTGTGGGTTCCTGCTCTGCCCAAGGCCACAAGGAACTACAAAAGGTCGTGAATGTAGCCCAATCCATCACCCAAACCAGCCTCCCATCCACTGACTCTGTCTACACTTCCCACTGCCTCGGCAAAGCAGCCGACATAATTCAGGACCCCACGAGCCCCGGACATTCTCTCTTCCACCTTCTCTACACCCTAGCTATGAGTGTAACACTACATTCTGCACTCTCTCATTTCCTTCTCTATGAACAGTATGCTTTGCCTGTATAGCGCACAAGGAACAATACTTTTCACTGTCTACCAACCCAATGTATGTGACAATAATTACATCAAACCAAAGGTGTTTCTGTGGTAGGTGGGGCCACCTCACCCATATGACCCTCGATGGAGCAAAACACATGAAATTCAGGGTACTTTTTTAACGAGGTGGGTGCAGCAAGTGGGAAAATTTCTCACCTTGAACTTGATGCCTTGGATATCAAAATCTGTCCCCGTCTCCGTCTCCCCCCTCTGCAGGGCAGCCTAAGCCAAGCTTGGCACATCACCTCTTGGTTCACTTCATCCTCTCTCTCTCGGGGCAGGATTCTCCTTGCCCAAGACTGGAAAATCCCTCCTGATTTCCACGTTTCCCCCCCTGCTACAATTCCCATGGTGGGCGGGATGGGAAAATTCTGAACTCTCTCTCTCTCGCTCTGATCAAGGTGTCCTCCTGACTTTGGGCCTTGGCCCAATCTCAACTGAGACTCAGATTCCCAAAAATGCCTGTTCTTTCATTCCTGGGAAGTGGGGGACCAGAGTGGCCAGCAGTTGAGGGAAGAGCTCGGAGTTGGAAAGGATTAGCTCTGATTTTATCAGCGTCTCACCTCTGAATGAACAAAAATTGGTAAATTGCCATATTGGTGACCTTCAGAAATGAAAGGCTTGTCGTGCCTGCAGACTGAGGGAGATTTCTGAAAATAAGCTGCAATTTCAAAGGTAATCTCAAAAGCAAAAATGGTAAAATATAAGCTTAATAGCCTCTTGCCAGGAGGATCTGAAAATATATAAAACGTGGAAGATTTTATAGTGGTCAGCTCAAAAAAACTCTTCATCTTGCAAACTCAGCATCTGCTATTCTTCAATATTTATCGAATCACAGAATGCTACAGTGTAGAAGGAGGCCATTCGGCCCATCGAGTCTCCACTGACCACAATCCCACCCAGGCCCCATCCCCATTACCCCATGCATTTACCCCAACTAGTCCCGCTGACACTGAGGGGCAATTTAGCACGGCCAATCCACGTAACCCGCATGTCTTTGGAGTGTGGGAGGAAACCGGAGCACCCGGAGGGAACCCACACAGACACGGGGAGAATGTGCAGGCTCTGCACAGACAGTGACCCGAGGCTGGACTTGAACCCGGGTCTCCGGTGCTGTGAGGCAGTATTGCTAACCACTGTGCCACCCTGCCAGGATTCTGACACTGGAAAACGTCATGAGCTGAACAGGGATATTGCGACGTGGAAACTTCCCCTTCTGGGTTGGTTGTGAGGCTTTGGCCTTTGCGCGCATGTCTGACAGCATGAGTAAGATTGTACGTGCGAGTGTACATGTGTGGGAGATTGTGAGGCAAATTTTCCCATGCTAAGCAGCACAGGAATTGCAACAGGCAAGGAAGGGAGCACGGAAAGGTCATCGGGAGGGATTTTCCGGTTTCAGAGTGAGCTGGGTCGGAAAATCCCACCCTGTGCACGTCAGTGTGACAATATATGTTTCGGCATGTGGGATTGTTGTCGGTTCAGGACTCTTTCTGCACTGTAGGGATTCTATAATTCCGTGATCCTATTCGATGCATCTGAACAAATGTGACAACAAGTGTGTATGAACGTGATGACTTGTGTGTGCAAGAATGTAGCAGGCTTGCGAGAAGAGGGTGAATTGTCCTGTTCTCAATCTTGCTCACTCCATACCCACAGGTTTTGAGTTGCCCTGTCCTGTAAGGTTACTTTCTTTCTGTTGCTGCCCAGGCTCGGAGGCAGTTCTATACTTCAAATTAAATTGTGGAAACCTGCTGTCAAGCCACAGCCCCTTGGAGTGGTTCCATCCTGTTCCTTCTCAAGCAAAGCGCTCCTCACAGCAGAAGTAACCAGCCGCTTTGACACAGGAGCAATATATTTCTTAATTGCGGACTCTCACCAGCTCAGACTTGTACTTTCATCTTGGCTAGGCTTTGATGGCAGAAACACCATGTTGGGAAGTAAATTGCACTGACGCGATGTTATGTATGTTGGGGCATGGTCCTTTAAGAGAACGGGTCAGGTGATCCAGGACTCAAGTGGCGCAGGCAAAAGAACTTCACATAAACAGAAAGAACACCAGGGCAGATAAAGAGATTCATGTGCTGGATGTTGGCAAACTGTTCTGGTTAGTTCACGAGCACTGACCTTGTGGTTCGTTCTCAGTCCACAACATAAGTTTACTTATGAGTGTCACAAGTAGGCTTACATTAACACTGCAATGAAGTTACTGTGAAAATCCCCTCGTCGCCACAGTCCAGCACCTGTTTGGGTACACCAAACAGGGAGAACTTAGCACGGCCAATGCACCCTAACCAGCACATCTTTCAGACTGTGGGAGGAAACCCACACAGACACGGGGAGAATGTGCAAACTCCGCACAGACGGTGACCCAAGCCTGGAATCGAACCCAGGTCCCTGACGCTGTGAGGTAGCAGTGCTAACCCACTGCGTCACTGTACCATCTGGTGATTCTATGGTACTGTGGCTCTCGAGAAACATTGCTGGGTTTTAAACCAGCTGTGCTGCGGGAAGAGGAGAAAGTTAACACCCCAATGGGGGTCTGGTTGCCACTGTAAATACATTGGAAATGGTTCTGGAACATTGATGAGGAGCATAGAATCCCTGCAGTGCAGAAGGAGGCCATTCAGCCCATCAAGTCTGCATTGACCATAATCCCACCCAAGCCCTAAACCCATGACCCCATGCATTTACTAGCTCGTCACCCTGACACTAAAGGGCAATTTTTCTTGGCCAATCCACTTAATCCACACACCTTTGAACTGAGAGGGGAAACTGGAGCACTCAGAGGAAACCCACGCAGACACGGGGAGAATGTGCAAACTCCCCACGGACAGTGACCCGAACCGGGAATCGAACCTGGGTCCCTGGCGCCATGAGCAGCAGTGCTAACCACTTTCCATTGTGCTGCTGGCCTGCTGACATCCACACTACCCAGGACCCTTCAGTCAACTCTGGGCATTCTAAGGGGTAGCACAGTGGGTTAGCACTGCTGCCTCATTGCGCCAGGGACCTGGGTTTGATTCCCAGCTTGGGTCACTGTCTATGTGGAGTTTGCACATTCTCCCCATGTCTGTGCGGGTTTCCTCCCACAGTTAGGTGGATTGGCCTTGCTGAATTGTCCCTTGGTGTCAGGGGATTAGCCGGGTAAATATGTGGGGTTATGGGGATAGGGCCTGGGTGGGATTGTAGTCAGTGCAGACTCGATGGGCCGAATGGCCTCCTTCTGACTGTAGGGATTCTATGATTCTCAGCCAGGGATTTGTGCCGAAAGTGGACACTTCATCTTCCTTGCCGTCAACTCTCTGAACCCTCGTTAACCAGCAGAGTTACTGACCTAACAAAGCCTGCGGCAGAATCCCACGCAGATTATTGCCATTGACTCATTGCAGAGAAGCTAGTCTGCTGCATTTTATTCTCGTTACAGTCAGACAAAACAACTTCAAATAAATGGAAAAAAAGAACACCAGGGCAGACAAAGAAATTCCATCTTTTTTACGCTTGAAGACACTGAGGGATTTGGCTGGCGCTGCCTGAGAGAGAGTGACGGAGGGGCAGATTCAACAACCATCCCCTGAAGGGTATGTACGATTCCCCCACCGCAGCGGGCCTGTGGGGGAGAGGGCAGGGGAGTGGGGACTCATTAGACAGCTCTGTCACAGAGCCAGCCTGCGTTTCAATGGGCAGAATGGCTTCTCCCCACGTCATAACCCTCAGTCACCACATCACACACACCAGGGTCAACAAGATGAAAAGGCAAAAAATTCCAGGAACTGGGGCAGCAAACGTAATAACAAATAACAGTCAGAAGAGGAATTTTTGAAATGATGTGTCTTGATGACTAAAGAATAAAACAAGCTTAAAAGTGAAAAATAAAACTATCCTCGCTGGCAATATGGGAAATGTCAGCCTCACTCCACAATTATTTGGTGATTTCTCCCCAAACATTGGGCTGGTGTGATGGCACAGTGGTTAGCACTGCTGCTTCACAGTGCCAGGGACCCAGGTTCGATTCCCGGCTCGGGTCACTGTCTGCGTGGAGTTTGCACATTCTCCCTGTGTCTGCGTGGGTTTCCTCCGGGTACTCTTGTTTTCTCCCACTCCAAAGATAAAGTCATAGAGGTTTACAGCATGGAAACAGACCCTTCAGCCCAACTTGTCCATGCTGCCATTTTTTTGTTCAACCCTGAAGCTGGTCCCGATGACCCACATTTGGCCCATATCCCTTCTACACCCATTGTACCCATGTAACTGCGGGTTCGGTTGTTTGGCCATGCTAAATTGACCCGAGTGTCAGGGGGATGAGCAGGGTCAATATGTGGGGTTTACGGGAATAGGGTCTGGGTGGGATTGTGGTTGGTGCTGACTCAATGGGCCGAATGGCCTCTTTCTGCACTGCAGATTCTATCACGGCCAGGATTTTCCATCCATTGATGCCCCGCTGCCGTCACACGTGAGGACGGGGGAATTTGGCACTCAGCCACAATCTCTGTTCGTTGAGTCGCTACCGAGAATCCCGCAGGCACGAGCCACCAGAAAATTCTGCCCATCGCCTCCTGCAGTACTCAGTCCCGTGCGCCCCACTACAGAAACCCGAGGCTGACACTCCGGGGTAATACGGAGGGAGAGAGGAGACACTGGCTGGAATCTCACCACTGCTCGTGCCGATGGGATTTTCCAATCCCACTGCAGCGAGCAGTGATTTGGCTGGCGGCCGCAGACTGCAATGGTTCGAGAAGGCGGTTCGCCACCATCTTCTCAAGGGCAATTAGGGATGGGCAATAGATGCTGGTCCGGCTCGCAACACCCACATCTCAAGAACCAACCTATCTGCTCCACGAATGACCTTAAGGAGGGGCAGATCTGCCACCCTTACCTGGTCTGGCCAAAATGTGATTCCAGATCTACAGCCTGACTCTTAACTATCCCCTGAAATGGCCTCACAACTCACTAAGCTGTGTGAAAGCATGGCTGAGGAAAGCATTCTGCACCTATTCAGATAAAGGCAAAATACTCAGGATGGAGGAATCTGAACCAAAAACAGAAAATGCTGGAAAATCTCAGCAGGTCTGACAGCATCTGCGGAGAGAGAAGAGAGCCAATGTTTTGAGTCTAGCTGACCCTTAGTCAGAGCTAAAAGCAATGAGAATCAGCAGAGATTTGTACTATTGGGCTGGGGGTTGTTGGGGAGGGGGGGTTGTAGAATTGGACAAAGGGGAATGGAAATGAGGATACAGAAGGCTGAGAAGGTGCTAACCATGTCCAGAATACAACTTTTTTTTGTGTTTTTATTCCAATCAAATCAAGTCCAATTCAGAGTCTCAACAAGTTGAGACATTCCCGATCCAAACTGACAAGACAGGGCTCTCACCTCCTGTCTTGGGCTTGATCCACACGATCCAAGCTGATTGGAGTAGGCATAGCTCCTCCTCCAAGGCTCGGTCTCACTGGCATCTTAGCCAGAAGGCTGAGATGCCGCTTTTAAAAATTGCTTCAAGTGAAGCTAAAATGTAACCTAATGACTTCAACCAAGTGCAGCATGTCGATCGTACACTTGATCTTCGCCTATGGTACAAATCTTTGCTCCTTTTAGCTCTGAGAAAGGGTCGTCTAGACTCAAAACGTTGGCTCTATTCTCTCTCCACACACGCTGTCACAAGTGTTGAGATATTCCAGCATTTTCTGTTTGTGTGTGCACCGATTCAGCACAGGCTGCAATGCTCCAAGGGGAGCCCATGGCCTCGTGGTATCATTGCCTGACTATCAATCCAGAAACTCATGTTCTGGGGAACCGGGGTTCGAATCCCGCCATGGCAGATGATGGAATTTGAATTCAATGAACAAACGTTATCTGGAATTAAGAATCCGCTGATGACCATGAAACCATTGTCGATTGTCGGAACAACCCATCTAGTTCACCAATGTCCTTTAGGGAAAGAAATCTGCCGTCTGTACCTGGTCTGGCCTACATGTGATTCCAGAGCCACAGCAATCTGGTTGACTCTTAACTGCCCTCCAAGGGTAACTAGTGGTGGGCAGTAAATGCTGGCTCAGCCAGCAATGCCCATGTCCCACGAATGAATAATGAAAAAACATGGCTCATCTTTAGCTTCTGTATAGTACATGGAACAACAAACAAAGAAAATTACAGCACAGGAACAGGCCCTTCAACCCTCCAAGCCTGCACCGACCATGCTGCCTGACTGAACTAAAACCCCTTACCCTTCCGGGGACCATATCCCTCTATTCCCATCCTATTCATGTATTTGTCAAGACACCCCTTAAAAGTCATTATCACATCCACTTCCAGTACCTCCCCCAGTAGCGAGTTCCAGGCACCCAACATCCACTATGAAAATACTTGCCCGTACATCTTCTTTAAACCTTGCCCCTCACACCTTAATCCTGTGCCCCCGAGTAATTGACTCTTCCACCTGGGAAAAAGTTTCTGACTATCCACTCTGTCCATGCCTCTCATAATCTTGTAGACTTCTATCAGGTCTCTCCTCAACCTCCATTGTTCCAGTGAGAACAAACCAAGTTTCTCCAACCTCTCCTCATAGCTAATGCCCTCCATACCAGGCAACATCCTGGTAAATCTTTTCTGTACCCTCTCCAAAGTCTCCACATCCTTCTGGGAGTGTGGTGACCAAAATTGAACACTACAGAACATAGAACATTACAGCACAGAACAGGCCCTTCGGCCCACGATGTTGCGCCGACCAATTGAAAAGCAATGACCCTCTAACCTAAACCAATCCCTTTCCATCCATAAACCTATCCACGGATCTCTTAAACGCCCCCAAACTAGGCGTATCTACAACTGCAGCAGGCAGGGCATTCCAATCCCTCACCACCCTCTGGGTAAAGAACCTACCTCTGACATCCGTCCTATATCTACCACCCCTTAATTTAAAGCTATGCCCCCTCGTGCTAGCTTTCTCCATCCGAGGAAAAAGGCTATCACTGTCCACCCTATCTAAACCTCTAATCATCATATATGTTTCAATAAGGTCCTCTTTATATTCCAAGTGCGGCCTAACTAAGCTACAATATGACTTGCCAGCTTTAGAACTCAGTGCCCCGGCCGATGAAGGCAAGCATGCTGTATGCCTTCTTGACTCCCTTCTCCACCTGGATTGCCATTTTCAGTGACCTGTGTACCTGTACACCCGGTTTCCAAAACGGCGGAGCGAGGCCACTTCTTGCAAGTTGTGCCCATACACCTTCTAATTCTATCTTTTACTCTACATTCTGCACTCTCTCGTTCCCTTCTCTATGAACAGTATGCTTTGTCTGTATAACGCACAAGAAACAATACTTTTCACTGTATGCTAATACATGAGACAATAATAAATCAAATCAAAATCAATGAATCGTCTGCCTATCAATACCCTTCAGGGTTCTGCCATTTACTGTATATTTCCTATCTGTATTAGATCTTCCAAAAATGCATTACCTCACATCTGTCCGGATTAAACTCCATCTGCCATCTCTCCACCCAAGTATCCAACCAATCTATATTCCGCTGTATCCTCTGATGGTCCTCATCGTTTTCCACAATTCCACCAACCTTTGTGTCGTCTGCAAACTTACTAATCAATCCAGTGACATTTTCCTCCAAATCATTTACATATATTACAAACAGCAAAGGTCCCAGCACTGACCCCTGAGGAACACCACTAGTCACAGCCCTCCATTCAGAAACACACTGTTCCACTGCTACTGTCTTCTTTGACCAAGCCAGTTTTGAATCCACCTTGCCAGCTCACCTCTGATCCCATGCGACTTCACCTTCTGCACCAGTCTGCCATGAGGGACCTTGTCAAAGGCCTTACTGAAGTCCATGTAGACAACATCCACTGCCCTACCCTCATCAATCATCTTCATCACTTCCTCGAAAAACTCGATCAAGTTTGTGAGATCCCCTCCCCTTTGTTGAATCTAACCAGTGACAACCAACTTTGTATTGGATGTAACGTGACCAATGGGAACAAGATGTAAGGGTCAGCTGACCCAGTAAACCATGGAACCAATGACAGAATGATGTAATAGTCAGCTGATTCACTATAAATAAGGAACTATATAAAATTGTGGGGAACTTGGAGTGGTCCTGGGCGAGACCCTAAGTTCAGAGAAATGATGTTTCTTTATTAAACCCTTTCTTTGATTTATAAGTTGGAGTCAATTTTGTTATATTTTCATTAGCTGCATTTTGAAGAGTTCCTTCTGGAAAAACACCCTTCTATGTTGCCTCTTGCTAATACCTCCACTTCTTTCCAAGGGGGAGTAAATCCTGTCTTGAAGAACCCTCATCAATAATTTCCCCACCACTGACCTAAGTCTCACCAGAGATGGCCACCAAATGCTGGGCTTATCAGTGACACACTCCAAAAACAAATTAAAGAAAGCCTAGCGTCCCCTTCACCTTTCGTTCAATAGCACTTCTAAACGGGAATAATGTAACAGGGGTTGGGGCAGAGGGGGAGGAATGAAATTATATGTTCATCCAGAGGACACCAATGAGAAGATAAAAGGATGATTGTGGTTTTGCCTGCAGTCTTCAACGTAGACCTCTCCTTCTGAAATATCCTGCATTCAATTGTTCCTGCTAATTGACTGGAATGTCACTTCTGTAGATAATATCAATCTTTAATGCTTCCCGCTGTGCCAAACTCCAATCTAACACGCCATAATTTTTAAGCCTTCAATAAAATGGTGAATGCAATGAGGGTCATCACTGACATTGCTGGGAGCTCGAGCTCATATTTTGTCTCTTTCCCCATGGGCTGGTGGTCAGTCTTGAGTTATATTCTGCCAGTCAGTCAACAGCTTGCTAAATCAGGAGAATGCAAGTCTATTACCACTCCCTTTCAAATTTACAAATTATTGTTCTGCAGAGGAAGGCAAAAAAAAGTCCTTGGCATTTACAGATGACCCTCTCGGCAATATAGAACTGAATTATTAAGGTCTGGAAGGAACAGTTCAGCTGCGGTGATAAAACGGGATAATCTGAGAGGTCAGTAAATCATTATCATGGGTTTTTACGTGTGATTAACTGAGAGATATCCAGGTTCAGTCTATTTTTTTTAATTTTCGCTGTCAATTTCCTCTCCCGCTCCTCCTTACCTGGAGCTATTTATTCATGCTTCTTCTCACAAGCTGGTATCTCCTGAAGGGGTGGGTGGCACAGTGGGTTAGCACTGCTGCCCCACAGGGCCAGGGACCTGGGTTCGATTCCTGTCTGGGGTCACTGTCTGTGCGGAGTATGTACGTTCTCCCCGTGTCTGCATGGGTTTTCTCCCACAGTCCAAAGATGTGCGGGTGAGGTGCATTGGCCATGCTAAATTGCCCCTTAGTGTCCTGGGATGGGTAGGTTGGAGGGATTAGCGGGGTAAATATGCAAGGTTACGGGGATAGGGCCTGGGTGGGATTGTTATCCTTGCAGACTCGATGGGCTGAAAGGCCTCCTTCTGCACTGTAGGGTTTCTATGACTCCATGATGTGCTGTTTGACACGAAGTGCCCAACCTGCACACCCAGCACCACACCTGCGCTGAAATTCACTGCTGGTGGGTCTCAGGAGCACCGCGTCCCTCTGGTATGGTGGCAGCATCCTGTTAGTGGCCAGTACCCACTCCTACATTGTAACTGCATGAAACACAAAGCTTCAGCTGTTGCCCAAATATCTGAGGCACATCACCCTCTGGGATAAATGGACTGGACCCTTATCGAGGTGGAAAGTGGCGGCTCTCGGTCCTATTCTGAGTGTGGGTAACATGCCATAATCTGATCCCACAGGATTGGTGGGAATTTGATTTGATTTATTATGGTCACATGTATTAACATACAGTGAAAAGTATTGTTTCCTGTGAGCTATACAGACAAAGCATACCGATCATAGAGAAGGAAAGGAGAGAGTGCAGAATGTAGTGTTGCAACCATAGCTCGGGTGTAGAGAAAGATCAGCTTAGTGTGAGGCAGGTCCATTCAAAAGTCTGACAGCAGCAGGGAAGAAGCTGTCCTTGAGTTGTCTGAAACGTGACCTCTCCGTAGCCTTGCCCCTGTCAATCTGTGTCAGCTCCTTTAGCACCACAAACTTCCCAAGAACAATCTCATCCCTCTCAATCTAGCCTCCTGAGCATTCTTTCTTGCTTTCCCTTTGCCCCACTATTGGCCTCCACGCCATCTGAAACACGGAAAGAGGAAACAGAGAAACTGGCAGCAAGAACAGGTCCTTCGAGCCTGCTCTGCCATTCATTTCAATCACGGCTGATCATCAAATTCAATATCCTGTTCCCTGCCTCCCCCCTCCCATATCCCTTTAGCCCCAAGAGCTGGACCTAATTTCTTCTTAAAATCACACAATGTTTTGGCCTCTACTACTTTCTGTGGCAGTGAATTCCATGCATTCACCACCCTCTGGGTAAAGAAATCTCAGTCCAAAAAGGTTTGCCCCTTACCCTCAACTCTGGCCCCTCGTTCTAGACTCCCTCACCATTGGGAACATGCTTTCTGAATCTACCCTGCCTAACCCTGTTAGAATTTTATAAGTTTCTATGAGATCCCCTCTCACTCTCGCTCACGTTAATCCAATCCTAACCGATTTCGTCTCTCCTCATATGACAGACCTGCCATCCCAGGAATCAGCCTGGTAAACCTTCACTGAGAGCTCTTCCATAAATCCCACTGCCCCTCCACTTCTCCCTCTTCCTTCCGAGCCTGCTTCTTTGAGGTCACTCTTTGGAATCTATCCTCAATTAATTCAACATCAATTGACCAATATTTGTGCATCTAAGTCGCTTATTGTGGCATTTTTACTGTATAAAGACAGAAATCAGAGTTGTCATTGAGGCATGAAGATAGACCCTGTCTACTTATATAAGGAGACTTTACCGATCTCTTGGCACTATTTGCAGGAGCAGAGTTCTTATTGTGTCATGATGAATGTATATCATCTTCTAACTTCCCCATCAGAAACAGATAATCTAATATTGTCATCATTGTTTCTCGTGTAAGGATGACTAACTATCCTACCTCTGCCTAACGCAGCACTTGAAAAGCCATTCATTTTATGCTAAGCTCTTTGAGATGTCTCTGAGATTTGTGCTCAGATGCTATTAGAGGCAAAAGCCCTTTTTGAAATGCACAGTGCATGTGAGGGGAGAGGAATGAGTCACATCAACGTTCAGGGTTCAGAGATTGGAATGTGAACTTGACTCTTTTCATGAGCTAACTGACCTGTTCTGTTTTGGATCTCACGATTAACTGATGGACAAGATAGTATCATTAACGGCTGGTTAATTACGCAGCTTACAAATGTGATCTTTGAATGTATATTGGTGCAATAACATCATTACAAATAATTATATCCCGACGCAATTGAAAGGTCAATTACTGAGCTATCTTTTCAGGAGTCCTATCTGACGGCTGTTTTTACATGTTCTACTTAAGCTAATTAATCGGCACTTCAACCTTTGTGTCATTTCAAAGTAATAACATTCTGAAATACATGTGACAGCTAAGCTTTAAAAGTGAGCTTTACAATCTCAAAGCTAATTGATTTCCTTCAATGACTTGGTTGAATCAGCGAGGAGCAGGCTTGATAATGGATGGGGTTAGGTCTTATTGGAAGAAAATAGTCATTTATTTGGTTTGATCATCATTCTGAATCACCAGTGTGAAGAAGCTGGATCTTTTTTTAAGATGCAGATAGACCATTGAATTTCGATTCATTTGAAGCCATTCAGGAGAAAATTTTCATTGCTACGTCGGTAATTAGGTGGATTGGCCGTGCTAAATTGTCCCTTAGTGTCAGGGGAACTAGCTAGGGTGAATGCATGATGTTATAGGGATAGGGCCTGGGTGTGATTGTGGTCTGAGCAGACTTGATGGGCTGAATGGCCTCCTTCTGCACTGTAGAGATTCTATGGATTATATGAATTGCCATGCATTCAAAAGCACTCTACACAATGAACTAGCCCTGTGAACTGCACTGTCCCTACCTCCCCACCACTTTTTCTCAAATCTCCACTTCTCAACAATTTCACCTCTCCCTTCCACTGGTGCACCCAAAGGCAGAACAAGAAACAGAAACCTGGATTGCAACGAGCCTTAGCCCTCAGGGGGCCCACCTTGCGACCACCTCCCGTACAACAACAACTTGCATTTGTGTAATGCCTTTCCAGCAGCCGTACATACCACAAAGCATCCCCTGGGAACGTTAACTCACAAAATCCGACACTGAGCCACACAAGGCGATATCAGGAAAATTGACCAAAAGCTAAGTCAAAGAAGTCAGTCTCACGGAGCGTATTAAGCAAGGAAGGGCAGAGATGTGGCAATCAGCCCAGAGGCATCACTGTGGCTTGATCAAGTTGGAGGGTCCCTGGTCCTCAGTGCTTTCTGCTCGTTGTGAATGGGATGTTCGCAAATGGAACGAAAAAGCAGGTGAGAGGACAGGATTGAGCGCCGCACTCAGCGAGGGCGAATAAAAGAGTGTGGCAAAAGGGCCCATTGAATGGGGTGTTAAAGTCCCATTGTACTTTGTGACAATGTGTCTCAGCAAGTACCAGCGCTCACGGGATGGAGGCCACCTTATTCGGGCTGGTTTTTAGATCGAGCAATGAACTTGGCCCCGCACCCTTGCTCCATCTCCAGGGTGTATGTCAAATTTTCATAGGGAATTGATAAAGCAAATGTTTCCTCCTTTGGGGCAAGAGGTCACAGACAGATTCAACACTGAGATGAGGAGGAGCTACTTCTCACAGAGGGGGGGGGGTGAATTTGTGGAACTCGCTGCCCCATAGCGCAGTGGAATCTGAATCATTGAATGGTTTCAAGGAGGAGAAAGACTTATTTGTAATCAGGTAAAAGGGAGAAGGGGAACAGGTGGATTTTAGTCCAGGGAGAGATCAGCCACGGCGGAGCAGGCTGGAATGGTTGGATTTGCCTACCTCTGCTCCTAATTCTGATGATGCTGTGTGTTACTTTGATAATTGTAATTGAATTGATTCCAACATCCTGACAGCCCGCACAATACAACTCACTGCCCTCTTGGCCAATTATCTGAAACCTGTGACCTCTGGTGGACGAGCCTCTTGCCACTGAAAAACATCTCCTCCTGTTGTGTGCTGTGGGAATCATGTACAATTTTGAACAGATCTGTTAAATCTCCCATTTATTCTCTCGGCTTTAAGAAGAATAATCAGCTTTTTTTTATATGAAAAAGAATCTTTCAGGGTAACATAAAGCAGGGATTATTATTTCATTAAAAGGTGTCTTGCCAAAGAGATACGAAACCTTTTTCCATTTAACATTCACCATAATTCACTTGCTAACAGCTTTTCTTTAACAATGTTCGTGGTTTGAATGGATGTGAAATTGCAGAGCAATTCAGCTGTCAGCGTCCGCTTTGTTGTTGGCCTGAAGAAATAGTTTCAATATTTTCAGCATGCATTGGCAGAGCGTACTGCTCTCACATCCCACCCAGCCTGACACATCACAAAGATACGGAGCTGCCACAAATGACCGGGTAACCAAACAGCTCACCTGGGTCCCGAGAATTAAACTGGCTGGCTGGCTCGCGCTCTCTCGATGGCATGTTTATGATAGATAAACACCAAAGGAGTTGCCGAGTAGAACATTGCTTCCACCAACTTGCAGTTGGAGAAATCTTCTGGAACAGCCACTCTCAGGAACCGTCCCATCCCGTCGGAACGCTGGTCATTGTCATTCCATCACATTCTCCAAGGCAGCCTTCAAGACACACAACAACACGGAATCGCCGCACAGAAACTGAGAGGGTGACACAGTGGCACACAGCGCCAGGACCCTGGTTCGATTCCTGGCTTGGGTCACTGTCTGTGCAGAGTCTGCACATCCTCCCTTGCTGCAACTGTACAGGGCACTGGTGAGGCCGCAGCTGGAGTACTGTGTGCAGTTTTGGGCGCCGTACTTACGCAAGGATATTTTGGCCTTGGGGGGAGTGCAGAGGAGGTTTACTAGGCTGATACCGGAGTTGAGGGGGTTGAGCTATGAGGAGAGCCTGAATAAACTAGGCTTGTACTCGTTGGAGTTTAGAAGAATGAGGGGAGATCTCATTGAGACGTATAAGATGATGAATGGGATGGATAGGATAGAGGTGGAGACACTCTTCCCGCTCAAAAAAGACAGTAGGACTAGGGGGCACAGCCTCAAGATAAAGGGGGGGCGGTTTAGAACGGAGTTGAGGAGGAACTTCTTCACTCAAAGGGTGGTGAATCTCTGGAATTCTCTGCCCGTTGAAGTGGTGGAGGCTGCCTCGCTAAATATTTTTAAGACGCGGGTAGATAGGTTTTTGATAGGCAAGGGGATTAAGGGTTATGGGGAGCAGGTGGGAAAGTGGAACTGAGCCACGACAGATCAGCCATGATCTTACTGAATGGCGGGGCAGGCTCGAAGGGCTAGATGGCCTACTCCTGCTCCTATTTCTTATGTTCTCCCCATGTCTGTGTGGGTGTTCCCCAGGTGCACCGGTTTCCTCCCACAGTCCAAAAAGACATGCTGGTTAGGTCCATTGGTCATGCTAAATTCTCCTTCAGTTTACCCAAACAGGCACCTGGATATGGCGACTAGGGGATTTTCACAGTAGCTTCATTGCAGTGTTAATGTAAGCCTACTTGTGCCTAATAAATAAACTTTAACTTTAGCCAAGTTCTGCACACATGAGGACGTCACCAACCGGGATCTTGGGTTCATATCGCACTATCTGTAACCCCCCTGACTTGCCTGGACTTGCAAAATCTCACTAACTGTCCTGTCTGGAGACAATACACATCTCCTTAACCTGTGCTTAACCTTCTCTCCACTCACATTGTCTGTACCTGTTAAGACTTGGTTACCTGTAAAGACTCGCACTCCAATCACTATCTTGCAATTGTGCCTCCGTGCTTGTGAACCCACTTCTCCACTCACCTGATGAAGGAGCAGCCCTCCGAAAGCTCATGATTCCAAATAAACCTGTTGAACTTCAACCTGGTGTTGTGAGATTTCTTATGGTCATTCCACACACAACAAGCACCTCCTCTCAATGCACCACAGTTTGTTGCAATATGGTTAGATTCATTTTGGGTTAATTTGCAGTTTTGCAGTGGCTGTTCCCCTTCTTGACACCGACCATCCCATTTAGCCCATTAGGAACATTCGGAGTCAGAACCACTCAACATACTCAATTTTGTTTGCCTGGAAGAGCAAAGTTGTGGAGCGCCGCAGGGGAGTCATGAAAACTGGCAAACTGCCCCCCCCACCCTGGGTTCACTGTTACAAACTTGGAGGGTGGTGTAAGCCCATGTGACAGGGGCAGAGGGTGGGAGGTTTGGAGGGGGGAGGAGGGGTGGTGGAGTGCAAAAACAGAGAGACAAATAATATTAGTGTTGATGCCCAGACCAGAAACTCCAAGGTATCATATGAAGTTAGCCTAGACCCTAACTTTTACATTTGATTTTGGCATTCAGGTGAGTATAAGGCGTTTCACTCCAGGTACGATTCCAGTGAGCCACTAAGAAGCTTTTACCAAAACAAACCTGATTTAAGAACAGAGTTAAAACAAAGCAAAGTGAATGAACATAACTTTAGCCAATCAAAATGCTTAGACATGGCAAAGTATGATCCTTATCAGCTAGCGATCTCTGTTGTTCCAATTTAAAGCACTACCCCATTGAGACAGTTCAGGACTGGTTAGCACAAAAACAAGGAGGCTCACTTGATGCTGGATTGTCAGCCTTTTTACACTTACAGAGATTCATACAGCAGTTTTCAGAGACAGATCCACTCTCATACAGCAGAATCTCCAACAAAGAAGTTTATCTCCTGGTAGATTCCGGTCTCTAATTTCAGAGAAGGGAAAACAGAGACATTGCTCTCTCTCTCAAAGCCAAACGCAGCATCTAAGCTTGAGTATTGTGTGTCAGCCCAGCTTCCCCCAATGCATGGCCATACCTGGCAATCATCCCAATCAAGCCTCACTCTGCAAAAGCCCGGGGGAAAATAATTAAACAGCATTAGTTCAGATTAAAACAAACATTCTAGCCATTAGAAGCAATTGTGCTGTTGCAGTAACAATAAAGGATGCTGGTAGACAGATCAGCTGAGAGTGCATGGAACCTCTACACAGATCCTGCACAAGAGCATGGCTCAAGTATATTTTTAAAGGCACAGTATCATCCCATCCAAACTGGATGAGAGTGTGTACTCATGTACCACAGAATCCAGCAGTGGGGTCCCTGCCTGGGGTGTGTCCAGTGTCATGTCAAAGCTTACAGGTGACATCAAGCTGGGAAATCTGATGCAGGTGAAAGCAGCAAATTTCAGGAGGACATCGACAGACTGGCTAGACTTGGGAGTAAGCACTGATTTTTTTACTATATTGGGAACACAGGTGAAAGATTCCTGGTTCATGGGATTGCTCTCTTCTGGGGTGGGGGGTGGGGGGGCGGACATTTCGTCAAGGTGTTCAAAATCTTATTGGCTTGGATCAGTGAATAAGAAAGTGTCACGTGACAGAAGGGTCATCAGTTAGAAGGCACAGATTAATCAAACTATATGATTTGATTTATTATTGTCGCATGTATTAGTATACAGTGAAAAGTACTGTTTCATGTGCACTATACAAAGCATACTGTTCATAGAGAAGGAAAGTCGCGAGTGCAGAATGTAGTGTTAAGTCATAGCTCGGGTGTAGAGAAAGATCAACTTAATGCGAGGTAGGTCCATTCAAAAGTCTGACAGCAGCAGGGAAGAAGCTCTTCTTGAGTCGGTTGGTACGTTACCTCAGACTTTTGTATCTTTTTCCCAAAGGAAGAAGGTGGAAGAGAGAATGTCCGGGGTGTGTGGGGTCCTGAGTTATGCTGGCTGCTTTGCCAAGGCAACAGGAAGTGTTGACAGAGTCAATGGATAAAAGGCTGGTTTGCGTGACAGACTGGGCTGCATTCACGACCCTGTGTACTTCAGGCAGGATGAGGAGAAAATAGTTTACGCAGAAGGCTGATGTGATTTGCAACACGGCAACAAAGGAGATGGCAAAGAAGATTCAAGAGGAACATTCAAAAAGACCTTGGGGAAATAATTCAATGTGGTGGTTGGGAGGGGAAGGGAGGGAAGAGAGGGGAGGAGAACATGCAGGGCCTGGGAGGGAGTGGATAAAAATGGAACAAACAGGGTAGTTTGTGGAAAGAGCTAACACGGGTATGATGAACCTCTTTCTGTGCTACACTATTCTATGGTTCAGAGATTGATTAGAACAAATCCATTCTGTTCCATCAGAGGGAAAATCGACTGCGTAAATAGGGAAAAGAAAGGACAGCTTACTCACCGGAACCAGAACAAGCTGTCACCAGACAGGACTATTATTGAGTGGTCAGGACAGTTCAATGTGGACCTTTTAGATACGCTTGCAGATACACTGACAGCTGGCTCCGAGTCACCGACTCGAGTCCCACACAAGTCACGCCACAACAAGTGGGCGAGATCTCTCCTTACGTGCTCCAGGCAAGAAATACAAATCCATAATCCATCGGCTTTCTCCAGCCTCCATTCAAGTATTGGACATCTCGACATCCTGTTAACAGCTATCTGATTAGGCACAAATTTTGTTGCTAGGTTAACTCCAATTTGTCTTTTATTTCCTTCGGTTCAGTGCTGGGCTGAAAAGGGAGCCTCAGAGCTGAATGCCATCGATCCTTCTGAGTGGGGAAGAGAAAAATCAAGTGTTGGCAAAGTGGGGAATGGTAAGAAGTCTCACAACACCAGGTTAACGTCCAACAACTTTATTCGGAACTTCTGCAGCGTTGCTCCTTCATCAGAGTTTTGAAACCCAGATAAATATTCAATAGAAAGGTTTTATCCTTGTTGCAATCATTTTGCAGAACGAACTGTGTCACTTCATATATGGCTGTAGCTAAGGCAGCACGGTGGCACAGTGGTTAGCACTGCTGCCTCACAGCGCCAGGGACCCTGGTTCAATTCCTGCCTTGGGTCACTGTCTGTGTGGAGTTTGCACATTCTCCCCATGTCTGCATGGGTTTCCTCCAGCTGCTCCGGCTTCCTCCCACAGTCCGAAAGACATGCTGGTTAGGGTGCATTGACCCGAACAGGTGCAGAAATGTGGCGACTCGGGGAATTTCACAGTAGCTTCATTGCAGTGTTAATGTAAACCTTACTTGTGCCTAATGAATAAACTTTCCTTTAGACGTGGAGTTAAGAGTCAGAAGCACCAAGGCTGTGGGGTAAATTTCAACACAGTGCAGAACATGGGCTGCTGTAGGGATAATGTTACCAAAAGTGATCTTGTGGAGCGGGTTATCACTCTTGAGTCAAAGCCAGCTAACGCACTCACACGCACGCGCTTCTTGTTCATTCCCGACTGCCAAAAACGCTGTGCTATTATGTCACAAAAGGGGCAACTCATCTCAGCAGGGGACAAGACAAGCAGAGCTTTGAAGAGCGTTTGTAAAGTATAGCAGGAAACAGCACAGGAGGCCTGGAGTTTGCTTTGCTGTTCCCTCTGACAACAACAGAAAAAAATTCAATGACAATTGCACAGATTAAGCAGAAAGATCGAACGGGTACCGGGCAGTTTCACACCGAAGTGTCGAGGATGTGGCCAGGGAGAAAATGGATTTTTTTTTATGGTGCCCCTGCACCAGCAGAGAATTAACATTCAGGTCCATCACACCAACCAGCTTACTCTTAACTTGTTTCCATTCCTGAGGAGCACCTCCTGCACTCCTCCGCTGAATGCTGGAAAATGATTGCATTTCTCACCTCTGACATTCATCAAACCTTACTCAGAGTTACAGCACAGGAACAGGTCAGGTCGGGTCCACGCAGTCAATGCAGGTATTATTGTTCCACTCAAGTCTCCTTATCTAACTGTATCAGCATAACCCTCCATCCCTTTTCCTTCAGGATTTATAGAACAAAGAGCAAAGAAAAGCACGGCACAGGGACAGCCCTCCGAGTCTGTGCCAATCAAGGTGCCCTAAGTAAATTAAAGAAAAACTTTGACCCTTACTCGGTCCGTATCCCTCTATTCCCTCCCTGTTCATGTCCCCATCCAGATATCTCTTAAATGTTACTAATATGTCTGCTTCCATCACCTCTTGTGGCAGCACGTTCCAGTCACCCACCACTCTCTGCGTGACAAACTTCTCCTGCACATTTCCCTTAAACTTCCCCTCTCTCACTTTGAACATGTTCCCCTTTGTAACTGACACTTCCACGCTGGGGAAAAGGTCTCTGACTATCCACCCTGTCTGTGCCACTCATAAATGAAGATCTCTTATCAGTTGTCCCCTCAGCCTCCACCTTTCCAAGGGTTATCCGAAACCCTTTCCTCGCACAGCCTTTCTCACTGTATTTTTTCCAACGCCGCCTTGGAGAACGCTTACCTGAGGATCAGAGGCCGAATGCCCGTGAATGCGCAAGTGCTCCCTGACTGGAACACTCCTGCAGTTCTTCCCCTTAGTGTCCCAAGGTGTGCAGGTTAGGTGGGTTTAGGGATGCTAAATTGTCCCTTAGTGTCCCCCTTATTCCTCCTGAGTTGTAAATACATGGTTGTACAGACTCGTTACATCAAGACTCATCACGTCGGATTTTGGTGAGAAGGCAGTAAAACCGTCCCCTCTCCTTCTCAGAACATCTCAGGTGTTTTACAGGACAGACCTGTTTTAACCATCAGCCTGAGTCACCGGTCAGTACTCTTGACTCACCTCGTCATTTGTCCAGCCACTCTGTGCCTTGGGCGACACAAGGATCTACAGTCTTGCCTCTTCATCCAGGCTTCCCAATGAGGAAGGGTTTCCGTGGAACTGCAAGGGAAGTCAAATTGTTCAGTACAGACATTCATAATGAATGCAATTGCAGAAAAGTACGCATTTTTAAATATCAGCTCCATACACTGCATTGATATTGGTAGCTCTCAACTGCCTGGACTTAGAATCATTGAACTATACAATCCCTACAGTGCAGAAAGAGGCTATTCGGCCCTACGAGTTGGAACCGATCGCAATTCCACCTATCCCCGCAACACCACATATTTACCTGTGACACAAAGGGACAACTTAGCATGGCCAAATCATCTAACCTGCATATCTCGGGCACTAAGGGTCAGCTTATCATGGCCAATCCACCTAATCCGCACATCTTGGGACACTAGGGGTGAACTTCATGGCCAATCCATCTAACCTGTACATCTTGGAACACTAAGGAACAATGTGAATGGAGAGAGGGTTAAACACTGGTTAAAGAGATGTGTATTGTCTCCAGCCAGGACAGTTAGTGAGATTTTGCAAGTCCAGGCAAGTCATGGGGGTTACAGATAGTGCGACATGAACCCAAGATCCCTGTTGAGACCGTCCTCACGTGTGCGGAACTTGGCTATCAGTCTCTGCTCAGCGACTCTGTGCTGTCGTGTGTCGTGAAGGCCGCCTTGGAGAATACTTACCTGAAGATCAGAGGCCGAATGCCTGTGACCACTGAAGTGTTCTGCAACTTGGCCATCGTTGTCGACCTGATACGCTGCAGGAAAGGACGTCCCGAGGCATGGTACATTGGGGAGACTACGCAGACGCTATGACAACAGATGAACGAACAACACTCGACAATCACCAGGCAGGAGTGTTCCCTTCCAGTCCGGGAACACTTCAGCGGTCACAGGCATTCGGCCTCTGATCTTCAGGTAAATGTTCTCCAAGGCGGCCTTCACGACACACGACAGCGCAGAGTCGCTGAGCAGAGACTGATAGCCAAGTTCCGCACACGTGAGGATGGTCTCAACAGGGATCTTGGGTTCATGTCGCACTATCTGTAACCCCCACGATTTGCTTGGACTTGCAAAATCTCTCGAACTGTCCTGTCTGGAGACAATACACATCTCTTTAACCTGTGCTTAATGCTCTCTCCAGTCACATTGTCTGCGCCTGTAAAGACTCACATTCCAACCGTTATCTTGTAAACTGAGTCTGTGTCTATGTATGACCTGGTTCTGAACACAACTCTTTACTCACCTGAAGAAAGAGTAACACTCTGAAAGCTCGTGCTCCCAGATAAACCTGTTGGACTTTAACCTGGTGTTCTGAGACTTCTTACTGTGTTTACCCCAATCCAACGCTGGCATCTCCACATCCTGACTCTCTCTGACAGAGTACTTACACAGGCCCTCTCCTCCACCCTATCCCCATAAGGCCAAACATTTATCTTGGCTAATCCACCTAATCTATACATCTTGGAATACTAAGGGACAATTTAGCACGGCCAATCCACCGAACTTTCACATCTTTGGACTGTGGAAGGAAATTGGAGCACTCAGAGTTACAGACATGGGGAGAACATGCAAACTCCACACAGACAGTGACCCAAGGCCAGGAATGAACCCAGGCCCCTGGCATTGTGAGGCAGCAGTGCTAACCACTGTGCTGTGCCAAGATGCAAGCAAAGGAAGGAGAAAAAATGAAGAACAAGAGATGGACAGGTACAGAGAATAAGGAGGAGATAAAAAAACAGAGAGAGAGGAAAAAAGAGGGTGAGGCAAAGAGAAGATAGCAGAAAGAGAAAGGTCATGAGTGAGAGAGAAGAGTCACAGTGGTATAGCGATTAGCACTGCTGTCTCACAGCGCCAGGGACCCAGATTCGACTCTGGCCTTGGGTCACTGTCCGTGTGGAGTTTGCACACTCTCCTTGTGTCTGGGTAGCATTTCCTCCGGGTGCTCCAGTTTCCTCCCACTGCCCAAACATGTGCTGGTTAGGTTGATTGGCCATGCTAAATTGCCCCTTAGTGTCAGAGGGATTAGCTCGGGTAAATATGTGGAGTTATGGGAATAGAACCTGGGTGGGATAGTAGCCTGTACAGATTTAATGGGCTGAATGGCCTCCTTCTGTACTGTACGATTTCTATGAATCTATGATTCTCGGAGAGAGAGAGAAAGTGCGAGCAAGAGAAAGAGAGCAGAGAACAAGAGAAACATTGGTTACTATTGAAATGCCATTCAATAAGATTTTTCAAGATGTGCAGGATTATTAGATTGGCCATGCCAGATTGCTCCTTAGTGTCAGGGAATTAGATACACGGGGTTACAAGGATAGGGCTTGAGTTTGGATTGTTGTCGGTGCTCAGTCGATTGCCTGAATAATCTCTTTCTGCACTGTAGGGATTCTCTGATTCCAGATCTCTGAGGAGACATGAAAAGGGGAAGAGCGGGAGACAGAATTTGCACTTCTACTGTGCCTGTCCTGATCTCAGGGCACCCCCCAAAGAACTCCACAGCTAATCAGGTATTTTGAAGTACAGTCAACGCTGTAACTTAGCAGGCAATAAAGCAGGTAATGTATGTATATATAGGCAGAACGATGGTGCTGGGAGATTGAGAGAAAGAACAGACGATTCAGAGAGAAATATATAAATTACATAAACATTCAAAGAGTGTTATTTATGATCAAAAGGGACAAGAAAAAAATGAAATGAAATATATTTCTGCAGCACCAGTTCAAACTCAACATCAGAGAGACTGTGAGTAATGTGGAAAATAACAGATCCTCTGCTATAAATTATTTGATTGAGTTGATCAGTGGTTTACTGATCTGATTGCTGGGAGTGAGTTAGGGTCTGGAATTGCCTTGGGACAGCTTTCAATGTTAGCGGCACTATATAAATGAAGGTTGTTGTTGTTGAATTGCAAGGAGTTCACGTGTGCAATAACAGAGGCTAACTGGGCAGAGAAACAGGCTGATTTACAAATGAGAGGCAACTACATTTCAGCTGTCCTAACTCTGCAACTCCTCTCCTTATAAACCTCTCCACCACTCTCCCCTTCTTTGAGGGCAACCCCCCCCCCCCGCCATTTTAAAAACCTGCCACTTTGATAAATAATATCTTCTGCGATTAGCTGTCAAATATTATTTGATTCATCTCGTGTGAAGCTTCTTGGAATGACTGACTGCTGTTACGAGTGCAAGCTTAAAAGAGATGTTTTAAACTGCCTCACTCAATTCAAGGTAAAAACTGAGTAATGCAGAGGGTCATGTGGAATCCAACTCATTTTTGACGATACTCAGTGCAATAACTCCTCGGAGGCTGGTGTCTCTTCACCAGACTGCAAGGAACTATAAAAGGTCGTGAATGTAGCCCAATCCATCACACAAACCAGACTCCCATCCATTGACTCTGTCTACACTTCCTGCTGCCTCAGCAAAGCAGCCAGCATAATTAAGGACCCCACGCACCCTGGACATTCTCTCTTCCACCTTCTTCCATCGGGAAAAAGATACAAAAGTCTGAGCTCACGTATCAACCGACTCAAGAACAGCTTCCTCCCTGCTGCTGTCAGGCTTTTGAATGGACCTACCTTGCATTAAGTTGAGCTTTCTCTGCACCCTAACTATGACTATAACACTACATTCTACTCAATCCTTTCCTACTCTATGTACGGTATGCTTTGTCTTTATAGTGTGCAAGAAACAATACTTTTCACTGTATTTTAACACGTGACAATAATAAATCAAATCAAATCAAAAAGACTCCCTTTATTTACAAACTCGATTCCTAAGAGTGTGTCTGGAACAAAGTCAGAATCCAGTGTGTCAGTATTCCTGACATTCCTCAACATATATACATCCAGGTGAGGATCCCTGATTGGGCAGGCGATCATTACCTTGACCTTATGGGCCTTGTTGAGGTTATTGCAATGAGCCAATGTGAGCTTGTTGCAGTGGGGCCCAGGGTCCCAGATCACATCCCCGTGCCAGATTAAATGCCGCAGTACAAACGGAGAGATGGATCTTCCGGCTGCTTACAGACTGACCGGACCCGATTTTACCATTTCCATTCAAACTGCTGAAACTGGGAGTGTTTCAGATCTGACTTTTCGACCCGTTTCCAGGTGCCCCCCCCATCAATCCATACTCTGCCTGGAAAAATATCAGCGATTCTGAGTCACGCTGTGGAGCTCAAAACCACCCCCCCCCCCCCCCCCCGTCACATCGCCCCCGGGCCAGGTAACGCCACCCCCTGCACACATTGCCCCACCCCCACAACATCAATGACCCCCTTATCCCCCAAACCCCCCCCACCATACAGACTGATAGCAGCTCCCCCCCCCCTTCCCCCTCACCGATCATATGCAGAGTGGCAGTGTACCCCCCTTGTCCTCCTCACCGAACAGGGGCAGAGTGGCAGCAGACGACCCCACCCCGAGTACAGCAATCCGACCCACCTCATTCACCCCCCTCCCCACCGATCCGAGTCAGGGAGCTGCCGGGAGCTCCGAGTGTACCTCCTCAGGAGTTGGAGTGCCAGAGTTGGGCCTTTGCCGAGCAGGCCTGTTTCATGCCCAATCTGGATGGGCAAACGTGATAGTAAATGGGGAAGTGCTGGGAAGTTTGGGCGTCCAGCTCATTCCGGAGTGTGGCGACTGGGGGATTTTCACAGCAACTTCATCGCAGTGTTAATGTCGGCCTACTTCTGACGAATGAATCAGTAAACTTGAACTGTAATTGACCCCAGTGGAGGGAGGGACAAACTCCATGTGTGAATTGAGATGTTCTGAACAGTGGGTGCTGTTCTGCACCTATCGTGGTTTAACACTTCCCCCGTGCTTTCCAAATGAGTGTTGGTGGGAAGCTTGGCTCCAGAACGCGTGGGGACGGCAGCAGTGTTCACGTTGCCATGTCAACGAGCTCACACCAGGTCCAGAAGCTGGGGGCCTCCGAGGAATGGTCACATTCCACCTGACTGCAAAGATTAAAATTAATTTGTGCTGTGTGGCTCAGCGCTGCAGTTAGATTGATATTTATCTCTGTGATTGCAAAGAGCCCCATCTCCCTGTCTTCAGTGAATTCCATTCTACTTCAATTAATATTTGATGTGAGCAGTCCAATTTACTCCTGGTCCAGACTTTTGGCAGGCTATATAAGCTGCCACTGCACCCATTTACCCTCTCGGTCGCATCCGTTTTCTCGGGAGGC
Organism: Carcharhinus amblyrhynchos; assembly: GCF_965287045.1. Classification (NCBI taxonomy): domain Eukaryota; kingdom Metazoa; phylum Chordata; class Chondrichthyes; order Carcharhiniformes; family Carcharhinidae; genus Carcharhinus; species Carcharhinus amblyrhynchos. The sequence continues at coordinate 20,591,416 of NC_137357.1, forward strand.
CAAGCAAATTTGGCTTGTCCACTACGACTCTCACCAATTTTACAGATGCCCCATGGTGTTATCACAGCTTGGTATGGGCTCCTGCTCTGTCCAAGACCACAAGGAACTAGGATTGTGGACGTAGCCCAGTCCATCACACAAACCAGCCTCCCACCCATTGACTCTGTCGACACTTCGCACTGCCTTGGAAAAGCAGCCAATATAATCAAGCACCTCAGACATACTCCCATCCACCTTCTTCCGTCGGGAAAAAGATGCAAAAGTCTGAGGTCAGATACCAACTGACTCAAGAACAGCTTCTTCCCTGCTGCCACCAGAGTTTTGAATGGACCAACCTTATATTGAGTCAATCTTTGTCTACACCCAGCAATGAGTGTAAGACTACATAAGAACATAAAAAGTAGGAGTAGGAGTAGGCCATCTTGCCCCTCGAGCCATTACTACATTCTGCATCATCTCCTTTCCTTCTCCACTATGTACTCTATGAATGGTGTGCACGCAAGAAATAATACTTTTCACTGTATCCCAAAACATGTGACAGTAAATCAAATCAAAGCCCACCATAAGATACAGCATTACCATCAAACAGAGCTGAGGCATAGAGAACAGGAGAGAGGTTTGTATATCCTGGCATCGTGCAGCACTCTAGCTGCATTGCTGTAATGTAGCCAGTTTGCACACAGCAAGCTTCGACAACCAGCCATGCTGATGCTGCACACATCAGCAATGCTTTGTGCTCAACTCTTCTGAGTGGGGTTTGAACCCACAACCTTCTGACCGACTCAGAAGCAAACGTGCCATCAGCTGAGCGACATTTGCCACCCGACACCAACTCTCCGGTCACTTCTGGGGACATGACCACAAGCTGCAAGACCCTTCGTGTACTCCTTACATTGAAGAGGTCAGAGGTTGCAGGTTCGGACAAGAACATTTCATCATCGTTTTCTTCCCCGGCTCAAGCACAACGTCTCAACTCTCATCCCAACCCAAAGTAACAGATTCACTGATCATAGAGTCCCAACTGTGCAGAAGGAGGCTATTCAGCCCATCGAGCCTGCACTGATTGTCTGAAAGACCATCGTACACAGGCATTTAACCCCACTAATCCCCCAAACCTACACATCTTTGGATACCCAGGAACAATTTATCATGGCCAATGCACCTAACCTTCACATCTTTTGGACTGTGGGATTAAAACAAGAGCACCCGGACGGAAACCCACGCAGACACGGGGAGGATGTGTGGACTCTGCACACACAGTCACCCAAGGCCGAAATTGAACCTGGGAGCCCTTGGCACTGCAAGGCAGCAGCACTAACCACTGTGCCCCCACCCCCCCACTCCCCATTTCCCCCCATCTCTGGACTCTCAGGTATTCAAGGGAATATGAGGAGGGGTTGGAGGGTAAATGCAAGATCAGCCATGATTGTATTGAATGGCTTGACACGCTTCCCCTGCTTTGCTGTACTGTTGGACGTGATGATGAGTAATTCCTAATCCTAAATACCAGATCGCACCATCCAGGCAATCAACAGCCAAGATGTCTCACAACAGTAATCCGCCGGTGGAGGACAACACAGGCTGACTGCAGCAATATCTCACTTGGAATAACAACCTGCTGTCACTCATAGACAGGTGGATACCAAGGTGGGCACAGCCCCAGAGTGAGAGGCTGCAACTTTGCAGCATCGCGATTGATTCCCAGAAGAGCAGCAAAGGGAAAAAGAACTGGAAACTGCTCTGAAAGAAATGCTCAAAGACTTGACTTTCCTTCTTAATTAAAAAATGAATTTTCCAGTGATATTCATTTACTCAGCTTGAGTTCACTAATCCAGTCATTTCTGAACTGTGTAGAATATTTAAAAAAAAAACTTAAATCAATTGAAGTTTCAATTGGGAATATTAAACATCAAATTATCACTCAATTTAAATTGAAATAAAACCTTTTGGTGCCCGTGTGCAACGTTGAATTCCAAGTATATCCTTTTGATTGATCGTCTTTCGTTATGACGTGCAGCTATTGTCAAAACGATTTCTTTCATTCGTTCAAGGGATGTGAGCTTTTCTGGCTGGCCAGTTCATCACTAATTGCCCCTTGAGAAGGTGGTGGTGAGCTCACTGCCTTTCTGAGTTGCTGCATGCCCACGTGGTGTCGGTGCACCCACAATGCTGCTTTGGGAGGGAATTTCTGAATTTTGACCCAGTGCCGGTGAAGGAAATTTCCAAGTCAGGATTGTGCGTGACTTTGTAGGAGGTGGCGTTCCCATTCCTTTGCTGTGCCCCCCCCCCCCCCCTTGTCCTTCAGGATGGTCACGGTTGTGGGTTCAGACAGCGCCTGTCATCTGTAATCCAAGGAGGTGCTGTCTGAGGAGCCTCAGTGAGTTCCTCAAGTGCAACTTGTCGATGGTGCACACAGCTGCCAATGTGTGTCGGCGGTGGAGGGAGTGAACGTTTGTGGATGTGGGGGGTGAAATGAAGCGGACATGCTTGATCCTGGATGGTGTCAAGCTCCTTGAAAGTTGCTGGAGCTGCACCCGTCCATCACACTCTTGAGCTGGTGCACAGACACTGGGGAGTCAGGAGGTGAGTTACTCATTGCAATATTTTTAAACTGTGACCTGCTCTTATCGTAGTAGTATTTTTGTGGTGAGTCCAGTTGAGTTTCTGGTTGATGGTAACCCCCAGGGTGTTGGCCATGGGGATTCAGCGATGGTGAGGCCATTGAATGTTAAACAGGAACGGTTAGATTCTCCTTCGTTGAATACGCAAATCCATGGGAAATTGGGAACTCTGACGGTGAGGGGAATCCATGGATGTGAAGGTTCTGTGAGTGGCACCATGCAAAAAATGTGAAAATGCCCTCACCTGTAACTGCAACACTCTCTTCCACACTCTATCATTTCCCCTTATGTGCTCTATGAATGGTCTGATTTACCTGTACAGTGCTCAAGAAACAATACATTTCACTGTACCCCAGTACATGTGACAATAATAACTCAAATCAAAATCGTGCAGGCTATCTCCTGCCATTTATATTGACACAATGAACATAGAACATTACAGCGCAGTACAGGCCCTTCGGCCCTCGATGTTGTGCCGACCAGTGGAACCAATCTAATAACCCTCTAACCTAAACTATTCCAACATTATCCATATGCCTATCCACTGACCATTTGAACGCCCTTAAAATGTTCTCTCATTTACCCATTCAAGGAACTTTAAAAAAATTCCGACAGGGGATGTGGACGTCACTGGCAATGCTTGTTGCCCGTCTCTAATTGCCCTTGATTTGGGTGGCTTGCGAGGGCAGTTGAGAGCCAACCTGTGGGCCTGGAGTCACATGTGGGCCAGGCCAGGTTAAGGATGGCAGATTTCCTTCCCTGAAGGGCATTAGTGAAACATATGTGACAATCCATTCCAGACTTTTAAGTTTAAAGTTGGGCAGCAAACGCTGGCCAGCCAGAGATGTTCGTGTCCAACGAATGACTCATAAAAGAATGGAAAGTAGTCGAGGATGAGGTCTTCCAAAAGCAGGGCAGGCGCCTTGGGAACAATGATATCTGCCCTGTTTATTTCTCTTCTCAAGCAATCGGTGAGGTTAACTCTACTCAGTCAGCAATCACATTGGCAAGTCAATGCTTTATTCATTGTACAAATCTGAGGTGAAAGGTTAAGGCATCAGTGCAGGGGTATATCAAAAACAAGGCAATCTAAATGATGCGCATTTTAAAACCGAGACTGTAGGAGGAGGGGAAGGGCAAGGCCATTTCATCAGGTCAGTCCAACTTGCAAGCAATCAGAACTTTTGAATTAGAAGAGATGCAGAAAGGAACAGCAAGATGGATCTAAACAGCAAAGAGAATAATCAATGAACGAAGATCAAAGGAACTCAACCTCATGTATATAAAATGAAGGTACTCAAAGGGGAGGTGAAACTTGCAAGGTTATTTACAGCATTAAACACTTCACAGATATGGTTAAGCCCAGAATATTCCTTTTAACCAAGTCAGGCCCAGTGGGTGTAACAGGAAATGAGTGTGAAATATGTTCTGACCAGACAGAGTCTCCTGGCTCAGGAAGCAGAAAGGTTTGGAATAACCTGTCACATGAGTTCAAAGGGAAGTTACTCAAAAATACTTTCAGATGCCCTGATGAGAAACTGGACTAATTTGGGTGGGACCGTGGCACAGCAGTGAGCACTGCTGCCTTACAGCGCCAGGGACCTGGGTTCAATTCCAGCCTTGGGTCACCGTATGCACATTCTCCCCATGTCTGCGTGGGTTTCCTCTGGGTGCTCCAATTTCTTCCCTTGTTCAAAGACGTGTGGGTTAGGCGGATCGGCCACGCTAATTTATCCCTTAGTGTCAGGGGCACTCGCGAAAGTAGATGTGTGGGGTTATGGGGGTGGGGCCTGGGTGGAATTGTCGCCAGTGCAGACTTGATGGGCTGAATGGCCTCATTCTGCACTGGAGGATTCTATGACTCTTCATGCACAAGGGCACAAAACTCTCATGAGCCATGCGCTAAAATGCCTTGGGAATCTTGTCTGCATAGATGGTGCTACGTAAATGCAAGTTTTTGTTGTAGTTACTGTTTGACCCATCGCTAAATTAGTTTTCAACCAGTCTCTACATGACCACCATCAATGCGCTGTAGTATACTCAAGTGAAAAGTCAGACAACCTGTAGCTGTGACTCAAACTGCTTGGCAGGAACTGAAGGCTCAGTCCTGATATGACCATCCCCTCCAGCTCTGAACTCCCCCACCGCTCTGGGCAATGGCAGCTGCAATCTGGCTTCACATCATTCTGTTCTCCTCCTTTTGTTTCACTGTTGGTGGCTGGAATTTTACTGCAGTGCCCAGCCTGGAATCAGGGCGGTGTGAGCCTCACAGAGATGATTCCTCTCTTGGCCTCAGGCGAGGTTTAACAAGACTCGCGCGAGCGAGATGGTAAAGTCCTGGCCCCCTTTCTCTGCCCGGGGCTCCCAACACAGTCTCAGACGCACACGCACGCTCTATCTGAGGGCAGCGCAGTGACACAACGGTTCCCCTCAGACCGCCAGGGACCCGAGTCTGATTCTCGGCTTGGGTCAGCGTCTGTGCAAAGGCTACACATTCTCCCCGTGTCTGCGTGGGTTTCCTCCGGGCGCTCCCGTTTCTTCCCACAGTGCAAAAGATGTGCAGGTTAGGGGCATTGATTTGAACAGGAGCCGGGCTGCAGCGACTCGGGGATTTTCACACTAACTTCATTGCAGTGTTGATGTCAGCCGACTTGTTTCATGAATAAATAAGCTTTAAAAACTTTCTTTTACTTTCAAGAGTTCCTGCAAAAACTATCAAAACCTCTTTGGTTCTGTCTTGGACCAACCCTTCACCATCAAGCATCTCTTCCCATCTCTGTGAAATGCTTTGGACGGTTTGATGGTTCAAGGTTACAGGAGGGCTGTTAAAATTTTACTGGGAGGCAGATGGAAGGTGTCCATACTTGGAGACAGTAAGCTGTACGCTGATGGTGGACAGACTATGGGCCTGATTTTACCATTCTGATTCTAAGTGCTGAATCTGGATGTAATTCAGATCCGACTTGTAAACCTGTCCTCAGGTGCCCACCCCCCCCACACCCCCATACACACTCAGCCTAATTAAAGATCATGACCCTGAATCACGCCCAAAACGATCGGAGCTCTGAACTGCGCGTGCGCACTGAGGAAACATATTTAAAAATCACTCTGCTATCACATCGCTCCCAAGCTGCAAAAAGCGGATAAAGTGGCCCGGGAGCGAAAAGCAGAAGCCATGGCCCCCATAGACCTGACCCCCCACCTCCACAACCTAACTGTCTCCCTTATCCACCCACCCTCCACACTACCCAGACCGATTACGACCTTCTGCCTCTTTCCCCACCACCGATCACCTGCAGAGTGGCAGCGGCTCCCCCCCTCCCCCCACCATCAGAGATCCATCTGGTCTCCCCCCCACTCCCCCTCCCTCCAGAGAATGATCGGGCCTCCATCTCCTCCCCCCTCAACCAGAGATACATCTGACCCACCTCATCCCCCCTCCCCCCCACCTGAGAATGATCGGACCTGTAGCACCTGTATGACTGTAGCACTACATTCTGCACTCTCTCCTTTCCTTCTCTATAAATGGTATGCTTTGTCTTACAGTGTGCAAGAAACAATACTTCTCACTGTGTTAATACATGTGACAATAATAAATCTAATCAAAGATTGCACTCAACTGAGCCACCACTGTCAGGAGGCAGGCCTTTTGACTCACCCTGACTTAAAACTCCTTGGTTTCTCCACCCATCAGAAACCAAAGGAAACCTTGAATTAAAAACAAAATCTTAAATAAAACATTACATTCTGCCCCCTTTCCTTCTCCCCATGTACTCTATGAACAGTATGATTTGTCTGTATAGACAAACCTTTCACTGTGTCCCAAGACATGTGACAACAATCAAATCAAATCCTTCCCCTTCTCCCCTACGTACTCTATGAACAGTATGTTTTGTCTGTATTGTGCACAAGAAAAAATACTTTTCACTTACCCCAATACATGAGACAACAATCAATCAAACCAAACCCTTTTCCTTCTCCCCAATATATTCTATGAATGATATTGCTTTGATAACTTTGGTATCAGCTTTGACAAAGGGTTGCCTGGACTGGAAACGTCAGCTCTTTTCTCTCCTGACAGATGCTGCCAGACCTGCTGAGATTTTCCAGCATTTTCTCTCTTGGCTCTGAGTGATATGTTTTCTCTCTATAGTGTGTAGGAAACAATACTTTTCTCTGTCTACTCATACATCTGACAATAATAGATCAAATACTTTCTTTCTCCCCTCTGTACTCTATGAATGGTATGCTTTGTCTGTATAGCGCACAAGGAACAAAACTTTTCACTGTGACAATATTACATCAAATCCTTCTCCTTCCCCCCTCTGTACTCCGTGAACGACACTCTTGTCTGTGTCAGGTGCAAGGAACAAAACTTTTCACTGTATCCCAATCCGTGTGACTGTGATAATAAATCAATGCAATGAAACTCATGGGGAGACAGGGACAGAAGAGGAAAAGGGGGCTGACCAGACTGCCAAGCAGATAACCTGGAAGCTGCTTCCTCCTGTGATATTCCGACTCGATGAATAGGAAAACCTTCAGCGCTGAAACCAATCCAAATGCTGTCGTGGGCGCATTTGCCAGCGTAAACTTTCCGAAAAAATTATCAAGATCTCTTCACAACTGTCCCCCCCTCTTAAGTTACTTTTTGTTTAATATATCTAATTCCAGGGGCAATGGCACAATCTGGACAAAATCTCGCCAAAAGTAAAACAAGTTCTGCTGACCCCGGAATATGGATTCACAATTTCCTTGAAGAGCGATGGTGGAGGGGAACGAAAGAGAGAGCTGAATGCAAGTCAGCAGATGATGTGGCCCTGATACTGTTGAGGGATAATTGGGCCCACAAGGATCTGGGCTTGTGTGGTATTCAGGCCATGTACAGCTCCTGTCTCTTTGCTTTACGTCTCTCCAACTACAGAGATGGCAGCTGGGTCCGGGGGGAGGCAGCTTGAAGGCACCACTTCAAAAGGTGTGCAGTTTAGCGGGATCAAGCTCCCACCGATTTCTGGTTTAGCTCAATTAGAGAACTCCCGGGACGGGACAGGGCCAAAGATCTGCCGGAGCCTCCCGCACACTCTCTGCCGGCTGAGTACAGGGGCTGGAGGAACTTCAGAAAGTCAGCAGCAAGCTCCACTCTCACTCTCAGCTCCCAGCGAGAAAGACTCACCCTCTTCTCCAATAGACACGTGGCCCCGACAATAACTCAGCTCCCCACTCCTCCGACGGGCAGAGAAGGGGTTAAAATCTGTGAAAAGGATATTGTCAAAGAGGACCAGGGCCCCAATCCTTGTGCAGAACTCACATCCCAATGGCATTGCCAGTACCACAGTATTAATTTCACACTGAGGTACGCTGGCACTAAGTGCCACAGTGGAAGGATCAACACATCAGAAGAGACAACTCTTCGACTATAAGGTATTGGAGCAGAATTATGCCATTCGGCCCATCGAGTCTGCTCCGCCATTCAATCATAGCAAGATTTTTACACAAAGGGTGGTGGGTGCCTGGAACTCGCTGCCGGGGGAGGTAGTGGAAGCAGATACGATAGTGAGTTCTGAGGGACAAATACATGAATAGGATAGGAATAGAGGGATCTGGTCCCCAGAAGGGTAGGGGGTTTTAGTTCAGTGGGGCAGCATGGTCAGTGCAGGCTTGGAGGGCCGAAGGGCCTGTTCCTGTGCTGTAATTTTCTTTGTTGTTGTGATTCTCACCCCCTGTTCTCCTGCCTTCTCCTCTTAACCCTCGGTCCCCTGATTGATCAAGAACCTATCCCTCCCTGTCTCAAAGACACTCAATGACCTGGTCTCCACATCCCTCTGTGGCAATGAGTTCCGCAGATTCCCCAAGCCTCTGGCTGAAGAAATCCCTCCCCACCTCAGTTTGAAAGGAGCGTCCCCTCACTCTGAGGTCGTGCCCTGGAGTTCTAGTCTCTCCCACAAGCGGAAACACCCTCCCGCACTCTGTCTCGGCCTCCCAGGATTCTGAACGTTGTCCTCAACAACGACTTATCAGCAGAGGAGATTGTGAGGCGGGAAACACAGGTTTGACCAGGCAGGCAGACAGTTTCAGTGCTGGACTGCTGTCACGATTGAGAACTTTCTCTATCCTGGGCTCCGACATGTTTCTTTCTCAGCTCTGCCTGCCTTCTCCTTTCCTCCTGGTGAAGTTTTTAAACCAATCCACGGGCGACAGCTTCCACCCACGGCTCCACTCGACATTTCAAAGTCTGTACTCGAGACCTCCAAGTGAGCAGTGTGCACAGCCCTACTCTGCATACCATCACATCACAAGGAGATTGAGGCACTTGAGAAAGTGATAAAGAGGTCTCCTAGCCTTATGAAACTCTCGGGGCCCTGATAACACAAAGTGTTGCATCTTCCCGAATTTACATAGTACTGGAAAACTTATAGCTGGGATGAGGGAATCAGAACTATTTCCATTGATTATTTTTGTCCACACTGAGATCCTTCTAACATTTCTATCTGGTGTAATGTCATTATTTTTTCTTGTTAAGTGAATGTTTTATCCTTTGCATTACAAGTTCACCAGCAGACTCCTGTGGATTTGTTCAGTAGCTATCCTCTACAGTTTCAGGGGGATAAAAGTACAGGTTAGCATCTATCGAGCCAGCTTTCACTCTGGGATTTGGTTTGTCGAGTTATTGGTAATCAGTTCTCATGCTAACACTGGAATGATACCAGAACTGTGAGGTTACATTGATCAGGGAAGGTGGCTTTGACAAAGAGAAAACGCAGGGACTTTTATGAAAGAGTTCACAGAATTCCTCCAGTGCAAGAGGAGACCATTTGGCCCACTGAGTCTCCACCAACCCTCTGTCAGAGCATCTTAACCAAGCCCAATCCCACCCTATCCCCATAACCCCGCATATTTACCCTGCACACCCCCCTAACCTACACACCAAGGGGCAATTCAGCATGGCCAATCCACCTAACCTGCTCATCTTTGGACTGTGGGAAGAAACTGGAACACCTGGAGGAAACCCACGCAGACACAGGGAGAATGTGTAGACTCTGCACAGACAGCGACCCGAGCCAGGAAGCAAATCTCGGCCTGTGGCGCTGTGAGGCAGCAGTGCTAACCACTGTGCCACCCTGCTGTCCAGTTCAGTGGGACAGGCAGAGAGAAGATGTTTCCAATTGTTTGGGGGGGGCGGGGGGGATCCATTCTCTGATGGCTCAGTTACACATATCTTTCCTGTGCCCTCAAGCTGGGCAAAGCCGCATTGATTACAAAGTCCCGTCTCTCTCCATGGATTATGCTGCGTTCACTGTAGGGGTCTAATTGGACACAATACCCATCCTGGGGGGGATACAAAGAATTGGCGGTGCTGATTGTGACTCCTGCCATGAAGTGAACTTTATAAACCAGACCAAAAGATCAGTCTTTGCTGCATTTCACAGTGACAACACCCAACACTGCACTGAGTCCAGCTCATCCATCAGCCCCCCCTGCTGACTCATCTACATCAGTTCCCAGACCATCGACGCGATTCTCATCCTGGTGTTCAAATCCCTTGATGATCTTTCTTCTCCCCATTCCCTGTGATTGTTGGATGTTGAGTTGTTAGGGACAGTTGCAGAGTCCCGGATATGCCTGACCAATGGCTAATCTAACATCAGAGTATATCTATCTGCAGTTGTATAAGAACGGAGACTGGGGTTTTCCAGTCCCGTTGATGGGAGGAACGGAAATTTGCATCCAAAGTCCATGGACTTTCAGCTGCCTGTCCTAATTTTCCATCCATGGCGGCGGAACAGGAGATTCACAGGCTTTGGTGTTACTCAGTCGAAGCTGTGAGCTTTCCCCTTCTGGACTCTGGATCCTCGCTCGAGCGAGATCGGAAATTCCAGCCTGAGGTCAACGGACATTTCTGTTTTACACCTCTCGCTCCGATTCCATGGTGAGTGGGGTGATAGAATTCCGCCTTTAGTCATGTGACTCGCTTACATCAGCGGGGGGGGGGCGGTGTTATTTCTCCGGTTGCACACATTAACTCTTTCTGCCCTGAATACTCTCATCCTACAGTGACCACCTCCAGACGCATCTCCTCCAGCTGCCGAGAGCTCTGCGTCCCACCAATTCCAGCCTCTGAATCGACCCCAGGTTCCTCCTGCTCCACCATTACGGCAGACTTGCCTTCGGAAGGGTCCTTTCCCCTGGAATGTCGATCCCTAAACCTCTCCGCGTCTCTGGCAATTTTTCCTCTTTCAGGAAACTCCTTCAAAGGCTTTTTTGATCCAGAAGGAACTTTCCCAACGTAAACAACAAAAATATAACAAAACCTACTCCAACTTATAAAATTAAAGAGAAGGTCTAATCAAGAAACTTCGTTACTCCAAACTTGAGGCCTCACCCTGGGCCACTCCAAACAATTTAACAATTCCCGCCATGTTCTCATTTACACTGAGTCAACTGGTCAGCTGATCATCACATCATTCTGTCATTGGTTGCATGGTTTACTGGGTCAGCTAACCCTTACAGCTTGTTACCATTGGTCATATTACAGCAGACCCATTTTTACCACCGATTACATTCAAACATCTTTCTGACCAAGTTTTGGGTCAGATGTCCCAATCTGTGTCGTGTCAAATTCTGACTGATAACTCTTCCTGTGTTACTCCAGTGAAGGCGCCATATAACTAAGTACAAGTTGTTGTTATTATTGCCTACAAAGACACACAAAAAAGAGTGGTCACAGATTGTCACCCATTTGGCAAAACATTCGGGAAAGGAATGAAGCAGTATCTAAAGATGTTTTGTGACTGGACAGGCAGAGATTCATGGAAGACTCACCATGATTATAGCACAGGAACAGGCCCTTTGAACCCTCTAAGCCTGCACCGACCACGCTGCCCAACTGAACTCAAATCCCTGACCGTTCCGAGGGCCATATCCCTCCATTCCAATCCTATTCATGCAATTGTCAAGATGCCCATCAAAAGTCACTATCGTATCTGCTTCCACTATCTCCCTCGGCAACGAGTTCCAGGCACCCACCACCCTCTGTGTCAAAGATGTGCCTCATTCATCTCCCCTAAACCTTGCCCCTCGCACCTTAAACCTATGACCCCAAATAACTGACTCTTCCACCCTGGGAAAAAAGCTTCTGACTATCCACTCTGTCCAAGCCCCTCATAATCTTATCAACTTCCAACAGGTTGCTTCCTCAACCTCTGTTGTTCCAGTGAGAACAAGCCACGTTTCTCCAACCTCTCCTCATCGTTCATGCCCTCCTTACCAGGTAACCAGGATTATCTCTACACACAGGAAGCATGATTCCTCAGTCTGCTGCACTATTATTGTCTGTGAGAGAAAGAGAGAGAGCGGAGGGCTTATTGAACTGAGAGATCGCTTGTGTTAGAATGGCTTGGCATTTGGGAAACTGTAGCAGGTTTAGTCGATGCCAGCTAACAATCCGTTTTAATTAAGCGCCAGCACTGGGGATCTGGGTTCACACGAGGGACCAGCCTGTTATAGGTCAAGTGTTTAGTGCTGAGCAAAATAAATAATAAGAACCTGATCCGAAAGGTGATTAAGCTGGAAATCGCTCAGCGACCATGAATCAAAGAATCAAAAGAAGGAACAGATCGGAATGTTCCTCTTTCCCCGATTTCATTCTGCCATTCCAAGGCTGGACCTTCCTCAGCGTGAGGTCCCACACAGAACTGGACGTTAGAGTCCTCTGCTGTCATTTACAAAGTGTGTGTTGTTTGTTGGTGGTGGCACGCATTAACGGAGCATTTGGTCAAAGCAGTGACCTCCTCCAAGGTCCATGTTGGTTAAGAGTATGATGGAATACTCCCCCACTTATCTGGGTGAATGTAACTCCAACAACACTCAAGAAGCTCGAGACCATCCAGGGCAAAGCAGCCCCACTGGATTGGCACCCCATCCACAGACTTCCACTCTCTCCATCACCGGCGCTGAGTATCTCCAAGATACACTGCACAAATTCACCAAAAGTCCTCAGACAGCTCCTTCCAGACCCACAACCATCTGGACGGACAAGGGCAGCAGACATTTGGGATCACCACCACCCCTCCAAGCCCCTCACCACGCTGACTCGGAAATATCTCACCGCTCCTTCACGGTCGCTGGGTCAGAATCCTGAAATTACCTCCCTAACGGCATTGTGGGTCAACCCACAGGGTTTCAAGAGGAAGTCGCACAACACCAGGTCCAAGTCCAACAGGATTATTTGGAAGCACGAGCTTTCGGAGCGCTGCTCCTTCAACAGGTAAGCGGAGGGTTGGCTTCACAAACATGGCTTATACAGACAGAGACTCAATTGCAAGGTCATGGTTGGAATGCAAGTCTCAACAGGTAATCAAGTCTTTACAGGTACAGACAATGCAGGTGGAGAGAGGGTTAATCTCAGGTTAAAGAGATGTGTATTGTCTCCAGCTAGAACAGTAAGTAGGGTTTTGCAAGTCCAGGCCAAATAGTGAGAGTTACACATAGTGTGACATGAACCCAAGACCCTGGCTGAAGCCGTCCTCCAGAGTGCGGAACTTGGCTATCAGTTTCAAAGCAGACGTTTCAAGTGCCACCTTCTCAATGGAAATAGGGGTGGGCAATAAACGCTGGCCAGTCAGCGATGCCCAGGTCCCACAACAGAATAAGTATAGGGAAAACCTCAGTCAGCCTCTCGTGTAGATTGCAGTGAGGCAGTTTTCCAGGGAGAGAGTGGGAAAAACCTCACCTCCTGGGAAATCTACAGTAAGTCCCTCTGCGTAGCCCAAGAACAGGCTCAAATTGTTGCTGTTGTGGGCAGCATGCAAGGCAGAGAAAGACTTGGAGCGTAAGAGGCTGAGGGGTGATCTTCTCAAGGTCTATAAAATAATGAGGGGCACAGATCAGCTAGATAGTCAATATCTTTTCCCAAAGGTAGGGCAGTCTAAAACTAGAGGGCACAGGTTTAAGGTGAGAGGGGAGAGATACCAAAGTGTCCAGAGAGGCAATTGCTTCACACAGAGGGTGGTGAGTGTCTGGGACAAGCTGCCAGAGGCAGTAGTAGAAGCGGGTACAATTTTGTCTTTTAAAAAGCATTTAGACAGTTATATGGGTGCAATGGGTAAAGAGGGATATGGGCCAAATGTGGGCAATTGGGATTAGCTTCGGGGTTTTAAAAGAAAAGGGCAGCATGGAGAAGTTTGGCCAAAGGGCCTGTTTCCATGCTGTAAACCTGTATGACTCTAAAAGCTCACACTGAGCCCCCTTAACCTGGAAAAGAACTGGGCTCATCTCACAGTTTCCCAAGGTGAACAAGATTGTCAAATTAATTTGATTAGAGCTGAAATTGAGCCAGGATTAGTACCATCGGGCCTCTGCGTACCTGGAAATGGTTGGAGACTGACACATCTTGCATAGCCGGCAGACAGGAATGAGGACCCCCCCATCAGTCTTGGCTGCAGCAGCCCCCACCCTTCTGTTCCCTCTGGCAAAGTCTTTTCTGACAACCTTCTGAAGGAACTGCACAACAGGGTAATTTTCCCAGTCCTAGAAACCAATCTTCATCTGTTAATTGGATGGTGCAATCCTCAAGGAAGAGATTTATATTTCACAACACTTTCCCCGAAGACTAAGGAAATTTGACATGTCCACGATGACTCTCAGCAACTTTTACAGATGCACCATGGAAAGCATTCTTTCTGGTTGTATCACAGTTTGGTCTGGGCTCCTGCTCTGCCCAAGACCGCAAGGAACTACAAAAGGTTGTGAATGTAGCCCAGTCCATCACACAAACCAGCCTCCCGTCCACTGACTCTTCCCACTGCCTCAGCAAAGGACCCCCACACACCCTGGACATTCTCTCTTCTACCTTCTTCTGTCGGGAGAAAGATACAAAAGTCTGAGGTCCCGTACCGACCGACTGACTCAAGAACAGCTTCTTCCCTGCTGCTGTCAGACTTTTGAATGAACCTACCTCGCATTAAGCTGATCTTTCTCTACACCCTAGCAATCACTGTAACACTACATTCTGCACTCTCTCCTTTCCTTATGTATGGTATGCTTTGTCTGTATAATGTGCAAGAAACAATAATTTTCACCGTACGTTAATACATGTGGGTTACTGTTTGTGCAGAATCTGCACGTTCTCCCTGTGTCTGCGTGGGTTTCCTCCCACAGCCCAAAGACGTGTAGGTGAGCTGGATTGGCCAGGCTGAATTGCTCCTTTGTGTCAGGGGGAATGACAGGGTAAATACATGGGGTTTCAGGGACAGGTGGGATTGCTGTTGGTGCAGACTCGATGGGCCGACTGGCCTTCTTCTGCCCTATAGGGATTCCATGATAAGTGCAGATAAAGCTCCCACTGAACTCCCTCAACTCCCTGGCCAGCACCTCGCGCTCTTTTGACGGCGGTTTCCAAACCCACACCCTTGACCATCTTGAAGGACAAGGACAGAGATGCTTGGGAGCACCACCAGCTGCAAGTTCCTCTCTCCTGTAGCTCGAGGAGAAGCCTTAAATCACAATGCTCATTTATTTGAACGATGGTTAAAACTATATAAAAATAAGCTCAGCATGGGTCTGGTCTTCCTAGACTCACGGGCTCAGACGACAGTTCCTACCTACCAGGGCCTGAAGCTTGAAGCTGACCCTTCTATTCATTTCAAGAACATTAGTAACTTGTATCTGCCTAGCATGCCACTGATAATAGGATGTATGCCCTATGCTTCATTGTTCCAAAAGAATGTGGTCTTCCTAATTAAGCTTATTTCCCATTGCTTGTTATATTTATATTGCTTGTTAGCCAAAGCTCAGAAGAAAGTACAAAAATATAGATTAAATCTGTAATATAACACTCCATTCCGATATGCCCCAGGAGGGTCATGTGATCCATGAACAATCATACCCTCCAAGCCACATGCCTCCCCAACTTTGAACTGCGTTCACTGGTCCTGCGCTGAGGCTGGGTCAAAATCCTGGAACTCCCTCCCTCTGAGCCCGGTGGGTGTACCTACACCGCAGGGAATGTGGGGGGGGGTTGGGGGTTTGAGAAGGCAGCTCGCCACCACCTCTTCAAGGGAACTTAACAGTGGGCCATAAATACCGGTCCAGCCAATGAGGCCCGCGGATACATTTTTTAACAATCCCACACAACTGAACCACGCTCACCCAGAGCTTCTCTCTGCTGTCTCTGGACTATCGCAGGCAGCTGGGTCCAGCGTTAAGGGTCAAACATCGGGAGAGGGGGTAAATGCAGGGTAGTTCCCCGAATTACTGTCCAGCCACTGGAAAGAACGTAACTGAGGGGTGGGTGGAAGATGCGGCTCATGTCTGAAGGGCCCCCTTCCTTTACAAATTCCCCTCTGTATAGGTTCACACATGTGGAACCGTTAGCCAGGCATAAGCACCATGAAACTGGAATCCTTCTATAAAAACAAATTCCTACAGGATGCTGGGGATCAGAACAACAAACAGAAGGTGTTGGAGAAACTCAGCTGGTCCAGAAGTGTCTGTGTGGAAGGCAACAGAGTTTACCTTTCCAGTCCAATATGACTCCCCCCAGCTCCTATACGGACTGGGATGAACGGTAGCACATTTACCCATTGGGCTTCTCACTACTCTCCCTGATCATAGAATCATAGGATTTCTGCAATGCAGAAGGAGGCCATTCAGCCCATCAAGCCTTCACCCAACTCTCTGACAGGGTATCTTCCCAGGCACTATCCCACTCCCTCCCTAACCCTGTAACCCCACAGGTTTATCTTGCTAATCCATCTAACCTACATATCTTGGAACACTAAGGGGCAATTTGACATGGCCAGTCCACCGAACCTGCGCACCTTTGGACTGTGGGAAGAAACCGGAGCACCCGGAGGAAACCCATGCAGTCACGGGGAGAATGTGGGTGTCACTGTCTGTGCAGAGTCTGCATCTTCTGCCCGTATCTGCATGGGTTTCCTCCGGGTGCTCCGGTTTCCTCCCACAGTCTGAAAGGCGTGCTGGTTAGGTGGATTGGCCGTGCTAAATTATCCCTCAATATACCTGAACAGGTGCCGGAGTGTGGCGACTCGGGGATTTTCACAGGAACTTCATTGTAGTGTTGATGTCAGCCTACTTGTGACGAGTAAATCAATAAACCAAATGTGCAAACTGCTTACAGACAGTGACCCAAGACCGGAATCAAACCTGGATTCCTGGCGCTGTGAGGCAGGAGTGCTGACCACTGTGGCACCGTGCCACCCGATTCAAATAAAACGTCCCAGGCCACAGCAGAGATCTGGTGGATCTGTGGACTGTTGCTCTGCTCAAAAGGAGAAATCTTCCACAGCTCCATCGACTGTACTGCCGATGACCACAATGACTGGATGAGGTCGTCAGCCCCAAGGCTATTTGAGGGGAATATGCTATCGCAGTCACATCATCGCCTGACAGCTCTCAATGGATTTGATTAGCGCGTGCATTAAAATTCACAAATTGTCACAAAAGATCAGCATTCCATCCATTCTTCGAAGAAAGAGCTAACTGTGTCCTTCAACAGCAAAGGCTTTGGGAATATTCTGGTGAGAAGACAATTGGAAATAGTTCCTGCATTGTCGTCTGAAAACCTTTTGTGCACCACAATGGTTGAGGTGTTGAACCCATTTGACATCAGGGAGAGAAGAATTCCAAGAAAACAATGCAAAATAAAAGTGACTGATTATTTCACAATGTTATCTTTGGCTTGGAATCTTTGTTGGAAATCAAAGGACATTGACAAGCCCCTCTCGAAGAGACAGCCACCCAACGCCTTCCTCACAGAACCGTGCCTACTTTCTACTTCTGTCTTTTCCACAATTGATCCCCAGAAAAACTAAGCACTTTTCTTCCCTCCAGCTGACTGTCCCATCTATTTGCAAACAGGAAGGATTGGTAGAACTGAAAACCTGGTTTTAAAATTGACAATTTTTAAATATAGTTTTCAAATTACAGTGCAGAAGGGGGCTATTTGGCCCATCGGCTCTGCACTGGCTCCCTGACAGACCATCTTACCCAGGCACTCTCCCCTGTCCCCTCCCTATCCCCGTAACCCCACACAATACCTCACTAATCCATCTGACCTACACATCTTGGGACACTGAGGGGCAATTCAGCACCGCCAATACACCGAACCTGCACATCTTTGGATTGTGGGAGGAAACCCGAGCACCCACAGGAAACCCACGCAGACACAGGGACAATGTGGGGCTCACTGCCTGTGTAATAAACATGTCATTACAGAAAGAAGCGTTGTTACAACTGTATAGAATCATCGACTCGCTACAGTGCAGAAGGGGGCTATTTGGTCCATTGAGCCTGCACCAACAACAATCCCACCCAGGTCTCACATACTTACCCTGCCAAGTGGCAATTTAGCACAGCCAATCAATCTAACTCACGCATCTGTCGGAGGACACCAGAGCACCCAGAGGAAACCCACAGACAGTGGCCCGAGCTGGGAATCGAACCTGGGTCCCTGGCGCTGTGAGGCAGCAGTGCTACCGCACTGCCCCAATGGCATTGGTGAGGCAACACCTGGAATACTGTGTCCAGTTTTGTTCTCTGGACTTGAGGAAGGATGTGGTGGCATTGGAGGCCGTTCAGAGAAGGTTCCAGGGATGAACGGCTGTTGAGAAGTTTGGGCTTGTACCGGCTGGAGTTCAGAACAACGAGGGAGGACTCCGGTCGGGGTATATAAAATGCAGAAGGAGATTGATGAGGTGGACGTTGAACAGATGTTTCCCCCCGTGTGAACTAGAAACAACGGTGATAGATATAAAATGAGGAGGAAGGTTCAAAGCTGAGATGAGGAGAAACTATTTCTCACAAAAGGTTGTGGATCTGTGGAAATCTGCCCCAGAGCACACTGGAGGCAGGATCAATCCACAGATTCACAGAAGAGATGGATAGGTTTCCGGTGGGAAGCAGGCAGGAGAGTGGAGCGGAGACCAGCCATGGTCATGTTAAATGGTGGAGAGCTCCAAGGATTGAATTAGCCCCTCCTGCTCCTAACTCCAATGTTCCTGTCATCTGTCACTTTGATCAATCATCATCATTGTTCAAGTTACGTCAAGGTACCCCTTGGTTACGGGGCGGGAGGAAATAGCCTGACAGAGGTGCAGAGAAGAGGGAAGTGATGGCTTTCGAATTGTCAGCAAGTCAAGTGAAGCAGAACGGTGTTCTACTGAAGTTCAGGGTCAGAGTGTTCCCCGCTCCTGGGAATATCAAATTAAACCGTAAAACCTTCTATTGAGGTCGGTCAAAGATAAGATTAGCAAAGGTAAACGTGAGCCCCTTACATGCAGGCAGAGACAGGAGATTTCGGGCAATGGCAGAGAAACTGGACACAGACCTTGCTCTGTCTTCAGGAAGGAAGATGAGTGGGTAATATGATGCTATAAATTGTGAATTGGTTAATAACAGAGGAAGAGTAAGTGGTCATTCAAGGGGATTTGGAGATGTGGAATATGACAGATGACCTGCTCAAGTCAGAAACTGATAGATTGTTGGACCATGAAGGCATCAAGAGATTTGGGGCTATTGAGGGAAAATGACCACAGAACCATGGAATCGCTACAGTGCAGAAAGAGGCTGTTACCATGGTCACAAGGGGATCATCTGCAGATCTCCTCATGAGCATTGCAGAGTACGAGCTCCCAGTGAAGCAAGTGGAGGCTTACCAATAGGGAAGGAGCAGCGAGGAGGTTTAAAACCAGCCGGCTTCACTTGACTGCGGCTGATCTGTACACTACACCTACTGAGTGGCACTTGGAGCACATTGTGAATAAAAGGTGATGGTGATGGAGCCTCAGTAAGATTATTGCAGAGGCCATTCAGCCCAATAACTCTCTGAAAGAGTGTCTTGTCCAGGCCCAGTCTCCCCTTCCTATCCCTGTAACCTGACCAATCCCCCTAACCTGTACACCTTCGGACCAAGTCCCATTCACATAACCCCACGTATTTACCCTCCTCATCCCCCATGAAACTTGGGCGCAAGTTATCGTGGCCAATGCGCCAAAACTGCACATGTTTGGACTATGGGAGGAAACCGGAGCACCCGGAGAAAACCTATGCAGACACAGGGAGAATGTGTAAACTCCACATAGTCACCTGAAGCTGGATCCTTGACACTGTGAGGCAGCAGTGCTAACCACTGTGCCACTGCGGAGAGCCATACAGCACAGAAACAAGCCCTTTGGCCCAACTGGTGCATGTTGACATGGTGCACCCCCCCAGTTGGTCCCAGTTGCCTGTGTTTGGCCCCATATTCCTCCAATGCTTTTCCATCATGTACTTGTCCAAATGCTTTTTAAATGATGCTGCTGAACCTGCCTCAACCATTTTCTCATCTTCAAAAACTTGTCACGGATCAACTTTATCAATTCCCTTCTTAGCAACAGTATACAAATTTGGATTTGATTTGTTATTGTCACACGTATTAACATACAGTGAAAAGTGTTTCTCGCACGCTAAGCAGACAGAGCATACTGTTCATAGAGAAGGAAAGGAGAGAGTGCAGAATGTAATGTTACAGTCACAGCGAGGGTGTAGAGAAAGATCAACTTAATGCGAGGTAGGTCCATTCAAAAGTCTGTCAGCAGCAGGGAAGAAGCTGTTCTTGAGTCGGTCGGTATGTGAGCTCAGACTTTTGTATCTTTTTCCCGACGGAAGAAGGTGGAAGAGAGAATGCCTGGGGCATGTGAAGTCCTTGATTATGCTGGCTGCTTTTCCAAGGCAGCAGGAAATATAAACGGAGTCAATGGATGGGAGGCTGGTTTGAATGAAGGATTCATTCATGACTCTTCGTAGTTTCTTGAGCTCTTGGGCAGAGCAGGATCCCATACAAGCTGTGATACAACCAGAAAAAATGCTTTCTATGGTGCATCTGTAAAAGTTGATGAGGGTCGTAGCTGACATGCCAGAATATAGAAATTACTTTGTTTCCCAAGAAAACAAACTAAATTCCATAACTTTCTCAGGACCAGATGAGATCGTGGAATACTTGGAAGTGCATGCAAAAAATAGGACTGAGTCAGCATGGCTTCGTCAAGGAGAAGTCATGCCTGACAAATCTGTTAGAGTTCTTTGAAGAGGTAACCAGGAAGTTGGATGCAGGAGAACCAGTGGATGTGATTTATTTAGCTATCCAGAAGGCCTTTGGCAAGATGCCACATAGGAGCCTGTTAAATAAGTTAAGAGCCCATGGTGTTAAGGGTAAGATCCTGGCATGGATTGAGGACTGGCAGAAGGCAGACAGTGGGGATAAAGGGATCTTTTTCAGGATGGCAGCCGGGGACTAGTGGTGTATCTCAGGGGTCAGTGCTGGGACCACAATTTGTCACGAGACACAGTAACGATTTGGAAGAAGGAACTGAACGCACTGTTGGTAAGTTTGCAAATGCAATGTTAGCATTCATATCGAGAGGGCTAGAATACAAGAGGAGGGATGTACTTCTGAGGCTGTATAACGCTTTGGTCAGACCCCATTTGGAGTATTGTGAGCAGTTTTGGGCCCCATATCGAAGGAAGGGTGTGCTGGCCTTGGAAAGGGTCCAGAGGAGGTTCACAAGAATGAAGAGCTTGTCGTATGAGGAACGGTTGAGGACTTGTTGGAGTATAGACAGATGAGGGGGGATCTTACCGAAACTTATCAGATGCTGCGAGGCCTGGATAGAGTGGACATGGAGAGGATGTTTCCACTCATAGGAAAAACTAAAACCAGAGGACACAACCTCAGGCTAAAGGGACGATCCTTTAAAACAGAGATGAGGAGGAATTTCTTCAGCCAGAGAGTGGGGAATCTGTGGAACTCTTTGCTGCAGAAGGCAGTGGGGGCCGGGTCATTGAGTGTCTTTAAGACAGAGATAGATCGGTTCTTGATTAATAAGAGGATCAGGGGAAAAGGCAGGAGAGTGGGGGATGAGAAAAATATCAGCCATGATTGAATGGTGGAGTAGACTTGATGGGCTGACTGGCCTAATTTTGCTCCAATGTCTTATGGCCTTAATTTCCCGAGGCTCAGAACTATCCTTTGGTCTCTCAAATCTAGTCTTAGGAACGGAAATATTCTGTTCAGGATGAGTCAACAAGAACAGCAGACAAAATCCAATTAAGTGGCCATACTGGATGCAGAATTAAACTAAGTTCAATAAACCTGACAAGGATTGAGATGCACTTTTTCAGAACGTCTTCCAGAGATGGGAAAGGCTCTTCTCTTGGTCACATTTCCAGGTGCCATCTCACAGATGAAGCAACGTGACCCCTCGTTTTTCCGCAGGTTTTGGATTTCCAGCCAGAACTCCAGGTTTTTGGGAGAATTCCCCTGATCCAAACCTATGATGACAAGGGTGTCAATCACCCATGATTAAAGACGCAATGTCAGCGCGCATCTGCTTGCACCAATGTTGATCAGCAGATGCTAACAAGTTGTCTGGCTTCCAAATACCTGCTATTGCTTTGGCCCGTATACAATTTAATTAGCATGTTAAAACCCTCATATCCCAAACAACATCCGCACCAGCTGGTTCAGTCCGATCGACAGTTTGCTTCCTGGGACACCTCCATGTTGACTCGAGCTTTTGAGCAACCCATGCGAAATAAAATGCACTGATCCCACTGTTCTATTTACCCCAATTCTCTCTTGTAAACCCATCGACTGGTCTCCAGAACCCCTTGGCACTGTGTGCACCTGTGACCTTGACATACAACACATCTCAGAATGTCCCGCCTGCCACAGGAGTCATTGAGGGAGATCATGGAAATATCCACTGAGCTTGGGTCGGATTTTTCCAATCTTGGGGCAAGCGTGGCTGGAAAATCCCACCCAGAGAGAGTGTAAGCCACAGTAGGAGGCTATTCCAGAAACTAGAAGCAGGAGTAGGCCACTCAGCCAGTCATTTTGATGATGGCTGATCATCGAATTCGATATCCTGACTTCTCACCCCCCCCCCCCCCATTCACCCCACATCCCTCAATCCCTT
This sequence comes from Carcharhinus amblyrhynchos, assembly GCF_965287045.1. Taxonomy (NCBI): domain Eukaryota; kingdom Metazoa; phylum Chordata; class Chondrichthyes; order Carcharhiniformes; family Carcharhinidae; genus Carcharhinus; species Carcharhinus amblyrhynchos. The sequence goes on from NC_137357.1 coordinate 20,614,010, forward strand.
TGGCCCCAAGAGCGATATCTAATTTCTTCTTGAAATCAGACAACGTTTTAGCCACAACTACTTCCTGTGGTCATGAATTTCACACGCAGAGGGGGGTAGAATTTTGTCTTTAAAAAGTTACATGGGTAAGATGCGTACAGAGGGGTATGGACCAAATGCAGGCAATTGGGATTAGTTTTGGGGTTGGACATGTTGGGTCAAAGGGCCTGTTTCCATGCTGTAAACCTCTGTGACATTCACCACGCTCTGGGTGAAGAAATTTTTTCTCATTTCAGTTCTAAAAGCTTTGCCCCTTACCCTCTAACGATGATGCCGAGTTCTGAACTTCCCTGGCACTGGAAACATTCTTTCTGAAATCCACCTTGTCTAACCTTGTTAGAATTTTATAAGTTTCTATGAAATCCCCTCTCACTCTTCTAAACTCCAGTGAATATAATCCTAACCCACTTAGTCTCTCCTCACTTGACCTGCCTTCCCAGGAATCAGCCTGGTAAACCTTCACTGTTCTCCCTCTATAGCAAGGACATCCTTCCTCAGTTAAGGACACAATACTCCAGGTGTGGCCTCACCACCACCCTGTACAATTGCAGCAAACCGTCCCTATCCCCTTACTCAAATCCTCTGGCTACGAAGGCCAACATTCCATTTGCCTTCTTTATTTACTGCCTGCTGTACATCTAGTCTGAACAAGCAGAAAAAGAATGATTCATCCTAAACCCACTCTCCTCCCCCTGATCCTGTAGGTTAGGGTTCATCAAGCGCATTCCAAATATTTTTCAACGCATTTGGAGTTTCTTGTCTCCACCACCCTTCCAGGTCATGAGTTCCAAATCCTCACCATCCTGGAGGTGAAAATGCCAATCCTGAACTCTCCTCAAATCTTCTCCCAATTACTTTAAATCTATGCTGCTCCATTATCTATTTATTCTACTCACTTATAGGATTGAACATAAGAACATAAGAAATAGGAGCAGGAGTAGGCCATCTAGCCTGCCCCGCCATTCAATAAGATCATGGCTGATCTGTCGTGGCTCAGTTCCACATTCCCGCCCTCTCCCCATAACCCTTAATCCCCTCGCTTATCAAAAACCCATCAACCCGCGTCTTAAAAATATTTAGCGAGGCAGCCTCCACCACTTCAACGGGCAGAGAATTCCAGAGATTCACCACCCTTTGGGTGAAGAAGTTCTTCCTCAACTCCGTTCTAAACCGCCCCCCCTTTATCTTGAGGCTGTGCCCCCTAGTCCTACTGTCCTTTCTGAGCAGGAAGAGCCTCTCCACCTCTATCCTATCCATCCCATTCATCATCTTATACGTCTCAATGAGATCTTCCCTCATTCTTCTAAACTCTAACGAGTACAGGCCTAGTTTATTCAGCCTCTCCTCATAGCTCAACCCCCTCAACTCTGGCATCAGCCTAGTAAACCTCCTCTGCACTCCCTCCAAGGCCAAAATATCTTTGCGTAAGTACGGCGACCAAAACTGCACACAGTACTCCAGCTGCGACCTCACCAGTGCCCTATACGGCCGCAGCAAGACCTCCCTACTTTTATATTCAATCCCCCTCGCTATGAAGGCCAGCATCCCATTCGCCTTCCTGACCACCTGCTGCACCTGCAAGCTGGGTTTTTGCGACTCATGCACAAGGACCCCGAGGTCCCTCTGCACCGTCGCCTGCTGCAGTTTTTCGCCACGTAAGTAATAATCCTTCCTACCATTATTCCTACCAAAGTGGACCACCTCACACTTGCCAACATTAAATTCCATTTGCCATTTCCTGGCCCATTCGCCCAGCCTATCTAGATCCTTCTGCAGACTCTCCACACCCTCCGCGCAATTTGCCGTTCCACCAATCTTGGTGTCATCAGCAAATTTCGACACCCTACACTCGGTTCCCTCCTCCAGATCATCTATATAAATGGTAAATAGCTGAGGCCCCAGCACCGACCCCTGGGGCACTCCACTAGTCACCAACCGCCAATCCGAATAGCACCCATTGACCCCCACTCTGTCTCCTATTTGACAACCAATCCTCTATCCACGCTAACACCTTACCCCCAACTCCATGTCCCCTTACCTTCTGCAATAACCTCTTGTGAGGTACCTTGTCAAATGCCTTCTGAAAATCCAGAAAGACCACATCCACCGGCTCTCCTCTATCCACCGCCCTAGACACATCCTCATAGAACTCCAGTAAATTCGTCAGACACGACTTCCTCTTAACGAAACCGTGCTGCGTCTGGTCTATCAAGCAATTCCCCTCAAGATTGGGCATCTCTGGCTTGTCCATCCCTTAAGAAGGTGGTGGTGAGCCAATGCAGGTGCACCCACAGTGCTGTTAGGGAAAATGTTCCAAGATTTTGACCCAGCGACAGTGGGCAGCATATTTCCAAGTCAGGATGGTGAATGGCTGGAGGGAGGGGAACTTCCAGGTAGTGGCATTCCCATGTATTTGCTGCCCTTGGCCTTCTGAGATGGTCACAGTTTGACAGGTGCTGTCTCGGGAAGCCTTGGTGAGTTCTTGCAGTGGAACACCTTGCTGCAACTGTGCGTCAGTGATGGAGGGAATGAAGGTTTGAGGATGGGGTGCCAATCAAGCAGGTTGCTTGGCCCAAGGTGATGGAGAGCTTCTTGAGTATTGTTGGAACTGCATTAATTTGAGCAAATGGAGAGGAATCTATCACATTCCTCTTTGTGCCCTGTAGATTGTGGACAGAGTCCTTTGATCTGCTCCTCCAGCCAGAGCATTTATATGGCTGGGCCCAGTTCAGTTTCTGATCAATGGTAACCCCCAGGATGTTGATAGAGGGGCATTCAGCGATGGTAACGCCATTGAATCTAACCAGCCATGGTTCGATTGTGTCTTGTAGGAGATGGTCATTGCCTGGCACTTATGTTGCGCAAACATTACTTGCCACTTGTTACCCCAGGCCTGGGCATTGTCTCGGTCATGCTGCATTTGGACATCTGGGGAGTCACAAATGGTGCTGAATATTGTGTCATCATCACGGCATGACCAGACGAGGGGAGGAAGGTCATTGATGAAGATGATTGGGCCAATAGGACACTTACTTCCCTGAGGAACTCCGATTGACTCTCTTTCTATCCATTCTAGCTTGGCTGCACACAATTCGAAACACCAATTATACCTCCCCTCAGCCTTCCAAAGAAAATAACACTGCATTATCCAATCTTTCTTGCTGGCTTGTGCGTGCCGGAATGCCATCAGACAACCCTGCTGCTCTCCAACCTCCTTGGCATTTACTCGTATCCTGAGTGTCAGAAGCCTTTCATCAGAGTGTGCAATTTCAGCACATCGTCAACCTAAAAACACACTGAAGTCACATTTTTTAATTGGTCGCTCATTATGGAAGGTCCTTGTTCTTTTCTTCGTTAGTTACCTTCATTAAGATAAGACACCACTTTATTTTAATTCTTTCCACTCTCCCATTAATGGACTACTCCGTACGTCACTTCCAATAACTGAAAATTAGATCTTAAGATGGGTTTAATAGCATCATTCATCTAAAAATTAGTGGCTAATTAGCATAAAGCTGCCAATAATTTTTCCTGAGCGCTGCAGCAGTATCGAATTCAGGAGATAAGAAAATGTATTAACAGGAGCTGCTGAACTAAATTGAACCTGGCTCCATCAATTATCTGTGTTTTAGATATTTTAACATCCTTTTCCATCCCTACCCATGCAATGAATTACTTCAAATGTCTGGAGTTCCTTGTTGAACGATCTAATTACCAAACAGTATTCGGGCAGAATTGAGAGTTAAGCAAAAAAAACACACGCACATTTTTGGCCCCATCTCGTCAAGCTGTCGCCTGCCTATTGAATTTTGTCAAACGATGAGTGTTCTTTTCGTGAGCAACAGCTGGTTGTAAAATCTCCCAGCTTTGTTTTCAAATCCTCCCGGGGTCTCAACTCTCCCCGCTTCAGCGAACCCCTCCGCCGGACCCCCCTCCCCAACCGAGAAAACATCCACAAATCTCTGCGCTCCTCCAATTCTGGCATCTTGTGCACCCCCAATTTCAATCATGCCACCGATGGCAGCCATCCCTTCAGCAGCCCATGTCCTCAGTTCCGGAATTCACTCCCTAAACTTCACTGCTTCACTCTCTCTGTCTCTCTTCCTTGAAGAGATTCCTTAACTCCACCCTCTTTGGCCAAATGTTTGCTGATCTATCTTCCTTTCTAATCATACAACCCTGCATCAAATTGCCTTTGATAACAAACCGGTGATGGGTCTTGGGACGTTTTGCCACAATGAAGGCATTGTGTGGGTGAAATCCTGTTGCTGTTGGTTCCTCTTCATCAGCTCCTGAAGACAATTCTCAAGGGGATTGCCACAACTCACAACTGGATTCCAGCCTTCGTGTCCTTGTTGTTTGGAGCCGTGGAGGCAGGGGGAGGTGTTTATAATTACATGGGGCCAGGGAATGACCTAATTCCTTTAGCAGAGAGTCAATAGGAGTTCCTCAGCGTAGTGCCCAATCAGCTTCAGTTGCTTCATCAATGACCTTCCCCCCATCATCAGGTCAGAACTGCTGATGATTGCACAATGCAGCAACTTTTTTGGTGACTCGGACACTGAAGCAGTTTATTTGCAAATGCAGCATGACTTAGACAATATCTGCACCAATATTTAAAGTTTTAAAGTTTATTTATTCCTGTCACAAGTAAGGCTTACATTAACACTGCAATGAAGTTACTGTGAAAATCCCCTAGGTGCCACACTCCAGCACCTGTTCAGGTCCACTAAGGGGGCATTTAGCACGTCTTTCGGACTGTGGGGAGGAAACCAGAGCACCCGGAAGAAACCCATGCAGACATGGGGAGAGCATGCAGTCTCCACACAGACAGTGACCCAAGCCAGGAATCGAACCCAGGTCCCTTGCGCTGTGAGTATTTGCGAAAGGATATATTGGCCTTGGAGGGAGTACAGAGAAGGTTCACCAGGCTGATACCGGAGATGAGAGGGTTAGCCTATGAAGAGAGATTAAATAGACTGGGTCTGTACTCGTTGGAGTTTCAAAGGCTGAGGGGGGATCTTTTAGAGACTTACAAGATAATGAAGGGGATGGATAGGGTAGAGGTAGAGAGATTCTTCCCGCTTAGAAAGGGTAGCAGGACTAGAGGGCACAGCCTCAAGATAAGGGGGGGGGGCAGTTTAGAACGGAGTTGAGGAGGAACTTCTTCACTCAAAGGGTGGTGAATCTCTGGAATTCTCCACCCGTTGAAGTGGTGGAGGCTACCTCGCTCAATATATTTAAGTCACGGGTAGATAGGTTTTTGACAGACAAGGGAATGAAGGGTTATGGGGAGAGAGCGGGAAAGTGGAACTGATCCACTTCAGATCAGCCATGATCTTATTGAATGGCGGGGCAGGCTCGAAGGGCTAGATGGCCTACTCCTGCTCCTATTTCTTATGTTCTTATGTGAGGCAGCAGTGCTAACCACTGTGCCATCGTGCTGTCCTTATCTTCAGATTGCCCAATCATTTCTTGCGATGAGTTGCTCAAGCTGGGTAGGATTTGATTTGTTCCCAATCCAGCAGGCTTCTTCTGTATCTCCACTAGGTTTCTGTAAATCTACACCCCCACCCCCGCCCCTCCGCCTCCCCCCGCTCAACAAAAAAAAAACCTAAAATGTATTCAGCTTCCAGCTTCGCCTGTCCTGCACCAGTCTCTGAGCTGACGGGAAGAAAAAGAATGCATCCTTAATGATGTGTAAAACAGAAGTTCAGCATTAGAAACAAATTATTCAGCTGATTATAGAAAAGTCATCAGGCAAGGTATGCTCAAGGGATTTGTCGAGGTAAATTGGATAACTTTCATTTTGCTTGATCAACTGTAATACATTAAAAAAAAAGTGTCGAGGCAATTACCAGAGTTAATATTCCATTTCGAGACTTTGCTGTGGTGGCTGGTTGTGACTCACAAGTCATGCTGGAGAACGGACTCCAATGTGGAGAGCTGCACTCCCATACGGACAAGGGCCACTGCCCTTAATTCTCTGATCGACAAGGTCAAGGAGAGTACCTTTCTTCACGTTTGTTCCTTGGCTATCCCTTCACTTCCCTTGGGATTTTCGTCCCCTCAGTGAAGAGAATTTGCCTGTTTTAAGTTCATGTGCAGGACTCAGGATGTCACTGACCAGACCAGCTTCTTATTGCCCATCACTAACTGCCCTTGAGATTATTGGCAATGATTTGGATGAAAATCTAGGAGGCATGGTGAGTAAGTTTGCAGATGACACCAAGATTGGTGGTATAGTGGACAGTGAAGGTGGTTATCTAGGATTGCAATGGGATCTTGATCAATTGGCCAAGTGAGCCAATCAATGGCAGTTGGAGGCCTGTAGTACACAACCTCGCTCGGGCAAGGCTCGTAAAATCCTGCTTGAGGCCAACAGAGAGTTCTGTTGTGCAAGCCTCGCCCTCCCAGATTCCGGACCAGGCAAAAAGGTAAAATTCCAGCCTGAGTTTAATTTCGATGAATGCGAGGTGATGCATTTTGGTAGATTGAACCAGGGTAGGGCTTACAGAACAAAAAGATCTCGGGATACATGTTCATAGTTCCTGCAAAGTGGAGTCACAGGTGGGCAGAGTGGTGAAAAAGTCATTCAACATTTTTAGTTTCATTGGTCAGAACATTGAATACAGGAGTTGGGACGTCTTGTTGAAGTTGTACAAGACATTGGTAAGGCCACACTTGGAATACTGTGCGCAGTTCTGGTCACCCTATTATAGAAAGGATATTATGAAACTAGAGTGCAGAAAAGATTTACTAGGATGCTACTGGGACTTGATAGTTTGAGTTATAAGGAGAGGCTGGATAGACTGGGATTTTTTTCCCTGGAGCGTAGGAGGCTGAGGGGTGACCTTATAGAGGTCGATAAAATAATGAGGGGCACAGATAAGATACATAGTCAATATCTTTTCCCAAACGAGAGGGCGCAGGTTTAAGGTGAGAGGGAAGAGATACAAAAGTGTCCAGAAGGGCAATTTTTTTTCACCCAGAGGGTGGTGAGTGTCTGGAACAAGCTGCCAGAGGCAGTATTAGAAGCAGGTACAATTCTGTCTTTTAAAAAGCATTTAGACAGATTTACTGGGATGTTGCCAGGGCTGGAGCACTTCAGCTGCAAAGAGAGGCTGCGAAGGTTGGAGCTGTTTCCTTGGAGCAGAAAAGGATGGGGTTGGGGGGGGGCGGTGTGCAAAATTATGACGGACATAATAGGAAGAAACTTTTCCCCCAGTCTCAGGGTCAATAACAAGGGGGCATAGATATAAGGAAGGGGCAGGGGATTCAGAGGGGATTTGAGGAAAACTTCTTCACCCAGAGGGTGGTGGGAATCTGGAACTCGCTGCCTGAAAGGGTGGTCAAGGCAAAAACCCTCACAACATTTAAGAAGCATTTAGATGAGCACTCGAAATACCCCAGCACACACGGCTACAGAGACAATGTTGGAAAGCGGGATTAGAATCGGTAGGTTTTTGATGGCCAGCACTGACATCATGGGTTTGTTGGCCTCCTTCTGTGCAGTAAAACTCTCTGGGTGGATTTTATGCCCTTGTTTGTCTCAAAACCCGAGATCAATGGGCCTTTCCATGGTTCGCCCGTCACCCGCTCCCATTCCTGCAGCAGGAACATTACGGCCTGTGACTCCATGCAGGGAATTAGTGGAACCACATCTGGAATACCGTGTCCAGGTTTTGTCTCCCTCTTTGAGAAAAGATTCACTCGACTCAATCTTCGGATGAAGGGTTAATCTGATGAGGAAAGGTTGAACAGGTTGGACCTTTACTGTTGGAGTTTAAAGAATGAGAGGTGACCAAATTGAAACCGAGAGGATCCTGCGGGTTTTTGACGGGTTAGATACCAATAAGTTTATTTATTACTGTCACAAGTAGGCTGACATTAACACTGCAATGAAGTTAGTGTGAAATTGCGGCACCAGTTCGGGTGCACTGAGGCAGAATTTTCCACGGCCAATGCACCTAACCAGCACATCTTTCAGACTGTGGGAGGAAGCCACAGCACTCGGAGAAAACCCACGCAGACATGGGGAGAACATGCAGTCTCCACACAGAGAGCGACCCAAGCCGGGTCTCTGGCGCTGTGAGGCAGCAATGCTAACCACTGTGCCAGGGAGATGCTTTCACTCACTGGGGACACTGGAAGGGGGGGGAACAATGTTTCGGAATAAGGGGGTCTCCACTTTAAGGCTGAGATGAGAAAGCTATTTTTATCTCAGAGGGTCGTTGGTGTGTGCCCCCCAACCCCACCCCAAGAGAGCAGTGGAGGCTGGGCCATTGCATTTAGTCAAGGCAGAGTTGGACCCTCTGGGGGGACCACGGGGGAAACCAGGCCTATTGGGAGCAAGGCCATGCATCCTGGGATGGAGAGGAACATCAGCTAGAGCCAGGGAGGAGATCTATCATCATGTTCGATCAAACCCATTACCTTATATATATTGTATTGATAATAAATCATTCATTGCTGAAGCCTCAACATGTTTCCCATCACTAAATATCCTTTCCAGGCAGAAGAATGTGCTTGCAGGGGGAGTCAGACTGGAACTGTATCAAACATTGGTTAGACCCCGGCTGAAGTGTTGCTTACAGTTCCGGTCACTGACTGTTAGGAATGATGTGATTGCACTCGAGAGGATACGGAGAACATTTATCAGGAAGTCTGCCAGGCTGGAGAATTTTAGTTGAAAGGAAGGATTGGAGAGGCTGGTTTTGTATTTGGAAAGTAGGGGGCTGAGGGGAGACCTAACTGAGGTGTATTAAACATGTGGATGGGGATAGACAGGAAAGAAAGGCTCTATACTTCTGGCTTCAGGGGCCCATCTCAAGGAAATTTAGACCAACAGGAAAAGGGATCGAACGAGATCCAAGGGGAAATTTCTTTTCCCCGAAAGGGTGATGGGAGTCTGCAGCTCACTGCTGGAAGGGGGGTAAAGTGAGAACATTCGAACTAGGAGCAAGATTCAGCCATTCAACCCCTCGAGCCTGCCCTGCCATTCAATATGATCATGGTTGTTCTGACTACCTTAGAATCATAGAGGCCATTTGACCCATCAGGTTTGTACAATCCCACCCAGGTCCTATTCTCTAACCCCATATATTTACCCTCCTAATCTCCCTGACATTAAGGGGCAATTTAGCACAGCCAAGCAACCTAACCCATGCATCTTTGAAGTGTGGGAGGAAACCAGCACACTCGGAGGAAACCCACACAGACATGGAGAGAATGTGCAGACTCCACACAGTGACCCGAGGCTGAAATTGAACCTGGGTCCCTGGCGCTGTGAGGCAGCAGTGCTAACCCACTGTGTCACCGTGCCGCTGTGATCGAACCCGGGTCCCTGGCACTGTGAGGGGGCAGTGCTAACCCACTGTGTCACCGTGCCCCAGGGAATCGAACCCGGGTCCCTGGCGCTATGAGGCGGCAGTGCTAACCCACTGTGCCAATGTGTTACTCACATGTAACCACATTCCTGTTCACCCCGCAATACCTTTCAACCATCAGTTACCCCCTGGAGTCTATCCAACTTTGCCTTTGAATATTTGAAGACTCGCTTCCATCAGCTTTGATGGAAAGGAGTTCCAAAGACTCACAACTCTTAGACAAAACAAATTCTCCTCACCTCTGTCTTAAATGAGCAACCCCACCCCGCTAATTTTAAACAGTGCACCCCGGTTCGAGACTCATCCTCTCCACATCCACCCTGTCAAGACCTCTCAGGATAGTGAAGGCTTTGGTCAAATCACTCTCGCTCTTCTAAACTCCAATGGATTCAGTCTTCACTTTATCCAAGCTTTTCTCATAAGACAGCCTGTCCATTCCAGGTACCTGGAACCTTTCCCTTAACTGCTTCTAATGCACTTGCAACCTTCTTTAGGGCAAGCAGTGGAACAGTGGTCGGCACTGCTGCCCCACAGTGCCAGGGATCCTGCCTTCGATTCCTACCTCGGGTGACTGTCTGTGCAGAGTCTGCATGTCCTCCTTGTGTCTGCCGGGTGCTCCGGTTTCCTCCCACAGTCCAAAAAACGTGGTTAGGGTACATTGGCCGTGTTAAATTCTCCCTCAGTGTACCCAAACAGACGCCGGAGTGTGGTGACTAGGGGACTAAGGAGAATGACAATGGTTAGCACTGCTGCCTCACAGCGCCAGGGACCTGGGTTCGATTCTCACCATGGGTGATGGGCGGAGTCTGCACATTCTCTCCGTATCTGTGTGGGTTTCCTCCGGGTCCTTCAGTTCCCTCCCACACTCCAAAGATTTGCAAGTTTGGTGGATTGGCCATGCTAAATTGACCCTAGTGTTGGGGGATTAGCAGAGTATATATGTGGGGTTAATGGAATAGGGCCTGGATGGGATTGTAGTTGGTGCAGAATCGATGGCCTGAATGGCCTCCTGCTGCATTGTCGAGATTCTATGATTTATTGCGGTTTTAATGTCAGCCTATTTGTGACTAACAAATTCACTTTTAAACGAGCAGACTAATACTGTACACATGGCTGTGCTAAATTGACCCCGGTGTCAGGGGGATTTGCAGGGTAAATATGAGAGGTTCCAGGAATAGGGCCTGGGTGGGATTGTGGTCGGTGCAGACTCGATGGGCCAAATGGCCTCTCTTTCTGCACAGGTAGAGAGTCTATGATTCTACTCCTTGTGTGGTTTCACCCATTCCCTCGAAGCTGAAACAAAACCTCCTTACATTCAAATTCAATTTCCCTCAGAATAAAGGATGACATTCCTAATTACTTGCAGTACCCACATCCTAGCCTTTTGTGATTCATACACAAGGACAGTCAGATCCCTCTGAATCTCAGAGCTCTGCGTGACACTTAGAAAGTACTTGGGTACTCATTTGCAGTGCCATAACATACAAGGTCATAGAGTCATAGAGGTTTCCAGCATTGAAACAGGCCCTTTGGCCCAACTTCTCCATGCAGCCTTTTTTTTTAATCACTAAGCTAGTCCTGATTGGCCCATATCTCTCTATACCCATCTTGTTCAAAACCCATCTTAGTTAAAAGACAAAATTGTACCCACCTCTACCACTCCCTCTGGCAGCTTGTTCCAGGCGCTCACCACCCTCTGTGTGAAAAAATTGCCCCTCTGGATCCTTCTGTATCTCTCCCCTCTCATTTTAAACGTAAGCCCTCTAGTTTTAGACTCCCTACCTTTGGGTCAGGAGCTTGCAAATGGGATGAAACGGGACTTGATTTTTGATTTGATCTGATATATTATTTTCACATTTATTATCATACAGTGAAAAGTACTGTTCCTTGCGCACTATACAGAGAAAACGTAAGAACATAAGAAATAGGAGCAGGAGTAGGCCATCTAGCCCTTCGAGCCTGCCCCGCCATTCAATAAGATCATGGCTGATCTGTCGTGGCTCAGTTCCACATTCCCGCCCTCTCCCCATAACCCTTAATCCCCTCTCTTATCAAAAACCCATCAACCCGCGTCTTAAAAATATTTAGCGAGGCAGCCTCCACCACTTCAACGGGCAGAGAATTCCAGAGATTCACCACCCTTTGAGACAAGAAGTTCTTCCTCAACTCCGTTCTAAACCGACCCCCCCTTTATCTTGAGGCTGTGCCCCCTAGTCCTACTGTCCTTTCTGAGTGGGAAGAGTCTCTCCACCTCTATCCTATCCATCCCATTCATCATCTTATACGTCTCAATGAGATCTCCCCTCATTCTTCTAAACTCTAGCGAGTACAAGCCCAGTTTATTCAGCCTCTCCTCATAGTTCAAAACATAGTTCAAAAGAAGGAAACGAGAGATTGCAGAGTGTAGTAATGAAGTTTCAGAAGCATAGAACGAGAGTAAAAGATAGAATTGGAAGGTACCCTGGGCACAGGTTGCAAGGAGTCGCTTCACTCCGGAGACACCTTGGAAACGGCGAGCAGTCAGCTAATACGGAGAGGATGGGCCGAATGTCCTCCTTTCAGACTGTAAGTGACGACTGTCAGGAGACTGCCAATCTCTCACCTTGCTCGGGAAGAAGACAAAGCTCTGGCAGCGAAATAAAAAAAGGCTATTGAACTGGTTACAAAATGGCTCCAATTCAAAAGCCGCTGAAGAAAATGGAGCAAATATTTGCTGAAATGATTATTTTGATCTTCTGCAAACAATAATGCAGCTTGCACACACATTGCAGTAGAAAGTGTGGCCAAACAGTGGGAGGGGAATAAACTGAACGCTGTCGGGACTGCCGGTGCTGGGGAATGTTGCTCCCACTGGCGAGGCAAACCCGAACGGTACAAAGAGGGTCACCCAACAGGGGAGAAACCCACGCGGACACGGGGGGAATGTACAGGTTCCGCACAGGCAGTCTCAGTCAGAGAGCTGTGCATTCACAAGCCATTCCAGCAGCTTGAGCGCACAATTCAGCACAGTTCGAAACAGAAGTGGTCTGTCCTTTGAGACATTAATCTGAGGAATTAAGGGTCCTCATTCCTGGCCACACAAATCCCAAAGTCATCAAAGATCAGCCGAAGAACAGGATAATCCAACAGTTATCACCAGCCCACCATTTATACCTGGAGCTACAGGGGTCTGCTCAATTAATCTTCCCTCACTGTCTGTGGGATCTTGCTGTGCCCAAATTCCCTGCCAGGTTTTTGACATAACAACAGCAACTCCTCCTCCTCCAGGTCCTGTGCCCCAAAGAGTGCATTGGACATCATGCCCTTGCGCTTGGCATGGACAAGATGGGCTGAATGGCCACCTTCTGTGCTATAACCTTTCTACGGTTCTGACTCATAGAATCCTACAGTGCAGGAGGAGGCCATTTGGCCCATCGATTCTGCACCGATCACAATCCCACCCAGGCCCGATTCCCATAACCCCATGTATTTCCCCTAGCTAACCCCTTGACACTAAGAGGCAATTTAGCAATGACCAATCCACCTAACCCACACACTGTTGGACTATGGGAGGAAACCGGAGCACCTGGAGGAAACCCACGCAGACACGGGGAGAACGTGCAGACTCCACACAGGCAGTGACCCAAGCCGGGACTCGAACCTGGGTCCCTAGCGCTGTGATGCAGCAGTGCTAACCGCTGTGTCACCGTGGCGCTCCTGCCCAAACTACCGTGGCTTTTCTCTGTGCAAACGTGTTGTTTTTTTGAAGGAAACAACAGCTCCCCGGGGCATCCTCAGTGGTAAGGCTTCAGCCAATCAGAGCAGACTGCTCAACCAATCGTCAGCCTTTTCTCACGTGGTGAATGAAAACTGTCACTTCCTTTGAAATTTGGAATTCTGGTGTCCATCCTGATGAGTGTAAGGTGGAAAGCTTTGACAGTCTGTTTCTTTTTTTTTAACGACTCTATTCTTTTCATTTAAAGTAGCTGCAATGCCTCTGAGTTCACTGCAAGGTAGATGTGTACACAAGGTCCTCAGGTTTGGCTTGCTCCTTTCTGTCAGGCACACTTACTCACTTGAATTTTTAGGTTTTAGGTGTGACAGAGGAGGGTTGAAGAGAGGTGGAGGGGTGGCACTGTTAGTCAAGGAAAACATCACAGTAGTGCGGAGGGAGGGCGATATGGAAGAGATAGGGATTGAGTCGCTGTGGGTGGAGTTGAGGAATAAAAAGGGAGAGATCACACTGCTAGGGGTGTACTATAGGCCACCCAACAGCCCAAAGTCAGTGGAGGAGGGAATTTGCAGGGGCATTTTGGACAGGTGCAGAAAGAATAGAGTGGTTGTAGTGGGTGATTTTAATTTTCCCGGAGTGAATTGGAGGGGGCCTAGAGCTGGGGGTACGGAGGGAGAGGAGTTTGTGAGATGTGTTATGGAAGGGTCGCTAGAACAGTATGTAACTAGCCCGACTAGGGGAGAGGCTATACTGGATTTAGTGTTGGGAAACGAGCCAGGGCAGGTGGGTGAGGTAGAGGTAGGCGAACATGTGGCGAACAGTGACCACAAGTCCGTCTACTTTAGGATAAAAATGGAAAGGGACGAGTGCCGTCCAAGCGGGAGTGTGCTGAACTGGGGAAAGGCGAGCTATGGCAGGATTAGGAGAGAGCTGCAGGACACTGATTGGGAGGGACTGTTAGCTGGCAAGTCCACGGTTGGCAAGTGGGAGGCTTTTAGGGACAAAATGAAATGGTTGCAGGGGAGGTTTGTTCCGGTTAAGCGAAAGGATGGGAAAGGTAGGATTAGAGAGCCGTGGATTACGGGGGATATTGAAGACTTGGTTAGGAAGAAGAGGGAGGCGTATGATAGGTCAAAACAAATGGGTACGGAGTGTGCGCTGGAGGAATATAGAGAGAGTAGGAGGGAGCTAAAAAGGGGAATTAGAAGGGCGAAGAGAGGGCATGAGATGGCTTTGGCCGGTAGGATTAAGGATAATCCTAAGGCATTTTATTCCTATATTAGAGGCAAGAGAGTAGTTAGAGGGAAAATTGGTCCTCTTAGGGACAAGAGTGGAGAGTTGTGTATTGAGTCGGAGGGAATGGGGGAGCTCCTGAATGAATACTTTGCGTCGGTATTCACGAAGGAGAGGGGTTCGGAATCGTGCGGTCTCTTGGAGGGAGCGGAGGTTCAGTTGCAGGATATAGTTATTACGAGAGAGGAAGTGCTAGGGCTTTTAGGTAGCGTAAGGACGGATAAAGCTCCGGGGCCTGATGGTATTTATCCCAGGCTGCTTAGGGAGGCGAAAGATGAAATTGCTGGGCCTCTGGCGCACATCTTTGTCTCTTCTTTGGACACAGGTGAGGTCCCAGAAGACTGGAGGGTAGCAAATGTGGTCCCGTTGTTCAAAAAAGGTAGTAGGGATAACCCTGGGAATTATAGGCCAGTGAGTTTGACGTCGGTGGTAGGGAAGTTAATGGAAAAAATACTTAGGGGTAGGATGTATGAGCATTTGGAGCGTTGCGATCTGATTGGGGATACGCAACATGGCTTTGTTAGAGGGAGGTCTTGCCTTACGAATCTGGTGGAATTCTTTGAGGAGGTGACAAAAACGGTTGACGATGGGAGAGCCGTTGATGTCATCTACATGGATTTCAGTAAGGCGTTTGACAAAGTCCCTCACGGTAGGCTGGTAGAAAAGGTTAAGGCGCATGGGATACGAGGCCAGGTAGTTAGGTGGATTGAGAACTGGTTGGGAAATAGGAGACAGAGGGTAGTTGTGGAGGGTACCTTGTCGGGCTGGAGGCCAGTGACCAGTGGTGTGCCGCAGGGCTCGGTACTGGGACCTCTCCTCTTTGTAGTCTACATAAATGACTTAGAAGAGGGAGTAGGTGGTGTGATCAGCAAGTTTGCTGATGACACCAAGATGGCAGGGTTGGCGGGTACAGAGCTGGATTGTCAGGTGATACAACAGGATATAGATAGGTTGGTGCAGTGGGCAGATAGGTGGCAGATGGCATTTAATCCTGACAAATGCGAGGTGATGCATTTTGGAAGGAATAATGCAGAGAGGAGTTATGTGATAAAAGGTAGGCCGATTAGGAGTATAGATGTACAGAGAGACCTGGGAGTGCAGGTCCACAAATCCATGAAGGTTGTGTCACAAGTGGAGAACGTTGTTAGGAAGGCTTATGGGATGTTAGCCTTTATAGGAAGGGGCTTAGAGTATAAAAGCTGCCGTCTAATGCTTCAGTTATACAGAACGTTGGTTAGACCGCATTTGGAGTACTGCGTCCAGTTCTGGTCACCTTATTACCGGAAGGACGTGGAGTCTCTGGAAAGGGTGCAGAGGAGGTTTACCAGGATGTTGCCTGGCATGGGGGGACTGGGTTACGAGGAGAGACTGAAGAGACTGGGGCTATTCTCCTTGGAAAGAAGGAGATTGAGAGGGGACATGATAGAGGTATATAAGATACTGAAGGGAATAGATAGAGTTAATAGTGAGAGACTGCTCCCTAGACTGGGTACGAACACAAGAGGTCATCAATTAAGGGTGAGGGGGGGGAGGTATAATTTGGAGGTAAGAGGAAGGTTCTTTACACAGAGAGTTGTGGGGGTCTGGAATGCGCTACCGAGTAGGGTGGTGGAGGCAGGCAAGTTGGACTCGTTTAAGATGCAGTTAGATAGGCATATGAGTGAAACGGGAATGGAGGGATATGGTAGGGGCTATTAAATAGGGTAAACCTCGGGAGACACCGGAAGGGCAGGCTGTATAACTAATATGTTTTGTCTTTATTCCACAGGTGGAGGTCCACCTCGTGTCAAGCGAGGGGCATGCACACGGCAGGTTGTGCGTGGGCTGCTCTTGGAAGTCCAGGAGTGGCCTAGTACTTCATGTCGGTGTGTGTGCTTGATCCTGGACCGATAGACGGGCACCGCAACAGCTCAGTGACTAGCACTGCTAGCTGTGCAGATACATGGATTTGGGCCTGTGTCTGTGGGAGTTTGCGCATTCTCCCTGTGGTTGCGTGGGTTTCCTCCGGGCGCTCCGGTTTCCTCCCACACCCCAAAGATGTGCTCTTAGGCTAATTGGTTTCCACCAAATTGACACTATTTCTTCCCTGAATCTGACTGAGTAGGGTCCCATTCGTAGACATGCAGGGTAGAATAGGTGTAGGGCGATGCGGCGGCGCGGGCTCGTTGGGCCGAAGGGCCTGTTTCCCGTGCTGGGTTGTTCTTTGTGAATGCAGGGTTCAAGTCAATGTTTATCAGGATTCGTGCTAATTTATTTTCCTGAGTAAAAAGTGCACCAACACTTGCGCACCGGGAGGTTGGCAGGGGGTTTCCCCAAGGTCTGTTGGTGGTCACCCCCTTCCCACATCAATTTTAATCTGACACCAGACACGGGCTAAAAAGCCAATCATTGCAACATCTGACGTGAATCATAGAATTATACAATCCCACAGTGTAGAAGAGGCCATTCAGCCCATCGAGCCTGCACCAACAACAATCCCACCTGGGCTCTACCCCCATACCCCACTTATTTACCCTGCTTTTTAGCCCACAACAAGTGTCCCTGATGCTTACGAGCAATTTGGCACGGCCAATTCACCTAACCCACACTTGTTTGGAATGTGAGAGGAAACCCACGCAGACATGGGGTGAATGTACAAACTCCACACAGACAGTGACCTGAGCCGAAAATTAGCGCCAGGTCTCTGGCGCAGTGAGGCAGCTGTACTAACCACTGTGCCAATGCATGTGGGGATGGGGCCTGATAGTCTTTTGGAGAGTCAGTGCGGTCTCGATGGGCCGAATGGTACTGCACATTCCATGGTCTGATGAATGAATTGTTCAGCTGGCTAAGAAGATCGAACGGGGCCTTGTCCCTGATCCCCGGTGCTCCACTGGGTTTGTGGTGCTCGCATAATAGTGTCACTGTCTGTATGGAGTCTGCACATTCTCCCCATGTCTGTGTGGGTTTCCTCCGGGTGCTCCGGTTTCCTCCCACAGTCTAAAGGTGTGCGGATTAGGTTGATTGGCCCTGCTAATTTGACCCTTAGTGTCGGGGGTGTGGGGGTTAGCAGGGTAGACGAGGGTGGCGAGAGTAGGGCCTGGGTGGGATTGTGGTTGGTACAAACTCGATGGGCCAAATGGCCTCCTTCTGCACCGTGTATGAAAGGGGCCCGAATTGAAGCCGGCTCCCTGAGGCTGTGGAGCAGCGGTGCTGACCACGGTGCCACCCATGCCAGCCTCACACAGGGCGTTCCCCCACACAACCTGAGCATCGACATACTGATTAATCTGCCTCGCAGTGCAGTGGCTGGGTTTAATATTTTAAAAAGCTTTGGTCGCACTGATGGCCAACAAGGCAATATCCTGTGTAATTACTTCAGCAGCAATCAGTGGAGTGCCCTGACCTCAAGGCCAGCATTGACAGATCGGACTGTCAAGAGGAGAGCTTCCTGCATTTAATTCACTCAGGCTGATGTATGAAAAACAAGGAACACATGGGTGGGATCACCCCCCCCCTCACCAGTCCCCCCAGTCTGCTTGTAACCACAGCCAACATCCAGGATCACATCACAGGGCTTACTGCAGGAGCAGGGTGGAGCAGATGGTGCACTCATGGGCAGGAGGCAGCTCTGTAATAAATTAAACCACAGCAAACTTTCATTTCAAAGTACTTTTGTCCTCACGCCATTGGCCCTCAGTTCTGGATTTCCATCCCTCCTCCCTACTCTGCCTCTCTAGCATCATCGCTAGACTATTAATCCAGGGACTCAGCTAACGTTCTGGGGACACAGGTTCGAATCCCACCACGGCAGATGGTGGAATTCAAATTCAAAAACTAAAGGTATCTGGAATTAGGAATCTACTGATGACCATGAAACCATTGTCCATTGTTGGAAAAACCCACCTGGTTCACTGATGTCCTTTAGGAAAGGAAATCTGCTGCCCTTTCCCCAGTCTGGCCTACACGTTACTCCAGAAGAGCAGCAACGTGGTTGGCTCTTAACTGGGCAACTAGGGATGGGTAATAAATGGTGGCCCCGCCAGCGATGCCCATGTCCCACAAATGAATAAGAATGCCCTTCAGGGAAGGAAATCTGCCATCCTTACCCTGTCTGGCTGACATGTGACTCCAGAGGCACAGCAATGTGGTTGGCTCTTAACTGGGCAACAAGGGATGGGCAATAAACACTGGCTCAGCCAGCAACACCCATTTCTTACAAATAAATACAAAATAAATAGACTTCACTTGAGGGGAAGTCATTCCCTGAAATCTCTTTCTTTGACCAGGCCTTTGGTCTAATGGGCAGCAAGGTGGCACAGTGGTTAGCACTGCTGCCTCACGACTCCAGGGACCTAGGTTCGATTCCGGCCTTGGGTGACTGCCTGTCTACGTGGAGTTTGCTCATTCTCCCCGTGTCTGCGTGGCTTTCATCCGAGTGCTATGGTTTCCTCCAACAGTCCAAGGGCATGCAGGAGAAGGGGGGGGATTTGGACGTGCTAAATTGCCCCTCAGTATCCAAAGATATGTTGGTTAGGTGGGATTTGCCATGGGAAATGTGTGGGATTACTGGGATAGTGCAGGGGAGAGAACCTGGGTAAAATACTCAGAGAGTTGGTGCATGAATTCTCTGAATGAATAACATCTACTGCAGCCAGATATGCGAATTTATTAATTTATGACGCTAACCTGCATGTTTTTAAATTGATTGACGGGTGTTGCTGGCTGGGACAGTACTTATTGCCCATCCCAAATTGCCCTTGAACTGAGTGGCCAGCAGGGTCATTTCAGAGGGCAGTTGAGAGTCAACAACATCGCTGTGGCTCTGGAGTCGTGTGTAGGCCAGACCGGGTAAGGGCAGCAGATTTCTTTCTCTTAAGGACATTAAAATTTTCAAGATCAACGTTTAGTTATTAGTGTCGCGAGTAGGCTTGCATTAACACTGCAATGAAGTTACTGTGAAAATCCCCTAAGCGCCATACTCCGGCACCTGTTGGGGTACACTGAGGGAGAATTTATCATGGCCAATGTACCTAATCAACACGTCTTTCAGAGTGTGGGGGGAAACCGGAGCACCCGGAGGAAACCCACGCAGACACGGGGAGAATGTGCAAGGTCCACACAGACAGGGACCCAAGCCGGGAATCGAACCCGGGTCCCTGGCACTATGAGGCAGCAGTGCTAACCCACTGTGCCACCGTGCTGCCCTACACAGATGGATTTCTCTGACAATCAACATGTTACCTGCAGATTCTGAAATTCAGTTTTTTTTTATTGAATTCAAATTCCACTGTCTGCCGTGACGGGATTCGAAGCCAGGTCCCCCAGAGGACTAGTTGAGTTTCTGGATTAATGGTCTCGTGGTAATACCATTGGGCCATCGCTTCCCCATGCGTTTGTGGTTGGCTAAAGACTTAAAAACAAGACCATTTAAAATCAGCAAAGAGAACCACCAAGTGAGCCAAGGTGAGAGTACGGGACATCAACTTGGCACAAAAGAATGTAAATGGCAATTAAAAAAGGTCTCCCCCTCTGTCAGCAGCTCTCAGTTGACTAAATCATCCGCACATTTTCCACTTGATAAGTTTCCGCGATCGATGAAGATTGAACAAAATAAAATCCTGTGCCAATTGCTCCTTCACATCTATCTCAGGGTACTAAAAGAACGTTTTACTTGTGAAGACAGCTCCGTTCAGGTCTGATTGCCCCTCTGCGTGCCCACCCTCCTCCCACCTGCCTCCCTTTCTCTCCACGGTTCCTGTAATAATCCCGCCCACATCCATCTCTTTCTCATTGATGTTTTCATTCAGATTTGAGCAGTCACTGGCTGCCTTTTGTGCTGATAACTGCTGTGTCTCTAGACCGGAGGCAGACTTGAGTTTAACCTGGTTTCACCAATCTTCGGCAAAAAATGGATTTAACAGTGTATAAAAAAAAATAACAGCAGGAGCTCGGAATCCAAACTGACAGACCAAAGAAAGAGACACTTCAGTTCTTTTCTCCAACCTTCTGCGAAAAGAAGTCCAGACAATGCTGGCAGCACTTCAATCGCTTCTCGTCACTTATTGATCTAGATCCTGGTTGCAGTCTTCATTCATCCCCAAATTAACCACATTCTGTGGGACATTTGTTCTCCTTCTCCAATATGATCCAGATTATGGTCCTTTTAATGACCCTCCCCACCCACCCACTGTACAAGCCCACCCCTCCCCATCCCAATCTCTAATCATGAACAAGTCTTGTGTTTGTACAGTGCTTGTCTACATCGCTTCCACCTCATCCGTTGAGAAGTCCCCCAGCTTTATCCAATCTCTCTTCACAAACTAAACCTCTCCAGCAAGCTCCTGCAGACAGGAGCGAGACAATGAACCAGGTCATTGCCAGGATTTTCCAGCCGTTCACACCCAGCCCTGCCACGCTGCTGCCAGCCCAGGACAGAGAACTTGGCATTCAGCCGAATCTCCCTTCACTGCAGAGGGAGCAGAGAATCAGGCCAGGGTGGACAGCTGAATAATCCTGCCCATCATTCTTCAGATGTTGATTGAGAGGTAAATATTGGCCAGGACATAATGGATGGCTCCCTCGATTCCTCTCCAAAATTGCGCCATGGGATCTTTTCCATTTATGCAAGAGGGCGCTTTGTTTGACATCTCACCAGAAGGTGGCACTTCCAGCAGTGCGGAACTCCCTCGGGATTGCAGTGGGATGTCAGCCTCGAATGTTCAAATTTTTATTCATTCATGGGACCTGGGTGTCACTGGCTGGTGAGCGTTTATTGCCCATCCCTAGTTACCCTTGAAACTGTGTCTAGCTGGCCCATTTCATTGGGCATTTGAGAGTCAACCACATTGCTGTGGCTTTGGAGTCACACGTCGGCCAGACTGGGTAACCCCAGCAGGTTTCTTTCCCTAATGGACGTGAGTGAACCAGGCAATCAAAAATGGTTTCATGGTCATCAGTAAATTCTTAATTCCAGATTTTTTTTTCAGAATGATCTGGACAGGTTGGGTGAGTGGGCTAATCAATGGCAGATGCAGTATAATTTAGATAAATCTGAGATTATTCACTTTGGAAACAAAAACAAGAAAGTGAATTACTACCTGAATGGCTGTAAATTGGGAGAGGGGAGTGTGCAGAGGGACCTGGGTGTCCTTGTACACCAGTCACTGAAGGTAAGCGTGCAGGTACAGCAGGCGGTAAAGAAGGCAAATGGTATGTTGTCCTTCACTGGGAGAGGTTTGGAGTACAGGAGCAGGGATGTGTTGTTACAATTATCCAGGGCCTTGATGAGGTCACACCTAGAGTATTGTGTGCGGTTTTGGTCTCCTTTTCTGAGGAAGGATGTTCTTGTTCTTGAGGGAGAGCAGTGAAGGTTTACCAGGCTGATTCCGGGGATGGTGGGACTGATGGATGAGGAGAGATTGACCAGGTTAGGATTGTTTTCACTGGAGTTCAAACAAATGAGGTGAGGGGGGGAATCTCAGAGATTTATAAAATTCTAACAGGACTAGACAGGGAGGATGTTCCCGATGGTGGGGGGGTCCAGAACCAGGGGGTCACAGGCTGAGGATACAGGGTAGAACATTTAGGATGGAGGTGAGGAGACATTTCTTCACCCAAAGAGTGGTGAGCCTGTGGAATTCATTCCCACAGGAAGTAGCTGATACCAAACATTGAATGTATTCAAGAGGCAGCTGGATATCGCACTTGGGGTGAATGGGGTCAAAGGTTATGGGGAGAAAGCAGGATTAGGTTATTGAATTGGATGATCAGCCAGGATTGTGATGAATGGCAGACCAGGCTCGAAGGGCTGAATGGCCTCCTCCTATCTTCTCTGTTTGTTGAATTCAAGTTCCACCATCTGCCGTGGCAGGATTCGAACCCGGGACATTAGCTGAGTTTCTGGATTAATAGTGTAGCGATAATACCACTCGGCCATCGCCTCCCCTATTTTGTGCCTGGTCCTCTGGGAACT
This sequence comes from Carcharhinus amblyrhynchos, assembly GCF_965287045.1. Taxonomy (NCBI): domain Eukaryota; kingdom Metazoa; phylum Chordata; class Chondrichthyes; order Carcharhiniformes; family Carcharhinidae; genus Carcharhinus; species Carcharhinus amblyrhynchos. The sequence continues at coordinate 20,636,397 of NC_137357.1, forward strand.
CAAGAGGCAAAGGTGTGTACCATGGAGCAGTGACTGACAGACATTACTCGGGTGGCTGGTACCCCCTGTTAAGAAAGGAGTTCTCACTGAATCATAGAATCTCTAGAGTGCAGAAGGAGGCCATTTGGCCCATCGAGCTGCACTGACAATAATCCTACTCAGGTCCCATCTCCGTAACCCCACATATTTACCCTGCTAGTCCCCCTGACACAAAGGGGCAACTCAGCATGGCCAATCCACCTAACCTGCACATCTTTGGACTGTGGGAGGAAACTGAAGCACCCGGAGTAGAAACCCACGCAGGCACGGGGAGGATGTGCAAACTCCACACGGAGAGTGACCCGAGGCCAGAATTGAACCTGGGTCTCTGGCGCTGTGAGAGGCAGCAGCGCGAACCACTGTGCCACCCAAATGGGTGCATTGGGCTGCATGGCTGTGCCGAGGAGGGCCGCAGGGATGAACAGTCGGTCACTCCACCGCGCTGTTGGAAATAAGTTCCTGGGGTGGAGTGAAGTTTCTCCGGAGGAGACAAAGCCATTGTGAAAGGGAGAACGGTGCACAGGCAAGAGAATTTTCGTGATTTTGCTTTGGTTTTATCTCCAGATATGCAGGCACTCTTCTTGTGGGGTGTTTAAGATGTCATTTAAAATGCCAGAGAGGAATTTGTCAGAAATGCATTGGCTGTGCTCCTTCAGATAGTGATTGGCTGCTGTGTGCTTGTGCCTTTTCATTGATCAAAAAACATTGAAAGGATTTCTGCTGCTCCTTATCATAAACCATCTCCCAGAAACACTTCCAAAAGTGCTTATCACCAAATAAATTGCTTTGTAGTCCTGTGTCTGTTGTTAAGCAAAATTTCACAAACTGTAATAGGATGAATAAGCAGATAATCTGCTTTGGGTGACACTGATTGAAGAAGGAATATTATCAAGGATTCTGGGAGCATCACTGACTCTTCTTTGATCGGAAACTATGAAATATATTTTTTCTGAGTTCGTTCTCAGGGTGTCAGCGAGCCCAGCCCCAATTGTCCTTGAGGAGGTGGTGAAGGGCCCTCTTAACCATCGCAGTCCACAGGCTGAATTAAAGGTACTCCCATGACGCTGCCGGGTGTGGGGAGCAGGAAGATCGCAGCACCCTCTCCACCGCCCCAAACCCTGTTCAGAAGTGCACTTCTGGAGGAACAGCACCAGCGGCACCACGGCACTCCCTCAGCCCTCCTCGGGTGACTATCTGGGTGGAGTTTGCATCTTTTCCCACTGTCTGCCTGGATCTCCCCTGGATTCTCCGGTTTCCCCCCACAGTCCGAAGATGCACAGGATCGGCCAGGCTAAAATTGCCCCTTCGCGACCAAATCATAGAATCCCTTCGGTGCAGAAGGAGGCCATTCGGCCCATCGAGTCTGCACGGACCACAATCCCACACAGGTCCCATCCCTACAATGCCCAGTGTTTACCCTCACTCGCACCTCCTGACACTAAAGGGTAAATAAGCATGGCCAATCCACCTAACCTGCACACCTTCAGACTGTGGGAGGAAACCGGAGCACCTGGAAGAAACCCATGCAGACACGGGGAGAACGTGCCAACTCCAGTCAGTGACCCGAGCTGGGAATCGAACCCTAGTCCCTGGTGTTGTGAGGCAGCAGTACTAACCACTGACCGCCGTGCTGCATTGCTGCCTCACAGCACGATGAATCTGGGTTCAATTCCTGGCTCAGGTCACTGTCTGCATGGAGTCTGCATGTTCTCCTCATGTCTCCCTGGGTTTCCTCCAGATGCTCCAGTTTCCTCCTATGTGTAGGTGAGATGGATTGGCCATGCGTGGGGTTACAGGGTTAAGGCAGGGGATTGGGCCAAGTTAGGGTGCTCTTTCAGAGGGTCAGAACACGCTTGATGGGTCGAATGGCCTCTTCTGCAGTGTACAGATTCTATGATTCTATATTTGGTGGTAGGACACCACAAGGTGCAGTGATAAGGGAAACCGACACTTTCACAAGCTTTTTAAGGATGGGGAAGGATCTGCTGTCCTTACCTGGCCTGACCTACATGTAACTCTACAGCCACAAGACTGTGGTCGCTCTCAACTGCCCTCTGAACTGGCCTAGTGAGCCACTCAGTTCAAGGGCAACTAGGGATGGGCAATAAATATTGGCCCAGCCAGCGACACCCATGTCCCATGAATAAATAAAATTGAATTAGAATTACATTGGACTGGGGGCAACAGCACTGGGGTTGGGGGAACCAGAGGGGTGGGGGGCACAGTACAAATTGCATTTTAATTCCACGCTTTGAGAGAGAAGCAGTTATGAGTGATACAATGGGTTAGCATTCCTGCCTCACAGTGTCAGGGACGCGGGTTCGATTCCTGGCCTTGGGTCACTGTCTGTGCAGAGTCTGCACATTCTCCCCATGTCTGCGTGGGTTTCCTCCAGGTGCTCCAATGTCCTCCAACTTTCCAAAGATGTGCGGGTTGGGTGAATTGGCCATACTAAATTGTCCCGAGTGTCAGGGGAAGCTAGCAGGGTAAATGCATGGGGATAGGGCCTGGGTGGGATTGTGGTCGGTACAGACTCAATGGGCCGAATAGCCTCCTTCTGCACTGTAGGGATTCTATGATTCAGATGAATTAAGAAATGTATGATCAAAAACGGCTTTGATGAGGTGGGGGTTCATGGGATGGGTTCCTTCTTTGAGACCTGGGTGGGGGAGGCAATGGGGACCACTGATTGAGTTTGCTGCTCAGATGAGGATTTTCCAACTCCCTTCCCAACAAAGTCTAGTGGCTTTGTCTCTTGGAAAAAGGTGAGATAAAAATAGTGTCTCCCAGATTCTCTTTGCTGATTATGCTAATGCTTGCATAAATTACTAATCTGTGTGTTTGCCTGGCAGAGTGAGTAACTCTTCACTCATACTCTTCAAACCAGTGTTTCATTTCACACTTCCATTATTTTATTCCTACAGGTGATACATCCCACTTCCATTTCTGATTCCTGACCAATGTGCAGATTTCAGATATCCCAGAATGTTTGGAAGTGTTGGTGTTGGATCCAACACACTGGTCACCTGTCCAAAGGTGACATGGCATCTCGATGGCACAGTGCTCAGCACTGCTGCCTCACAGCGCCAGGGACATGGGTTCGATTCCCCCTTGGGGCACTGTCTGTGTGGAGTTTGCATGTTCGCCCTCTGCCTGCATGGGTTTCTTCCGGGTGCTCCGGTTTGCTCCCACAACCCAGAAGGCGTGCTGGCCATGCTGAATTGCTCCTTAGTGTCAGGGGGATTCGGAGGGTTAATATATGGGGTTATAGGGAATGTGGAATTGTTGTCAGTGCAGGCTTGGGGTGGCACAGTGCACAGTGGTCAGCACTGCTGCCTCATAGTGCCAGGGACCCTGGTTCGATTCCCAGCTTAGGTCACTGTCTGTGTGGAGTTTGCACATTCTCCCCGTGTCTGTGTGGGTTTCCTCTGGGTACTCCGGTTTCCTCCCACATTCTGCAAGATTTGCTAGGTGCATTGACCCGAACAGGTGCCAGAGAGAGTTGACTAGAGGAATTTCACAGTACCTTCATTGCAATGTTAACATAAACCATACTTCTGACTAATAAATAAACTTTTAATTTTTTTTTGGTCAGCCAATGGTCTCCTTCAGCACTGTTGATTTAATGGTCAGAATTTTACCGGCACGCCGACTCCGGGAGTGGGCAAGGCTCGGAGAACGGCATCCTCCATCAGCCTTGGGCAGGATTGGACAAAGCTGGGGCGGGCGTGCCGATAACATTTTGCCCAATGTTTCTATGAACCATTAAAGGGGACTCGACTAAAGATACTGGCCGGAATTGTCTGACCGAGACTGGGATTCTCCGGTCCCGCTGCTGCCCAATTCTGGGATGTGCGAGACCGGATAAACTCCAGCCTCCTTTGGAAACTCGCCAGGATTTTCAGGTTCACCCATCAGGTCAGGGTGGGTCACCTGTGAAATGGTGCCGACTTCCAGGAGATTTACGTTCCCAATGCACAGCAGGCTGGGGAGCTGGGAATGAGGAATCAGCCCCATCTGTCTCACAAAACCAGCAGCAAGCATTCTTACTGTGGGCAGCTTCATAACAAACCCGGGTGTCCACACTCACACTGCTCACAGTGATGGTCACCAACCCCACCTTTCTTGCTGCTCAGTCCAGCCAGCCTCTGGCCCAGTGCGCTCACCCTGCCATTGAAGCTTACCCACTCATGCAAGAGACTTTATATCCTTTGTGAGGCATTCTGAACACAGGGCCATGCCCGTGAGAGTGGAGTACTCCCACGGTGGTGGGACACACACTGTCCACAGTGAAGCAGTGCGCAAGAGGAGCTTCACAAACTCCCTCAGGGAGGCGTCACAGAGAACTTAAACAGGGACAGGCTGGATCTGACATGGGGGACAAGGCCCCAAGGCAGCGTAACTCTGGCAGCTCAGAGGTCCCCAAATCCAATCTGCATTGCCTTTGCAGGGAAGATGCAGAGGGAGGTTTACACTGCGTCTGAACCTGCTGTGGGAGGGTTTGATGGGGATAGTAGAGAGAGATTTACTCTGTATCTAACCCTGTGCTGTACCTGTCCTGGGAGTGTTTGATGGGGGGACAGTGTAGAGGGAGCTTTCCTCTGTATCTAACCCCGTGCTGTACCTGATCTGCGAGTGTTTAATAACATTTTAAAAATTACTTGTTAAGCTACCAAGTAATTCACACGGTGATTTGGCATAGATTATGTGATCAATGTCCACTGAATATTGTGATGCATCACATGATATTTATAATGCATCTATCCCCACAATGGCCGTTAATTCCGATTTCCCTTACAGTACAATCTCTCCTCGGCAGGTGATTTTATCGGATTTATCTTTGATGTTGACTGAAGGAGAGGCTGCAGGCACGGTGTGTACAAGCTGCTGACAGACTGTAGCCATGTTGAAACTCAGCCCTTTCTGCGTTCTAGCATGCTCCTCAGAAGGATCCCTATCAGACTCCTGTGTTGTGATTGAAGAGGTTGGCTGGTGGCCTGGGCGTTAGATCAGCACGATCCTTGGCACCGTGTCCCTGACAGGTGGAAGTTGTTGCTTAAGTCAGCTCGCTTCCCAGGTTTTTGTCCCCTGACTTTGAAAATATCGGGAGGAGGTTAATTTTACCTCCTGTCCTCAGAACACCAGGCACAATTCCACGCCCGAGTAACCTTCTCTGGAGGTGCTGTAAACACTTACACAGCCGTTCTCCCCTGCTGCACTCATCAAAACCTCTTGAGACTTGGCATCACCCCCATTTCTCTTGTAACTTGTGTGACTCTTTGCAAAGAACACAAGGAGCCCCGAGGGTCCTTTCCATCATTCAATCAGATCTAGACTTACAATCATATAATCCCTACAGTACAGAAGGAGGCCATTCAGCCCATTGAGTCTGTACTGACCACAATCCCACCCAGGCCCTATTCCCGCAACCCATGCATTTACCCTGCAAATGCCCCTGATACTGGATCAATTTAGCATGGCTAATCAGGGTAGCACAGTGGTCACAACGCCAGGGACCCGGGTTCGATTCTCAGCTTGGGTCACTGTCTGTGTGGAGTTTGCACATTCTCTCCCCGTGTCTGCACGGGTTTCCTCCCACAGTCCAAAGATGTGCAGATTAGGTTGATTGACCATGCTAAATTTAGAAGTGCGAGTCGATTCATCTTGGTAGGACAAACTTGAATGCGGATTACAGGGTCAACAGCAGGGTTCTGAGGAATGTGGAGGAACAGAGAGATCTTGGGGTTCATATCCACAGATCTCTGAAGGTTGCCACTCAAGTGGATAGAGCCGTGAAGAAGGCTTATCGTGTGTTAGCGTTTATTAACGGGGGTTTGAGTTTAAGAGCTGTGGGGTTATGCTATAACTATACCAGACGTTGGTGAGATCACATTTGGAATATTGTGTTCAGTTCTGGTCATCTCACTATAAGAAGGATGTGGAAGCATTGGAGAGAGTGCAGAGGAGATTTACCAGGATGCTGCCTGGTTTGGAGGGTAGGTCTTATGAGGAAAGGTTGAGGGAGCTGGAGCTTTTCTCTTTAGAGCAGAGGAGGATGAGAGGCAACTTAATAGAGGTTTATAAGATGATAAGAGGGATTGATAGAGTGGACGTGCAGAGACTATTTCCTTGGGTGGATGTAGCTGTTACTAGGGGGCATAACTATAAGGTTCATGGTGGGAGATATAGGAGGGATGTTCGAGGTAGATTCTTTACTCAGAGTGTGGTTGGGGTGTGGAATACACTGCCTGCTGTGATAGTGGAGTTGGACACTTTAGGAACTATCAAGCGGTTATTGGATAGGCACATGGAGCACACCAGAATGATAGGGAGTGGGATAGCTTGATCTTAGGTTTGGACATAGCTCGGCACAACATTGAGGGCCGAAGGGCCTGTACTGTGCTGTACTGTTCTATGTTTCTAAATTGGCCCTCAGTGTCAGAGGGACGAGCAGGGTAAATATGTGGGGTTTACGGGGATGGGGCCTGGGTGGGATTCTTATCAGTGCACACTCATTGGGCCAAATCCTAGGGATCCTACTCCGTACACTGAGATGCAGTGGTGATCTCTCCAGCTGTGACCCTGCTTGGTATGACCTTGAAACCAGCGCCCACTCCCTCGTATTCTGACAGTCATTCGCTTCCTTTCCTCTCTCTCCACTGTAACAGTAACATGCACCTTGCTGCTGCAAGTCCAAAGTCTCAAAAGCTGAAATCGATAGCCTTTTAAGATAAAGTGCATTACAGGCAGAAGCAGACATAGCAGGAAACGCAAAGCAAGTTCCTCACAGGTTTTTACAACCTGCCGTGGGGGATTAATAAGTGAAGGAATAAGAGCAGATATCTTTGGACGTTTTCCAAGTCAGGCCACTGATGTGGATTCCAGCAATTAAATGGATATTAGAACGTTAGACAAATGGTAATGGACTCCAGTCCAGCCAGCATGACTCAAACTTTGCAGCCGATCTGCTATTCCAATAAAGCACGACCAGGAAACGGTTTAATGGATTAGTAATCCGGCCTCTCCCATCAAGGGGAACTGTCAGCCCAAACAGATGGGACAGGATGAACATAAAGGCAGGACAGCCAGCTCTCAGACTTGTCGGAAACCAGTTGCCATTTGAATACCTCTGTACATTCTTTGAGTGTTTGAGAGAGATAAGTGGCTTCAACCTGTAATGTGAACAGGGGATTAGCACCAAGGATGAGTTGCCACAATCTATCCACAGAGAGACCAGCCGACTCAAGTTTTCCGATTGGAAAACAGTCAGCGTCCCTGCCTCCTGAAAGACTCGGACGCTCCACCATTTAAGCTGAGAGTCACAAAGGGAAAACTAACTACAAAGCTTTCTTTCCCAGTCAGGATGTAGAGTGTGGAAGATTCACCGAAACACTAACCAGGAAGGGGTTAGTTTCATTAGGCTGCATCTTGTGGGCCGAAGGGCCTCGTCCCTGTGCTGTTCCTGCTCTCTGTTCCGAGTTCATGAGCAGCATTTTCCAGTCCTTCCCACCACCAAGATCTTCCTCTCCCGCCAACAGTGACCAAACCCCCCACCCCCCAACCTTCTCCCGTCACCCACCCACAGTGGGCACCCTACCAGTGTCAAACGCCGTAGACACGGGTGGGATGGGAAGATCCCACGGGCAACCGTGGAGGAACTGCTGGAAAACACGGAGGTGTCCTCCAGAAAATCCTGCCTCACAGGGAAAAAACAAATACTAATTCCTGAGAAGGAACACGTTACCTCGTTTACAGACGACCAAGGCAATTTCTCAGGGAATACAACGACGTTTCTTTTTTCGCATTTGGAAGATTTCAATTGTTTGTATTCATTTGTGGGACACTGGCATCGCTGGCTGGTCAGTGCTTATTGTCCGTCCCGGGTTGTCAGAAAGCAGTGTAGAGTCAATGACATTGCTGAGGCTCTGGAGTCACATGTAGGCCAGACCAGTAAAGTCGGCAGCTTTCCTTCCCTAAAGGACATCAGTGAACCAGATGGGTTTTTCCAACAATCGACAATGAACCTAGAACATCTCGAACACTGCAGCACAAACAGGCCCTTCGGCCCACAAGTTGCGCCGATCATATCCCTACCTACTAGGCCTATCTATAACTCTCAATCCCATGTACTCATCCAGGAGTCTCCTAAAAGACTCCAATGAGTTTGCCTCCACCACTACCAGCAGCAGCCGATTCCACGGTTTCACAGTCCTCAGTAGATTCTTAATTCCAGATATTTTTTATTGAATTCAAATTCCACCAGCTGCCGTGGTGGGATTCGAACCCGGATCTCCAGGGCATTAGCTGAGTTATTGATTAATAGTCTGGCGAGAATGCCACTCGGCTATTGCCTCTCCCATGATTTGCAAATTGTGTTTGCAATTGGTGCATCACACGGGTGGACCAGAAGGCAAAGGAGCAGAATTAGGCCACTCGGCCCATCGAGTCTGCTCCGTTATTCGATCAAGGATGACTTTTTTCTCATCCCCGTTCTACCTTTTCCATTTGGAGTCTTTCCTTGCTTCACAGGCACTTACTGTGTCACATGAAAGAAATAATTGGTCCTACCAAACATGAAGTTGACCTTTCTCTGCCCCCTCTCTCTAACTGCAACACTACATTCTGCACCCTCTCCTTTCCTTCTCCTCTATGTACTCTATGAGCGGTATGTTTTGTCCATGTAGTGCAGAAGACACAATACTTTTCACTGTATCCCAATACATGGGACAATAATAAATCAAATCAATTAAATTAGACAGACTCTAGAAGTGGTCACATGTCCCCCTTCTCATTTACCCCATTGAAGATCAAGTCCAAAAATATAATCACCTCATGAACCTCGTAACTGTGTGTTCCCAATGGTGGGGGGAGTCTGGAACGAGGGGTTATAGTTTTAGGATCGGGGTAAATCTTTTAGAACTGAGATGAGGAGAAATTTCTTCACCCGGGGGTGGTGAATGTGTGGAATTCACTCCCACAGAAAGTAGTTGAGACCAAAACGCTGTCTGATTCGAAGAAGAAATTAGATATAGCTCTTGGGGCTAAAGGGATTATAGGAGATGGGGGAAGGTGGGGGGGGAGGAAATCAGGATATTGAATTTGATGATCACCATGATCAAGATGAATGGTGGAGCAGGCTCGAAAGGCCAAATGGCCTACTCTTGTTTCTAGTGTCAACACTTTCAATCAATGCCTTGGTATTTGACATGCTTTTGAGATGAGCTTCAACCTGTTCCAGCAAGCAACCTCCAGCCAACTAAACTCGCTCGGAAATCAGATTCAAATTGCCCGAGCTGGGGTCAGTTCAGCTGCGTGACAGGGTATGCACCGTGTTAGAGGTCCTGATATCCAACAAGCATGTGGCTCTGCTTTAATATCATCTGAGTTTTCATTCGCTGAGGAACAACTTGCTGTGCGACAAAGAAACACCGCAATCAGGTCCGCTGACCCAGCCCACCCCCCCACCTCCACCTCCAGCTCTTGCAATAAAGTAGGGATTACACGTGATTTTGTGTGTCATGCGTTGCTTAATGCATGTCAAATCCTACAGCAGCAATTGAACCTTGAGTAGGAGAACCACACAAGGTAATGAACTGGCAGAGAGCCACGGTCTCAGATGAACACAAGGAGCCTAGTTTTTCAGAGTCTTGCCAGTCAAACCTCGATCCCCATGGCATTCCTTCCTCTGTAGTTTTCAGTGCAAAATAAGAGAGTATAGGACAGTCTACACTGGGAGAATCATAGAATCCCTCCAGTATCGAAAGAGGACCATCCAGTCAGCGTCAATCACAATCACACCCCAAACCCGATCCCCCTTACCCCACTTATTTACCCTGCTAATCCCCTGACAACAAGGAGCACCTGGAGGAAACCCACGCAGACACGGGGAGAATGTGCAAACACTGCACAGAAGATAGTTACCCAAGCTGGGAATCGAACCCGGGTCCCTGGTGCCGAGAGGCAGCAATGCTAACCACTGTGCCATCCCAATGTGCCAGCTAAGGAATAAGAACGGAGTGTGGAAATTGCTTCAAAACGTGGAGAAGGGAGAGGGAAATGTATCACAAGGCAGTGATTCTGCTTAGACTTCCATACCAATTTCAGAAGCCAAGCTCAGGTGGTTTCTTTTATCTTGTATTCATTCCTGGGGCATGGGCATTGCTGGCTGGCCAGTATTTGTTGCCCATCCCTCAACTGCCTTTCTCAGAGGACAGTTGTGAGTCAACCACATTGCTGTGTCTCTGCAGTCACATTTCGGCCAGGCCAGGTAAAGACAGCAGATTTCCTTCCCTCAGGGACAGCTGATCTCAGAGAAGCAAAGCTGGACTGCTGGGCTTCAGTGACTGTCAGTTCCACTCAGGAGGGAGTGGGTAAACATGTTGTGAGGTTATTTCTTAAGGCCAGGTACCTGGGAATAGTTAGCTATGTGCTTCAAAGTCAAAGGCATCAGCAGCAGAGGATTAGAATACTAGGGCAGGGATGTACTGCTAAAGCTGCATAAGCTTCTGGTCAGACCATATTTGGAGTATTGTGAGCAATTTTGTGCCCCATAGCTAAGGAATAATGTGTTGGCCTTGGAGAGAGTCCAGAGGAGGTTCACAAGAATGATCCCAGGAATGAAAATCGTGACCTATGAGGAGCGGTTCAGGTCTCTGGGTCTCTACTCGATGGAGTTTAGAAGGATGAGGGGTGGTTCTCATTGAAACTTACAGAATACTGAAAGGCCTGGATAGAGTGGACTTGAGAAGCTGTTTCCATGAGAAGGAGGGACTTGGATCCCTTTAGAACTGAGAAGAGGGGAAATTTCTTCAGCCAGAGGGTGGTGAATCTGTCGACTTCATTGCCACAGAAAGCTGTGGAGGCCAGGTCCGTTGAGTATTTGAGATAGAGAGAGATAGGTTCTTGATTGGTAAAGGGATCAAAGGGGAAAAGGCGAGAGACCAGGGTTGAGAAACATATCAGCCATCATTGAATGGTGCAGCAGACCCGATGGGCCGAACGGCCTAATTCTGTTCCTATATCTAATGGTGTTATGGTGCTGTGCTCGGCACATGGGCCAAAGAGAAGCTGAGATTGGACTGCATGACACACTTCCCTTCCGGTGATGGCATGCTGCTGTCCATTAATGCCCTGTTACAACACCACAGCCAAAGCTGCACTCTGGCGGCACTGCACCCAGAGAGTCACCCAAGGGCAACACAGACGTGGGAGGGTGGAATTCCACACCGACAATGTGTGGCCTAGGGGGAAGAATGCCACAAAACGGATCACCCTAACGTTTGGGTTCAGCACACAGCGACATGGTTTACTGATGGAAAGCTCTTGCTAAAATGTAAGTAAGAAAACAGTCAGAATCCTCCTGCAGTGCCGAGATCACCAAGGTTAATATGATTCCAAAATTTGGACGCATTGTCAAGGGCAGCTGCAAAATTCTAATGAACACTCGAGTGTGATGAGTCGCCCTGACAACGGTCTCCAAGTGAATCGCTTTTTTTTTTAGTTTGAAAAAATGCCAGTTTCAGAGTCATACTGCGTAAATCGCATGCACAGCTCACTGACTCATGTTTTCAAAGGCAGAGGATAAGGGACTTCCTGACAAGTTTAAATCGAAGGAAGCAATATAAAGCCCAACACCAACGGGTCAGCGTCGCACCACAGCCATCATTATTTCACCGACATTCACATCACGGAGCGACAAACTTAAATTGCCTTCGCCTTCTCGCGTTGCCAAGGGAAAAATAAAGCAGCAAGGATTCTGGGAGCCCAAAATAAGCACAGAAAAATGTTCGAGGCTCTCAGCATCTTGAGTCACAAAACATTTCAGGTTGGAGAATCACAGAACGCCTCCAGTGCAGAAGCAGGCTATTTGGCCAATCCAACCTGCACCGACCCACCCAGGTCCTATCCCCATAACCCTCCTCATCTCTTAACACACTGGGGGCAATTAAGCATAGTCAATCCATCTAACCTGTGCATCTTTGGAGTGTGGGAGGAAAGCGGAGCACCCGGAGGAAACCCACCCAGACACGGGGAGAATGCGCAATCTCTACACAGACAGTGACCTGAGGTCGGAATTGAACCCAGGTCCCTGGTGCCGTGAGAGGCAGCAGTGCTAACCCACTGTGCTGCCTCACGGCCTCTTGTCAAGGTTCATAATATCTTCAAGATGCAACGGCTTTCAAGCAAGAGGTGAGAGGAAGGGGAAAGGGCATCAAACAGGCTGGAAGGCAGGAGGGATTGAATAGGGAGGCGATGGCCTCGTGGTATTATGGCCAGACTATTAAACCAGAGACTCAGCTCACGTTCTGGGGTCCCAGGTTCAAATGGTCAAACTCTTTGGAGTATTGACAGGGAGGGGGATCTGGGACATGTCCACTGATCACTGAAAGTGGCAACACAGATGGAGAAGGTAATCAAGAAGGCATATGACATGCTTGCCTTCATCGGCCGGGGTACTGAGTACAAAAATTGTTGGGCCATGTTGCAACTGTACAGAATCTTAGTTAGGCCTCATTTGGAATATAGTGTTCAATTCTGGTCTCCACACTACCAGAAGGATGTGGCGCTTTGGAGAGGGTACAGAAAAGATTTACCAGGATGTTGCCTGCTATGGAGGGCATTAGCTATGAGGAGAGGTTGGAGAAACTTGGTTTGTTCTTACTGGAACGACGGAGGTTGAGGGGTGACGTGATACAGATCTACAAGTGGCATGGACAGAGTGGATAGGCAGATGCTCTTTCCTAGGATGGAAGAGTCAAGTACTAGGGGACGTTGATTTAAGATGCATAGGAAAAAAATTTGAAAGGGGTGTGCAAGGCAAGTTTTTTTTTTTACAGAGGGTGGTGAATGTCTGGAACATGCCACCTGGGGAGGTGGTGGGAACAGGTACAATAGCGGCATTTAAGGGGCAACTAGGGGAATACATGAATAGGATGGGAATGGAAGGATACGGGCTCTGTAAGTGCTGATGGTTTTAGTTCAGGCAGACATCATGGTCAGTGCAGGCTTGGAGGGCGGAAGGGCCCGTTCCTGTGCTGTACTGTTCTTTGAATTCAACACAAAAAAAATCTGGAATTAAGAATCTACTGATGATCATGAAACCATTGTCAATTGTCAGAAAAAACCCATCTGGTTCACTAATGTCCTTGAGGGAAAGAAATGTGATTTCAGAGCCACAGCAATGTGGTTCACTCTCAACTGCCCTCTGAAATGACTAAGAAAGACACTCAGTTCAAGGCCAACTCGGAATGGGCAATAAATACGGACCCAGCCAACGTCACCCATGTCCCACAAATGGATAAAAATACTGACAAAAGGGATGAGGGTACAGGGCAAACAATGGGCAATAATGGGGCAATAGCCAAGATGGAGCGTGGGGACTTCTCGCAAGCTGTGCTTCTAAATCTTTATTCTAACTCTTTTAAACTCTCCAACAATTCTTTAATTCAATCTCTCTAAACCCCAGCTATGACGATAACACTACGTTCTGCACTCTCTCCTTTCCTTCTCTCTGATCGGTATGCTCTGTCCATGTTGCTTTTTATTGTAGAGTAATACATGTGACAATCATAAACCAGATCAAATCAAATGAAGGAATAAAAGAAGTGCTGAAAAGAAATGTAGATGACAGACGTAGAGAAGAACCTGCATCGATCAGCCCCAGGGCATCCCAAAACAATTTAAAACAAATTCACCATTTATTTTGAAGCATATTCAGTTTTGTGGTGTAAGAGATGTAACAGACCATTCCTACACAGAAAGGTCCCACAACTGCTGGTTTGTGAATGAACGAGATACTAATTTCCCTACTCTAATCGAGTCACAGAGGTTTACAGCAGGGAAACAGACCCTCCAGCCCAACTTGTCCACGCTGTCCATTTTCACCACTAAGCTAATCCCAATTGCCCGCATTTGGCCCATATCCCTCGATACCCATCTTAACCATGTAACTGTATAAATACTATTTAAAAGACAACATTGTACCCACCTCTACTACTGCCTCTGGTAGCTCATTCCACACACCCACCATCATTGTTTGGGATTCTGCCCAGATCTCTTAGTTTGGGAGGTCTTGTGGTACAGAGGGTAAATTCCTGTTCCAGTGAGTGAGAAGCGACGGGTTCAGGTCCCACAGCAGAACCTGTTGGTTCATAACCTGGTCAAACGGGTTGGTTGCCACTCTGCAAATCCTCCCAACATGCCGATGGCAGGAGGTGAGACTGGGAAAGTCAGCCGTGTTTGAGACAGCACGGCACCCCTTGAGCTACCAGGAAATCTTTACCAGGAGAAACAAGCTACAGAAAACAGGCCTGAGCGCATCCCTCATCCGCCTCACATGTCTCGAGACGCAGGAAGTTGAAGTCTAAGATTAATTTTGCGTGGACCTCAGAAAGCTGACAGGTCGGACATCTCATGTGAAAGATGGGACTCTGACCGTGCGGCTCACCCTCGGTGCTGCACTGTGAGCGTCAGTTTCATTATTTTGCGCTCAAGTCTCTGTGGTGAGACTTTGAAGCCAAATCTTTTGACTCAGAGGTGAGACAGCGTTTCCAACGGGGTCAGAATAAACAACTCAGTGGTTTTAATCTGTGACACCATGACAAGAGTTGAAAGGAGCAGCATGGACACATTGGGCAGAAAGGCCTGCTTCCATGCTGTAAACCTCAATGACTCTATAACGTACTTTGTTTTCAGTGGTTCAAAGTTAGCAGGATAACTGAGTTTGCTTGGGTTCCCCCAGGCATTGCTCAACCAGCCCATCTCAACACGTGTGACATTGGAGCAGGACAGCAGTCAGATCATTTCTGTGATCACCCCCAGGATTAGCACGGGGAAATCACTGAGTGACCTCCCTGTCGGGCTCACAGAATAGGGGGACCTTGGGGATTGGTAATGACCATACCAGATAGAGCTCGTATTCCAAGCCCTTTACAAAGCAGGCCCCTGAGTGGGTCCATTGTTCCCTTGTCCTGGTTGGGACCTGTTTGTGTTCACCACAGGCTTGTGGTTTTGCTTGATTTTATTTTGTGCAATAGAACTCTGTTGCTTTACAGCCGGCTCCTGGAGTTATTGTAATTTCTGAAATACTTCATGGTCAAACGCCCTTTAGCTACTGAAATAAAAGCAAAATGTTGGGGGTGATGAGAAAACTGAAATAAAAACAGAAACTGCTGTAAAAACTCAACAGGGTGGAGTAGAATCTGCAGGGATACAAACAGAGTTACATGTCGAGTCCAACACGTCTCCTCATTTTGGACCCTCACTGCGTCAGGCTCAGATTTGAAGAATGCCCAGTTAGTTTATTATTGAGTGGTAACATCTATGTAAAGCAATGAATTTGACTTTGTTTGCGAGATCGTTCTGGAATGACTACTGTCTTTCACAGCAACCACTTCAAATCTTCAATTTAATTCCAGTGCACAGCACGGTAGCACAGTGGTTAACGCTGCTGTCTCTCAGTGCCAGGGACCTGCTTGGGTCACTGTCTGTGTGGAGTTTGCACATTCTCCCCGTGTCTGCGTGTGCTTGCTCCGCTTTCCTCCGACAGTCTGAAAGGTGTGCGGGTTCGGTTGATTCACGGAATTTTAGAATCCTACAGCACAGAAGGAGGCCACTCATTGCCCTGAGTCTGCATCAACAACAATCCCACCAGGCCTCATCTTCACAACCCATTGTATTTACCCTAGCTAGGCCCCCTTGACACCAGAGGACAATTTAGCATGGTCAATCCACCTAACCCACTCTTCTTTGGACTGTGGGAGGAAACCAGAGCACCCGGAGGAAACCCACGCAGACTCGAGGAGAACGTGCAAACTCCACACATACAGTGACCCAAGCCGGGAATCGAACCTGGATCCCTGGCGCTGTGAGGCAGCAGCGCTAACCACCGTGCTACCGTGCCGGCCTAGCACTGTCCATGCTAAAATTGCCCCTTCGTGTCCGAGAATGTGTAGGTTGGAGGGATTAGCGGGGTAAATGTGGGGATAGGGTCTGGGCTGGGATTGTTGTCGATGGGCTGAACGGCCTCTTTCTGCCCTGTAGGGATTCTAAGATTGTACGAACGTTGCATCATTCCTGAAGTTCTCAGCATCTGAACCTGCAGATTAGGTTCCAACCTTTGGCCCTGTTCTGAACTCCTGTGCGATCGGGGATGTAAACTCTTTGGCTGGCTGTTTTACACTCTGGCTCTCGCTGGCAGTGCGCCCACCCCCGTGGTGTTCCTGCCAGTTTGGAATAACGTCAATGGGACTTTGTCCATTGACAGCGATGGGATGTGAGAATCCCACCAGCAAACAACAGGCCACCTCTCTCCAGTGGGGAACACACGGCTGGCTCAACCGGAGAACTCTGCCCTTTAATTTGAATAGTTGGTGCCTGCCGCTGATTTGAAGGCTGGGAACTGGGTTCAGGTCCCAGAGGGTGAGTGGTGCTCGGAATGGGTTAACAGACCTTCCAATTAAGTCCTAATCTGACTTCATTTACTCAATAGAAGTCACTGATGTACAAAGGGGCCACAGGTGGCAGTGGGTGGCTGGTGTTGGATCAAAGAAATAAGGGTATTTTGTGAAGAAGCAGAACTCATGTCTCCTTCTCTCTGCAGCAACTGAGAGGCTCAAACAAGTGATGCCCACGTCAGCACACAGGCAGACAGCACTGTTTCATCACCACATTCAAATAACATGACAAAGGACAAATTCTCTAAATGAATATGAAAGTCAGGAAGAAAACCTCTCAGGATGATTCTCCATTTTATTAAGCTCTGAATAGAGAGCTTCATGAGTCTGAGAGACTCATATACTCCATAAAATCCTAAAGGACAGAAGGAAGCCATTCGGCCCATTGAGCCTGCACTGATCTCAATCCCACCCAGGCCCTGTCCCCGTAACCTCATGCATTTACCCTCGCTAGACCACCCGACACTAAGCATCAATTTAGCATAGCCAATCCATCTAACCCACACATCTTTGGAGTGTGAGAGGAAACCAGAGCACCCCAAGGAAACCCACACAGACATGAGGAGAATATGCAGACAGTGGCCCAAGTTGGGAATGGAACACGAGTCCCTGGCACTGTGAGGCAGCAGTACTAACCCACTGTGTCACCGTGCCACTGGGATTGAACCCGGGTCCCTGGCGCTGTGAGGCAGCGGTGCTAACCCACTGCGTCACCGTGCCGCTGGGATTGAACCCGGGTCCCTGGCACTGCGAGGCAACAGCGCTAACCCACTGTGTCACCGTGCCCCCAGGAATCGAACCCGGGTCCCTGGCGCTGCGAGGCTGCAGTGCTAACCCACTGTGTCACCGTGCCGCTGAGATTGAACCCGGGTCCCTGGCACTGCGAGGCTGCAGTGCTAACCCACTGTGTCACCGTGCCCCCGGGAATCGAACCCGGGTCCCTGGTGCTGTGAGGCAGCGGTGCTAACCCACTGTGTCACCCAAAGAAGGAGTTTTATTTCAAACCATTTATGGGGCGCACTGAAGCAAGATGTGCAAGGTAATTTTCCCGGTTGATTTGTCAATGATGAAGCCTGGGAATATTCAGAATCCTTCCAGCCTCAGGTCTGTGAATCAGGAGCATCCAGGCTGCCTCACCAGTGCTCTGTTCCAGTCAGGTGGCAGAGAAAGAATTATTATACACATGTAGCTTTCTTTTGCCTTGTCGATTTTGCTTTTTGTCCAAAGCTAATCACGCCATGGGTCCACGTGAGAGATTTACCTTCCCGACAACAGAGATGTTTATGATATAAATAGAACATTCAGTAATTATGCTGCATTTCGAGCAGTCTGGGACCCTCCAGGATGTGAACAAGGTGAAGTCAGCAGCATTGAGGGTGAGTGATGCGCGTGTTTTATGAGTTCATTGACATTTACGACACCTAGATAATTATCCAGAAGGTGGCAAATTGTGATGATTCACCCCTCCCTCTGCGATCGTCCCTTCAAAGAGACAATCACCACACAAATGCAGAACTGTACCGTCATGGTCATAGGGGTCAAAAGGTTTACAGCATGGAAACAGGCCCTTCAGCCCAACTTGTCCATCCTGACCAGTTTTAAGCTAGTCCCAAATGCCCACTAATTTGGCCCATATCTCTCTCTACCCATCTTACCCACATAATTGTCTAAAAGCTCACAACACCAGGTTAAAGACCAACAGGTTTATTTGGTATCACGAGCTTTTGAAACGCTGCTCTTTCATCAGGTGAGTGGATGCCTTTTAAAAGGCACCATTGTACCCGCCTCTACTGCTGCCTCTGGCAGCTCGTTCCAGACATTGTGTGTGAAAAAATTGCCCCTCTGGACACTTTTGTGTCTCTCCGCTCTCACCTTAAACCTGTGTCCTCTCGTTTTAGACTGCCCTACCTTTGGGAAAAGATACTGACCATCTAGCTGACCGATCTACCTCATTATTTTATAGATCTCTCTAAGATCACCCCTAAGCTCCTACATCCTAGGGAAAAAAGTCCCAGTCTATCCAGCCTCTCCTTAAAACTCAAACCATCCAGTCCCGGGAGCATCCGAGTGTTCCCTTCTGATGACTTTGACCTGCTGCTCAGTGATATTTGGAGTCAGGAGAAGGTACTTTGGAAGGCGGGTGGCGCAGTGGGTTAGCACTGCTGCCTCATAGTACCAGGGACCCGGATTCGATTCCCACTTGGGTCACTGTCTCTGTGGAGTTTTGCACTTTCTCCCCATGTCTGCGTGGGTTTCCTTCGGGTGCTCCAGTTTCCTCCCACACTCCAAAGATGTGTGGGTCAGATGAACTGGCCGTGCTAAATTATCCCTTAGTGTCAGGGGGACCGACTAGGGTAAATATGCAAGGGATTGTGGGGAACGGCCCTGGGGTGGAATTGTGGTCGGCGTAGACCCGATGGGCTGAATGGCCTCCTCCACACTACCGGGGATTCGAGGTTGGTGGTGCTTTATCCAGGATGATGTTTGGGGATTATTCTATCCAGACACGCGGAGGTAAACCTTACGCTTCAGTCGAGAGTGAGAAACACCCTGGCTTTTTCACAGAATTACAGCAAGGCAACCAGTTTAAAAAAAACATTTGCTCTCCCCCTCACAAGGTAGAGTTTCCACAAGAGAGAAATTGTACCCTCAATTACACTGTGCACACTGCAGCTCAAGTTTCTGCTAAAATATACACACGCATAATTACTAACACAACATATTCCATGGATACAGCTGACCAGCAGAGTAGAATGTAATGGTTTCCTTTGTTCAGTTGTTCCATTTAAAAAAAAAATGATTCCTTGCTGTTCTCAAAAGCGGCAACTGACTGCTTTTGTATGAATGCAGTGAAAATGGAATCATTACAAAAGGTAAGTGTTTGTTAACAAGGATATCCAATCATTCACCTGTGAATGACCTGATATAAAAATCATTGGAAGGGACTTTTAAAGTGCTCGCCTGAAACACTCACTCACTTCACATTAGTCAGTCTCTTAGCTAAGCAACAACACTTAGAGCAGAAACATTGGGCCCACTGTTAGACTGAAAAAAAAAGTAAAAAGTCTCACAACACCAGGTTAAAGTCCAATTGGTTTATTTTCCTCTCACCTTAAACCTGTGCCCTCTAATTTTAGACTCCCCTACCTTTGGGAAAAAGTATTGACTATCTAGCTGATCTGTGCCCCTCATTATTTTATAGACCTCTCTAAGATCACCCCCTCAGCCTCCTACACCCCAGGGAAAAAAGTCCCAGTCTATCCAGCCTCTCCTTATAACGCTATTCAGTTAAGCCCTGGTTGCATCCTAGTGTTTCCTTCTGATTACTTTGACCTGTTGTTCAGTGATTTCTCGAGTCAGGAGAAGGTGCTCTGGATGTCGGGTGGCACACGCCACTAGCTTTCGCAGTGCTGCTCCTTCTCGGTGCTCCGAAAGCTAGTGGCATTTGCTACCAAATAAACCGGTTGGACTTTAACCTGGTGTTGTGTGACTTCTTACTGTGTTTACCCCAGTCCAACGCCGGCAGCTCCATATCATGACTGAAAAAAAAACTCAGTTGAATGAGGAAATTCCCGAACTGACACAATTGACAATTTCTCGCAAGGTGGACCTTGATGGGAGGCATGGCAGGTTTCCGTCGGTGGGAAATGATCTTGGCAAATTTGGTGCTAAGCCTGAGCAAAAGATTGAGAGTAAGGAGAGACCAAGAGGAGTAATGGGGGCAGCACGGTGACACAGTGGTTAGCACTGCTGCTTCACAGCGTCAGGAACCTGGTTTCGATTTCCAGCTTGGGTCACTGTCTGTGTGGAATTTGCACGTTCTCCCCCTGTCTGCGTGGGGTCCCCCCCCCCCCCGGTGCTCCTGTTCCCTCCCACAGTCCGAAAGATGTGTGGGTTAAGTGCATTAACAAGTGCCGGAGTGTGGCGATTAGGGAAATTTCACAATAACTTCACTGCAGTGTTAATGTAAGCCTTACTTGTGACTAATACTTTAACTTGTGGGGCAAGTTTTTCACACAGAAGGTGGTGGGTGCCTAGGATGCTCTGCCAGTGGAAGCAGGCACCTTGACAGACACAAGAAATGGGAGGAGAACAGAGGGATAGAAACCACGTATTGACGCAAGGCTTGGTGGGCTGAAGGGCCAGGTTTTGTGCTGTATTCTTTGTTCGAAGAGGGTTGAGGGGCATAACTCATGCTTAAAATTGGGCATGGAGCTTATGCATGAAAGAGGTGGAAAAAGAAAGGGAATAATACCACGCTGTCATTTCTTTGTTTGTTTGGATGGACAAACAGAAATACAAACCCAAAGACAAACACACACACACACACACACACACTCTCTCTCACTGTTTAGGAGCATGAATACTAGGTTTTTAACTTGGTCCTAAGCTCTTGGTGAAGTTAAAACTAAGGCAGAGCAGGTTTCATTGCTGGAGAGTGTTCATTGATGGAGTTCACAGTCAACACAACTCGTCAGTGTCCCAGCTCTCCCCATTTACTGGCGTCCATACACCCATCACCTGTTTGATAGTGCAACTGACATTTGAACCTCAACAACATAATCAATGAGAATGTTGACAGATGTTGAGGCTGTCCTTGTTGGTAGCTTAACACCATGACAGAAACAAAACACAGGAGGAATCCATTCGACCTGTCTTATTTGCATTGGTTCAAGAGACAACTAGGTGGATTGGCCATGCTAAATTACCTCTTAGGGTCCAAAGATGCATAGGTTAGGTGGATTGGCCATGTTATATTGCCCCTTAGTGTCCAAAGGTGTGCGAGTTAGGTGGCTTGGCCGTGCTAACGTGTGCTTTATTGTTCAAAGATTTTTATGCCAGGTGGATTGGCCATGCTAAATTGCCCCTTTTGTCCAATGCTGTGTAGGTTAGGTGGATTAGCCATGGTAAACATGCAGAGGGGACGGCCTGGGCAGATGTTATTTTTGGGAGTTGGTGCACACTCTATTGGCCAGATGGCTTTTTTCTGCACCGTAGGGATTCTGTGGTTCTGTTGGGATTCTACACTCGAGGGGAAACGATGGCCTAGTGGGTTTATCGCTAGACTGTTAATCAAAAAACTCTGGGGTGCTGTGTTCGAATCCCATAGCAGATGATGGAATTTGAATTCAATAAAAAATGTCTGCGATTAAGAATCGACTGGTGACCATGAAACCCTTGTTAGTTGTTGGGAAAACCCATCTGGTTCACTCATGTGAGGGAAGGAAATCTGCTGTTCTGACCGACAGGTGACCCCAGAGACACAGCAACGCAGCTAACTCTCAAACTGCCCTCCAAGGGCAACTAGGGATGGACAATAAATCCTGGCTGGCCAGCCAGCGACACCCATGCCCCACGAATGAATAAAAAGAGACCTAGTACCAACGGCTGATCTTTCTCGATATTGACTTGGAGGAGATTGCTGTTTCTCCAGGCCAGCAGTCTGTTTCTCTCTCTCTCTCTCTCCACGCTGATGCTGCCAGACCTGCTGAGGTTTTCCAGCACTTACTACATGCCATTATCGCTAAATAAACAAGGACAGAAGAAACCCAAAGCTCTCAGCAGTCTGGCAGCATCGCTGGAGGGAGAAAGATCTTTTGTGATTCGGGTCAGTAATCTTTCAGTGGGAAAGGTGAGGAATGTTCTGGGTTTTAAGCCAGTGAAATGGTGCAGTGGGGGGTGTGGGGGGGAGCGGGGGCATGGATAAAACAGGAGAAGGCTAGGTCGTGACAGGGCTGAAGGTGGGACTGACTGAATGACATGAGGTTTGGTTGCACAAGGCCAAAGGAAGTGAGAAGGCAACAAGTTAGGAAACAAAAAAACATGTTTCTGGAGGAGGTGTGAAATGACTGAAGGATGAACAGCTGTGGCCCAAAAAGCCAACAAGAAAACAGACAGCGAGGCAATTAATCTAAAACTGCACACAACCAAGACATAAGACGGAGGAAGTGGGAAGAGTTAAACCTACTGAGGGGGCGCAGGTTCTCCCGTCCCGCCCCGCGTAGTGGGTAAATGATGGGGGACGGATCTTGCAAAGGTCCACTGACTTTGGGTTGATTTCTCCAGTTTTGGGGCATGTACGTCTGTAGAATCCCAGCCAGTGAGCCTGGCAGGCTAATCTCAACGTAGGAAATAGCAGCTGGAGTGGGCCATTGGGCCCCTCGAGCCTGCTCCGCCATTCATTTTGATCATCAAATTGAATATCCTGATCCCACCTTCCTCCCATATCCCTCGATCCCTTTGCAGCTACATCCAATTTCTTCTTGAAAACACACAACATTTTGGCGCCAACAACTTTCTACACGTTCATCATTCTCTGGGTGAAGAGATTTCTCCTCACCTCCATTCTAAAAGGTTTATCCCTTATCCTCAAACTATGAGCCCCCAGTTCTGGACTCCCCCACCATTGGAAACATTCTTTCTGAATCTACCCTGTCTAATTTAAGAATGAGGTGCCATTTACTGGAACATGCCTTTAAGTGATATGAGCATGACATGACTTTGGAACACATTACAAACTGTTGAAATATCAGAGATACAGCCTTTTTTTTCCACAAATTCTCATGTAATGTTTTCCCCACAGAAGCCCTAGGTTGCATCATCACCAACATGGAAGCAGTGAAGTCTTGTGCTACAGATGAAAAGGACCAAGCCCTTGGCCTGGACACAGAACATACCAGGCTTCTGATGACAGGGATGAGGACAGGATGGAAGGTATATCTTTGGATAGTTCATAGGGTAAAGCCTCAAAGACATGGGACATCTTCAGAGTCGTTAGTTTCAAGAGAGACACTGAGTTCAACAGGTTGAGCCCAGATGCACGAATGTGAAATGAAGAATGAGTCATGCCAACAACTCCAAGAGAAATTGTGGATGACGCAGTTCTCGCTGACATTTTGTAAACTGCTGCTTTCAACCTGAATGTGCTCATTAGAGGTTAAATAAAACCATAGCTATCACCAATATGGAGCCAGCTTCAAAGTGTTGACAGATGGGTGGCACAGTGGTTAGCATTGCTGCCTTACAGTGCCAGGGACCTGGGTTCAGTTCCTGGCTTGGGTCACTGCCTGTGTGGAGTCTGCACACTCTCCTCGAGTCTGCATGGGTTTCCTCCGGGTGCTCCAGTTTCCTCCCAGAGTCTGAAACGCATGCTGGTTAGATGCTTTGGCCACGCTAACTGTACCTGAACAGGTGCTGGCATGTGGCGACAAGGGGATTTTCTCAGTAATTTTGTTGCAGTGTTAATGTAAGCCCACTTGTGACACTAGTAAATAAACTTGAACTTATCAAAGGAATGTTCAAATCATTTCTTCCAGATGAGTTCCTGGTAACTGATGCTGCAAAAATCGATTGCTCTTGTATCACATTGTCCTCATCTATTGCCCAACTAACTTGAAATGTAGCACTTTAAATTCAACTTATTCCTAAATTACAATACAGAGGCTCATTTATTCATCATTGTCACGTATTAATATACAGTGAAAAGTACTGTTTCTTGCATACTATACAAAGTATACCATTCGTAGAGAAGGAAAGGAGAGAGTGCAGAATGTAGTGTTACAGTCATAGCGAGGGTGTAGAGAATCAACTTAACGCAAGGTAAATCCATTCAAAAGTCTGACAGCAGCAGGGAAGAAGCTGTTCTTGAGTTGGTTGGTACGTGACCTCAGACTTTTGTACCTTTTTCCCTAAGAAAGAAGGTGAAAGCGAGAATGTCTAGCGTGGGGGTCCTTAATTATGCAGGAAGTGTAGACAGAGTCAGTGGGTGGGAGGCTGGTTTGTGTGATGGATTGGGCTACATTCTACAACCTTTTGTAGTTCCTTGAGGTCTTGGGCTTAAGAGGAGTCCGGACCAAGCTGTGATACAACCAGAAAGAATGCTTTCTATGAATAGGTTGGTAGGTGATTCCTTCACCCTGGTAATCATTTTACCTGAATCTTTAAGTTCACAATAACTTTTCTAACAATCTTCTTGTTTCTCTTGCAAATCAATTGTACGTGTCAAATTCTGAAAACTTTGTGATCGCTAATTTTGGATTCATAAGAACAACATAAGAACATAAGAAATAGGAGCAGAGTAGGCCATCTAGTCCTTCGAGCCTGCCCCGCCATTCAATAAGATCATGGCTGATCTGTCGTGGCTCAGTTCCACATTCCTGCTCTCTTCCCACAACCCTTAATCCCCTCTCTCATCAAAAACCCATCAACCCGCGTCTTAAAAATATTTAGCGAGGCAGCCTCCACCACTTCAACGGGCAGAGAATTCCAGAGATTCACCACCCTTTGAGTGAAGAAGTTCTTCCTCAACTCCGTTCTAAACCGCCCCCCCCCGCCTTTATCTTGAGGCTGTGCCCCCTAGTCCTACTGTCCTTTCTGAGCGGGAAGAGTCTCTCCACCTCTATCCTATCCATCCCATTCATCATCTTATACGTCTCAATGAGATCTCCCCTCATTCTTCTAAACTCTAACGAGTACAAGCCTAGTTTATTCAGCCTCTCCTCATAGCTCAACCCCCTCGACTCCGGCATCAGCCTAGGAAACCTCCTTCTGCACTCCCTCCAAGGCCAAAATATCCTTGCGTAAGTACGGCGCCCAAAACTGCACACAGTACTCCAGCTGCGGCCTCACCAATGCCCTATACAGCTGCAGCAAGACCTCCCTACTTTTATATTCTATCCCCCTTGCTATGAAGGCCAGCATCCCATTCGCCTTCCTGACCACCTGCTGCACCTGCAAGCTGGGTTTTTGCGACTCATGCACAAGGACCCCGAGGTCCCTCTGCACTGCCGCCTGCGGCAGTTTTTCGCCACGTAAGTAATAGTCCTTCCTACCATTATTCCTACCAAAGTGGACCACCTCACACTTGCCAACATTAAATTCCATTTTCAATTCACTTGTAGAATGGAGGCAATATCAACTCAGCCAGATGTCAGAGACATCCATCCTTTCCAGCCAGTTGGAGATACTGTCAAACCTTCTGGAGTTGCTGGTTCCTGATAGATGCAGGCAGACTCACAGTCACACGGATATGCCAAGTACAAATCCTAATGTTCCTCCAGCCATGTTCCTGGTCTTGGTCTGTTAGTCACTTAAACATCCATCGTCCATGTTCTTTGAGCCTGTCAGTCATTAAGTGGAATCTGCCAGGTGTAATTTCTGTTTCGATCAGTCAGTCATTCCTGCGGTCCCAGTCCATCAAGCAGCCAACAAGCGTACCATCATCAATCTCAGTCACTTGGAGACATGCCCTTGTGTTCCTAATCTGCTTCTTCAGTCAGTCCTCACTTCTCGGCCTGGCTCATTATGAAGTCCTGTTCTGAACACAGCGACCTATCAATGTCTGTTAGTCTTAATACAAGACAGAGGTCTGCCGTGAAGATCTTCCATTGCAACTGCAGGATTGCTTCAGCCTTGGCAGAGAATTTTCACTTTTGTTGTGGACGTTGGGTTCATCAAGACAAGCTCAGCAGATAAGGCAAGTGCCAGGATTCCACTTTGCAATTCGTGCTCACAGTCATTCAGGTGAGTGAATGGGGGAATCACAGACTATCAATCCCGCTGGACTTGTTGTGCGTGAATTGTGAAGGTTGGCTTCAATGAATTATTGAGAGAAGATAGGGCTGATCAGGAATTGTAAGACTTTAATGTAAACAGTTCACAGGAGGAAGGGAGGACTGAGGAAGGAGTTAAATGTGTTAAACCCAGCTTCTGGCAAACTTAAGGGTGAGATGAGGTGGTGCAGTTGGACCTTAAGAAGAAAGAACGCTCCAATAATTGACTGCAATCCACCAGCTGAGTAGCGAGAGATACTGGCTGAGATTTTCCAGCCCTGCTTCCCTGTCCCACTCCACTGTGGTGGGTTTTCCAGCAACGGAGGTGGCTCACCATTGGCTGCCAGTGGGATCTTCCAGTCCCACCCAAGTAAATGGCTGTCTGTGCCGCTTGCCAGGGTTAACCCTCAGCGTGAGTGGAAGATCCTGCCAGCAGGATCGACTGGGAGATCCAGCCCTCAGAGCAAGAAGGGCTGTCCATCGGAAATATCAGCGGGACATTGGTCACGTAGCAGTTGGCTCAGGTTGGACTGCACTGATGTGGAGGCCTGAAAAAGGTCAGCCTCACCCCCATTTCAAAATAAAAGCACTGAACATAGTATAAATACACACAAGGTCTTTCAGAAGAAGAGGACACTAATTACTGTTTTAGCTTTTCATCACAATCTTACATTTTTCAGAATCTATACTGTATCGGCATGATTCTTCTGTTCTCATTTATACAATTACACAATGGACTCAAGAACAGCTTCTTCCCTGCTGCTGTCCGATTTCTGAATGGACCGACCTCGCATTAAGTTGAGCTTCCTCCCCACCCTAGCTGTGAGTGTAACACTACGTTCTGCACTCTCTCCTTTCCTTCTCTATGAACAGTATGCTTCGTCTGTATAGCTTGCAAGAGAAACAATACTTTTCACATATCCCAATGCATGTGGCAATAATAAATCAAACCAAAGATTGTGCTCATCTTGAAGTGAGTAGCTGAGCTGTTTCAGCCCAGTAATGGATGGTGTTACACTTGGGGTTTCTCACAGCCACGGTTACTGAAATGTGTTGGAATTACTGTGAAACCATTGCTGCTTTTTTTTTAAATTCATTCATGGGCCAGCATTTGTTGCCCATCCTTAGTAACTCTTGGAGGGCAGTTGAGAGTCAACCACATTGCTGTGGCTCTGGAGTCACATGTAGGCCAGACCGGGTAAGGATGGGTAGATTTCCTTCCCTAAAGGGACATGAGTGAACCAGATGGGCTTTTCCAACAATCGACAATGGTTTCATGGTCATCAGTAGATCCTTAATTCCAGATATTTTTTCATTGAATTCAAATTCCACCATCTGATGTGGCGGGATTCGAACCCAGGTCCCCAGAACATGAGCTGAGTTTCTGGATTCATAGTCTAGCAATAATACCACTCGACCACCACTTCCTCATGCAGAAACCCATCTGGTTCATTCATGTCCCTTCAGGGAAGGGAATCTGCCACCCTTACCCGGTCTGGCCTACATGTGACTCCAGAGCAAAGTGGCTGATGCTGAAATTGCCTCTGAAGTGTCCAAGCGAGTCACTCAGTTCAAGGGGCAGCTAGAGATGGACAACAAATGCTGACCCAGCCCACATCTCTTGAATTAATAAAACAAGAAGTTGGCTGTTGTAGATACCCCTAAGAACATAGCGCTGGGTAATTTATTTCATTTCACTCCAGCTCTTCTCTAATTTAGAAGCCACTTATTGAGGTGATTATTGAGTCTTTCCTGGTTCTTCAGGAACGACACACACACTGGGTGAGGGGCAGACCAGGTCTGTTGTTGATCTCAGGCGGGATTTTCCAGTTTCAGGGTGAGCAAGGTCGGAAAATTCGGCCCCTTATATCTCTGTAGAGTTCCCTGATTGGACAGCCTTAGCAGGTCTCAATTCGGGATATCTTTTTGGGAGGGGCCTGAGTTACAGCGCACCTATTCCAGCAGGTCCAACTCATGGACCTCGTTCAAGTCATTACAAGAAGGAAAAACTTGGGATTTGGGGCAGCACGGTGGCACAGTGGATTAGCACTGCTGCCTCGCTGCTCCAGGGACCTGGGTTCAATTCCCGGCTTGGGTCATCGTCTGTGCAGAGTTTGCACATTCTCCCCATATCTGTGTGGGTTTCCTCCGGGTGCTCCAGTTTCCTTCCACAATTCAAAGGTTGTGCGGGTTATGTGTACTGGCCATGTTAAATTGCCCAGAGTGCTCCAGGATAAGTGGGTTAGAGAGATTAGTGGGGTAAATATGTGGGGTTATGGAAATAGGAATTGGGTGGGCTTGTTGTGGGTGCAGACTTGATGGGCTGAATGGCCTCCTTCTGCACTGTAGGGATTCTGTGAGCACAAAGCAATGTGCAATCTCTATCTCCGGGTGGAGGAAAAGCGACACTGTGGCAGGTCGCCTGCCGCCTGGGATGTCTTTGATGTTCTGCGGATACTTGCGGCTCACGCGCACAGAATTGATTCTCTGCTGGAAAGCCTGTACCACGGCAGCAAGTCAGAAACACGGCACCTTCGGTGTTCTGGGAGTTCGGACAGAGACGCCCCAAGCAGGGGGATTTAGTGTGGACAGAACTCTGCTGTCAGTGGTCCCCCAACTGCCAGCCAGTCAAACAGCTTCCAGCTCACTCACAAGAGGAACAAACATCGCAGCAAGTTCATTTCTTCTTTCATTGAAAAATGCTGAAGAACCAAAGCCCAGCGCGCAAAATTAAATTTAAAAAAACAACTCCTCGATGGGCAATCCCAGAGACATTTGATCTGGAGTTCAGCGTTAGAAGTTCGACCAAGGGGACTGACTTTCAACTAACTGCTCCTGTTTTTTTTTTGAAGATGTTCTCTGCACTTGCTATAATTAGCCCTCTGGCAGGTCAGACTTTTAACTCCCAGTCCTCACGCCTGTTAAATCCAGCCACCGGTGTCTGTGTGTGTGTAAAATCCACCAAGGGAGCTTTAGATTGTGAAGACAGTTTCACAAATCCAGCCAGCACCAGTACAAAAATGGCCATCAAGCGATCATCACTGTCATGAGGAACACACTCGTGCTGTGCAACTCATCACCCTTGCCCCATCAGCACAGATTGTTTCATGATTGCAATCCTGTGGAGCACAGAAACAAAAAGAATGGGAGCAGCAGCTGGCCACTCAGCCCTTTGCATGCTCTGCCATTCACTAAGGTCATGGCTGATCCATGACCTCAAGTCCACCTTCCCATCGCTCGGTCCCCTTTGTATTCAAAAGTCAGTGGCACACTGGTTCGCACTGCTGCCTCACAGCACCAGGGACCCCGGGTTCGATTTCGACCTCGGGTGGCTATCTGTGCAGAGTTTGCACATTCTCCCCGTGTCTGCGTGGGTTTCCACCCGCAGTCCAAAAATGCTGAGGGTCATAGATCACGGGTGATGGTCAATATCTTTTCCCAAAGTAAGGGAGTATAAAACTAGAGGGCGTGGGTTTAAAATGTGTGGCCATGGTCAATTGCCCCTGCATGTCAGGGGGATTAGCTAGGGTAAATGCATGGGGTTATGGAGATAGGGCCTGAGTGAGGTTGTTGGCAGTGCAGGCTCATTGGGTCGAATGGCCTCTCCTGTCCTGTAGGGGTTCTCTGATGGTCCGTCTGCGATTACCCAATGCTCACAATTCCCTGAGGGAGAAAGAATTCCAAGATTCTGTGAATGAAGAAATTTTCCTCACCTCAGCCCTCAGTGGCTAATCCCAAATTCTTCATCCTCCAGCCAAGGAGAAGGCACTGCCCAGCATCTACCTGAGCAAAGTCCATTTGCTTTGATTTATTATTGTCACATGTATTAGCGTACAGTGAAGAGTATTGTTTCTTGAGCGCTACACAGACAAAAGCGCACCGTTGGAAAGGAGAGTGCAGAATGTAGTGTTACAGTCATAGTTAGGATGTAGAGAAAGGGCAACTTAATGCAAGATAAGTCCATTCAAAAGTCTGACAACAGCAGGCAAGAAGCTGTTCTTGATTCGATCGGTGCATAACCACAGAATTTGGTATCTTTTTCCAGAAGGAAGAAGGGAGACATTCACTACCTTTTGTAGCTCCTCGCGGTCTTGGACAGAGTAGGATCCCACACCAAGCTGTGATACAACCAGAAAGAATGCTTTCTATGGGGCATCTGTAAAAGTTGGTGATGGTCGTAACTGACATGCCAAATTTCCTCAGTCTTCTGAGAAAGTAGAGGTGTGGGTGGGTTTTCTTAACGATGGTGTCAGCATGGGGGGGACCAGGACAGGGTGTTGATGGTCTGGACACCTGAAAACTTGAAGCTTTTAAAAAAGTGAAGCTGTTATAAAAGCGTACATTGGGGGTGGGGTGGGGGACCTTCCAGTCCTGCCCAAGGTAACGCCCCCATGGCGGTGGAACGTGCAAACCGCTGTAGACTTCAGCGGCACTGGAAGATCCCACCCCAATGAATGGCAAGCTGTGTCCCCCATGGGGCAGCCAGAAAATCCCACCCAAAATGTCTGTGCGGGACTGAGTGGGGTTGACCTTGATTGGGGGATCGTGGAAAAGTCTTCCCCAACTTTTATTTTCATGGATTTCTAAAGCTTCATCACGCAGAGTGAAGCCTTGCCCCCTTCTCCCTGCTCCAGCCCTCGTTCTCAAGCTCTCCAGTTCTCTCTGTAACTGACGGCTGAGCGTCCAGCGTTCTAAATACAAACCAGCCGATACCTTCGATTCGATTCTCGTCCATAACTCACTCCAAGATATCCATGGTTCCACAATAAATCCACTCAAAATCCTCAATTACATTCCAGCCTGTTCATCACTTCCAGATACCCATGGGTTCAATATACATACATATCTAATATAAATAACATATGTATTAATCATTGGAGCCCTTCAGTTCGATTCTGTGAGTAATTAATTTCTAGGTATTCATTATTCCCCATTTAAATCAGATATCCATGATTTGCAACATAAATTATCTGGAATTTGTTATAAGATTCCAGTCTGCACTTCTTCCCATGGTGTCCAGTGCTCAGTGTACAAAGAACCTCAGCTCCCCTCTTCGATTCCAGCCTGGAACTCACTACTGCTCCACACACACTGTCAGTTCTCATACCTAGAATCTACGGCAGCTCAATTCATGCCAGCCTACTGCAACCGCTTTGTGGGATCCTGCACATCTCTGTCCCATTTTGACAATCGAAGGGGTGGAGGAGGGGGTTGGGGGGGTGGGGGGAAGTGGTGGGTGCGGGGCAGGGAAGAAAATTAAAGCTTCAGTTGAAATACTTAATTCAAGGCAGCACCAAAAAAAAGAAAACAGCTTTATTAAAAACCCCTAAGGGCAAAATACTGGATAGATGATATGAGATAACTAATTAAATGTCACGTTTGGTAGATTAAGCTGATGTGAATATAAATTTTCTCATTACATTTTATATTTGTCCTGGGATCTCGGTGGCACTGGTAAGGTTATATTTATTGCCTGTCCCCAGTTGCTCTGGGAAACAAGGCACGGCCTAGCGATGTGAGCCAGCCCCACCATCCTTGTGGTGACTTGTGGAGAGATCCAAATTCCGTATCAGCAACCAGCAGCCTTGTGAAAGAACATAGAACATTCCAGCACAGTACAGGCCCTTCGACCCTCAATGTTGTGCCGACCAGTGGAACCAATCTAATGACCCTCTACCCTAAACTATTCCAATGTTATCCATATGCCTATCCACTGACCATTTGAACGCCCTTAAAGTTGGCGAGTCCACAACTGCTGCAGGCAGGGCATTCCACACCCTTACTACCCTCTGAGTAAAGAAACTACCTCTGACATCCGTCCTATAATTATCACCCCTCAATTTAAAGCTGCGTCCCCTGGTGTTAGCCATCACCATCCGAGGAAAAAGGCTCTCACTGTCCACCTTATCTAACCCTCTGATCATCTCGTATGCCTCAATTAGGTCACCTCGTAACCTTCTTCTCTCCAATGAAAATAACCTCAAGTCCCTCAGCCATTCCTCATAAGACCTTCCCACCATACCAGGCAACACCCTGGTAAATCTCCTCTGCACCCTTCCCAGTGCCTCCACATCTTTCTTATAATGCGGCGACCAGAACTGTACGCAATACTCCAAGTGCTGACCTTGCCGCTCCTGGCCTTTTCATGGTTGCTGAGATCGCCTGGGAAGTGCTATCAAAAGTAACCACATCAAGTTGCAGCAGCCACACTGCTAAGATGGCAGAAATTGCAGCCACAACATCCCAAATGATATAGCAGGGAAGGCAGTGGCATAGCAATATTATGGCTAGACTATTAATCCAGAAACTCAGCTCATGTTCTGGGGACCCAGGTTCGAATCCCGCCACGGTAGATGATAGAATTTGAATTCAATAAAAAATATCTGGAATTAACAATCAACTGATGACCATGAAACCAATTGTCAATTGTTGGAAAAGCCATCTGGTTCACTAACGTTCGTTTAGGGAAGGAAATCTGCCATCCTTACCTGGTCTGGCCTACATGCGACTCCAGAGCCACCTCAATGTAGTTGACCCTTAACTGCCCTCTGAGAATGGTCTAGCAAGCTATTAACTTCAAGAGTGACGAGAGAGGGGCAATAAATGTTGGCCCAGCCAGCGTTGCCCATGTCCCACAAATAGAATGGAGCAATGACCAAAGAAAATGGCAGACAGGAACAGGCCCTTCAGCCCTCCATGCCTCCCCTACCCCTCTGGGGACCATATCCCTATACTTCAATCTTTTTCAAGTATTTGTCGAGAAAAGAACAAAGAAATCAATAAATAATGAAATTGACTCTGGTCAGAGGGGCACCAGTCAAGCAAACAATTCAGATCTGGTTGGTGACTCGACGCTTGCCCACTTTTAGACCTCTTTCACAAATCTTACCTCCTCGCTGTTTGAATTTTCGCGATGGTGCGGACTGGTGTCAGTTTGCTGTTTGTCGATACAGAGTGAATGAGTAAAACTCGCTGTGTTAGAAGGAGAGAAGTAGAGAATTCCATCAGAATTCATGCCTCCAGCACTAATGCACAAGCCGACAGCCCAGATAAATAGCCTTTGTCCATTTAGCCAATTATACAGATTTGCCACATGATTCGCAGCCCAATGTCGACCAGCAAACATGTTTTCACAAGTGCAAGTTTGGAAGCTGATAAACTGCTTACAAATTATTAAAATACAAGCTCTAACTCTTTCAAATGAAGGGCAATTTCTCAAAGAGAGCACAACATCAAGTTGCACCAACATCAGCACTCCGTAACTCATGTTGGGTTCAATGACTCATCAGCTTTCCTCATCACCTTCACTCCGATCTTCTTGGCAGTGGTGGGATGGTCGGTCACAGACAAGAAATAATGGGGCTTCAATCACCTTCACTGTACAAGAAAGGCAATGTCACCAGACTGACCCCAAGTGGTCCTGACTGGAAGATAGTGCACAAGGTGAGGACATCATCTGGGGGAGGCAGGAGTATCCCTGGACTAGTAATGCACAGTGTCTTTGGGCACATGGCTTCAAATCTCACAGGGGAAAATCATAGAATTTAAATTTAATAGATTAAAATCTGGAATTGAAGGCTAGCGTCAGTCGTGGTCACCAAGATAACGAAGGTTGATTGTTGTAAAAAAAAAGCCACAAAGGTTCACTAAAGTCTTTCAGGGAAGGAAATCTGTCATCGTCACCCGGTCTGGTGACTCCAGAAGCAACTGCAGTTCAATTGACCCTGAACTGCCCCCCTAACCCTAACCTGAACGCTCTGAAATAGTCCAGCAAGCTCCCAGTTCAAGAGTAATTGGGAATAGAAACATAGAACAGTACAGCACAGTACAGGCCCTTCAGCCCTCAATGTTGTGCCAAGCTATGTCCAAACCCAAGATCAAGCTATCCCACTCCCTATCATTCTGGTGTGCTCCATGTGCCTATCCAATAACCGCTTGAAAGTTCCTAAAGTGTCCAACTCCACTATCACAGTAGGCAGTGCATTCCACACCCCAACCACTCTGAGTGAAGAATCTACCTCGGACATCCCTCCTATATCTCCCACCATGAACCTTATAGTTATGCCCCCTAGTAACAGCTACATCCACCCGAGGAAATAGAGTGGAAGGTGCAGAGACTATCTATCCCCCTCATCGTTTTATGAACCTCTATTAAATTGCCTCTTATCCTCCTCTGCTCTAAAGAGAAAAGCCCCAGCTCCCTCAACCTTTCCTCATAAGGCCTACCTTCCAAACCAGGCAGCATCCTGGTAAATCTCCTCTGCACTCTCTCCAATGCTTCCACATCCTTCTTATAGTGAGATGACCAGAACTGAACACAATATTCCAAATGTGATCTCACCAACATCCGGTATAGTTGCAGCATAACCCCACAGCTCTTAAACCCCCTGTTAATAAACGCAAACACACCATAAGCCTTCTTCATGGCGCTATCTACTTGAGTGGCCACCTTCAGAGATCTGTGGATATGAACCTCAAGGTCTCTCTGTTCCTCCACATTCCTCAGAACCCTGCCGTTGACCCTGTAATTTGCATTCAAATTTGACTTCCAAAATGAATCCCCTCTCACTTATCAGGGTTAAACTCCATCTGCCACTTTTCGGCCCAGCTCTGCATCCTATCAATGTCTCTTTGCAGCCTGCAAGAGCCCTCCACCTCATCCACTACTCCACCAATCTTGGTGTCATCAGCAAATTTACTAACCCACCCTTCAGCCCCCTCTTCCAAGTCATTGATTAAAATCACAAATAGCTGAGGACCCAGCACAGGTCCCTGTGGTACACCGCTGGTAACTGGCCTCCAGTCTGAAAATCTTTCTTCCACCACCACCCTCTGTCTGCTATGAGATATGATGTGGGTATGCCGGCGTTGGACTGGCGTAAACACAGTAAAAAGTCTGACAACATCAGGTTTTAGTCCAACCTATTTATTTGATAATATACTCACAAGCTTTCGAGGGGACTGCCTCTTCGTCACCTGACGAAGAGGCAGTCCCCTCGAAAGCTTGTGAGTATATTATCAAATAAATAGGTTGGACTAAAACCTGTTGTTGTCAGACTTTTTACTGTGCTATGAGATAGCCAGTTACTTATCTATTCAGCCAAATTTCCTTCTATCCCACACCTCCTTACTTTCTTCATGAGCCTATCATGGGGAACCTTATGAAATGCCTTACTAAAATCCATGTCCACGACAACAACTGCTCTACCTTCGTCTACACACTTAGTTACCTCCTCAAAGAATTCAATCAAATTTGTGAAGCAGGACTTACCTCTCACAAAACTGTGCTGACTATCCCGGAATGGGCAACAAATGCTGGCTCTTATATCCATCGCCTAGGAAACAATAAAAACAAAACGAAATAAAAGCTGCTGGAATCTGGAACAAAAACATAAAATGCTAGAAAATCTCAACAGGTCTGACAGCATCCGTGGAGAGGGAATGGATGTAGAGATGCTGGCGTTGGACTGGGCTAAACACATTAACAGGTCTCACAACACCAGGTTAACCTTATGGACAGAATGGGGCCAATGTTTCGAGTCTGGGTGACTCAGGGCCAAGTTAGTGGGTGCAACTGTGAACCCCCGCCCCTGGAGAACGTGGCAACATCTCAATGCCCACTTCCGTGCACAAGAGAGGGACATTTTGATGGTTCAACGACACCCTCCTGGAATCACCAGGGCAGCTCAAGTCAACACTGCTTTGACAACAGGAAGGAGGGAATCAAACTGTTGGCCGATAAAGACTCCCCAAAGACAATGTTTCCTCACATTGCGAATGAAGCAAGTAGATGTTGTGAATGCGAACTATTTGAGACCTCTTTCTTCTCCACGAACAAAACCCAATGGTACAAATTATTCATTCTAATACAAGCCCTTGAGGTAAACACGTCCCTGTGGTCCAAATTGTTTTGTAACTTGTCATGACAAGAAGTACGAAAGCAAGGAACAATACGGCTGACAGCTTCACATTTCTTTCACTGTCTAATAGCACATTCCAAACCCACAGCACAAATACATAAATACCCTTTCACTTCTGCTTCTGGCAAAACCATTTCAGCTCACTCTCAAACACTCGCTTAATTGCGTTAGGATTGTATTCATTAGGATTCAGAATGAGAACTCAGATTTTGATTTGATTTATTATTGTCACATGTATTAACATAGTGAAAAGTATTGTTTCTTGTGTGCTATACAGACAAAGCATACCGTTCATAGAGAAGGAGAGTGTGCAGAATGTAGTGTTGCAGTCATAGCTGGGGTGTAGAGAAAGTTCAATTTAATATGAGGTAGGTCCATTCAAAAGTCTGACAGCAGCAGGGAAGAAGCTTTTCTTAAGTTGGTTGGTACGTGAGCTCAGACTTTTGTGTCTTTTTCCTGAAGAAGGTGAAAGAGAGAATGACCGGGGTGCGTGGGGTCCTTAAATATGTTGGCTGCTTTGCAGAGGCAGC
This sequence comes from Carcharhinus amblyrhynchos, assembly GCF_965287045.1. Classification (NCBI taxonomy): domain Eukaryota; kingdom Metazoa; phylum Chordata; class Chondrichthyes; order Carcharhiniformes; family Carcharhinidae; genus Carcharhinus; species Carcharhinus amblyrhynchos. Next base: position 20,672,891 of record NC_137357.1, read on the forward strand.
AGGAAGTGTAGACAGAGGCAATAGATGGGAGGCTGGTTTGGGTGATGGATTGGGCTACATTTCTGACCTTTTGTAGTTTCTTGCAGGCTTGGGCAGAGCAGGAGCCCAGACCAAGCTGTGATACAACCAGAAAGAATGCTTCCTATGGTGCATCTGTAAAAGTTAGTGAGAATCGTAGCAGACATGCCAAATTTCCTCAGTCTTCTTAGAAAATAGAGGCATTTGTGGGCTTTCTTAACTATAGTGTCAGCGTGAGGGGACCAGGACAGGTTGTCGGTGATCTGGAAACCCAAGAGCCTGAAGCTCTCGACTCTTTCTATTTCATCCCCATTGATGTAGACAGGGGATGTTCCCCTTTACACTTCCTGAAGTCAATGACAATCTTTGTTTTGTTGACATTGAGGGAGAGATTATTGTTCACCAGATTCTCTATCTCATTCCTGTACTCTGTCTCGTCATTGTTTGAGGTCTGATGCACTATAGTGGTGTCGTCAACAAACTTGAAAATCAAATTGGCCGCATAGTGATAGGTGTATAAGGAGTATAGCAGGGGGCTGAGAACACAGCCCTGTGGAGCACCAGTGTTGAGGATGATCGTGGAAAAGGTGTTGTTGCCGATCCTTACTGATTGTCGTCTGTGAGTTAGGAAGTTCAGAATCCAGTTGCAGAGGATCTCATCGGAAAACTTATAAATTTCCTGACCTGATGAATTGAAGCCTTGATGCAAATACAGCTCTGCTTTAAGGCTCGCTCTCTGCTCTGAAGGTTGCACCTGAAGTGCACTGAGGACTCTCAATCCAGCTGTGCGTTGGCATCAGTCCACAATATTAGAAATCTGTGCTCTTCATAGCGAGAGGATCTGAATATCGGGACAGGGATGATCTTTGCAATTGTATAGGGCATTGGTGAGGCCACACCTGGAGTATTGTGTGCAGTTTTGATCTCCTTAATCTGAGGAAGGGTGTCCTTGCTATGGAGGGAGTACAGCGAAGGTTTTCCAGGCTGATTCCTGGGATGGCAAGTCCGTCATAGGAGGAGAGACTAAATTGGTTAGGATTATATTCACTGGAGTTCAGAAGTGTGAGAGGGGATTTCATAGAAATGTATAAAATTCTAACAGGGTTAGACAGAGTAGCTTCAGAAAAAATGTTGCCAATGGTGGGGGAGTCCAGAACTAGGGGTCATAAATTTGAGGATAAGGGGTAAACCTTTCAGAACTGAGGTGAGGAGAGATTTCTTCACCCAGGGGATTAGTCAATGTGTGGAATTCATTCCCACAGAAAATAGATGAGGCCAAAATATTGTCTGACTTCAAGAAGAAATTAGATATAGCTCTTGGGGCGAAAGGGATTGGAGACAGGAGGGGCGGCGGGGGAAGAGCTGGGATCAGGATATTGAATTTGATGATCAGCCATGATCAAAATGAACGACAGAGCTTGAAGGGCCCATTGGCCTCCTCCTACTTCTCGTTTCTATGTTCATTCAATTAACCAGCACGATTGCAAAACTTCCTTCCTCTGTGTTCATGGAACTTTTCTTCTCCTTCGCGCTCTCTGAATTTGAAATTTGATTGGGATCTGTGGTGGTAAATTAGCTGCAGAACTGGGTTGGTAAATGTACATTTCAATATTTAAAAGGTCATCAAGATTCCAATTGTGGTGTCTGAAGACATGCCTAATACTTCAAAACCAATCATCAGAAGGATATTTCATCGGTCCATTAAAATTATACATCAAATTTCGATTTGCTTTGTGCCTTCTCCATTCTCACAGATGTGTCAGAGGGTTTCAAATACAAGGGGTTACCCGTCAAGTGGGTGTCATTATCTCAGTGAATGCAGCAACCAAAAGGCGCACAGCAGGATCCCACAAAGGGCCATTGGTGGTTGGGGGTGAATGAATGGTGGTCAGGACATCCTGGTCTTCAGAGATTGCCAAGTTTCTTCATTCACGTCACAGAGGAGGAAAATCCCAGCCACATAGTGGGGGGACAGAGCGATACGAGGTTACATAGATGGGATGAGAAGAAGAGGGGTGCATCCCATGTGGAGCATCAACACCAGCGCGGTCCTCTTGGACCTGCCCTTTTTGTGTCCAGTGAGTATTAGGTCATGCTGAGAATAGTGGCACCAGAGATGGGATAACACACATCTGGTCTCTTGTTCTGACAGAACGGAAAGCTACACCCCTTGGTGATGGGGTGGGGTGGTGGAGGGAGGGGGAAGGAAGCAGGATTAATTCTCTTCATTATTCACCTTCCTCCACATGGTTTTAACATTCTACGTTCGGGCTCAGGAATAAGGGCCACTCAGTGCCAGCGAGCACACGGCAAGAGAAACCAAACACAAGTCATCTCATTGCCGATGTGCTTGTGAACTGAAACAGGGGGTGGGGAAGCTCCCTAAATGATTCTCAACTGGAGTTGGAGAGGGACTTAAGAACGAGAAACATAACAGGGTGCTGACAGAGAGCAGGGGAGAAAACTAAGAGGATCTTTCCGCTAGTAGGAAAAAATTAGAACCAGAGGGCACAACCTCAGGCTGAAGGGACGATCCTTTAAAACAGAGATGAGGAGGAATTTCTTCAGCCAGAGAGTGGGGAATCTGTGGAACTCTTTGCCGCAGAAGGCTGTGGAGGCCGGGTCATTGAGTGTCTTTAAGACAGAGATATATAGGTTCTTGATTAATAAGGGGATCAGGGGTTATGGGGAAAAGGCAGGAGAATGGGGATGAGAAACATATCAGCCATTGGCTCCTCTGTCTTATGGTCTTCTGGTCCAAAGATGTGCAGGTTAGGTTGATTAGCCATGCTAACTTGACCCTCGCGTCAAGGGGATTAGCAGAGGAAATACGTAGGGTTCCAGGGATAGGGCCTGGGTAGGATTATGGTCAGTGCAGACTCAATGGGTCAAACAGCCTCCTTCTGCACTGTCGGGCAGGGGACAATTGGTGCAGCAGTGACCACTCACCCGAGGTGAGTTTCTGTCCCAGGTGGCCTTTGCATCACCCATTTCCACACTGCCAAGCAGAAAATGGGCCATGTGCGATCCCAGCAGTATGAACCAAGGCCGAGGTGCTTGTGGGCGATGGTACATGGAGCGTCACCTGTCTCAAACGCACCATTCACGTGTTCGGTGTCAGTTCTGTCAGAGTTGAACGACAACTAATACAGTTCCACTTTGATCTAACAATATTGATGAGGGCCACTGGAGAAACCGCCTGAAGCTACCAGATATATTTTAGCAAATTTGCAGTCTTTTATGTGGCTTAGAAACACTCAGGTCTGCTCAGGGAGATTCATCATTTAATGCTTACAGGTTCAAAAGAATCCCTACAGTACAAAAGGAGGCCATTCAGTCCATCAAGGCTGCACAAACTCTCTGACAGAGAGTAGCATACCAGACCCCCTCCCTGTAATCCCACATATTTACCATGGCTAGCCATCTAACCTACACATTTTGGAACACCAAGGGGCAATTTCGCGTGGCCAATCTACCTAACCTGCACATCTTTGGACTGCGGGAGGGAACGGGGCCATACGGAGGAAACCCACACAGACACGGGGAGAATGTGCAGACTCCAAACAGACAATCAGCCAAGGCAGGATTTGAACCAGCCTCCCTGGCACAGTGAGGCAGCCTCATTCACAGCGAAAGTGAGGTTTCCCACAGAATGTTTTCAAACTCCAGTACGGGGGAAAGAGTATTGGGTGGGGGGATTTTCTGGCTGTTGCCATCAGCAGGATCCAACCAGTTTGTCTCTGCAACCTCTCATGGTTTCTCAGCCATGGCAGGATGCGTTTTCAACACAATAATGGTTCACGTCTGACCTGAAGCTGCCCTCGAGTTGTGCACACGTTCCCTTGCCTGTTCTGCCTGACTACATTCCTGGACCTTACCATCCTAGCCCTGCTCAGTCTTCCGCTCTCCAATGGAAGCATTGGTCTATCAAGAATGCCAGCAGCTCTTCCAACTTTTCCATCTTAGCTTCATTCTTCCTGCTCCAACAATCCTGAAGCTGGATGGTGATTCAGAGTGCCAGAAAGCTGGAAGGGACTTGCTGATCGTCACGTGGTCAACATGTGGCCTGTCAGCATACACGTGTCCAAAACACTTTGGCAAAGCATCACAGGATGTTGTCCCCGTCCCCATTTTCTAATTTCAATAAAGAAGCTCATATTCAAACTCCCACCAAGTCCCCTTCACCCATTTCCTCTGTGCCAACTGGTCGTCAATGGCAGCTGCTCCACATGGCCTCAGGCCCGTTTCTGTAGCTCTCCTCCAGCCCTGCAACGTCTGTACCTTCCCCCAACTCGGGCCTCTTGTGCACCTCCACAGAGTGGTTAGCACTGCTGCCTCATAGCACCAGGGACCCCGGGTTCGATTCCAGTCTCGGGTGTCTGTGTGAAGTTTGCACCTTCTCCCCGTGTCTGCATGGGTTTCCTCAGGGTGCTCCAGCTTCCTCCCATCCTCCAAAGATGTGCAGGTTAGGTTGACTGGCCGTGCTAAATTGCTTCATAGTATCAGGGGGGGAGCAGGTTAAATATGTTGGATTACAGAGATAGGGCCTGGGCGGGATTGCTGTCAGTGCAGACTCAATGGGCTGAATGGCCTTCTTCAGTTCTGTAGGGATTCTATGACTTGCTTCACCCACACCAGGAGTGGCCATGCCTTCAGATGTCCGGCCCCAGTGCTCTGAAACTCCCATCTGGGAGCTTCTCCGCCTATCTCCTGTTCTTTAATTTGTTTCTTAAAACCTGTCTGTCCAAGCTTTTGGTCATCTGTTCTGACATCTCTTCATGTGGTCAAATTCCATCTGGCAACATTCCCATGAAGCACCCTGGGAACTCATCAGTATGTTATAAGTATGTGACGATACTGTGCCTTGAAGAAATGTATTTCAGTCATGTGTCTTATGCAGAATTATTTGTTTTAACTGTCTGCTCTACTAATCCACACCCTGTATTATTACTGCAACAGCAGAGTTGCTTCAAATTGCTGGAATGTTTGTTTTAATCTGGACTAATTCTGTTGTGTTCTTTTTAATGTTCCCCCGGGATTTTGCAGAGTAGGGCTGACAGGTAAGGTGATGTGACTGGGTGGAGGTAGGCTTATGCACAATATTCAAGCTTAGATGCTACTTGGAACTGAGAGAGGGACAGTAATGCCTCTCTTTTTTCTCTCCGATGCTCTGCTGTTTGAGGATATTTCCTTCTCTGGAAGCTGCTGTTAGGATCTCTATCTACAAGTGTTAAAAGGCTGGAAATCTGGCACCATATGCGCATACTTGTACGTTGAAGAAGGGGGATGTCTACGGCGATATTGCTTTATGTTGAAACTATAGAGATTGCGAGTTGTTAAGAATTGCACTTTAAGTATTCTGATGGGTAAAATTGATGCTAATTCTTTTGGCTATAGAATCATAGAAACCATACAGTACAGAAAAGTTCACCAGGCTGATACCGGAGATGAGGGGGTTAGCTTGTGAGGAGAGATCGAGTAGATAGGGCCTATGCTCGTTGGAGTTAAGAAGGCTGAGGGGTGATCTTATAGAGGCGTATAAGATAATGATGAAGGGGCTAGATAGGGTAGCGGTAGAGAGATTTTTTCCACTTCGAAAGGAAACCAGAACTAGAGAGCACAGCCTCAAAATAAGAGGGGGGGGGGGACAGTTTAGAACAGAGTTGAGGAGGAACTTCTCTCAGAGGGTAGCGAATCTCTGGAATTCTCTGCCTATTGAAGTGGTGGAGGCTACCTCGCTAAATATATTTAAGTCACGGGTAGATAGGTTTCTGATAGACAGGGGAATTAAGGGTTATGGGGAGAAAGCGGGAAAGTGGAACTGATCCACTTCAGATCAGCCATGATCTTATTGAATGGCGGGGCAGGCTCGAAGGGCTAGATGGCCTACTCCTGCTTCTATTTCTTTTGTTCTTAAATAGGCCATTTGGCCCATCGAGTCTGCACTGACCACAAGCCCTATCCCTATATCCTTACATAATTACCTGCTAATCACTCTAACCTACGCATCTCAGTACATTAAGAGACAATTTTATCATGGCCAATCAACCCACCTACACATCTTTGGACTGTGGGAGGAAACTGGAGCACCCGAAGGAAACTCACGCAGGAGAATGTGCAAACCCCACACAGACAGTGACCCAAGCCAGGAATCGAACCCAGATTCCTAGGCCTGTGAAGCAGCAGTGCTAACCACTGTGTTACCGTGCCACCCACAATCTGACTGTTTTCAGAAATAAAGTTTGTTTGGGCAAAAGCTTCCTATTGGGTCAATTCCATCACACCTGGAGCGAAACATCTTAAACTCACCCTATTGCTAAAATCTCATGGAAAAGTTGGGTTCTAGGCTAACTGTCCAGTATACCTTCGAGTTTCTGGTCTGCTCCCTAACATGTGCTACACAAATGTGTCTTGGTGTCTTGCTGTTAATATCACCACAAAACCCCAGGACATCTTGACCCAAATCTCCTGTTGAAGGTTCCAAATTCAATCAATGACAGAATTCACTCGGCATCTGTTTTTAGAACTACGTTTCATTCTGTAAGGGAGTCAAACTAATGCAAGCCAGAGCTTCTGAGTGGATGGAGGTCTGTGTAGAATTTCTCAATGTCACAGCAAAGGCTGCTGAAGATTAATCTAACATTACAATCTCTGTTCTTCAATTAAGGCGATACGCCCAAACTCATTCATCAAGGAATTTCCCTTCCAATCAACGTACAGGCTTGCAAGCAGTATGTCGATGAATCCTTAACTATCAATGATATAGTGCGGAATAGCCTTCCTCCTTGGCACCTGTACACGCTCAACAATATTTCACAAACCACCACCAGCAGTAGTTAAGAGAATGATGTATCGTGGAGTAAATAGACGCGGTTGTGATTTAGTTGGTTGATTTCTTCATCAGAGCACCCACGTTCAGGCAATGTCAGTTGGAATTCATTACCCTTCTTTATCTCCTGTGACCCAAGGGTTGCTGAATTAACTGATATCGGCTCATTCACTCAATCGCACAGCTCGACTCTCTCTCTCTCCCCTTCTCTGAGCATACTGAGAGATAACTGTCTCAGGATTTGTGATCTATATCCTTCTAATGAGGATTCGAGAGGAGTTGCAGAGGGAAGCAATAGGAGTGTTCCCCTAGGTTGAGGTACACCTGAGCTTGCTGCTCCAGCTGATTAAAAAACTCATCCATCCCTTCTTACTCAGCTAAATTGAATCTGATCAGCCTTGGCCTCATGGTATGTCTTCACCGCCAACTGCTCAGCAATTAACAGGTTGGATTATTTGAGTAAATATCCCATGGTATGGTACAGGAATTTTCTGAAATTCTTAACAAATGAGCAAGGCAAAGGCACCTGCGGGCGAAACGTCCTTCTGTCGTTTAGAAAGTTGTACAAGTATCTTCATTTCTTGGGACCTCAAACCCTGCCCAAACACCTGCAAGGTTCAGATCAGGGCACGTGGGAATAGTTACCATTTATCTTGTTGTCCCAGGGTGCGGTGGAGGCCGGGACATGGAGCAAGTTTCCTGAGAAGCTGGGCAGATTTTTAATGAGGTCGTGGGTTGAAGAGTGATGGAAAGTGGAGATGAGGCCATGAGATGAACCATGACTGTATGAACGGCAGAGTATGCTCTAGGGGCTGATGGCCACTCCTGCTCCAACTTCTTAACATGGATAGCCACATCAGAGAGAGAGAAAGAGAAGAGAAGAGAGAGAGAAGAGAGAGAGAGAAAGAGAGAGAGAGAAAGAGAGAGAGAGAAAGAGAGAGAGAGAAAGAGAGAGAGAGAAAGAGAGAGAGAGAAAGAGAGAGAGAGAAAGAGAGAGAGAGAAAGAGAGAGAGAGAAAGAGAGAGAGAGAAAGAGAGAGAGAGAAAGAGAGAGAGAGAAAGAGAGAGAGAGAAAGAGAGAGAGAGAAAGAGAGAGAAAGAGAGAGAGAGAGAGAAAGAAGAGAGAGAAAGAGAGAGAAAGAGAGAGAAAGAGAGAGAAAGAGAGAGAAAGAGAGAGAAAGAGAGAGAGAAGAGAAAGAGAGAGAGAAAGAGAAAGAGAGAAAGAGAGAAAGAGAAAGAGAGAAAGAGAGAAAGAGAGAGAGAGAGAGAAAGAGAGAGAGAGAGAAAGAGAAAGAGAGAGAAAAAGAGAGAAAGAGAGAGAGAGAAAGGTTTTAATTTTTAATTCATTCATGGTACGTGGGCATTGCTGGTTTTATTACCCACCCCGAGCTGCCCTCGAGAAGGTGTGGTGGTGAGCTTGAAACGCTGCAGTAGTGATTATGAGAACTGAGTGGCCAACTGGATCATTTCAGAGAGCAGTTGAGAGTCACTCACATTGCTGTGGCTCTGGAGTGACACGTGGGCCAGACCAGGTAAGGAAGGCAGATTTCCTTCCCTAAAGGACATGAGTGAACCATTTGGGTTGTTTCCAACAATCGGCAGTGTGTGTGTATATGACACCTTTTCAGATATTCCCAAAAGCACTCCACAGCCAATAAAATACTCTGGTGTAGCAAATGTGACAGTTAATGATCCTGCAAACAGCAATGGTGTGGTGATCAGGTTTTGTCTATCACTTGTGTTCTCTGGGGAGAAACAATCCTGTTCTTTTTCAGAACTCACCACGGAATCTTCTTCATTCACCTGAGAGAAGATGTTGTATCTGAGGAACGGCACCCCTATGAGCACAGCATGGGGTACAGTTTTGGTGCATGCAGATTTGGGGATAGTGTGGAGAGAAAGGCACTGAAGTGGGCAATCAGCTACCATCATGTTGAATGCGGAGCAGGCTTGATGGCTTACTCCCTGGTCCTATGTCCCTCTGCACTCCCTCATTGTTGCACTAATTACATTTACCCAACTTTTGTGCTCAAGTCTCTGGAGTGAGACCCGAACTCTCAACTTTCCAACTCAGCGCCATCGCATCACATCAACAGTCAAACAGCCTGATACTTTATGTAGAATAGAATCCCTACCTTGCAGAAGGCGACTATTTAGCCCATCAGATCTGTACCGACAGTAATCCCACCCCAGGCCTATCCCCGCAACCCCACATATTTACCCGGCTAATCTCTTTAACCTACACATCGCGGGACATTAAGAGGCAATTTAGCATGGCCAATCAACCTAACCCGCACATCTTTGGACTGAGAGAAGAAACCGGAGCACCCGGGGGAAACCCATGCAGACACGGGGAGGCTGTGTGAACTCCACACAGAGAGTGACCCAAGCTGGGAATCGAACCTGGGTCCCTGGAGCTGTGAGACTAATCACTATACCACCCAAACACTGCTTGTCTTTACATAATGATTAAAAAAAAAAGCACCAGTCCCTCAGAAGGGATTGGGTGATCATGTTGTGGGTTCACTTATTGAGGCCAGGCCCACAAGAACATACACACAAGCAGAAAGCTCCAAAGAACTGCAGCAATGTCTGTGCGTGCTCTGCTTAAAAGCAGAAGCGAAACTAAAACCGGATTACATGACACACTTCCTGTCTGGTGCTGTCATGCTGCAATGACGGAATAGAACATTACAGCAAAAACCAACCAGAGAGAGGAATTTGCTCGATTGGCAAGGGAACCAATCAACTCAATATTCAACCTATTTGTCACAAGAGCATCCATAAATATTGGAAAAATAACAAGACTTACATTTGTGCGCCCCCTCGGAAATGTTTCCAAGTGCTTTCCACCCAGGTGGAACCCGTGTTGGAACACAGCAAACGTGCAGGGCAACAGAAATGTTTAAGTGGATAATCTCCCTGTACTTCTGTTTTTAAATGCCAATTTTCTCACTTGCTCCTTCGAAGACTCTCACTGAAGCTGATTTTCAAAACATGCCGTCCATATCGTCAACTTCCTTCCCCAGGCGGCTGCACATCAGTTTAGACAATGGATGGCAGAAGGCGATTTGACTTGGAGGCAGGGGGGCACCAGAACGGACCCTGACCTCACTCCATGCCCAGGTTATATGCATTCTCCAGTCAGCTTGCTGCATAGTGATCGTAGCTGGGAATTCTCCCTGTGCGGCCCAAGGGCGCTGACCCCAATTATAGCGTCTCTCCCGTTGCCCTTGGCTAAGATCGACCAATTCCACAATGGCCAGGATCTTTGGGTCTGTACATCTGGCGTTGCTGCTCACTGAGCTGCCAAAAAAATGCTCTTGATCATTAGGTTTAACTGCAGAATTTTTCTTTTAAATTAGCACGGTACAAGTGTTAAAACTTTAACTTAGTACCTCTGACAGAATAATATTTCCTCAGCTCTGTCGTTCTAATGAACCTTGGACCATTCTCCCCAGTGTACAGAATATTCTCTGTGCTTTGATTCTCATTAGACCTCATTAGTATGTGCAAGCAAACACACAAATCCTTCATCCCAGGTCTTTTGGACATGTCAGTTGACCTTTTTTGCACATTAACTAGCTGTAGAATAAAATAAAGTTGTGCTTTATTTATTAATTTTTTTCCCCGCACTGCATCGGGACATGGGCATCCGTTCTGAGGGTGTGATCGGCAATCAGAGCATCCATTACACAACTTTTCCAAAGTCCATGTGTGGCTCACGCTCAAACTCACTGGCACCATCACAAACACAAATGTTTTCCATGAACCAGCGTGATTTCAGTCTAGTGACAATGCCACTACACCTAGCCTGTGTGTAGGCAATAGTGTAGCAGCATTGTCATGGGACTGGAATCCAGACACCCAGGATAATGCTCTGGGAATCTGAGTCCGAATCCCATCACGGCACATAATTGGACTTGATTTCAGTAAAAAAAAAGACCTGAAAATCAAAAGATGACCACGAAACCATTGTTGATTGTCAGAAAAACCCATCTGGTTGACTGATGTCCCTTTGGGGAAGGAAATCTGCCATCCTTACCCGGTCTGGCCTACATGTAGCTCTAGACACACAGCAATGTGGTTGGCTCTCAACTACCCTCTGAAATGGAGGGCAATAAATACTGGGCCCAGCCAATGATATCCGTATCCCATAAAATGAATAAATAAACACATCGGGTAGCAGCTGAGAAGGTGACTGCTTTTTCCTGGGTAGATTTAAGAATGGTGAAATTCTGCACTGTCGGATCGCTGAAAATGGGTTTAACCACAAAAAATACCAGTTTTTAATCAGCGCGTCAAATTCACTTTGGACAAGCAGCCCAATTTCAAATAAATGAAAACGACATTTAAATACCATACAGGACCATTTCCTTGTTTCACCGCTGTACACTAGTCAGAGTCTTTGTCGATGAAAAATAATATTGAAGAGGTTTTAAAAAGGTGCCAATTTGCGCTCGTGCATAAAGTCCAACAGGTTTATTTGTTAGCACAAGCTTTCGGAGTACCACTCCTTTATCAAGCACTCACCTGATGAAGGGGTGGTGCTCCGAAAGCTTGTGCTAACAAATAAACCTGTTGGACTTTAACCTGGTGTTGAGCGACTTCTTACTGTGTTTACCCCAGTCCAATGGTCGGCAATTCCACATCTTGTGAATAAAGGAAAGCTTATTCTTTTAAAGACCCCTTGAAGGTTGGTGTATACACACCACTAAGAGAAACTTGCAATGGTAATTGATTCAGTCTGGGAGCCAATGTGACCTGATTTCTAAGCAGCATTGACTGAGCCCAAATATCATCGAAACTCAATTTATCTCCAAGGTTCATTTCCTGCTCAAAATTGATCTTTCTCACGCTGGTTTGGCTGATTTTGTGCAAATTGCACACCACCACATCTTTGCAGAACTTCAAGTTTTTAGGTGTCCAAATCATCAACAACTTGTTAACACTATATAGTTAAGAAAGCCCACCATTGCCTGTACTTCCTCAGGAGGCTAAGGAAATTCAACATGTCCACTATGCCTCTCACCAACTTTTACAGATGCACCAGAGAAAACATCCTTTCCGGATGCTTCACAGCTTGGTATGGGCTCCTGTTCCAACCAAGACTGCAAGGATCGACAAAAGGCCACGAATGTAGCCCAATCCATCACGCAAACCAGCCTCCCATCCATTGACTCTGTCTACACTTCCCACTGTCTCGGCAAAGCAGCCAGCATAATTAAGGACACTACACACCCCAGACATTCTCTCTTCCACCTTCTTCCGTCAGGAAAAAGATGCAGAAGTCTGAGGTCATGTACCAACCAACTCAAGAGCAGCTTCTTCCCTGCTGCTGTCAGAGTTTTGAATGGCCTTGCCTTGTATTAAGTTGATCTTTCTCTGCACCCTAGCTATGACTGTAACACTACATTCTGCACTCTCTCCTTTCCTTCTCTACGATCAGTATGTTTTGTCTGTATAGCATGCAAGAAACAATACTTTTCAATGTTAATACCTGCGACAATAATAAATCAAATCAAAGACCACAAGGAACTGCAAAAGGTTGTGAACGTAACGCAGTGTATCAGGCAAATAAGCCTCCCATCCATTGACTCTGTCCACTCTTCCTGCTGCTCAGAAAAACAGCCAGCATGATCAAGAACCCTAAACATCTCTCTTCCACCTTTTTCCATTGAGGAAAAGATGAAAAGCTCTGGAATCACATACCAACTGACTCAAAAATAGCTTCTCTGCTGCTGTCAGACTTCTTAATGGACCTGCCTTGCATTTAGTTAATCTTTCTCTGCACCCTAGCTATAACTGTAACACTACATTCTGCACCTTCTCCCCGATGTACTCTGTAAACTGCATGCTTTGTCTGCACAGCGTGCAAGATACATTATTTAACTTCATCCAACCAACACTTGTTAGGGTATGGTTTCACCAGCGCAAACTGTCCTCTATTACTGGGCAGGACTGATCATTCCTGGTGAAGTGAGTGGTGGTAATCCAGCTATTCTTCCAGAACCCAAGTCCAATCCAGGCTGGTCCAACTTGCAGAAAAGCCACACTTCAGTCCAGTGATCGAGAGAAATCTTTGCTGATCTATCTCCCCCTTCAAAAGGTGCAGAGATCAAATCTAGTTATTGCTGAGAAATCAGAACTGGCACCATCTGAAGTATGGTTTTGGCAATAACGAAGGCAGCATGGTGTCACAGTGGTTAGCACTGCTGTCTCCCATCGCCAGGGACCCAGGTTCGATTCCCAGCTTGGGTCACTGTCTGTGTGGAGTTTGCACGTTCTCCCCGTCTGCATGAGTTTCCTCTGGGTGCTCTGGTTTCCCCCAACAGTCTGAAAGACATGCTGGTTAGTGCATTGGCCGTGCTAAATTCTCCCTCAGTGTACCCAAACAGGTGCCAGAATGTGGCAACTGGGAGATTCTCACAGTAACTTCACCGCAGTGTTAATGCAAGCCTACTTGTGGTGCTAATAAGTACGTCCAATGAGGCAGCTGGAAAACTAAGCCTATCCCATTTTCTGACTCAGTTTCCAAAGGTTAACAGAGCTGGCCAGGTACAGACTAGTTCAGGTGTCCTGGGTCACTGGACCAATAGGTTCCAGATACAAATCAGCACAGTACATACATCAACTTCACCACTACGGCTGGACACGCTGTTCCAATCAAATTCATTGCCAGCTCAGAGCTAAAACTACACTGTGGGGCAAAAACCCAACTCAGGAAGACTCGAGACAAGCTTGTCCTCCGCCCTATGTCATGCAGTGCTGGAGACACACAGTGGCTGGAATTTTCCGACCATGGAAAACACCAGCGGGACATCCTGCTGCAGTGAACGGAGATTTGGCTCGTCGCTAAAATCAGCAACATCAAGGATCCCACGCACCCCGGATACACAGAAAAAGATACTGAAGCCTGAGATCACGTATCAACTGACTCAAGAATAGCTTCGCTCCTGCTGCCATCAGACTTCTGGGTGGACCTACTACATTTTAAGCTGATCTTTCTCTACACCCTCGCTATGACTGTAATGCTATATTCTGTACCCTCTTCTTTCCTCCCTCTGTGTACTCCATGAACAGTATGGTTTGTCTGTATGGCGTGCAAAAAACAATACTTAACTCCACCCAACTAACTCCTGTTAGGGTACGGTTTCACCAGTGCCAACTGTCCTCACTGAAGCAGGAACTTGGCATGGGTGGGTGGTAAGATTGCACCCAGAGGGCCTGTCAGCATGTGGGGAGGCACAGGTAGTATGCCAGTTTGGATCTGAAGCCTTTGCTGCCCCTGGTGGCTGGATTTGGAGTTTCCGGGTCGCTCCGTTTCCTCGGCTGCCCTAAGATTTGAACCAATTGGCGGGAATTTTCCAGGTTCCGACATCTACCAAATGAGGTGTATCGGCAAGTAGACTGTCACATTCATCTTGTACCTCAATCTTTAGACCTCCCCTGACTCCATGGGACTGGCAAAAATGACCTTTTTGGAAGGTGCAAGGGCGGAGCAAATTTCTGACTTTGGTCTGGTATGACTCTCCTTCTCGGAATGGGTTGCTGCGTCAGGCTGAATTTAATTTAGACAAATGTGAGGTGATGCATTTTGGTAGATTGAACCAAGGCAGGACTTACTCAGTTAATGATCGGGCATTAGGGACAGTTCCAGAACAAAGAGATCTAGGGATACATGTTCATAGCTCCTTGAAAGTGGAGTCACAGGTGGACAGAGTGGTGAAGAAGGCATTCGGCATACTTGGTTTCATCGGTCAGAACATTGAACACAGGAGTTGGGACGTCTTGTTGAAGTTGTACAAGGCATTAGTAACACTTGGAATACTGTGTCCAATTCTGGTCACCCTCTGGATATTATTAAACTAGAAAGAGCGCAGAAAAGATTTACTAGGATGCTACAAGGACTTGATGGATTGAGTTATAAGGAGAGGTTGGATAGACTGGGATTTTTCTCTCTGGAGTGTAGGGGGCTGAGGGGTGATCTTATAGAGGTCTATAAAATAATGAGGGACATAGATCAGTTAGATAGTCAATATCTTTTCCCAAAAGTCAGGGAGTCTAACACTAGAGGGTCAACTTTAAGGTGAAAGGGGAGAGATACAAAAGTGTCCACAGAAGGCGGTGAGTGTCTGGAACAAGCTGCCAGAGGTAGTAGTAGAGGTGGGTACAATTTTGTCTTTTAAAAAGCATTTAGACAATTACATGGATACAATGGGTATAGAGGGATATGGGCCAATTGGGATTAGCTTTGGAGTTTTAAAAAACAAAGGGCAGCATGGACAAGTTGGGCCGAAGGGCCTGTTTCCATGCTGTAAACCTGTATGATGCTTAACTCTAACCATATAAATTTCCTACTTTCCGAATATAATTCAACCATTTTTTTGTTTCTGGTGCCATTTCTGGCTTTCAATGAAATGACTTCCCCCACTATCCACCCCCACATCACCCACGCGCACTGGTACCTTGTTAAGTGTCACACTGACCTACTCTGAGCCCAGAGATTTGAAGGTGTCCTCCACAGGAAAATATTTCAAATCAATTCAGATCACAATAACTTCAATCATTGTTCTTTGTGTTGCCCATAGCCTAAGCAGAATATAATTAAACACAAGCTGGAAATTCGATCTTTATGTAGCTGGTCTTTTGATGGATCCGGCAAAATAAAGATCTCAGCATTTCATAGGATTTATTTATGGCAGGAGGGAATTTAATGGTTCAATCTGTGACAGATGAATAATCTGCTCTGCGCATACACATCCACACAGTTCCAACTTTCCCTGTGCTTTTCAAACCCCTTTTTGACTCTTCGTAGCTGCTGAATTATAAAGTGATGTATGTGATAAAACCACAAAGACACCTCATAATGAATTGAAAGTGAACCTTGATCCAGGAGATCACACAACAAATCACAAGTCTATTGTACAACAGTCAATGAATTGGAATTTGCCTTTGGGCCCAGCCTTCATCATCAGCTGCTTTCTCAAAAAGGTTAAACTGTTAAATGGGGGAATGTTGTGCCGGTACGCGCTGTGCTCACAGCGCCAGAGACACGGGTTCAATTCCCCGCTTGGGTCACAGTCTGTGCCGAGTCTGCACGGTCTCCCTGTATCTGCGTGGGTTTCCTTTGGGTGCTCCTGTTTCCTCCCACAGTCCGAAAGACACGCTGGTTAGGGTGCACTGAGGGAGAATTTAGCAAAGGCCAGTGTACCCCAACAGGTGCCAGAGTGTGGCGACTAGGGCATTTCACAGTAACTTCATTGCAGTGTTAACGAACTTGTGACACTAATAAATAGACTAATTAATTTGAACTGGCTTCCTGATTGTCAGTGAGTACCGCTTCTCACTCTGGCAGCCGAAATATCACGCAGTCGCGCGATGGCTGGGGGATGACTCCTGGCGCGATTCTGCACATCGCAGGTTGGGTGCGTGTCAGAACTCTACACGTACAATTCTGGTCCCACTGAATTCCTCAGCAGTCCCAATCAGTATTCTCGAGTTAGTGAGTCAGCAGCCTGATCCAATTGTGTGCATTACCTCTGGGAATTTTAAATCTTCAATGAAATTACTCCTTCCAATAAGTATTAAAAAAAGATTTACAATTGGCCCTTGCAGTTCATTACATTGTTCAACTTAGCCCAGCGCTGCTTTTTTAATTAGTGCATTATGCAGCGAAATAAAAGCAGGCAGCACACAAAATTGATGGAGTGCAAAGGGGGAAGCTTCAGAACAACAGCAACCTGCATTTGCGTAGCACCTTTAACCCAATAAGCACCTTAAAGTCCTTCCAACATCGATTTGACACCAATGTACCTCAGGAGCAAAAGCTTGGTCAAAGGGGTCAGTTTTCAGCTGTGTCTTTCCATAGAACAGGCAATTCAGCCCATCTAGTCTGCACTAACTCTCCAAAAGTGCATCTTGCCCTGGCCCTCCTCTCCATTCTATCCACGTCGACCCCTGCACTTATCATGGCCAATCCATCTACCCTGCACTTACGACAATGGAGGAGGAGACCATTCGGCCCGTTGAGTCTGCACTGATCACAATCCCACCCTGGTCCCATTCCTGTAACAGGAAGAAGTCTCACAACACCAGCTTAAAGTCCAACAGGTTTATTTGTAGCAAACGCCACAAGCTGAACAGCCAGTTCCAAAAGCTTGTGGCACTTGCTACAAATAAACCTGTTGGACTTTAAGCTGGTGCTGAGAGACTTCTTGTTGTTTTTACCCCAGTCCAACTCCAGCATCTCCACAACATGACTCCTATCCCCATAACCCCATGCATTTACCCAAGCTAGTCCTCCTGGCACTAAGGGGCAATTTACCATGGCCAATCCACCTAACCCACACATCTCTGGACTGTGGGATGAAAGTGGATCGCACGGAGGAAACCCACACAGACATGGGGAGAATGTGCAGACTCCACACAGATAGTCACCCAAGGCCAGAATCGAACCCAGGTCCCTGACAGCGTGAGACAGCAGTGCTAACAACTGTGCTACCAGCCCTTAGAAGTGCTGTGGGGTCCTTAATAATACTGGCTGCTTTTCCGAGGCAGCGGGAGACAGAGTCAATGGATGGAAGGCTGGTTTGCGGGATGGTCTGGGCTTTGGCAGTTACTTGGAGACAGCTACGGACAATAAAACCTGAGGGAGGGTCACTCCAGTCAGACAAGGAGGAGTGGGGTTGAGGGATATTATGTCCAGAATTCGACCACCTCGCCCACCATGAAATTGGCAGGAGTGAGGGTCTGACTACAGAAATTTCACCCGAGCGAGGCAGTAAAATCCCACCCAGTGTTTCCCGTTTCATTCTCAGTAAATTCTTTTTCTCTTGGCTGTTCTGGGATTGATGAGTGTCTCTCTGTCATCGAGACGCTCACCCTTCTTTATAAATTGCAAAGGGATTGTACTTCAGAGCAGTATTATGAGTCGATTAAAAGACGTTATGATGACAAAGTCGAAGTAGGCAGGCACATAGATCAGGCTGGCACTTCCTTTGCCTTAAGGAGAATAACTGCAGACAGCGCGTGCCTTGGACAAATTAATCTCCACATCATCCAGCCAAGCTGAAACCTTCCTTCATTACCTGATCCCTCAGAGAGACAGCCTGCCACCGATTATAAAAATCAGAAGGCTGGAAAAGGGGAAGGGTTCACATCACCTTTTAGAAGCACGGCAGTGGGTTCGCAAATAAACAAAAGAACGAACCAACTTGCCATCGTACACTGGCCCCTGCTGACCTCGAGTCCTCCCAAGCTGCTTGCGAAGCATTCTTGAAGTGTGGTTACTTGTTGAGATGGAGGAAGTGTGAGAACCACAACAAGCAACAAAACACTGATTGGTTTTACTGAACCTGCTTGAGAGATAAACACTGGCCATGACTCCCTTGTTGACTGACACAAGAGTGGCATCAGATGGCCAAGAGAGCAGGCCTGGCTTTGGTTTCATTTCCCATCTGATTGACGGCACCCTCAAAACTGCAGCCATTCCTCAGTGCAGCGCTCTCAGTGGCTGACGCATGGCAACCGCGCCAATCATTTTGTGCATGGCAAGATCCCAGCAACAACAAAAATCAGGGAAGTAGCCAGTTGACAACTCAGTGCCAACAGAGGAAGAAGGAACAGCCAGGTTGTTAAAGGATGGGGGTGCACAAGGTGGGCCTCATTCAGCAGAGAGTTGGAGGTGAGTGTAACAAAGCCCACCCGCTATAGCGCAGTGCCCCCTCCTGATGTGGCTGTGTGCCACTCTGCCAGGATATACCAGCGCACTCCATCTCCATGCCAGGCTGGTCTACATGGACAGCACCACGCTGCTGTAACGGTGGACCCTGTGGAAAAGGGACAGCTCCTGGGGTTTGGGAGTCCAGGGATTTCCTTCCCCCACCTGGGTGCCACACACCGCAGCGTCTGTCTGGATAACGCTGTGCCTGACACTCAGGCAGCTCTGCAACAAAAGATCCAAAATTCCTCCAGGCCTGAAGGGGAGGGG
The DNA here is from genome assembly GCF_965287045.1 of Carcharhinus amblyrhynchos. Taxonomy (NCBI): domain Eukaryota; kingdom Metazoa; phylum Chordata; class Chondrichthyes; order Carcharhiniformes; family Carcharhinidae; genus Carcharhinus; species Carcharhinus amblyrhynchos. The sequence continues at coordinate 20,691,729 of NC_137357.1, forward strand.
AGGGGAGGGGTGCGGTGCAAGGCCTGACTGAAACAGGGGGGCATTGTGGAAGAGGCAGAGGACGAGGGCTCATGACGGCAGGCAGAGGGACAAGGAGGGAGCTGAAGAAGATGAACGGTGGCAGGCAGAGGGGGAGGGAGGCTGGGCCCTGCTCGAACTGTGTGAAAACCTCACAAACTGGGAGGGCTAAGGGTTATCACATCTTTTACTCAAAAGGAGATGGATGAAGACCCCAAGTGTGGTGGGTAGAAGTCCAAGGAGGGCCAGATACCCATGGCGAAGGGCTCAGGGAGAGGGTGGTTGAATCAGGGACTTCTTCTCGAGGCTGCTCATCTTTTCCCTCTGGGTCACTGACATCCAAGGTAGGCTGGAGAGGGTGATGTGAGTGTGATGGGCTGGGGTGTAAATATGGTGCTGGGATCTTTGAATCAGTGACCTTTGAACTAGGGCCCACCATCAGCTGGCGGACCAATCGGCTGTCGGCCCTGCCGAGTGGAACTTGCCCGTACATTATTAATGAGGTTTCAATTCGAGAATCCGGTGCGGGATCCCACTATTCTGGTCAGTGTGAAAGCCACAGCCGAATCCTCCCACCATCACACTTTGAGTTGGGATTTCTCGGCCACGCTCGCTCCAAAACCGGAAAATCCCACCCGAGGTCGACAGACCTGTGTATGGTCTGCACCGCCCTCTCTCCTCCCACCCATTCCCATTCTGCCCTTCGTCTCAGAAGCACAGGATTCCGCCGTTCTTTTCCAGAGTGGAACATAACACCCAGAGATTTTGCCTCACCTGTCCAGGGAGAGTCAGGTGCAATGTATTCCTCTACTGTCTGCTGTGGGCCAAATACTGGCTCCACCTCACACAGGGTTTGGACTCGTGTGGCAATGACTCCCATTGTTCCATTGACAATCCTGTGGTTCTTTCAAATTCACTGGCACAGGATCAATCTCCTTTCATTGAACTAATATTACCTTGAGAATCTGAACTGGAATAAGTGAATGATGCAGGTCAGGAAGATGGTCATTCTTCCCAGTACACCTCTCTGAAAGAGTTTGAAAATTAACTCCACTCTCCTGCTCTGAGCACACAGACAATTCCTTTCCGATCCAACTTTGTTGCTGCTTCCATCACTCTTTCAGGCAATCCACACGAGACCACGGCAAACGGTCACAGACAAAAACAAAATCCTCATGTCACCTTTGTGCTGATCATCTTAAATCTGTCTTCTCTGCTTCGCCAACCAACCCTTTGTCACTCAATACTCACTCTGTCAGAATCCTTCATAAAATTGTGAACAGCTCTATCAATGGCAGCACGGGGGCACAGTGGGTTAGCACTGCTGCCTCATAGCGCCAGGGACCCGGGTTCGATTCCCGGGGGGGCACAGTGGGTTCGCACTGCTGTCTCACAGCACCAGGGACCCGGGTTCCATTCCCGGGGGGCACAGTGGGTTAGCACTGCTGCCTCACAGCGCCAGGGACCCGGGTTCCATTCCCGATGGCACAGTGGGTTAGCACTGCTGCCTCATAGCGCCAGGGACCCGGGTTCCATTCCCGATGGCACAGTGGGTTAGCACTGCTGCCTCATAGCGCCAGGGACCCGGGTTCCATTCCCAGTGGCACAGTAAGTTAGCACTGCTGCCTCACAGCACCAGGGACCCGGGTTCGATTCCCAGGGGGCACAGTAGGTTAGCACTGCTGCCTCACAGTACCAGGGACCCAGGTTCCATTCCCGATGGCACAGTGGGTTAGCACTGCTGCCTCACAGTACCAGGGACCCAGGTTCCATTCCCGATGGCACAGTGGGTTAGCACTGCTGCCTCACAGCACCAGGGACCCAGGTTCCATTCCCGGGGGCACAGTGGGTTCGCACTGCTGTCTCACAGCACCAGGGACCCAGGTTCCATTCCCGGGGGCACAGTAGGTTAGCGCTGCTGCCTCACAGCACCAGGGACCCAGATTCCATTCCCGGTTTGGGTGACTGTCTGGGTGGAGTTTGCACGTTCTCCCTGTGTCTGTGTGGGTTTCCTCCAGGTTCTCCAGTTTGCTCCAACAGTCTAAAAGACATACTGGTTAGGTGCGTTGGCCATGCTAAAATTCTCCCTCCGTGTATCCGAACGGGCGCCAGAGTGTGGCCAAGACGGGATTTTCACTGTAACTTCATTGCAGTGTTAATGTAAGTCTAGTTGCCATACTGATCAATAAACGTAAAACAAATCTCCCCTAAGCTCCTGAGCTGAGAGTAGATATTTACTTTCATGCATAATCCCCATACTTCCATGTAACTGAAATCCCTCAGCCCTGGTACCATCTGAGTAAATTTCTTCCCTGCTCTCTCTATGGCTGGACATCCCTCTGAAAGTATGGACAGAATAGTTCATGGGCAGGCAATGGCCAAGTGTTATTATCACTAAGCTCTTAACCCAGAAACTCAGCTAATGTCCTGGGTAGCCAGGTTCGAATCCCACCACAGCAGACGGTGGAATTTGAATTCAATGAAAAGAAATCTGGAATTAAGAATCTACTGATGACCATGAAACCATTGTCAATTGTCAGAAAAACCCATCTGGTTCACTAATGTCCCTTAGGGAAGGAAATCTGCCGTCCTTACCTGGTCTGGCCTACGTGTGACTCCAGAGCCACAGCAATGTGGTTGACTCTCAACTGCCCTCGGGCAACTAGGGATGGCCAATAAATGCTGGCCCAGCCAACGACATCCATGTCCCCTGAAATGAATAAAGAAAAATAGTTCATCTGAGGCACTGCTTCATAGAGACAAGAAGCACAGGTTTAATAGAACGACCGTACAGATAACGCAACAGCAAATACAAGGGAGATGTAATCACAAATTGTTTCAATTTATTGGGATTTAATTTATTAACTTTATCAGCTGCTACTTTAACATCTCATTACGCTTCTGTTCCACAAAAAAAAAATGCCTTTATCTCTAGTTTGCTCATGCCTTGTTGGGTCATTGTATTTCATAATGTTTTAAACGCTGTCATCACAAAATGTTCATTCGTGCTTGTTCCCTAACGGAATCTAAGAGAGAGAGTCATAGGACCAGAGAGGTTTATAGCATGGAAACTGGCCCTTAGGCCCATCTTGTCCATGCCGCCCTAAAACAAGTCCCAATTTCCTGCATTTGGCCCATGTCCCTCTATACCCATCTTACCCCTGTAACTGTCTAAATGCTTTTTAAAAGACAAAAATTGTATCCGACTCTCCCACTGCCTCTGATTTGATTTACTATTGTCCTGTGTATTACCAAACAGTGCAAAGTATTGTTTGTTCTGTGTTATACAGTTCATTGAGAAATGAGAGAGTGCAGAATGCAGTGTTAGAGTCATAGCTAGGGTATAGAGAAAGACAAACCTAATACAAGGAAGGGCTATTCAAAGGTCTGATGGCAGGAGGGAAGAAGCTGTTCTAGTTGGTACGTGATCTCAAACTTTTGTATCTTTTTCCCCGACGGAAGAAGGTGGAAGAGATCATCTTAAACCTGTGCCCTCTAGTTTTAGGCTCCCCCACCTTTGGGAAAAGATATTGACCATCTAACTGATCTATGCCCCTTGTTATTTTAGAGACTCTATAAGATCACCCCTTAAGTCTTCTACGCTCCAGGGGAAAAAAGTCCCAGTCTATCCAGCCTCTCCTGATAACTCAAATCATCAAGTGCTGGTAGCATCCGAATAAATCTTTTCTGCACTCTTTCTATAATCGGGTGACCAGAACTGTATACAATATTCCAAGTGCAGCCTTACCAATGTCTTGTACAAGTTCAACAAGATGTACCAAATCACTGTCTTCAATGTTCTGACCGATGATACCAAGCATGCCACTGTCAACCTGTGATTTCACTTTCCAGGAGTTATAAACCTGTACCCCTGGATCTCTTTGTTCTGTAACTCTCCCCAACACCCTACCATTAACTAAGTCCTGCTCTAGTTCGATTTATCAAAATGCATCACTTATCATTTATCTAAACTAAACTCCACCTGCCCATTCATCAACAGGCCCAGTTGATCAAGATCCCATTGCAATCCTCGACAACATTCTTCTCTGACCACGAAGACATCAACCTTGGTTTCATCAGTCAACTTACTAACATGCTACTATATTCTCATCCAAATCATTCATATAACTGACAAATACCAGTGGACTCTGCATTGATCCCTGAGGCACACCGCTGGTCACAGGCTCCAGTTTGAAAAACATCCCTCTACAACCTTCTCCTCTCTATCGGGTTGGTCGAGTGTTCTCAACGTTTTAACTGATGTGCAAAGTCCCTCGATGTCACCAATTGCAACAGGGGTGCTGCCACAGGACCTCAGCACGCCACCCATGTACCCATCCTCCCCGAGGGAAAAGGCAGGAAAACCTTAGCCAAGATTAGCACTCCCAACATCTCTGTCCAGTGGAGGGCCATTTGCTGGTTCCCAGGCTGGGACAGGAATCAGAATTGGCCCTGCAGTCAATGAGCCGGCTAATGCTCACTGCCAGCAAGTGGAGTGGGGCTCGGAAAACAATAGTACTTGTAATCCAGCAACAGCCAACGTCTTAAAGCAGACATTATTGCTGGCCAGCAGGGTAGGCACAGTGGCTAGCACTGCTGCCTCACAGAGCCAGGGATCTGGGTTCGATTCTAGCCTGGGGTCACTGTCTGTGTGGAGTTTGCACTTTCTCCCCATGCCTTCGTGCTCCGATTTCTTCCCACAGTCCAGAAGACGTGGGTTAGGTGGATCGGCCATGCTAAATTGCCCTTCAGTGTCAGGAGGACGAGTGAGGATAAATGCATGGGGTTGTAGAGATGGGGCCTGGGTGGGACTGTGGTTGGTGCAGACTCGATGGGCCAAATGGCCCCATTCTGCACTGTAGGATTCTATATATCAGATGTACAGGGGAGGTGGATTGGCCATGATAAGTACATGGGGTGACTTCATAGAGCAAAATTTGACACAAAATGTTCACACAAAACTGGGACACAGTTTAAAAAATGGCACAGTGATTTGGATCTGGGTTCAACTCTGGCCTCGGGTCACTATCTGTATGGAGTTTGCATGTTTTCCCATGTCTGCATGGGTTTTGTTTGGATGCTCCGGCTTCCTCCCACAGTTCAAAGATGTGTGGGTTCGGTGGATGGGCCACACTAAAAATTGCCCCTTGGTGTATCCTGCGATGTGTAGGTTTGGGGGACTGGCCAGAGTAAATGTACAGGGTTATGGGGATAGGTCAGGGCGGCAGAGGTTTGAGGTCCTGCCTGTACCTCCTCCCACAGGGGTAAGGCAAGTAGGCACAGGAGGGTGAGATGCTGTTTTGGAAAGTTGGGGCAAACCACAGTCACACCTGGGCCCTCCCCCGTAACCCCACATTATTACTCTGCTAAATTTAAATACACAATTTTAGCATGGCCTATCAACCTTATCTGAATCTGGCAGTGGGTGAAGGAGGACCTTTGTCTGACATATCAGAGGCCCCAGTGCAATCAGTGCCATGAGATCTTTAACATCCGCTGCCATGGGGAGATGGGGGCCCTGATTCCACCTGAGCACAGCAATGCTGACTTGCATTCCTGGGGGTCAAACGGAAGCAAAGCATCAGCTGTCCCTCAGTAGGATGTGAAATAGACCGTACCCGTGGGATAGCGGCACTGCTGGAGGGAAAAGATCAGGAGTTTACTCCAGTGTGCTGCACAATGATCAAAATGTGCAACTGCTTTGTGACAGATGATATGGCAAAATCTAATAGGAAACATTGACATAGCAATTTACAATGATAAGTGTTGGCTGGCATAAAAAGGTAGTGACAATAGATTTCTGTTCGGGGAATATGCACCTCTACAAGATTATAAATTTTAAATTTTAATTCTCTTATTTAATAGAAGCCCACAAAATACTGATGCCAAGACTGATAACTTCACTGAAATAGCATTCAGAAGAATGTCTTTCAAATGCGTTATGCAGTCATCCTGAAATATCACAACTGTAAGACATGATTGAATCAAACAGCCTGTTCCTTTTGATGTTTGTAATAGAGTACAAAATGGACTTAACCAGACCAGAGTTACTAAAATCTAAAAGGAAAAGCTCACTGTTGGATGTGATTCCATCACTAGGCAGCACCTGCAGAACAACCTTGAGTGCGCTCACAGTCGTACTAACAATCAAGCTCCTGAAGTGGCTCATTTATCCTTTCTAGTGGTGATATACAGTCACATACAGGGGCAAACAAAAGGGACAAGATCAAGCCTTGCACTACTTTACATTATCCAGGAGCTTCCCATTTACAAACATTGAAACTAGAAGCAGAAGTAGGCCATTTGGCCCTTCAAGCCTGCTCCGCCATTCATTATGATCATGGCTGTTCAGCAAATTCAATATCCTGATTCCTCCCCGTATGTTTCCCATTGCTTTCTCCTCGGCGAATCAGAGTCAATTTGTGAACCAAACAGCCACCTATCCTCCTATAGTGTAAGTCGTTGTCCTGATGAGTGCAACCTGAAAAGCTTCGACAACATGCCTCTCTTTCCAGGGATATATAATATTGTCTACTTTCCAGAGGATCTTATGGAATTCTCTGCCCATTGAAGTGGTGGAGGCTACCTCGCCGAATATGTTCAAGTCACGGGTACATAAGTTTCTGACAGACAAGGGAATGAAGGGTTATGGGGAGAAAGCGGGAAAGTGGAACTGATCCACTTCAGATCAGCCATGATCTTATTGAATGGCGGGGCAGGCTCGAAGGGCTAGATGGCCTACTCCTGCTCCTATTTCTTATGTTCTTGAGTGGTGATTGTTACAGTTCCTTCAGGGATGGGTCTGAGTAGCTCTGGTAACATGTACTTTGACATGTATGTTGCATTCTGGAGATACAGATAGTGATGGTTCTTGTCATCATATAGCAGACATGGAATCACACTGGCTCTGATCATCAGCTGCTATTGCATGTTAGAAGAACTTGCAGATTAATATGAACACACCTTCCTTGGCCACCAGGTTGTGGGTTTGGATTTTGTCATGTCTTTACGATAACAGGGGTTGTGGGTTTTAATAAAAAGAATGTGGTTTGTACACGTGGATTCAAAACAACAACAGGATTTATTGAAGAGCTGTTCTCCAGACCACGCAGAATACAAAGTGAAAGTAAACCAGCAGACTGTCACAACACCCTAATGACATCACCCTCAAATCATGTGATCAGCACCGAGAGCAATCTGCCAACCCGGAGCTCCTGGCTCGAAGGCAGGGTCACTATCCCAACACCTCCTCAATCTCAGAGAAGTACATCACAACAACAAGCCATTCAGCCCATTGATTCGATGCTGGCTCTTTCAAAAAGCAACCCAGTTAGTTCCGCTCTCCAGTTCTCTCCCCACATCTTCTTCAATTCCCCTCTGAAGATCCAGTCATTGTCTGTTTCCACCACAATCTCAGACAGTGCATTCCAAATCCTAACCACTTGATTGGAAAAGAAAGTTTCTTTGCATTGCTGCTTGGACCTGTCGCTGCAAATCCATGATTGCTGGTTAACTGAGCTTTCACTTTCTGAAGACTGTTTAAAATACTGGCTCTATCTAAATGCTTCACAGTTTCAAAAACTGCTATCAAATCTCCCCTGAGCCTTTTCTACTTTCCAGAGAGCAAACCTAGTTTCTCCACACTCTCAATGGAACTATAATCCCCCTGAACCATTCTGACAAATCTCTTCAGTTTGCTCTCTCAAGCCATCAGAGCTTTTCTCAAGTGTGGCACCTGACGCAGCGCAAGGGTTGCAGGGTTGGGATCCTCGGCACAAAATAATCCTTACTCTTTGCCCCGATCTCATGGGCGTGCAGCCCACAAGAACGTAGACCAAAGGCAGTCCCGTCAGCCTGCTCTAAAAACAATTTCACTCACCCAGACCCAGTGGGCAGAATGGTCAGGAGTAAGCACAGCGTTAAACATCCGGGTCAAACTCCTTCTCTTCCCCCTAACATTTGTTTGTTGTGAAAGCTCTCAAGCACCTCTGCGTGAAAGTACATCAGAGCGATGAAATGAATAGCTCCCCCCCTCCCACCCCACCCCCGGTAGGACGGCACGGTGGCACAGTGGTTCGCAATGCCTTCTCACGGCGCCAGGGACCCAGGTTCGATTCCGACCTCAGGTTGACTGTCTACATGGAGCCTGCACGTTCTCCCGAGTCTGCGTGGGTTTCCTCCAGGTGCTCCGGTTTCCACCCACAGTCCAAAGATGTGAGAGTTAGGTGGATTCATTTGGTTGGATCAGATTTATTATTGTTACATGTATTAACATACAGTGAAAAATACTGTTTCTTGCGTGCTGTACAGGCAAACATACCGTTCCTAGAGAAGGAAAGGAGAGAGTGCAGAATGTAGTGTTATAGTCATAGCTAGAGTTTAGAGAAAGATCAACTTAATGCAGGGTAGGTCCATTAAGAAGTCTGATGGCAGCAGGGAAGAAGGTGTTCTTCAGTCAGTTGGTACATGACTTCAGACTTTTGTATCTTTTTCCCCAAAGGAAGAAGGTGGAAGAGAGAATGTCCGGGGTGTGTGGGGGTCACTGATTATGCTGGCTGCTTTTCCAAGGCAGTGGGAAGCGTAGACAGAGTCAATGGATGGGAGGCTGGTTTGCACGATGGATTGGGCTACATTCACAACCTTCTGTAGTTCCTTGCGGTCTTGGGCAGAGCAGGAGCCCATACCAAGCTGTGATACAATCAGAAAGGATGCTTTCTATGGGGCATCTGTAAAAGTGGGTAAGAGTCATAGCTGACAGGCCAAATTTCCTCAGCCTTAGTCCTAAATTGGCCATGATAATTTGTACACTATTGCCAGAGGGATTAGTGAGGTAGTATGAGGGGTTACAGGGATAGGGCCTGGGTGGGATTGTTATCAGTGAGGCTCCGATGGGCCAAATGGCCTGTGTCTGCACTGTAGGGATTCTATGATGCTACAGTTCTACTTGGAGTTATTAATGAACCTTCTCAGGCTAATTACAGTCCACTCCAGTCCTCCCTCCCCCACTGCATCAATACGTCACATGAATTTCCCATTGCACACCACATCTCAGCTCTGACAGGAGTTACAATTCTCATGCTAAAGTTGGTACACAACTTTGGCCAATTTCTGTTCTCACCTCTGGGAAGATGCCAAGATTGTCAAACTTGGGCTTTGCAGCTGATGAAGCTTTTGTTTTTTAGATATCCTTTCACTGAACTCGTTTGAAACCAGAGTCATAGAGGTGAGAAACACAAAAATAAAAACTAGAAGCCAGAGTAGGCCATTTGGCCCTTTGAGCCTGACCCACCATTCAGTTCAATCATGGCTGATCATCAAACTCCATAGCCTGATTCCCCCCCACTTCCCCCCCACATCCCTCAATCCCTGTAGCCCCAAGAGCTCTCTACTTTCTTAAAATCACACAATGTTTTGGCATTGGTCTCACCAATGCAAAGTTTATTTATTAGTCACAAGTAGGTTCGTATTTACACTCGAATGAAGTTATTGTGAAAATCCCCTAGTCGCCACCCTCTGATGCCCGTTTGGATACACTGAGGGAGAATTTAACACACAGTCAGTTAATGCACCTAACCAGCACACCCTTGGAGTGTGGGAGGAAACTGGAGCACCCTGAGGAAACCCAGGCAGACACGGAGAACGTGCAAACTCCACACAGACAGTGATCCGACCCAGGAATTGAAGCTGGGTCCCTGATGCTGTGAGGAAACAGTGCTAACCACTTCAGCACCGTGTTGCCCTGTACGATTGCAGTAAAACTTCCCTATTCCTATACTCAAATCCTCTCGCAATGAGGAGAGCAGGTTACTAAGACTGCATGGGCTGACGCCACACAGAGGAACTGAGAGTCCTCAGCGCGCTTCAGGTGTAACCCTCAGGGGACAACAGAGAGCGCGTCTTCAAGTGGGGCTGTGTTTGTGTCGAGGTTTCAATGTGTTGCATCAGGAAATTCTAACTGTGTCCTCACCCTCAGCAGTAAATAGATGGGAAGCTTGGTCATATTTGAGCAGCGATTGGCACGCTGAGGGAATACCATCTCACCAGACGCAGCACCCTGGGGCGTTTAACCAAAAGCAGTATGGGCCCCCCATGTGGCAATTCAGAACGTGAGAGGCACGGAGAGAACATTTTAACTGGTGGGGAAACTGGAGCTCATCAATCCAAGGTGGTCATCAGGAGAGTAGGCAGAGAATTCAAGAAGAGACTTCTTTCCCTCAGAGTATGGGAAGAAAGTGGAACTCGCTGACACAGGCAGTTCTCTCACCTGGATGGACAGGGATAGCACACTCATGGGAATTACAACTACAAGGATTCCCCCATGTTAACAAAGAAAATTACAGCACAGGAACAGGCCCTTTGGCCCTCCAAACTTACACCGACCATGAACTAAAACCCCCTACCCTACCGGGGACTGTATCCCTCTATTCCCATCCTGCTCACGTACTTGTCAAGATGCCCCTTAAAAGTTACTACCATATCTGCTTCCGCTATCTCCCCCGGCACTGAGTTCCAGTCACTCACCGCTCTGTGTATGAAATCTGATACCCAAGTAAATATCCAAGTGGTTATTTGATTGCTTTAGTTTCAGTTTCTGTTTGGTGTAGAGGACATCTCTCAATAAATCTGCTAAACATTACTCTGAAGCTGTGGCTAAAATCCTCTGGTCACACACATTCCAGTACCGCTGCCAGCAAGAACGGAGAACTTGGTGATGAGCCAAATCTCCGTTCACAGCAGCGGGACTGGAGAACCCCAGCCGCAGGTGAGGTTTGGAGAATCTGCCACTTCACGTGCCAATCACACCTTTTCATTTTCTTTCAAACTCACAATGCCGAACATAGTGAGGGCTTTACACCATCCTGACCTGGAAAGGTATCATTGTTCCTTCACTGTGACTGGGGCAAAATGCCGGATCTCGCTCCCTCACAGCGCTGTGGGTGTACCTACACCACGTGCACTGCAGCACTCCAAGGCAGCTCACCACCACCTTCTCAAGGGGCAACTAGGAATGGGCAATTACTGGATTGTCCAATGATATCCAGATCCCATGGAAGAAAACTTATACAATCACCGCATTTAAGCTAAGCTTTTTTTTAATTCATTCGTGGGACATTGGTGTCCCTGGCTAGCCAGCATTTATTAACTAGGGATGGGCATCAAAGGGCAGGTGAGAGTCAACTGCTGTGGCTCTGGAATCACATGTAGGCCAGACTGGGTAAGGATGGCAGATTTCCTTCCCTAAAGGGCATTAGTGAACCAGATGGGTTTTTCCAACAATCGACAACGGTTTCAGGATCATCTTCAGATGCTTAATTCCAAGCTTTTTTTAAAATTGAATTCAAATTTCATCATCTGCCGTGGTGGGATTTGAACCCAGAACATGAGCTGAGCTTCTGAATGATAGTCTAGTGATAATACCACTTGGCCATCACCGAGGGAGAAGTGAACAGAGGGTGAAGCTGATGGGACCATAGAACATTACAGCTCAGAAACAGGCCTTTTGGCCCTTGTCTGTGCCAAACCATTTTTCTGGGCAGTCCCACTGACCTGCACCTGGACCATATCCCTCCACACCCCTCTCGTCCATGTACCTGTCCAAGTTTTTCTTAACTGTTACAAGTGAGCCCGCATTTACCACTTTATCTGGCAGTTAGATGGAGTTAGCCGAGGAGGGACAAGAGGAGCCTTGAGTGAAGTACAAACTGCTAAGTGGGCTGGCTGGGCCAGTTTTTATGACAGACAGAAACCCCATGACATTCCACGTCGTACAACCACCATGATTTAATTCCTGAGACCGGTGTACCATGTCGGCTGCCACTGGAGCAAGGCAGGAAGACAATATCTGAGACAAAACGAGCTTGCTGTATTCACATATGCACTCAGGATATAAGTGGGTCTGCACTGAAGGAGCGAGACTGAGCTCCCAATCAATGGTTCCTGAATGTGACGAGGCTTCTGCAATCAATGGAGTACAGAGATTTGGCATCAACCCAGTACATCTGTCAATACTAAATGCATTTCTCATGTACAGACCTGAAGCACCTAATCTTTATCTCCCTCGGGATTTAGCTCGACCTGTAATGTTGCAGCTGGCAAACTGGCACGTCAGATCGCAGCACAGCCATCGACTCTCCAGCATCTCTGTGAGTTCCGCTATTTAAGAAGGAGTCACTTAATCAATCCCACCATCCACCCTTTCTCTGACCTTCTTCCCCTGCCTTGCCACTCTACTTGTAAAATGGAGAAAGGCTACAGCAGAGGGCCATCTTCTCATGAGGGGGGGGTCAGGAAACCATTTTCAAAAACCTCTTCGGCTCCACCCATCAGAATCTTTTTTGAAAGAGAATTCCTGGGACATGGGTGTCACTGGCTGGGCCAGCATTTATTGCCCACCCCACGTTGCCCAGTCGAGACTCAACCACATTGCTGTGGCTCTGGAATGCCACGTAGGCCAGACTGTGTAAGGATGGCAGATTTCCTTCCCTAAAGGCCAGCGGTAAATCAGATGGATTCTTCCAACAATCGACAATGATCATGAGTAGATTCTTAATTCCAAGTTTTTTTTTACTGGATTGAAATTCCACCATCTGCTGAGATGGGATTCGAACCCATGCTGGTTAGGGTGAATTGGCCATGCTAAATTCTCCCTTGGTGTGCCTGAACAGGTGCCGGAGTGTGGTGACTAGGGGATTCTCACAGTAACTTCATTGCCATGTTAATGTAAGCCTGCTTGTGACACCAACACAATAAACTTAAACTGAATCAGTATTCTGTTGAGAAGAATGGCTACCATGTGTGGAAGTATTTCTCATTTCGTTTGATTGGTTTACTTCCCAGAAAATGTGGGGAGAAAGATATTTCATACAATCCCGACAGTGCAGGAGGCCATTCAGTCCATCAAATCTGCACCAACCACAATCCCATCCAGGCTTATCCCTATAACCCCATTCATTTACCCTAGCTAATCCCCCTGCCACTAAGGGGCAATTTAGCACGGCCAATCCACCTAACCAGCGCATCTTTCAGACTGTGGGAGGAAACTCTCACAGACATGGGGAGAATGTGCCAACTCCACACAGACAGTGACCCAAGCCAGGAATTAAACCTGGGTCCCTGGCGCTGTGAGGCAGCAGTGCTCACCACTGTGCCACCTATACTTGCCGTTAATGTGTTAAAATAAAATTGCATTAATCTAATGATTTTTAGCCAGAGAGAAATTTGGTTAACTTTTAACCTTGTTTGTGCCTGTAGGTCTTGCCTCCTCACACGAGGAGCGGATTTCTCCAAATGTTGACCCTTCTGCAAAGACGAACACACGAAGATAAACGTCCGCAGAAAACACCACATTCCGTTGCTTCTGTGCAGTTGCCTCACAAAGGTTGGCACACACTAAGGGTTGGGCACCACTGCGAAAGGTGTTTGGCCAAGGTTTCTCCTCTGAGGTGGGAGGGGAAGGGCAATGTGACAAGATAGCGTTTGGCACAATTTACCCCATGGAGTTCTCAGCTCCGCGTGCACAAGTTTTCTCCTTCAGGATCTGGCCAGACCCTCCAATGTGCCTGCCAAGTATAAATGGGATGTTAGACGTGGCCTCCACGGGAGTGAAGCAGTTCAATCAATAAGCCAGCGGGTCAGCGAGTAAACAACACCACTGCTCTAGGACAGACTGCAATTGGCAATGGTTTCACGGCCATCATTCTGCTTTGATTTGCCGACTCTTTTTTACAATTGAATATGAACCCAGGCCCCCCGGATTATTAATCCATTGGCAATATCACCCAGACCACCAGCTCTCCCCAAATATTTGGCCAGCACTTGTGCCAACAGCAAATACCTCTGCATTTTCCTTATCGGCAATGGTCCAAGTCTACCTGTCATTTTAGATGTTCCTGCAAGTTCACAAACTTTGGTTTGACGTTATGTGATGAGGAGACATGGAGGTAATTTTACTCGATTTTGGCATTTGGCCTTTCAGCTATGACTCTCACCAACTTTTACAGATGCACCATAGAAAGCATCCTTTCTGGTTGTATCACAGCTTGGTATGGGCTCTGCTCTGTCCAAGACCGCAAGAAACTACAAAAGGTTGTGAATGTAGCCCAGTCCATGACGTCCAACATCCCATTTATACTTGGCAGGCACCTTCTTCCATCAGGAAAAAGATACAAAAGTCTGAGGTCACGCATCAACACACTCAATAACAGCTTCTTCCCTGCTGCCATCAGATGTCTAAATGGACTTACCTCATATTAAGTTGATCTTTCTCTACATCCTATGACTGTAACACTACATTCTCCACTCTCTCCTTTCCTCCTCTATGAATGGTATGCTTCATCTACGTAGCGCGCAAGAAACAATACTTTTCACTGTTTTCACATACATGTGACAATAATAAATCAAAGAAAAATCCTGCACCACAATTCAAAGACCAGTTCTCAGCCCAGCTCGAAAACAAATTCCAAGCAAAAGACCGAAAATGCAAGAAACTACAAAAGGTCATGAACGTGGCCCAGTCCATCACACAAACCAGCCTCCCATCCATTGGCTCTGTCTACACTTCCCATTGCCTCAGCAAAGCAGCCAACATAATTAAGGACCCCCACGCACCGCGGACATTCTCTCTTCCTATGAGGAGAGACTGAGGGATTTGGGGTTGTTTTCACTGGAAAGAAGGCGGCTAAGAGGGGATCTTATAGAAACATATAAGATGATTAGAGGTTTAGATAGGGTGGATAGTGATAGCCTTTTTCCTCGGATGGAGAAAGCTAGCACGAGGGGGCATGGCTTTAAATTAAGGGGGGGTAGTTATAGGACGGATGTCAGGGGCAGGTTCTTTACCCAGAGGGTGGTGAGGGATTGGAATGCCCTGCCTGCTGCAGTTGTAAATGCGCCTAGTTTGGGGGCGTTTAAGAGATCCGTGGATAGGTTTATGGACAAAAAGGGATTGGTTTAGATTAGTGGGTCAATGTTTTTTTTTAAAAATAAGACTGGTCGGCGCAACATTGTGGGCCGAAGGGCCTGTTCCGCGCTGTAATGTTCTATGTTCTATGTTCCACCTTCGGGAAAAAGATACACAAGTCTGAAGACATGTATCAACAGATTTAAAACACAGCTTCTTCCCAGCTGCCATCAGACTTGTGACTCATCCTATCTTTCTCTCCACCTTATCAGTAACTGCAATATTATCCTTTTCTTCTCCCCTATATGCTATGAATGGTACTTTTTTGTCTGTGTAGCACACACAAAACAATAGTAAATCGAAACTTACAGAATAATGAGAGGCCTGGATAGAGTGGATGTGGATGCTTCCACCTGTGGGAGAGTCTACCTCAGAGTGAGGGGACAGTCCTTTAATACTGAGATGAGGAGGAATTTCTTCAGCCAGAGGGTTGGTGAATTGATGGAACTCATTGCCACAGAGAGCTGTGCAGACCAGGTCATTGAGTGTTTTTCCAGATGGGTTCTTGATCAATAAGGGGATCAGGGGTGATGGGGAAAAGGCAGGAGAACGAGGATGAGAAAAATATCAGCCACAATTGAATGGCAGAGCAGACTCGATGGGCCGAATAGCCTAATTCTGCTCCGCTATGTCTATGATCTGATACTTTTCACTATATCCCAATACATGTGACAATAATAAATCAAATATACTGCAAATGCTGGAAACCTGAATTCAAAGCAGTGAGTGCAGGAAAAGCTCAACAGGTCTGGCAGTATCTGTGGAGAAAGAAACAGGGTCGATGCTTCGAGTCCAATATCGTTCCAAAGAGGAGACACACCCACTGAGTGTCACAGTTCTTTTCTCTGCCCTCGTCAAGCAAGTTGGAATGTCTTGTTGACGTTGTACAAGACATTGGTAAGGCCACATTTGGAATACTGTGTACAGTTTGATAACCCTAATATAGAAAGGATATTATTAAACTAGAAAGAGTGCAGAAAAGATTTACTAGGATGCTACCAGGACTTGATGGATTGAGGTATAAGGAGAGGCTGGATAGACTGGGACATTTTTCTCTGGAGTGTAGGAGGCTGAGGGGTGATCTTATAGATGTCTATAAAATAATGAGGGGCACATATCAGCTCGATAGTCAATATCTTTTCCCAAAGGTAGGGGAGTCTAAAACTAGAGGACATAGGTTTAAGGTGAGGGGGGAAGAGATAAAAAGAGGCAATTTTTTCACACAGAGGGTGGTGAGTGTCTGGAACAAGCTGCTAGAGGTCGTAGTAGAGGCAGATACAGTATTGTCTTTTAAAAATCATTTAGACAGTTACATGGGTACGATGGGAAAAGAGGGATATTGGCCAAACACGGGCAATTGGGACTAAATTAGGAATTTTAAAAAAGGGGAACATGGACAAGTTAGGCCAAAGGGCCTGTTTCCATGCTGTAAACCTGTATGACTCAAGGTGACACCCAGGATCCTGCTGCTGTTTGCGAGGTTTAGACGTAGTGAAGGACTTGGTGCTGAGCTTCCTGGAAGCGGGTGGTGGGGGCGGGTAACCGGATAGCAACTGTACGGCAGTCAGCACAGAGCGGAGCAGTGCTTCACCTAAACATCTTCAGAGTTGCATTTCCTTTTCACAGCACTGCGGTGATAAATTGGATGCTGGGAGGGACGGGGCCATGGAAGGCTAGACACTGAGTATTACACACACACACACACACAGACTGTGTACGGAAGGCTGAAAGATGTTACAGCGTGTTGCTAATGCCTCGTGTACTGCAGACTCCCAAGCACCAAGAAGTGCCTCCAAGGGCCAAAGACTGAATATTATTGAATGTTCACACAGTTGTGTCTGTAACCCGAGGCAGGGCTCAATTAATGAACGGAGAAGATTGAATTCTGCTTGAACATTGATTGCACAAGTTCACTGAGCAGTTATGAGGTGATAATTATAACAACATTGGAACATAAAGGTGATGTGACACAAATAAACACTCTTTTTTTCCCTTTCTGCTGTGTGTTTTTATCCCCCAACCCAACCTCCTCCCCTCCTCTCTTGAAGATCTGATAAAACGCAGCAGTCAGCCTCCCTCCACTGTCTCACCGAGAAGGGATTTCTCGGCAGTTAGCCTCCCTCTCAATGCTGCCTCATCAGCTGTGCCTCAGTTCGGAGTCAGTGTGTCGGCTCAATCCCCACTGCTGCATTGTTGGAACCACAGTGGTTCAGATGAAACATTGAATCAAAGCTCAAGTATAAATTAAACTTTCACAGCTTGGTATGGGCTCCTGCTCTGCCCAAGACCGCAAGAAACTACAGAAGGTCGTGAATGTAGCCCAATCCATCACACAAACCTGCCTTCCATCCATTGACTCTATCGACACTTCCTGCTACCTTAGCAAAGCAACCATCTTAATTAAGGACCCCCACGCACCCTGGACATTCTCTCTTCCACCTTCTTCTTCAGGAAAAAGTTACAAAAAAAAAGTACCAACTGACTCTAGAACAGATTCTTCTCTGCTTCCATCAGACTTTTGAATGGACTTATCTTGCATTAAGCTGACCTTTCTGTACACCCTAGCTATGACTGTAACACGACATTCAGCACTGTCTCCTTTCCTTCTCTATGAATGGTATGTTTTGCCTGTATAGTGTATAAGAAACAATACTTTTCACTATTTTAGTACACGTGACAATAATAAATCAAATCAAACATCAGTCCTTCAATGAAAGGGAAATCCTGGAACGTGTGACACAGAATTGCCATTTCTATTCTTGTGTCGGGAATACCAAACCGGAATGTGACTGAGACTCACTAAATTCCTTCAGACCATTGTGAGCTATGACAAAGAGAGGATAGACGTCCACCACCACCCCAAACTATCGGGCAGAACTCACCATCCAACTTTCACACACACACTGCCTCCTCCCAACAACACAATCTTGTGTCAGTGCTAAAAGATGCAACACCTGATAGTATTTGAAGCTGATTCAAAGTAGGGAGGGTGTTAAGAAACAATGCTTTCAATTTATGTCACACATCATCACAGCTTGGTGCCTTGCAAAACATTACATCACTTCATTTGTGGTGAGTGTGATGAGGCAGTGTAATGATTTCAATCAGGCCACTGAAGTGGGTCTACTAGAATACCAACTCCCTGGTTCTGGAGCTAATTGATGGGCCAATCTGAGAGACTTGACTTTGGACCTGACTGGGAGTGTCAGTTCCTGTGGCATTCCCAAATGGAGATTGCTGATTGACAGCGCTCTGTGTGCTGCTGTTGGAATTGTAAAGAAAAGGATTTGGGTGAAGGGAATTCCGCCTCTGTGAACTTATTGTAGACAGGAAACCTGCATTCGAGGCCAGGGATGAATTGTGCTGCTTTTGGTGAGGGGTGGTTCCCCAGTACATCCACACAGTAGAAACTGGAGTCTGCTCTGTTGTCCAATTTGATCACTGTTTTTAATTCATCTGTGGGACATGGGTGTGGCTGGCCAGCCAGCATTTATTGCCCGTCCCTGGTTGCTGTCGGAAAGTGGTCGGAAGCTTCCTTTTTGAAATGCTGCGATACCACTGAGTGGGGCTGGCTGGGCCATTTCACAGGGGCAGTTGAGAGTCAACCGCATTGCTGTGCCTCTGGAGTCCCACGTAGGCCAGGCTGGGTAAGGAAGGCAGATTTCCTTCCCCAAAGGACATTATTGAACCAGGCAGGTTCTTCCAACAATGGTTTCATGGTCTCCAGTCGATTCTCAATTCCAGATGTTTTTTAATCCCACCTGCCATGGGGGGATTCGAACCCAGGTTCCCCAGATGCACTCCATTTATGTGCTGTTGCTTCACATCCTTTCACACCTAAATGTGGATTGAGATAGATTCCTGGACAGCTGCTGTTTCTCTGTAATTGGTCCTCTACACCAACCAAAGGCAGTTGTGTAGTCAGAAGGTCCATTAGTTAAACGCTCCCTTCAGCAAGGCAGCATTTCCCCTCCCCCCCCCCCGGGTCACATTTTGACTTTCGGGCTCCAGAGTTTTGGACAGGAAAAGAGTGAGATACAGTGGGTAGATAGCACATCACATGACCCTCTTGATCCCTCCATTTTAGCTTGGGTTGAAGAGATGGCCTGAAATCAAGTGTGGCACACTGGTTAACACTGCTGCCTCACAGCGCCAGAGACTCAGGTTCAATTCCGGCCTCGGGCTACTGTCCACGTGGAGTTTGCACGTTCTCCCTGTGTCTGCATGGGTTTCCTCCCGCACTCCAAAGATGTGGGGGTTCGGGGCATTGGCCCTGCTAAATAGCCCCTCAAGAGATCAGCAGCGTAAAGACATGGGGTTATTGGGATAGGACCTGGGTCAGAATGGTTGTCGGTGCAGGCTTGATGGGCTGAATGGCCTCCTTCTTCACTGTAGGGATTCTATGATTTCAGTCAGCTTATGACACCTTGTAGTTGTCCGCAGTGGGATGATGGACAAGCGGCTATTTCCCAGGCTGTTTTCCAGTTAGAAAGGCCAGTGGAAACGAAGCCTGGTCCAGCAGACATCGGGAAACTCAAGGAAATAAATGATTCCATCAGCGCTGAGAATAATTACACAGGCTCCGAATGCGATACAGTAATTAACTGCAGTGAAAATTAAAATGATGGCTGAGGTTAATTTACATTTTGGCGCCTCTATCACTCAACACATTGCCACGTTCCGTACGAAACCTAATTCATAACTGAGAAAAAATAACACAGACTCCAAAGCTTTTCATTACTTGGGCGAAAACCGTTGGAGATCTCTCTTAACAGGAACATTTATAATTAAAGGACCTTTAAATCTCATCGAGGGGCCTTAAAATGACACGATGCAGACTTCCAGCATGACAATGGTGAACATGTTTAAATACCATATTTAAATCGTGGAGTGGCCTGTGTGAAGTGGAAGGGGGCGAGGTAACGCCAACGTTGAAAGAAAGCACAAAACAAGTTCCAAACGAGCACATACTGCAGTTGGGAAGGAAAGACTTGGAATCGTAGAATCCCTACGGTGCAGAAGGAGGCCATTCTGCCCATCAAGCCTGTACTGACTCTCCAACAGAGGGTCCCACCCAGGCTCCTTCCCATCTCCCCATGCATTTACCCCATTAATCAAACCAACTTACACATCTTGGGCCACTGAGGGGCAGCTCAACATGGTTAATCCACCTCACACCCGCACGTCTTTCGGACTGTGGGAGGGAACCGCAGCACCCGGAGGAAACCCACGCAGACACGGGGAGAATGTGTAAACTCCACACAGACAGTGAAGTCCGGAATCGAACCCGAGTCCCTGGAACTGTGAGGCAGCTGTGCCAGCCCTAATGATGGAGGGAAGGTCACCAAATAAGCTAGCTGAAATAGCAGCACTAAGGAACTCTTGAGGAGCAGAATCCCCGGAACCCCTCATATTTACCCTACTAATCCCCCTGACACGAAGGGGAAATTTAGCATGGCTCCCAACCTGCGTGTCTTTGGAGTGTGGGAGGAAACTGCAGCAGCCGGAGGATACCCACACAGACATGGGGAGAATGTGTAAACTCTGCACAGACAGTGACCTGAGGCTGGGAATCGAACCCGGGTCTGTGGTGCTGTGAGGCAGCAGTGCTAACCCACTGGGCAGTCCGCACCACACTGAGCCACTGTGCCGCACTGATGTAGCAACTTTCAGGACCATCAGATATTTCAAAGTGCTTGACGGCCAGTGAGACATTTCTAAGACGTATGGTCACTGCTGCAAAGCAGGAAATGTGGTGGTCAATTCAAGCACAGCAACATCCCACAAACAGCAACAGGATCTCAACCGGGTAATCTGTTCCTGTATTGCTGATTTACAGATTAATCCTGGCAAATTCTTCAAAGTTGCGCGAGGAGATCTTTTGTGTCTCGGTGAGTGAGCAGGTATCTTAACTGAGAAGCGGAACTTCCCGGGAATGCCTCAGTCCCTCGGTGCTGCACAGCAGAGTCAGCCTGGGTTTTTTGGGTTAAATCCTGGATTGGGACATGAACTGGGAATGTTGTGATTCTGAAAAAAGAGTTCTACCAGAAGAGCCACGTCTGACACTAAAGCTGAGACTGGTATATATGTAGTTGAGTGTATGCCCTTTGGGTCAGCACGCTGGCACAGTGGGTTAGCACTGCTGCCTCACTGTGCCAGGGGCCTGTGTCGATTCCCGGCTTGAAACACTGTGTGGAGTCCACACATTCTCCCCGTGTCTGCGTGGGTTTCCTCCAGGTGCTCCGGTTTCCTCCCACAGTCTGAAAGTCATGCTGGTTATGGCCATGCTAAATTCTCCCTCAGTGTGACCCAAACAGGCACCTGAGTGTGGCGACTCGGGGATTTTGACCATAACTTGATTGCAGGGTTGGTGGAAGCCTACTTGAGATATTAATAAATAAATTTTAAACCAAGAAGATGAGTCAAATGGCCCAGGACACTGTGGATGGAGCTTACTCAGTCTTGCAGTGACTGTGCTCCTGACATGAAGTTGAGTAAACACCTACTTACATTGTGGTATCTTCATCATCCATAACTGGATGTCGTACAGAGTTTTGATGGGTCTCTGAATTTTAGAAAAAGTCTTCACACTACCCTGAGACTGACCATTTGGTGTCTCACCTTCACCCTGGGAGGTGGCCTTGCATTTTGAATTGCAAAAGAACTTACATTCTGTCTTTCAGTCATTTAAAGTGGACCCCATTTCGGAGTACAAGGATGGAACAGATGTTCCCTTGAGATCCCATCTCCTCAGATAGCATTGGGCGCGATGAACTTCCATTTGCTTTGTCCATGATCCCATTTGGCAAAGTATTGCAGAAGTTTGCCGTTGCCTTGTGCAGTGCGGCCAACCAGGAAACTCTCTTACTCGAAGCACCTGCCATCAGGCTTATCGGAAGGACATGAATCAGATTGATAACCAACCTCAAACAAAGGCAAAATACCGCGGATGCTGGAATCTGAAACTCAGCAGGTCTGACAACATCCGTGGAGAGAGAATAGAGCCAACGTTTCGAGTCTGGATGACCCTTTGCCGGAGCGGTGAAGCGGGATGGGCGAGGTTCACAGAACGGAATTCTCCCTTAGTCTCCGGTGGGATTTTACATGCGTCGCCCGAACTATGTCATAAAATCCTGCCCACGCACTGACTTAAAGTCAAGAAATTCCAGTCTGATTGGCTCCTTACAGCTCACCGGAGACACAAAGTTCAATTTGGTCTGGTTTGGGAAAAGTGTATACTTGTGAAAAGGACGCTAAAAGCTTTGGCTGTAACCCACTGAGGGGGCTGAATGGAGGAGTGGGTGAGTGGCAGTTCACTTCTTTCTCACCTGGTCATTACAAATTGAATAAATACTTGAAGAGCGCACTCACGGGATGCAAGGAAAGAGCAGTGGATTCGGAATAATTGCACAGCTCTTTCAAGGAAGCAATGCAGGCACCAGGGCCTACGCTGTGTTTCTTTTGTGACACTGGAGGCCAATTGAGGTGGTGGCCTACTAATCCAGAAACTCAGTTCATGTTCTGGAGACCCGGGTTTCAATTTGAATTCAATAAAAGAAATCTGGAATTGGGAATCTACTGATGACCATGAAACCATTGTCAATTGTTGGAAAAACCCATCTGGTTCACTAATGCCCTTCACCTGGTCTGGCCCACATGTGACTCCAGAGCCACAGCAATGTGGCTGACCCTCACCTGCCCTCCAAGAGCAAGTAGGGATGGGCAATAAGTGTTGGCCCATCTAGCGATGCCCACGTCCCAGGAATGAATTCAAAAAAAACCCGAGCTCCCACCACCCCGCTACAAACCCACCTCCCCCTTCCCCCCCAAGATCTTCAGCCAACAAACACAACAAAGACCCAACGTTACTTCGCAAATCAGTTACTCAAAATAAACTGCCTGAGCCATCAAGGAACACGACTCTCTTATCACTGACAAAAGAAAAAAGTGTGGACAGGCCAGGAAAACACCCGCTTTCCTCGGCATCCTTGTGACAAGACTGAATGGTTTGACCATTGAGAAGAGAACGGGATGAAATGGTTACTTTATTGGCACCCACTCTCCTCCAGCTCCGCCCCCCCCCCCCAACCTCCATCCCCACTCCGAGGGTCATTCTGAATTACAATATACACACCAACAGCTGAGGGTTAACACAAGTTGTGAGAAAAACCAAAGAGATTATCAATATAGCCATGTCTAAATGATGTCCGTAGGGTGCCAGGGTGATTACTGGAACACAAGGATACACACAATCCTAACTGGCACTGAAGCCTATTGCCATGGCAACTTCATCTCTCTCTCTTTCTCTCTCATATTTAATGGAAGAATTGTCATGAACCTTCAGTTGGAAGAAAACTGAGGCCAAAATTTTAAACAATGGTTGAGAATTAACCGGCAACCTGGAGAAGTCAGGGGTCAGTTCGGTCATATGGTTGCACGCTGATGGTCTGTCACAGTAAGGCATGGTGGCACAGTGGCCACGTGCCCAGATGAGTAACCCCGACCTCAGGCGAATACATGATTGGAATCCCACCACAGCAGCTGACGGGATTTGAATTCAATTCACGGGGATGAGGACTAGGTGGGATTGTTGGCGGTGCAGACTCGTTGGGTTGAATGGCCTGCTCCTGAGCTGTAGGGATTCAATGATCATCAATGTGGAATGTAAAACTCCCTGAAGTCAAGGTGACCCTTGACAATATCATTGATTGTTGTCAAAACCCATCCGGGTTTTTTTTCAGGGAAGGAAATCTGCCATCCTTATCTGGCCTGGTCTCCACGTGACTCCAGGCTCTGAATTGGCCCACCAAACCCACTCACTTCAGGGATGGGGAACTGGCAACAGATGCTGGCCCACCCAGCAATGTCCAAACCCTATGAAAATATTTGATTTGATTTGATTTATTATTGCATTGGGATACAGTGAAAATTCTTTAAAGAATCAGTCAGAAGGTTTCTGACAGAGATTGATTAAACACAGAATCCCTGCAGTGCAGGTAGGAGGCCACTGGGCCCACTGACTCTCTCCCTGAAAGAGCAACCCTCCCAGGCCCACCTCCCCCTGTCTCCTATCCTCTATCCCTGGACATGCACCATGGCCAATCCACCAAACATACACATCTTTGGACAGTGGGAGGAAATGGGAGCACCTGGAGGAAACCCATGCAGACATGGGGAGAAGGTGCACATTCCATAGCGACAGTAACCCAATTCCGGAATCGAACAGCGGGTCCCTGGTGCTGTGAGGCAGCAGTGCCATCCTATCAAACTGAGGTGCTATGATACACTTTGAATGAGTTAAAGAAGCCAAGTTAGTCGAGGCCTGGGGGGGTGGGGGTGGAATAGCAGTCAATTCACACTGAGCCAAAGGCCACCACCCTCCACTCCAGCTCTGAAACTGCCAGTACCCTTTCACACGAATGGCCTCCTACTGCACTGCAGGGATTCCGCGTCTAATCAATCTCTGTCGCAAATGATAAACCTTCTGATTGGTTCTTTAAATACTTTTCACTGTATTCCCGTAGATGTGACAATAATAAATCATGGCAGCACGGTGGCACAGTGGTTAGCACTGCTGCCTCACAATGCCAGGGTCCCAGGTTCAATTCCCAGCTTGAGTCACTGTCTGTGCGGAGTCTGCACATTCTCCCCGTGTCTGCATGGGTTTCCTCCCAGCGCTCTGGTTTTCTCCCCACAATCCAAAGATGTGAGGGTCAGATCGATTGGCCGTGCTAAATTGCCCCTTAGTGTCAGGGGGACTAGCGAGGGTAAATGCATGGAGTTATAGGGATAGGGCCTGGGTGGGATTGTGGTCAGTGCTGACTTAGAGTCATAGAGGTTTACAGCATGGAAACAGGCCCTTCCATCCAACTTGTCCATGCTGCCCTTTTCTTTTTTAAAACCCCTAAACTAATCCCAATTGCCCACATTTAGCCCATATCCCTCTATACCCATCGTAACCATGTAATTGTCTAAATGCTTTTTAAAAGACAAAATTGTACCCACCTCTACTACTACCTCTGGCAGCTTGTTCCAGACACTCACCGCCTTCTGTGTGAAACAATTGCCCCTCTGGACACTTTTGTATCTCTTCCCTCTCACCTTAAACCTATGCCTTCTAGTTTTGGACTCCCCTACCTTTGGGAAAAGATATTGACTATCTACCTTGTCTATGCCCCTCATTATTTTATAGACCTCTGTAAGATCACCCCTCAGCCTCCTACACTCCAGAGAGAAAAGTCCCAGTCTATTGAGCCTCTCCTTATAACTCAATCCATCAAGTCCCGGTAACATCCTCGTAAATCTTTTCTGCACTCTTTCTAGTTTAATAATATCCTTTCAATAATAGGGTGACCAGAATTGTACACAGTATTCCAAGTGCGGCCTTACCAATGTCTTGGACAACTTCAACAACATGTTTTAACTCCTGTATTCAATGTTCTGACCCAATGAAACCGAGCATGCCGAATGCCTTCTTCACCACTCTGTCCACCTGTGACTCCACTTTCAAGGAGCTATGAACATGTACTTTGTTCTGTAACTCTCCCCAATGCCCTACCATTAACTGAGTAAGTCCTGCCCTGGTTCAATCTACCACAATGCATCACCTTGCATTTATCTAAATTAAACTCCATCTGCCATTCGTCAGCCCACTGGTTTAATTGATCAAGATCCCTTTGCAATCTGAGATAACTTTCTTCACTGTCCACTATGCCACCAATCTTCATGTCATCTGCAAGCTTACTAACCATGCCTACTATATCATCATCCGAATCATTAATAACAATGACAAATAACAGTGGGCCCAGCACTGAGGCACACCACTGGTCACAGGCCCCCAGTTTGAAAAACAACCCTCTACAATGCCCGAAGCCAATTTTGTATCAATGTAGATACCTCACCCTGGGACTTGATGGGCCAAATGGTCTCCTTCTGCATTGTATGGTTCTATGACTCCGAGGGTTCTAAGGCCGAGAGACTGTTGCACGTCTTCCCCTCACACCACAAAGACACATCTCCAGAGTTCCCTTTAGCTTTCTCACTTCCAATCCCTTCCATCACAGAATTGTCACAGTGCAGAAGGAGGCCATTCGGCCCAACAAAATAGTACTGGCTCTCTGAAAGGCTCCATTCCTCCTCCCCAGTTCCAAGTTTGGTGTCCCCACAACCAAGTGGCTTGAGATTTTGTTACACTGTCATGAAGGTGACTATTGCCGCTGTTCCTCCTTTCCTGAGGCCAGTGAGTGACACCCAGAGAAACAAAGACAGACAGAGCGAGGGGGAAAACACCTGCTGGGCCACGTTACTTTCAACAAACCTCCCTGACTTATAAACCAAGGTAAATAAGATCCTCGGTTTTATTTATAAACAACAATGCTGTCGCAAGAGATACAAATCTCAGAGACTAAAAATTCACAGCGTCAAAATAAAGAATTCAGATACAGGAAAGGAAATGGGGGGGGGGGGGGGTAACATTTTCAACGAAAAGGTGATAGAATAATGGAATCCATCCTGCATTAAATAAATCCAACATCAAAGAGTAATGCTCTTGCAACGCAACTTTTATGTGAACTTATTTAAATGATTGATGTGCAAGCAATGTACCAAACGCTCCCAGGACAAGTTTCAGCACAGCTGAGATAGAGGGTAAAGTTCCATCTATCACTCTCAGGGCAGCTACAGTGTAGACTAAATGTGAACCTCATGCAGTTGGCCAAGCAGGAGCAGGGATGTCTTGATGCGGTTATGAAGGGCTGTGGTGAGGCCACACCTGGAAGAACAGATGGGATTTTACAGTCTCACTCATCCCAAAACCGTAGAATCCCACCCGAGGTCAACAGACCTGTCCACTGTCCGCCCCTCACCTGCTCCGACTTCCGTGGCGGGCAGGGAGAGTGGTAAAATTCCAGCCATCATGTGCAGTTTTGGTCGCCTTAACGGAGGAAGGATGTTCTTGCTCTAGAGGGAGTGCAGAGAAGGCTCACCGGGCCTGGGATGGAGGGACTGATGAGATTGAGTCAGTTCGGATTGTATTCACTGGAGGGCTGAAGAGTGAGGGGGGGAATCTCATCGAGACCTATAACATTCTAACGGGCCCAGACTGGGGAGCTGTCAGAAGGGTGCTCCCAATGTTGGGGGATGTCCAGAACCCGGAGAAAGGGAGGGGGGCCCCACAGTCTGAGGATCCAGGATGGATGGTTTAGGACAGAGATGAAGAGAAATTTCTTCGCAAAGATGGTGGTGAGACTGTGGAATTTACTATCACAGAAAGTAGTTGAGGCCAAAACATTGAGTATTTTCAAGAAGCAGTTGGATAGAGCACTTGAGACAAAGGGGATCAAAGGATACGGGGGAGGGAGAGGGGAGGGATAGGCCATTGAGTTGGATCTTCAGTCATGATCAGAGTGAATGATGGATCAGGCTGGAAGGGAAGGCTGGCCTCTTCCCCACGCAAATATTGTGTTTCTATACACACGAGCAACAGGGGGAAGGCAGGAGGAGAGCGTGAGTAAGTGGCTGAGTGAGTGAGTGAGCAAGCAAGTGAATGTGAGTGAGTGAGCGAGCGAGTGAGTGTGAGTGAAAGAATGAGTGAGCGAGCAAGTGAAAGAGTGAGTGAGTGAGCGAGCGAGTGTGAGTGAAAGAATGAGTGAGCGAGCGAGTGACCGAGCGAGTGTGAGTGAAAGAATGAGTGAGCGAGCGAGTGAAAGAGTGAGTGAGTGAGTGAGCGAGCGAGTGTGAGTGAAAGAATGAGTGAGCGAGCGAGTGAAAGAGTGAGTGAGTGAGCGAGTGAACGAGTGTGAGTGAAAGAATGAGTGAGCGAGCGAGTGAAAGAGTGAGTGAGTGAGTGAGTGAGTGAGCGAGCGAGCGAGCGAGAAGCAGAGAGTTCAGTCCTTACAAAGGTGCATCCATAAATTGGAAGCCCTTGACCGCACAAGGAAAAGAGGAACTGATGGGTTAATACACTGTGGCTCTGATTGGAGAACTGGAGATCAGTAATGGTGCGCCACCATGACTGAGTTTAGTTTTAGTGTCCCTGATGTTTCAAATAATTTAAATCCCTTAGCAGCCGTGTTTGGAGTTGAACCCACGTCCCAGGTTATTGGGGAGCGGATGGAGTTACTGGGCAGTAAACATTCATCTTTCACCTGACCCACAAGAAGTGCTGTAAAGGCACCGAGCTCATGGATTCACCCCATTCCACCACTCCAAGCATTCCTGACCATGGGAAATCCTACAGTTGTGATCCCAGGTACAGTCCCAAATGTAGGACTTCGGCTGACTGGTGGTAATTTCATAGAATCATAGAAACCTTACAGTGCAGATAGAGGCCATTTGGCCCATTGAATCTGAACCAACTATAATCCCACCCAGGCCCTATCCCCATATCCCTACACATTTACCCGCTAATCCCACTAATTTATGCATCTCAGGACACTAAGGGGCAATTTTAGCGTGGCCAATCCACCTAACCCGCACATCTTTGGAGTGTGGGAGGAAACCTACACAGACACAGGGAGAATGTGCAGACTCCACACAGACAGTGACCCAAGGCTGGGAATCGAACCCGGGTCCCTGGAGCTGTGAAGCAGCAGTGCTAACCCACTGTGCCACTGTACCGCCCCTAAATACACAACCTAAAAAGGGAACAAGGTGGCCAAAATACCAAGCCTACAAAAGATCAGTGTGAAAGGAAACAGTATAGTCACCTGAACAGGTCAGTCAAGACAGCCCCTCCCTGATTTTAAGATTGTTATGAATTCATTCATGGAGAGTGAGCCTCACTGGCCTGGATCACATTCACTGCCCTTTAGAAAGTGGTGGCGAGTCACCCCATTCCCTTCAGGAACACCCACAGTGTCATCAGCAAGGATTCTGACCCAATGACAGTGAAGAATAATGTAGTACTTATAAACACCCTCATATCAATGACAACAAACTCAGTGGTATTTTAGTAACACATCACTGCACTCAAGATTGGAACAGCAAAAAATCTGAAGAGTTTTGTGTTTTGGAAGAAATAAAGTGAGGTGAAACCCATTTGACACGTTGAAGGAGAGGCTGGAATGTAGGGGGCTGAAGGGTGATCTTGTAAAGGTCGACAAAATAATGAGGGGCACAGATCAGCGAGGTAGTCAATATCTTTTCCTAAAGGTAGGGGAGTCTAGAGGGCATAGGTTTAAGGTGAGAGGGGAGAGATACAAAAGGGTCCAGAGGGGCAATTTTTTCACACAGAGGGTGGTGAGTGTCTGGAACAAGCTGCCAGAGGCAGTAGTAGAGGCAGGTACAATTTTGTCTTTTAAAAAGCATTTAGACAGTTACATGGATAAGATGGGGATGGGCCAAATGTGGGCAATTGGGACGAGCTTAGAAGGGCCTGGTTCCATGGTGTAAACCTCGATGACTCTACAGCCAGTGATAGGGTCAGGATGGTATGCAGCTAGGAGGGGAACTTACAGGTGGTGCTGCTCCCCTGTATCTCTCGCCTCTGCCCTTGTGTAGGGGCCGTGGGTTTGGAAGATGCCTCGGCTAGTTGCTGCAGTGCATCCTGTCGATGTTAGCCACTGTCGCCACTGTGCCTCGGTCACAGAGGGAGGGCATGTTGAAGGTGATGGGCGAGTTGCCAATTAAATGGGCTGCTCCCTCCCGTTACAAGCAACAGACTGTATTAAAAAAAAACCTCCAGAGCTTCCCATCTCTCTCTCCAGCAGTTCTATTTCATAGAGAGAGAGGCTGGAATTGGAAATGAGCTGCCCAATTAAATCAGTTCTCATCGAGTGAGGGGGAGGTTGGAGGATTTGAAGATCCTGCCAGAACCCAGAGACAGCAGTATCTGTTGCCATGGGAGATGCATTAGCAGAGTGGACAAGCTGATGAAGTTGACAGCTCGGTATTTTGAGCTCTGGTTTTGAATGTCCGATACCTGCTCCTCTTGTCCGACAACACACGGGACCCCCACCCTCAAAGGACCCTTCCTCTCCATCCTCTCTCCTGCTGCGTCCCGGGCAGCACTTTGCTGAAGCAATGAGACGACAGGAGGCTGGCGGGGTGGGGTGGGGTGGGGGGGGGGGGGGGGGGGGTGGAATTCTGTGGAACTGGGCAGAGGTTCAATAGGCCGGCTGTGAAGAAATGAGCTCTTTACGAAGATAGCTTGCAGGCATTAGGAGTGGCGCCCACAGCTGGTTGCCAGATCACTTGTGCCCGATTGCCGTTCACACAACAGGATCAGAGAATCCCTACGGTGCCATTCGGCCCATCGCGTCTGCACTGACCACCATCTCACCCAAGCCCATCTCCCGCAACTCCACACATTTACCCCACTACTGTCCTGACATAAGGGTCAATTTCCCATGGCCCATCAGTCTAACCTGCACATCTTTGGACTTTGTCAAGGTTGTGGAGTGATGAATGTGACAAAGGGTCATGGGAGATCGCTGTGCGGTGTGTGTCACCGTCTGCCTTCAGCCATGATGTTGAGATGCCGGTGTTGGACTGGGATAAGGACTGTAAGAAGTCCCACAGGTTAATTTAAAATCACCAGCATTCGGAGAGAGGGAGAGCCCCTTCCCCTGACGGCCCCCCCCCCTCACCTGATGAAGGAGCGGCGCTCCAAAAGCTGGTGATTCCAAATAAACCAGTTGGACTTTAACCTGGTGCTGTGAGACTTCTTAGTTTGCCTTGAGCACACAGTTTCACATTCCACCCATACCCACCCGCCTCCCCCAAGGACGAGGTGGACACTGAACAGGAAGCAGCTTGTCGAGGGGAGGAGTGATCTGAGTCATTCCTTTCTCTGGGCTTCGCTGGGAAGACACTGGCGGTGACGAGACCCCCAGCGTGGCTCACCACCCGCTCCTATCATTGCCCCCATACTGGGTTAGCCTGGAAGGCTAACTGGAGCCGACACAACCTACTCCCCACCCCTCACAGGTAACCAGCATGTGCCCACCGCTGCCTGTCGGGGGATTGGAGATAATTGGGAAGCTGGGGGGCGGAGGGGGGAGGAGGTGATGGGGGGGTGTTGGGTAGGGGAGATACCTCCCAGGCCCAACACCAGTCCTTCCGTGGTCACCTGGGTACAATTTGTTCAGAAGCCCTTGTCAGAGGTTTGCCATGAGAAGAAGCTACAGTTGAGCTGCCAACTGGCCCTGCCATCACTGCCCACAGCAGAAACTACCGCAGTCCTTAAGAAACACACCACTGAGAAGAAAGGCAGACACGCCACCCCTGGGGTCTTCACCACCTGACTCCAGTTTACATTCCAGATCCACAGGGCTGGGGTTGTTGTGAGTGATCCTTCTGCCAATCACCCTCCAAAAACCCTCCAAGAACTCTTCCCCCCAAGACTCGAGACATTGGTTCCAGTCTCTCCCCACAGATGCTGAGTTCCTCCGTCACTCTCTGCTTTTGTTTCAGATTCCCCAGTATTCTGCTTTTATCTGCGGAGGTTGACTCAGACGCTGGAGGGCTAAATGGAGGAGGAGAATTGAGCCCTCCGATTTGAACGGTTAATTATCATTTTGTGGAGCGCCCCCACTTTCACACTGCTGATGATTTAAAGTCTTGAGTCCTCGCTGTATCTTAACCCCATCAAAGTTCAGCCATACTTTAAACCATCCCAGTGAACAGTGAAGAAACCTGAAAGCTGGCAACATAAAGAGGCTATTGAATAACGGTGCCTGCATTGTGCTGTCGAGGCAATGTGGTGAGATTTATTCTCCTAATAAATTTCAGGTGCAAGGAACAATGATGAGTACAAGCGCACAACAGCGAGAGATGTAACCAAATGAGCAAGATGCTTTTTATTTTGTACAATGGCTGGAGGTAGGAGAGAAGAACAGGAAGGTTTTCTCAAAGGTCTCTTCTGATTTCATAGCTGTTTTTGTATCTAATTTCCAGGAAGGTGCTGACTCTCACTGCGTCACCGCTGTGAATTGCACGAGCTAATTTAGTTAAAGGGTGATTTGGGTGAAGGTTTTCAGGTTATTAAGGGGGTTGGGGGTCGATGGAGGGGCACTATTTTGGCTGGTTGGGGTCGATCTGAAGATTTTTAACAAGACTCATCACACCAGGTTAAAGTCCAACAGGTTTATTTGGAATCACCAGCTTTTGGAGCACAGCCCCTTCATCAGGTGACCAAGGTGAGGAGGGGAACCATCTCACTCAGCTTATCAAGGAGCACAGGTTTCAAAGGGTTGTCGGGACAGTGAATGTTACAGAGATGGGAAGGCCAAGGAGGAATTTTAAATCAAGGGAGGGAATTGTAACATTGAGGTCCTGCTAGTGTGGGAGACACTAAATGTACATCAGTGAGCACAGGGGTGAAGACTGAACACGTGAGTTACAATATGAACAGCAGAGTTAATTAGATTTGATTTATTATTATCATCACATGTATTGGCAATCAGTGAAAAGTATTATTTCTTGCGTGCTATACAGACAAAGCATACTGTTCATAGAGAAGGAAAGGAGAGAGTGCAGAATGTAGTGTTACAGTCATAGCTAGGGTATAGAGAAAGATCAACTTAATGCAAGGTAGGTCCATTCAAAAGTCTGACAGCAGCAGGGAAGAAGCTGCTCTTCAGTCAGTTGATAGGTGACCTCAGACTTTTGTATCTTTTACCCGATGGAAGATGGTGGAAGTCCACGTTGTGTGGGGTCATTAATTGTGCTGGCTGCTCTTCTGAGCAGCGGGAAGTGTAGACAAATTCAATGGATGGGCGGCTGCTTTGCACGATGGACCATAGTTTCTTGCAGGCTTGGACAGAACAGGAGCCCATACCAAGCTGTGATACGTTTGGAAAGGATGCTTTCCATGGCGCATCTGTAAAAGTTGGTGAAAGCTGTCATGAACATGCCTAATTTCCTTAGCCTACTGAGGCACTGGTGAGCTTTTTTAACCACAGCGTCGATGTGGAGGGACCAGAACACGTTGTTGGTGATTTGGACATTTAGAAACTTGAAAACACGCTCAAGTTAATGGAGAGCATGAGATTTGAGATTGGTCTGGAGAGAAAGTTGGGAGACATCTAGTCTAAAAGCAACAAAGGCATGGCTGATAGTTCAGCAGCTTCCATGAAGAGTGTTTGCGTGGATAATTGTTGAGTTGTTGAGGAGTGAGGTGGCTCCCTCCACGAAAAAGATACAAAAGTCTGAGGTCACGTACCAATTGACTCAAGAACAGCTTCTTCCCTGCTGCTGTCAGACTTTTGAATGGATAAAAGCAAATTTTTGCAGATGTTGGAATCTGAAACCAAAAGTGAGAAAATGCTGGAAAATCTCAGCAAGTCTGGCAGCATCTGTAAGGAGAGAAAAGAGCTGATGTTTCAAGTCTCAGTGACCCTTTGTCAAAGCCACTTTTGAATGGATTTACCTTGCGTTAAGTTGATCTTTCTCTACACCCTAGCTACGACTGTAACACTACATTCTGCACTCTCTCCTTTCCTTCTCTATGGTCGGTATGCTTTGTCTGTATAGTGTGCAAGAAACAATACTTTGCACTCTATACTTGTACATGTGACAATAATAAATCAAATCAAATCAAATTACACAATACTCCAATACTACTTATTGTACAGGTTCACTTGACAAAGAATGGATATTTGAACAAGTGGTGAGTGGGTAACGAGG
Organism: Carcharhinus amblyrhynchos; assembly: GCF_965287045.1. Taxonomy (NCBI): domain Eukaryota; kingdom Metazoa; phylum Chordata; class Chondrichthyes; order Carcharhiniformes; family Carcharhinidae; genus Carcharhinus; species Carcharhinus amblyrhynchos. The sequence continues at coordinate 20,725,333 of NC_137357.1, forward strand.
ATACAGCTGAGGTCAACACCACTGAGGAAATGCAGAAGGAAAAATGCAAATAGGATTAAATAAAAAACATCATTTCCATATTGCAGGAGGAACGAAATTGATTTAAAATGTGGAAGCTCTCGTCCGAAGGTTGGAGCGTTGAGCACTAAATAGTGTCAATAAATCAGCGTGGAGGATGAGATGCACAAGCTGGCGCAGAGCAAAACCTGTCGGAAGACTGAGTTAGTTCTTGTACTGAAGGGGATCTCAGCGGTGGATGTTGCTGGAATTTTAATGTGTCGTGATACAGACATGTTCATTTGACGTGATTTGCTGATGTGTTATTACAGAGAGCGGGCAGCCAAAAGCCTTCACATGAGCTGCTCTGAACTCTTCTTTCTCCTTGCCTCATTCCCCGGAAACAGTTTTAACACAATCACACACGTCTTTATCTGGGGACTTGGAATTAAATTTCTAAGTAGTGCTTGGCACAATAAGAAATCATTTTATTTTTTGCAAGGGAATAACTTAATGAATGGGGAAAGCTGGGTTGAACTAATGTGCACTGAGCAAGCCGTAACATTGATGCAAAAGGCTGGTATTACTGATCTGAAACTGGAACTCAACAAGGAAACACCACACAGTATACTCAAAGGGGCCCTTGTGAAACGGGGCTCTTTGTTTTAAGGCTGTTCATTGTTTCGGAATTTAACTACTTAAGAGCATGAATTAATTACAGCATCTTAAATCCACTTGTTTGTGCCCAAGGCTCGAATGAGTGGAAGTGTAGAACAAGGAGGGCCTTGTTTGAGTAACTCTGATGAGCAAAAAAAAATTACGCATTCCCTTAGTACATTACCACGGTAGTGGCCAGGGTTTGAGAGGTATTCATGGAGATTTTTGTGAGGATTAAAAACAATAGGTTTTTTTTTATATATCGTGCTCATTTCCAGCTCGTCAAGGGTGTTGATTGTTAGCTGGGACAGGTTGGGAGTCAGTGCTCCTCCTCATTTTGTCACGCTGGGCAATGAAGGGGGAACTTTATTCTTCACCTAACACACGGGGTGGCACAGTGGCTCGCACTGCTGCCTCACAGCACCAGGGACTCGGGTTCGATTCCCCGCTTGGGTCACTGACTGTGCAGAATATGCACCTTCTCCCCGTGTCTGCGTGGGTTTCCTCCGGGCACTCCAGTTTCCTCCCACAGTCCGAAACACGCGCTGGTTAGGTGCATTGGTCATGCTAAATTCTCCTTCAGTGTACCCGAACAGGCGCTGGAGTGTGGCAACTAGGGGATTTTCACAGTAACTTCATTGCAGTGTTAATGTCAGCCTATTTGTGACTAATAAGTAAACTTTTAAAAAAAGTTATGCCCACCCATGTTTGTGACAGTGCAGGGAATACTTCATTCTAATCCATGTTGTCACTGAACTGAGAAAGCTCTGACTGGTAAAAGTCGGGAAAATCCCATGGTATTCTTTAAGTCTATCACAGTGGGAAGAGAATAATTGGGGAAAGAGTAGGGCCCATTGAGGACCAAGGGGGCAATCTGTGGGTGGAGCCAGAGCGCATTGGTGAAGTGTTGAATGAATAGCGTACATCTACCTTCACCCAAGAGAATGAGAATTCAGGGATAGAGACCGTGAGGTCCTTGAGCAAATTGACAAAGGGAGCAACAAGATATTGGAGATGTTGGCAGCCTTAAAAATGGATAAATATCCAGGTACAGATGAATTGTGCCACAGGCTGTTGTAGGAGGGAAGGAGGGAGATTGCAGGGGCTCTAACCCAAATTTTCAATTCCTGTTTGGCCACAGAGAAGATGCTAGATGAATGGAGAATGGCGAATGTGGTTCCATCATTCAGGGAGGGTTGGAGAGATAAATCAGGAAACTATTGACCAATGAGTCTCACGTCAGTGGTAGGGAAACTATTAAGAGAAACTTCTGAAGGAGAGTATCAGTCTCCGCTTGGAGAGGCAAAGCTTGACCAGAGATAGTCAGTATGGCTGTGTCCGAGAGAAATCATGCCTAACAAATTTGATTGAATTTTTTGAGGAGGTGACCAGGTGTGTGGATGAGGGTAGTGCAGTCGATGGAGTTTATATGGATTTCAGCAAAGCCTTTGGGAAAGGTAAATTCACATGGGATACAGGGTAATTTGACAAAGTGGATTCAAAATTGGCTCAGTTATGGGAGACAGAGGGTGATGACAGGGGCTGCTGGAGTGACTGGAACCAGTTTCCAGTGATGTACCACAGGGCCCCCGTTTATTCATCATTGACATAAATGAAATTGATGGTTTATGTGGGGGGGATTGGATTAGTAAGTTTGTGGATGACACAAAGATTGGCCAGGTAGTCACCAATGAGACTGAGTCTTGAGTTACAAGATATATAGACAGAAAGGCCAAATGTGGCAGGTCGAATTCAACCCTAAAAAATGGGAGGTGATGCACTTTGGAAGGAGTAATTTAACAAGTACTCAATGAATGGTCGCACATTCGGAAGTTCTGGGGAACAAAGGAACCTTGATGTACACAGATCTCTGAAAGCAGAAGAGCATGTTCACAGGATGGTGAAAAAGACATTGGGCCACTTGCCTTTATCAATCCAGGTATTGATTACAAAAGCAGGAAGTCACGTTGGAGTTGTGTCGAACTTTGAGGCCACAGCTGGAATACTGTGCACCGTTCCGGTCACTGCATTATCAGAAGGATGTGATTGCACGGGAGGGGGTGCAGAGGAGATGCACCAGGATGCTGCCTGGGATGGAACATTTACGTTATGAAGGGAGGTTGGGTAGGCTTGGGTTGCTTTCATTGGAACAGAGAAGATTGAGGGGCGGCATGATAGAGGTGCACAAGATTATGAGGGGCATGGAGAGAGCGGGTAAGGTGCAGTTATCCCCCTTACTTGAAGGGTCAGTCATGAGGGGACACAGGTTCAAGGTGAGGGGCAGGAGGTTTAGGGAGGATCTGAGGGTGGTGAAGGTCTGGGATGCGCTGCCTGGGAGGCGGGATGCCCCACATCCTTTAAAAAGTATCTGGATGAGCACTTGGCACATCATAACATTCAGGGCTACGGGTCAAGTGCTGATGGGATTAGATGGGAGTTCAGGCATTTTGAATGTACTGATGCAGACTCGATTGGTCGAAGGGCCTCTTCTGCGCTGTATTATTCCATAATTCTATGGGCACTTAATGACACAGTCTCAGGGGAACTCAACCTCAGTTTACCCAACGTGAGGTGAGATGGAATGAGAGCAATACACTGTCCAAATACTTCTTCAAATTGATTTGATTTAACTTACTTTTGTCAAATGTAAACACCGTCACATATCAGAGTGTACTGTTTCTTGTGCACTGTATACAGGTAAAACAGCCATTCCTAAAGTCCATTGGAGAAAAGGCAAATGATCATATGCAGAATATCATGTTACAGGTAGGGTGAACATAAAGATCAACTTAATATATGGTCGGTCCATTCAAAAATCTGATGGCAACAGGGAAGAAGCTAGCTGTTTTTGAGACAACTGGCACACGATCTCAGACTTTTGTATCTTTTTGCCAACAGAAGAAGGTGGAAGAGAGAATGTCAGGGCTGTGTGGGGTCCTTGGTTATGCTGACTACTTTTCCAAGGCAGCAGGAAATGTCGCTGGAGTCAATGGATAGGAGGCTGGTTTGTGTGATGGACTGGGCTACATTCACAACCCTTTGTAGTTCCTTGCGGTCTTGGGCAGAGCAGGAGCTATACCAAGCTGTGATGCAACTAGAAAGAATGCTTTCTGTGGCGCATCTGTAAATCCTGGCAACAATACTGGGGCAGGGAGAATCTGCTCAGTTAGAGGGTTAGTAAATGACGCAGCGCAAAAGGAAACCATTCAGCCCATCATGCCTGTACTAGTGCGGTGGATTTTCCCTTCAAGTGTTTCTCCAATTCTTCTTTGAAGGCAAATCTAATGACACACAGCTTGGAAAGGCAGTGACCCATCAGGAGTCCAGTGGACAAAGCTGGGCTGGTGGGATTGGGTGGACATGTGGCAGATGTCAGCTGACGCAGGGAATTGTGAGGTGATACATTTCAGCAGAAATAACAAAGAGGAGCAACATGCAATAAAGAACACACTTCTGAAGCGGGCGCAGGAGCAGGACAGTCTGAGGAAAGGTCTACACAACTCATTGAAGGTGGAAGGGCAGGTTGAAAAGAACAGATGGGATCCTCAGCTTTACAAATAGAAATGTAGGAGTATAAAAGCAGAGGAAACACCTTTAATATACACTAGATTGGAATATTGGAGGAATCTTCCTGTCTCGCCCACCACAGGAATCAGAGTGGGTGAGGGACGGAACAAGGAAAGGTCCATTAACCTCAGGCTGGATTTTCCGGTTTCGGGGACGAGCGAGGGTATAAAATCCCACCCATCGTGTCTCACCCTGGTCAGAGCACTTTCAGAAGGATATAAGACCACAAGAGATGGTGCAGGAAAAAAAAATCAGGAGATTAGTTCCAGTGAGGAGTTGAAACATCTGACTGGAGATGATCCAAGTTGTGATCAGTCCAGGCAGAGCAAATAGGGAGAAACTGCTTCCCTCGGGGCATTAATAAATGGAGTTTGTTGGAGTAAATAAGGGTCAAGAATCCAAGGAAGAGGCAATCGTGGCCCAAGCAATGAAACATAGAACAGTACAGCACAGTATAGCCCTTCAGCCCTCGATGTTGTACTGAGCTGTGTCTGAAACTAAGATCAAGCTATCCCAATCCCTATCATTCTGGTGTGCTCCATGTGCCTATCCAATAACCGCTTGAAAGTTCCTAAAGTGTCCGACTCCACTATCACAGCGGGCAGTGCATTCCACACCCCACCCACTCTGAGTAAAGAATCTACCTCGGACATCCCTCCTATATCTCTGTTCAACAATCCCACCCAGGCCCTATCCCCGCTAATTCCACATGTTTATCCTAGTTAATCCCCCTGACACCAAGGGACAATTTAAGCATGGCCAATCCATCTAAACCACACATCTCTGGACTGTGGGAGGAAACCGGAGAACCCAGAGGAAACCCACGCAGACATGGGGAGAAGGTGCACACAGACAGTGATCAAAGCTGGGTCCCTGGTGCCGTGAGGCAGCAGTGCTAACCACCGTACCACCCAGGAGGGAGGAAATTGGAGACAGGACAATCTGCGGAACAGTGTCTGAAGCCGGACTCCTGAAACTGTGTGTATTTAGTTTTAAAACTACGTGCGTGAGCAGCAGGAGTCTGGGGAACTGGCTGTTATATAGTGTCTCCCTCGGTCAGTGATATGAGTTACACTGAAATGGTATGGATCAATATCGTGATATTCTGAGCCCTGAGCATTGTTCCCAATTCTTGATGTCAATGGAGTGAAACTTAATAAAATCACTGCAGGGAGAAAACTATACAAAGTGCACAAATAATGGATGAATGAACAAGAACGGTCAGAGCACAGATAACTTCATCAGGAGACCTGAGGATGATTGTGTGAAATCTGAAATGGGTATGAACCTCTTTTTACACAGCATCAGAAGACATTTCTTATCACGGAAGGGGCACGGGAGACATAAGCTGGAATGAAACTATCCCCCAGGTTAGAAGGAGGCCATTCAGCCCATCATACGTATCCCAGATCTTTAAAAAAAAGTTATCTAATTCACAGTGCAGAGGAAGGCCATTCAACCCATCACACCCGCACCAACAACAATCCCACCCAGGCCCTATCCCCATAACCCCGTATTATTATCTCGCTAATCCCCCTGACATTAACGGGTAATTTAGGATGGCCAGTCAGCCTAAACTGCATATCTTTGGAGTGTGGGAGGAAACTGGAGAACCCGGAGGGAAACCCACGCAGACACAGGGAGAATGTGCAGACTCTGCACAGGAGTGATCCAAGCCAGGAGCTGTGAGGCAGCATGCTTACCACTGCGCCACCATGCCACCTAAACGTGATTAAATGTGACTAAGTCATCCAGGGAATTTAAGATATTTCTTCAGTCAGAGAGTGGGAAGAACGTGGAACTTGCTAGCACATGGAGTGAATTATAGAATCACAGAAACCCTATAGTGCAGCAGCAGGCCATTCGGCCCATTGAGCCTGCACTGACTCTCTGACGGAGAATCCCACCCAGACCCTATCCCCATAACGCCACATATTTACCTCGCTAATCCCCCCTAACCTACACCTCATGGGACACTAAAGGGGCAATTTTAGCATGGCCAATCAGTGGTTAAAACAAATCACATGGATGTACTTAAGAGAAAGTCCATGAATGTCAAAGAGAGCTCAGCTCAGCCAGGCTTGGTGCGGAGTGGCACCACCTCAAGCGAGAAGCCTCTGGCGACAGGCTGGTGAGTTGTTCCAAGGGGAAGGAAAACTTCATTACGGGGACAGATGAGAGTGTGCCTTGCATAGCGCCAAATGGGGGAAGAGAAACAACAAGCATTGTGAGGCAGAAAAAGAATTGGAAGAATATGGTGATGGGAAGTCGATGAAGAAAACTGAGTGAACATAAAAAGACCATAAGAACTAGGAGCAGGAGTGGGCCATCTGGCCCCTCGAGCCTGCCCCACCATTCAATAAGATCATGGCTGATCTTTTCACGGACTCAGCTCCACTTACCCACCCGCTCACCAGAACCCTTAGTTCCTTTACTGTTCAAAAATGTATCTATCCTTGCCTTAAAAACATTCAATGAGGGAACCTCAACTGATTCACTGGGCAGGGAATTCCACAGATTCACAACCCTTTGTGTGAAGAAGTTCCTCCTCAACTCAGTCCGAAATCTGCTCCCCCTTATTCTGAGGCTATGTCTCCTAGTTCTCGTTTCACCCGCCAGTGGAAACAACTTCCCTGCTTCGATCTTATCTACTCCTTTCATAATCTTATATGTTTCTATAAGATCCCCCCTCATTCTTCTGAATTCCAATGAGTATAGCCCCAGTCTACTCAGCCTGGCTTGGAGCCAGGTACGGAAAGCCCATACATCCTGCTTCTGTGCTGTGAACCCAGAATAATTCAATGGGAATAAAGAACGGCCAGGTCTCAAACCAAGTCACAGGAGTCCTCACAAAGAAACATCCCTACAGAGGTTAAAAAGTGTATCAAGGATACTTCAAGTGCACACTGATGTCATTAAATCTTTGCTCACATATATCCAAGTATGTAAAGGAGTCTTTTTATGCTCCTTAGACTTTGAATTATATAGCTCAACATGCACCAGACGGGAAAAATTTATAAAATAAAAATCACATCATTCAAGATTGATGTGCTGAGATCACCTTGTTTTAAAAACAAAACCTCCTCAGTTTCTCCTCTTGATTCTATTTCGGAGGCACCCAGAGAGCGTCACACAACATTATTATCCCATGGTGTTACAGCAAGGAGTACTTGCATTATGAGCATATCAAAGCAATGCAAGTTATTAGTGAACCAGGGAGCGGGCAGCAGCACAGCAGAGTGGATGGTCTATTCAATCTCTGAGAGGACAGAGCGACATGGTGGCACAGTGGTTAACACTGCTACCTCACGGTGCCAGGGAGTCTGGGATTCATTCCCCGTCTCGCGTGACTGTCTATGTGGAGTTTGCACATTCTCCCCGTGTGTGCGTGGGTTTCCTCCAGGTGCTCCAGTTTCCTCCCACACTCCAAAGATAGAATCATTGAATCCTACAGTGCAGAAAGAGACCATTCGGTCCATCGAGTCTGCACCAACCATAATCCCACAATAGACCCTATCCCTATAATCCCATGTACTTATTCTACTGCTCCTCCTGACACTAAGGGGCAATTCAGCATGGCCAATCCACTTCACCCACTTTCGAGTGTGTGAGGAAACTGGAGCATCCAGAGAAAACCCATGCAGACACAGGGAGAACGTGCAAATTCCACACAGACAGTGACCCAAGCCAGGAATTGAACCCGGGTCCCTGGTGCTGAGAGGTAGCAGTGCTAACCACTGTACCACTGTGCCACCCACAGATGTGTGGGTGAGGTGGATTGGCCACTAAATTGCTCCTTCATGCCCAGAAATGTGCAGATTTAGGGGATTAGTGGGATAAATGTGTGGGGTTACGGGGATAGGGCAGTGGAAAGGGCCTGGCTAAGATGCTCTGTCAGAAAGTTGGTGCAGACTCATTGGTCTAAACGGCTCAATGTCGGACAGAGGCCAGCACCTTGGCTGAGCTTAACCTGAGCGCAGTTGCCATCATTGCTTGGTCATTGTTGACTGCCAGAAGGGACATTTGACAATCCAGGCAGATACCCTCACACGCAAAAAACCAAATACACCCAAAACACCAATGTTTTGTTGAATGGACTCCTGATGTGAGCCAACACGAAACTCACCGAGTTTGTGCATGAGAAGTCTGTTCACTGAGGTGACACAAGCTTTACCAACTTCCCAACCTCGTGCGCGGGAAGTGTTGGTCCACACTGCACAGTGGAGGTCCATACTCATCTCACAATCAGCCCCAAGGGATTTTGGATCAAGGATAATTGACCTGTAGCAGTGATCGATGCTAACCAATAGCGATCAACAGATAGCTGCTCTGCCTATGTTTCAGTTTGGTGGTGTTCAAGCATTGTGATGTTTAAAATAGAGGATTGGGGAAAAGGCCACTTCTGTGTGAGTCAAGCCTTTGTCAGCAAATGGTTTTTGCAGAGTGGATACTGTTCAGTGAGTCTGAATGAAGTCTGTGTGGCCTTAGGTAGGTGAACTGTAGATATATTTACTAATTACAAGAGCTATGTATTTACAATCCAGTGATGAATTCAGGCCAGCCGCTGTCCCTATGCTTGATCGTACTACAATGGAATTGCACCTAGTGATCGGTCACATGTTCTCTTCCATCACTGTGTGGGCGGTTCTCTACTTCCTACCATGTTAATCCTATGGCCAGGATGGTGGGATATTACAGTCCCACTGAAGTCAATGGGGTTCTATCAGGTGTCTTCGTCCCTGCTCTCATGCCCACAGTGAAAACTGCGTGCTGATATTTTCCACTGTAGCGTTGCTGAATAATCACAGAGTGCCTGCACTGCAGAATGAGGCCATTCAGCCCATCCAGCCTGCAATGACAACAATTCATTCAGGCCCTATCCCTGTATTTACACTGCTACTCCCCCTCACACGAGCATGGACAGTCAATCTAACCCACACATCTTTGGAGTGTGGGAGGAAACTGGAGCACCCGGAGGAAACCCACACAGACACAGGGAGAATGTACAGACTCCGCACACACGAACAGCCAAACCCAGTTCCTTGGCGCTGTGAGGCAGCAGTGCTAACCACTGTGCCACTGCTGAATGTACAGTACGGTGTGTATGTGGTCATGCGCTGGTTCCACACCTGTCACGTGTGTCCCATCAACTGACTGAAATGAAGTGATGCCTGGACCCTCAAATCAATCTCAGCAGCTCATGATTGGAGAAGGAGAATCAGTCTGGTTTCCTGCCTCCCCGGCTGTGAACCAACCAAGTGTACCGGCCAACGAATAAAAGCATGGGGAGATGCTGACACAGCATGCATTGCTGTGGACCTGACAAGTCACTAAACTACATCAGTACATCCACAAGAAAATAAAACTGGGAGGGGGAGGGTGATGCATGGGGAGAGTGGGTGTGATGAAGGACAAATGAAGAAAACATTCTGACTCATGGGCAAAGGCAAGAGAGATGATAAAGTGCCACTTTAAACACCCACAAAGAACAGAAATACTTCTTTATGCTGTGCAGTTTGAGGACACAATTGCTTGAAGTGCATTGATATTACCAGAACTGTCATGACTCTGATTCACTCATATCAGAATGGCCAGTTGCTTGGCACAGCAAAAACCAAACCTGGGAACATTGCCCTGAGGCAAGGTGATGATGGAGATGCAGATAAATCGCATTTCTTCAACGTGGTCTAAATTACTTCCCTGGGTTCGTACTTTTGACCAATCAACAGTTCAAGATGAAAGAAAACCCAACACAGTTCTTCAGTATTACAGATAGGATGGCGTGTGGCATTGAACTCTCTGCTGTTGGACGTGGGTTTTCGAGTCACTTCTCTGATGTAATCATGAGCCTTTGAAACCAGAAAGAAAGTGTTTTCAAGCTGTCATATCACATCTCCTGGAAACGTGAACTTTGAGCGCAGAGGCCGTTGTTACTCAAACAAAAACGCAGCAGCTGTTGTGGGCACAGCGGTGAGGTGTGGGATGGACCTCACATCGATCTGCTTCTTGGAAGTGTGAGTTGAGGGAAGCATGTTGTTCCAGACATGGAGACAACTGCCCACTCTTCCTCGAGGAGCAACTTCAATGTCCCCCCCCTCCGTTCCCCTCCCCCCAACCCCGGTCAGCAAAGCCTCCGCTTAACATTTCAGCCCAAGAATGGTGTGATGTTCCTCAGTGGTGCAAAGCAAAACAATTGTGTCCATAATCCAGTGGCACTGAAGGGTATCGCTGAAGGAGTGCTGCTCTGCTCTGGGTAGCCTTTTTCAGATGTTGTGTTGAAGTGAGGTCTATCCATCCCGTCAGGTAGACATAAAGCTCCCACATCCCCATTCACATGACAGTGGTGAACTCCCTACTTCAGCCAATGTCACTAATGAGGATGACCTGTTGTTTCTCACAGTACACCGTACACATATTGATTGCTGTGATTCCTACAGCGTGACGGTGACCACACTTCAAGCAGTCATTCCCTGGCAGGCAAGCGCTTTGTAACATCCTGAGAAATGTCACATAATGGCATCTTCCTCCTTTTCTTTCCGTACTGGAGGAGATCCTGGAGTCATTCACTCTCATCACCTGATGTAGAGGTGAAAGTACTGTCAACTTGGCCAAGTAGAGTTGCCAAGACTGACCCTTGTTAGTGTCAAGGAAGCCAAAAGCAGGGTCCATGAGCCAAAGGCACCGGCTCCTGGTCAGTGGCTGTAACCGCCCTGCTTCACCCTCTCTTGCCCTCTTGCACCTTGCCATGCACAGCCCTCCTCATCAATGCCAGCAGCGTCCCATTCCTATAATTCCACATGCTGAGGACCAGAACTGATTCTATTCACGGAGAATCACAGGAGGTCATTCGGCCCATCATATCTGTGCCGGCGCTCCAAAAGGGCGATGTGACTTCCTGCCATTCTCCTGCCTTTTCCCCACACCCCTGAACATTGAATACTTGCAGGGAAACATCAAATGCCCTCCTGGATGCTTTGATCAAACTGGCTTCCACAAACTTCCAGGCACTGCATTCCAAAACCAAACCACTCATTGCGCAGCTGAGAGAGTCATTGAGGTTTACAGCATGGAAACAGGCCCTTCAGCCCAACTTGTCCATGCTGCCCAGTTTTTAACCACTAAACTAATCCCAATTGCCCGCATTTGGCCCGTAACTCTCGATACCCATCGCACCCATGTAACTGTCTAAATGCTTTTTAAAAGACAAAATTGTACCCGCCTCTACGACTGCCTCTGGCAGCTCATTCCAGACACTCACCACCCTCTGTGTGAAAAAATTGTCCCTCTAGATACTTCTGTATCTCTCCTCTCTCACCCTAAACCCATGCCCTCTGGTTTTAGACTCCCCTACCTTTGGGAAAAGCTGTTCACTCTCTACCTATCTATACCCCTCATTATTTTATAAACCTTTGTAAGATCGCCCCTCAGCCTCCTCCGCTCCAGAGAAAAAAGTCCCAGTCTATCCAGCCTCTCCTTGTAACTCAAACCATCAAGTCCCGGTAGCATCCTAGTAAATCTTTTCTGTACTCTTTCTAGTTTAATAATATCCTTTCTATAATAGGGTGACCAGAACTGCTCACAATATTCCAATTGTGGCCTTACCATTGTCTGGTACAACTTCAACAAGACATCCCAACTCCTGTATTCAATGTTCTCACCAAAGGTCCCGTTGCTTCTTTTACAAGTCACCTTAAATCTATGCCGTCTTGTTCCTGATGCTATGATGAGTAGGCGCAGATTATCCCTGTCGACTCTGTCCAGCCCTGCCACCCCTCCTCTCGTGATTTTGAGCACCTCTTGCAAATCTTCTCCTCAGCCTTCTTCCCTCCAAGGAGAATGGTCCCAGCCTCTCTGATCTATGATTTCCCCCAACTATAAAAATCACTAAGATAAATGCAAAATACTGCGGATGCTGGAATTGGAGACAAAAACAGAAAAATGCTGGAAAATCTCAGCAGGTCAGACAGCATCTGTGGAGAGAGAATGGAGCCAACGTTTCGAGTCTGGATGAGCCCCTGGTCAGAGCAGAGAGCAAAGAGAGTCAGCAGAGATTGAGAGTCTGAGCGTTGGGAGGGGTGGTGGAATGGGACAAAAGGGAAGGTAAATGAGGATGCAGAAGGCTGAGAAGGTGCTGAAAGTGTCCAGTGAGTGATCAGCTTGGTCAAGGACTGAGTGAGGAGTGTGGCAGCTGGCCTGAAGAAGCGAGGGGGGTGCGAGAAAGGAGAGCGATAAAATGGAGAATGAGATGGAATGAAGTAAAATAAATGGAAATGGGGTGAAGGGGAGAGTTGATGCTCTGAAGTGGTTGAACTCAATGTTCAGTCCGGGAGGTTGTAAAGTGCCCAATCGCAGGATGAGGTCCTGTTCCTTCAGTTTGCCTTGGGGTTCGCTGGAATGTTGCAAAAGGCCAAGGACAGACACGTGGGCAGGAAAGGCTCGGTGTGTTAAAGTGGCAAGTGACAGGAGGGTCTGGGTCCCACTTGTGGACAGACCCAAGGTGTTCAGCAAAATGGTCATCCAGTCTGTGTTTAGTCTCTCCAATGTAGAATAGACCGCATTGGGAGCAGTGAATACGACAGACCAGACTGAAGGAGGTGCATGTGAAGCTTTGCTTCACCTGAAAGGGGTGTTTAGGGCCTGGGAATGGTGAGCAGGGAGGAGTTGAAGAGCAGACGTTGTACCTTCTACCATGACGTGGAGGTGCTGGCGTTGCACTGGGCACAGTCAGAAATCCTGCAACACCAGGTTCAAGTCCAACGCGAGCTTTCGGAGCACTGCTCCTTCCTCTGGTGAGGAGGGCACAGCCTCAGGAAGGAGCAGTGCTCCGAAAACTCGTGATTCTAAATAAAACTGTTGGACTTTAACCTGGTGTTGTGAGACTTCTTACTGTACCTTCTACGACTGCATGGGAAGGTGTCCTGGGAAGGGGGTGAGGACACTGTCAACACCTTCTCAGCCTTCTGTATGCTCAGTTCCATTCCCTTTGCCCACTTCCACCACCCCGCCCTATACCCTTAACGTATAAATCTCCACTGACTCTCTTTGTTCTCAGCTCTGACAGAGGGTCATCTCGACTCAAAACGTTGGCTCTATTCTCTCCCTGAGGTGGAGACGCCAGTGTTGGACTTGGGTAAGCACAGTAAGAAGTCTCACAACACCAGGCTAAAGTCCAACAGGTTTTATTTGGCAGCACGAGCTTTCAGAGTGCCGCCCCTTCACTCAATGAATTGGATGAAGGAGCGGCGCTCCAAAAGCTCGTGTTGGACTTTAACCTGGCGTTGTGAGACTTCTTTCTGTTCTCTCACCACAGACGCTGTCAGACCTGCTGAGATTTTCCAGCATGTTTTTTTTCCTCTGTGTTTTTGTTTCTGTAAAAATCACTGCCCCGTCTCACAGCAACCAAAGTGGAAGGGTGGGGGGGGGGGGCAGGGTGTGTGTGTTGGGGGGGCGCAGGGGGCGCACAGCACACACGCGTATCGCAGGCAGCACAGACAGAGCAAGCACTCTTGGGAAAGTCGGGGGGAAAGAATTGGAAGAGAAAGGAACAGTTGTAAAACACTGCGCAGGTTCATGAATTGGTGAGCATCCCTCCTACACAGCCTGTGAATACAGCACCATTATGCAGAGATACTGAGCTCTTTATACATTTTAACAAGAATTGCACCATGATTTCAAACCTCTTTCAAATGACACCAAATAAGATTCATAGATACTTATTGTCTTTCTTATCGATGTTTCTATAAATACGTACACATTATGTGTTATGTTAAAAAAAACAATAAAAATCCAAAATAGGGAGGTAATTGCTGATGTGTGTGGTGTGATTGTCAGCTTCTTACAAATTAACTGGTCATAAGGCTACGAAATAGAATCAATACTTGGGGAGAACCAAGATTAAAATCACTTCTCAAATTCAACACTAAATGAATTTTTTTTTCTCTATTTCTGAATTGGTGCTGGATCTATTTCGGGAGATTTGGCCTACTATTTTTCATCCATTCTCCAGCAACCCAGCCTTGCCTTGCATCAGTCTCAGAGAACACTGGCAGCCACATCGAAGAGATGGGCCACGTTGATCCCCTTTCCAAAGTAAAGTTTATTTATTAGTGTCACAAGTAAAGCTTTCATTAACACTGCAATGAAGTGACTGTCGCCACACTCCAGCACCTGTTCTGGTCGATGCACCCTAACCAGTACACATCTTTCGGACTGTGGGGGGAAACCCACGTGGTCTCGAGTGTGAAACAGTGGAAGGAACAGAACAGGAAAGAGCTAGCAGGGGACTCGATGGGCTGAACACTGCCCATCCTTCAATGTCTGTATCCGATGACTCTGTGCAGTTCTCCTAAATCGTCTTGGGGAGAACGTGCAGGCTCCACACAGACAGTGACCCAAGCTGGGAATCGAACCTGCATCTCTGGTGCTGTGAAGCAGCAGTGCTAACCACTGTGCCACCCCACTTTCATAATGATAAGGCAAAAAAAAAAATCCTGGGTGTTGTGGCAGTCAAGGCAATTGAGCCTTTCCCCACTACACACCCCAATGAAGTGATTCAGACCAAACACCAGTGAGGGAGAGAGAGAGAGGGAGGGAGGGGGAGAGAGAGAGAGAGGGAGAGAGGGAGGGAGAGAGGGAGAGAGGGAGGGAGAGAGAGAGGGAGGGAGGGAGAGAGAGAGGGGGAGGGAGAAAGGGAGGGAGAGAGGGAGAGAGGGAGAGAGGGAGGGAGGGAGGGAGGGAGGGAGGGAGAGGGAGGGAGGGAGGGAGGGAGAGAGAGAGAGGGAGAGAGGGAGGGAGAGAGGGAGGGAGAGAGGGAGAGAGAGAGAGGGAGAGAGGGAGGGAGGGAGGGAGGGAGGGAGGGAGGGAGGAGAGAGGGAGGGAGGGAGGGAGGGAGGGAGGGAGAGAGAGGGAGGAAGGGAGAGAGAGGGGGAGGGAGAAAGGGAGGGAGAGAGGGAGAGGGAGGGAGAGAGAGGGGGGGAGGAAGGGAGAGAGGGAGAGAGAGAGAGAGAGGGAGGGAGGGAGGGAGGGAGGGAGGGAGGGAGGGAGGGAAAGAGAGGGAGAGGGAGGGAGAGAGGGAGAGAGAGGGAGAGAGAGGAGGGAGGAAGGGAGAGAGGGAGAGAGAGAGAGAGGGAGAAAGGGAGAAAGGGAGAGAGGGAGAGAGAGGGAGAGAGAGGGAGAGAGAGGGAGAGAGAGGGAGAGGAAGAGAAAGAGAGGGAGAGAAATTAACATTAAAGTTATTATGAGAACATGGTTAATTCACTGATCAGTTTCCTTATGACGCTGTTCAGGCTGGGATGGTCTGAATGATTTTTTTTATAAAAATACCCAGACTCGTTCAGTGATTAGAACAAAGAACTAAGAATGGTACAGCACAGGAAACAGGCCCTTCAGCCCTCCAAACCTGTGCTGCTGATATGCCCAACGAGACCATTTGTTTGTATCCCTCCATTCCCTGTCTGTTCATGTGGCTATCCAGATAAGTCTTAAACAATCCCAGCGTGTCTGCCTCTCCCACCTCGCTTGGCAGTGCATTCCAGGCCCCCACCACCCTCTGTGTAAAATACGTCCCCCTGACACCTGTGTTAAACCTTGCCCCCCTCACCTTGAACCTGTGACCCCCTTGTGTTCGTCACCTCTGACCTGGGAAAGAGCTTCCCACTGTTCACCCTACCTGTGCCCTTCATAATTTTATACACCTCTATTAGGTCACCCCTCATCATTCTCCATCTTTCCAGGGAGAACAACCCTAGTTTACCCAATCTCTCCTCATTGCTAAGACCCTCCATACTAGACAACATCCCGGCAAATCTCCTCAGCACTCTCTCCAAAGCCTCCACGTCCTTCTGGTAGTGTGGCGACCAGAACTGGACACAGTATTCCAAATGTGGCCTAACCAACGTTCTATATAGCTGCAACATCAAATGCCAACTTTTATACTCTATGCCCCATCCAATAAAGGCAAGCATGCCATATGCCTTCTTCACCACCTTCTCCACCTGCGTTGCCAGCTTTAAGGATCTGTGGACCTGCACACCCAGGTCCCTCTGCGTCTATACTCCTGATGGTTCTGCCATTTATTGTATTGCTCCCCTCTACATTAGATCTACCGAAATACATCACTTCACATTTATCTGGATTAAATTCCATCTGTCATTTCTCCGCCCAGTTTTCCAGCCTATCTATATCCTGCTGTATTCTCTGATAATGTTCATCGCTATCCGCAAGTCCAGCCATCTTTGTGCCATCCGCAAACTTACTGATCAGACCAGTTATACCTTCTTCCAGATCATTTCTATATATCACAAACAGCAGAGGTCCCAGCACAGGGCCCTGCGGAACACCACTGGTCACAATCTTTCTCAACTCCTGCAGCAGGACAACAAGTTCCAACCCAGGCTCCAATCTGCTGACTTTCCCCAGAGCTCAATAATTCCTATTTTGTTTCTCCAGCTAAGAGACGTTGATACAGATTGGGTAGGAGGAAGGAGAGTGAGAGGGGGAAGTGTTATTTTGTGCCCCCTCCCCGAGTCCCCGGCAAGTCAATGATCGGCCCTCCAAAATCAAACAAAAAATTGTGAAAATCACTGGGGCTTTTTCCCTTCCTTGTTGTCTCCCCCCCACCCCAGCCCAGCCTCACCTCTCTTGATTCACTTCAGTGTCCATCAGCAATGTGTTTTACACTCCCCGGGATCTTGGCCGATCAGATTGGAAGACCTATCCAGCTGATTCGAGTTAGCAGAGACACATTTCCCTCGACCGGGATCTCAGCCTGATTTGAGCTGTTGCTGAATAAAGGTAATCATTCCATAATCACCAAGCAAAGAGTGGCATCAGGACTATTTTTCTTTAACAGAAACTTGGCCCTCTGTCATCATTCCCAACACAAATCATGCAATTTAGGAGATGATTTAGGAGGACTGCAAACAGTCATCGTACACAGACAGTGAAGGATGGGGGGGGGACGGTGTTCAGCCCATCGAGTCCCCTGCTAGCTCTCTCTCGTTCTGTTCCTTTCACTGTTTCACTCTCACAGAGCCCTGTGAAACACGTCTCCTTCTGCTCTTTTCACCAGCATCTACTTTTTGTTTTCCACAAACTATCATCGAACCTCCAAGGTGCAACTCTAAATCCGAAGGATCCCTTGACCCCGGAGCCTGTTGGTCACCCGTTCCCTCCATCATTGTAAACGGTTCATTGGCAGCGACCCTGCAGGAACCAACGCTTCTCAAGGTGCGAGTGACCCACGGGAGACGCCCCCTCTCCCCCCATCAGCATCACCCTGGGGTGGGGAGCACCCTTGCCCTCCACCGCCCCACAACCCAGGATGGAAAGCACCCTCGCCCTCCAAACCCGCACCCCGGGGTGGGGAACACACCCTTGCCCACCCCCCAACCTCATCACACGGTGGGGAGCACCCCTCACCCACCCCACCGCACCCCAGGGTGGGGAGCACCCCTCACCCCCTCTCACCACACCCCGGGGTGGGGAGCATGCCTCACCACCCCCCCCCCCCCCACTGCACCCCGGGATGGGAAGCACCCTCGCCACCCCCTCCCTGCATCCCAGGGTGGGGAGCACTCCTTCACAGCCCCCCCCCCCCCAAAAGCACACCCCAGGGTGAGGAGCACCCCCTCACCCCTCTTCCCCCCCCCACCCCACCCCACCGCAGCCAGAGTGTGAGCACCCTCAACTATCACTCAAGGTGACACTGTACAACTCAACTCATGATACAAGTTGTCCCGAGCTCAAACAGCAACAACTGACAGGGGCACAATGCACAATGTTTTATTGTTAATCTTGCTGGTTTATTACAGGTGGGCATTAATTTCTCAGAAGATGACTGCTTCAGATAAACGTGCTTCTTATAGTCATCTCCATGTTTGTGATGTGAAAATGTCTTTCAATGTGATCACGTCTTGCATAATTTACTTATAATATATAACTCAAAAATATTAATGCACCTCAATTAATTGCAGTTAACATCCAAAAGGAGCATGAAATATTCGCACTCTGTTTCAGTGTATGGAACAAAGAAACTCAAGAGTATTCGGCCCTTCGAACCTGCTCTGCATTGCGATAGTCAGTCTTCCCGACAATTAAAATTTATCTATTGATAAGTCACAAGGAAAGCTGACATGAACACTGTGATGAAGTTATTGTGAAATTCCCACACTCCGACTCCTCTTCCGGTCAATGTACCCTAACCAGCACGTCTTTCAGACTGTGGGAGGAAACCAGAGCACCCAGAGGAAACCCACGCAGACACGGGGAGAATGTGTAAACCCCACACAGAAAGGGACCCAAGCCAGGAATCGAACCCGGGTCCCTGGTGCGGTGAGGCAGCAGTGCTAACCACTGAGCCACTGTGCTGCCCATATTCCGATGCATTGGTCAGATTTTTTATTCATTCATGAGACAAGAGCATCTCTGGCTGGCCAGCACTTATTGCCCATCCAAGCTGCCCGAGAGCAGTTGAGAGTGAACCACATTGTTGTGGCTCTGGAGTCACATGTAGGCCAGACCGGGTAAGGACGGCAGATTTCCTTCCCTAAAGGACATTCGTGTACAAGGTGGGTTTTTCTGACAACTGACAATGGTTTCATGGTCATCAGTAGATTCTTAATTCCAGATTTTTTTTATTGAATTCAAATTCCACCATCTGCTGTGGTGGGATTCGAACCCAGGTCTCCAGAATATTAGCTGAATTTCTGGATTAATAGTCTAGCGATAATACCACAAGGCCATCACCTCCCCATGTAGTGGGGCTGTTTGGTAAGTGGTCTGAGGTGGGCCTCCGCCCTGCCTAAGTAGTCCGTGGAGTTTTCTTTTGTCTCATTAGGTGATCCATGGGCAAAAAAACAAGTTTGTAACCACTGATCCAAACCCTCTATCATTTTAAACATCTCCTCTTCTCTTTCTCTGCTCCTGGGAGAGACTCCAATTTTCTCCAGCCTGTCCAAGCGACTGCAATCCTTCTTTGCCAGGACCATTCTCGAGACTCTCTCTTGAATCTGGTATATTCTAACCCTAGGACCTCCCCATTGATGATCTGAGCCCATAGACTAGTCACGCTTAGGGACTGTTATTGGGCGCAGTCTGGATGGGCCTCCTTCTGCACTGTCAGGATTTTATCATTCTTCTCCAATTCTTGTGGACGTTCGCATTTGACTCAGAAAGCAGTGGGGTTCTAATCCATTCCAAAAAAACCTTGAGTGCACAAATTAATGTTGGCATCTGACCGAGCAACTGTTGCATTGTCTTTTGGCCAACTTTGGCCCAGTCTGTCCTCTGAGGTAGATGTGAAAATGTCCATTACACTATTAAGACTGGGCGAGTTGCCCTGGCTAATATGTAGCCTCTTCAAGAGGCACCATTAAACAGATTATCCGGTCATTAAACGATGACTGTTTGTTGGACCTCTCTGCGCACAAACTGGCTCCCACATTTTTAACAGTAGCTACACTTCAGCCTGACTGGCTGCTGGGTGCTTTGGCATTCCCCGAAGTTGCGATGGAGGTGTGAAAGAAACACACAGAATCATAGAAACCCTCCAGTGCAGAAGGAAACCATTCTGCCCATCAAGTCTGCACCAACCACAATTCCACCCAGGCCCTACACCCATATCCCTACACATTTACCCCACTAATCCCTCTAACCTACGCATCCCAGGATGCTAAGGGGCAATTTAGCATGGCCAATCCACTGACCCGCACATCTTTGGGCTGTGGGAGGAAACCGGAGTAATCAGAGGAAACCCACACAGACACGGGAAGAATGTGCAGACTCCTCACAGAGGGTGACCCAAGCTGGGAATTGAACCCAGGTCCTTGGAGCTGTGAGGCAGCAGTGCTAACCACTGTCCTACCCAAATGAGACTAAAAGCTTTGAAATCACCCAGGGAATTCAAGATATTTCTTCACTTAGAGAATGGGGAGAAAGTGGAACTTGCTACCACATGGAGTGAATCATAGAAAGCCCATCGTGCAGAAGCAGGCCATTCGGCCCACTGAGTTTGCACTGATTCTACGATGGAGTATCCCACCCAGACCCTATCCCCGTAATCCCCCCTAACCTATACGCTCAAGAGCAATTTTAGAGTGGCCAATGAGTGGCTGAAATAAGTAACTGTGCCACCGCGGCACCTCAACTTCTTTTCATTTTCTTTCTGTCCACCTGGGGTTTCTGTTTAAGCTCCCAATGCGGTTGTACATGTTTCAGGAGCAGACTGTGCTGCCTACTGCCATGGTGACACGATCAAGCACTACTGTGGGTCACGTCCAAACACACCTCAAAATTGGTCAGTTTTGTCCTGAAAATTGACTCTACTGACGATAGCTCAACAGCTTCAGAGAAACTGCTCGATTTTAAACAACCAGCCTTTCTCCAAAAACAAGCAAGGCAAATATAATCTCTGACAGCAGAGTTTTAAATGCAAATGTATTCGGTCGCTGGCTTGAAACGGGCAGGTCGATAGTTATCAGCATGGATGGGTGTTTTAATGACTGTAAAGTAACTATCGGTGTCGACTATCTGTTTCCAAGCCAGCCACTGCAAATTACAGCCTCAACGGTGGAGCGGCAAGGCATCGCGCTCCTCAGGTGCAGGGCACCAGGCGTTTCACTGGAGGGAGGACAGGGTCAAAGTGGACAGGACACGCAGAGAAAGACGAGGAGATTGAAAAGGCGATGATCGGGGAATGGGTTTGAAGGGAAGGGAGCAGATGTGAAGATGATATTCAAGTTTGATGCCATCTACAAAAAAAACACTTGCTTCAACCTCAACCTCATTCAAACTCAAGCAGACTTTTGTTCTTTTTAACTCTCTGTTTCTTGCTTCCCGACTCAGAATGTGAACAGATCTTTGATTTGATTTGATTTATTATTGTCACGCGCATTAGTATGCAGTGAAAAATATTGTTTCTTGAGTGCTGTACAGGCAAGGCATACCATTCATAGAGAAGGAAAGGAGAGAGTGCAGAATGTAGGGTTACAGTCGCAGCTAGGGTGTAGAGAAAGATCAACTTAATGCAGGGTAGGTCCATTCAAAAGTCTGACAGCAGCAGGGAAGAAGCTGTTCTTGAGTCGGTCGGTACGTGACCTCAGATTTTTGTACCTTTCTCCTGACAGGAGAAGATGGAAGAGAGAATGTCCAGGGTGTGTGGGGTCATTAATTATGCTGGCTGCTTTTCCAACACAGCGGGAAGTGTAGACAGAGTCAATGGACGGGAGGCTGGTTCCCAAGATCTCTAAGTTACAAATTACACTTGCACAGCGGAGATTTACTTTTCTATGCCGTGAGTGAGAGAAGTCAGCTGAATATTTCACATATTTTTTAAACAGTCTTGGTCAAGCCGTTAATGTTTACCTCTGTAAAATGTTACCTGTCAGCAATACGTCCAGAACATCATTTTAAGCTGTGAAAATTAGTGCTGTATTTCCCATCATTTGAGTTGATGGGTAGTAAATGCGGTGGCCGTCCTTCACAAGTTCCAACCAGCAATGATCAGGCTTCACTGTAATACATTAACCCAGTAAAACATGTCAATGCAGGGGATCAATGACAATCTCCTTCATTTTCTTGACATTGAGGGAGAGATTATTGTTGGGTGCAGCAGTGATAATCTCTTCCTCAATGTTAACAAAACGAAGGAGATTGTCATCAACTTCAAGGAGCATAAAGGAGAACATGCCCCTGTTTACGTCGATGGGGACAAAGTAGAAAGGGTCAAGAGCTTCAAGTTTTTAGGTGACCAGATCACCAACAACTGTCCTGGCTACCCCTACCCCCACCCCCACCTCCTCCCCCCGCCATGCCAACACTACAGTTAAGAAAGCCCACCCACGCCTCTACTTTCTCAGAAGACTAAGGAAATTTGGCATGTCAGCTACGACTCTCACCAACTTTGACAGATGCACCACAGAAAGCATTCTTTCTGGTTGTATCACAGCTTGGTCTGGGCTCCTGCTCTGCCCAAGACCGCAAGGAATTACAAAAGGTCATGAATGTAGTCCAGTCCATCACGCAAACCAGCCTCCCATCCATTGACTCTGTCCACCCTTCCCACTGCCTCGGCAAAGCAGTCAGCATAATTAAGGACCCCACACACCCCGGACATTCTCTCTTCCACCTTCTTCATTCGGGAAAAGGATGCAAAAGTCTGAGGTCACGTACCAACCGACTCAAGAACAGCTTTTTCCCTGCTGCTGTCAGACTTTTGAATGGACTTAACTTGCATTAAGTTGACCTTTCTCTGCACCCTAGCTGTGACTGTAACACTATGTTCTGCACTTGTTCGTTTCCTTCTCTATGAACAGTATGCTTTGTTTGTATAGCACGCAAGAAACAATACTTTTCACTGTATACTAATACGAGACAATAATAAACAAATCAAATAAAATAATAAATCAAATCAAACTAAACTAAATCAAATTAAATCAATTATCAAATGTACACTCAACACACTGTGCCCACATACTGCAACAAACAGCTCAGCCCTCATTCTTGGCCACAACTTCCTCAAAAATGTCTTAGCTTCAGAAAAAGCCATGGTTTGGAGATGCCAGCAGCATTGGACTGGGAAGTCTTGCAACACCAGGTTCACAGAATACTGGAGTGCAGAAGAAGCCCTTTGACCCATTGAGATTGCACCAACTCACGAGAGGTCCTGATCTGCCCACCTCATCCCGCTTGCCAGCATTTGGCTCAGAGCCCTGAGCGTTATGCCGTGCCAAGTGCTCATCCAGGTACTGTTTAAAGGATGTGAGACATCTCGTCCCCACCACCCTCCCAGACAGCGCATTCCAGACCCTCACCACCCTCTGGGTAAAAAGGTTTTTCCTCAAATCCCCTAAACCTCTCACCCCTCACTTTTAACTTGTGTCCCCTCATAACGGACCCTTCAACTAACATGAACAGTTGCTCCCTATCCACCCTGTCCATGTCCCTCAGAATCTTGAGCACTTCATCAGGGCACCCCTCAGTCTTCTCTGCTCCAACTAAAACAACCCAAGCCTATCCAATCTCTCTTCATAATTTAAACGCTCCATCCCAGGCAGCATCCTGGTAAATCTCCTCTGCACCCCCTCCAACGCGTCCATGTGCTTCCTGCACACAGTACTCCAGCTGTGGCCTCACCAAAGTTCTATCCAACTCCATCATGTTCTCTCTGCCTTTGTAATCCATACCCAAAAGTTCAAGTTCAAGTCCAATGGGTTTGTTTGGAATCATGAGCTTTCGGAAGTGGTGGTGGAAGTAGATTCCATACCAACATTCAAGAGGCTTCTGGATAGATGCATGAACACAGGAAGAAGTCTCACAACACCAGGTTAAAGTCCAACAGGTTTATTTGGTAGCAAACACCACTAGCTTTCGGGGTTAGCCCCTTTGTCAGGCGAGTGGGAGTTTTGATCACAGATACATGAATAGGCAGGGAATAGAGGGACATGGACCACGCAGAGGCAAAAAAAATTAGTGAGACGCCCGCTTACATATCACACTTTGGAGCTCTCATATTCCAAATCAACCTGTTGGATTTTAACCTGGTGTTGTGAGACCTCTTACTGTGTACCAAAAGGAACATTCCCATCCAGCCCCACCCCTCCAAAGCCCCCATGCCTGTCATCTCACTATGTTCTGAACAGTGTTACATCAAAATATAGACGATAGGAGCAGGACAAGGCCATTTGGCCCTTTGAGCCTGCTCCACCATTCACTAAGATTCTGGCTGATCATCCAACTCAATAGCCCAATCCTGCTTTCTCCCCACAATCTTTGATCCCATTCACCCCAAGTGCTATATCCAGCCTATCTTGAATCCATTCAATGTTTTGGCATCAACTACTTCCTGTGGGAATGAATTCCACAGGCTCACCACTCTTTGGGTGAAGAAATGTCTCCTCAACTCTGTCCTAAATGGTCTACCCTGAATCCTCCAACTGTGACCCCTGATTCTGGATTCCCCCACCATCAGGAATATCCTCCCTGCATCTACCCTGTCTTGACCTGTTAGAATTTTATAAGTCTCTCTGAGATTCCCCCCTCACTTGTCTGAACTCCAGTGAAAACAATCTCTCCTCATACATCAGTCCCGTCATCCCCGCAATCAGCCTGGTAAACCCTCGCTGCTCTCCCTCGAGAGCAGTTGGTGACGTGCACACATATTTCATCTTGGACTTGTTCCACAGAATCCAACAGATGGTACTCACATTTACCTCAGGCTGTACCTGTTTGGGTGCTGTGTGGTCATTACATACACCACTGCGTGTACAGACAACCTCATGCAAAATCATAAAATAGTCAACTAATCCCTCACTTTCTTTTCCTACATTCACAGGGCACTGACATCACTGGCCATACTGAAGTGTCATTAGCACCGAGGCAGTAGGGTGCCACCTTATTCAGTGTAACTGAGTGGCTTGCCACACTAATTGAGAGGCTAATTAGGAGTCAAAGAACAAGGAACAGTACCGCACAAAAAATGACTATTTGGCTTACTAAGCGTCTGCCAACACAGATACCTTTCTAATGTTTTTTGCCTGTACGTGGTCCATATCTCTCTATTCCCTGACTATTCATGGATCTGTCCAGATGCCTCTTGAATGTTGTTCTGGAATCTGCTTCCACCACCTCCTCCGTTAGCACATCCCAGACATTCACCACCCTCTGTGTGAAAAACTACCCCCACACATCGTTTTTAAACTTTCCCACTCTCACTCCCAAACCTGCACCCCTGAATAATTGACCATTTGACCCTGGGAAAAAGACTCTGACTATCCACGCTATCCAAGCCTGTCATAATCTTGTAAACCTCTATCAGGTTCCCTCTTCATCCTCCAGCGTTCCAATGAAAACAATCCAAGTCCGTTCGACCTTTCTTCATCGTCCATATCTTCCAAACCAGGCAACATCCTGGTAACTCTCTTCTGCACCATTTCCAATGCATCAACATCCTTCTGGTGGTGTGACAACCAGAATTGAACACAATACTCCAAATACGGCCTAACCAAAGTCTTACAAAGCTGCAACATGATTTTCCAATTCCTGTACTCAATGCCCGATGAAAGCCAGCATGCCATACATCTTCTTGCCCACTATGTCCACTTGAGTTGCCACCTTCAGGGAACTGTGGATCTGCACGCTTAGATCCCTCTGTAGGCTAATATTACAATTTATTGGATACATTCCTCCTGCAGCAGACCTTCCAGATCGCACCACCTCACATTTGTCTAGGTTCAGTTCCATCTGCCACCTTTTGGCCCAGGTCTCCAGCTGATTTATACCCTGCTGTATCCTCTGACAATCCTCCTCACTACCCACTACTCCCCCAGTTTTTCAATCATCTGCACATTTACTAATCAGTCCACCTACATTTTCCTCCAAATCACTTATATATTACAAACAGCAGAGGCTCCAGCACTGATCCTTGTGGAACACTGCTTGTCAAAGACCTCCTGTTAGAAAAGTACCCTTCCGCTGCTACTCTCTGCTCTCTATGCCCAAGCCAGTTTTGTATCCATCTTAATAGCTCACCTCGGATTCCACATGACTTCACCTTCTGTATCAGCCTGCCATGAGGACCCTTATCAAAGGCTTTACTAAAGTCCATAGACATAACATCCACTGTCCTGTCCTGGGTTTTTTTTGTCACTTTCTGAAAGAACTCAATTAAGTTTATGAGACATGACCTGCCCTGCACAAAACGCTAATAAGCCTAATGTCTTCGAGATGTGAATACATCGTATCCCTAAGAATCTTCTCCAATAATTTCTCCACCACTGATGTCAGGTTCACAGGCCTGTAATTTCTCAGATTGTCTCTCCTGCCCTTCTTAAACAGAGGGACAATGTTAGCTACTCTCTAATCATCTGGTACCTTCCCGTGAGTAAAGAGGATAAAAAGGTTTTGGCCAAAGCCTCAGCAATTTCTTCCTTTGCCTCGCTCAGTATTCTGGGAGAGGCCCTATCTAGCCCTGGGGACTTTTCCACCTTAATGTTTTTTAAAACCTTTAATACCTCCTCAACCACATTGCTGTGGGTTTGGAGTCACACAGATCTCCCAGACCAGGTCAGGCAGACAAATCTCCCTCCCTGGAAGAGATTAGTGAATGAGATGGGTTTTCCGACATCCAATCATTCATTACATGATGATGATTACTGGTCGCTTTTTGTTCATCAAATTATAGACCTCAAGTTCCCTCATGCACTTGGTGGGATTTGAACTGAAGTATTTGGATTACCACTCCAGTGACATGACCACAATGCTACTGTACCCAATATTAACCCAGTAGTTGGCATGTATTTGTTGTATTCATCTTACCTTTGCAGATTTGTCTTTGTAGTCTCTACCGAGCGCCATTCTTTCCTCATCTGGGATGGTACTCTAACAGGCAGCCTATGTCTGCCTAATCCACAGTGCTGTTCTACTCTGAGGGAGCGTTGTCTTGAAGAACAAGGGCTCAAGTGATCAAGACTGAGTGATTTTCTCGGTGGAAATGATTCGATATATGATGTATGCATCATCGAATATGTGTAGCTTTGTGATCTGTTTCCTGGTCTAAGATTTTACTTGCTGCATACCTGCCAATATTGTCTGATAAAACATCTATTGTCTCTCCCCTTCACAAATGCAACTTCCTCTCACTGAAGTATCTCACAGGCCAAATGTTTGCTGTAATAGTCATTATATACCCCTTTGCTTCCGTGTAAACCAGGAGCTTTCTTCCTGATCTCAAACCAAGCTCAGTGGGAGACAGCCACTGTCCTGAGGATGACACATTTCCACACTTGTTAGCTGCTTTCTTGTTTCAGGGTGTAGACACCCAACAGAAAGAGATTCCATGGTTCCATTACTCAATTTAGCAGCACTCAGAGAGCTCTCTCACTTCTCATTGTTATCACTGGCCCATTTCATAGAATCCCGACAGGCCATTTGGCCCATCGAGTCTGCATCGGCCACAGTCCCACCCAGACCCTATCCCCATAACCTCATACATTTACCCAAACTAATCCCCCTGACACTAAGGGGTAATTTAGCATGGCCAAATCGAAACATCCCGAGGAAACCCACACAGACACGAGGAGAATGTGCAAACTCCGCACAGACAATTACCCGAGGCTGGAATTGAACCCTGGTCCCTGGCACAGTGAGGCAGTAGTGTTAACCACTGTGCCACCTACCACCATTCTCAATCTTTCAGGCATTACCAACTGACAAAGGACAACAGGTTGCACCCCAATCCTGAAGAGGTGACTTTGGGTGTCCATGGCTACTTCTTTTGTTACATTAACAAATTAGGTTTTCTGCAATTGCTACTTAAACATAAGAAATAGGAGCAGGAGTAGGCCATCTAGCCCTTCGAGCCTGCCCCACCATTCAATAAGATCATGGCTGATCTGAAGTGGATCAGTTCCACTTTCCTGCTTTCTCCCCATAACCCTTCATTCCCCTGTCTATCAGAAACCTTAAGATGCTGAATTATTCAGGCAGTAAAAAAATGATTTGATATCTACATCTGCAAACAATGTGAAGAATCCAGATTCATTGTGTGAAATCTAGGTTGGTGTCATTGGTTGCAAAGTTCTTGAAGCCTACAGCCCAGTGACAGTCTTCTTTGTTATTTTTCTTATCACAGAAACCTGCAGCGCAAAAAAGGCCCTTCGGCCCATTGAGTCTGCACCAGCAGTCCGTGAAGTCTCCTCTCTTGGGGACAGGAGGCAGAGGGAAGTTTCTCTCAGCCGAGCTTTCCCGCAGCATGCTGGTGGTCACACACCCAAGAAGGTACAAGGCTGAACTCGGGAGAGGGGAAGTGCAGGATCCAAGGCATGCGTGCCTTTGCCATCAACTGAGATGTCACCGGGTCGGAGGACGTCTATTCAGCTAACTTAATCCCGCACAGAGCGAAATTCCTGAGTGGCCCCAAAATCAACTCCAAAAAAAAACACCTTTTGTTTTTAACCTCGCTACCTGACAGAACTGGGGAAAAAAACAACTGTGACTTGTCGGGGATAGATTTACCTTACAGAGGGAAGATTGACACAAGTGGTCGGGAATTAATTGGAATTCAGAAAGAGGAATTGTGATTGTCCATTGGAAATAAGTAAGCGGATGGGAACAGGTTAAAGGATTTGAGCTCCACTGCATACCACATTCCCTTATCAGGAAACTATATCACTGTTTTACATATACATATTTATCTCCGCGCACACTGCAGAGTGAATTAAGACAGATACTGAGTTGAATTACAGAGATGCTGCAGTTAAAATGATCCCGAAGTAAATGGTTTAAATGGACGAGATAAAATAAATACTTTCCTTTTCTTAAAAAAAAGTTTCAGCTTGAGGGAAGCGGCGGCGTTGGGAATGCCGCGATTGGGAAGGAGGTGGAGTGGGGAAAGTGAGGGGGTGGTGGGGGAGATGGCTGTTGGACGAGTCGATGAGCTGTGCCCACCTTCAGCACTCACCCCTCAGGGTGGCATTCCCCCCGCAGTCTGAGTTACAGGGGGAGCAGGAAATAAATAAACAAGGCTCCACACACTACTACCAGCCCCAAGCCCAGCACTCACTCTCTCCCTCGGAATATCAATCTTCTCCCTGCAAATGCAAATTGTCATCTGTCGAAGGCACTTGGCAAGACCCGAGGACCAACCCCCCCCCCCCCCTCAACCCCCGTCCCCCTTCCTCCTCCCTTCCATCAACCCCAAAAAATAAATCCCCTTCCCTCCTCGCCAGTGTGGTAGAAAAAGGGAGGGGGGGGGGGTAGAGAAAAAACTGCTGCGGTTTGACAAACACTCCAGATTGGCGAGAAAATTAAATTAGCTGGAATGATGTGTAATGCAAAAAAATCTCATGTCATAATGCAGCAAGAGCTAGTAATTCTGCACCCCCCCCCCCTTTCAGGCTTTCTCATTGAGGAGGGGGAGAGAAAAATGAAATGAATAAAGCAGTCAACAATTGTTACCTCCCCCCCCCCCACTCCTGTCCTTTATGTTATGAACGAAAAGGGAGAGGAGATGTATTTCAGACACACACACACGTGAGGCTGGGTACACATTTCTGTAAGAGAGAGAGAGAGAGAGAGACAGGGGAGGGGGTGGGAGGGTGGGGGGGTTGGATGTGGGTGTCTCTACAACGCGTCAGGGCTACTAGATCAGCACGCTAGCGCGCTCAGATTGGAAAGGGCTTTTGGTGAGAGAGAGAGAGTGTGTATGTGTGTGTATGTGTGTGTATGTCTTGGTGCTGAAGTTACAGACAAGTGCTGTTCTAACAGAGGAAAGGACAGAGAGACAGAGGGAGGGAGAGGCTGAGAGGAGGGAGAAGGAGGACAGGCGGGCTAGTGTGTGTGTGTGTGTGTGTGGGGAGGCGGGGGGGACAGAGAGAAAATAGCACCGTTGTCCGGGGTTGGAAACTGAAACAGTCTCCCCACCCCCCCCCCCCCCCCCCAGTCCTTGCTCCGTCCCAGAGATGGGCGCCCGGCAGCTCCGGGCGAGGGATTTGGCCAGAGGATCGCTTGCGCCAAGTTTGCCCCGCTGGCAGCGCGCCCCTTCCCCTCCCCTGGCCCTTTCATGGCAGCCCTGAGCAGCTGGCAGAGTGCAGAGAGCCGGGGGAGCATCTCCATCGCTGTCGGGACCTCAGCATTGCCCACCAATTGCTGGCAGCCCTGACCCTGACGGCGAGGCAAGCATGCAACCTGAAGTCTAAAACCAGAGCTTGGGGGTGGGGGGGGAGGAGGAGGAGGAAAAATACAACCGCCGGGAGGCAAGCGGACTCGCCGACACAAGGATGGGTGAGTAAAATCAGAGTTTAACTCCCCCTCTTTCCCCCCCACCCCCTCTCTCACCCTCCCCCGCTAATCACTGGATCTGAAGGTTTTGTCGCGGGGCCAGAGTAATGAAGGATGCCAATTCACACATCTGTCTGGGGCTGTGCTGTTCAGGTGCTGATCAGGAAGAGTGACAAGCCAAAAGGGCTACCTGGCCTCACTTAAAAACCCCTTTTCCTATTGCAAAAAAAAAGCTGCGATTGGAGACGCGGTGCAAATAAAGCAAGGTGGACACACCATGTAAATATCCAGCAGGCAGAGATTCACCAACTAAATAATCAAATATTCCCCAAATAAATATCCATCAACTAAATACTCATCAAATATTCCCCAACTTAATATTCCCCAACTAAATATCCATCAACTAAATACTCATCAAATATTCCCCAAATAAATATTCCCCAACTAAATATCCATCAACTAAATACTCAAATATTCACCAAGGAAATCTTCACCAAATATCCACCAAATAAATATTCTCCAACGAAATATTTGTCAAATATTCACCAAGGAAATAGTCACCGAATAAATATTCCCCAACTAAACAAACATTCACCAAATATTCACCAAGTAATGAATGAGCATGGAAATATTTTAGCAAGTGGATATTCACCAATATTTATGTAAATATTCACGACATAAATAGATTTCTTTCTCGCTGTGAAACAATGCAGTTGAGAACAGCAGGATATTGTAACTTTGCAATGAGTGTTTTTTTTCCTGTCTAATTCCTCTTTATTCCCCCGCCCCCCCAGGTTTCTCTTTGATGAGACACTTGGTTGCCACGTCGGTGTTATTCGCCGCCTTGTTGTTCTGGGCGCTGTCCAGTGCTGAAAGAGTGTGTCCGAGGACGTGTAGGTGTGACGGCAAGATTGTCTACTGCGAGTCCCAAGCCCTCCAGCAGATCCCGCAGAACATCTCTGGCGGCTCGCTCGGCCTCTCCCTCCGCTACAACAGCATCAAGTCGCTCCGGCCCCACCAGTTCTCCGGGCTCAACCAGCTCACATGGCTCTACCTGGACCACAACTACGTGCAAGCGGTGGACGAGGGAGCCTTCCAGGGCATCCGGCGTCTCAAGGAGCTGATCCTGAGCTCCAACAAGATCACACGGCTGCACAACGGCACCTTCCACCCAGTGCCCAACCTGCGGAACCTGGACCTGTCCTACAACAAGCTCCACGCCCTCCAGGGCCAGCAGTTCAAGGGCCTGCGGAAGCTTCAGAGTCTGCACCTGAGGTCCAACTCCCTCAAAGCCATACCTGTGCGCGTCTTCCAGGACTGCCGCAACCTGGAGTTCCTGGACCTAGGCTACAACCGCCTCCGCAACTTGGCACGCAATGTCTTCGCCGGTCTCATGAAACTCACCGAGTTACACCTGGAGCACAACCAGTTCTCCAAGGTCAACCTGGCTCACTTCCCGCGCCTGGCCAGCCTGCGCACCCTCTACCTGCAGTGGAACCGGATCCGAGTCTTCAGCCAGGGCATGTCCTGGACCTGGAGCTCTCTGCAGAAGCTGGACCTGTCGGGCAACGAGATCCAGGCCATCGTGCCGGGTGTCTTCCGCTGCCTGCCCAACTTGCACAGCCTCCATTTGGACTCCAACAAGCTCACCACCATCAGCCAGGAGATCCTCAGCTCCTGGACCTCGCTCACCACCGTCAGCCTCTCATCCAACATCTGGGAGTGCAACCGCAATATCTGCTCGCTGGTCAGCTGGCTCAAAAGCTTCCAGGGCTACCGGGAGAGCGCCATGATCTGCGCCGGCCCCAAGCCGCTGCAGGGCGAGAACGTGATGGAGGCGGTGGGCAATTACAAGATCTGCACGGGCTCGCCCAGCGGCGGTAACCCAGCCCTCACCCAACGGCCGCAGGGCTCCAAGACCACGCAGCGGACCCCCGCGGCCCCCACCAGCGCCGGCGGCCAAGCCCAGCTCCCCGTCACCGCCCACCCCACCAATCAGTCGAGCCCCTCCTCGGAGCAAGACTTTGAGCCCATCTCTTTCCACAAGATCATCGCGGGCAGCGTGGCCCTCTTCCTGTCGGTCACCATGATTCTGCTGGTTATCTACGTCTCGTGGAAAAGGTACCCGGCCAGCATGAAGCAACTGCAGCAGCGGTCCCTCATGAAGAGGCGACGGAAAAAGAGGGAGTGTGAGCGGCAGATCAGCTCCCCGCTGCAGGAGTACTATGTGGACTACAAGCCAACTAATTCAGAGACCGTGGATGTGTTGGTCAATGGGACTGCCGCTTGCACCTACAGTAGACCCGTCTCAAGGGAATGTGAGGTATGGAGCATGCTGGGTTAGACAGGCGTAAATGTTGTTCCTTCGCTCTGCACAAATGTGTACTCTAGTTGCTGTTCAATGTACAATTCAAGGGGAGGTGGGGTGTGGGGGGAGGATGGGTATCAAGTGTTCAGGTTGCCTTTGACTGGTCCATTGCCAGGTGTGCAGCACATGGCAGGGTCCAGATATCCCCTCTGTGTTTGGCTTTGCAGTGTAGCACCATGATGGGTAATTGCAAAAACAGTCAGCAGATGTGATTTCAAAAGTGAATAGTCTCTACAGTATTGTATTAACCACTCTTCTGCAGGTCAGCAATTGAGTGATTCTGAGCAGCAGGAAAACACTAAATTGCTAAAAAGATTATGTGAAATGGCATTTTCTGCTCACTTCCCACTAATCCACGACAAGCACCTTCTCTCGACGTGAGCGTGGGCTCCCCAGCCCTGCCTGTAGCCCTCTGCAAGTGGCCATGCCAAGTTGGTAAGTGGTGTCCAGGACTGGCCCATTGCAGATGTCTTTCTGAGCCACTGTCACCAACAAGCTTCAGTTTCACTTGTGTGTTGGCAGCTGCTGGAATTTTGAAATTGGCTGCACTCCCTGCATTACCACACCTTCCCCCACCCCTCTCAACACAGCCCACTGACAACAACACGGCTCTCGTTCTGCACATGTTCATCAGTCCCAAGGGTCTGCCCACCGCGTCCCCCCCCCCAACACACACAACCGATGAGCTGCCTCTTATGCAGTTGCTACTCCAGAGTCATTTAAACAATAAACAGAATAACTATCATTTTCACACAGATAGATGACTTGCCAAATTTGCATCAGAAGAATTTTTTTCTAAACAAAATGATAGCAAGCGTGTCTCTTCAATTCTAATCAGATGAGCTCAGGAAAAAATTTCTATCATTTTGCAGTTTGATCCACTTCTTATCTAACTGCTATTGGATCAGTCTCCACAATGTTGTGACACTGGTTTGGTACTCTGCTCCCTCAGTGGCGAGGTGTGTTAATGGAACTCATTGATTATCTGTGTATTTGTGTTGGTTCAATATCAACTCATATATAAATAGTTCAGAGTGAAAATAGCAGTACATCGCTCCCCTGGTGACTTAGCAGCACCACCTGGTGTAACACTGCATCCAACAGGCCAGAGGGCCCTGGGTTTGATTCCTTGGTTGACATGAAGGTGCCTGCTCTCAGCTAGCAGCAAGAGCTGGGGTATTACAATTAGCCTGCCTGAGCTAGGAAGGAGGCAAGAGGTGAGCCAGGGTTCCAGCTCTTGTTTCAGACGTCTGTGGGTGTTGAGGATGGATATAATCATTTCTATCTGTCACGCCGTCCACAGTTGTGCAGAGTTTCCCCAGACAACAACAAACAGGATGAAAGGATAGTTTACCTGTTCTTGGCCTGATGATGCTGTCTAACACTGTTGAGAGAGCACTGCAGCAGCCTCCTGTCAGGGTCACTAACCATGACCAACACATGTGGGTTCCACCAGTGTTGCCCACATCCCAAAAGAGGAATATGACGTCATTAGATGAAGGAAGAATGTTGACCAAGGCATCAGGACAATTCCCTGGCGCAGGATCGTTCAGACACGTCTGAATGAATACATTGAAGGGAAGGCTGGAATGGGCAGAGGGGTTTGCCTCTGTGCTGCTGGCAATGGGTAACCAATGCTGACCATGTCACTGCCACCTGCATTCCATCAGAGAATACATTTGAGTTCTTGTTTTAATCTCATATACAATATAGCGCCTCCGCAAATCTTTCAGTACGAGTCAAGTGGCAACTTATTTATATTAGAGGAGATATGAGAAACAATATTTTTACACAGAGGGTGGTGGATGTCTGGAAGTCCCTGCCCGTGTTGGTGGTGGAGGCAGGGATCCTAAACTCATTTACAAAGGACCCGGACCTTAAATGCTGGAAATTACAAGGCGAAGGGCCATGTGCAGGAAAATGAGATTAGAAAGGGCATTTCAGTGTCTTTGGGTCAGCATGGACCAGATGGGCCAAAATGCCCCCCTTGGGATTTCACAGTAAGAACTCTCACAACATCAGGTTAAAGTCCAACAGATTTATTTGGTAGCACGAGGTGCCAGAGCTCTGCCCCTTCATCAGGTGAGTGATGAAGGAGCCGCACTCCAAAGCTCGTGCTTTCAAATAAACCTGTTGGACTTTAACCTGGTGTGGTGAGACTTCTTACTCTGCCTACCACAGTCCAACGCTAATACCTCTACATCATGGCTACCCCCTGGGATTAGCACTTCAGTGTCTTTGGGTCAGCATGGACAAGATGGACCGAATAGCTCCCCCCAAGCAGTATCATTTCTATTGTTCTATTTAAGTCCTGGAGTGGCATTTAAATCCATAACTTTCTCACTGATGGAAGGGAATGCTATTTGGAATTTTTAAAAAAATTATTTCATGAGATGAGCTAGTTGTTTGCAAGAGCCACATTTATCACCCGTCCCTGTCAGCCCTTGAGCTGCCTGCCTGTTGAACCAGTGCCGTACAGGTATGCCCACAGTGCTACTGGGGAGGGAGGGAGGGAGTTCCAGGATTTTCTCCCAGTGACAGCCAAGGGACACCGGGGGAAGACGGGTGTAGCTAGGAGGGGAAGCTGCAGAGGATGGGTGTTCCAATGGGACTGCTGCCCTCTGTGGGTATGTCAAGTTGCATTCCCTTTTGTTTTGACTTCTACAGCAGTTGATACACTTGAGATGTCTGGCTGGACCGTATCATGAGGGCAGTTAAGAGACAACAGCTGTGTGTCTCAAGTCACATATAAGCCAGGCCACGTAAGGATGGCAGATTTCCTCCCCTGAAGGAGATGAGTGTTACAGATGGAGTTTTGTGATAATACAGCAGTTTTTGTGGTCACTCTTCCTGGTATTAGCTTTTCACGCCAACATTATTGATTAAATTCCACCAGCTACCATGGTGAATTTTGAACTCAGGTCTGTGCAGAGTTGACCTGGATGTCTGGATTACTGATCCAGTAACATTACCACGGTGCCCCCATTCCAACTCAGCAGTATTTGTGAGCTGGCTTCTTTAAAAAGTTGATTCAAGGAAAATTTACTCTGGTGAAGGGTTCCTGTGGTGGAACACACAACTTTCAAGATTCCCAAACTAAAAAGGGGACTCACATGGAAGCTTTCACCCAACGGATAACTGAGTGTGTTATTCCGCAGAGCCATAGAAATGGGCAAGATTTACAGGGTTCGAGGAGCTGTTTTTTAAAACTACAGGATGCCAGCAACAGTGGCACAGTGGGTTAGCGCGGCTGCCTCACAGCGCCAGGGACCTGGGTTCGATTACCAGCCTCAAGTCACTGTCTGTGTGGAGTTTGCATGTTCTCCCCACGTCTGCGTGGGTTTCCTCTGGATGGCCCGGTTTCCTTCCACAGTCCAAAGATGTGTGGGTTAGGTGGTGCTAGATTGACCTTAGTTGCAGGGTGATGAGTGGAGTAAATATGTGGGATTACGGGGGATAGGGCCTGGATGGGCTTGTTGTCCGTGCAGGCTTGATGGGCCGAATGGCCTCCTTCTGTACTGTAGGGATTCTATGATTCTGAGGCTGGATCTGTTGCCAGTGGACTTTCTGCTCGAGTTGTGACCAGGTTTGGAGATAAGTGACTGGCCATTTCAGTGGGTGTGGAACCCAAGCTGAATATGGGCAGCATCAGAAGAACATGCATCTTCTATGCCTGGGGTGACTGTGTGGAGATTGCACATTCTCCCCGTATCTGCATGGGTTTCCTCCCACACCCAGAAGATTTGCAGGTTCAGTGGATTAGCCATGCTAAATTGCCCCTTGGTGTCAAGCTGTGCGGGTTAGGAGGATGAGCAAGGTAAATGTGTGGCAAGGGATAGGGCCTGGATGGTGTGCTCTGTCCAGAGTTGGTGCAGGCTCGAGGGGCTAAACGGCTTCCTTCTGCAGTGTAGGGATTCCATGAAAAAAAATCCAGGAGGCACAGGTTTGAGAGCTATGCCAAGAAGGATGCTATTTGAGTTGATCTTTCAGGAAAGTATGGGCTTCTGTAAAGGCCAATTTGCCTTTACAAGTTCCTGATAAGCCTCCCTGATGCAAAATAAAGTGAAAAGTAACCAAATATAATCTCAATTTGTTTAACCTTTAAATTGGTAAATGTTCTGTGTTTCGTGGTTATATTTGCAGTTAGCGAATTAGCTGGACAAATATTTATTTTGCCGATATATATATATTACGTCGTAAAAAAAAATGTGATCTTTCAATTAGCTTCTGGCTATTCTATCTTCATCAGCGTGGGTTCAGTAGTTGCTGTATTTCCTCAGTGTTAGTGTACATGTAGAGTTAGTGTACGTCCTCAGTGTTATTCTACTCATCATTAGGGTACATCCTGAGTGTTAGTATACTTGTAGATAGCGTACATCCTCAATGTCAATCTGCTGTTCATTTGTGTACATCCTTGATGTTAATGTACATATGATTAGTATACATCCTCAGTGTTAGTATATGTGTAGATAGTGTACATCCTCCGTGTTAATCGACTGGATTGTTAGTGTACATCCTCAGTGTTAGTATACTTGCAGTTAGTATACATCCTCAATGTCAATCTGCTGTTCATTAGTGTACATCCTTGACGTTAATATACACGTGATTAGTGCACATCCTCAGTGTTAATCTAATTCTCATTAGTGTGCATCCTCAGTATATCAATATCCTTCAGGCATCAAATCTGAAAATGTGAAAAGAACTTAAAAGAAAGATGATAACTTCCCACTGATTTCTTTTTCACCTGCTCTCCCCCAGAGCGCAACTGCCTGTAATTTGCCAGTTGACAATTATTCCCACTTTGTCCTTGATATGTTCCCTCAGAACCCGAGGAATGGATAAATTATCACAGTGTCATTGTGGAAGCTCAAATTCACAACTGCATTCCGACCAGAGCACTGCTGTGGGACATTATGTAGTTGACTCATTTTGACATTTTCCTTTCCACTGAGCTGCCGGCTACTTCCAGAGCTTTGCCCAAAGTGCAATTTCCCCAGCCTTACTGCAAACCCCTAACCGCGCCTGAACTATCACCCAACTCACACCACGCTTTGTTCAGGGCCATTGTGCCCACCTGGTGCACAAAGGCACCAATCACTCTGTGTTCTTGGGGTTCTCCGGAGCAGGTCTGGGCTGGGTTCACTCCCCATGGCCAGAGCGGTGGTACAGGTGCTGTAACTAGCTTCAGAGCCCCTGGTATGAGCCAAGGTAACCCTTTGTAATGACTGCTCTTGCCGACAGATTCAAGAGTCTGGGTCCCTCACCCAAGTGCCAACTCAGTATTCACCATCTCAGGGCACAACAGCCATTCCAACACAATAGAAGGAGGCGATGGCCAAGTGGTATTATCGCTGGACTTAATCCAGGCACTCAGCGAATGTTCTAGGGACGGGGGTTCGAATCCCACCATGGCAGATAGTGGAATTTGAACTCAATTTAAGAAAATCTGGAATTAAGAATCTACTTCTGACTATGAAACCATTGTCACAAAAACCCACCTGGTTCACAATTGCCCTTTGGGGCAGGAAATCTGCCATCCTCACTTGGTCTGGCCCACACGTGACCCTAGAGCCTCAGCAATATCGTCGACTCTCAACTGCCCTTGAGCAATTAGGGGTGGGCAATAAATGCTGGCCAGTCTGCGACACCCATGTCCCACAAAGGAATTGAAATTGATGCGGTTGACTTGAGGTGGTGGGATGTTCTGGAACTGGATGTCAGCAAGACTCATGAAGAATAGGCGGGGAAGTCCATAGATTCTTCGGCCAAGGGGAAATCAAAGTGGAAATGTCGGCATTCCAACAAAAATCATGTTTATTCAATGCCCTGAATTACTCCAGTACTTACTGATGTTTAACAGAATAGCAACAAATTTCCCTTTAATATGCTGTTTAAGTATTGAGCTCCTGGCTTAATTGCACAGCATCCCCTCTGCGATAGTAAGCGGCTTCACGATAAACTGTGCCAGAATCACCAAGACTGCAAGCAGTTTTACATTGTCAACCATTATTTGTACGTAGTCTACCTCGTGTTTGTACAGAAGGCCCTTGTGACTGAACACAATCCATGATCTTGCATAAAACGGTCTTTAATAAGATGACCGTTTCTCCTCCCACCCGCAAACTGAATATCTTTTGGGCTCCAAATGGGCTTGCTGTTTGTAAATGTGCTGAGGTCTCCCAAGGCGCACGAGATTGAATCAGCAGAAGAAAGCAACACTCAGATAGTAAACAAATAAAAAAGCTACCTCTCTAAAGGCCTACGGTGAGGGGGGCTTTGGGGTGGTGGAGGGGGGTCGGTGGTCTTGCTAGTCAGCAGGGAATTCAGCCAGTTGGTGCTCGTCAGCTGAGGGACAGTGGTGGCACACAGGTCACAGTCACCTTCGGACGACTCAGCACGGAATATTTCAGGACAGTGCCGAGAGAGTGATTTCCCACTGGGCTTCAGAGCCTTTTCCTGAGCCATCTTCCATCACAACCTCAAGCATTGTGCCTCTGCGCTTCCACCAAAACAAAGGTCAAGATCTGACGCTCCGCCAACACCATCGAACACAAGTTACGGTGAAAAGGATTAAATTTGGCGAACGTATTTTGAGGGAAGAGGCCACATGTGTATTCCTATCTATCACTATATTTTGGTGGGCACAGCAGCAGGGGTGAGGGATAGACTGCAGAGAAATTTGCCTTGCAAGGTTCAAGTGAGATTTTCCAAAATTAAGGAAGAATCACACAAACCCTACATTGCAGAAACAGACCATTCAGCCCACCAAGTCTGCACTGGCTTCAGAGACTGAGTACATTCAGACTATACTCATTGGAATTCAGAGGAATGAGGGGAGATCTTATAGAAACATATAAGATTATGAAGGGAATCGATAAGATCGAAGCAGGGAAGTTGTTTCCACTGGTGGGTGAAACTAGAACTAGGGGGCATGGCCTCAAAATAAGGGGGAGCAGATTTAGGACTGAGATGAGGAGGAACTTCTTCACACAAAGGGTTGTGAATCTGTGGAATTCCCTGCCCAGTGAATCAGTTGAGGCTCCCTCATCGAATGTTTTTAAGGCAAGGATAGATATATTTTTGAACAGTAAAGGAATTAAGTGTTATTAAGCAGGTGGAGCTGAGTCCACAAAAAGATCAGCCGTGATGTTGTTGAACGGCGGAACAGGCTCGAGGGGCCAGATGGCCGACTCCTGCTCCTGGTCCTTATGACAGAGTATCTTACCTAGAGCCTATCCCCTTAATCCCACATATTTACCCTGCAAATCCCCCTAACGTATATATCTTGGAACACTCAGGGGCAATTTAGTGAGGTCAATCCACCTAACCTGCACATCTTTGGACTGTGGGACTGTGTACACCTGGAGGAAACCCACGCAGACACGGGGAGAATATGCAGACTCCACACAGACAGTGACCCAAGGCCAGAATTGGGGTCCCTGGTGCTGTGAGGCAACAGTGCTAATTACAGTGCCACCGCACTTCCCATGAATCCAGACCCTTTTGAAATTGATTGTTGCAAGAGTGAAAATTAGGTTCAATTCTTCTTGTTCTGGTTTTTTCTCCTGTTGGCGGACTTGATGATTTGACAACCAATTAGTTGGACTTTCATCGACAAGTCCCACTGTGCAGCTTCATTCCAGCAGTGCACTGACTGTAACACAAAGGACATCTTCCATTTCCCACTTTCTGGTTCAGATTAAGGTTTGCTTTGGAGTCGAGTTTCACGATGCAGGAGATTGTAAAGGGTCAAACGCACAGCGTCATTCAAATTGCAGCTCAGTGACACCAAGTAGATTTTTGAAAGATCTTGCACTGTGGGTGGAGGCGAGGGCGAGAGTAATTTTTGGCAGTTGCATGCTGCGGACTGGCCCCGCTCTGAAATTTGGCCCCAAATTAATTTAACTCAGTCTCTCTTAAATTTTGTCTCATTGGTCGGGTCTGGATTTGAACCCTGATCCCAGGGGTCAAAGTGGAACGTGCCACCCAATCCATCCCCGCTCTTGCTTCTGAGGGTTTCTCGATAGATTGCAGACCGAATTGCGGACTATTCCCCAAAAGTGTTTGGTCAATACACAAATCAACATCAATAAGGTTGATCAGGAACTGCATGGGGTCATGTACATGTGGATTAGAAATGGAAGCATTGGGGTGGTGGCTACTTTCTGGAACATGGCCAGGAGGGAGGTGGGTGTGTGGGAGGGGTGTGGGGTGCTGGCAGGGGTGGGGCTATGTGTGTCAGAGGCGGGGGTGGGTAAGGGTTTGTGTTTCAGGGTTGATGGTTGTGAGGCCGGGACGGGGTCGGGGTTGGGGGGGGTGGGTGTAGCAGGGGTGGAGGACTGCATGTGACAGGCCTGTGGGGGAGGTGCATGTGGCAGGGGTGGGGGGTGTCAGGTAGTGGCAGGGTGTGTCGCAGGGGCGGGGGGTGTGTGGTCGTGATGAGGGCAGATGTGGCAGGGAGCAAGGGTGTGTGCTGCAGGAGCCGAGGGGTGTGCAGCAGGGGGTGGGGAACGAGATGAGGGGGCAAGGGGGGTGTGTGGCAGGGAATGAGGGAGTGTGCAGCAAGGGGTGATGGGGTGTGTGGGAGGGGGCGAGGACGTACGTGGCAGGAGGTGAGGGGGGTGTGTGGCAGGGGCGGGCGGTGTGTATGGCAGGGGTGGGTGTGGGTGTGCGTGTGTGTTTGCGGGAGTGGGGGCAGGGGCGAGGGCGTATGCGGTGAGGGTAGGGGGTTGTATGGCAGGGATTCTTCGAAATTGGACACAACCACAGAATCGAACCTTGAGAAAGGTCCTGCATTGGAGAAACCTTCTCCTCCCCAATACTCAATGCCTACACTGTCTCCCCAGGAATGTTGAATTCCTGAGAGATTGTGTGTGAAGTGACTTCAGCCTAAATAGTGTTAGAATGACCTTTTAGACTGCGATAGTGACACACCCTTTAAAAGTGGATGCTGGCAGTAAATATGAGCATTTACCACATGAGGTGCTACCAGTTTGCCCCCTGATCAACTCACTTGGGTTTGTCAATTCAACTGGGATCCATAGAATCACACCCCCATCCTGAACTGCTAATGGGCCTGGTTACCAAATGTACTCTTCATTCCTCATCAACGTTCAATAAACTCTGCAATCAGTTTCACTTTCTTTTGTTCACTCATGGGACGCCGGCATTATTGGCTGGGCCATCATTTATTGCCCTTGAGATGGTGGTGGTTAGCTGCCTTCTTAAACCCGCTGCAGTCCATGTGCCTTAGGTAACAGTGAAGGAACGGCAAGATATTCCCAAGTCAGGATGGGGAGTGGCTTGGAGGGGATTTTCCAGGCTGTGGTGTTCCCCATCTGCCTGCTGCCCTTGCCCTTTCTAGATCATAGCAGCCGTGTGTTTGGAAGGTGCTGTCAAAGGAATCTTGGTGAGTTCCCGTTGTGTAACTTGTAGATGGTTCACATCTGTGCATTGATGGTGAAGGCAGTGGATGGGGGGCCAATCAAATGGGCTGCTTTGTCAAGCAGCTTGACTGTGGCAAGTGGAGACTATTCTGTCACACTTCTGACTTGTGCCTTATCAGTAGTGGACAGGTTTTGGCAGATCAGAAGGTGAGTTACTTGCCACAGGATTCCCAGCCTCTGACCTGTTCTAATATCCAAGGTAGTTCTCTGGCTTGGTTTCCCCCAGGTTGTAAATGGGGAACTCAGCATTATTAATGCCGTTGAATGTCAAGGGGAGATGGTTGGATTCTCTCTTGTTGGAGATGGTCACTGCCTGGCATTCGTATGGTGCCAATACTAATTGTCACCTGTCAGCCCAAGCCTGGATATTGTCCTGGTCTTGTTACATTTGTACATGGACTGCTTCAGAAGTCATGAATAGTGCTGAACATCGTGCAGTCATTGGTGAACATCCCCCACTTCTGACATCATGATAGAAGGCCATTGGTGAGGCAGCTGATGATAACTGAGCCTGGGACACTACCTTTGAGGAAGCCCTGTAGTGATGTCCTGGAACTGAGACAACTGACCTTCAGAAACCACAACCATCTCCCTTTGTGCTCCAACCAGTGGAGAGTTTTCCCCCTGTCTCTGGTTGCACTTGGGCTCCTTGATGCCACACTTGGTCAAATGCTGCCTTGAAGTGTACAAAAGTCACTCTCAGTTCACCATGCTCTTGTTAACAGTCGATGAAGAATGAAAAGCAGTCATTGAGGCATTTCACAGCCTCTGGATTTCCCAAAACATTTTACCAACCAATCATGTGGTTTTGAGGTGTAGTCACTTATCATAACTTCACAAGACATAGGGGCAGAATGAGGCCATTCAGCCCATCGAGTCCGCTCCGCCATTCGATCATGGCTGATATGCTTCTCATCCCCATTTTCCTGCCTTCTCTCCATAACCCTTCAACCCATTACCAATTAAAAATCTGTCCAACTCCTCCTTACATCTACTCGCTTATCCAGCATCCACCGTGCATTGGAGTAGCGAATTCTACAGATCTGCAACCCTTTGGGAGAAGTTAGTTTCTCTTTAACTCTGTTTTAGCTCTGCCACCCCTTCCCCTAAGACTATGACCTCTTGTCCCAGAATACGCCACAAGAGGAAGCATCCCCTCCACGTCTACTTTATCATCTTGCATACCTTGATTTGATCCCCCCCCATTCTAAATTCATTCAGACTCATGTGGAAAGACAAGACACTATGGTACTGTGTGTCACCGTGAGCTAACAAGGGGAGGGTGATAATGGCTGAGAAAATCTGGGGTGGCTGAATGATATGCAAAGTGGAAGTGATACTGAGCTTTGGCTCGGCGAATCCTCTTCATCTGCAAAAGGAAATGATTGAACAGGTCTCATTTGGTATGCTTGTGGGAGAGGCTGTTTTCACTTCTCATTACTATTTCCCTATAAATGTAATCAACTAAATCTATTTTAGTCAGGCAATCCATCTCCCTTCAGCTAATGGAAGCAAAGAGACATGTTACATTCACAAGGACCCATGGACAATCTTGTATAAATGTATCCTGACAAATAACTTAATTTTATATGTCACTTATCCAATAGGATTTTATTTCCATTTCTATATATTAAATGGGCATTTAGAACGTAAAGGGTTGATTGTTCCATGTCCTTACTCATTAACTGCACAGGGTCCCACATTGCCATTTCTGATCTATCTTTGTTCTCTATCATATACACAGAAACTGCTGCTCTAACCATGTACAATATCTGTACAATATACAGGAGCTCTTGTTGTATACCGTGCACACAGGGGCTGCTATTCTGTACAATATCCCTATGTATGT
The DNA here is from genome assembly GCF_965287045.1 of Carcharhinus amblyrhynchos. Taxonomy (NCBI): domain Eukaryota; kingdom Metazoa; phylum Chordata; class Chondrichthyes; order Carcharhiniformes; family Carcharhinidae; genus Carcharhinus; species Carcharhinus amblyrhynchos. Next base: position 20,768,990 of record NC_137357.1, read on the forward strand.
TGTACAAAACAGCAGGCCCCGTATACATAGTACGGCACAAATCCCTAAGTATATTGTACAGAACAGCAGCCCCTGTGTATCGTGTGCAGAACAGCAGCCCCTGTGTATATTGTACAGAACAGCAGCCCCTGTGTATCGTGTGCAGAACAGCAGCCCCTGTGTATATTGTACAGAACAGCAGCCCCTGTGTATCGTGTACAGGACAGCAGTCCCTGTGTATATTTAAACCAGTCGACAGAGTTCTTACACGTCTGGATGCATCTGATAGAATCATGTCGGGTATAAAGAGATTCACAGATCCATCTTGTTTCTTTTTAAAAATGTGTAAAAAAAATGTTTCCCAAATTGCTGTTGGGGAGTTTGTTTTGTACTGTATACACGAAGCCTGCTGCTCTGTACACGGTACGCAGGGGCTGCTGCTCTGTACACGGTACGCAGGGGCTGCTGCTCTGTACACGGTACGCAGGGGCTGCTGCTCTGTACACGGTACGCAGGGGCTGCTGCTCTGTACACGGTACGCAGGGGCTGCTGCTCTGTACACGGTACGCAGGGGCTGCTGCTCTGTACACGGTACGCAGGGGCTGCTGCTCTGTACACGGTACGCAGGGGCTGCTGCTCTGTACACGGTACGCAGGGGCTGCTGCTCGGTACACGGTACGCAGGGGCTGCTGCTCGGTACACGGTACACAGGGGCTGCTGCTCGGTACACGGTACACAGGGGCTGCTGCTCTGTACACGGTACACAGGGGCTGCTGCTCTGTACACGGTACACAGGGGCTGCTGCTCTGTACACGGTACACAGGGGCTGCTGCTCTGTACACGGTACACAGGGGCTGCTGCTCTGTAAAATATACACAAAGGCTGCTGTTCTGGACAATATAGTAAGAAGTCTCACAACACCAGGTTAGAGTCCAACCAGTTTATTTGATAGAAATCTCAGAAGCTTTTGGAAACAGTGTTCCTTCATCAGGTGTGTGGAAGGTCTAGATTCTAATCAGGATTTTGTAAACTGTGTGACTTTATACGCCCTTCTCTGAACAGAACCTTCCACACACCTGACAAAGGAACACCATTTCCAAAAGCTTGTGGGTTTACTATCAAATAAACTGGTTGGACTTTAACCTGGTGTTGTCAGACTTCTTACTGTGTTTGCCCCAGTCCAACGCTGGCATCTCTACGTCTGTACAGTGTACACAGGGGATGCTGTTCTGTACAATATACACAGGGATTTGTACCATATCATGTTCACGGGGCCTGATGTTCTACACAATGTACATGGGGTCTGCTGTTCTTTACAATAGACGTAGGGATGTTGTTCTGTACGATGTACACAGGGGTTGCTGCTCTGAACTGTACACACGGGGCCTGCTGTTTTGTACAATATACATAGGGCTGTTGTTCTGGACATTATACGTAGGGGTGTTGTTCTGTATTTATATACACAGAGTCTGCTGCTCTGAACTGTGTACACGAGAGCTGCTGTTCTGTACTATGTACACGGGGGCTGCTGTTTTGTATAATATACATACGGGTGTTGTTCTGTACTATGTACACCGGGGCTACTGATCTGTACAATATGTACAGAGGTGTTATTCTGTGCTATGTACCTAGTGGCTGCTGTTATGTACAATATACACATATAGGGGTGTTGTTCTGTATTTATATACACAGAGTCTGCTGCTCTGAACTGTGTACACGAGAGCTGCTGTTCTGTACTATGTACACAGGGGCTGCTGTTTTGTATAATATATATGCAGAGGTGTTATTCTGTGCTATGTACACGGGGACTGCTGTTCTGTGCAATATACTTAAGGGTGTTGTTTCCACTGGGGCTGCTGTTCTGCACCATGTACACGGGAGCTGCTGTTCTGTACTGTGTATATGGGAGCTGCTACTCTGCACTGTGTACATGGGAGCTGCTGTTCCGTATAGTGTCCGTGGGGGATGTGTTCTATACTACGTACATGGGGTCTGCTGTTCTGTACTGTGCACACAGGGCTGCTACCCTGCACTGTGTACATGGGGTGTTGTTCCTTGCTGTTATTCTCCATTTTACTCAGAAGGACAGTCGTCCTTTATCACGCACAAAGCAGTTGTTATCCTCCAATACAGACAGGGACTGTTGTTGCTTCCTGATCTGCAGAGGAATGTGTGGGGAAATGAAACTGTTTATCTCTGATATTGAATCACCCCCTCCCCCTGCACTGTGTGACAGCAGCTCAGTTAAACTCATACGATCGGATCAGGAGCTAGCCACGCAAGGCTGTCTACACTAACACCTGACACACCCTCAACAGAAAACGGCACATCCAGACAACAAGCAGATAATAATCTCCAATCATTCCGTACCACTGAGCAGCGATGCTCAGGATCTACTTTTTAAAGAGAAAAATCGGAGGAAAGCATCTCCAGTTGATGGTGTTGACAGCAGCCTGGTCAGCCCTGTGTATATCCTTGACTCTCATCATCGAACCCTACAGGGTAGAAGGAGGCCATTCGGTACGGTGGCACACTGGGTTAGCACTGCGCCAGGGATCCAGGTTCAATTCCAGCCTTGGATCACTGTCCGTGTGGAGTTTGCACATTCCCTCCCCACCGTATCTGCGTAGGTTCTCTCCGGTTTGCTCCCAAAGTCCAAAGATATGCAGGTTAGGTGGACTGGCCATGACAAATTAACCCCAGTGTCAGGGGGACTAGCAGGGTAGATATGAACGTTACGGGAATACTGCTGGGTGGGATTATGGTCAGTGCAGACAACAATCCCATCCAGGCCCTATCCCCATAACCCCACATATTTACCTGAGCTAGTCCCCCTGACACCACGGGGCAACTCAGCATGGCCAATCCACCTAACCCGCACATCTTTGGAGTGTGGGAGGAAACTGGAGCGCCCAGAGAAAACCCACGCAGACACGGGGAGAATGTGCAAACTCCACACAGAGAGTGACCCGAGCTGGGATTGGAACCCGGGTCGCTGGCGCTGTGAGGTAGCAGTGCTAACCCACTGTGCCACATTTTACAGGTTGGTCCTTCGGATTTTTCCGGAGGGTTAAATTTTAACTTTGTCGCAGCCCGAATGTAGACCCTACCCACCCCTCTAATTTCCAATCTTGACTTGTGCCTGGAGCTGTCTGAACAGGCGAGTATTGACGGATTACTCATGGCTCCAGGAGCGTCACTTGCAGTTGGAGTATCTTGCGAGAAGACTCGATGAGCTTTACATCAGGATGATAATGATTTATTTCTCTCTCCCCGCCCCACCCTGACATGTGTGCATTGTTGGCAATAATATTAACAAAGCCTGGTCACGAGATCACTTTCTCCCCGTGGTGTACACAGGGCCAGGTATTCCGAGCTGATGCATTGTTCTGTAACAGATTCCAATCTGTCTTAAGCTGCAGACTTCTGCCATTCCGCCTCTCGAGACTCCTCTGACATACAATGCAAATCTAGCTGATCTGTTCCTCTATTGCATGTCACTTGGTACAGTTAGCTGGTATTAATCCAGTGATTCAAAAGCCCTTGAATCCACTGATGTTAGGCCAAGGGAATTCTCGCCTTCTGTGTGACAAAGCGCTTCCTGAATTCCGCTCACATTCTCTCCCTCCTGACTGACTCACCACCAGAGGAAATGCTCGCTCAGTTGAGCTGTCAAATCTCTGAGACTATAAAACCAGAGGAGCAGAATTAGGCCACTTCCCCATCCCAGTCAATCATGGCTGATATTTTTCTCATCCCCCTTCTCCTTGCCTTTTCCCCGATTCCCTTATTTATCAAGAAACACAATAAGTACCTCAATTAAATCACCATCTCACTCAGCCCTGCTTTTATAGGGCAGCATGGTGGTTAGCACTGCTGCCTCACAGTGCCAGGGACCCGGGTTCCAATCCCAATCTCTGCAGAGTCTGCACTATCTCCTCAAGCTGAGGCCAAAATCTTGTCTGAATTCAAGAAGAAATTAGATACAGCTCTTGGGGCTGAAAGGAAATGGGGGCTCAATTCGATAATCAGCCATGATCGTGATGAATGGCAGAGCAGGTTCAAAGGGCTGAATGGCCTACTCCTGTTCTCGTTACTATGCCCTGCACGGGTTCTCTCCGGGTGCTCCGGTTCCCTCCCACAGTCCAAAAGATGTCGATAAAAGGGTCGCCTGGACTCGAAACGTCAGCTCATTTCTCTCCTGACAGATACTGCCAGACCTGCTGAGGTTTTCCAGCGTTTTCTCTTTGGGAGTCCAAGAGATGTGCTGGTTAGGGTGCATCGGCCGTGCTAAATTCTCCCACGACGTACCCGAACAGGCACCGGAGTGTGGCGACTTGAAGATTTTCACAGGAACATCATTGCAGTGTTAATGTCATCCTACTTGTGACGCTAAGAAACAAACTTTTAAAAAAATCTTCTCCCAGGATTATAACAGTGTGTCTTCACCTTAGCTTTGCTGTGAGATGGATGTATGTACAAAAGCAACCATTTACAGGGAAAGTAAGCAGTTGAGGGAGAAAGGAATGAAGTAAAGTAAAGTTTATTTGTTAGTCACAAATAAGGTCTACATTAACACTGCAATGAAGCTACTGTGAAATTCTCCACACTCCAGTACCTGTTTGGGTCAATGCACCCTAACCCGCACGTCCTTCAGAATGTGGGAGGAAACCGGAGCACCTGGAGGAAACCCACACAGACATGGGGAGAATGTGCAAACTCCACACAGACAGTGACCCACGCTGGAAATCGAACCCAGGTCCCTGGCACTGAGAGGCAGCAGTGCTAACCCACCATGCCAAATAGAAGGTTGAGTGGAGGAAGAGGGACTAGGGGAAGGGTATAAACACCTGTTTCTGCGCTGTTTATTCCATGGTTTCCTTTGTAAGCTGATGGTCCTCTGTCTTTAGAAGGGCCTGGGGGGAGGGGGGGACAGGATAGATTACCGCTATCCATCAGTTGTTTAAATGATGGCTGGACCTACAACTAACGCTGACAGTCACTACGTGGAATTTTTTGCCTAATTATCCTCACATCCAAAAGGAGATACGTTCACACAAAGAAAGTGCAACAGGATCCACCACACCCCTCTCACACACCATTCACAACCTTCAAGCAACACTGTCTCTCACAGAAAAGAGAGAACGCTAAGTTTAAAGTTTATTTATTAGTCACAAGTAAGGCTTACATTAACACTGCAATTAAGCCACTGCGAAAATCCCCAAGTGGCCATACTGCGGCGCCCATTTGGGTAGACTGAGGGAGAATTTTAGCATGGGCAGTGTGCCTAACCAGCCTATTCAGGGAAAAAACGGACTCACCCGAGAAATCTCTTCCCAGTTCCCGGAGGAAATCAAGCAACCTCTGGAAGTTGTGTTTCCCAACAACTCAACACAATCTCAACTAAATATGAACCGCCAGCGCCATCTTCCCTGCCCACCAACCCCTGCCCCTCCGCCCCACAAAAAACTGGATAAGCCCTCTTGCCTGAGGAACTTAATTAAGATCACTTACAAAGACTGCAGGGTCTTTACGCTCACCACATCTTGACGTGTCCGCCAGACAGTAATGACTTTCTGAAAAGGAATAATTTCTCACATTAAGCAGAACTGCAGATTTTCTCAGTATGATCTCTTATCCCATCAGCCTGATCTATTTCAGAAAAGCTCCCTCACACAATGATATCCAATTCAAAAGCCCCCAACCAAGCTCACACTTTGCTGAACTCATTAATTCTTGGAACCGATCCTTCCAAAGGAAATGTCTAAATCTTGGCATTTGTTATGGTTCAGTTCAGAAATTCCAAAGGGTTTTCTGAAGACGTCTGAATCAGAAGTTTTACATTCTGAATTTGGCTGTGGGTAAGCATGATATGTTCTACTTTAGGTGTGATTCAGGTGATCCCCGAGGGAGGTTTTATCAAACAAAGTTTATTTAAGAATGTAGTCAACGTGCATAGTAAGAAAATTAATAAGAACTTTTATCGATTACAAACTAGAGAGAAACAATCAATGTAAGGTATAAAGTTCGCTCCAATGTTTCAATCAAACAAATCCTATGGACAAAACACCCTTTTCATAGTTTAACACTGCAAAGGTGAATGCTCACGTGATACTGGGATCAAGGCCTTTAGTTGGATTCTGCATTCCAATGCTCTTGAGACTCAGAATAGTTTGAAGACAAGACAGGCTCTGGTCCAACCCCAAACAACAACAGCAGACTTTCACCCTTCAGGAAAACAAGGACTTGTTTCCAGCGAACAAACAGAATTTTCAAAACAACAGGGAGAGAGGGAAAACACTTCTTTTTAGCTTGCCATCCCTTCTAAAACTGAAAACTCAAACCTGCAGCTCCAAACTGAAACTGGAGGAAAAAAACTATCCAAAAACACAGGACCATAAAACCAATCCCAGTGTCAAGACAAACAACACTATTTAAGCCACTTAAGGAGCAATAAAGTTGGGATTTTACCGGCGCATCCACCCCGATCCCAGGGGTGGAGAATGGCATTCCCTGATGGCCTCAGGCAGGAGCGTATAAAACTTGGGCGAAGGTGCCAGTAAAAATCCACCCTCAGAAACCATTTAAGCTGTGAGCTACAGAAATTATGTTTTAGAAAAAAGCCTTTTTTAAATATACACTAACATCACCCATCATTCTGGTTAATTTTCATGCTCTCAACATCCTCAATCATGTTTGGTCCATCAATGGACAAATGTGTTTGCACCAAAGCCCGCAACAGCATTCAAATTGTGTTCAATGATCCCAGTAATACATGCTCAAACTGATAACTAATTCTTACTGCTTCTGCATCTTTTAAATAGTGATTAAACACTAACTGCAGGATCACAGATGTTTCAACAAATGTAGCTTTGATCCATCGTAAAGAGGATAAATGTTTTTTTAAGTATCAAAATTAATAATTTTAAATAACAAAAAAGAAAACTCACGCTAAATTGCTGCACACCAACTCAAAATCTCAACAGCACAAATGAATCACTGGATTCATGATATCATGTCAATTTGACATCACACACCAACACCCAGGGCACGATTCTCTCATCACCTTTGTTTCCAACCTCGTTGCCAGTGAGAGTGGAAAGTTTGGTACTCAGCCACAACTCCATTCACCGCAGCAGGGTCGGAGAATCCCAGCTGCGGTTGAGGTCAGAGGTTTCTGGCCAATTTGCATTGCGTTTTTCTCCTCAGAAGAACGACACCAACTGTTGCGGAATTAAAAACACAGGAAACTCTAGACATTTAATCCATTTAACCAGAAATACATGTGGCCGGAATTCTCTGGCCAGCGAGAGTGGAGAATTTGGCGTTCAGCCAAATCTCCGTTCACAGCAGCAGGATCAGGCTATTTGGCGCTCAGCAAAACTTCCTTCCGCTGCAGCGGGACTGGAGAATCCCAGTTGGAGGTGAGGTCAGAGAATCCGACCCACAATCATAAAACATAGATTATAGCAACCAAGTATCCTTCAATTGTTGCATAAAGTTAAATCTCATGGGATCCAGGGTGAGGTATCTACATTGATACAAACTTGGCCTCTCAACAGAAGCCAGAGGATGGTTGTCGAGGGTTGTTTTTCAAACTGGAGGCCTGTGACCAGCGGTGTGCCTCAGGGATCACTGCTGGGTCCACTGTTATTTGGATGAGAATATAGTAGCAAGGTTAGTAAGTTTGCAGATGAGACAAGGATTGGTGGCAGAGTGGACAGTGAAGAATGTTATCTCAGATTGCAATGGGATCTTGATCAATTGGGCCAGTGGGCTGATGAATGGCAGATGAAGTTTAATTTAGACAAATGCAAGGTGATGCATTTTGGTAGATTGAACTAGAGCAGAACTTAGTCAGTCAATGGTAGGGCGTTAGGGAGAGTTACAGAACAAAGAGATCTAGGAGTACATGTTCATAGCTCCTTGAAAGTGGGGTGGACAGAGTGGTGAAGAAGGCATTCAGCATGCTTGGTTTCATCAGTCAGAACATTGAATTCAGGAGTTGGGACGTCTTGTTGGAGTTGTACAAGACATTGGGAAGGCCACACTTGGAATACTGTGTGCAATTCTGGTCACCCTATTCTAGAAAGGATATTATTAAACTAGAAAGAGCACAGAGAAGATTTACTAGGATGCTACCGGGACTTGATGCTTCGAGTTATAAGGACAGGATAGACTGGTACTTTTTCCTCTGGAGCGTAGGAGGCTGAGGGGTGACCTTATAGACGTCTATAAAATAATGAGTGGCATAGATCAGCTAGATAGTCAATATCTTTTCCCAAAGGTAGGGGAGTCTAAAACTAGAGGGTATAGGTTTAAGGTGAGAGGGGAGAGATATAAAAGGGTCCAGAGGCGCAATTTTTTCACACAGAGGGTGGCGAGTGTTTGGAACAAGCTGCCAGAGGTAGTAGTAGAGGTGCTTACAATTTTGTCTTTTAGAAAGCATTTAGATAGTTACATGGGTACGATGGGTATAGAGGGATATGGGCGAAATGCGGGCAATTGGGGTTAAATAAAAGGACGGCGTGGACAAGTTGGGCTGAAGGGCCTGTTTCCATACTGTAAATGTCTATGACTCTGTGACTGAATGCTGGTACGGTAGATCGGAAATGCAATCTGTAGTTGGCGTTCCACAGAACTGGAGTTTCAGGTGTTGCTGGATCTATCTTTGGAGACTATGGACAGTTCCAAACACATGGGACCTGTGCCTCAGCAACCTCCTGAATTTCAGAGCGGGAGGGATTCACTAGCAGTTGCCCCAGCAGCGCAAACCAAGTGATGCTAATTCCCATTGAATGACAAAACCTCCACATTCTGCAATGTTTTACTGAGTGTCCCTGCATGGTATGGACACATCTGGAATTTTCCAACCCAGAGTGTGTGTCGCTGCACTTGCTACACACCGAGTGAAATACACACAAGCCCACTTTCTAAATCAACCCACAAATTACTAATTTATTTTGAATGACCAAGCACCAGAGATATTCTTCCATTATCTGCAAATTCCCAAATGGTTCTGTTGAAGCCTTTGTTCAGACTCATTACTGAAAACATGAATAAGCAATGGATCCCCTGCAAAAATGGAAGAAAAGACAGACGGACTACAATTTTTAAAAATTAGTTACAGGATGTGGGCATCATTGGCTGGGCCAGTGTTTTTGCCCATCCCTATTGCCCTCCCTTTCAGGGGGCATTTAAGAGTGAACCACATTGCTGTGGGTCTAGAGTCACATGTAGGTCAGCTAAGGACGGCAGATTTCCTTCCTTCCTGGATGGGTTTTTTTTTTGACAATCGACAATGGTTTCACGGTCATCACTCTACTTTTAATTCCAGATTTTTATTGAATTCAAATTTCACCATCTGCCATGGTGGGATTTGAACCTGGGTCCCCAGATCAGATCTATAAAATGATGAGTCTAGAGACAATACCATGACTGCCAAAACATTGAATGCATCCAAGAGGCGGCTGGATATAGCACTTGGGGCAAATGGGATCAAAGGTTATGGGGAGAAAGCAGGATGAGGCTATTGAGTTGGATGATCAGCCATGATCGTGATGAACGATGGGGTGGGGGGGGCAGTCTCGAAGGGCCGAATGGCCTCTTCCTGCTGCTATCTTTCATGTTTCTATGCCACTGTCTTCCCAATTCTTGTCTACGTACCAGAAATGGGAGTTCTTGGATTCAAACACGTGCAAGTTTATGAATGGTTAAATTAATTCAGTTACAGACAGCACACGGTGATATTTCACAGGGCAAAGAAGAGACCACACATCCCAGGTCTTGAGCCCAACTTTCTAACCCTGCATCTTGTTGTTTCGCAAACTTTGCTTTGCACTCGCGCCTGTGTTAAATCTTTCCAGCTGCCTTCCTGCATGTACACTGCCGAGCCCTTGCGCACTCTACACCACTTGTGCCTGTCTTCCTCAAGAAGATCCAGGCTATTTCAACATCCATCATCTGTGGCTCCCAGAGGCCAGCAGAAGCTGAAAGTGTTTCCTGCTTTAAGCAAAGCATAGAATGTACCCAATTACTGTATCACCACAGATAAGTTGGCCTCCAGGCATGCATAAACGGTAAAAGAAATTCAGAATTAAACGCAATCAATTTCTTGTTTAATCTCAAGAGTGCGCTGTTTGCGATCCATGTGTCAACTGCACGCTTATCGACACAAGGGGCACGAGGAACTTAGCTCAAAACTGGACCCCAATCCGAAGAGTGACAAGGAGGAACCAATGGATTCCCCCTCTCCAACATAGTAAGTGTAATTTGTGCCTGGAACTCGTTGCCGGGGGAGATAGCGGAAGTGGATACGGCAGTGACTTTTAAGGGGTGTCTTGACAAGTACGTGAATAGGATGGGAATAGAGGGATATGGTCCCCGGGAGAGTAGGGGGTTATAGTTCAGACGGGCAGTAGGGTCGGTGTAGGCTTGGAGGGCCGAAGGGCCTGTCACTGTACTGTAATTTTCTTTGTTCTTTGGAACATAATCGCATCAGATGTAATTTTTGTCGAGGATTATCGATGTGATAATTAATCAAATAATTTTTGGAAGTCAAAGAGGATTAATTTCATGATCCAACCCCCTCACTTTCTGAAAGAAGTCAAAGTTCAGTTTCCTGAAGCTGGATGTTGGTTTATTTTATTAAAATATCTCCCATTTTCTAAGCTGCCTTTTAGCTTTGACAAAGGATCATCTGGATTCAAAACGTCAGCTCTTTTTTCTCCTTACAGATACTGCCAGACCGACTGAGATTTTTCAGCATTTTCTCTTTCGGTTTACTTTATTTTATTTATTTAAAGTTTATTTATTTATCAGCATCACAAATTGGCTTACATTAACACTGCAGTGAAGTTACTGTGAAAATCCCCCAGTTGCCACACTCCGGCACCTGTTCAGGTACACCGAGAGAGAATTTTAGCAGGGCCAATGCACCCTAACCAACACGTCTTTCAGGCTGTGGGAGGAAACCGGAGCACCCGGAGGAAACCCACACGGACACGAGGGAGAGCCTGCAGACTCTGCACAGACAGGCAGTCACCCAAGCCGGGAATCGGACCCAGGTCCGTGAGGCAGAAGTGCTAACCCACCGTGCCGCCCAATCTCTGCAACAAAAAAAATGCAATATCACATCCAATTTTCAACAGCTCCCCCATCACCAGAATTGATTCCTTCCTTTTTGCAATTATCGGAGCTTGCAAGTCACATCTAATCCACAGAGACAATCAAACTGCTGGGTGTATCGTTTGTCAGACTCGGCACAATCTCCCCCACCCCGCCAAGCGCTCTGGGGTGAATCTGGGCACCAGATTCCCATGCACTGTCAAGCTTCAATCCATCCACTTGCATATTGAGGAAGCAATCTTAAACCTACTTTAACATCGAGCAGAACGCGTTGTCCTCAGAGGGGGAAAGCAACGCAAATTAACTCTTTCGCTCATCAGTGCAGCCTGTGTTATGTTCACATGTAACCTGTGAGGCCTGAGGGAGACCTCTGCCTCTTCACATCAATGACCATCTCCATCGGAACTGTTAGGATGTAACTGGTGACAACTTTGGACTGGATGTCATTTGACCAATGGTAACATGCTGTAAGGGTCAGCTGACCCAGTAAACCATGGGAACCAATTACGAATGATGCAAGACCATAAGACAGAGGAGCAAAATTAGGCCACTCGGCCCATCGAGTCTGCTCTGTCATTCAATCATGGCTGATATGTTTATATATATATGTTTCTTATATGTTTCACATCCCCATTCCCCTGCCCTTTCCCCATAACCCCTGGTCCCCTTATTAATCAAGAACCTATCTATCTCTGTCTTAAAGACACTCAATGACCAGGCCTCCACAGCCTTCTGTGGCAAAGAGTTCCACAGATTCCCCACTCTCTGGCTGAAGAAATTCCTCCTCATCTCTGTTTCATCCCTTTCGCCTGAGGTTGTGCCCTCTAGTTCTAGTTTTTCCTACTAGCGGAAACATTCTCTCCACATCCACTGTATCCAGGCCTCACAGTTTCACTAAGATCCCCCCTCATCCTTCTAAACTCTACTGAGTACAAACGCAGAGTCCTCAACCGTTCCTCATACTGACCAGCTGGCTCACTATAAATAAGAACCTGTTGGGAATTGTGGGGAACTTGGACTGGCCCAGGGTGAGGCCCCAAATTTGGAGTAATGAAGTTTCTTCATTAAGAAGTCCTTGTGCGACAATAACTCTGTGCTACTCTGCAGCTCTGCATCATTAATCACAAGGACATCAAGCCTGTCTCCAAAGTGTGGAGGAACAAGCTTGGGCCAATTCCATGCTTTAACTGGTCCTAAATTGTTTCAAGTGCTTCTTATTGTCCAAGAAGCTTTCCTGTCAACGTTATATCTTTCTTCATAAATTAAATTATATAGATTCTGTTGTGACCCCAGTCTACTTTTACCTAATCAAGTTTCAGTCTCACTTTCAATCCACTGTTCACAGAAATACCGATCGTTGTACATCTTAGATTCCTCGGGCCGTGTTTGCTTCTAATTTTGCATTCACTATGAACTGGAATATCCTCGTCCCAACTAGGGACCTGGGTTCAATTCTGGTCTCTGTGGAGAATTTGCACATTCGCCCCGTGCCTGCATGGGTTTCCTCTGGGTGCTCTGGTTTCCTCCCAATGTCCAAAAGATGTGTGGGTTAGATGCATTGGTCATGAGAAATTGTCCCTTAGTGTCAGGGAGATTAGGAGCATAAATGCATGGAGTTCTGAGGATAGAGCCTGGGTGGGCTTGTTGTCACTGCACGCGCAATGAGCCAAATGGCCTCCTTCTGCAGTGGAGATGTTATGATTCTATAAGTAAGTGATTTCCTTGCTTGAAACTATTGAGACAAGTCATTCTCTTTGGCAAAGAGCTGAAAAATCAAGGGCAGGGTTTAACATCATGAGAAAGTTACGAATGATAAGGGCCATAACTTGGATGTTGATCCAGCAGGTGATCCAAATAGATTCAAGCAGCAATTTTAGGCATTTCTAAAATATAAAAGGAGGGATCTGGGGACACTGGAAACTGGTTTTGAAAGGGGTCAAATTTGTTAACTCCAAAGAGCCTTGCCACTTCTAACAATTATGACCATTGAACAATATGACTTGCAGAATGGTCTTTTCTCATCCTGGACAGTCCTGTCTGCTGAAGTGTGCCTTTTCTTTTAGGAAAAATGTTGGAATTTCGGTCAAAGCAAGGACAGAAATCATGACGGTCAGTAAAGAAGGAAAATGCAATGTTGGCCTCCAGGGCGAGAGGATTTGAGTATAGGGAGCGGGATGTTTTGCTGCAATTGTATAGGGCATTGGTGAGGCCACATCTGGAAAACTGTGTGCAGTTTTGGTGTCCTTAACTGAGGAAGGATGTCCTTGCTATAGAGGGAGTGCAGCAAAGGTTTACCAGGCTGATTCCTGGGATGGCAGCTCTGTCACATGAGGAGAGACTAAATTGGTTCGGATTATATTCATTGGAGTTCAGAAGAGCGAGAGGGGATGTCAGAGAAACTTACAAAATTCTAAAAGGGTTTGACAGGGTAGATTCAGAAAGAATTTTCCAAATGGTGGGGGAATCATAGTTTGAGGATACCCTTTTAGAACTGAGGTGAGGATAAAGTTCTTCACCCAGAGGGTGGTGAATGTGTAGAATTCACTACCACAGAATATAGCTGAGGCCAAGACATTGTCTGATTTCAAGAAGCAATTAGATATAGCTCTTGACTTTAAAGGGACCAAGGGATGTTGGGGGGGGGGGGGGGGGGATGGGGATCAGGATATTGAGATCGAGGATCAGCCATGATCAAAATGAATGACAGAGCAGGCTCAAAGGGTTGAACGGCTTATAAAAATAGGTAATATTTAGACTCAATTTTAATTTAAAAACCTGGAATTAAAAGTTAATAATGACCATAAAACCATTGTCCATTGCCAGTGAAAACCCATCCAGTTCACTCATGCTCTTCGGGAAGGAAATCTGCTGTACTTACCTGGCCTGGCTCACATCTAACTCCAGATCCACAGCAATGTTTCCCTGAAAATGTTCTTGCAAGCCACCCAGTTTCAAGGGAAATTAAGGATGGCCATAAATGTTGTCCCAGCCCCTGAGTGAATTTAAAAAATTGATTTATTTTTAATCATTTGTGGGACCTGGGCATCGCTGGCTAGGCCAACATTTATTGCCCGTCCCTAGTTGCCCTTGGAGGACAGTTGAGAGTCAACCACATTGCTGTGGATCTGGAGTCATGTGTAGGCCAGACCAAGTAAGGATGGCAGATTTCCTTCCTCAAAGGACATTGGTGAACCAGATGGGTTTTTGCGACAATCGACAATGGTTTTACGGTCATCAGTAGATTCCTAATTCCAGATTGCCTGTTTATTGAATTCAAATCCCAGCATCTGCTGTGATGTGATTCGAACCCAGATCCCCAGAACATTCATTGAGTTTGTGGATTACTGGTGGAGGAATAATGCCACTAGGCCACCGTCACATCAGCTGCTGCACCGCACACACACCAAGGTCAATGAGAAGTGAGTGATGAGTTGACATGTAGTTTTTTGGGGAATATTAGTTGAGGGACACTGAGAACTTTCTTCCATTGGGAAAAAAAATACTCAAGTTTGAGGACATGTACCAACCAACTCAAGAACAACTTCTTCCTTGCTGCCATCAGACTTTTTAACAGGCCTTTTTAAACAGATCTTTCTTTTCACCCTAGCTATGACTGGAACACTCTATTCTGCACCCTCTCCTTTCCTTCTTCCCTATGTACTCTATGAACAGTATTTTTTAGTTCACGCTGTGGGACATGGGTGTCTTGGCTGGGTCAACATTTACTGCCCATCCCTAGTTACCCGAGGGCAGTTGAAAGTCAACCACATTGCTGCACTTCTGGAGTCACATGTAGGCCAGACCGGATAAGGACAGCAGATTTCCTTCCCTAAAGGACAATAGTGAACCAGGTGGGTTTTTCCAACAATCGTCAATGATTTCATCAGTAGAGTCTTAATTCCACATATTTTTTAATTGAGTTTAAATTCCACCATCTGCTGTGACGGGATTCGAACCCAGGTCCCCCCGAACATGAGTTGAGCTTCTGGATGAATAGTTGAGAGACAATACCACTAGGCCATTGCCTCCCCTATCGTGTGCAAAAAAAAATACATTTCGCTGGAGACCAATTCATGTGACAATAATAAATCCAACGAAAGAAAGCACCCGCTTTCCTTCAGATCCCAGTTTGGGGGGTGGCGGGCGCGGGGTATATGTCTCACACCTTGAGCCGCACCCACAATGCCAGAACAGATAGCGAGAGTTTCTATTTTGTGTCTCGCCGAGACAACAGCACCTCCAAAGCAGCAGCCCCCACATGCCCCCTCAACGTCCCCCTCCCTCCCCCCCACCAGACCCCTGTCCTCCTCCCCCTCCACGATGGGAGCACGGAGGCCTGAGCCCATGATAGGCACTCAATTCAATTAAGGCGTCAAATGCACTCAGCATGAATACTGACCGTGTCCTGTACAAACAAGCAGAGGATAACTCCTCTCTCAATTCTTTTATTGCCTGTTAACCGGAGAGAGATCCAATTTACTGAGAGAACGGCGCATTAAAAGAATGTTCCAGCAGTGGGGCAGGGATGGCTGGGGAGCTGTGTGCGTGGAGAGCTGATACGCTGTGTTTGGGAATGGTTTGTCAACCCACTGATGGCTGACAAATCACACTTCACCGTCATCAGGAACATACAGAGCTGCCATCCTCTGCTCCTGCACTATCAGGGTGAGATAAGGTTGTCCCCATTATTCCACAATCAGAACACCAATTGCACCTAAGTAGTTCTTAAAAGAAAAGGCTTTTATCAGACAGTCAGGCAAAGGTGTCAATAACATCAAATAAGATGGTGAACATTTCCTCCTCCCTGTCTCCTTCACTTGAGTTAACAGCCAGTCTTCTCACAGCCTTGAAAGGGCTTTAGTTCATTTGAATGCTGCATTGTTTGGACAATTATCACAGACTTTCCATCATTATAACCCGACGGGAGGTCACTCACCCCACAACACTTCAAAAACAAGCACAATTGTCCAAAAGGTCATTTGGTCAAAGTCACACCACTCTCTCCAGAAGTCCCCTGTTCGGTCGGCATGGTCCTGGGAGGGGGGAGGATCATTCATGTTCTGATTGGGATGCATGGTGGCCCGATCTCAGCGCAGCCAGGCTTTGCCGGCAGGTCGAAGGCCCGTCCCTGCTCCCACCCCTACCCTACCCCCACCCCTTCCGTCCCCAAATGATGGCGTAAGAACACCCAGCTGTTTTCTTTTGTGCCAGAATATCAGAAGATCATCGTAGAAAGAGGCCATTCAGCCCATCAAGGCTGCACCAACAACAATCCAACCCAGGCCCTCTCACCATAACCCCATGCATTTACCCGACTAATCCCTCTGACACTAAGGGGGCAATTTAGCAAGACCAGTCCACCTAACCCGCACATCTCTGGACTGTGGGAGGAATCTGGAGCACCCGGAGGAAACCCACACAGACACGGGGAGAGAACATGCAAACTCCACACAGACAGTGCCCCAAGCTGGGAATTGAACCCGGTTCCCTGGCTCTGTGAGGCAGCAGTGTTAACCACCGTGCCGCCCTGGAGAGAAAAAACAATCAATTTTTCTGGAGGGAAACAGAATTCCCAAATTCTCCCGCCCCGCCCACCACGGAATCGGAGGGGCGAACAGTGAAAATGTCCAGTCTCACTTGACCAAGGCCGTAAAATCCCACCCACCATTTTTCTCACTGGAACCAACACTCTGCTAAACTCTGGTTCGATCGCCCACTGAAAGTGACTTGCCACTGGCTGGGTCAGTATTTATTGTTGACCCCCAAGTGCCCTCCGTTTCAGAATTGCTATACATTGAGAGAGAGGAACGTGAAACCAGGCCTGAGTGTGGTGGTTCACCAGTCGCTGGAGGTCAGCGTGTCGGTGAGGCAGGCAGTCAAACAGCAAAATGGTTTGTGGACCTTCATTGGGAGAGGATTTGAGTACAGGGACAGGGGATGTCTTGCTGCAATTATACAGGGCCTTGGCAAGGCCACACCTGGAATATTGTAATATAAATGCAAAATACTGCAGATGCTGGAATCAGAAACAGAGCTCTGGCCTGTTAGAATGTAAAATGTCTGACTGTGCTTACCCCAGTCCAATGCTGGCATCTCCACATCTGTTAGAATGGAACCAGTGACAACTTTGGATTGGATGTAATGTGACCAATGGGAACAAGATGTAAGGGTCAGCTGACCCAGTAAACCATGGAGCCAATGACAGAGGGCTGTCTTGGTCAGCTGACCAGTTGGTTCACTAAAAGTGAGGAACTACAAATAAATCGAATGGTGTGGCACTTGGATTGGCCCAGGGGAAGGCTCCAAGTTTGGAGTAATGATGTTTCTTTATTAAACTCTTTCTTTGATTCATAAGTTGGAGTAAGTTTTGTTGTATTTTCATTAGCTGCATTTTGAAGAATTCCTTCTAAAGAAATGTGGTGAAGGGTCAGATGGACTTGAAATGTTGGCTCTTTTCTCCTTCCACAGAAGCTGTGAGACCTGCTGAGATTTTCCAGCATCTTTCCGTTGCCTGGAATATTGTGTGCAGTTTTGGTCTCCTTGTCTGAGGAAGGATGTTCTTGCTGTAGAGGAAGGTTTACCAGACTGATTCCTGGGATGGCGTAGGAGAGATTGAGTTGGTTAGGATTATGTTTGCTGGAGTTCAAAAGTGAGGGGGGGAAATGTCATCGAAACCTATAAAATTCTAACAGGACAAGACAGGGTAGATGCAGAAAGGATGCTTTGGATGGCAGGTAAAGCTTTTAAGACTGGATAGAGCACTTCGGGGGCAGGGGCGGGGGGGGGGGGGGTGAAATAGATCAAAGGTTTTGAGGGGGGACATTTGGGAACAGGTTACTGATGATCAGCCATGATGATGATAATGAGTGATAGAACAGGCTTGAAGGGCCAAATGGCCTCCACCTGCTCCAATTTCCCATGTTTTGATGTACAGTGATCTTGAACATCTGAATGATACTGCCCGCCCACCCACCCCACCACAACCCCAAAGCTTCTAATTGTACGGTTCTCTGGGTTAACTTTCTATTCCACCCAAGTTGGATCTCACAAGGAGTTTGCACCCTATGCCTGGATCTGAACGTTTGAATGTAGTACAAGCTAGATTGCGCTGTCAGAGGAGATAGCCTGGTGTGTAAGGGCAGCACAGACCAGGCATGGTGTCAGATCATCACTGAATGCACTGTATCATTACTGAGATGGAAATAGTGTCGAGGTCTGTTACCCTGGATTGAGGCTGGAGCTGTAAGCCATAAGCTTGCATTTCCTCCCTTTGAACACCACCATAAGACATAGGAACAGAGTTAGGCCACTCAGCCCATCGAGGCTACTCCACCATTCAGTCATGGTTGATATTTTTCTCATCCCCATTCTCCTGCCTTTCCCCCTGATCCTCTTATTAATCAAGGACCTATCTATCTCTGTCTGAAAGACACGCAATGACCCGGCCTCCACAGCCTTCTGTGGCGAAGAGTTCCACAGATTCCCCACTCTCTGGCTGAAGAAATTCCTCCTCATCTCTGTTTTAAAGGATCGTCCCTTTAGCCTGAGGTTGTGCGAGTGGAAACATCCTCTCCACGTCCACTCTATCCAGGCCTCTCAGTACCCTGTGAACTTCTAAACGCCAACGAGTACAGACCCAGAGTCTTCAACCGATCCTCATACGACCAGCTCTTCACACCAGGGGTCACTCTTGTGAACCTCCTCTGGACCCATTCCATCAGCCTGACATAAGTTCATTAATTTGATTCTATCCTTTAAAGTAATGCTCTGCCTCTCGCCCTCTGGATTTATTGATACCCCACACCATCCCAGCACCTTCTGAAAGTTTACTGATTGGATGCCTGGTTGTGTCCCTCCCCATTCTGAGGATGGTCCCAACACCCCAGATCAACAACGCAGTCAACAAAGGGTGACACAGAGGTTAGCACTGTTCCCTCATCACACCAGGGGCCCAGGTTCAATTCTGGCATCAAGTGACTGTCGGTGTGTAATTTGCACATTCTCCCCATGTCAGTGTGGGTTTCCTCCAGGTGCTCTGGTTTCCTACCACAATCCAAAGAAGTGGGAGTTATGTTGATTGACCATGTAAATTGCGCCTTAATGTCCAAAGTTAATGTAGGTTATATAGATTAGCCATGGGAAATGTGTGGGGTTACGAGGCTAGAACAAGGTAGAGGGCCCGGATAAGATGCTCTAGCAGAGAGTCAATGCAGACTTGATGGGCTGAATGGCCTCTTCCATATTGTAAGGTTTCTAAGATTTTATGAATAACTGCTCCACAGCACCAACAGAAACCTCACACCCCTATTTCACTGTCAAACCTTCTCGTAGTATTATCACAAGACTATTAATCCAGAAACTCAGCTAATGTTCAGGGCAGCTGTGTTCAAATCCAGCCAAAAATATCTAGAATTCAGAATCTCAGAAAACTGCTGTCCTTCCCTGGTCTGACCCACAGCAATGTGGTTGACTCTGAACTGCCCTCAGGCAACTAGAGATGGCAAATAAATGCAGCACCCATGTCCCACAAAGGAATAATATGCCCCACACGCCCATATCACTGATGGACACCCCAAATCCCTGATCACTTCTCTCTCATACTTCCGAAGTCAGAAAGTTGCCTGCACTTGGCACCCCTCAGAAAATTCCCACCTTCCCCAGAGTTCCAGAACCACCAAGATATACTTGAGAGTGAAAACCGGATGTCAAAAGCAACAGAAACCTTCCTGGAACCAATTTATTTGTTTCCAGAATGACCTCAGTACATTTTTCAATGACGTGTGGACTATGGACACAAGCAGGGAAATTTTCCAGGTAGTGATAAAGAACCAGCGTGGGTGAATGGTCTGATTTGTTTGACACCTCCAGTGTGGACAAGGGACCTACACTTCCCTGTGAACGCTGCAAACATTTGGGAGAATTCCATCGTCTCTCTATCAACAAATCATAATTATCTGCTGTAAATTATTCATATCTTCCTTCCTGTGACTCACAAGTTTGAGAGGGCTCTGGATGATTTGATTTATTATTCTCACGTATATTAGCAGACAGTGAAAAATATTATTCCTTGGGCGCTACACAGACAAAGCATACTGTTCATAGAGAAGGAAAGGAGAGTGTGCAGAATGTAGTGTTACAGTCATAGCTAGGATATAAAGAAAGATCAATGTTATGCGAGGTAGGTCCATTCAGCAGGGAAGAAGCTGTTTGTGAGTCAGTTGGTACGTGACCTCAGGCTTTTGTATCTTTTTTCTGACGGAAGAAGGTGGGAGAGAGAATGTCTCGGATGCGTGAGGGGATCCTGAATTATGCTGGCTGCTTTGTCGAGGTAGTGGGAAGTGTAGACTGAGTCAATGGATGGGAGGCTGGTTTGCGAGATGGATTGGGCTACACTCACGACCTTTTGTAGTTTCTTCCTGTTTTGGGCAGAGCAGGAGCCCAGACCAAGCTGTGATACAACCAGAAAGAATGCTTTCTATGGTGCATCTGTGGAAGTTGGTGAGAGTTGTTGCGGACATGTCAAATTTCCTTAGTCTTCTGAGAAAGTAGAAGCGTTGGTGGGGCTTTCAAAACATCAGCATGGGGGGGACCAGGACAGGTTGTTGGTGATCTGGAAACTTGAACCATTTCTACTTTGTCTCCATTGATGTAAACAGGGGAATACCCACCACTGCGCTTCCTGAAGGCAATGACTATCTCTTTGATTTTGTTAACACTGAGGGAGAGATTACCGTCCTCGGTGGGTGGGTGAGGGCAGTGGGGATTACGACGGTGGGAGAGGAGAGGAGAACAAGCAGAGCGATGATCTATTTTTCCATGGAGAATTTAGCCTGGGAGATGAGGATGTGCTTCATTGTTTAATCATGCAACTGAAGATCACAAAGACTTTAACCAACCTAAGCTCAGCTAACAACATCTTTGAGTTTCATTTCAGATTATAGTTAAGTGATTTCATCAACCATATTTGTGTGGTTCAATAATTGTGGAGGAGGCGATGATGTACAGAAAAGTTAGTGTTCACAGAGGGAGTTGAGGAGATCAGAAATTTGCCATGAGCTTCTTATGTAGATTAGTCAGTTTGGGTTACATAAGACAGCAGTGAGTCATCCTGAGCTGCACTGCTGCAATTACACAGATTTCATTTTACCTTCATTTGTGCTGAAGCCTGTCTGCCATGAAGACACTAACTCTTGCTCCGAGGGCCGCCTTTTGCCATAATCAAATCCACCATGTCCCACTTCTCCTCCTCCTCGTTTTTTCAAATCCAATTCATTCACAGGAGAGGTGGGGTGGGCACAGTGTGAGCACAGCTGCCCCGCAGCACCAGGGCCCTGGGTTCAATTCCGACCTTGGGTGATTATCTGTCTGGACATTCTCCCCCCCCCGGTCTGCGTGGGTTTCCTCCGGGTGCTCTGGTTTCCTCCCACACGCCGAAGATGTGCAGGTTCGGTGGATGGGCCAGGCTAAATTGCCCCTTTGTGTCCCAAGATGTGTCGGTTTGGGGAATTAGCCAGGTTAATATGTGAGATTAGGGGATAGGGCCTGGGGAAGATGCTCTGTCGGAGAGCCAGTGAAGATTTGATGGGCCTTTTTCTACACCATAAGAATTCTATGATAAGCCTTTTTGGCAAAGCCATCATCTAATGTCCACTCTAAGGTTCCCTCAGGAAGGTAGCTGTGAGCCACCTTCTTGAATGTCTGCAGTCAATATCCTCTCCGGGTCTGTTAGGTTGAAAATTCCAAAATTTGACCAAAGGCCATGAAGGAACAGCAATGTATTTCTAAATCAGGATAGCCTATGACTCAAGAGTACAACTAGAGGTGGTGGTGTCTCCATGTGTCTGCTGTCTTTGTGTCCTTCTATGGGTATGCCAAGTGCAAACAGTGACTGGCGCATGTCCCATGGACACACCCCATCCCCAGTAATCTCTGCACCAACTGCAGAAAATCTGAATGGAACTATTTACTTGCGAAACCCTCTGTGCCACTGACAAAGGCTCAAAATCCAGCATAACTCGTACAAATTCCCTGGCACTGCCAAAGACAGCACTGACCTTTTGGCGAGTGATCGCATTTCTTCCAGTTTGATGGCTGACTCATCTGGTTTTGAACAAAGTCAACAACATCCATTCATGATGTCAAAAAAAAAACTTGACTTGAAATGTTTCAATGATTCAGCAACTGAACAAAAGATATATCATTGCTTTAAATTAAGGGGGGGTAGTTATAGGACGGATGTCAGGGGTAGGTTCTTTACCCAGAGGGTGGTGAGGGATTGGAATGCCCTGCCTGCTGCAGTTGTAAATGCGCCTAGTTTGGGGGCATTTAAGAGATCCATGGATAGGTTTATGGATGGAAAGGGATTGGTTTAGGTTAGAGGGTCAT
The DNA here is from genome assembly GCF_965287045.1 of Carcharhinus amblyrhynchos. Classification (NCBI taxonomy): domain Eukaryota; kingdom Metazoa; phylum Chordata; class Chondrichthyes; order Carcharhiniformes; family Carcharhinidae; genus Carcharhinus; species Carcharhinus amblyrhynchos. The sequence goes on from NC_137357.1 coordinate 20,791,481, forward strand.
TGCTTTTTTCTTAATTGGTCGGCGCAACATCGTGGGCCGAAGGGCCTGTTCTGCGCTGTAACGTTCTATGTTCTATATCAAAGGGGCATCAGACAAGTCTTCCCTTTAAATCCCACGGCACAGGGAGAGGCGATGGCCGAGTAACATTATCGCGGGATTATTCATCCCGAAACTCTGCTCATGTTCTGGGGAGCCAGGTTCGAATCCCACAGCAGGTGGTGGGGAATTTGAATTCAATAAAAGAAAATCTGGAATTAAGAATCTGCTGTTGACCTTGAAACCATTGTCGGGAAAACCCGAAGGAAATCTGCCATCCTTACCCGGTCTGGCCTACACGTGACTCCAGAGCCACGGCAATGTGGTTGACTCTCAACTGCCCTCTAGGGATGGGCAATAAATGCTGCCCAGCCAGGAAGGACAGGGAACTTTTTCCAGAAAGGATACTTGAAATACCAGGACTATTTTTGCGGATGTGGAGAGAATGATGAGGAGAGACAATATGTGTTTTTAATGTGTTGAAGGAAGAGTATTGAATTGATGAAGACCCTGGGGTGGGATTGTATGGCCACACTCACCCCAAAACCAGAAAATCCCGTCCCAAGGTTAGCAGACCTATGCATTCCCGCTACGAGTCCCATGGTAGGCGGGATGGGAAAATTCCCCCTCATTTCTCTGATCGGGCATTTAGAGGGCTTCTGTTTGAGCCCGGCAATGAGGAAAGATGCTCGGCAAGAGAATGTGGGTTTGCTCTCACACGGGGAATGAGCGAAACAGAGGCCCTTGCATTTTGAACAGAAAATCACATTAACCTGTGGAGCCATCTGAGCTATTAGGAGACATTGGATAAACCTGGTGGGTTCTTCCTGGAATACGGAGGTTGAGGGGTGACCTGATAGAGGTCTACAAGATTGAGTGGCATGGACAGAATGGATCATCAGATGCTCTTTCCTAGGGTAGAAAAGTCAAGGACTATGGGGAGGTAGATTTAAGATGCCTGGGGAATATTTTAGAGGAGATGTGCGAGGTAAGTTTTTTACACAGAGGGTAGTGAATGCACTGCCCGGGGAGGTTGTGGAAGCAGCTATGGGACTGGTATTTATCGTAGAGTCATAAAGGTTTACAACATGGAAACAGGCCCTTTGGCCCAACTTGTCCATGCTGCCCTTTTTTTTCAAACTCCTAAGCTAATCCCAATTGCCTGTATTTGGTCCATATCCCTCTATACCCATCTTACCCAGGTAACTATCTAAATGCTTTTTAAGAGATAGAGTTGTACCCGTTTTCACCACTACCTCTGGCAGCTCATTCCAGACACTCACCGCCCTCTGTGTGAAAAAAATTCCAGGGGTTACTGGACAAATTGGATGGGAATGGAAGGATATGAACTCCGTAGGCACATGTGGTTTTCGTTTGGTTAGGTGCAGGCTTGGAGGGCCGAAGGGCCTGTTCCTGTGCTGCAATTTTCTTTGTTCCTCACATTTCCCCAAAGAGCTGGCACATGGCCGCCTGTGTCCAGTTCCTGATGAGTCAAGTCTCGTGGTTCTCGATGAAGAGAAAAAGGCTTCTTATCATCTCGCCTCTGGATTCCATTAGGGAAACTGAGGATCAGGAGCTGTGTTCTTCACGGTGAACCACTGAGTCAGCCAAACCAAAACACTCCTTTGGAGCTAATGCCACTGATTTCTTGAACATCAGGCGTTGATGCTTCAATCTAACACCGGTTAATTAATGAGCTGAGTTCCATTCACAGAGCTGCCTCTTCCACCTCCGCTACTCATTCAAGCCATCTGTTGCTGAAACCCCCAGCCACAGCTTTAAAAAACCCTCAGTGCGTGGCTATTTCAGTGCTCTCCTTGCCACCCTCCATCTTCCAAAACCCCGGCACGTCCAAAACTCTGGTGCCCTGCACCTGACCGCCCCCCCCCGCCACACTTAGACCCCCCCGTTCCTGATCGGACCCGAGCCCGCTGGTGAAATCGAAACTAATTCATGGGGCTCCCCTGTTATTGAGTGAGGCTATGACCGGGAGGTGAAGGGCCAAACTGACTGCCCTCTGTACACACTGATATGGTCAGAGAGGAAGCTACAGGAGCTGCCAGAGGATGTGGTTGAGGCAGGTTCAATAACAACATTTTAAAAAGCATTTGGATAAGTGCATGGATGGGAAAGGATTACAGGGACACGGGCCAAACGCAGGTAATTGGGGCGAGGTAGGAGGGCACCAATTGGCATGGATCGGTTGGGCTGAAGGGCCTGTTTCCATGCTACATTTCTCTGTGACTCCATGGGCAGGAATTTAAGGCCTCGTTAAAATCTCGCCTGAGACTTTTCCAATGTCTGCCTTTGGCCATTCCATTTCCCATGGTGGCCCTTCACTCTGACTTCCTGACAATAGTTTCTTGACTTATTCAGTCTTATGTCACTCCCTCCACACACACCGTGTCCCAGCTTGTTTATTTCTGCTGAAAGACAATTAGTTGCTGTATTTTTTATATATCTTTTGCAGTGCTAACTGCTGTGCCACTGGGACAGCATGGTGACACTGTGGTTCGCACTGCTGCCTCACAGTGCCAGGGACCTCGGTTCGATTCCCAGCTTGGGTCACTGTCTGTGTGGAATGTGCATGTTCTCCCAGAGTCTGCGTGGGTTTCCTCCAGGTGCTCCAGTTTCCTCCAAAGATGTGCAGGTTAGGTGGATTGGCCATGCTAAATTGCCCCTTAAATGTCAAGCCAACTAGTAAGGTAAATACATGGGGTGACAAGGATCGGACCTGGGTCGGACTGCGGTCAGTGCAGACTCGATGGGCCAAATGGCCTCTTTCGGCACTGTCGAGATTCTATGATGTTGTGCATGTGGGGTTTCCCTTAACCTTTACGATGTAATTGATCAGACAGTAACACCATCTCGTGTTTAGGTTGCTTAGTGGCTTTGTCTCTAACATTCCCATCCCCTCTTCTGTTTCAATACTAATCAGCTACACCCAACCCATACAATCCCTCCGTTTCTTCAACTCTGGTCTGTTGTGCCGCCCTTCTCTATAACTCGCCCACAACTGGCCTTCATGCCTGTAGCCACTGAAGCCACATCATCCTCCCTGAGCCCCTCTGCCTCCCGTTTGACCAAGCCTTTGGTCACCCCTCCGCAGACAGCCTTCTTTGACCAATTCTTAAGTGAATGGGAAATGACCTGAGGCTCACGTTTCGGTTGAGAGCACACGTGGATGTAAATTGCGCATGCCCAGCAGAGAGTTTGTGTATCAGAACCCAATTTCCCACCCATGTTTATTTTTCACAGCATCCCATTCTTGTTTAGCAATGGGGTGGGTTGTGGGGGATAATGCAGGATTACTGAATTTTGCCCTTCTGTTTCACATCCTTTGTCGCGCTATTTTAATAAACACAACAGAGTACATTGGTAAATATTAATCAACTTCCATCAATTTTGCAGCACACTTCAGGCAGGGAGTGGGTGGTTGAATGCAAGAGCGATCTCAGTTCTATTCTAGAGGTGATTGTGGCTGGCCTTTTGCAGCCTTTCACATGAAGAAAGTAATAATTAAGTCAGTGATGAGAAACTAGGTCCAAGTGAAGGAATAAAAAAAAACACTTGCATTAATATAATGCATTATTATCCTGTCTGTCAGAAATGTCTCAAAAGCACTTTGCTTTCAATGAATTGCTTTGAAATGTAATTACCCTACTTGTATAATGGACCAAGAGATTGATTAAGAAGGGGAAAATGAGGGTAGGGAAGTAAGCTCGCGGGGAACATAAGAACTGAACTGGAAAAGTTTCTGTGCGTATGTGAAAAGATTGATAAAAATGAAGCCTCAGAATCATAGAACCCCTACAGTGCAGCAAGAGGCCATTCAGCCCATCGAGTCTGAGCCAACCACAATCCCACCCCAGGCCCCACCTCCCGTAACCCCACACATTTACAATGTCAGCGCCTTCCAGTCTGAAACAATCAACAAAGAAATGACTGAGGGATTAATTCCATACTTTGCTTCAGCTTTCACACAGGAAAACATGAATAATGTACTTGAAGTTTGGAGAGACTCAAGTTCAGTGAGGAGCTGAAGGAAATCTCCATGAGCGGAGAAATGGTTTTGGGGAAATTAATGGGGATTATAGATGGATAAATCTCCAGGGCCGGATAATCTTCATCCCAGAATACTTCAGGAAGTGGCCCTGGAAATAATAGATCCACTGGTGGTCTTTTTCCAAAATTCTTTGGGCTGTGGACTGGTTCCTGCAGATTGGAGGGTAGTTAATGTGAGCCCGTTATTCAAAAATGGAGGTTGAGAGAATAGAGGAAACAATGGAACAGTGAGCTTAATGACAGCACTGGGGAAGTCGCTGGAGTCCATTATCAAGAATTTCATAACTCAACGTTTGGAAAGCAATGGTATAATCAGACAAAGTCAGCATGGATTTACAAAGGGGAGATCATGCTTGACAAATCTATTGGATTTCTTTGAGGATGTAACTAGCAGAGTTGACCAGGAAGAGCTGGTGGATGTGGTTTAGTTAGACTTTCAGACAGCTTTTGACAACATCTCAACATAACAGACTACAATGTCAAGTTAAAGCATTGGAGGTCATGTTTTCAGATAGGTAGAAAGTCGGTTAGCAGATCGGAAGCAAAGAGTTGGCATAAATGGGTCTTTTTCTGATAGGCAGTCAGAGACTGGTGGGGTTCCGCAGGGATCTGTGCTAGGTCCCCAACTGTTCATATTATATATTAATGATCTGGAAGAAGGAACTGAATATATTATCTCCAAATTTACAAATGATGCAAAGTTGGCTTGAAGGGTGAGCTGTGAGGAGAATACAGAGATAGTTCAGTGGGATTTGGACAGGTTGAGTGTGTTAACAAATGCATAGCAGATACAGTATAATGTGGATACGTGTGAGGTTATCCACTTTAGTCGCAATAATAGGAAGACATTATTATTCGAATGGGTGTAAATTGAGAGGTGAATACTCAGAGGCCTTGGTGTCCTCGTGCTTAAGTTGCTGAGAGTAAGCATGCAGATACAGCAGACAGTAAAGGCGGCAAATAGCACATTGGTCTTCATAGTGAGAGGATTTGAGTATAGGAATAAGGATTGTACATTGCCTTGGTCAGGCCACACCTAGAATTTTGTCTGCAGTTTTGGTGTCCTTATCTGAAGAAGGATGTCATTGTTATGGAGGGATGGTAACTCTGTCTTATGAGGAAAAACTAAGCCAGTAAGGATTATATTCACTGGAGTTTAAAAGATTGAGAGGGAAACTTGTCAAAATTTACAAAATTCTAATAGGATTAGACAGGGTAGATTCAAAAGAATGTTTCCAATGGTGGGAGGAATTCAGAACTAGGAGTCATAGTTTGAGGATAAGGGGTAAACCTTTTAAGATTGATGTGATGAGAAATTCTTTCAGAGTGGTGAACCGGTGGAATTCATGACCACAGAAAGTAGTTGAGGCCCAAACATTGCGTAATTTCAAGGAGAAATTAGATCTAGCTCTTGGGGCTAAAGAGACCGAGGAATATGGGGGGAAGGGGACCTCAGGATATTGAATTTGATGATCAGATATGAGTAAGATGAATGATGGGGCAGGCTGGAAGGGCTGAATGACCTACTCCTGATTCAATTTTCTCTGTTTCCATACATGGATGTTGGACAAGATCCCATGAACACAAAAAGCAAGTCACCACTCAGTCGACGTGGGCAGCATTAGTTTAAGGAAAAGAGGCATTTCAGGACATCAGGAGAATTCCCTACTCTTTGTCAGGTGCCACTGGATCTTGACTATCCACCTGAGTAGGCGGGATTTTACGGCCTCGCTCATCCCAAAACCATAAAATCCCATCTGAGGTTAATGGATTTTCATTGTCTGCCCTTCGTCGGCTCAGACAGGATGGGAACTTTCTGGCCAAGAAGGCAGTTGGATCTGCCAGCTCTAACACTGCGGCACTTCCTAAGTGAACCTCTATTCCTCGCCAGCTCTCTTCCCTTCTTTAAGACGTTCTTTAAATCTTACTATTTTGACCAGGCTTTGAGTGTCAAATTTTTATTTCACGAACAGTGAAGAGGAGATCAAGGCAGATTATTGATAGGCTAGGAGAATGGGCCAACATTTGGGAGATGGACTTTAATGTGGCTAAGTGTGAGGTTATCCATTTTGACAGCAAAATCAGGCAAATGATTGCCCAAATGAAAAGCACATTCAAATTGTGTCGGGTGTCTGTGTTCATGAATCATAGAAAGTGGGTCCGCAGGTACGGCATATCATAAAAAAGGCAAATTGGATGTTGGCATTTACTGCAAAGGGACTGGAGTATAAGAGTAGAGAAATGTTGTTGTGATTGTACAGGGTGTTGGTGAGACCACATCTGGAGTATTGTGTCCAGTTTTGGTCTCTTTATTTGAGGAAGGATGTGGTGGCTTTGGAGGCAGTTCAGAGCAGGGTCACTGGATTAATTGAGGGGATGAAGGGGTTGATGTACGAGAAGAGATTAAACAGTTTGTGCTTGCACTCACTGGAGTTTAGAAAGATGAAAGGGGATCTGATCGAGGGATATAAAATTTTAAAAGGGATTGATAAAGGAAATGTAGACCAAATGTTTCCCCCGGTGGGGCAAATCTCAAACAAGAGGTCACAAATGTAGGTTGAGAGGCGGTAGGTCTAACACTGAGAGGAGGAGGAACTACTTCTCGCAGAGGGGGTGAATTTGTGGAACTCTCTGATTGTTGATTTGATTTATTATTGTCACATGTATTTACAGTGAAAAGTATTGTTTCTTGTGTGCTATACAGACAAAGCATACCGTTCATAGAGAAGGAAAGAAAAGGGTGCAGAATGTAGAATTACAGCCACAGCTAGGGTGTAGAGAAAGATCAACTTAATGCAAGGTAGGTCCATTCAAAAGCCTGATGGCTGCAGGGAAGAAACTGTTCTTGAGTTGGTTGCCACGTGACCTCAGACTTTTGTATCTTTTTCCCTGATGGAAGAAGGTGGAAGAGAGAATGACCAGAGTGTGTGGGGTCCTTAATTATGCTGGCTGCTTTTCCAAGGCAGCAGGAAGTGTAGACAGAGTCAATGGATGGGAGGCTGGTTTGTGTGATGGATTGGGCTACGTTCACGATCTATTGTAGTTGGTGTGCTCTTGGGCAGAGCAGGAGCCCATACCAAGCTGTGATACAACCAGAAAGAATGCTTTCTATGGTGCATCTGTGAAAGTTGGTGAGAGTTGTAGCTGACATGCCAAATTTCCTTCATCTTCTGAGAAAGTAGAGGTGATGGTGGGCTTTCTTAACTATAGTGTCGACATGGGGGGACCATGCACTGAAGGGATATCTATTGCCCTTTCAGGATGCATTTCGAGGGCGGCACAGTGGTTGGCCAGGGTCCCGGGTTCGATTCCCAGTTTGGGTCACTGTCTGTGTGGAGTCTGCACATTCTCTCCACGTCTGCGTGCGTTTCCTCTGGGTGCTCTGGTTTCCTCCCACAGTCCAAAGATGTGCGAGTTGGATGGATTGGTCATGCTAAATTGCACCTTAGTGTCAGGGGGACGATGCATCGAGTTACGGTGATAGGGCCTGAGTGGAATTCTGGTCGGTGGAGACTCGATGGACCGAATGGCCTCCTTCTGCACTGAGAGTGAACCACACTTGCTGTGGGTCTGGAGTCACATGCAGGCCAGACCAACTAAGTACAGCAGCTTTTCTTCCCTGAAGGACATAATTGACAATGGTCATCAATAGACTTTCAATTCCAGATATTTTTTCTTGATTTCAACTTTCACCATCTGCCACTGCTGGATTCGAACCCCGGTCCCCCCGAGCTACTCCCTGAGGGGCGGCATGGTGGCAGTTTGGCTCGCACTGCTGCCTCACAGCGCCAGGGACCCGGGTTCAATTCCCTGCTTGGGTCACTGTCTGTGTGGAGTCTGCACATTCTCCCTGTGTCTGCGTGGGTTTCCTCCGGGCACCCCGGTTTCCTCTCAAAGTCCAAAGATGTGCGGGGTTAGGTGGACTGACCGTGTTAAATTGTCCCTCGGTCTCGGGGGGGGGGGGGCTCGCTAGGGTAAATGCGCAGGGTTCGGGGGATAGGACCTGGGTTGATTGGCCATGTTAAGTCACCCTAGCATCGGGGGACGGGGGTGGTGAGCAGGCTAAGCATGTGGGGGGGGGGGGGTGCAGGAAATAGGAGCTGGGCGGAATTGTGATTGGTGCAGAATTGATGGGCCGAATGTACTGTAGAGTTTCCCGGAAGCTCTGGACGAATCGCCCTGTGACAGCAGCGTGAAGCCTCTGCAGTATTTTGCTTTGTTACTGGATTGATAGGCGCAGTGGCTAAAGATAACAGCTCGTTGCCTATTCCACCCACCCTGTCCTCCATATCATAATTTAAATTATTGCCAATTAATCTAACCACTGAATATAAGGTTACAGGAGAGGCTGTGGGAAATAAATAGGCGCTTGTGGAATGTTGTTTTGTTATTTGCATCGGTGAGTGTGCTTGGTTATAGTCAGCCTGAAACAATATTCTTAAAACTCATTGAAAATCTGATCATCTCCCCGTTCAAAGAGCAGCTCATCTTTTGGGCAGGCTTCTCCAAACGTGGAGTTATGATAAATGGGCTCGAAACAGATTGCTTGCATCGTAACTGAGAGATGTCTGCGCGAAAATTACTTCTCCCTTGATAACCTTCGAAACCTCTAGTTATAAGCCAGGAATCTATAGCAGGCCTGTCTGATGCAACAACGATTCCCTCAATCATCATTTGGCAATACAAGACTCACTCTTGCCCTGTTGATGGAGCAACAGATATCACGCACGCAGCGGGAACAATGGGAAAGCTGCCACCGGAATGCAAATATTTGTGTTTAAATTCCTTCAGGACCTTATCCCCCACCCCCACCCCACCAGCCGCTGCCACTGAAACCTCAAAAAGGACTACAATTCTCATTGTCCCTCCATATAGACTCTTGTAAGCAACCCCCTTCCCTTCACCCCATCAACAGAGGCTATGCTTTCAGCAATATTTAGGCCATGATTTCTGGAACTTCTCCCTCCAATCTCAAACCTGTGCCTTGCTCCCCCCCACAACCCCCCAACCCCCCCCCCCGCCCTGCTGCCTCCCTGCCGTCCACCCACCCCCACCATCCCCCGCCTCCCCCCAACACCCCCCAGCGTCTCCTTGAAGGCTTTTCTAAAAACCCACCAAATGTTAGCGAGTCATCGGCTGGTATTTTACCGTTTCCTACTGCCACACTACCCCACCCCCACCCTGACAATGAAAATCAGAGTGGGCAGGGATGAGGTCTGTCGACATTGGGCGGGATTTTCTGGTTTTGGGACATGCAAAGCTGTAAAATCCCATCTATAGAGCCATACAGTGCAGAAATGGCCCTTCAGCCCATCGAGTCTGCACTGACAATCCTTTACCACTAAACACGTGTTGATCCCATTGTCCTGCACTTGTCCCAATATCCTTCAATATTTCAAACGCTCATCCAATTATTTTTTAAAGGTTGTAAGGTTTCCGACCTTGACTACCTTCCTGGGCAGTGCATTCCAGATTTCCACAACACTGAGTGAAAAAGGTTTCTCTCAAATCCCCTCACCACAAAACTATGCTGCCTCATCATTGACCCCTCAACCAAGGGGTACTGCTGCTTCCTACTCACCCTGTCCATAACCCCTCATATTCTTAACCACCTCAGTCGTGTCCGCCCTCAGCCTTCTCTGCTCCAGAGAAAACAATCCAAGCCTATCCAGTCTCTCCATATAGCTCAGATGCTCTGTCCCAGACAACATCCCAGTGAATCTCCTCTGTACCCCCTCCAGTGTAATCACATCCTTCCGACAGTGAGGTGACCAGAACTACACACAGTACTCCAGCTGTGGCCTAACCAACACTCTGAACAACTCCAATATTACCTCCTTGTTCTGATACTCTGTGCCCCATATGAAACCATAGAAATCCTACAGAAGGAGGCCGCTTGGCCCATCAATAACAAACCCATCCAGGCCCTATCCCCGTAACGCCACATATTTACCCCGCTAATCCCTCCAGTCTATGTATCCCAGGCCAGGGGGTGTGTGTGTGTGGGGGTGTGTGTGTGTGTGTGTGTGTAGAGCAAGACAGGACAGTGAGCAAGAGAAACAGAGGAACACGATGCAAGGAAATGTGAATTGGCAGCTGAGAGATGTCTCAACAGAGCAAAGCAAGAAGATTGAGGTCGGGACAAAACAAGATGGAGAGAAGCAAGGATTGAGTAACCGAAAAAAAACGAGGGAAGACACAAAGGGACAGGCACAGAGATACAGACAGAAAGACAGAGTGGAGAGAGAGAAACAGACAAAGGTCATGGCGAGGCAGACAGAAGGGAAACAGGGAGAGCTAAATGGAGATGGAAGAGAGACAGGGATAGGAAGAGACAGAGATATGAATTGAGCCAATGTCTGGTTTGCCAGTTTCCAATCAAGGTTGCTGCTGCAAATGACCAAGCCGCTGGGATTCTCCGGTTCCACCGGCAGCGCACCCCCACCCCGTGGGTTTCCTTCTGGCATGGATTGACTGTCAGTGGGAATCCCCATTTACAGAGGCAGCACCAGAGAATTCTGCTGCCCGCAAAATATGAGCCACCTCCCCACCCCCAGCAGGAAACACGTGGTTGAGAGGCTGGAGAATCTCACCCTTCATCCTTTCGCAGGAGGCAATGGGCTAGTGGTATTACCGCTAGACTATTAATCCAGGAATCAGCTAATGTTCTGGAGACCTGGGTTCAAATCCTGGCAGATGGTGGAATTGAAGTTCAATTTTTAAAAACTCTAGAATTAAGAATCTACTGATGACCGTGAAACCCACTGTCGGAAAAACCCATCTGGTTCACGAATATCCTTTAGGGAAGGAAATCTGCTGTCTTTCCCCGGTCTGGCCTACATATAACTCCAGAGCCACAGCAATGTGGTTGACTCTCAACTGCCCTCCAAGGGCAACTAGGGATGGACAATAAATGCTGGCCCAGCCAGCGACACCCATGTCCCACAAATGAAAAATAAAATTTGGGGAGTAAATAATTCTGTTCTTCCTCCCACCATCAGTCTGTGCCAGAAGGAAAAGAGGGATTAAAATGTGCATCTCCCAACTCCAGGGAGTGAAGCACAAGAAAATTAGACCTGAAATTACACAAGGTGGATGTTGGTATGTCAATGTCTTCACAAGCAATTCCAGGTGTTGACTCTTGAAAATAAAATGGAAGTGTTTTTAATTAAAATTATTTATGTTCTTTAACATAGCAGTTATAACAGTGGGAAATGGAATTTCATTCAAATCCTGAGTGTTTGGATGTTAAAGTTTAGATTGCACAATTATACTAATATTGGCATGCATAAATCTGCAAATTTTCAGACAGTACTTCCGCAATATTCCAGCAGTTCAAAACATTAACATTCAGACCATGCATCCATGCGAATGTTCATGGACTATATAATCATTTCTCTCCTCTCCACTACCAAGGCTGCTGAGTTTCCACCACCCTACTGGTTAGCATGTCCAATCAACCTAACCTGCACATCTTTGGACTTTGGAAGGAAACCGGAGCACGCAGAGGAAACCCACGCAGACACGGGGAGAACATGCAGATTCCACCTAGACCCAAAGAACAAAAACAAAAACAAAGAACAAAACAGCCCGGGAAACAGGCCCTTCGGCCCAACGAGCCCGCGCCACCATTTTAACACGACCAGTCCCCCCCTCCACCCATGACCCTTATCTATTGTTTTATAGCCATCCACATTGAGGGAACTAATTTAGGGACAATTTATTCCTGCCAATCAGCCTAATAGCACATCTTTGGGGTGTGGGAGGAAACCGGAGCACCTGGAGAAAACCCACGCAAGCACGGGGAGAATGCGCAAACTCCCACAGACACCGGCCCAAATCCATGTGTCTGCACAGCAATCAGTGACAGTCACTGAGCTGTCGTGTTGCTGTGATTGAACCCAGGTCCCTGGCGCTGTGAGGCAGCAGTGCTAACCACTGTGCCAACTGACACTGTTGCCCTTCTCTGCTCCTTCCTTGACCTGCTGCCTCTCATCAGCTGTCCCAATTTGGGCAGCACAGTGGTTAGCACTGCTGCCTCACAACACTAGGGACCCGACCTCGGGTCACTGTCTGTGCAGACACTACACATTCTCCCCGTATCTACATGGGTTTCCTCCAGGTGCTCCAGTTTCCTCCCACACTCCAAAGATGTGCAGGTTCGGTAGTCTGGCCATGCTAAATTGCAGTAAGAAGTCTCACAACACCAGCTTAGAGTCCAACCAGTTTATTTGATAGTAATCTTGCAAGCTTTTTGCTAAATTGCCCGAGTTTGAGGAAAGGTTAGCAGGGTAAATACATGGGGCTTGGGGCTGGGTGGGATTGTTATTGGTGCAGCTCATGGCCTCCTTCTGCACTGTAGAGAATTTTCTCTTCACCTTCCACCCTCCACAAACTTCAGTCCACTGAGTCTGCCATCCCCTGCCAAGTCTCACTCATCATCTCGCGATTGGACTGCCAGTCCTCAAATGCCACCAATTTAAAATTCTCAAACTTGTCTCTAAACTCCTGCTGTACCTCACCCTCTTCCTTACCACTGCGATTTCCAACATCTCCACAATCCTTTTTGTCCAGTGGATGTTGTCTACATGGGCTTCAGTAAGGCCTTTGACAAGGTCCCTCATGACAGACTGGTGCAGAAGGTGAAGTCGCATGGGATCAGAGGTGAGCTGGCAAGGTGGATTCAAAACTGGCTCAGTCAAAGAAGACAGAGGGTAGCAGGGGAAGGGTGTGTTTCTGAATGGAGGCCTGTGACTAGTGGTGTTCCTCAGGGATCAGTGCTGGGACCTTTGCTGTTTATAATATATAAATGATTTGGAGGAAAATGTAACTGGAATGATCAGTAGGTTTGCAGTTTGGTGGATTTGCAGATAGTGATGAGGACCATCAGAGGATACAGCAGGATATAGATCAGTTGGAGACTTGGGTGGAGAGATGGCAGATGGAGTTTAATCTGGACAAATGTGAAGTAATGCATTTTGAAAGGCCTAATACAGATAGGAAATATACAGTAAATGGTAAAACCTTTAAAGGTGTTGATCGGCAAAGGGATCTGGATGTACAGGTACACAGGTCACTGAAAGTGGCAATGCAGGTGGAGAAGGTCGTCAAGAAGGCGTACGGCATGCTTGCCTTCATCGGCCGGGGCATTGAGTTTAAAAATTGGCAAGTCATGTTGCAGTTTTATAGAACCTTAGTGAGGCTGCACTTGGAATGTAGTGTTCAATTCTCGTCACCACACTACCAGAAGCATGTGGAGACTTTGGAGAGGGTACAGAAAAGATTTCCCAGGATGTTGCCTGGTATGGAGGGCATTAGCTATGAGGAAAGGTTGGAGAAACTTGGTTTGTTCTCACTGGAGCGATGGAGATTGAGGGGTGGCCTGATAGAAGTCTACAAGATTATGAGGAGCATGAACAGAGTGGATAGTCAGAAGCTTTTTCCCAGGGTGGAAGAGTCAATTACTCTTTTTAACTTTTACTTTAGGTTTAAGGTGCGAGGGACAAGGTTTAAAGGAGATGAATGAAACAGATTTTTTTTATACAGAGGGTGGTGGGTGCCTGGAACTCGTTGCCGGGGGAGGTAGTGGAAGCGGATACGGTAGTGACTTTTAAGGGGAATCTTGATAAGTACATGAATAGGATGGGAATAGAGGGATATGGTCCCCGGAAGGGTAGGGGGTTTTAGTTCACTCAGGTAGCATGATTGGTGCAGGATTGGAGGGCCGGAGGGCCTGTTCCTGTGCTGTAATTTTCTTTGTTCTATCTCTGCCCTTGTACACAACTCCCTCTCCAATGGCCCCCTCCTTGACAAGTTCAGCCTCATTTGTATTCAGCAGCGTGCATCTGCACTCATTTGATATCTATTACCCTCAACAGCAATCATTTAGTTCTCAGTTAACATCAATTATGCTCAGAAGCAATTGTTTAGCTATCATTTGACATCAAATGCACTCAAGACTGGCTATTATTTAACATTATATTTCCTGTAATTGGCATCAATGTTCCAAACCACATTTGTAGTTGACATAATTCCAGCATTCGGACACCAAAAATGATCACAGAATTTATTCTCCATATTTCTGATTTTCAGTAACTCCAGCCTTAGGAAACCCAGGCGCTGTTTTACATGAGATATTCTTACACTTTTCTTTATCACCTGTAACTCAAACAGCACAACCCTGACCAAGAACTGCACCCTGCGCCGCCCCCGCCAGCTCCTGCTCCAATCCTCTTCCCCCACACTGCACACCCCCACCTTCCCCACATTTCCTGCAACCCCCCAGGCCACAGTAGTTATCTCCCGCCAAACCCCCAGAGATATTACTACCCCCCCACCCCTCCATCACTCCCTGCTGAGTAATTTCCACCCCTTCTTCTGCATCCCCACCCACCACCCCACCTCAAATTTTCAGAAGCCAAATTTTCAGGTCAGATGATTCAATAGAGTGCCAATGATTAAAGGCGCTATACAAATGTAGCCACTGTTGTTTTCTTTAATTCGTTCACAGGATGTAGGTGTCGCTGGCTGGCCATTTATTACCCATCCTCAAGGGCATTTAAGAGTCAATCACATTGCTGTATGGATCTGGAGTCACATGTAGGCCAGACAGGGTAAGGATGGCAGATTTCCTTCCCCAAAGGACTGTTTTTTTATTTATCGGTGGGACATGGGTATCACTGGCTGGGCCAGCATTCATTGCCCATCCCTGGTTGCCCTTGTAGGGTAGTTGAGATTCAACCACATTTGGAGTGGCTCTGGAGTCACGTGTAGGCCAGGCCAGGTAAGGATGGCAGATTTCCTTCCCTCAAGGACACGAGTAAACCAGATGGGTTTCTACCAACAATCGGCAATGGTTTCACGGTCATCAGATGTTTACTGAATTCAAATTTCCCCATCCGCCGTAGTGGGATTCGAACCCCAGGTCTCTGAATGACCAGTCTAGTGTCAATACCACTACGCCACCTTGGACACATACTCACACTGTGCAACTTGGCTGATATTTTGGATTGTTTCAGATCAAGGGCAAAGCATTTTTCTGCTTTTTTTTTAAGCAGGCAAGTAGTTCCGGCCACTTGTGACTCGCTCAAAGCAGTCTCTCTTCAATTACTGACAGTGGAAGCTTCTAATTTCTTCTTCATTGAAGTTAGATGCAACAAAACTAACAGAACACCCAAGCCATCTGGCAAAACATAAATCATGCCAGCCTTTATGGTCTCCCCTTGCAAAAAGCTAATTGATATTCCAAAATGCATGGGTATATACAAACACAAAATTGAGAAATCCACTGTGCAGGAAGGTCACTGCTAAAGTCACGCTTTTCTGCTCAGCTTCAAGATGAAGGGAAACATTTTTTTTCCCTCACCAGAGATGATGTTTGGTGTACTGATTTATGAAGCTGAAGCGACCAGTATATAACAGCGCTGCGGTATCGCCTGGTGTCCATTATCCCTTTGCTCTCTGCCCCTGGTGGCCTCGTAATGTTTTTAGATACTTCAGCATCCATCAATATTAAATTTATGGAGAGTAATTGAATTGTGTTATTGATGCGCGGGTTTGAAACTTCTCGAATTCTGATTTATAGTCATTACAATATGCGCATCAATCACCATCTGCGTGACTTCAGGCAGTCATCTTCTCTGCGTGATGTGCAGGAGCTACACGGGTAGTATTTTGCATGTTCTGTAGGTTTCACATTTGATCACATAATGGTGGCTGTTTGCACCATTGGACAGAAACCATTTACCCTATCATCATCTTCCTAGGAACTCTTCATTTGAACTTATCCCAACTCACTGAGACCTGGATCTCCCTCTGCTACAGATATTTGATTTGATTTGATTTTATTATTGTCACATGTATTAGCCTACAATGAAAAGTATTGTTTCTTGCCCACTATACAGACAAAGCATACCATTCATAGAGAAGGAAAGGCGAGAGTGCAGAATGTAGTTTTACAGTCATAGCTAGGGTGTAGAGAAAGATCAGCTTAATGCAAGGTAAGTCCATTCAAAAGTCTGACAGCAGCAGGGAAGAAACTGTTCTTGAGTCGGTTGGTATGTGACCTCAGACTTCTGTATCTTTTTCCTGATGGAAGAAGGTGGAAGAGAGAATGTCCGGGGTGCGTGGGGTCCTTAATTATGCTGGCTGCTTTGCTGAGACAGCAGGAAGTGTAGACAGAGTCAATGGATGGGAGGCTGGTTTGCATGATGGATTGGGCTACATTCCCAACCTTCTGTAGTTTCTTGGGTAGAGCAGGAGCCCATACCAAGCTGTGATACAAGATATTGATCCAAGTTGAGAGTTTTTTTTTGTCCACTTGTTTCTAAGATGCAGGCATCGCTGGCAAGACCAGCATTCGTTACCCATCCCAAATTGGCCTTGAGAAGGTGGTGGTGAGCTTCCATGTGAGGAGACACTAAGTCAGTTAGGATTATATTCACTAGAGCTCAGTGAGGAGGGGATCGCAGAGAAACTTTGAAAATTCTAACAGGGTTTGACAGGGTAGATTCAGGAATCATGGCAGGAAGGGGGGAATCAGGAGAGTCAGTTCAATGATCAGCCATGATCAAAATCAATGGAGAGGGACGCTCAAAGGGCGGAATGGCCTACTCCTGCTTCTCGTTTCTGTCTCAAACCCCAGCAGTCCATCTAGTGTAGGTCCAGCCACAGTGCTGCTTGGTGGGGGTGCGGGTGGAGAGTGGAGTGGGGGAGAATCGGGGGCATGTGAAGTGCTGAACGACAGCACATACAGTAAAACTGGAATGAAACAGGGAAGATTGGAAAGGCCCCCTGTGCAAGGTTTACACACCAATCTGCGAAACGGGTCAGATTAGCTGGCACCCATGACTAAGCTGGAAGCACACAAGTCTCTGCAATCAGGCAGTTGAGTTCAGACCTCACTCCACACACCAGAACACACACACTTCAGGTCAGCGTGTCCAGCGCAGTACTGACGTGGGAACTATCAGAAATGGCCAATGTGTTCAACTGAAAAGAGTGAGTCTGCTTGGGGGGTGGGGGGGTGAGTTTTCCTGTCCCGCTACCATTCCTGTGGTTTGCGGGATGGGAAAATTCCTGTGACTGGTGGGTCAGTTCATTAGATATGTTGAAGAAGGAGCTGGACATGACCCTTGCAAGGGTCAAGGGGTATGGAGAGGAGGCAGGAGAGGGATACTGAAAGTGCATGATCAGCCATGATCGTGTTGAATGGTGGTGCAGGCTCAAACGGCCGAACGGCCTATTCCTGCACTGATCTTCTATGTTTCCATCACTCAAACCAGCCTGAACTGTTGCAAGTTCCAGTTTTAGACGAGAGGTTCTACCTGCCCTCTCAGGCTGCCATGAAAAACCCAGTGGCATTATTTGTTGCATCGACTAGATCTCAAGGGCACAACCTCAGAGTGAAGGCACACTCCTTTAAAACTGACATAGAACATAGAACATAGAACATAGAACATTACAGTGCGGAACAGGCCCTTCGGCCCACAATGTTGCGCCGACCAGTCTTATTTTAAAAAAAAAACATTGACCCACTAATCTAAACCAATCCCTTTTCGTCCATAAACCTATCCACCAATCTCTTAAACGCCCCCAAACTAGGCGCATTTACAACTGCAGCAGGCAGGGCATTCCAGTCCCTCACCACCCTCTGGGTAAAGAACCTGCCCCTGACATCCGTCCTATAACTACCCCCCCTTAATTTAAAGCCATGCCCCCTCGTGCTAGATTTCTCCATCCGAGGAAACAGGCTATCACCATCCACCCTATCTAAACCTCTAATCATCTTATATGTTTCTATAAGATCCCCTCTTAGCCGCCTTCTTTCCAGTGAAAACAACCCCAAATCCCTCAGTCTCTCCTCATAGGACCTCCCCTGCATACCAGGCAACATCCTGGTAAACCTCCTCTGCACCCTCTCCAAAGCCTCCACGTCCTTCCTGTAATGTGGGGACCAGAACTGCACACAGTACTCCAAGTGCGGCCGCACCAGAGTTGTGTACAGTTGCAACATGACGCTGCAACTCCTAAATTCAATCCCCCTACCAATAAACGCCAAGACACCGTACGCCTTCTTAACAACCTTATCTACTTGATTCCCAACTTTCAGGGATCTATGTACACATACACCTAGATCCCTCTGCTCCTCCACTCTATTCAAAGTCCTCCCGTTAGCCCTATACTCAACACATCTGTTATTCCTACCGAAATGGATTACCTCACACTTCTCCGCATTAAACTCCATCCGCCACCTCACGGCCCAGCTCTGCAACATGACGAGGAAGTTCTTCAGCCAGAGGGTGGGTGAACCTATGGAACTCATTGCCACAGAAGGCTGTGAAGACCAGATCATTGAGTGTCTTTAAGACAGAGACAGAAAGGTTCTTCATCAATAAGGGGATCGGGGATTCCGCAGAGAGGGCAGGAGAATGGGGATGAGAATCATATCAGCCATGATTGAACAGCAGAGCAGACTCAATGGGCCGAATGGCCTAATTCTGCTCCTATATCTTACGGTCTTATGATTGGGGGTGTAACCCAAGCCATGGCCAATATTCATCCGGCAGCCAACATTAATCCAATCTTTGAATGGCTGCCATTGTTCCAAAACGCAATGTCCGCACTTCAAACGGACTTGAAAATCTCTGATGTCCTGAGATTGGGTCAGATATTACATCACTGTCAATTCTTTAATGTGCACTGCAGCAACTAATATTTGAGAGAACAGGTCCGGTGTGACAGAACTAACCAACGAGGGAAGACAGGAGAAGCAGTTACTGAGCAAGTTCAGACACAAGAAGAAGACTCGGATGACGTGGTCTGCAGAGAGTTACAATAACAACCAGACCTTTGCCACGCAATCGTCCTGACAATGAATATCACATCAGTGTAACGTTCAAGCCATGCAACATTAATGCCTTGCCATTGTGCCCTCTTTTCAAGTTAACAATTTGAGATTCTCTGACCATCCGCGCAGGAGCAGGGGGCAGATTTAGCCGAGAATTTTAAAACGCCGATCATTTCTGACAGTGAACTCAGAGGTACTTTCCCACAGGAGTCACTGTCGGACGGTGAGCAATTTCTACGGCTTGTCTCCGCACAGCAAAGAGTTAATGTTGGCTAAACAGTTAATTGAGTAAAGACGTAAGCGTGATATCTCAGTCAAATGACCAAGAGGCTCTGGGGAGCGAGACAGAGAATCACAGGATCCCTCCAGTGCAGAAGGAGGTCATTCGGCCCATCGAGTCTGCACAATCCCACCCAGGTCCTATCCCCGTGATCCCACAGATCTATCCTGCTAATCCCCCTGACACAAAAGGGAAATTTAGCCTGGCCAATCAACCTAACCCACAGGTCTCTGTGAGAGAAGTCTCTGTGAGGAGAACAATACTTTCCGTGGTCTTGAGTGTAAATAGTTGAAACAAACTGTTCTTAAATAAATCTTGTTGAGCCAGAAGACTGAAAAGGTAAAGGATTACATGCCACACCATTCCCTACGTTAAGCCGACCGCTCCGAGTCATTGCCACCTCCGTGGGTCTAGTTGTGACTGTACGCGATGATTGCTGTTGTCGTGAGGTGCTCCCTCCACCACTTGGTCGCGCTCTTGCCTCTGAGTCGGAAAGTTTCCATGTTACTCCCACCCTGGGGCTCGAGCGCAAAAAAAATCAGGCTGATGCTCAGGTGCAGTGCTGAAGGAGTGCTGCACTGTCAGAGGTACTGCTTTTCCAATTGGACATTGAATTGAGGCCCTCAGACAGAGCCAGGAACTCAGACGGAGCCACAACTTCAGACAGGGTCGGGACCTCACATAAAGCTTCATTCATAAGTTACCATGCACACTTGTTCCTTGCTCGCTGATCTAATCTTTCTCCTTCACTTGTTTCTTGCCATTAGTTTGACGTAGCAAATTCCCCATCAACATCTGAATTATTTCTGCCATTCAGGTAGGGACAGGAGTCATTTTCCATAATCTCAGCCTCCAGACACAATAGATGACAAACGCAATCAAGGCAGATTCCATGGATTTCTCAACAACCCACTCAGATTTGAGTCAGCGCTGTGGCTGCAGAGTCAGTTTCCTCAATCTCAGAACAGGACACCTCCCAATGTTTCCCACAGGGGCCAGCCCGTGCCTCTCTGACTGTGATCAGCACTCTCAATTTCCTCAGCAGGACGTGTGAACCTACAGCACAGAATTATCCTGATAATTTCACCCCCCAAACAAACGTCAGATAGAGGAAAATGTGCACCAAGGTTGTGGAGAAAGATTTGATTTGATTTATTGTTGTCACATGTATTAACATACAGTGAAAAGTATTGTTTCTTGCGTGCTATACAGACAAAACATACCGTTCATAGAGAAGGAAAGCAGAGAGTGCAGAATGTAGTGTTACAGTCATAGCGAGGGTGTAGAGAAAGATCAACTTAATGCAAGGTAGGTCCATTCAAAAGTCTGACAGCAGCAGGGAAGAAGCTGTTCTTGAGTCGGTCGGTACGTGACCTCAGACTTTTGTCTCTTTTTCCCAACGGAAGAAGGTGGAAGAGAGAATGTCCGGAGTACATGGGGTCTTTAGTTATGCTGGTTGCTTTGCCAAGGCAGTGGGAAGTGTAGAGAGAGTCAATGGATGGGAGGCTGGTTTGTGTGATGGGTTGGGCTACGTGCACAACCTTTCATAGTTCCTTCTGCTCTTGAGCACAACAGGAGCCCATACCAACCTGTGATACAACCAGCAAGAATCTGGTCACCTCATTACAGGAGGGATGTGGAAGCCATTGAAAGGGTGCAGAGTAGATTTACAAGGATGTTGCCTGGATTGGGTGGCATGCCTTATGAGGATAGGTTAAGGGAGCTCAGTCTTTTCTCCCTGGAGAGACAAAGGATGAGAGGTGACCTGATAGAGGTTTATAAGATGTTGATAAGTATAGATAGGGTGGATTCTCAGAGGCTTTTTCCCAGGGCTGAAATGGTCACTATGAGAGGACACAGGTTTAAGGTGCTGGGGAGTAGGTACAAAGGAGATGTCAGGGGTAAGTTTTTCACTCAGAGAGTGGTGAGTGAGTGGAATCGGCTGCCGGCAGTGGTGGTAGAGGCAAATTCGATAGGGTCTTTTAAGAGACTTCTGGATGAGTACATGGGACTTAATAGGATTGAGGGTTATAGGTAAGCCTAGGAGGTAGGGATATCATTGGCACAACTTGTGGGCCGAAGGGCCTGTTTGTGCTGTAGTCTTTCTATGTTCTGTGTAAGAATGCTTTCTATGGTGCATCTGTAAAAGTTGGTGAGAGTCGGAGCTGACATGTCAAATTTCCTTTCTCTTCTGAGAAAATAGAGGGGTTGGGTGGGGCTTTCTTAGCTATAGTGTCAGCGTGGGAGGAACCAGGACAGGTTGTTGGTGATCTGGACACCTGAAAACATGAAGCTCTCGACCCTTTCTATTTCGTCCCCATTGATGTAGACAGGGAAATGTTCTCCTTTACACTTCCTGAAGTCAATGACAATCTCCTTGAGGCTTAAACCAAACCTATTTTTGGCTCTAAAAAAAACAGTGAAGGCTGGAAAACCTCACAGGTTGGACAGTATCTGTAGGGACAGAAAACAGTTAACATTTCAGGACCATTTGACTCTTCTTCAGGATTAAAGAGAGGGAGAATGTGTTGGAAGAGCAACATCTCACCTTCCGATGAGGCATATTACAGCCCTCAGAACTCAACATTGGGTCCAATAACTATAAACTGTGTCCTTCCTTCTCTGTTTTTTTTAAGTACCCCAAACATTTTACATTCTTCTTGTGTGCCTTCCTTCCCACTGCCCCATCTGTCACCTGTCCTCAAGTTAGGCCACATCTTTGTTGCAATCTCTCCCGGCTCCCACTGATCATCGACCGTCTGCTCCAACTGTTCCATCCCCTCTTGTACAGTCAATCATCCAACACGTTTCCTTCTCCTTCTTTCTGAAGGAGGACCGTGCGGTCTCAGAACATCAACGCTCTTTCCTCTGCCGGCAGAAGCTGCCAGACCCGCTGAGACTTTCCATCATCTTCTGTTTTTGTTGCAGATTCCAGCATCCGCAATATTTTGCTTTATTTTTGGCTGGAACATGCTTTTGTTTTGTTGAATTCTGTGCTGCCACACAAGGAGATAGTCAGAAATAGCGACTGGGGCTGTGAACAGGTGTGCATCAGTATTTTGCGGAGGTGAGACAGAGTTATATTTACATAGCGCCTTTTCACAGCTCCCAGAACCATAACCAAGTGGTTCACACATGATCAATTATTCTGAGGTGCAATCACAGGAACATAGGAACAGGAGTAGGCCATTCAGCCCCTCGAGATTGCCCCGCCATCCAATACAATCATCGCTGATTGGACATTTCAATACCTTTTACTCACACTATCCCTATAATCCTTTTGCATTTATTGTCCATCAGTAATCAATCGATCTCTACCTTAAACATAATCAGTGACTGAACTTCCACAGCCCTCTGGGGCAGAGAATTCCAAAGATTCTCAACCCTCTGAGCAACCCTCTTTTTCCCTTGTTCTTTGAAGGGTAGGGGGTTTTAGTTCACATGGGCACCATGGTCGGTGCAGGCTTGGAGGGCCGGAGGGCCTGATCCTGTGCTGTAATTTTCTTTCTTCTTTCCTTATCTCGGTCCTAGGTGGTGTCCCATCTACTTGTGAAATTGTGTATCCTGGTTCTGGACCCCCCCAACAAGGGGAAATATCTGCCCTTGTCGATCTATTGAAGTATTTTCTCGATTTCAATGAGATCATCTCTCATTCTTCAAAATTCTGGAGAATATAGTCCCAGTTTGCCCAATCTCCCTTCATAGGACAATCCTGCCATGCCTGAAACAAGCAGTCACAGCTCAGGCCGTGGGTGAATGTTGCAGCTAATTTGCCCACATGAGAGTGTATAAGTTCATTAGATATACAAGCAGAATTAGGCCATTCAGCCCACTGAATCTGCTCCGCCATTCGATCATGGCTGATATGCTCCTCATCCCCATTTTCCCACCTTCTCCCCATAACCCTTCAACCCGTTACCAATTAAAAATCTGTCTAACTCCTCCTTAAATGTACTCACTGTCCCAGCACCCACCGCGCGTTGGGGCAGCGAATTCCACAGATTCACATCCCTTTGGGAGAAGTAGTTTCTCCTCAACTCAGTTTTAAATTTGTGGCCCCTTATCCTCAGACTGTGACCTCTCGTCCTAGAATGTCCCATCAGAGGAAGCATCCACTCCACGTCTACTTTTATCCGCACCTTTTATCATCTTGTAAATCTCAATGTGATCTCCCCTCATTCTTCTAAATTCCAGAGAGTATCGGCCTAAACTGTTCAATCTCTCTTCATACAACAAGCCCCTCATCTCTGGATTCAATCTGGTGAACCTCTTCTGAACTGCCTCCAATGTCACTACATCTTCCCTCAAATACAGGGACCAAAACTGTATACAGTATTCCAGGTTTGGCCTCACCAAGACCTTGTATAGTTGTAACAATTATTCCTTAGTATTGATACGAATAAGTTGAAGGGCCTATCCAACATGGCCATAGGCATGAGTAAAGACTCTTCCTCCTCTTTGAAGACTGGTGTGAAATTTACCCAAACCTCCAGCACATTACAGCTGTCCCTCAGTGCGACACTTCAGTGGGGCTGTCCTCAGGTACCTACAATGAACCCTCAATGGACCTGAACCCTCAATGTTTTGATTCAGAACTGATTCCAAGTGACACTCCACTCACTGCTTTAGGCTTTTCCCTTCAGGAAGCGATTTTCCTGCATCAAGTGCTCACTCATTCATTGTCTTAGACCTTATCATGAAGAACAGTCACTTGGGTGGCACTGCGGAAGGTTGCAAGGGCCACTGAAGATGAAAGCTATACAAAATTATATTCAGTAGAGTGGACGCTACCCTCAGAAAATTCTACAGTGACGTCCTTGGACTGGGATCATTGACATTGAACAACTGCAACTAATATGTCTTTATGGATCAAAATCTGAACAATATCCAGGTTTAGACGAGTAACATTTCCAATAAACTAGAAAGAGTGCAGAAAAGATTTACTAGAATGTTACCTGTACTTGATGGTTTGAGTTATCAGGAGAGGCTGGATAGACTGGGACTTTTATTCCCTGGAATGTAGGAGGCTGACGGGTGATCTCACAGAGATCTGTAAAATAATGAGAGGCACAGATCAGCTGGATAGTCAATATCTTTTCCCAAAGGTAGGGGAGTCTAAAAATAGAGGGCATAGGTTTAAGGTGAGAGGGGAGAGATACAAAAGTATCCAGAGGGGCAATTTTTTCACACAGAGGGTGGTGAGTGTCTGGAACAAGCTGCCAGAGGTCGTCGTAGTGGCAGATACAATTTTATCTTTTGCATGGAACATAAAACACATAGAACATAGAACAGAACAGCACAGTACAGGCCCTTCAGCTTTCAATGTTGCGCTGAGATCCCATGATCAAGCTATCCCACTCCCTATCATTCTGGTGTGCTCCATGTGCCTATCCAATAACCGCTTGAAAGTTCCTGAAGTGTCCGACTCCACTATCACAACAGGCAGTGCATTCCACACCCCAACCACTCTGAGTGAAGAATCTACCTCGGACATCCCTCTTATTATCTCCCACTATGAACCTTATAGTTCTGCCCCCGAGTAACAGCCACATCCACCCGAGGAAATAGAGTGGACATGCAGAGACTATCTATCCTCCTCATTACCTTATAAACTTCTATTAAGTCGCCTCTCATCCTCCTCCGCTTTAAAGAGAAAAGCCCCAGCTCCCTCAACCTTTTCTCAAAAGACCCTACCCTCCAAACCAGGCAGAATCCTGGTAATCTACTCTGTACTCTCTCTTATAGTGAGGTGACCAGAACTGAACACAATATTCCAAATGTGGACTCACCAGGGTCCTGTATAGTTGCAGCATAACCCCATGGCTCTTAAACTCAAACCCCCTGTAAATAAACACTGACACACTATAAGCCTTCTTCACTGCTCTATCCACTTGAGTAGCAACCTTCAGAGATCTGTGGATATGAACCCCAAGATCTCTCTGTTCCTCCACATTCCTCAGAACCCTGCCGTTGACCCTGTATTCCACATTCAAGTCTGTCCTACCAAAATGAATCACCTCGCACTTATCAGGGTTAAACTCCATCTGCCACTTTTCGGCCCAGCTTTGCATACTATCAATGTCTCTTTGCAGCCTGCAAGAACCCTCCACCTCATCCACTACTCCACCAATCTTGGTGTCATCAGCAAATTTACTAACCCACCCTTCAGCCCCCTCTTCCAAGTCATTGATAAAAATCACAAATAACTGAGGACCCAGCACTGGTCCCTGTGGTACATCGCTGGTAACTGGCCTCCAGTCTGAAAATTTTCCCTCCACCACCAGCACCCTCTGTCTGCTATGAGCATTTTAAAAAGCATTTAGACATTTACATGAGCAAGATGGATACAGAGGAATATGGGCAATTGGGACTAGCTTTGTGGTTAAAAAAAGGACGGCATGGACAAGTTGGGCCGAGCGGCCTGGTTCCATGCTGTAAACTTCTATCATCTCTGTATCACCAGATCTAACAAGAGAGAACCCAACCATCTCCCCTTGATATTCAATGGCATTACCATCGCTTAGTCTCCAATTGTCCCCATCCTGGGGGGTTACCATTGACCAGAAGCTGAACTGGACCAGCCATATGAATACTGTGGCTCCTAGAACAGGTCAGAATCTGGGAATTCTGCAGAGATTAATTCACCTCCTGACTCCCCCACAGCACAGGTGTGATGATATACTCTCCCTTTGTCTGGTTGAATGCAGCTCCAACAACACTCAAGAAGTTTGACACCATCCAGGATGTGATTGGCACCCAATCCACATAAATTCACTCCCTCCACCAGTGGTGCACATTGACAGCAGCGTGTATCATCTACAAGATGACCTGCAGGAACATGCCAAGGCTCCTTAGACAGCAACTTCCAAACCTATCACCATTACCATCTGGAAGGACAAAGGCAGCAGACACATGGGAGCAAGTTCCTTTCCAAGTCACACCTCACCCTATGTGGGCAGCACGGTGGCACAGTGGTTAGCACTGCTGCCTCACAGTACCAGGGACCCAGGTTCAATTCCAGCCTTGGGGCACTGTCTGTGGAGTCTGCACATTCTCCCTGTGCCTGCGTGGGTTTCCTCAGGGTGCTCCGGTTTCCTCCCACGGTCCAAAGATGAGCGGTTAGGTTGGTTTGCCATGTTAAACTGCCCCTTTGTGTCCCAGGATGTGTAGATAAGAGGGACTGGTGGGGTAAATCCATGGGGTCACAGAGATAGGACCTGGGTGGATACTCTGTTGGAGAGTCAGTACAGACTCAGTGGGCCAAATGGCCTCCATCTACACAGTAGGGATTCTGTTCCTTCACTGTCACTGGGTCAAAATCCTGGAAGTCACTTCAGAACAGCACCATGGGTACGCCTACACCACAGGGGCTGCAGCAGTTGAAGAAAGTGGCTCACCAACACCTTCTCAGGGGAAATAGGGTTATAAATCTTAGCCTCGCTCACAATGCCCCCATCCCATGAGAGAATAAGAGTAAAGCTGATCTAACTGAAATCCGTCAAATTATCACAGCTTGTACAGGTAGATGCCAAGTAGCTGTTTCTCCTGGTTGGAGAATCGAGATCGAGAGGCCACTGTCTCAGAAGAAGACAATTGGGACTGGAATCCTTCACTCGGAGAGTTTGGAACTTTTAAATTTGATTGGGATTACATTTGTTCTACACAAAGGGAGTCAGGGATCTGGATACGGAGCTGGAAGGGTGGAGTTGAGGAAGAAGATTAGTTGTGATCTCAATAAGACAATAACAAGACCATAAGACATAGGAGCAGAATGAGGCCACTCGGCCCATTGAGACTGTTCCGCCATTCAATCACGGCTGATATTTTTCTTCTCCCCATTCTCCTGCCTTTTCCCCATCACCCCTGATCCTCCTTATTGACCAAAGCCTATCTGTGTCTTAAAGACACTCAGTGACCTGGCTTCCACAGATTGATCTCCTTGACTGTTGGGTGGAGCAGTCTTGAGTGGAGGTATCTAAGCTGGGTGAGGTGGCACGTGTGCAGGTGGGTCTGTGAGGGGACAGAAATGATTACCCGTCTTTTCATTTCGGTCTAATTGCCTTCACCGTGCCTTCCTTCCTATGATTGCAATGCTTTCATTCGCTGTTTGAAACTGTGCGCAGGATCAGACAGAGCAACAGCTGTCTAACCTTTCATACTCTCAAGGGCACTGATACACCACGGTCAAGAAGACAACTCTCCAGGTTGCCAGAAATCAAAGTGATGAGCGCTCTCCACAAAATGCTTTTGGGGTGGGGGGGCGGTGGGACACGCAGTTTGGCGCTGTACGTGCAGAGGAGGGATTCAAGAGAAATTAAATGTGTGTTAGATGTGTGGTCAGGGCATGGAAAGCTTGCTAACAGGGATACGATTAAGGATTCAGCACTTTCTAAAATTAGATCTGGCTTAGTGAAGGGCCCACAAAAGCCTCCAGGCAATCTTGTCTCTGATTCCCAGTCGTGGTTTACAAATAATCCACAGTATTGTTCAAGAATCTCACTCAACAAGCTGGTGCTAATCCCCCCCATTATCAAACTGTGGAGGCGCACAGATCAAATCTTCAAGCCTGGCAAAAAAAAACCTTTCGTATTGAATATTTCAAACGTTGGATAATGATGTGTACGGCAGATCGAGAAGCTTGACTGTCCCCATTATCTATGGCGGTGTGGCCCTTCCAGCCTGGCACACATCCCATTCCTCTCCCAGTTATTGTTTTTAAGGTTGGTTTGCCGGAACAGCAGGTTCAGTTTTCTGCTTCCAGCCACGGGTGAAAGAGCTGGAGATGAAATGCACGATGAGGAACGGACCTTTCTCTTTCAAAGTTGACCCTCTTGACCAACCAGAGTCAGGAGCTGTTCCGTCAACAGGAGGGGGTTTTCCATTGAAGATGAGGGCTGGCTCTGACTGCTGTGCAGAATGAATACTGCCTCCGGAATCTGTCCCCCACCCTCAGGTAGAGATTTTCACACTCAAATACTGCTTCAGCTGCCTTTCTTTTTTGATAATAACTCCAGGAGTTAGCTGTAAAGGAACAGTGCTTTATTGCACAAAATAAAGGAAATCGGAAATTAAAAGTCGTAAACACAAACAGGTGCCAACCGGGACAGCGCAACAATGGACCCACTCAGGGGCCTGCTTTATAAAGGAGACAAACTCCACCCAATCAGGTAATTACCGATCAGCAGGGAGCTCGTGTTCTACGAGTCCTATAGGGAGGGCAATCAGGGATACCCCATGCAAGTGCTGGGAGTTATCACATGCAGATCATGGGGAGGTGTAATCATTCTTCAGAGGTTGACATCCCTTCACCAAAATCCCTTTATTTACAAACTCTCACAGCAATACACAGAGTGTGAGTAATTGGTGGTTTATCTCTGGGGGGGTGGTGTCAGAGGAACTGACAAGGCAAAGACTCCTGAATTAGCTCATCAATTGGATCCTCAATCAGGGAGTTCCTACTCCAACAGACCAACCTTAATGGCCTGGTTGAAGTTAGTACAGGAGCTCTTAGTGGCACAGTGCGTAGCCTCCCTCCCTCTGAGCCAGGAACTCCAGGGTTAATTCCCACTTCAGGGCTTGATGGTCACAGAAGGTATGTCCACAGCATGGCCAAACAGGTTGATTACCAGTCTGTAAAGCTTGGTGGCGGGGGTGTCTCCTGATCAGCCACACTGCTGAAGACAGTGGCAAACCACTGTGATACTTTGCCAAGCATAATCACGGACCAATCCAATGGGTTCCAATAGAATCCAATGCATCATCACCAACGCCCTCTTGGGGCTTGGTACAGAAAGGAAGAGGAGGAGGACACATTCACTGGGGCTCTGCCAACTTGCCCGCCATGGAATCGGAGGGGGCGAGGGTCCGACTGTGGAAATCTCCATTAACCTCGGGTGGGAATGTTTGGTCTTGCTCGAGCAAGGCCATACAATCCCACCCATGGTCTGCGTGTCAAACCAATTGTCACATCCGTGTGGTCCTGGAGTGCAGCCAAAAACCTTTCAATAGTGAGTCAGAAAATTATTTTTAACAAAACGTCCCCCCTCCCTTCCTGGCACCAACTTGTGCTGGGCCAGCAGGGTGGTCAATCAAGACAGATACATGATAGCTGAGCCAGTTTCCCTGCTCCCCCCAACAGAAATGCAACTGCACTTTCCAGTGGGAGTGAGTGGGGGGGGGAGAAGGAGGACACGGATGTGAATTCTGTCACCCCCTCTCATCACCATCCTCCATACCCACCCTTCCCTGGAGTCTCATTACTCTTTACCCCCCAGGTACTGGTCCAGAGAGAGACTAGTTAATATTTGGGACATTTATCAGCTCATTCCTGCTCTCGATGGGGCATTCATTCACCAACTGAGACATCTGAAGGCACAACTTAGCAAAAGTATTTCAAAATTACAGTTGACCACACAGTTGCCAATGGAAACAGCCCAAACTGAATCAGGCCAGGTAACATCTGTGGAGAGATAATTGCTCACACATCTGGTTGTATCACAGCTTGGTATGGGCTCCTGCTCTGCCCAAGACTGCAAGAAACTACAAAATGTCGTGAATGTAGCCCAATCCATCACCCAAACCAGCCTCCCATCCATTGACTCTGTCTACACTTCCCACTGCCTCGGCAAAGCAGCCAGCATAATTAAGGACCCCACACACCCCGGATATTCTCTCTTCCACCTTCTCCCTTTGGGAAAAAGATACAAAAGTCTGAGGTCACGTACCGACCGACTCAAGAACAGCTTCTTCCCTGCTGTGGCCAGATTTTTGAATGGACCTACCTCGCATTAAGTTGATCTTTCTCTACACCCTCGCTGTGACTGTAGCACTACATTCTGCACCCTCTCCTTTCCTTCTCTATGAACGGTATGCTTTGTCTGTATAGCACACAAGAAACAATACTTTTCACTGTACACTAATACATGTGACAATAATAAATCAAATCAAATCAGATCAAAGAGCTGAGATCAGAATTGGTTTGGACCTTTGGCTTTTAACCTGAAACATGGGAAAATGGGAACTCGCAGTGGGAGGTGGGTCGGTGGGCAGCACAGTGGTTTAGCACTGATCATAGCACCAAGAACTTGGGTTCTGTTCCAGCCTCGGGTGACTGTCTGTGTGGAATTGGCATGTTCTTCCCCGTGTTTGTGTGGACTTCCTCCTATCGTCCAATGATGTGTGGTGAGGTTAATTGGCCATGCTAAATTACCCCTTAAGTGTCAGGCAGGCTAGCAGGGTAAATATGTGGGGTTACGGGGATGGGGCCTGGGTGGGATTGTGGTCGGTGCAGACTTGATGGGCCGAATAGCCTCTTACAGCACTGTAGGGATTCTATGATTTTATGATCGTGGCACAGCGGTTAGCACTGCTGCCTCACAGCGCCAGGGACTCAGGTTCAATTCCCAGCTTGGGTCACTGGCTCTGCAGAGTCTGCACATTCTCCCTTGTTTGCATAGGTTTCCTCCAGGTGAATCATAGAAACCCTACTGTGCAAAAAGAGGCCATTCGGCCCATTGAGTCTGCACCGACCACAACCCCACCCAGGCCCTACCCCCATATCCCAACACATTTACCCGCTAATCCCTCTAACCTACGCATCTCAGGGCTCTAAGGGGCAATTTTAGCACGGCCAATCAACCTAACCGGCACATCTTTGGACTGTGGGAGGAAACCGGAGCACCCAGAAGAAACCCACACAGACACAAGGAGAACGTACAAACTCCACACAGACAGTGACCCAAGCCGGGAATCGAACCCAGGTCCCTGGAGCTGTGAAACAGCAGTGCTAACCACTTGTGCTGCCGTGCCGCCCGGTGCTCCGGTTTCCTCCCACAATCCAAAATACATGCTGGTTAGGTGCATTGGCCATGCTAAAATTCTCCCTCAGTGTGGCAAATAGGGGATTTTCACTAACTTCATTGCAGGGTAAATGTACTTGCGACTAATAAATAAATAAACTTTAATGGTGTGGTGTTGTACTGGGGTGGTAAGAAGTCTCAAATCACCACGTTTAATTGGAATCACGAGCTTTCGGAGCACTGCTCCTCTAATCTTCAGTCACCTGAAGAGTCTTACAGGGATGGCCCTCCACCATCCCCCGGCTATCATTTATCCTTCAACAGTTAGTGCTAAAAGAGTTGAAGCTGCTCCCTGATCTCAGTGTTGTTCAACACCAATATTGCTGGCTATTTTCCACCTCATACTCCACATTACAACAGCGACTACATTTCAAGAAGAACTTAATTGGCTGTAAAGTGCTTTGGGATATCCCGAAGCCATGACAGGAGCTGGGTAAATGCAAGTTCTTGCTTCTTTTTATCTCTTTTAATGCAACCGAGAGACAACTAGAACATAATAGCACTCTGGGGCCTTCCAATAAACGCTTGGGCTGAATCGATACAACCTTAAATTCCACTGTCAGTCCCGTTGGTGTTTTTCTCTGTTGTTACTTAAATGTTACAGGCAACGATTAGCAACATAAACAAGCTCCAGGTTTATTGGCCAGGTCCAATTCAAAGACGTGGCAAACGCAGGCCCAATTCACATTAAGTGGGCCAAGAGGAGAGTCTCCAGTATAAGATCTACCCTTGAGGAGCTGGGTGAGAGAGAGAGAGAGAGAGGAAGGGGAAGCCAGGCCAGGTCAAGGAAGGCGAGTCCAGAACAACAACAAAAAGGTAGTCAAGCCCATGGAGAGGACAGTGGAGGATGATTCAGAGTGCAGGCAACAAGAGAGTGGGAAGAGGCAGAGAGCGAGGGAGAAAGACAGAGAGAGAGAGAGATAATGTAGAGTAAAGGAGGGTGGTGGAAAGACCAGAGGATGAAGAGTGAGGAAGGCGGCACAGATTGAGATAAAGAGCGAAGAAACAAGATTGGAAAGTGAGCCAGGACTTGATGGTTTGAGTCAGGATTTGATGTTTTGAGTTGTAAGGAGAGGCTGGATAGACTGGGACTTTTTTCTCTGGAGCGTAGGAGGCTGAGGGGTGATCTTATAGAGGTCTATAAAATAATGAGGGGCGCAGATCAGCTAGATAGTCAATATCTTTTCCCCAAAGGTAGGGGAGTCTAAAGCTAGAGGGCAGAGGTTTAAGGTGAGAGGGGAGAGATACAAAAGTGTCCAGAGGGGCAATTTTTTCACATAGAGGGTGATGGGTATCTGGAACAAGCTGCCAGAGGTAGTAGTAGAGACAGGTACAATTTTGTCTTTTAAAAAGTATTTAGATAGTTACATGGGTAAGATGGGTATAGAGGGATATGGGCCAAATGTGGGCAACTGGGATTATTTTGGGGGCTTAAAAAAAGGTGGTGTGGACAAGTTGGGCCAAAGGGCCTGTTTCCATGCTGTAAACCTCTATGTCTCAATCAAATAATAATATCGAGACACCATGTGAGGATGGTGAATTACACTTTAGTGTGAATATTACTCCAAGGAGATGTTTTGGAAACAATGACCCCACTATTTATATCACGACATCCAACACAGTCCCACACGCCCTGGGGAATGACACCAAGAAGTTTTGTGGAGTGAACCATCTATAAATGCTGATGTTTGCCCAAAGCAGATGCAGATCCCTGGCTATTGTTTAGTTGGCGAGTGAATCCATTTCACACCAGGCCTATAAAGCTAAGGGAAGGAATACAGAAAACCTGCAAGATGGTAATGGAGCAAAGGATGTTATTCAACAGGCAGCAGGGAGGGAGGAGATGGTCCAGCAGTTTGGGATCATTGTGCTTGTCTATTGGTGGGTGACTCCTTCCAGGAAGGTGGTGACCTGTTCTTCTTGGAGCTTTGGGTTCTCGGTAGAATAGCGGGGAGGTGGTGGGGAGAGGGGTGTCTGGCTGAAAGGGTGTTGTCTCCATATCTGAGCCCCAGTTTTACCCACATTGCGAACAGCAGCCAAAGCTTATTCACTGGCCTTGGATATTGCCATTTCTGTTCAGTCACAGGGAAGTTTGCACAATGTGTGCAGTTTGCAGCAACCATCACATCCATCCACATTATGCAAGGGGCCTCCAACTCTGCAGCGGGAGGACTCAGCAAACTTGGATCTGGATCCTTTGGCATTACAAAAACAGTCCAGGAAACTTGTTGAGTCCCAGACCTCTGTCCAGCATATGGCTGGACACAGGGACGGCAAGGTAGCATAGTGCTGTTTCACAGCGCCAGGGCTCGGGGTTCGATTCCCGGCTTGGGTCACTGTCTGTGTGGAGTTTGCACATTCTCCCCGTGTCTGCGTGGGTTTCCTCTGGGTTTCCCACACACCCTGAAAGACATGCTGGTTAGGGTGCATTGACCTGAACAGGTGCTGGAATGTGGCAACTAGGGGAATTTCACAGTATCTTCATTGCAGTGTTAATGTAAGCCTTACTTGTAACTAATAAATAAACTTGAAGTTGGTGCTCCACCCTCCTTCAGACATATCTCTTTCACTGAGCTTCATCCTGTTGCTCACAAACGCCTGCTCTTCTGCAGCTGTTCATTCAACCTTGGCCAGGTTTTCATGAGAATCAATCACAACACACTCCTGTATCCTTATCCGATGGCCAATCTGTTGTCTTAATCATAGATTCTCTACAGTGCGGAAGAGGTTATTCTGCCCATTGAGCCTGTACCGACTCTCAGACAGAGGACCTTACCCAGGCCATCTTCCCCCACCCTATCCTCGGAGCCCCACACATTTCCCATGGCCAATCCACCAAACCTACACATCTTGGGACACTAAGAGACAGTTTAGCATGGCCAATCCACCCTAACCTGTATACCTTTGGAGTGTGGGAAGAAACCGGAGTAACGGAGGAAACCCACACAATCACCCGAGGCCAGAATTGAACCAGAGTCCCTGGAGCTGTCAGGTAGCAGCACTCTGCCACCGTGCCACCTTGAAACAATAACAACTTACATTTATACAGCATCTTTGTCATGGCAAAATATCATTGGGCGCTTCACGTGAGCGTTATCAAACAAAATTTGACACTGGGTCCTTGAAGGAGGTATTTGGACAGGTGACCACACTATTGGTCAAGAAAGCAAAGTTGGTGGCTAAAGGAACGGCCAACCAAAAATTGAGCAATCACAATGGGGAGATACACCAGGGGACAGAAGTGGAGGAGCGTGGAGATCTCCGAGTTTTGCAGAAGGTTAGAAAGATAAGGAGGGAGCAAGGTCATGGAGGGATTTGAAACGAAGGATGAGAAGTCATCAGGAGTCAGCCTAGTTCCATCTCACCCGAAGGCCGTGCACACATTTTCCAGTGAGACTGACTGAGGATCTACCTGGAATGGGAGCCTGAGAAAATGGACTCCATTATAGTGGAAGAGGCACTGAATCCAACAAAAGCACCCTTCGCGAATATCATCTGATTGAAGTGGTTAATGCTCTGACGTTCACCAAGATAGACAACTTTTGTTTTTATTCATTTCTGGGACATGGGCTTCGCTGGCTGGGCCAGTATTTATTGCCCATCCCTGGTTGCCCTTGGGAGGGCAGTTGAGAGTCAACTGCATTGCTGTGGCTCTGGAGTCAGATGTAGGCCAGACCAGGTAAGGATGGTAGATTTCCTTCCCTAAAGGGTATTAGTGAGTGAGATGGATTTTCCCGACAATTGACAATGTTTCATGGTCATCTTAATTCCAGATTTATCTGCTGTGGCGAGATTCAAACCCGGGTCCCCCAGAACAATAGCTGACCTTCCGGTTGAATAATCTAGCCATAATCATAGAATCTACAGTGCAGAAGGAGGCCATTTGGCCCATCAAGCCTGCACTGACAACAATCCCACCCAAGTCTTACCCCTGTAACCCCACATATTTATCCTCTAGTCCCCCTGACATTCAGGGGCAATTCAGCATGGCCAATCCATCTAACCTGTACATCTTTGGAGCATGGGAGGAAATCAGAACACCCAG
The DNA here is from genome assembly GCF_965287045.1 of Carcharhinus amblyrhynchos. Lineage (NCBI taxonomy): Eukaryota > Metazoa > Chordata > Chondrichthyes > Carcharhiniformes > Carcharhinidae > Carcharhinus > Carcharhinus amblyrhynchos. Next base: position 20,826,613 of record NC_137357.1, read on the forward strand.
GGGAAACCCACACAGACATGGGGAGAATGTGCAAACTCCACACAGACAGTGAGACGAGGCCCGAATCGAACCTGGGTCCCTGGCGCACGAGGCAGCAGTGCTAACCACTGTGCTGCTGTGCCATCGCCAAACGCAGTAATCCATCACCAAAGGGGGCACCCGGATTTGAATTAGGGAACACATCAAGTACAGTCAAACGCTCTACCACTGAGCTATACCCCTTTGTATCCCAGAGCTTTGTAGGGAGAGAGGGTGGTTGTGGGGGGGAGCTGGACGCACCATTAATCATGGATGAAAACTGGGAAGTGTTGTTACAAAGCTGAAGCCAAGTACTCAAGAAATCTCTCAAAATGAAAAGACATTTGGCACTGAATTCAAAGGGTTTGAGAAAATTCTGCAGCATAAAAATCAACAAGGACATTCACACAGAGTGTCACAAAATAACTCATTCCAAATGAGTCACCTGCTTAACATTCAGCACTTGAACGGCTTCATTTCATTTCTTTGTGGGAGGGAGGGAGGGAGGGGGGGTTGGAATGAGGGAGTCACTGATAAGGCTGATTGCCCACCCCTGCCTGCTGTCTGAGAGCTGATGAGCTCGCTCTGCCATCCCTGAAGAGAGTAGTATGTCTGGAGTCACGGGTAAGCCAGACCAGGTCAGGCTGGCAGATTTCCTTTTCCGAGGGACACAGATTACCCAACATCGATCATATTTCATAGAAATCATGGAGACATTACAGTGCAGAAGGAGGCCTTTGAGTCTGCACCGACAACTCAGGGCCCTGTTCCCATTACCCCACATATTTACCCTGTTAACCCCCTGACACGAAGGGACAATTCAGCACGGTCAATCCACCTAACCTGCACATCTTGGGAGTGTGGGAGGAAACCCATGCAGACACGGGGAGAACGTGCAGACTCCACACAGCCAGTGACCCAAGCTGGGAATTGAACCCGGGTCCCTGGCACTGCGAGACAGCAATGCTAACCACTGCGCCACCCTAGTTGTCATGGTCACTAGTACCAAAGCAAACTGTGCCCATAGGTGGGATTTTCCAGTCCTGCCCACCACCAGGATCGTCAGATCCCGCTGTCAGTCAACGGAATTTCAGCTGGTCCGCCACATCTCCCAAGCTGGGTCCCGGCACAACAGAGCCCAAAATTCCCGGCCAACGTGTTTTTTTTGCGTGATGTCGATTGGGTAGGACGCCAGGACTAAGTCCTTCAGCTCTTCTCCCCCGGTGCTGGTTCCATCCATCAGACTGATTGTATGGGAATCACCAATAACATCAAACAGAACCTACTGACCAGGACAGGAGGGAGACAGAGAGAGAGAGAGAGTATTCGCCAAGGCAACAGAACATCAAGTGGAGCTTAGCAGTTTCCCCAATCTGGTTTTCATCGTGTGCAGGGGCAGGTTCCCCCTTGTGTCCCTGTCAGAATGTGTTCCCTCAATCCCTCAACCCAAAGTAAAGAGTTACTTGGTTTTAACTAACTGCAGTCTCAAGCATCTTCCTGGGGGAGAAGAGACAAGCCAGAAGAGGCTCCGTCTAGACCTCTAATACTTAAATTAGAAAGACTACAGATAAGATTTACTGGGATGTCATCAGGATTGGATGGTTTGAGTTATAAGGAGAAATTGGATAGACTGGGACTTCTTTCTCTAGAGCGTAGGAGTTTAAGGGGAGATCTTGTAGAGGTCTATAAAATAATGAGAGGCTCTGTGCAGATCATGGATGGGATACATTGATTTTGAGGATGTGGGAGCTCAGATGGAGAATTCCTCCCAAGACTATAATTTAATATCACCCAGAGATACTCTGCGGCCCACCCTGTACACCCCCTCCTCCTACCAGGGTGTGTTGCTACTCCTTGCACATTCCAGTCTGAAAATAGATCACAGGCTAAAAAAAATCAAATCACTGGGGTAATTTGTGACTGATTTGTAAGTCACAGATGGCTTTGCAACTTATAAATCTTTTGAAAACCATCCTGTTAAGCATCTAATTAAACCTCAGATTTTGTAAATGAAGGCAGCGTGTATCGGAACTTGGTGATTACGCGAGTCCTTGCTTCAGCTCTTACACTTTCGGGAGGTCACTTAACGTGGGTCACCTTTGTCTCCTTTTCCCCATCCTTCCCGTGGCGTGGATTCGAGTTATCTCGCTGCTTGCGCTTAGCTCACCACACTGCTGCCGCTGCCAACCCAACCTCCACAGCAGTTGTCGTGTGTCTGAAACGAAGCAGCGCTGCTCCCTCCCTCCCTCCCTCCCTCCCACGCTGCTGAGTGAGACCCGCTCCGAGCAGTTTCCTTCTCCACTTGCGAGGCACGCCGTCAGCTGGTAGTGACGCCGCCCACCGTTTCGCTGGCTGGCTGCCCCTGCCCTTCCCTTGCCGGCAAAATCCAGCGGCGTCTTTTCCTTGGCCGCCGGCAGCGGGAGGGGAGGCAGAGGCTGCGAGTTCCAGAGTTCAAACAACTACGCGTCCATGTCGCTGTTTGCCTGTTGTTGGCTCAGTGCTGGAGAATTAACTCTGCAGTCTCAACAGCATTTCAGCAGTGTAAACACTTTGGGGCTCTGTGCACCGCAGACACTTTTGTCTTGTGATAATCCTGCACCTACCAGGAGCAGATGGTTCTACTGATGCGCTGGCCAACATTATTCCCCGACCAATACCTTCAAAAATAGCTAAACTGGTTAGCCGGTACGTCGTTGCCTGTGGCATCTCACACTGCATGCATTTTCCCATGCATTCACCTGTGTAACAACAGCTGTGCAAATGCAAGGTTTATTTCCTCCCAATCTCAAGACATCACAGTGTACAACAACATGTATTTATGTCGTGCCTTGTCTAAATCCAAAGGCATTTCTCCATTGGGCTGTTAAGCAAAATTCAAAACCAAGTCAGACAAAGGGATATCAGGACAGATGGTCAGTTGAATAGATGTTTCATCAAGACATAGAGTCATAGAGGTTTACAGCTTGGAAACAAGCCCTTCGGCCCAACTTGTCCATGCCAGCCTATTTTTCTGAACCACTGAGCTAATTCCAATTGCCCACATTTGGCCCAGATCCCTCTATACCCATCTTACCCATGTAACTGTCAAAATGCTTTTTAAAAGATAAAATTGTACCCACCTCGACTACTACCTCTGGCAGCTTGTTCCAGACACTCACCACCCCCTGTGTGAAAATATGGCCCCTCTGGACTCTTTTGTATCTCTCCCCTCTCACCTTAAACCTGTGCCCTCTAGTTTGAGACTCCCCTACCTTTGGGAAAAGATATTGACTCTCTCGCTGATCTATGTCCCTCATTATTTTATAGACCTCTATAAGATCACCCCTCAGCCTCCTACACTCCAGGGAAAAAAGTCCCAGTCTATTCAGCCTTGCCTTATAACTCAATCCATCAAATCCCAGTAGTATCATTGTAAATCTTTTCTGCACTCTTTCTCATTTAAGTATTAGAGGTCTAGACGGAGGTCCTTGTAGCTTGTCTCTTCTCCCCCAGTAAGATGTCTGGGCCTGCAGTTTGTTAAAACCATCACTCTTTACTTACAGCTACTGTAGGAACACCTTCACCAGATTGCAACATCTGCTCCAACCAGATCTCTGCTACTCAATCACGTGGTATTACATCATCATTACATCAGCATCATGTGCTTTTGATGTTAACCCTTTAGACCATAAGAACATAAGAAATAGGAGCAGGAGTAGGCCATCTAGCCCTTTGAGCCTGCCCCGCCATTCAATAAGATCATGGCTGATCTGAAGTGGATCAGTTCCACTTTCCCGCTCTCTCCCCATAACCCTTCATTCCCGTCTATCAAAAACCTATCTACCCGTGACTTAAATATATTTAGTGAGGCAGCCTCCACCACATCAATGGGCAGAGAATTCCAGAGATTCACCACCCTTTGAGTGAAGAAGTTCCTCCTCAACTCCGATCTAAACTGCCCTCCCGCCCTTATCTTGAGGCTGTGCCCTCTAGTCCTGCTGTCCTTTCTAAGCAGGAAGAATCTCTCTACCACTTCAGTCCCGCAAGAGGTCAGTGTTGAGAGATACCTTGGAGGAGGAGAGAGAGATGTAGTGAGGCAGAGAGGCTTGGGGGAGGGGCTGCTGCCTCACAGCACCAGGGAGCTGAGTTCAATTCCCGGTTTGGATCGCTGTCTGTGTGGAGTTTACATATTCTCCCCACGTCTGTGTGGGTTTCCTCCAGGTGCTCCAATTTCCTCCGAAAGACATGCTAGTTAGGTGCGCTGGCCATGCTAAATTCTCCCTTAGTGTACCTGAATAGGCGCTGGAGTGTGGCGACTAGGAGATTTTCACAGTAACTTCATTGCAGTGTTAATGTGAGCCCACTTGTGATGCTAATAAATAAACCTTAAAAAAAAACTTTTGACTTCAGGCCTCTGTGGGCAACTTAGTGACCCGACATTATTTTGTTCAGTCTTAACACCATCAGCAAAGGTCTATCCAACCCCAACTGGATCTAAACCCTTGCTCCCAGATAAGAATGGAGTGCAGCAACTGAAACCCCCAGGCTCCTATACTTTAATTTTCTATTTACCAGGGAATTCCACAGATTCACAACCCTTTGTATGAAGAAGTTCCTCCTCAACTCAGTCCGAAATCTGCTCCCCCTTATTTTGAGGCCATGTCCCCTAGTTCTCATTTCACCCGCCAGTGGAAACAACTTCCCTGCTTCTATCTTCATGATCTTATGTTAAGATCTCCCCTCATTCTTCTGAATTCCAATGAGTATAGTCCCAGTCTACTCAGTCTCTCCTCATGAGCCAACCCTCCCAAACCTGGTGTCAACCTTGCGAATCTCCCCTGCACCCCCTCCAGTGGTAGTCCAACCTTTCTGAAGTAAGGAGACCCAAACTGCTAGGTCTCGGTCTCATCTGTGATGGACAACCCGACCGGGTAATTCTCTGCACTGATCGGATGCCAGGCGTGCAGGCCATTTGGCCCACAGAGTCTGTATGAATTCTCTGAAAGAATATCTTACCCAGGCCCTCTCCCCATAAACCCACACATGTCCCGTGGCCAATCCATCCAACCTACACATCTTTGGATCCAAGGAACAATGGAAAACGATCGACTGGGAACATGGTCAGGAGTATGCACTTGCCAGATACAGATTAGTAATTGCGAGGCAGTGGCGGTTCCTTGAGACAAAGGCGCTGTTGGTGGTGTAAGTCAAAGAAAGTGCTGCTATTGTTTTAACATTAGACGCATCCATACAAATCAGCTCTGACAATGTGCTTCAGCTAGTCTGAACTAGTAAATTATATCAACATGAAAAAACATCGAAGTTAAGATGTCATCACAAAAGAGTCCATAATGGAATGATTTATCATGTGGGAATCTGGCTCAGCTCCTGTGTCATGTCATGCAAGGAATGCCAATAGGTGAAAATTAACATTCAAGTACAGAGCACTGAGTTAGCATTTCTCTCAGCATCCACTTAATATCCATAGGCTGTCAGAATTTATGCTTCAGCTCTTTTCCCCACAATTTATTTCCCCCCACCCCGCCCTCACTCTGGTTCCAAAGGCGCCCATTACTCTCCATCGCTTTCCCCAGCTGCGTTTTCCATGCCCGGTGGACCGAGATGGTCAGTTTTAGTCAGGTATAAATGCCCAATGGGAGAGGACCCCAATCCCACCTTTAGTGCCTCACGGTGACACGGTGGTGATGTCTCTGGACCCAGTATTACAGCGAGGTGAGAATTCAAAACATTCCATCACAGTTTCGACATTTCTGATTCAAGCCCTCACTGAGGATTTGGAGCTGAAAAGGCCACTGTCTGTCGAGGGGGAATGGGGAGATATCAGATTGCCTCCATGATCCACCTTCACTGATGTCAGTGCTGGTTCAGGAATTCCACCTGGATTGAGGTTGTGAAGACCACTCCAGAAGCAGAAACGCAACATCCAGGCTGGTGCTTTGCTGAGGGGGTGCTGCACTGTTGGAGGTGCTGTCATTGGGAGAAGATGTCAGGCCAATTTCCCTGCCTGCGTCCTGAGGCAGGCGACCAGATCTCAGACCAGTTGGCAATCGTCATTGCCATCATACACATTTTGGTTACACAGAGGATGAGCAGAAGCTCAGTCAGGCACTCCCAGTTTCTTCCACACTGTTTCACAAATGCTCCAAAGTGAGACACAAAATGGGTCATTATAAAGTCAAGCTTTATAACTTCTTGATTGATAAGGGGATCAGGGATTATGGAGAAAAGGCAGGAGAATGGGGATGAGAAAAGAAATGATTGAATGGTGGAGCAGACTCAGTGGGCCAAATGGCTTAATTCTGCTCCTGTCTCTTCTGGTCTAAGCTCCTACTATTCTGCTCACTATACAGCTGAATAGAATCTCTCTCTCCACAGTGTCTCCACATGACGGACCATAAGACCTCGGAGCACAAGCAGGCCATTCAGCCCATTGAGTTTGTTCCGTCATTCAACGACATCATGACTGATCTGATATAATAACCCTCAGCTCAACTTTATGGCCTTATCTGTGGAGATGGGGCCTGGGTGAGATTGTTGTTGGTATGGACTCGATGGGCTGAATGGCCTCCTTCCATGCTGCAGGATTCTATAAAGAGAGTAGGTCAGGGGTGCGTGAAGTCGTTGATTATACTGGTCTGCTTTTCCAAGGCAGTGGGAAGTGTAGACAGAGTCAATCGATGGGAGGCTGGTTTGCGTGATGGACTTTTTGTAGTTTCTTGTGGCCTTGGTTAGAGCAGGAGCCCATACCAAGCTGTGATACATCTGGAAAGGATGCCTACAATGGTGCATTTGTCATAGTGGACATGCCAAATTTCCTTAGCCTTCAGAGAAAGTAGAAGCGTTGGTGGGCTGTCTTGACCATAGCTTTGGTGTGCGGAGATACGCTGGACTGTGCAGGTAACTGTCGTCCTGGTGACGATTGGCAAATGGTTCTTATTTCAGATGACGAGTCAGTTCTGTTGTGGCTTTATAATTCCTTGTGAAATTTTGCTCACTAACTCTCCCACTAAAGGTGCTACATAAATCCAAGTTGGTGTTAATGTTGATATATTCTTTAACACTAATGACTGGAAGTCGAAGTGTCAGGAGAGTTTATCCTGATCAGGCTGGATTGCTGTCAATGTTTGTTTGATTACTCTGCTGTGAGGCTCCTTGGGATATTTCACAATGTTAAATATGCTACACAAATAAAAGTTGTTGCTCTTTTTGAAATGTTAATGCGTGTAATTATCATTTTGCCCAGGAAATACCTGTAGGCTATGTTCAATGTTTCCCATCCTGAGAGTCTTTTTTTTAATAACTGAGTTGTCAATTTCCCTGCCAAGGTGACTGCTACTTCACATCAGGCACTGGGACAAAGAGGCACTGGAAATTAAGATTGACGTGAGGAGGGTTCTTTATGTTCCTCAAGCACAGTTTGGCCTTGTAACCAAAGGCACTTGAGAACCATTTGGGGGCAGTAATGATAAAAGCTGCAGGTGACAGGAGAGCAAAGGCAGACCTTGATTATGCTGGCTGCTTTTCCAAGGCAGTGGAAAGTGTCGATGGAGTCAATGAACATCCTTTTCAGCAATATCATTAACTATTTTCTTTATTCATTAATGGGATATGGATTTTGCTGGTTAGGCCCCGCATTTATAGCCCATTTCTAACTCCCCTCCATTTCAGAGGGCATTTGAGAAAAGCTTTTTCTAGAACAGCTTCTTCCCTGCTGCCATCAGACTTTTCAATGGATCTACCTCGCATTAAATTGCTCTTTCTCTACATCCTAGCTATGACTGTAACACTACATTTTACACTGTCTCCTTTCCTTCTCTCTGAACAGTATGCTTTGTCTGTATAGCGCGCAAGAAACAATACTTTTCACTGTATACGAAACATGTGAGAATGATAAATCAAATCAAAATCAAGAGACAACGACAGTGCCATGGGTCTGGAGTCACATGTAGGGCAGACCAGATAAGGACAGCTTCCCAAAAGGACATCAGTGAACCAGAAGGGTATTTCTGACGATCGACAATGGTTTCACGGTCATAAGTAGACTTCTAATTTCAGATTTTTATTGAATTCAAATTTTACCCTCTGCCATGGTGGGATTTGAACCCGGGTCTCTAAATCTTGCCCCTGGTTCTCTGGTTTACTAGTCCTGTGACAGTACAGTATGCCATTGACTCCCTATGCCTCCTACACGAGGGAGGTTTTCCTGGAGGTAACAGGGAATGCAGGGTGTATCTGTTAGTCTGGTCAGTGTAGATCGAGATGGGTTATGTAGAATGAGATCACCTCAGGAGTGTCATTCAGATTCCGCTACAAAATATCAGCACAGAAGCCGGAGGTTTTGCCCAACAGCCTCATGCTGGTCTTTATACTTCAGATGAACTCACCTCCCAACTCTCTCCATCTCAGGCCATGACATGTCCCCCTAGCCCTTTCTCCTTCTCATCAACCACTCACTGTGTTCATGAGTGTTCCACCTTCTCGCCTTTCTCTGGGTACAATTGTTTCTTCTGCGATTCCCTTCTGGATTTCTGATAGACTATCTGAACTTGATGGCCCCCTGGTTCTGGCCCTATCTGTGGTCTTTGCCCTCTCTCGCTTACCTCACACCAATGGGGTGCTCACGAGGCATTCTGGCTTCAGCCAATTCAGGGAAGCAAGGCCAGGATAGACCATCCCACGCACAGGGAACACATTCTGCTCTTCCAGAAATGAACTGACCAACTCAATCACATAGCAAGGCCCAAATTACAGTCTAACCGCACAGTCCTGTGGCAATCCACAGAGCAGTGAATGATTGGCCCATTAACCTGAGTGCAAAAGCTGGAAAACAATTCCCCAGTGTTACCTTGGCAACATGTTTGCACAAGTATCTGTTGCTTTAAATTTGATGCAGCTAATTAAAAAAAGAAGTGCGGAGAGAAACACAAACTGAGGAAAGGTTAGGTCATGCGATGCACGGGGAGGAATTGTTAATCAAGCCTACTTCAACCAACAGCCCCACAATTTCCATGTTCCTGGTGCTTGTCAGAAAGAAATGCTAAAAATAGTCCTCCCCTCAACTTTACCTTGTGCGTGCCTGAACAAAGTGTTGATGTGAAATGAAGGACCAAGACAGGGATTCATTTTTATGGCTCCTGAAGACATCTTTCATGTAACATGTCAACGTCTTCATTCATAACAAAAACAATGTCCATTTATATCGCAGCTTGGACAGAATGAAACATCCAGGAGCATTTGAAAACAAACTGCAGGAGGAGATATCAGTTCAGATGACCACAAGAGGTGCCTGGAAAAAGGAAAGCGAGGTTTTTCCTTATTCACTCGAGGGACATGGGCATCGCTGGCTGGGGCCAACATTTATTGCCCATCCCTAATTGCCCCAGCACAATTGAGAGTCGACCACATTGCTGTGGCTCTGGAGTCACATGTAGGCCAGACCGGATAAGAATGGCAGATTTCCTTCCCTAGAGGCCATTAGTAAACCAGATGGGTTTTCCCGACAATCGTTTCATGGTCAACGGTAGATTCTAAATTCCAGGTTTTTTTTATTGAGTTCAAATTTCACCAGCTGCTGTGACGGGATTCGAACCCTAGTACCCAGAACATTAGCTGAGTTTCCTGAAGTCTCATGATAATATCACCAGGCTGTCACCTTCCCATGACAGGCAGAGAGGTGTAGGGAGCTGACCCAAAGCATGGGACTGAAACAACTGAAGATATCAGCATCATTGGTGGAACAGTTGTGACTGGGAATACACAAGAGACCAGAACTAGGGGAGTGGGGATATCTCAGGCATTGTTGGGGACAGGGGGTAAAGGAGATTACATTTCGGAGATAAGGAGGGGCAAAGTCATGCAAGGATTTGAAAATAAGACTGAGAATTTTAAAATCAAGGTGTTGCCTGACTTTGTAAGGCAGGGAACATTGCAATAAACCTGTGGAGACAGAATCCCGTCACCAAAATCCCTTTATTTATAACTCTAACAGCAGTACACAGAGTTCTACCAATCAGCAGTCCACCTTGTCTTGTTTAAGTACAAAGCAAGGATTCCCTGACTGGCCCATCAATTGGATCCTTAATCAGGGAGTTCATAACCCAATGGCCCGATTGAAGTCATTGCAGATCTTGGTGTCAAATCAGAAGCAGGCAGCGGAGTTTTGGAAGACCTCAAGTTTACAGAGGGTAAAATGTGAGAGAACAGTCAGGAGACAAGGCTAAACTTAACCAAGGCATGCGTGAGGGTTTCAGCAGCAGATGAAGAGACAGGTTTTTTTAATGAATATTTTATGGGTTCTGCTGGCTGAACTCATATTTATGCCCATCCTGAGTTGTCCTTCAGAAGTTGTCTTCTTGAACTGCTGCAGTCCCTGAGGTGTGGATACACCCACAGTGCTGTTCAGGAGGGACTTCCGGGATTTTGACCCAGTGACAGTGAAGGAACAGTGATATCATTCCAAGTCAAGCTGGTGAGTGACTTTGGTGGTGGTGCTGTTCCCAGGTATATCCTGCTCTTGTCCTTCTCTCACGAGCAGTGGTCATGGGTTTGGAATGTGTTGCCAAAGGAATCTTTGTGAGTTCCTGAGTGCATCAGAGTAGAGTAGAGTAGGCCATTCTGGCCCTCGAGCCTGCTCTGACATCCATGGCTGATCAGATCTTGGCCTCATTTCCACTTGCCCCCAATGACCTTTGACCCACTTATTAGTCAAGACTCTCTCTATCTCTGCCTTAAAAATACTCAGTGACTCTGCCTCCACCGAGAAAATAAGTTATCCTCATCTCTTCCTTAAACGGGAGAACCCTCGTGTTTGAAATGTGTCCCCTGGTTCTGCTCTCTCACACGGGGAAACATCCTTTCCGTATCCAACCCGTTAAGTCAAGATGCGCTGAGACAAAGGGGCAAAGTCAAGTGATGTTACAGAGGCGCAAAAAAACACTCAGACATGGTATGAATGTGAAATACATTGAAATATTTTGTGTCACATTGATTGTTATGTAAGCAAACACAATAGGAGGAGATGTGGCAAGATGGTAATGTCATTGGTCTAATAATCCAGGAGCCCAGGCTAATGCCCGGGGGACATAGCAGCTGGTGGAATTTAAATTCAATGAATAAATTTGGATTAATAAAATTAATAAAGCTTATCTAATAGCAACTACGAAAGCACTGTCGATTGTCATAAAAATCCAGCTGGTTCGTTGATGTCCTTCAGGGAAGGGAACCTGTCGTCCTTACCTGGTCTGGCTGATATGTGACTCTGAACCCACGGCAGTGTGGTTGACTCTTCAAAGCCCTCTGAAATGGCTTCGGTTGTACCAAACCACCACAGAGTCTAAAAGGACAGAAATCGGATAGACCACTGGCATTGAGAAGGACTCCAGAAAGGATAACAGCAAACCCAGCCATGTTAAGCCTGTAAAGTCCTCCTTACTAACATCTGAGGGTTTGTTGCAAAATTGGGAGAGCTGCCTCACAGATTAGGCAAGCAGTAGCCTGACCTAGTCATTTCTACTCATTCCTGACAGCAAATGTCCCGAACACCACCATCACCATTCCCTGGATATGTCCTGTCCCTCCGTCAGGACAAACTCAAAAGGGGTGGCAGCACAGTGGTGTACAATCAGGGGGGTGCTGCCTTGGGCATCCTCAGCATTGACTGTGGACCACATGAAGTCCCATGGCATGAGGTCAAACATGGGCAAGGAAACCTCCTGCAGTTACCACCTACCATCCACCCCCCTCCCCTCAGCTGATAATTGAGTGACCCTCCATGTTGGAGGAAGCACTGAGGGTGGCAGGGGCACAGAAAGTATCCTGGGTGGGGAAACTTCAATGACCATCATCGAGATTAACCTCGTAGCGCCAGCACTGAGCAAGCTGGGCAAGTCCCAAAGGACATAACACCAAGATTGGGTCAGCGACAGCTGGCGAGGGAACCAACAAGAAGGGAAAAACATACAGGACAGCAGGAGGGGTGACTGCACAATATTCAGCACAATTTGGTGACTCTGAAGCAGTCCATAGCCACATGCAGCCAGAGTTATATTCACGATGCTCACATGCCAGGCAGTGGCCATCTCCAACAAAGGAGAACCTAACCATCACCCTTTGACATTCATTGGCATTGGTGTCACTGAAACCCCCAATATCAACGTCCTGGGGTATCACTGACCAGAAGCTGAACTGAACCAGTCACATCAATACTGTGGCTACAAGAGCAAGTCGGAAGCTGGGAATTCTGCAGGGAACTCTCTCACCTCCTGACTCACCAAAGCCCGTCCACCATTCACAGGGCACACGTCAGGAGTGCGACAGAATACTCTCCTTGTCCGGATGGCTGCAGCACTAACAACACTCAAGATGTTCAACACCATCCAGGACAAAGCAGCCCACCTACCATGCCCTCCACTAGCTCTGACGCACAGTGACAGCACGATCTGCAAGGTGCACTGCAGCAACTCACCAAGGCTCTCTCGACAGCACGTTCCAAACCCGTGGCCTCTCCCACCTAGAAAGGCGATGGCAGCACAATGTACCATTACAACACAATGTGCATTGGGATGTGAGTAAATAGAGTTTGAAAAATGAATCCAGCCAGTCTGTGTTAACAGGACAACTGTCAAGCTGTAGTTATGTGCTACAGTGTAAGAATATTGTGACCAGTTAGCCTGTAAATATAGAAACATAGAAGATAGGAGCAGGAGGAGGCCATTTGGCCCTTCGAGCCTGCTCTGCCATTCATCACCATCATGGCTGATTGTCCAACTCAACAGCCTAATCCCTACTTTGATCCCATTTGCCTCCAGTGCTCTATCCAGCCATCTCTTGTATACATTCAATGTTTTGACATCAACTACTTCCTGTGGGAATGAATTCCACAGGCTCACCGGGTGAAGAAATGTCTCCTCACCTCCATCCTAAATGGGTGTTAACTCAGAGAACTCTGACAATGTGATTAGGGCCTGATTTCCTTCTTATCATTTAAATATTGACAATAACACGACTGGTCACACTTTAGGACTAAATGTGGAAGCACTGTGAGGCACTTGAGCAGGAGCTGGGGGGGTAAGTGAAATGAATATACAGTAAGGTTGATGTTAAAAAGCACCGATAGCTGTAATAGACCACTAACATCTGGGAGGACACATGAGAACACCAACAACTGGAGGTTCCCCTCCAAGCACTCACCAACCCAATTGGAAAATATATCCCAGGCGGCACGGTGATTAGGACTGCTGCCTCACAGTGCCAGGGACCCAGGTTCGATTCCCGCCTTGGATCACTGTCCGTATTTGCACATTCTCCCCCATCCACATGGGTTTCCTCCAGGTGATCCGGTTTCCCCCCACAGTCCAAAGATCACGGAATCATAGAATCCTAGAATCCCTACATTGCAGAAGGAGGAAACCAGAGCACATGGAGGAAACCCACACAGACACAGGGAGAATGTACAAACAGTGACCCAAGCCTGGAACTGAACTCAGATCCATGGCGCTGTGAGGCAGCAGTGCTAACCACTGTGCCACTGTGGAGGTTTGGTGTATCGGTCATGCAAAATTGCCCCTTAATGTTCCAAGATGTGTAGGTTAGTTGGATTAGTGGTGAATGTGTGGGGTTACCGTGATAGGGTAGGGGAAAGGGCCTGGGTAAGGAGCAGATTGGATGGGCAGAATGGCCTCATTCTACACTGTAGGCATTCCATAATTCTCTATCACTGTTCCTTCACTGTCGCTGCGTCAAAATCTTGGAACTCCTTCCCGAACCACACTGTGGGTTGCCTCCACCATATGGACCTCAGCACCTCAGGAAATCAGCTCACCAGCACCTTCTGAAAGGGTAAGAAGTGCTGGTCTAGCCAGCGATGCCCATATCCTGGAAATGAAGTGTAAAAAGTTTCTCCGCTGAAGCAATTCCCCACCAAGGTCCAGTGAGATTTATCTCGGGTTGTATTGATTGAGGAATTTAGGTTAAATTCGAAATTAAATGAAGTGATCCCATGTGTTCTATAAATCCATCTGAATCCCAGCCAAGAGGCAAACAAGGAGCTACCTTTAATGCCGCATGGATAGTAACTCTTGACAGTTTTGAAGTGAAATTTTAAGTTTTTTTCCTTCTACTTTACTCCTGTCTTCTTGTGAATTCTTCTTAAGTAAGATTATGATTCATTGGTTTTCAATTCCTCATCATAGAAACCCTACAGTGCAGGAGGAGGCCATTTGGCCCATCAAGTCTGCATCGACCACAACCCCACCGAGGCCCTATCCCCATAACCCCCGAGCTAACCCCCCTGACACAAAGGGGCAATTTAGCAGGACCAATCCACCAAACCAGCACGTCTTTCGGACTGTGGGAGGAAACTGGAGCACCGGGAGGAAACCCACGCGGACACGGGGAGAACGTGCAGACTCCTCACAGTCAGTGACCCAAGCCGGGAATCAAACCCAGGTCCCTGGCACTGTGAGGCAGCAGTGCGAACCCACTGTGCCATTGTGCCGCCTCATCAAAGCGCTCATCCTTTCTCTAACTGGTTGAGGCGTGAGACTGATGGCCCTTTGGGGTTGGATAGCCAGTGTTCGATGATAAGGCTCACCTTGTCTTTATCAGTTCACACCAGCCGTAAGCAATGCCACGGAAGAGAGGTTGATGCCCCACCTTGTTAAACCCACCATTCTACCTTCCATCCCACTTGGCAGTCACACCCCAGCCTCCATCGCCACAAAACACCATCCTTGAAAAATCACAAGATTATACCTCACAGACAGTGGCTGGGAGAAGGTTTAAGTCTTCAGCTACATCTGTCTGGAGTTATGCTGATGCTAGCAAACCTCTCAAGCTCTGAATTTGGGATAATAAAACCGCAGCTGTGTATCTCGCTTCCAGCAATCATCCTCTTTCTCAAAAGGTAATTCCAGAGCCAACACTTCAGTCCTGGACCTGGTGCCGTACTGCACAGTCTGACTGCAGCATTGTCAAGGGAGCCCTGCCTCACACCAGCTGCTGAACCAAGAATCGATCTGTCCATCCTGGCCACTGAGATTGACATTTAAAGACTGGAAGGACAAAGTGTGCTCCCAGTCATTTCACCAGCATTTTATCCATCACACAGCACCAGTGAATGGGGTGAGGTGATGGGCAAGTGGCATTATAGCTAGACTATTGATCCAGAAACTCAGTTATGTTCTGGGGACCTGGGTTCGAATCTCACCACAGCAGATGGTGGAATTTGAATTCAATAAAAAATATTTGAAATTAAGAACTTCCTGATGACTGTGAAACCACTATCAATTATTAGGAAGACACATCTGGTTCACTAATGACTTTTAAGGGAAGGAAATCTGCCATCTTTACCCGGTCTGGCCTACACGTGGTTGACTCCCAAATGCCCTCCAAGGGCAACGAGGGATGGGCAATAAATGCTGGTAAGCCAGCGATGTCCATGCTCCACAAAAGAATTAAACAAAAGAATAACCATTGATTCAAGCCACTGCTGTTGTGGATCTCATTGCATACGAAAATAATTTCTGCACTTGCTTCAGTACAATCCCTGAACTTCAAACTAATTAACTGCACTTCAGAGCTTTGAGTCGTTGCACAAAGATTTGCAAATATAAATGCCAGCCTTCCCTTCTTTCCGACAGCACAAATCATAACTGAGCAAACAACCCTTTTGGAGCAATGCCAAAATGGATGTGCAAACATCTCAGCTGGCTACCGTCAAACTGTTCTGATTTTCTTGTGAAGTCTTTTGTTTACCAGGGTCACAAACACCTTTCTGGGTCTGACGGATTATGGATCAGACGCAGACAGAAGCTTCCTTGGTGCTACTGCCTGTCGAGCACTTGGCACGCGCTCAGTGCTAACACTGAAATAAAAATTATTCCGTTTTCCATCATTAATATCCCTGAACTTGAAGGGCACAAGCTTCACCAATATTTGTCTCTGAGGCACACAGCCAAAACCTCAAACATGTATTTCACAGCAGCATGAGCAGTTACTGTCCCCTCTTGCTAAATATTTTCCTGAATTGTGAGCCAGCTTCATTCCCAATTAAATATCATCCAGATTCCTGCCGTGAGATTGATAAAGCTGAGACAGATAAGTCTTTGGATACTCCAGTGGAACCAGGGATTTTGGGGGCTAAGACAGCAAAGTGGAGTTGTGGCAGCATTGAACTGAAGGCGAGGACAGTTTTGAGGGGTCCTGTGGCGTACTTTCTCAGAGTTACTTTCATAGTGGAATGAAAGGGAATCTTCAAGGTCCTTAATTCTTGTGCTCGGATTCCAGCCATTCTCTATACAAACCTGTCAGATAAATTCCACCGTGTAGCTCACTCCCGAGTGTCTATTATGCTACAAACAAACAATCTAAATCCCTTAATTAGATCACCATCTGCAACTCACTCCTGGTGCCAGTTATTTTATATAGAAAACATCCAAACTTTTCAATTAGATTCAAGCATGTCTGTTATTGTAAGGTGCCTGTTGCTGTTAGAATAAACAATAAGGGCTGCTTTTTTTTAATTCATTTGTGAGACATGGGCATCGCTGGCTGGGTCAGCATTTATTGCCCATCCCTAGTTGCTCTTGAGGAGGTGGTGGTGAGCTGCCTAATACTAATACAACTGAGTGGCTGGCTGGGCCACTTCACAGGGCAGTTGAGAATCAACCACATTGCTGTGACTCTGGAGTCACAGGTAGGCCAGACCAGGGTAAGGATGGCAGATTTCCTTCCCTAAAGGGACATTAGTGAACCAGATGGGGTTTTCCTGACAATTGATAATGATTTCACGGTCACCAGTAGATCTTTAATTCCAGATATTTTTTAATTAAATTCAAATTCCAACACCTGCAGTGGCGGGATTCGAACCCGGGTCCCCAGAACGTGAGCTGAGTTTCTGGATTAATAGTCTAGCCATAATACCACCAGGCCATTGCCTCCCATTGGTTTGCTGAGATTTCAGCTTGCATGGCCAGACTATCTGTTTTAATGGATGGTGGGACATTGTGGAGAATGCACTTTACTCTTCTTGGAACAGCCCTGTCCCAAGTCCTTGACCAAGCCGGGAACTACACTGGCCTCCACGTCACCGGTGTGGTCAATCCGAATGTGGCAATGCATTGTGGGGGCAGGGGGGCGGGAGAGGAGGCGATATCTGACATCACCGGAATGTACAGCGTTACCATGTTTATGCATCTTTAAATATATTTAAGTTGATGGTAATCAGGGTCATGCCTTCACCAAGGGACGGAGGAGCAGAGAGGATCTGATTCTGACACCTCCTCTCGCGCAAATCCCGCAATGGCCCTCTTGTGAGAGTTAGCGGCCATTACGGGATTTGCACGCGTGTCGAACGGGACTGGAAAAGCCCAGCCAATGATTCCGCTCACCCGTTAACTCCTTGTGTCGTGGGCGCGATCTCACCGGCCATTCACACCACACCCCCGTTGCAGCAAAATCAGGGAATTTGGCAGCCAGGAAAATCTCCGTTCGCTGCAGTGGGAAGGGAAAATCCTGTCGGCGTGAACGGTGGTCAGATTCCAGCCCACCCCTTAATTAAATCACCATCTGCAACTCATTCCTGGTGTCAATTATTGTACATGGACCTCGATTTCTGGGGAATTAACTCTTCATTAATGGGCTGTTAGCACTATTCACAGGAATAGGATGAACTTTCAGAACCACCCATCTTCTGGGGGAATAGCCAATTCAGAAAAATCATTGTCCCTGTGCTGGATTTATAATAAAACATTTGCAAGCCTGTTGCACGTCCCTGAACTCTGTCGAACGTTGCTCATGCCAGCTACTGCCAAATCAAAATTAAGGTTTGCATTCACACTTCAAAGGCCAATAATTCCCATCGAAAAGACTACACGCCTCTACATTCTCAGGAGGTTAAGGAAATCCACTCCAACTCTCGCCAATTTTTACAGATGCACCATAGAAAGCACCTTTCCCAGATGTATTACAGCTTGGTACGAGTCCTGCTCCAACCAAACTCGCAAGAAACTACAAGAGGTTATGAACGTTGCTCAGTCCAGCAGCCTCCCATCCATTGACTCAGTCTACACTTCTATTATCTTGGAAATATAATCCAATATAATCAAGGACCCTATGCACCCTGGACATACTCTCTTCCACCTTCTCCCATCGGGAAAATGATATGGGATTCTGAAATCATGTCCCAACCAACTCAAGGGCAGTTTCTTGCCTGCTGCCATCAGACTTTCTCTGCACCCTGTGTACAGTGGCACAGTGGGTTAGCACTGCTGCCTCTCAGTGCCAGGGACCCAGGTTCAATTCCAGGCTTGGGTCACTGTCTGGGTAGAGTTTGCACATTCTCCCTGTGCCTGCATGGGTTTCCTCCCACACTCCAAAGCTGTGCAGGTTAGGTTGCCCCTGAGCAGGGTTGGGTTGAGTGGCCACGCAAAATTGCCCCTCAGCATCAGGGTAAATAGGTGGGGTTTCGTGGATAGGGGCCGAGGTGGGATTGTGGTCAGTGCAGACTTGATGGGCCAAACAGCCTCCTCTGCATTGTCAGGATTCAACCATTCTGTCTGTAACTGCAACACGGCATTCTGCACCCTCTCCTTTCCTTCTCACCCTGTGCTCTATGAACGGTATGCTTTGTCTGTATCGCGTACAATAATTTTCACTGCATCCCACAAAAATAAATGAAAGCAAAACAAGCTTTTCCATGGTTGAAAACCATGGCAAAAGAGACAACTGTTTTCTGATAATTGCTGTCATGGAGTGAGTGTCCACACAATCCGTTCTTGCACAGCAGTGGAGTGATTCCACAATCCCCTGGTTTTGTTTCAAAGCTCTGGCTTTGCTCCAGTTCCTTGTGTCCGTCATAGAACAGGTTTGGGTCAGTTTGCACCTCTTGATCCTGACACTAAATATCGCTCACGAGAGGCATTCCAGAGTCAGGAACGCTCAGAGTTCTTTGGTTGTCTTTTTGCAATTCTGATACAGCCCCCCCATCTATGATCCATTTGCACACCATTTTAACAAGGGGTCTATCACGACACCGGCAACTATTTTGTTGGTTATAGGGCGGCCCGGTGGCACAGTGGTTAGCACCGCAGCCTCACAGCGCCAGGAACTCGGGTTCGATTCCGACCTCGGGTGACTGTCTGCGCGGAGTCTCCCCCACGTCCGTGTGGGTTTCCTCCAGGTGCTCCGGTTTCCTCCCATAGACCAAGGATGTGCAGGTTAGGTCGATTGGCTATGGGTAAATTGCCCCTTAGTGTCAGGGGGAATACAGGGTAAATACATGGGGTGAAGGGGATTGGATTTAAGTGGTCGGTGCAGACTCGATGGACCAAATGGCCTTGTTCTGCACTGTAGGGATTCTATTCGATGATTCTATCCCATTAAGCCGTGTCTCGCGAGCAATGCTTACATTCCACAGGGTGTCAGAATGATTTCAAACTTTCTGTAACTCGAAAATAATTAAGAAGGATAACCAGCGGGGTGAAGTGGAGAGTTAACACAGCTAAATGTTGTGATCCGGAATGCACCAGCTGAAAAAGATGCAGAAGCAGCTTCCAAATGGATACAGTGAAAAATTTGCAAGGGTCACGAGGAAAAGCTACAGAGGAGCAGGGCTATTTGGAAAGCTCCTGCTGAGGGCTGGCACAGACAGGACAGGGCCAAATGGACAACTTTGATTCCGTGACATTCCTTATTTCTTCACCGCACACCAGCTCGTGCGAGATCACAAGGAGATCTGGCATCTGCAGTCTGATCAAAAACAAGGCGGGTGGAAGATGGATGGTGCAGAGCTCTTGAAGGGTCATTGTCAGATTGTAGGCATGCCTTCCAGTCCTTTTTAGGAACTTACAAACACAGGAGATACCAGCAGGAGGAGGCCATTTGGCCCTTCGAGCCTGCTCCGCCATTCAATACTATCCTGGCTGATCATCCAACTCAATAGCCTAATCCTGCTTACTTAATCAAACGGCACCCAAAACAAAGCTCAGGAGAACGTGACGATTAATTCCTCAAATGGTTATGACAACCTGAGTGGAGTTTGCACTTTCTCCCTGTGTCTCAGTGGGTTTCCTCCAGTTTCTTCCCACAGTCTGAAAGACGTGCGGGTGAGGTGCATTGGCCATGCTCAGTTGCCCCTTAATGTCAGAAGGATGAGCAAGGTCAATGTGTGGGGCTATGGGGGGAGTGATGGGCCAAATGGCCTCCTTCTGAACCACAGGAATTCTGTTCAGTTCTATGACATGCAAATGAAAGCTGTGGCCAGCAATTTTCTTTTATTCATTCGTGGATCGTGGCCATCACTGGCTGGCCAGCATTTATTGCTCATCCCTAGTTGCCCTTGGCTTGGCCATTTCGGAGGGCAGTTGAAGTCAACCACATCTCTATAGCTCGGGAATCACGTGTAGGCCAGACTGGGTAAATTTGGCAGATTTCCTTCCCAAACCAGATGGGTTTTTCCGAAAACCGGCAATGGTTTCATGGTCATGGGCAACTTCTCAATTCCAGATGTTTTGACGGCTCATGTTGCCCCCCATCTCCACACCTTATCATAAATGGATGGAGAGGAAGGGACTTCAGGGTTCTGGATTCCTCAGAATTGCTCTTTGCGGTGGAACCAAACTTCCTGATGGGATCAAGAGGTCAGGCTTGCTGATTGGGCATTTTTATGTTCCCTGTGCACCTGTAAACCTCCATGGTTTCAAGGTCTCCCCCCAACTCCTCCCCCCCTGCCACCCCCGGCCCCCGACAACCGCCCTCTGCAATCTCCTGCAACCCTTTGAGATCCTGTACATCCCCCGATTGAATCCCTGTGCCACCCACAGCTGTGCCTCCAAGAGCCTGAGCCTGAAACACTGGAATTCTCTCCCTCTGCCTCTCCTCCTGTGGTTCCGTTTGTGTTTGATAGCGCCTCTCCGAGCCGCTTTGCGATGTTCCCACCATATTACATCCGAGGTGTTATTGTAAGTGCATGTTGTTGTTGACGAAACTTCAAAGAGTCTGGATAGAATGACAACGGGGTCCTTGTTATTTAACTTCAATGTGCAATCTCAGTTCCAGAAGTTGTGTTCAACTGAGAACAACGTGCAAGCTCAAGAAATCACTTCAATTTAGAATCATGTCTCCTTCCAGATTTGAATTGTATCTTAGTCTCATTGAAAATTTAGTTCCAATTTTCATTTTGTGATCACTGATTTGGGCTGAAGTGTCTGTCCCTCTGAATGGGCACTGCAAACACTGGGATAAAATTGGGATAAAGTGCAGATGTGCGGGGGAAGTGTTTTTTTTACACAGAGGGTGCTGGGGCCTGGAATGCACTGCCAAGTGAGGTGGGTGAGGCAGTTACTTTCGCCACATTTAAGATTTATCTGGATAGACCACGTGGACAAATGGGGAATAGAGGGATATTGGCAGTTGATCTCGACAGGACAATGTGATCAGCTTGGAGGGTCAAAGGGCATGGTCCTATGCTGGACTGTTCTTTATTCTTTGTTCTTGTTCTAAAACCTGGATATATATCAGAACACGTCCCTTTCTCACACTTTCAGATGTCCAATATGAGGATGAACGTATCATGTTATGAATCGCAGAGAAACTGGGTATGCAGGTGTGATATTCGTGTATCTTTTAGAGTTTTTTTTTAAATTATGGACACAGCCTTGGGTGATATCATTGCTGGGAGGAGGAAAGAGAATGGTGGACAGGTCGATGACCAAAGATTTTCAGCTTTCAGTTTCATTTTGGCTCCAGTGTTGGAGGCAGTGTTCGAAGCAAGCTGGAAAATAAGTCTCTTTCTCTCTCTCTTTTCCTTTGAAAATGTTGCCAGTTAGCTGAAAGAAAGGCTTGTTGCCCATGCTGCTGTAAAGAGTCTGTGCCTTGGTGTTTTGGGAGCTGATGACGACAAGCTGCTCTGAGTTTTCAAGATCATTTGAAATCAGCATTCAACTCATGGAAAGAATACCTCATTGGCTCTGCTATCCACGTTTGGTTCCTTTTGAGTGCTGGGGTGGATTTTGAAATTTATCAGGCCAAATTCCCAAACCACAATTGTTTCAAATAATATTTTACTCCAAAATAACTTGCATAGTCGCTCTTTTCTGCACACAACGCCATGCATCACCAGCTCAATGGTTGGGGGATTCAAGCAGCACTGTGGGGTCAGATACACACAATCTGGGCTGACAGTCCAGTGTGGTACTGAGGGACTGCCACTTGGTCTGAGGTGAGGTGTTGAACTGAGCACAGTCGGGCCCCTCAGACAGAATTCAAAGATGACACGATTGCGATAAAGGGGAGCGTTATAATCCCCAGTGACCCAGCCATGCCTGTACACCAGTGAGCACACATCAAAAGTACTTGATTAGCTGTTGAGCGCTTAGGGACAAAGTGTGTTCCTGAAATGCAACTCTTCTTTCTCCCACGGTGTCATCCTTTTAGGAGGTATAACCGTGATGACTTCAGTGAGGCCAATGTGATTGGACTGTTGGAGTATGAGGCAATTACAACGTCAATCAGGGAGCTCATACTCCAAGGGTCCAACCTCATGTGCCTCATTGAAGTCATTACAATTGTCTTCACCTCAACTTGTTCTTCATCATAGAATCCCTGCAGTGCAGAAGGAGCCATTCCTACTAACCTTACTGATGCAATGACATTGATGCCACAAGATCTTCCAACTCATTCCTGGTGATGAATGAGTATCGTTTTGCCACATCGGCACTGTTGATTTTACATAACATGATCTTAGGCCTGCGTGTCGTCTATTCGATCATTGACTGAGATGGACACAAGTCCAGACACATCACCCACAAGGGTGTGACTTGACCCTGCACACCACCACTTGCACGTTCCCCATCCTGGCCTGGAAGCACATCACTGTTCCTTCACAGTCCTGGAAATCCCTACCTTGTGGGTCAAACCTACCCCCCCACCCCATCCTCACACACAGCACATGGACTGCAGCCTTTCAAGAGGGCAGCTCACCATCGCCTTCTCAGTGAGGGTTGGCCCAGTCAGGGACACCCACGTCCCATGAAGGAATTCTGAGAAGGGCCAATCAGGCACTGGACCAACTGGGACAGAGCGCACACGAACAGCACGGAGAAACATAACCTGAGACAAATTCCACCACACCCTTTAAACAACTGGGAAGGAAATACAGAGCAGTTTTCTGGAATACATAAACTAGATTTCCAAGTTTTGAACAATAAAAGTAGCGATTAAATTCATTGCTGGGGAGAAGGGCTGTATCATTATGCAGTCAATGGGCTGACACCTTTTTATGTCGATGACAGTTGGAGGATGTTACATGTACGTTTCGTGTGATATGATGGGAATGGCTGAATGCTAAGCATTGCAAGACGCACTGCTTTATGTAAAACAGACACAAATTATGAGGATGTACAAATGTAATTGCTGTCTCCCTGTTTTTTTTTTGTTGGGGAAGAAAGGACAATTACGCAACCCTCGACTCCCAGTAAAAAAAATATATTTACATTTCTTGTCAACATCTGCACAAAGGGTGGAAATTGAACAAATTAATTCAATTGAAATGAGGTGCCTGTGGCAAGATGATTACTATGTCAACAGGCAGATGCTTGATGGATTGCTGACTGCCAAAGCTTGCTCAGGATGCAGCTCCCAGCTCTGCGGCTGTCTGTTCCAATACAAAGAACCACGCGCCGTGCCAATGTCTCCTCCGGCTAAAATGTTGGAGAAATGAAAGCCATCCTCTTGAGCTTCCCGCCACCGCTTTGGTGCCTCTGGGTTGGCCTTGATCGACCACATGTGAAATCTCATCAAATCTCTCCTGAACCCTGACACCGGAGCCATGTCCCATCTATTGTTAAACGCTGCTTTCCTCCGGCTCCAAAGCCTTCTCGTTCTCCTGCTCCCCCCCCACAATCAGCTTCAACGCTGCCAAAGTCCTGGGGTTCACCGCTTTGGGGATCAACGTCTTCACAGAATCTCGATAGTGCAGAGAGAGGGCATTCGGCCCATTGAGTCTGCACTGACCACAATCCCAGCCAGACCCTATCCCCTGCTAATTCCCTGACACCAGGGTAAATTTAGCATGGTCAATCTACCCAACTGCGCACGTCTTTGGACTGTGGGAAGAAACCGGAACGCCCGGAGGAAACACACACAGAGAACGTGCAAGCTCCACAGAGACAGTCACCTGAGGCTGGAATCAAACCCGGGTCCCTGGCGCTGTGAGGCCCCCCCACCACCACTTCAGAAAGCCTCCCTGCACTGGCTGGAGCTCATTTAGAACGTCTCGACCTCGCACATCCTGGTTGATGAGTCTGGCGTAGCCTCTGAATATGTGCCCTGAGGCCTAGACTGCAACTTGGGCATGAACCAATAAAGTTTTTCAAGAGCGAGGAGAGCTCGCAATCAGGGCCTTGAGGTGTCCCCAAGTGCTTTAAAAAGCCAACAAAATGCACACTAAACTCTGAGCAACAGCGAGGTCCAGCTGGAAACATTAACACTTTGTTGTCCCTCTCTCTCTCTCTTTCTCTCTCTCTCTCTCTCACTCTCACTCTCTCTGCAGACACTGCCAGACCTATGGAGTTTTTGTTTTGCACTATTTTGAATACAACAAATGATAGTTGTTTTTTAAATGCACTTTTTTTAAATTCATTTATGAGACGTGGGCATCGCTGGCTGGGCCAGCGTTTATTGCCCATCCCCGATGGCCCTTGAAACTGGGTGTCTTGCTGGGCCATTTCAGAGGGCAGTTGAGAGTCAACCACATTGCTGTGACTCTGGAGTCACATGTAGGCCAGACCGGGGTAAGGGTGGCAGATTTCCTTCCCTAAAGGATATGAGTGAACCAGATGGGTTTTCTGACTACCAACAATGGTTTCATCAGTAGATTCTTAATTCCAGATATTATTTTCATTGAATTCAAATTCCACCAGGATTCGAACCCAGCTCCCCAGAACATTAGCTGAATCTCTGGATTAATAGTCTCGTGGTAATACCACTCCGCCATCACCTCCCCTCAACAGTCGCCATTTAATGGTTCACCCCAGGTTTTCATGATCTTTTACATTGTCAGGACAAATCATAGAATCCCAACGGTGCAGAAGGAGGCCATTCGGCCCATCGAGTCTGCACCAGCCACAATCCCACCCAAGCCCTATCCCCATAACCCCATGCATTTACTCTGGCTCGTCCCCCTGACACTAAGGGGCAATTTAGCACGGCCACTCCACCTAACCCACACATGTTTGACATGTGGGAGGAAACCGGAGCATCCGGAGGAAACCCATGCCCCATGCAGGCCTGGGGGAGAACGTGCCAACTCTGTGGAGACAGTCACCCAAACTGGGAATCGAACCTGGCGCTGCGAGGCAGCCGTGCTCACCACTGTGCCACCGCGCCCCTCAAACCCTTCACCCAAATGGGCCTCCGTCGCCAATCTGTGAGTGGGTGTTGGGTGGAGGGGCGGGGGGTGGTTTGACATTAATCTCTTCACCTTGTGACCAGCTCTTTGTGGCCACCACAGGAAATGAGATCCTTCAGGCTGGAGTTTGTGCCCGATTGTGTCGGTTTTTCAACTTAATCAGCTCGAAGGAACAAATGGCAGAAGGTAAAGCACAAATTATGGTCAGCACAATTCAAGTCTCCACTGTCATTTAAAAAACATCGCCCAAGGCATGCCTGGCCTTCCACTGCACCCCCTGCCCAAAATAAACCAACCACCTGTCCCCTTCAACCCACCGCCACTGGGAGGCTTCACTCATTGTAACATCTGTAACTCTCTGGGGCGGATCCCAAACATCCTTGTGAGTGCGAGGATATTATTACTGACATGTTTTGAAAGTCTCGGGACAAGCCTTTCATCCTTTCATTTACCGAGGCAATCATGTCTGTCCCCCATTCTAATTAGAACGCAGCGCTGCGCATTTTTTAAGCCGTTTAAGATGCGATCACTGACAGCTGGTGAATCAACGCTAATTGCAAGTGCCATTTTAGCTTGTCGTTCGTAAAACGCACCAAGTTACCACCCTTCAATCCGTCTGGGAACATCCTTTCAAATAACTCCAGAAAAAAGCGTCACATTTTCAGATGAAGCTTTACCACGCCAATACCTGGCGGATTTTACAATCAGCGATATGCAAATGAGTCTGAGTGGCATGTGGGACGGGGTGGGGTGTGTGGGGAAGGCACCCACTTTCCAACAGTGGAGACCCAAGGGCAAGCTCTGTGCTACTCCTCCGCTGATCAGTTGTTGAGGGTTTCAGACAAATTTAGCCTGGCTGAGACTTGCTCAATCCTTTCTGCTTGTTTGACCAAGATGTCAAGTCCCAGCAGGATTAAAAATTGGCGAGCATCCCCGGTTGAGGGTTCCCAAGCATGCCACGTCTGGATGATGCTTCAATCTTCAGTTGAAGCTGACATGTTCAGACTTCAGGGCAGGACACAGTGGGTTTGCACTGCTGCCTCACAGCTCCGGGGACCCAGGTTTGATTCCCGGCTTGGGTCACAGTCTGTGCAGAGTCTGCACCTTCTCCCCCTGTCTGCGTGGGTTTCCTCCCGGTGCTCCAGTTCCCTCCCGCAGTCCAAAAGACGTGCTGGTTAGGCGGATTGACAATGCAAAGTTCTTCCTCTGTGTACCCGATCTCAGACTTATGTATCTTTATCTCAACAGAAGAAGGTGGAAGAGAGAATGTCCAGGATGTGTGGGGTCCTTAATTATGCTGGCTGCTTTGCCAAGGCAGTGGGAAGCGTAGACAGAATCAATGGATGGGAGGCTGGTTTGCGTGATAGACTGGGCTACATTCATAACCCTTGTAGTTCCTTGCAGGCTTGGGCAGAGCAGGAGCCCATACCAAGCTGTGATACAACCAGAAAGAATGCTTTCTATGGTGCACCTGTAAAAGTTGCTGAGATTTGTAGCTGACATGTCAAATTTGCTTTGTCTTCTGAGAAAGTAGAGGTGTTGGTGGACTTTCTTACCTATCGGCATGGGGGGACCACGACAGGTTGTTGGTGAAACTCCCGACTCTTTCTACTTCATCCCCGTCCATGTAGAAGGGACATGTTCTCCTTTACGCTTCCTGAAATCAATGCTAATCTCCTTTGTTTCGTTGACATTGAGGGAGAGACAATTTTTGCTGCACCAGTTCATCAGATTCTCTATCTCATTCCTGTACTCTGTCTTGTCATTGTTTGAGATCTGACCCACTACGGTGGTGTCATCAGCAAACTTGAAAATCGAATTTGAAAATCTTGAAAATTGCTGCCTACTTTGAGGCAGGTCGAATGAGATCAGGGTGAACATAACCGTACATTGGCAAAACTGCTGGGGGGTTGTGGTGCTCAATGACACACACTTCTCAACTCCAACTTGCAAGGTGTGCCCAAGGAGGAACCCAGAGTCCAAATTCTTGATCACCAAGTTGCATCATTCTGAAACCGGCTTCTACTCTGGCTACACATCAGCATTCAAATTCTGAAATTTGATGACTAATCCCTCCTTGAGCTCACACCCTTATCAATTTCAGCCCTATAACCCTCTGGGATGTTTGTGTCCCTCCAATTCTCACTTGATTTTCAATTCTCTTGCACTGATGGCTGTGCCTTCAGTTGCCAAGGTCTTCAGTCCTCAAGCTCCCACCTGAAACCTCTTTGTCTCTGAACCTCTCTTTCCTTTTTTTCCTTCATTGGTCGGATATGGGCATCACTGACAGGCCAGCATTTATTGCCCATCCCATCCCATTGGATAGCACTGCTGTGAAGCACCGTGGAACCTTTTGCTGTGTTAGAGGGTCATCCAATGACACTGAAGGAGCCCGGCAGCATCCAAGGTGGAGCCAACCTACTCGAGTGACACTCCATTCACCAATTCAATCAGTCAGTGAATCGCTCCACTGCGCAGTGGGTCAACTGCTCAAGGTTCCTTGGACAGCACCTCACCTCTATCATTAACACCTCAAAGGGCAAAGGTAGCGGGATGCCTGAACACCACCAGCTGCGGGTTCCCCTCCCATTCACACATCATCTGGACCTGGAGATATGTTCCTTTAGGTTCAGTGGATCCAAACCCTGGGACATCTTTCCAAATAGCAGTGTGAGAGTAACTTTGGAAACGTGGTTGCTCAAGATGGCAGCTCAGTACTAGCTTCACAAGGGCCAGTGTCGATCCCCAGCTCATTGTCCATCTGTAATATCACACCTCGAGTACTTAGCTGCCCATTTCCCTCAGTTTTTGAGATACCAGACCAGCCATCTGGTTTCCTGGG
Source organism: Carcharhinus amblyrhynchos (assembly GCF_965287045.1). Classification (NCBI taxonomy): domain Eukaryota; kingdom Metazoa; phylum Chordata; class Chondrichthyes; order Carcharhiniformes; family Carcharhinidae; genus Carcharhinus; species Carcharhinus amblyrhynchos. Next base: position 20,854,878 of record NC_137357.1, read on the forward strand.
GCATTTTCATGAGCATGACACAAGAAAGCAAGAAATAAGAGCATGAGTAGGCCATTTGGCCCCTCAAGCCTGCCCCACCATTCTGCCTGAACAATTGTAGCCTTCATTGTACTTACTTATCTGCCCCGACAACCCTTAACTCTGTCATCAATCAAAAATCTGTCTATATCACCCTTCAGTATGTTCAATGACCCAAATTCCACTGTGACTTGCAGCAAAGATGAGTGAAGAAATTCCTCATCTGCATCTTAAATGGGAAAGCCCTTATTTTGAAATTGTGCTGTCGAGTTTTAGACTACCCCCCACGATGGGAAACATCCCCCTACATTGACTCGCCCCCTCAGAATTGTGCACTTTACAATAAAGGTGACGTCTCATTCCTTTACACCCAATGGGCAAAGGCCCCCAACTTTTTATTTTAACTTTATTTATTAGTCACAAGTCAGGCTTGCATTAACACTGCAATGAAGTTACTGTGAAAGCCCCCCAGTCGCCACACTCTGGTGCCTGTTCAGGTACACTGAGGGAGAATTTAGCACGGCCAATGCACCTGATCTGCACATCTTTGGACTGCGGGAGGAAACCGGAGAACCCGGAAAAAACCCATGCAGACACAGGGAGAACTCCACGCAGACAGCGACCCTAGCTGGGAATCAAACCCAGGTCCCTCGCGCTGTGAGGCAGCAGTGCGAACCACGATGACACCCTCAAGTTGTTGATTTCCAAATCTCAAGAAAATATCGAAGGCAGAGCGGGATTTTGTAATGAATTGATAGGGGAGACAGAGAAAGATTCCTTTCCTGTTGGTAAGGGAGTCTGGACATTCAGGGGAGAAGTTATGAGACACATCAGGCAGGATTTTCCAGCCGTGTTTGTCCCAAAACTGGAAAATCCCTCCCAAGGTCAACGAGCCTTTCTATGGACCCGCACACCGCACCACCCTCCCGCCCCCACCCCCCACCGCAGGCACCCACTACAATTCCCGTGGCGGACCGGATGGGAAAATTCCCACCCCATTGTCACATAGCAGGTGGTCACAGTGTCAAACTTCCAGCCACAAAAAATGCCACAGGTGACTCGATAAATCTGTGATGTTTGAGGGCCTCCGGGTATGAAAGGATCTGGAGTCCAGGAAGATGGAGGACCTTGAGATACAGACCAGTCAGGATCTCACTGAATGACGGATCAAACCCAAGGGAGTTTCTGTGCCATTGCACGCTCACTCAACCTTACAGACCGATTCAAAAGGTAGCTCACCTCCCCTCGATTTCCTCACCCTTTATCCACACAGGAACCCTCGTGTTCAGAAATAAAGGAACAATTTATGATCCATGGAGAAGTGAATTTATGGAATTATTTCATGAGGATGGTGTAAGAGCTCCAAGGAGCCCTTTTAGCATTCGACAAATAGGATAGGGGATAATAAAAGATGATGAATGTAGGGAATGAACACAGCATGTGATAATAAAGCTTAACTGTTCTAATGCTATTGAATGAAATATTTATTCACTCCAATTTTATCACACATGGGGACAGTCTAGCATGCTATTAAGCTGCGAATGTTAATCAAGAAACTTGTTGACAAGAAAAAAATCATTTTCATCAGTCAATTCTAAACCTTAAAAATATTCTCAGCTTTGTAATTGAATTTCCAGCAACGGATGTGGGCTGGTGATATTTTAAATCATATTTCTGACTGTGCTTAAATCTATGTATGTTGTGTACATTATAAACAGACACAGAAACATCCTTGCCTGAATTCCTCCCTTTCGCTGCTCAGCTTCTTGCCATTCAGGGCAGTCAGAGAGAGAGAGAGAGAGTGTGTGTGTGTGTGTGTGTGTGTGTGTGTGTGTGTGTGTGTGTGTGTGTGTGTGTGTGTGTGTCTTTAGCAAGTTACAAGCCTCTAAACTGCAGCGATCCACTAGCTGCACAATTTGCAAACCAGGTTGCCAACATTTCACATTTAAACAGTGCACCAACAGCACCAGTAAACAAGATCTATTCATAACCGCGTTGGCGGAATACTTGAGGGGAGGCAAAAAAACCCAAAATCTTGCAGGGCCCTGGGAATAGCTCTGCCAAAGAGACGGCACAGGACCGATGGACCGAGTGTCCTCCTCCAGCTCTTCTGCCATTCTTCACGTGAGCTGCAGTGCCAAAAGGCAGCGGGCACCGGTAAATGCCCAAATGAAAGAGTACGTGCAAGGCATGACTGGCACAGTGGGTTAGCACTGCTGCCTCAGGGCACCAGGGACCCAGGTTCGATTCCCCGCTTTGGGTCACTGTCCGTGCTGAGTCTGCATGTTCTCCCTGTGTCTGAGTGGGTTTTTCCTTCAGGTGCTCCGGTTTCCCCCCACAGTCCGAAAGACGTGCTGGTTAGGTGCATTGGGTGTGCTAAATTCTGCCTCAGCGTACCCCAACAAGTGAGGGAGGGTGATGACAAGGGGATTTTCACAGTAACTTCATTGCCATGTTAATGTAATAATAAATAAGGTTTTATCGAAACTGCCTCCAAAAGGACCTGCAGTATCTCTGAGAGAGAATCAGGCAAGTGCCTCAGATGTGTCATTGCACATTCCCCCTGCCTGTGAGATGCTGACTGATACCAGTCCAGCACGTTCAGCTATTATTTCAGATCCTTTTTGCAATCCCAGTTGACTTCCTCATTTCATAAACAGAACTGTGGTGCATTGCACTGTGTCAGAAACTGCTTTCCGCAAAAAATACAGAAACATCAAGATTTGCAGCTTGTTCACACATCTGCAACCCCATTGCCGGAAGTTCAATTATAGATACATAAAGATAGCAGCAGGAGGAGGCCATTTGGCCCATCAAGCCTGTTCTGCCCACCATTTACTATGATCATGGCTGATTGTCCAACTCGGTCGTCTAATCCCTGCTTTCTCCCAAAGCCTTTGATCCCATTTGCCCCCAGTGCTCTATCCAGCCACCTCTTGAATACATTCAATGTTTTGGCATCAACTCCTTCCTATGGGAATGAATTCCACAAGCTCACCCAGTGAAGAAATGTCTCCTCATCTCTGTCCCTACCCTGAATCATGATGTGGGTATGCCGGCGTTGGACTGGCGTAAACACAGTAAAAAGTCTGACAACACCAGGTTTTAGTCCAACCTATTTATTTAATATACTCGCAAGCTTTCGGGTTAGCCCCTTCGTCAGGTGAATGGAGAGTTCTGGCCTCAGACTGTCAATGGTCTACCCTGAATAAAGCTTATATTTCAAGTATTTTTCATACATTTATTACTCTGAAGCCAGGTGATTTGTTGTTACAATAGAAATTGGATTTTAAAACCATTAAAAAAAGACAAAGGAAATGATTGGTCATTTAAAGTTTAAAGTTTACTTATTAGTGTCACAAGTAGGCTTACATTAACGCTGCAGTGAAGTTACTGTGAAAATCCCCTCGTCGCCACACTCCAGCGCCTATTCGGGTACACTGCGGCAGAACTTAGCATGGCCAATGCACCAAACCAGCACGGCTTTCGGACTGTGGGAGGAAACCAGAACACCCGGAGGAAACCCACACAGACACTGGGGAAACATGCAGACTCGGCACAAACAGTGAGCCAAGCCGGGAACCGAACCTGGGTCCCTGGCACTAAGAGGCAGCAGTGCTAACCACTGTGCCACCATGCTGCCCAAATCTACTTGGCTAGCGTTGGTTGAATGTTGGCCAGAACACCTCAATGTTGGTTTTCCCATCTTTAAATACTGCTGAGGGATCTTTAATGTATATCCAAACCTCCTCTGCATTGTAAAATGTTCTGATTAAGACGTAGTATGTCGGGCCTCCAGTTGAAGTTCAAGTCCTGAAGTGACTTGAACCCATAACTTTCTCACTCAATGGTGATAATATTCAGTGTGTTCTTTCTATTCTCTCATGCAATGTGTGTGTCACTGACAAGCCCAGCATTCATTGCCCATTTCTAATTGCCCTTGAACTGAATGTTTGCTCGGCCATGTCAGAGTCAACACATTATGACGAATACTGAGCACTAAAACATTGTGATGACTGCTGTGGATTGAGAGTCACATGGGTGTCAGAACAAGTGAGGATGTGTTCCTAAAGGTGGGTTTTCAAGCATCACTTGATGATAGCTTCATGCTCTCCACAATGGGGGTTTTATATTCTAGATTTTATCACTGAATTTAAATTCCACCACATTGCTGGGGTGGGATCTGAACCCCTGACCCCCCCCAGATCAACATCTGGATCCTCTCCATGACTTGTCCAGTGACACTGCCACGAGGCCATCCCTCTCCCCCCTCCACACCAGCCTTGCCAACGATGTATCCCTATGAAGATAAGACAGCCATGTGGGTGTTGGCTATGAGGAGAGGTTTTTGCTGGAAAGACGGAAGCTGAGGGGAGACCTGATAGAAGTCTACAAGATTATGAGAGGCACAGACAGGGTGGACAGTCAGAGGCTTTTTCCCCAGGGTGGAAGAGTCAATTACAGGGGGCACAGGTTCAAGGTGAGAGGGGGCAAGTTTAAGGGAGATGTGCGGGGGAAGTTTTTCACACAGAGGGTGGTGGCTGCCTGGAACGCACTGCCAGAGGAGGTGATGGAAGCAGGCAGAGTAGTAACATATAAGAGGCATCTAGATGGGTACATGAATAGCGAGGGAATAGAGGAATACAGACTGAATATGGGCAAAAGGGTTTTTTTTAGTTTATTTGGGGCATCATGACTGGTGGGCTGAAGGGCCTGTTCCAGTGATGTACTGTACTTTGTTCCTTATTTAAGAAACCCAAAAGAGCAGTGAGAATGTGAACTGCCAACCAGAGGGGAAAAGCACAGATACATTTCCTGGGAAGAAGCAGATCAGAGAGAAAGGAATGATAGGGACATGAGGAAGAATGGGAGACAGTCCCGGTGAGACATCAATGTCCATGGATTGGTTAGGTATTTCTCTGTAAGATCAGCAATCCCACCCTGAGTGGTGGATCCTTTGCTCCAATCATGTTAATTTGTGTTAAACCTGGAGACTTCCTTTCTCCCCCACTCACTGCTGGCATCATTATAAATGAGACTCCTGCTGAATAATAGCCCCATTACCCAAAGTACTTTGTCATAACAACGTTTTAGTGCTCAGTATACTTCATAATGTGTCCCACCTGGATTTTTTTTCTTGTTTAAACAATTGCTTTGTATTTTTCCTCATTTTGCAGATCACAGAAGCGTTTTATATTCATTAGGCAGTAAACATTGAGGATCGGAATTTAGAAATAAGCTACATGCAGATAGAAATTCCCCATTGGGTTTCAACTACATGTTGGCAATGATTCAGAATTATGAGAGACTTGGATAAGGAAGAACTAATATCAAGTGGATGGCCCTGTGGGTAAAGTCTCATCACGCTCTGATAGGGAACCATATAGACGAGAAGGGTAATGTGCTCCAGCCCTTCTCTCTCTTTGATTTATTGACTCAAAACTTGGGTTCTAGCAGGCAATATATACTGACCCCTGAACCCAGGAGGTCAAGAAAAAATTGCCAGGGTCCATTACAAGGGTGAATGATGCTGCATGAGAAGAGGTCTGGGCTTGACAAATGTGTATGAGGGGCAGGAGGAGGCCATTTGGTCCCCCAAGCATTTTCCGCCATCTATCAGGATCATGGCTGATCTTTCACCACTCTTCTGCCTGACCCCCCTATATCGCTTGATTCTTGTTGCTCACTTCCAGGGAACATGGTTATCAGGGTGAGATCCCTGGGCGGCACACTGGCACAGCGGTTAGCACTGTTGCCTCACAGCCCCAGAGATCCAGGTTCAATTCCCACCTTGGGTCATTGCCTGTGCGGACTCTGCACACTCTCCTCCTGTGAACTGTTTCCCTTCACATTCTTCAAAGAAATTGGACGTGGGCCTTTAAATCTGACCTGCAGCCATCACGCTATTGGCTGAATTTTGACTGTGCCACCTCAGAAAGATGAATGCATCAATATTGCGAGTGTACACTGGTACCATTTCATCAGCCGGTGGCTCAGTGGTTAGTGCTGCTGCCTCATAGACACCCAGGGACCCGGGTTCGATTCCCGGCTTGGGTCACTGTCTGTGTGGAATCTGCACGTTCTCCCCGTGTCTGCGTGGGTTTCCTCCGGGTGCTCCAGTTTCAATTCCCACAGTCCGAATGACGCGCTGGTTAGGGTGGATTGGCCGTGCTAAATTCTTCCTCAGTGTACCCGAACGGGCACCGGAGTGTGGTGACTTGGGGAATTTCACAGTAGCTTAATTGCAGCGTTAATGTAAGCCGACTTGTGACACTGATAAGTAAACTTTAAAGTTGTGAGAAGGAAGAATGCAATGGAACAATACTCCAGGAAGGAACTGGACCTTTCACACCAGGAGGGGAAACAAAGAAGAGTCTTTCTTTTGTGAAGATTTGAGGTCACTTCAGGGTCAATTATAGGTTTCAGTGGGGAGGGGAGGAGTTGCGGAGGTGGTCGGGGAGAAACATGTTTGGGCAAAAGCTTTATCCAAAGTAACTGGAGTATAATGCAATGGACTTGAGTGGACCTCATGGAATTAAAATGATTCTTTCAGGAGAGGAGCATGACGGACGGTGAAGTGAGCCGTGGAAATGTTCAGAGACATTATATTAAGCTGATCTTTCTCTACATCCAACCAAAACTGTAGCATTACATTCTGCACCCTCTCCTTTCCCACTCCCCTACGTACTCTTTGAACAGTATGCTTTTTTTGTATCGCGTGCAAGAAACACTACTTTCTGACTGTCTCTTAATACATTTCACAACAGATTGGTAAGTCTGAGGTCACGTACCAACCAACTCAAGAGCAGCTTCTTCCCTGCTGCTGTCAGACTTTTGAATGGACCTACCTCGCATTAAGTTGATCTTTCTCTACACCCTTGCTATGACTGCAACACTACATTCTGCACTCTCTCCTTTCCTTCTCTATGAACGGTATGCTTTGTCTGTAGCAGAGGAGCGCAAGATGTTGGAAGGAACGGAGAAGTGAGACATGGAAATGTTGAGAGATCTTGTCGTAGGTTGATATTCCTCTCCACCTCACTATGACTGTAGCACTACATTCTGCACCCTCTCCTTTCCCACTCACCTCCATACTCTATGAACAGGATGCTTTGTCTGTATAACGCACATGAAACAATACTTTTCACTGAATCTCAATAAATTTCACAATTTTGAGTCGGTTGGTTAGTCTGAGGATACGTATGAACCGACTCAAGAGCAGCTTCTTCCCTGCTGCCATCAGACTTTTGAATGGACCTACCTCGCATTAAGTTGATTTTTCTCTGTGCCCTAGCTATGATTGTAACACGACATTCTGTCCTCTCTCCTTTCCTTCTCTATGAACAGGATGGTTTGCCTGTGTAACACACAAGAAACAATACTTCTCACTGAATCTCAATACATTTCACAACAGGTTCTTGAGTCGGTTGGTAAGTCTGAGGCCACGTACCAACCGGCTCGAGAACAGCTTCTTCCCTGTTACCATCAGACTTTTGAATGGACTTAGCTCGCATTAAGTTGATCTTTCTCTGCATCCTAGGTAGGGCTGAGCACTATGTTCTGCACTCTCTCCTTTCCTTCTCTATGAATGGTATACTTTGTATAGCGCGCAAGAAACAATACTTTTCACTGTACGCTAATAGATGTGACAATAATAAATCAAGTGAAAATTTGACAATAATAAATCAAATCAAACCCACCAGGGAAGGTTCAGTAACAATGCTGCCTGAGCATCTTTTGAACAGGGCTAATCTTCTCATGCTGAGAGTCTGATCCATTCCCATCACTGGATTCCCAGTGCATCGTGTTGTCTGATGTGTAATCCAATCGCTCTGGCTAACAAAGATGTGTGGATTTAAAAATCATTGTCTGTGACAATAATATTCAGTCATTACCCTGCTGTTTGAGATCTGATCCAGTGGTTTAACAAGGCAAAACAGTGTTCTTTTCCTCCATTATCTCCTGCAGTGATAAATAAGACTTTGCCATTTCTGCGCTGAGAATAATGCATTCAGTTCATCAGTGGAGCAAAACCTTCTATTGCCTTTCAAGATGAAAGTCAGAGGCTGTTTGGGTTGCACTTGGCGTTGAGATGCATGAATTTTAATAGAATTGTCTTTCCATTGTCAGGAAGCAGATGATAGTTTGTAGGCTTATCAGGTATTAAAATGTTGGGTTCTGCACCTGGTTGGGCTGCAAAAACCATGCTCAGAAACCTTTCCTTCAACATTGTATGTAAATTAATTCATGTCAGTGAACATCTGCAGTCGCAGTTTTCCAAAGCCTGGGTTTTGGCACATCAATTACCTTTCTTTTCATAAATGCTGCTGTAGACTGCTGCTTCTCACTCTGCTCTGGCAATTTACTCTCTGCTTTCTTTTTGTTAGATTCTTCTGTCAACTTGCTGTTTTAATGCCATTTGCCTCTTTGTCGCAGGAGAGCGTTTCACCTCGTGTTTGTGAAGTATTTAATTCCACCCTTTTCCTGAGCCCAGTTGAAGGGTTCGGGGCAGGCGCGGGCAGCACAGTGGGTTAGCGCCAGGGTCCAGGGGTTCGATTCCCGGCTTGGGGTCACTGTCTGTGCGGAGTCGGCATGTTCCCCTCGTGTCTGTGTGGGTTTCCTCCTACTGACTGAAAGATGTGCTGGTTAGCTGCATTGGCCATGCTAAATTCTCCCTCAGTGTACCTGAACAGGTGCTCGAGTGTAACTTCATTCCAGCGTTAATGTAAGCCTACTTGTGGCACTAATAAACAAACTTAAAACTTTAAACTGTGCAGGAGATCACCTATTATATCCGCTCACGGAATGTGGGTGTCACTGGCTCGGCCCAGCTTTTATTGCCCATTCCTAGAGATGGTGGCGATGAGCTGTTTACTTAAACCACTGCAGTCCACATAAGAACCTAAGAACTAGGAGCAGGAGTCAGCCATCTGGCCCCTCGAGCCTGCTCCGCCATTCAATAAGATCATGGCTGATCTTCTCATGGACTCAGCTCCATTTACCCACCCGCTCACCATAACCCTTAATTCCTTTACTGTTCAAAAATTTATCGATCCTTGCCTTAAAAACATTCAATGAGGGAGCCTCAACTGCTTCACTGGGCAGAGAATTCCACAGATTCACAACCCTTTGTGTGAACAAGTTCCTCCTCAACTCAGTCCTAAATCTGCTCCCCCTTATTTTGAGGCTATGCCCCCTCGTTCTAGTTTCACCCGCCAGTGGAAACAACTTCCCTGCTTCTATCTTATTTATTCCCTTCATAATCTTATATGTCTCTATAAGATCTCCCCTCATTCTTCTGAATTCCAATGAGTATAGCCCCAGTCTACTCAGTCTGTTCTCATAAGCCAACCCTCTCAACTCCACAATCAACCTAGTGAATCTCCTCTGCACCCCCTCCAGTGCCAGGATATCCTTTCTCAAGTAAGGAGACCGGAACTGTACACGGTACTCCAGTATACATGGTACGGTGCTACTAGGGAGGTCGTTCCAACATCTTGAGCCGAGTGATAGTGAAGGAATGGTTGATATATTTCCACATCAGGACCGTGTGTGGCTTGAAGGAACACATCCAGGTAATGGTGTTCCCAGGCATCTGCGGCTCTTGTTCTTCTGGAAGGTAGTAGTTGTGGTGGCACAGTGGCCTGGTGGTTAACAGTGCTGCCTCACCGTGCCAGGGATCCTGGTTTGATCCCCAGCTTGGGTCACTGTCTGTGCAGAGTCTGCATGTTCCCCTCCTGTCTGCATGGGTTTCCTCTGAGTAACAGATTGAGGAAGAATTTAGCAAGGCCAACACACTTAACCTCGTGCTGGTTAGGTGCACTGGCCATTCTAGTTTCTCCCTCCCTCAGTGTACCCAAACGGGCGCCAGAGTGTGGTGACTCGGGGATTTTCACAGTAACTTCACTGCAGTGTTAATGTAAGCCGACTTGTGACACTCGTAAATAAAAGTTAAAAATAAATTTTGAATATCTGCCAAAGGTGTATAGCTGAGTTTGTGCAGTGCATCTTGTAAATGGCACTCACTGCTGTCACTGTGTCTCAGTGGTGGGAGGAGTGAACATTTGTGGATGGGGTGCCAATCAAGCAAACTGCTTCATCCTGGATGGTGTCGAGCTTCTCGAGTGTTATTGGGGCTGAAATCACCCAGGGAAGTGGAGAAGGAAAGTACACCTGAGTCACATAAGGGGAGCCTCTTATTTCATGTCGTTATTCTTGGGATGTGGGTATCATTGGCAAGGCCAGATTCTATGACTCATCCAATCATTGCCCTTGTGACGATGGTGCTGAACTGTCACTTGTTGCTCCTGTCCTGCACTGACTCCTGACCAAAATTCCCATCTCCGCGCTCAAATTCCTTCACAGTTCTTTCAAGACCATCGGTTTCTCACCCTCCTCCATCCTTCCATGAGAAGCAGGGGTTGTCCACATGGCCCCTGGAGCGTGCCCAGGTGAAGACAACTTCCAGGATTCAGGGCTTTGTGAATGGGAGTATGGGCCCTGGATTTTCTGATCCACCCCAGACCAGATGGAAGATCTGGCAACCCAGCAAAAATGTTCACCGACCTTTGGTCCCGGCTGCTGAGGTCAGAAGCAAGGAAGGTGTGGTGAACCTTGATGAACCGGGGATGGCACAGTGGTTAGCACTGCTGATCACCTGATGAAGGGGCAGTGCTCCAAAAGCTCATGTTACCAGATAAACCTGTTGGACTTTAAGCTGATGTTGTGAGACTACTTACTGTGCCTCACCGTGCCAGGTGACTCTCTGTATGGAGTTTGCACGGTCTCCCTGCATCTAGGCGGGTTTCCTCCAGTATTGCAGTTTCCTCCCACAGTCTGAAGATGCGCAGGTTCGGGAGATTTGCTTTGCTAAGTTGCCCCCCTCAGTGTCCCAAGACACGTAGGTTCGGGGAATAGTAGTACAAATACGTGGGATCCTCTGTTGGAGAGTTGGGGCTGATCTGATGAGCCTCCTGGCCTCCTTCTGTACTGTATGGATTCTATGATTCCATGAAAACTCTGGCTCAAGCTCAACTGGATCACATCACAGAATCCCTACAGTACAAAATGAGGCCATTCAGCCCATCAAATCTGTATCGATCACAATCCCACCTAGGCCCTATTCCCACAACCACACACATTTACCCTGCTAATCCCCCTGACACAAGGGTCAATTTGGCATGGCCAATCAACCTAACCTTGTATTGTATCGAGTACTGTGAAGAGTACTGGTTCAGAGAGGATTTACCAGAGCAGTTCCAGGGATAACGGACTTCAGTCACAGAAGGAGAGATTGAAGGGATTGCGGCAGCTCTCTTCACAGGAAGGAAGGAAGTGGGAGAGGAGAGGTTTGATAGAGCGACTCGATATCAGGAGGAATCCAGGCGGAGCAAGCAGGGGGAGACTGTTCCTGAAGTGCCGAGAACCAGGTAACTGGCAAAAAGAACCAAAGGCAACATGAAAAGTCTTAGGCGACCAGGATCCTGGGATGTGCTGTTTGAGAGGATGGTGGAGGAGGCAGGTACAATCATGGCTGGCCAAAAAAAGAAGGAAAGGTGAATTGTTGGGTGGTGTGGGGTGAGCGGAAATACCAGAGAGGCTCTCACACAATCAATGTGACAGGCAGAACACCCATTCCCCTCCCCCAAAACCACTGTCTGGTTCTATATAAATTGCAAGTTGTTGTTGCAGTTGGAAGCTTCATCGTGGAAGCAGCAATCATAGAACCCTACGGTGCAGAAAGAGGCCTATCGGCCCATCGAGTCTGCACCAACCACAATCCCACCCAGACCTTGTCCCCAGAACCCCATGCACTTACCCCAGCTAGTCCCCCTGACACAAAGGAACAATTTGGCATAGCCAATCCACCTAACCCTCACATGTTTGGACTGTGGGAGGAAACTGGAGCAACCAATGAAACCCATGCAGACACGGGGAGAACATGCTTACTCCACACAGGCAGTGACCCAAACCAAGAATCGAACCTGGGACCTTGGCGCGGTGAGGCAGCAGTGCTAACCACTGAGCCACCGTCCGCTAACTCCTCAAAAACATTTAATTGCCTCTGTTGTGGAAGTTCATTCAGGAAATGTATTCATCGGAAGTATCCAAGCATATAATATTTAACAATCTGGCTGACAGCACTTAGCTTTTGCGATTAACATTATGAATCAACTAGCAGTGTGAGATAAAGCAGTTTAAGCTGCAGTAATCCTGTCTACAGGCAGACATCATTATTTGTAAACTACTCAGTGCACTCTTAATTATGTGTCCGCAATCCCCTTATCAAGAGAGAGAATAACATCTGGGTTATGGCCAAGTCTAGTTGATGCCCCAAGTGGTGTTTGGTGGCACTCCCTTCTCTGGGGCACAGGATGGTGGGTTCAGCTCCAAGGGATGTCAGTGAAGATGGAGGTTGACATTCCAGTGGCAGGATGCTGAGGGAGCGCGGCACAAGCAGTTTTCTTGAATGAAACATTAAACCGTGGCCCCCATCTGCTCTCTCAGGCGGACGGAGGTGGTTTCTGTGGCACCTTTTCAGCAAGGGCGGCCAGAGGTCTCCCTGGGGGAGGCCCGGGTCCACATTTACTCCTCGACCAACATCATTGAGGCAGATGACCTTGTCATTACGGCATTGCTGCGGAACAGATAACTTTCCTGACTTTACCATTGTGCTTGCACACTAAGGGGTAACTGAGCATGGCCAATCAACTTCAAGTGCACATCTTTGGATTGTAAGAAGCATGCAAGACACAAATTAGATTGGGCTTGTTCATACCATACTCATTTCACAACAACACAGCAAGCAGTCCCTTCACATTTGGTCCTGACACCATTCCAACAGATTTTACATTTGCTGTGGCTTCAACAACCAATTAGTACAAGTCTTTTTTAATTAATTTATGGGACATGGGTGTCACTGGCTGAGCCAGCATTTATTGCCCATCCCTAGTTACCCTTGGAGGGCAGTTGAGAGTTAACCACATTGCTGTGGCTCTGAAATCACACGTAGGCCAGACCGGGTAAGGCCAGCAGATTTCCTTTCCTGAAGGACATTGGTGAATCAGATGGGTTTTTCTGATAATTGACATCGGAGCACCCAGAGAAAACCCAGGCAGACACGTGGAGAATGTGTAAACTCCACACCTACAGTCATAGAATCATACAGTCCCTACATTGAGTAAGGAGGGCATTGGGCCCATCAAGCCTTCACTGACAACAATCCCACCCAGGTCCAGACCCAAAAACCCCACATATTTACCCTGTCACTCTCCCTGACATGAAGGAGCAATTTAGCATGGTAAATCAACCTAACTCGCCCATCTTTGGACGGTAGGAGGAAACTGGAGGAAGCCCACGCAGACACGGGGAGAACGTGCAAATTCCAGAGGCAGGAATCGAACGCAGGTTCCTGCAGCTGCGAGGCCCGAGTGCCACTTGATGTTTCAGCAAAGTAACACATTGGCTGAAAAGCATTCTGCAGTGTCCTGGGGTTTTGGGAGGTTCTTTATGAATACAAGTTCTTTTGAAAAGAAAATGTCTTCACAGTTATCCTTCCTTGGGACACGGTCACCTGATGGTTGCCAGCCCTTGGGGCGCTGTAGTCCTATTCCATCCGATATAATCCTGTGCCCACCACTTCTTCAGTCACACAACGTCCCCTTCACACATCAACACTGTGCTTGCTGTTCCAGAAACCAGTCACTGAATCTTACAAATATTGGCAGATTTCTGACTGAGAGGGTTCAGTTATAATCCCACAGATGGTATTTCACACCATTGGCTTCTCAGCCAAGTACATACACCAAGTGTCTGAACCTGCAGTTTCTCTCGCACTCAGCAGGATTACTATTGCAACAACAAGGAGACCATTCGGCTCATCGAGTCTGCACTGACCACAATCCCACCCAGGCCCTATCTCCATTACCCCATGCATTTACCCTAGCCAGTCCCCCGACACTAGCATAGCCAATCCACCTATCCCGAACATCTTTCGGACTGTGGGAGGAAACTGGAGCACCCCGAAGAAATCCATGCAGACATGGGGAGAATGTGCAGACTCCACACAGACAGTGACCCAAGCTGGGAATCGAACCTGGGTCCCTGGCGCTGTGCGGCAGCAGTGCTAACTCACTGTGCCACCCCCATTTAAACATTTCCATCTTTGTCTTCATGTCCCCCCACTCCTTCACCTCTCCCTGTCTTGCTCACCATTGATGTGGATGTGCCAGCGTTGGACTGGGGTAAACACAGTAAAAAGTCTGACAACACCAGGTTTCAGTCCAACCGATTTATTTGATAGTAAATTCACTAGCTTTCGGGGTTTGCCCCTTTGTCAGGTGAATGGAGAGTTCTGGCCTTAGACAGAGCATTCTAATCAGTAATCTGTAAACTGTCTGTGCTTTATATGCTCTGTCTGAGGCCAGAACTCTCCATTCACCTGACGAAGGGACTAACACCGAAAGCTTGTGAATTTACGATCAAATAAATCGGTTGGACTTAAACCTGGTGTTGTCAGGCATTTTACTCGCTCACTACCTCCAGCCCTTCAACTCTTGGAGGTCACGGAGCTCCTCCAGAGCCTTCTGTTCCTCTCCAAATTAACCATTCCACCCTCGAAAGGCATGGATTCAGATGTCAAAATCCTGCTGTCAACCTCTTTGACATTCTATCTCCTTCTGTTCCTTGAAGATTCTCCATCAAGCCTTGAGCAAGACTTTTGGTCACTGTCCCATGACCTGGTGTCACATAGAAACTAGAAGCAGGAGTAGGCCATTTGGCCCTTCAAACCTGTTCTGCCATTCCTTTTGATCACGGCTGATCATCAAATTCAATATCCTGATCCCTCCCTTCCCACCATATCCCTCGATCCCTTCAGCTCCAAGAGTAAGATGTAATTTCTTCTTGAAATCAGACAATGTTTTATCCTCAACTGCATCCTGTAGCAGCGAATTCCACACATTCACCACCCTCTGGGTGAAGAAACTACTCCTCACCTCAGTTCTAAACTATGACCCCGAGTCCTGGACTCCCCCCCCCACCATTGGAAACTTTCTTTCTGAATCTACCCTGTCTAACCCTGTTAGAATTTTATCAGTTTCTATGAAATCCCCTCTCTAAACTCCAGTGAATATAATCCTATCAGACTTAGTCTCTCCTCATATGACAGAGCTGCCATCTTGATGAGAGTGCTCTTGTCAAGCCCCCTTGGACATTTTGAAACATCTGATGCCACGTCTTTGCCGCTGGGAGCAAAGTTTCAGCAAAGAACAAACAAGGAAGACATGGAACTCTGTAATCAAATACAGCAGAGCCCATGGTGGAACCATACTGATCTACTCAGATCAGGTCCACCCTGCATCTTTCAACAAGCAGCATCCGGGGAGGCAGATTTCAATGCCCTCCCACAAAGATGGACACAGGGACCATTTATTCCGGCCAAGGGTTGCTGGGCGAGGACTCTGTGATGCCCTCCTGGCTCTGTCTAGGTTAACTCCGAAGGTGAAAAGCCTTCCTGCCCCAACACCAACGAAGGCCCTCGGATGGGGCATTAGTGCCCTCTGCAGGGTAATATCCTGCTGCCGCTATTCACATTCATGTGGTGACCTCAAATGGCAAAAAACCCCTCCCCTGTTTCCTTGCCAGCTCCCACCAGGTTAGGGGAAGATTGATCCTTATTGGCAGACACTCAGTGTCCAAACAAGATCTTAAGAGAACTGGACAGCATAGGATCTGGGAAGAATCTTTTCGATGTTGGGGAGTTACAGTCTAAGGACAGGAGGTAAACTCTCCAGGACTGAGATGAGGAAGAACCCCCTTTACTCAGAGAGTTGTGAATTTGTCGAATTCTACATAAAACATAGAAACCCTACAGTGTAGAAAGAGGCCCTTCGGCCCATCGAATCTGCACTATCCCTCTAACCTTAGCATCTCAGGACACTAAGGGGCAATCAACCTAACCCACACATCTTTGGACTATGGGAGGAAACCTCCGCAGACAGAGGAGAATATGCAAACTCCACACAGACAGTGACCCGAGCCGGGAATCGAACCTAGGACCCTGGAGCTGTGAAGCAGCAGTGCTAACCCACTGTGCTACTGTGCCACCCATTCTCTACAATAGAAAAAAGATCGAGCGGGAGCCATTCCTGTTGGTTTTTCTCCAAGGAGAGCTGCGAGGCCTCAGATTGGCTGGCAGTGCTCCAAAGGTTGGATTTCCACCAACAACCCCCCACTCCCCCTCCCACCCCTGTTCCCCTCCCCCCACACCCCTGTCACTCACCCCGAGGAAGATCTACTATTGGCCATTAGGTGCCTGACTGACTAAACAAAGACCATTGGGGTCCTTGGAATTCTCTTCCCCAGATATCAGTGGAGACTGGGCCATTGAACATGTCCAGATTGAGACAATTCACAGGAAGGGTCAGTGTCAAAGCGAGCAAAGCCATACTCTCGATGCCTCTCTGGACTATGGACATTATCCCACACCCCCCATCCCCTGGATTTAATGCCCATCATAATTTCTCACCAGACTGCTGCCAGCCACTCAGGAACAACTCCAGCAGGCTCCTCTTTTATTTTGGAGTGGGAGAACCTTTCATTTTCCCATTACAGTTAATGAACCCTTGTGCTCAGTGATCCGTTCCCTCTTGAATCTGGACTCTGGGACCCGACTGATTCAGAGATGAATCATACCTTCAAGTCCATTTGCATTTGCAATAGGGGCTCGATGAGTGCCTGTGGGGGTAGGGTTTGGGGTGCGGAGGACGGGGAAGCAGTGAGATAAGCTCGTCTGGAGAATTACCATCTCAGCTCAGGTCAAAGGTTGTGATGGAAGCACATCCAGGCAGCACTGCTTTGCACTTCACAAGGTCAACCAAAACCACACAGCCATGACCCCCCCACACAGCCTGCACCCTCCCTCCCCATCCCCCTCCCACCTCCCCCCCAAAAGAAGTACCTTTCTTAATTTTCTTTCTTGTCTTTGTTACAATGCAAAGAATCGTCCTCTGCCCTGGAAGGCCCACTCTTTTATCAAGAATCTAGATGACTAAACAAGGCCGCAGTTGAGATGGTTTGGATGGAGAACCTTCACCGGGGAAGGGGAGGCAAAAGACCCAATCGGCGATTGTGGGTCGCAGAGCTCATGGGAAGGACACGGCAAATTATTCTTACAGCGGTTGAAAGCGAAGCAATTTGAACCTCCACAGCATGGAAACGCAATGGTGTTCATCAACACAACAAGTCACACTCTGCCAATATCATACAGAAAGGTCAGTCTCTGCTGACGCTTCCAGATTCCTTCAAGTCCCCATTTCACACCAGTTTACAGAACTAAGCTGCATATTTTCTCATCAGTAACAGCTCAGGCTGTGAAATAACACCCTGCAATTGTCAGTTCAAGTCCAAGAGTCCACAGACACGACTCTGATGTCACCGACTATGACCTGTCAAGTCACTCCTACCTCTGATATTCACACAGTGCAACCTGCATCCCCGGGGGTGGGGGTCACAAGCAGCCCATCAGGGTTCTGGGTGTGACCCAAGAGACATTTCATTGATTGTTGCCCCCCCAACCACCTCCCCCCCCCACCAATACACACACACACACTTGCCATATTACGCTGAGTTCCATCTGCATAATATTTTTCCTACTGGTGTGATTTGATTTGATTTATTATTGTCACATGTATCAGTATACGGTGAAAAGTATTCTTTCTTCTACGCTAAACAGACAAAGCATACCATTCATAGAGAAAGAAAGGAGCAAGTGCAGAATGTAGTGTTGTAGTCATAGCTAAGGTGCGGAGAAAGATCAACTTAATGCAAGGTAGGTCCATTCAAAAATCTACGGGCAGCAGGGAAGAAGCTTTTCTTGAATTAGTTGGTACACGTCCTCAAGAGTTTTCTTTTTCCCGACGGAAGAAGGTGGAAGAGAGAATGTCCGGGGTGCGTGGGGTCCTTAATTATGCTGGCTGCTTTTCCAAGGCTGTGGGAAGTGTAGCCAGAGTCAATGGATGGGAGGCTGGTTTGCCTGATGAATTGGCTTACGTGCACAACCTTTTATCATTCCTTGCGGTCTTGGGCAGAGCAGGAGCCCATACCAAGCTGTGATACAACCAGAAAGAATGCTTTTTATGGTGCGTCTGTAAAAGCTGGCGAGAGTCGTAGTTCCTTAGTCTTCTGAGAAAGTAGAGGCATTGGTGGGATTTGTTAACTGTAGTGTTGACATGGGGGGGATCAGGACAGGTTGTTGATGATCTGGACACCTAAAATCTTGAAGTGAAATGCACATAAAGCAAGGGCAAGTGAAGTGAGGTGCATGCAGATGGCACACAACATTGACTGTGAGAGCCTCTGCATCTAATCAAGTGGAGATGTTTAGTTTGTTTCTGCCACTTGAAGTTGATGACAGTTCTATTAATATACGAATCATTAAGCACTTCCAAAAGTCATCTTGAAATATTCAGCATGTATGAAGTGCATTGAATTTTATGAACAGCATTGCGGCTCGCAAACAAACCCAACTTCAATTCTGTGGTGCACTGGGTTAAGGCGGGACACTCAGGTGGCCCACTCACTCGCCAAGGTTGCCCTTCACTGGCACAGTGCATCTTCAGGGCTTGGTCTGGTGTCCAAGTGGCAATTATACTTCCCAACTTCTGCCACACGATGCGTGTTTGCAGACTGCTTGTATGTGGAAGAGGGCACTCATGCAGCCAAGTCACACATGTAGGTGACAGCCAGACATGCCTATGCAACGCTCAGACACTGGAAACACACACACATACCCTTTCCAATCCCAGGAACAGTCAGTGGCCCTCGCTCGCAGGTGCATTCCAACTCCCAGTCACGTACCATCACGACACATCCAGCAGCCAAGTGGATATCAAATGAACTGGTGCCCAAGGGTCACTTTCATGTGGCCAACTTCCATCCCCCTTGTTTCTTGGTCCCATAAAAGATGCTGACCCATGCTGGGTGCCAGCCCCAGGAGCACTGGTCAACCGTTCAAACCCCATCCAAGTGGGTGTCACAGTGGCACAGTGCTTAGCACTGATGCCTCACAGCCTCAGGGACCCAGGTTCAATTCCCAGCTTGGGTCACTGTCTGTGTGGAGTCTGTACAATCTCCCTGTATCTGCACGGGTTTCCTGCGGGTACTCTGGTTTCCTAGGGTGCATTGACCATGCTAAATTCTCCCTCGGTGTACCCGAACAGGTGCTGGAGTGTGGCAACCAGGGGATTTTCACAGGAACTTCATTGCAGTGTTAATGTAAGCCTACTTCTGACATGAATCAATAAACTTACAAGAAAATTTTTCTTGATGTGCAAACCTCAACAATAATTCCGGGCAAATGACTGACCGTATCGCAACCAAGTTCAGTTGCCCCCTCAGTGACAGTTTGCAGGCACATGTGAAGGGGCTGGGACACCAATTAGCCTATGGAAGACCTTCCAGCAGTCAGAGCACAAGCAAACCATTCAGCCCATTGAGTCTATTTCCCCATTCAAGAAGATCATGCCTGATCTGATTGTGGCCTTCATGTCACTTTACTTTTTGTCTGTCCACCATAATCTTTAACTCACTCAGTCAAATATCTATCTCACTCTGTCCTGGATATGTTCAATGGCCCAGCCTCCACTGATATCTGGGGACAAAAGTTCCAAAGACCCAATGGCCTTTGTTTCAAGAACAGGGAAGCCTGATAACCTCTAGTGTATACAAGAAAAAGGCTGCAGATGCTTGGGAATCAAAGCTGAGCACCTGTGGAGAGAGAGAGAGAGAGAGAAACAGGGCCAATGTTTCGGGTGGAAGATTTTCCATCAAAACTGGAAAAGTTTGCAATGTAACGGGCTTTAAGCAAGAACAGGAACAAGAGAGGGATGAAGGAAGATCGAAATTTTGGAATAGGGTGAAAGGCTGGAGATATGAAATGATAAAAGGGATGATGGGTGTCAAGGGTGCAAATCTTCCCTTGTGTTCTTCCCCAGCCTCTACACTTGCTTGGAATCCATCAAATCTCTTAACGTTTTCCAACTCTGATGAAAGGTCTTGACCTGAGAGGTTAATACAGCACTTCAGGGGTTAATATATCCTCATAATCTACTCATTGGAATTCAGAAGAATGAGGGGAGATCTTATAGAAACATATAAGATTACGAAGGGAATAGATAAGATCGAAGCAGGGAAGTTGTTTCCACTGGCGGGTGAAACTGGAACTAGGGGGCATGGTGTCAAAATAAGGGGAAGCAGATTTAGGACTGAGTTGAGGAGGAACTTCTTCACACAAAGGGTTGTGAATCTGTGGAATTCCCTGCCCAGTGAATCAGTTGAGGCTACCTCATTGAATGTTTTTAAGGCAAGGATAGATACATTTTTGAACAGTAAAGGAATTAAGGGTTCTGGTGAGGGGGTGGGTAAGTGGAGCTGAGTCCATGAGAAGATCAGCTATGATCTTATTCAATGGAGGAGCAGGCTCGAGGGGCCAGATGGCCGATTCCTGCTCCTAGTTCTTGTGTAGGTGAACTCTCGTTTTTCCCTCCACATATATTTTTGACCTGCTCAGTTTCCCCAGTCAGTTTCTGCCTTCTGTTTTGATGGACTGCGATTGAGGCAACAAACTTAAGCCCAAATCTAAAGGGATCGATTCCAGGACTTTGCCCGCCTTCATGGTTTAGTTGTGTGTAAATCTCGGTGACCCTTTGAGACACACTGTTAAATCTGTTTGGGGGTTCCTCAGATGAAGCCAGTGGGTATTACTGCGTGTCCCATAACCATCTTTTCAGCCAGGAAGCAGATCTGCAATCCTGCTGAAACCTCCGCAGGAACAGGATGTATATCCTGGGAGATTCCTGGCAAGCAAACAGAGTTCTAAGATCTAACTTCCAAACTCCAGACCCTGACAGCGGCACCGACACACATCCCTTCAAAAGGACTGAGATAGCAAAAACTCCAAAGCCTTTTTCTCAAAAGCGGATGACTTGAGCCTTCCTGCTTCAGTGCTCTCCCTCCCCCAACAACAGTGGATGGCTTTGAAAAACTCCTTCTGTTCCCACTTATTTTGATCCCTGGTATTTACAGACGTGGGTTCTGAGAGAAACACTCCATCTTTTTAAGATAAATTGCTGGCAAAGCTATAATTCCAACGCGTGCAAAGCGAGGTATCATTAATCAGCTCTGGACATGTCCCAGTCGACTGCATTTCTATTTTTCTTAAAAAAAATACTCCCATAAAGAATGCCCAGCTTCATGGAAGAACTGGCACACTTTGTGTTGAAGTAGTATTGCTTCTGCGCTTTAGACACCGATACCAGGTGTGCTCTATGCTGCCTGCAATATACGTTTGAGGAACACTGATCAAAGTTTATTTATTCGTGTCACAAGTTGGCTTACATTAACACTGCAATGAAGTTACTGTGAAAATCCCCCAGTCTCCACTCTCCAGCACCTGTTCAGGCACACTGAAGAAGAATTTAGCATAGCCAATGCACCTAACCAGCACATCTTTCGAATTGTGGGGGGAAACCGGAGCACCCAGAGGAAACCCACGCAGACACAGGGAGAATGTGCAGACTCCGCACAGTCAGTGACCCGGGTCCCTGTGTGTCTGCGAGGCGCAGTGCAAACCACTGTGACACCGTGCCGCCCCAAAGAATCACAGAATGATGCAGAAGGGGCCATTCAGGCCATCATCTCTGTGCCACCTCTCTGAGAGAGCTATTTGATTTGTCTCATTCGTCCCACCCTTCCAAACAGGGCTTCTTCCTGAACTTATCCAATTCTCTTTATTTATTGTTCCTGCTGAACAGCCTACTCCTGCTTCGCGTTTCTATGTTTCTACGCGTTCACTCAGGCAGTGCATTCCAAAGCAAAACGACCCACTGCAAATCTCAATGACAGACCCGGTCTGCTGCTCTCCTCTCCGTATTGGATCTCCCAGGGCAGTCAGTTGGTTTCAATTAGCCTCAGTGCCCCTGAGTTTGGGAAAAGAAACTTCAGCCAGAATGCTGCCTCCAGTTACATTCTGCTGAATGTGTGTGTGGCGGGCAGGGTGTGAATATTGGGTGAGGGAAGTGTGAGCAACCTTCTGGGCAAATAGACCGACAGCCAGCCTATGCTCAGCCTGGAAGCAATGGGTCCAGTACTGGAGAGTGACATCAATGCAATAATATCCCAGCCTTTCACAGAGAATAGGGGAAACTAGTCCCAGAATCCTGAAATCCCTACAGTGCAGGGGGAGGCCATTCAACCCATCAAGTCTGCATCGACTCTCTGAAAGAGTATCCCTCGCATAGGTGGGTTGGCCATGCTAAATTGCCCCTTAGTGACCCAAGATGTGTCGGTTAGAGTGGAGTAGCCATGGGAAATGCACAGGGTTATGGGTATTCGGACAGTGGGGGTGGGGGGTGGGCTTGGGTAAGATGCTATCACGAATGCCCTTTGTTCTGCATCCCAGAAGGAATTGGCAAACACCTGGAATGGCTGGTGACCTAAGTGAATCCCTTATATGCTGTGTTAGCCTGTGATTTTAAACTGCATAAAACCATGTAATGGTCCCACTCGCTGCCTCAATGCTGCTCTCACCTGGTCTCTTTCCCTCAATGCTTGTGTTCTTTGCCATCTGTGCCCTCTTTTGACCTCCTTTCACGCCAGCAGTATGAGGTTTCCACGTGTATCTGGTTGTTTCAGTTTGGGAAGCTTTGGACAGAGGGCAGCTCTGGTTTAATTCATGTGTACGGAACCGTGTTTTTAATGCAAGCTGGATGCCAATCAAGTGTAACTGCTGTTTAATTCATGAGGTTGATGGCGTTTAAGGATCACTTCACTGTGGCAAAACGTTTCTGTGTTAGGGCTGAGCACCAGAATGACAGAACTGCTGCAGCACAGAAGGAAGCCATTTGGCCCATCGTGTCTGTGCTGGCCCTATTTCCACAACCCCATTTACCCAGCTGATCCCCTTGACACGCAGGTCAATTTTAGCACAGCTAATCAGCCTAACTTGCACACCTTTGGAGTGTGTGAGGAAACCGGAGCACCCGGAGGAAACCCACGCAGACACGGGAAGAATGTGCAGACTCCACACAGATAGTGACCCAGTACCATTCCTCCCGCCTTCTTCCTGTAACAACGCCCATTTCAGATCATACTCTAATTCCCTTTCCAATGTATCCATTGAACCTGCTTCCGCCACACTCTTGGGCAGTGCATTCCAAAACCAAACAACTGGTCCTATTTAAAGACTTCTGCATCTTTTAGTAAACACTCTCGTTCTCCATCCGGACATGCAAGGCAACAGTTTCTCCTTCTTTAGTCTTCCAGGACACCCATGATTTCAAATTTGGGGAGGTGATGGCCCAGTGGTATTATCGCTAGACTATTCATCCAGAAACTCAGCTCATCTTCTGGGGACCCAGGTTCAACCTAGGGTGGCACAATGGAATTGGCGTGGTGGCACTGCTGCCTCACAGTGCCAGGGCCTCAGGTTCAATTCTGGCCTTGGGTCATTGTGTGGAGTTTACACATTCTCCCCGTGTCTGCGTGGGTTTCCTCCAGGTGTTCCAATTTCTTCCCACAGTCCAAAGATGTGCAGATTAGGTTGATTGGCCATGCTAAATTGACCCTAGTATCAGGGGGATTAGCAGGGTAAATGACTGGGGCTGTGGGCATAGGGCCTGAGTGGGATTGTGGTCGGTACAGACTCAATGGGCTGAATGGCCTCCTTCTGTACTGCAGGGATTCTATGATTCTATGAATCCTGCCATGGCAGATGATGGAATTTGAATTCAGTAAAAGTATCTGGAATTAAGAATCTACTGATGATCATGAAACCGTTGTCGATTGTTGGAAAAACCCATATGGTTCAATAATGTCCTTAAGGGAAGGAAATCTACCATCCTTACCTGGTCTGGCCTACATGTGACTCCAGACCCACAGTAATGTGGTTGACTCTCAACTGCCCTCCAAGGGCAACCAAGGATGGGCAATAAATACTGGTCACCAAGCAATACCCATGTCCCATGAATGAATAAATAAAAAACCTTCATCTGATCTTCTCTCAACTTCCTTTTCTCCAGGAACAACCATCGTAACTTATCCAATCTCTCTTCATAACTGAAGCTCTCCGTCCCCGGAACCATTCTCATGAATTATTTCTGCATCCTCTCAAATGGCTTCACATTATTCCGAAAATCTGGCTCCCAGAATTGGACGCAAAAATCCAGCTGAGACTGAACTCATGACCTATGCGAGTTCAACATAATGTCCTTGCTCTTGTATTCTGTGCTCCCATTAATAAAGTCCAGGATTTACAGTACAATTGATTTAGTGCTCTTTCAACCAGTCCTGCCACCTTCAAAGATTTATGCGCATATACACCCATTCTAAACATCTACACTATCTCTGACCTTGACAGTTCTCATATGCACATTCCAATTTTTCTTGTCTTCTTGCCCACCAGTTCCACTCTTGTCAGTGCCTGTCCGGAGAATCCTCCCTCCAACTCACTCGGTTTCAAAACAGAGGAGTTCAAAGGCAAAATGCTGGCATGAAACGTTTGGACAGAGGGGCATCCTTGAGCTTATTGTTCCCTCAGGATCATTCAAGTTGCTCTGGTGGCAAAGAGGTGATATTTAAAACCTGATCATTGTCTGTGTGGAGTCTGCACGTTCTACCCCCTTGTCTGTGTGGGTTTCCTCTGCACGCTCCAGTTTTCCTCCCACAGCCCAAAGACATGCAGGTTAGGGAGAACTGGTCACGCTAAACTGCTCTGCTGTGTCCAAAGAAGTGCAGGTTCGATGAATTAGCCACGCTACACTGCCCCCACATGTTCCAAGATGTGCAGGTTAGATCTGTTCGAATGTAACCAGTGACAACTTTGTATTGGATGTAATGTGACCAATGGGAACAAGATGTAAGGGTCAGCTGACCCAGTAAACCGTGGAACCAATTAGAGTGATGTAACAGTCAGCTGACCAGCTGATTCACTATAAATAAGGAACTCAGTAGAATTGTGTGTAGCTTGGATTGGCCCAGGGTGAGGCCTCAAGTTTGAAGTAATGATGTTTCTTTATTTAATTTATAAGTTGGAGTAAATTTTGTTGTATCTTCATTTTGAAGAGTTCCTTCTGAAGAAACAGGATGGATTAGCCATGGTAAATGAGTAGGGATTTGGGGATAGGGTGGGGCAGAGGGCTTGTGTAACCTGCTCTGTCAGAAAGTCAGTGCAGGCTCAATGGGCCGAATGGCCTCTTTCAGTGGTGTAGGCCTTCTACGATTCTCTGAAAAATAAAATGGGAGGAGGTACAATGTGAAAACATGGAACTGACAGATGACAAGTGGACACCCACCAACCAATGCCTGGTTCACTGACGAACCAATGTTAACATACTGGAGCTGTGAGAGTTGCCATATGGGATATTGCAGAGTACTCTCCCTCCTCCAAGGAGGAACATTACACTTCACCTGACAGGATCTCACAGCCAGGCTCATTCGACTGTCAAATAGACGACTGGTCTCTGCACCAGCGTTCCAATGCACCCCGCCACCCAGGAGAGATTGTGTGTGGCCTGGCAGGCAGGGGCATCCTTGTCTCAATCAAAGAGATTGTTAGAAATTGATCAGTAGAAGTGAACAGCAGAAATTAATCACACATCCGCAGAACGCCTGAAAGCACTTTACAACCAATGAAGTACTTTTGGGAGTATAACTCCAAGTTGCAATGCAGGAAATGTGTCAGCCCGTATGCACAGAGCAAGCTCCCACAACCAGCTCATTTGATGTTGACTGAGGTTTATTCAAGTAACTGGTGTGTATCACCAGTGCAGGTTGTATTATTCCATCAATTGATTAAATGTCTTCATCAACATGCTGGATTCTACACTTTGCTACATCAGTTTCAATGTGCCAGACTCGAAAGCATTGTGGCCATTGTCATCAGTTTTAGATTTGAGAGTCACAGAATATCTTCAGTACAGGAGGGGGCCATTCAGCCCATCGAGTCTGTATCGACTTTCCAACAGAGCATCCCACCCAAGCTCTATTCCCATAGCCCCACATCTTTAACCCACTAATCTCCAAACCTACACACCTTTGGACACCAAGGGGCAATTTCGCATGACCAATCCCCCTAACTTACCCATCTTTGGACTCCAAGGGGCAGCACGGTAGCACAGTGGGTTAGCACTGCTGCTTCACAGCTCCAGGGTCCTGGGTTTGATTCCCGGCTCGGGTCACTGTCTGTGTGGAGTTTGCACATTCTCCTCACGTCTGTGTGGGTTTCTTCCGAGTACTCCGGTTTCCTCCCACAGTCCAAAGATGTGCGGGTTCAGTTGATTGGTCACACTAAGAAATTGCCCCTTAGTGTCCAGGGATGCGTAGGTTGGAGGGATTAGCGGGTAAAATGTGTCGGGATACGGAGATAGGGCTAGGGTGGGATTGTGTTCGGTGCAGACTCAATGGGCTGAAGGGCCTCTTTCTGCACTGTAGGCTTCTATAATCTGTGATTAAGCACGGCCAATTCACCTAACCTGCACTTCTCCGGATAGTGGGAGGAAATGGGAGCGCCCGGAGGAAACCCATGCTGATGGGGGAAAGACATGCAACCTCTGCACAGTCACCCAAGGCCGGAATCAAACCCGGGTCCCTGGCACCAAGAGGCAGTGGTGCTCGTCACTGTGCCACCGTGCTACCTTGAATAAGTTTTAAAATGTCACCAGAGGAGCTTCCAAAATAGAACATTTACAGCATCCAGTGTGATGTCTTTGCTCTGTTCTGCTAGCAGAGCTTCAGGGGTTCAAGGTTTGAGGGTCCAATGTGGAATGACCAATTTCAAACCAACTCTTAATGAGCACGGGTTCCCAGCACAAAAACCAACCTCTGTCCGGCTCAATGGTGAGAATAACTTGAGTATCTTTGAGAGACAACTTGGTGTCAGATTGGATAACTGAGATTGAGCGATAACAGGCACTAAAATGCATCCTCAAGACTATTAAGGGACTGGCTTCTGCTGTGTCTAACCACTGCCAAATCTGATTTGAAGTATCTGATGAGGTATCTGGGAATTAGTTGAAGTGGATGGATTTGACAAAAAAAAATGCTGCCTGTTCATTTAGTTGAGAAGCTTCAGTGCTATTTAACATTTTCAGGTGCCCACTCAAAACCAGAGTGTTTAGTGCATGATTGGAGGGCCAATTGAAGGCTAACTGTGACATTAAGTTCATCCAAAGTTACTGCAGGCAGCAAAGTACTAGTGTGAAGCTCAAAGACTTGATAAGTTAGGAGCTCCGAATGGCAGATGATTTAATTTTGATTTATTATCGTCACATGTACTGGGATACAGTGAAAAATATTATTTCTTGCGCACTGTACAAAGCATACCATTCATAGAGAAGGAAAGGAGAGCGTGCAGAATGTAGTGTTACAGCCATAGCCAGGGTGTAGAGAAAGATCAACTTAATGCAAGGTCGGTCCATTCAAAAGTCTGATGGCAGCAGGGAAGAAGCTGTTCTTGAGTCGGTTGGTGTGTGACCTCAGATTTCTTTTTCCCGATGGGAGAAGGTGGAAGAGAAAATGTCTGAGGTGTGTGGGCTCCTTGATTATGCTGGCTGCTTTGCCAAGGCAGTGGGCAATGTAGACAGGGTCAATGGATGGGAGGCTGGTTTGCCTGATGGACTGGGCTACATTCACAACCCTTAGTAGTTTCTTGCGTCAGAGCAGGAGCCCAGACCAAGCTGTGATAAAACCAGTAATGAGAGTCAAGGACAGGATTAGAAGGTAGGCACAACTGGGCACTGCTTGCAATAAGTCACCTCACTCCAGCACCACCTCGAGAGACAAAAAAAATGGCAAGATCTCCGAAGAGACTAATAGGAATTTAAAAAAGGATACAAGTTAATGGGATAGATGAAGTGGACTTGAAGCAATATGCCCAGAAACACCAGGCCATGAGGGCATATGGTCAGGGTGATGAAGGGTAGGTGAAAAAGATCTCAACGTGCGTTGAACAGATGGTTGTCAACTTCTGGAGCAGGTTGCCAGAGAGGCTGGTTGAGGCCAGAAAGCTCAAGTTGCCTTTGGAACAATTAAACATGGAGAAAGACAGCAGGGTTGGCACTCCAGAAAGCATGAGGTCAAAAGGATTAAGAGCTTTCTCCGTCTGAACCTACCTCGGGATAAATCCGAGTTGGATCATGAAGAAGGCACTGTGTCAATAATTGTTTTACATGGTGATGAACAAATAAGATTTTTTTTTACAATTCTTTTCTTAAATCTGCATCATAAGTAGCTGAACACCATTAATTTGTGGATAAGCAACACACTTTTTACATAAGCAACACATTTATATGCATAATTTGTTAATTATTGCATGAAGATGCGCCACTAGGAATTACCATTTAAATTGCACTGAGGACCGTGTGCCAGACAGAATTGAGAATCACAATTATTTTAAATGTCGAGTAAATATATTCACAAAGATTTTAAGTTTTTCTGATGAAGATTGATTTGCATTTTTTGTCCCCCAGCTGAATCACATACTTTTCAACAAAAGCAAGTCCAAATGTACACGCAACCATTGGTGTTCGAGCACCACCCACCCACCAAAGTATTATTAATTGCAGGAAATGACTGGCCCCATTTAATTCCTTCTGCTCAGGCAGTCCCAAGGGATTAGCTTTTTCAGAAGGTTTGGAGATGCCCGTAAATCCAAAGCACAATCTCCAGACACTGCCACAGGGAGGGCAGGTGGCTGTTTGGAAGTTTGTGTGTTCCCTTGCCTTTGCCTGTGCATGTTCCTGATGGAAGTTCCCCGATGATATTGCTGCCTTTCAGAATGAGCCTCCTCCTCTTTGGCCGGTCATGAGTGGATGCTCGAGGACGTTCTGGAGTGTTTCCACAGCCCTCCTGGAAAGGTCATCCCACAACCAAGCTCCAAGGAGAGTAGCCAGTCTGGAGGTTTGATTCCAGATGCACACCATGCACGTCCCATCCAGCGGGGGCTGGTTTTTAATGACGACTGGGGCTCTCAAAACTTGGACAATTTCCGACAGGCTCAAAGTAACAATAACAATACCTTCACAAGATTCGACAGCAGTGTCCTCTCCCAAGCTCCCTTTCCTTACACCTTCATAGAAGCACAGAATGCCCACAGTGCAGAGGGAGACCATTCAGCCCATTGAGTCTGCACCAACTCTCTAACAGAGTATCTTACCCAGGCCTGCTCCCCCACCCGACCCCTGGAACCCCACACATTTACCATAGGTCTTTCTAGATTTTCAGAAGGCGTTTGACAAGGTACCTCACAAGAGGTTATTGCAGAAGGTCGAGGGACATGGAGTTGGGGGTAGGGTGTTAGCGTGGATAGAGGATTGGTTGTCAAATAGGAGGCAGAGAGTGGGGGTCAATGGGTGCTATTCGGATTGGCGGTTGGTGACTAGTGGGGTGCCCCAGGGGTCGGTGCTGGGGCCTCAGCTATTTACCATTTACATAGATGATCTGGAGGAGGGAACCGAGTGTATGGTGTCGAAATTTGCTGATGACACCAAGATTGGAGGAACGGCAAATTGTGCGGAGGGTGTGGAGAGTCTGCAGAAGGATCTAGATAGGCTGGGCGAATGGGCCAGGAACTGGCAAATGGAATTTAATGTTGGCAAGTGAGGTGGTCCACTTTGGTAGGAAGAATGGTAGGAAGGACTATTACTTACGTGGCGAAAAACTGCAGCAGGCGACGGTGCAGAGGGACCTCGGGGTCCTTGTGCACGAGTCGCAAAAACCCAGCTTGCAGGTGCAGCAGGTGGTCAGGAAGGCGAATGGGATGCTGGCCTTCATAGCGAAGGGGATTGAATATAAAAGTAGGGAGGTCTTGCTGCAGCTGTATAGGGCATTGGTGAGGCCGCAGCTGGAGTACTGTGTGCAGTTTTGGGCGCCGCACTTATGCAAGGATATTTTGGCCTTGGAGGGAGTGCAGAGGAGGTTTACTAGGCTGATACCGGAGTTGAGGGGGTTGAGCTATGAGGAGAGGCTGAATAAACTAGGCTTGTACGCGCTAGAGTTTAGAAGAATGAGGGGAGATCTCATTGAGACGTATAAGATGATGAATGGGATGGATAGGATAGAGGTGGAGAGACTCTTCCCGCTCAAAAAAGACAGTAGGACTAGGGGGCACAGCCTCAAGATAAAGGGGGGGGCGGTTTAGAACGGAGTTGAGGAGGAACTTCTTCACTCAAAGGGTGGTGAATCTCTGGAATTCTCTGCCCGTTGAAGTGGTGGAGGCTGCCTCGCTAAATATTTTTAAGACGCGGGTTGATGGGTTTTTGATAAGAGAGGGGATTAAGGGTTATGGGGAGAGGGCGGGAATGTGGAACTGAGCCACGACAGATCAGCCATGATCTTATTGAATGGCGGGACAGGCTTGAAGGGCTGGATGGCCTACTCCTGCTCCTATTTCTTATGTTCTTATGTTCTTATGTAATCCCTCGAATCTACATATCTTGGGACACTAAGGGGCAATTTAGCGTGGTCAATCCAACTAACCTGCACAACTGTGCAGGACTGTGGGAGGAAACCCTGAGGAAACCCATGCAGACATGAGGAGAATGTGCAAACTCCACACAGACAGTCACCCGAGGCCGGAAGTGAATCCAGGACCCTGGCGCTGTGAGGCAGCAGTGCTAACCCACTGTGCCATCGTGCCATTCTCCTTGCCCGATCGCAGACTTGGCTCAAAGAACTGTCGGCTTTTGGGATCAGGTGTTTGTGAATTCTGATCGTACTCAGAAGATGACCTCAGACCCAAGGCTGACTGTACAATCCAGTACAGCTACATCACACAGGTCCCAGTCCCATGAGGTTTCTAAATCCCTCAAGAAAATAGCATCAAATATTGATTTGCCTTGTTGTTTGTAGTTCTCTCTGAGCACATGTTCAAACACAACTGCAATTACTGCAATCCAAAATAAATTGGGGCACTTTGTGAGGTTTTTTTTCAAGTGCTACAAAAGCAAGCCCTGCCTTTGCATTACAGAATCCTTCTAACAGTTCAATTGCCTCATAATTTATGGACATTTCACCTGGGCATTTAAGACCTGTTTTGATGGGAGATCAGAGAAAAGGCAAAGATCTCCGTCTGTAGTTATACCGACCATCGAGGTCTTGAGAGAATCCCAAGTTTCTCCTCTTAACACTCAGTGGCATCACCATGGCTGAAACCCCCACCTTCAACATTCCATTGACCAGAAAGTGAACTGAACCTGGCCACATTAACACTGTGGTTCCAAGAGCAGGTCAGAGGCTGGGAATCTTGTGATGAGTAATGCACCTCCTGGCTCAAGGCATAAGTCAGGGGTATGATGGAAAACCCCCCCCCCCATTACTTGGATGAGCGCAGCTCCAACAATACTCAAGGAGCCTGACACCATTCAAGACAAAGCAGCCCATTGCTACCCTTCCACTCCCTCCACCACCGAGGCACAGTGTGTCTCATCTAGAAGATGTGCTGTAGGAACTTGCTGGATTGACATCCCATCCACCGCCACCTTAACCGTTCACTCCCCCCACCACCGATGCACAGTGGCAGCAGTGTGATACCAAACACAAGTTGGCAACTTAGAACCATAGAAAAGGCCACTCAGCCCACTGAGCCTACACCATCAACAATCCCACCCAGGGCCAATGCTTGGAACCACACATATTTCACCCTGTTAATCCCCCTGACACTAAGGGGCAATTTGCCAGGGCCAATCAACCTAACCCACATATCTTTGGAGGGTGGGAGGAAACCAGAGCACCCAAAGGAAACCCATGCAGGCACGGGGAGAAGGTGCAAACTCCACACAGACAGTCACTCGAGGCCCGAATCAAACCTGGTCCCTGGCGCTGTGAAGCCGCAGTGCTAACCACTGTGCCACCATGGGCAACCCTCATCAAGGCTCTTGCTTCCAGACCCATGACCTCTACCATCTAGAAGGGCTGCAAATCATAGAGTGATCGAGATTTTCAGCATGGAGACAGGCCTTTTGGCCCAATTTGTCCATGCCACCCAGTTTTTACCACTAAGCTATTCCTAATCGCCTGTGCTTGGCCCACATCCCTCTATATCCCTCTTCGCCACGTAAATGCAGGGGAACAACACCACCTGCAACTTCCCCTCCAAACCACACACCGTACTGACCGGGAACTGTATCGCTGTCCCTCCACTGTCATTTGGTGAAAAGCCTTCAACCCCCTTCCACACAGCACTGTGGGTTTAGCAACACTGCAGCGACTGCAACCCGCTCACCAACACTTTATTTAGGGCAGTTAGGGATGGGCAACAGATGACTTTGATTTATTGTTGCCACATATATGAGTATACAATGAAAAGTATCGTTTCTTGCACGCTCTACGTATGAAGCATGCCGTTCATAGAGAAGGAAAAGAGAGAGTGCAGAATGTAGTGTCACAGTCATAGCTGAGGCGTAGAGAAAGACCAACTTAGTACAAGGATGGTCCATTCAAAAGTCTAACGGCAGCAGGGAAGGAGCTGTTCTTGAGTTGATTAGTACATGACCTCAGACTTTTGTAACTTTTTCCCGATGGAAGAAGGTGGAAGAGAGAATGTCTGGAGTGCGTTGGGGTCCTTAATTATTCTGGCTGCTTTGCCGAGGCAGCGGGAAGTGTAGACAGAGTCAATGGATGGGAGGCTGGTTTGTGTGATGGACTGGGCTTCATTCTTTGTAGTTCTTTGCGGTTGTGGACAGAGCAGGAGCCCAGACCAAGCTGTGACACAACCACAAAGAATGCTTCCTATGGTGCATCTCTAAAAGTTGCTGAGAGTTGTCGTGGACATGCCAAATTTCCTTAGTTTTCTGAGAAAGTAAAGGCATTGATGGGCTTTCTTAACTATAGTGTTGGCACAGGGGGGGTCCAGGACAGGTCTAACCGGCAACAGCCACATGCTGTGAATGAATGAAAGAAAGGTGCTGGGAGCATACTTCCAATTGTCTGAGAAGAAACTTTGCCATACTACATAGAACCATAGAACATAGAACATAGAACAGGACAGCACAGGCCCTTCGGCCCTCAATGTTGTGCCGAGCTATGTCCAATCCCAAGATCAAGCTGTCCCACTCCCTATCATTCTGGTGTGCTCCATGTGCCTATCCAATAATCGCTTGAAAGTTCCTAAATCTAGAAAATTCAGTGCGTAAATCCAGAAAATTCAGTGAAATTCCACTCATGAAAAGAGCCAGGGTATTTTCTTGATAGAGTAAAGTCTAAATTATTGATATTCATGGAAAGAAAACTGGAATGACCAAAAAAAAAATGTTTCAATTGCAGCGATTGAGGGAAAGCCGTGGGTTGAATTGGAAATTAGGTGATGCTTCATTAACAGTGTGTCTGCAGACTGGACCAATCCTTCACTCCAAGCGATAAAACTGTCTGCATCTTCGCATTCCTCGCTCAGATCTCCTCCTTTTAACCTCTCCGGGGAGGGAGCCCAGGATCTTAGGCAGGATTTTCCGGCACATCCCGCCATTGTGATTTTCCAGAGCTGTCGGCAGCAGGCCACGTGAGCCGTGCAAAATGCCGCAGAGCTCAGCGGGGCTGGATGATCCAGCTGGTAGCCAATGGCAAGCTGCCTCAAGGGGCCGTTTGAATCTCTATCGTACCTTCCTCAGACTCTGGGTAACCCCGAGTGTTGTACAGCTAACTGTGTACTTTCAAAGTGTTGTCATGAAGGAAATGCCAATTTAGCTTGACCAATCCACCTAACCTACACATCTCTCACGTGTCAGTGGGAGGAAACCGGAGCACCCCAAGGAAACCCACACAGACACGGGGAGAATGTGCAAACTCCGCACAGAGAGTCTCCCAAGCCGGGAATCGAACCCAGGTCCTGGTGCTGTGAGGCAGCAGTGCTAACCACTGTGCCACCCTGATCTTTTCCAGAATCGTAGATTCCTAATACTGCAGGAGGAGGCCATTCAGCCCATCAAGTCTGCACCAACCACAATCCCACCCAGGCCCTATTCCCATAACCCACATATTTACCCCACTAACCCCTCTGACATTTGGGTTAATTTATCATGGCCACTCATCTTTGAACTGAGAGGGGAAACCGGAGCACCCGGAGGAAACCCACGCAGACATGGGGAGAACATGCAAACTCCACACAGACAGTGACCTAAGCCGGGAATCGAACCCAGGTCCCTGGGGCTGCGAGGCAGCAGTGCTAACCCACTGTGCCACACCATAAATAGAGATTTCCGCTAAGCATGCCATAAGCTGGACTTCAGAGACACAGGTAACTGCATTTGGCTGGCACAGGAATTGAACACCACAACCTTGCTATTATTAGCAGCATGCTCGAACCATCTGAGCAAACTGGTCACGGCCTGTTGTAGAATGAAAAGAACCTCCTTGTTCTTCTTCAACAAGGCTCCTTCAGATTGCAGATATCGTCCTAGCTGATGACAGACACAGAGTGGGACCTTGGTTGCTGGCACTGATAATATTGCATTCCTACAGTCCTGCGCTGGGGTAGGTTATCGTCTGCAAGAAACTACAAAAGGTTCATGAACGAAGCCCAGGCCATCACTCAAACCAGCCTCCCATCCACTGACTCCATCTACACTTCCTGCTGCCTCAGCAAGGACCCCACGTACCCCGGACATTCCCTCTTCCACCTTCTTCCTTCGGGAAAAAGATACAAAAGTCTGAGGTCACGTACCAACCGACTCAAGAACAGCTTCTTCCCTGCTGATGTCAGGCTTTTGAATGGACCTACCTCACATTAAGTTGACCTTTCTCTACACCCTGGCTATGACTGTAACACTACATTCTGCACTCTCTCCTTTCCTTCTCCATGAATGGTATGCTTTATCTGTATAGCGCACAAGAAACAATATTTTTCGTAGTAGGCTAATACATGTGACAATAATAAATCAAATAAAAGTTTCTGGTGGGAAGGGCAGTGGGGCAGGGGCAGGGGCAGGGGGGCAGGGACAGTGGGGCAGGGGGGCAGGGGCAGTGGGAGGGGGGCAGGGGCAGGGGGGTCTGTTACCATTCTGCATGTGATCAGTGGGGGGAGGGTCGGCTGCCGCTCTGCGTGTGATCGGTTGGGGAGGGGCCCATGATTGGTCTGGGTGGCGGGGGGGGGGGGGGGGTCAGTAATTTTGTGGGGGTGGGGCAATGTCTGTGGGGCCCAGGGACAGGGAGACATTACCCAGCCCAGGGGCAGTGTGGCAGCAGGACATTTTGCTCGATGTTTTTCTCACTGCACACGCGCAGTTGGAGACACCGATCGGAGCTGTCGCGTTTCGGGCTCCAGGAGCCCCCAGCCCCGCTGCTATTTTTTTTTTCAGACACAGTGCGTCTGGAGGCACCCGAGAACGGGTCTAACAGCCCGGATCTGGAACACTCCCAGTTTCAAGCCCCGCCCGGCACTTGGTAAACTCGGGCCCAGCGTGTCCTGGTGGGGAAGTCTGATCGTTCCAAGGTTCCGTGCCAACGAGGCTGCCAACCCCGGCTCAGCTGACCCTGGCATCAGTTTAAACAACAAAATCCAAGTGCTGGTGTCAATTGGGATTATTTGCAGCAAACGTTCACATTCCTGATTAAATGCGCTGTGTTACAACAGCAATCCGATTAAGTGATTCGGCTAATGAATATAAAACACTAACAGCTGAGCTGGCTCCTCTTTATTGAGGTTTTATGAATCCCTCAATTGAATTAACATTTGTCAGTCCGTTGAGAGGCACAGAGGACCCCCCCCCCTCCCCCGCGCACCAAGCTGTATCGCATTTCTTTCACTTAATTGAAGCGCATTTGAAAAATTATTTCAGAATAATGGTGCAGAGATAATGAGTAACATTCACATTGTTCAGTCTGGATTTGTAAAGCTCCTGAGGTACAGGCACCATACACGTGAACTTGATCATTTCAGAGTGTCATTCATTACGTATCATTTTGGAAGTTTACCGATTGCACAACAGCCATTTGTACTGGAACAAGACAGAATATTTCCTCGATGGTGAATGTAATTAGTTTAATCAGGCAACTGAGGTGGGCCTGTTAGAATATTAACTCCCTGATTAAATTAGTTTTTTTGTTGATGTTTTGTTTGCACTTCAGTCCTGCGCTCCTGACACCTGGTGCGGAGTTGGGGGGAGGTGGAGGCATGGGGAAGGAGGAGAACCTCCTCGTGAGCCTGCTCCTGGGCCTGGCAAAGCTTGCCATAAACGGGTCCAGGCAGTGGGAAACCAAGCAGGCTCATCTGAGCCGACACTACCGCGGCCACATTTGCAGCTGGATGTCCCTGGAGAGGGAGCGGGCATTGTCCGAGGGCACTGTCAACCTCTATTCCTCTTGGTCATCGGAATCAATCCGGGAAATCACTCGGTTCTGGCAATTCCCTGCCAATCATCTCAGCCTGGGTAACTCTCTTTTGGAGCCAGCAGCCACCTATATTCAATGAGGCAGTGAGGAGTGGGCAAAAATCAATCACTGATTGACCAGTTTTTAAATCTGAGCTGGATAAATGTTTGTTCACTGAAAGGTATGAAGAGATATGGTCCAGAACCTTCCAGCCATTAAGGCCAGCAGGGTCTCCCAGTCCCGCCAAAGGGAGCGTTCAATGGGAAACCCCATTGACAAGGGCGGGACAAGAAGATCCCACTCCCGGCTAATAGCAGCCACCCTCTGGCTGCCCTGAATCACGCATGGTAAATCCTGCCCATGGGGTTAGGATACAGATCGGCCATGATCTGATTCTGCGGTGGAACAAGCTCACAGAGGGTGGTGAGTGTCTGGAATGAGCTGCCAGAGGTAGTAGTAGAGGCGGGTACAATTTTGACTTTTTAAAAGCGTTTAGACAGTTCTATGGGTAAGATGGGTATCGAGGGATATGGGCCAAACACGGGCAATTGGCACGAGCTTAGTGGCTAACAAAAAAGCAGCAAAATAATGTTATGCCGGAAGGCCTGTTTCGATGCCGTCAGCCTCATTGACTCTAAGGGCCCGATTTTACCATCGCGCTTGTCTTCAGGTGTGAAAAGGCGGTAAAGTCGGGTGTGAGGCCGTTAACGCGATCCGTGCCCGCGTCCACACAGACGACCACTTCACCGAAACCCGAAAACGGCGGCAATCCAATTCACACCCAAAACGGACAGAACGGTGATTTAAATGTATTTGCATGTATTTAAATTAAATTAACAAACTGCCCACCCAACTTTATCAGTATTTCCCCCCTTTACCACCGAGTTTGCCGATTCGGAACCTGCTGTATAAAAGTCTGCGGGGGAGGGGGTGCGGGGGAGGGGGTCTGCTGCCACTCTGTGGGTGATCGGTGCGGGGGGAAGGGGGCAGGGTGTAGCGATCAGTCTGGGTAACCGGAGTTGGGTGGATAAGGGGGACGGTGATGTCTGTGGGGGGTCATCGCTCCCGCTTTTCACTCTTTCCCCGGCACGGACGCACTTTTTCCATTTTTTTCTAACAGCTCACGCGCGGTTCAGAGCTCCAATCGTTTCGGACGCTCTGAGCCCCACCCACAACACGGATGGCACCCACGATTTTGTTTTCGAGGCTGAGTGCATACAGGGGGCGCCTAAAAGCAGATTTCCAAGTTGGATCTGCATTCCGCCCAGAATGAAAATGGTAAAATCAGGCCTGATGACTCTGAATGAGCTGGCTCCTTCTGTTGCGATATGCCCTGGATTACAGTGCTGACTGGTATACTGGTGTATGTTAAGGAAGTCTGACAACACCAGGTTTCAGTCCAACCAATTTATTTGATAGTAAACGCACAAGCTTTCGAGGTTTCCCTCTTTGTCAGGTGAATGGAGAGTTCTGGCCTCGGACAGAGCATATAAAGCACAGACAGTTTACAGATTACTGATTAGAATGCGAATCTTTACACCTAACCTGCTGTTCAAGTCCAAAGTGGCTGACAATGTAACATAACATAAGAACATAACATAAGAAATAGGAGCAGGAGTAGGCCATCTAGCCCTTCAAGCCTGCCCCGCCATTCAATAAGATCATGGCTGATCTGTCGCTGCTCAGTTCCACTTTCCCGCCCTCTCCCCATAACCCTTAATCCCCTCGCTTATCAAAAACCCATCAACCCGCGTCTTAAAAATATTTAGCGAGGCAGCCTCCACCAGTTCAACGGGCAGAGAATTCCAGAGATTCACCACCCTTTGAGTGAAGAAGTTCCTCAACTCCGTTCTACACCGCCCCCCCTTTATCTTGAGGCTGTGCCCCCTAGTCCTACTGTCTTTTTTGAGCGGGAAGAGCCTCTCCACCTCTATCCTATCCATCCCATTCATCATCTTATACGTCTCAATGAGATCTCCCCTCATTCTTCTAAACTCTAACGAGTACAAGCCCAGTTTATTCAATGTGAGTGGAAGGAGCACTGATCACAGCTTAAAGAGATGTGTATTGTCTCCAGACAGTACAGTGAGTGAGGTTTTGCAAACCCAGGCAAGTCACGGGGGTTACAGATAGTGCGACATGAACCCAAGATCCCTGTTGAGACCGTCCTCATGTGTGCGGAACTTGGCTATCAGTCTCTGCTCAGCGACTCTGCGCTGTCGTGTGTCATGAAGGCTGCCTTGGAGAATGCTTACCCGAAGGTCAGAGGCTGAATGCCCGTGACCACTGAAGTGTTCGCCAACAGGAAGGGAACACTTCCTGTATGTTAAGGAAGAGCAGGTCCTGGTTCAACTTTGATCCCGTTTCCCCCCGCTCGGTTGGGCAAAAATATTCAGTTCAGTTTTGTGAACATACATCCTATCAAACTGAGGCTCTCTGTGAGGGGTAGAATTTCTTCTGTTCCTCTGGGTGTTGTGCCCAGGTC
The DNA here is from genome assembly GCF_965287045.1 of Carcharhinus amblyrhynchos. Classification (NCBI taxonomy): domain Eukaryota; kingdom Metazoa; phylum Chordata; class Chondrichthyes; order Carcharhiniformes; family Carcharhinidae; genus Carcharhinus; species Carcharhinus amblyrhynchos. Next base: position 20,893,735 of record NC_137357.1, read on the forward strand.
CCAGTACACTCACCCGCACAAAAAAATTGGGAAATCTTCTGGCCAAGCTGCAATTTCCACATTCAGTCGTTCCACGGAGCATGGAACAAGTGGCACAACCAAAGAAGCAAAGACATTTTCCAAAGCCCTGGCCAACATTCCTCCCTCAAGCAATGCCCACCACCCTCTAACGGGCTGGTCAATCACCCCTCCCAGGCTCATGTGTAAAGCTGGTTGCTGTGTTTGCAGGTATACACGGCAGTTACTGCTCTATCGCACCCACACCATTTTGTTTTCACCCTTTTGGGAACAGCGGGGGGAGTGACGGAAGGAATTCCAAGCAGAGTATCAACAGGTTGAGCCGCGTTGAACGCTCCTTCTGTGGACAACACGGACCTTGGGGTTGGACTTGAGCCCAGAGTTTCAGGGCCAGGGGCAGAGGAACTCTAATTGTGTCACAAGGCCTCATAAAAGTTTGCGAAAGAATTAATTCTGGGTCAAATGCTTTGACTTGTTTCTGAGGAACATGCTAAGTCATGCCACATATGTAAATCAGCGTGCTTACTCTTTCTTAGGATGTTGCATAATTTATCGTCTATGTTCAAGTCTCAATAGTAACCCAGCGCCAGGCAAAATAATAAATTGGAAAAGAAATTCAAAAACTTACTGAAGTTTTCTCTTGAGGGAATCCTTGTGCTTCCACATGCCGTAATCCAGTGGGCCACACACTGAAACAAGCCTTCTGAATTTTTAATGACCATTTTGAAGTATATTCAGGATAATATTTGATTTGATCCAAGGTTGGGATTTTGAAACAATGTCCCTGTAGTTCACTGAACAACAGCATACAAGAACTTCAACAGGACTTACAGTTACTTAGCCAATACTGACTGAGCGTCTTCCAGAGGCCAACTCTTTCCATGACTAGCTATAAGCTATCATGACTGGCGCAACGGGGATAGTTCTTGTGTTGTTCCAGACAATGGCCATTTTGTATGGTGCCAGGGGGTGTTTGGGGGGGTACATCTCAATCTTTCAGAAAACTAGCATCAGGTTTGATGGGCTAATTGCGCTCCTTCTGTGCCATCCCTTTCAGGTAGTGGCAGTGACACAGTGGTTCACACTGCTGCCTCACAGCGTCAAGGACCCAGGTTCGATTCCCAGCCTGGGTCACTGTCTGTGTGGAGTTTGCATATTCTCCCCGTGTCTGCGTGGTTTTCCTTTGGGAGCTCCGGTTTCCTCCCGTAATCCAAAGATGTGAGTGTGAGGTGGATTGGCCGTGCTAAGTTGCCCCGTAGTGTCAGCGGGGACTAGCTAGGGTAAATGCATGGGGTGATGGGGGTCGGGCCTGAGTGGGATTATGACCAGTACAGACTCAATGGGCCGAGCGGCCTCCTTCTGCACTGTAGGTTTCTCTGATTCTGTGATGATTCCTCTGCTGCAACAACCTAGGGCTTGTTAATCCCCCTGGGAAATACAGCAAAGTTTCCCCCACTTTTCGCCTACGTTTGCCACTTTCCCTCTTTTGCTACTTTGTCAATACTCAAGTCTTCCTTGCAGTGGGAGGAGTGTGTTGTCATCCAGTAGGTGGGATGGGGCTGACAGCCTTCCAGGTGCATTTGGGAGAATGCTTCCAGTTTGGCAATGAAAAGGTTATGAGATCCTGAACAACAACTGTTTCAGTTTATGTAGCACCATTAACATACTATAATGCCCCAAGGTGCTGCGTAAGCATGTTTTCAGGCAATAGGTTATGATGAACCACATACTAAAGAAGCCAGCCAAAATCTTGTTCAAAGGGATAGATTTTTGGAGCATTTTCTCTGAGAAAAGACAGAGAGAGAGATATCGGGGATGGGGCGATAGTGATACCCAGTGTTTACTGAAGAAATTCTACAACTGAGTTTGATTTATTGTTGTCACATGTACGAACATACAGTGAAAAGTACTGTTTCTTGCAATATTATACAGACAAAAAATACCGTTCATGGAGAAGGAAAGGAGAGAGTGCAGAATGTAGTGTTACAGTCATAGCTAGGGTGTGGAGAAAGATCAACTTGATGCGAGGTAGGTCCATTCAAAAGTCTGACAGCAGCAGGGAAGAAGCTGTTCTTGAGTCGGTCGGTACGTGACCTCAGATTTTTGTATCTTTTTCCCAAAAGGAGAAGGTGGAAGAGAGAATGTCCGGGGTGTGTGGGGTCCTTAATTATGCTGGCTGCTTTGCCGAGGCAGCGGGAAGTGTAGACAGAGTCAATGGATGGGAGCCTGGTTTGTGTGATGGATTGGGCTACATTTTGTAGTTCCTTGTGGTCTCGGTCAGAGCAGGAGCCCATACCAAGCTGTGATACAACCAGAAAGAATGCTTTCTGCGGTGCATCTTGTGTTTTACATTTGGTAAGTGCGCAGAGTCTCAGGGTGGTGATGGGTACAGAGATCTGGATGTACCAAGACGACAAATAACTCTTAGTGCTACTTAAAGAGACCCTTTACTCCCAACAGAGAAGCCACCAATCAGAAAGAGAGCCAAGGTTGGAGATTGTGAACAAAGATGTGTGGCTTAGGTTGATGGGCCATGGTAAATTATCCTCAGGGGGAATAGCAGGGTAAATACATGGGGTTCAGGGGATAGAGCCTGGGTAGGATTGTGGTCAGACTTGATGGGCCAAATGGTCTCCTTCTGCAGTGTAGGGATTCTAAGATTGTGGACCCATCACTCTGATGTACATCTCCAGTGAGCACAGAGGCAAGCTCAGTTTGCCCTGCCGAAGATACTTTTGATTAGACATTAGATTAGATTAAATTGGATCAGATTAGATCAGAGGTAATTTATCCAGTCTATATTGCAGGGCACTTGAGTGCAAATTCAAAGAAATCATTCTAAATTTGCAAAGGTCTTTGGTAAAACCACATGAAGGAGACTGGGAACGGTCCTATTTATTTATGTACTGCCGTTAATGGAACAGAAAAGTCCCCAAATGCTCCAAAGGAGAATGAGTAAACCAAATCGAACACTGAGAAGGTATTAGGTCAGATGATCTTGGTCCAAAGGTAGATTTTAAGGAGAGGTGTATAGGAAAAAAAGCGAGCTGGAAAGGTGTTGAGCGGGGGTGTGGCATTGGTGTTGTTAGGGTGGGCAGGAAGGAAGCGGAGGTGGCACCGTGGTTAGCACTGCTGCCTCACAGCGCAAGGGACCTGGGTTCGATTCCCAGCTTGGGTTGCTGTCTGCGTGGAGTTTGCACATTCTCCCCGTACCTGCATGGGTTTCCTCCGGGTGCTCCAGTTTCCTCCCAGTGATGTGCAGGTCAGGGGGGTTTGGTCATGCTAAATTGCCCCTTAGTGTCAGAGGGATTAGGAGGGTAAATAGGTGAGGTTACAGGATAGGACCTGGCTGGGGTTAATGCCAGTGCAGCTCCTTCTGTACTGTAGAGATTCTATGAGTCTGTGTATGGGAAGGGGGAGGGTCGTTTCAAGAGCTTGAAACTAAAAGGCAAGGCCACTGATAGTCGAGTGATTAAAATGGGGGAGCTCAATGAAGCAAAGATTGAAAAGGCTTTGGAAGGGTGGATTTCACTTTTCCAACAGCATGTTCTTTCCTCCAGTCATATCAATGTGACTGAAAGCATTTCACACTTCATACCAACATTCTTTAGTGAACAAATAAAAATTAGGAACAAGATTGAAATGAAAGACTCACAAAGCTGAACTTGGTTTTACCAGTGAGAAGTGAATTAATCGGGCAGGGTGGGAAGTGGAGATTCTCTTGGCCTTCAGCGCTGACAGGCATCGTTAGGAGAAAGCTATCTTGAGCAGTGAGCGCAGAGATAGAAGACATGGGTATGTGCTCAACAAGGCTCAAGGGATATTAGTGGATGCGTTGAACAGTCTGCCAGGAAAAGCCATTGATGTTATTTTGATGAATTTCTTCCAAGACCTGGATAAATAAATGGTTGATAATGAAACTCAATGTTTTATCGAGGGGGTGGGAGTTGAAATTACATCATCAAATCCCGGGGAGCAGAATGATTCCTATGCAGCAAGTGTTGTACAAGGTGGAAATCACCTGGGAAGGACAGTGCGAAATGGTTGAATAATGTAGATGTGAGGTGGATGACTCCTTTGGGCTTCCGCTTTATTATTTTGGGGATACGAGTACAGAATTTTGTCTCCGGAGATTAATTGGCTGGCGGTGGGGTCAATGGTGGCATAAATCTTTTGGATTTGAGGAATTGGCTGGCATTTTCTTTGCTCACGTTTTTCCAACCTGACTCTCCTGATGGATCATCCTCATTAGTTGTCACACGATGGAATCGGAGAATCCTGGCAGCGCAGAAAGAGGCCCTTTTTCCAGGCAGGCCCGATCCCCCGTAACCCCACATATTTACCCTGCTTATCTGCTTGACATAAAGGGACAATTTAGCCTGGCCAATCAGCCTAACATGCAATCTTTGGAGCGTGGGAGGAAACCGGAGCACCCGGAGGAAACCTGCACAGACACAGGGACAACATGCAAACTCCACACAGACAGTAACCCGAGGCTGGAATCGAACCCAGCCTTGGAACTGTGAGGCAGCGATGCTAACCACTGTGCCACCTCTAATCTAGGCTTGCACTGTATCGACTTTTCTGACCACTTAACTGGTTGTAATGAACCACCTTTTCTTGTTTTCATCTGTCTTCTGATTATTTCCTGCTGTCCAACTAACAAAGACAAACTGAGAATGTTCAAATGAAAGAATTGCTCAATTATTCTGACAGCACAAGATAGATCAAAGCATAATGATTTAACAAGAGTTCCCGACTAATTTCCAGATAAGCCCTGACCTTTCCATGTGGTCACATACACATACATAGGGCTTCCAGCAGAATAGCATGTCGGGAGATGACACCTGAGTAGTTTTTGTGCTCAGTGCAGCATGCTTGGGAGGGACAGGTGAGTTTGAGCTTATTGTTCTCAAAGCTGCGTATAAAAATTGGCAGGTCATACTGCAACCTTCGTTAGACCTCATCTAGAATATCGTGTTCAATTCTGGTCACCGCACTACCAGAAGGGTGTGGAGGCTTTGGAGAGGGTACAGAAAAGATTTACCAGGATGTGGCCTGGTTTGGAGGGTATTACCTCCGAGGAAAGGTTGGAGAAACTCAGTTTGTTCTCACTGGAACGACGGAGGTTGAGGGGGCGATCCTGATAGAGGTTTACAAGATGATGAGGGACATGGACAGAGTGGATAGTCAGATGATTTTCCTGGGGTAGAAAAGTCAAGTACTGGGGGACAGATTTAAGGTGCGTTGGGAAAAGTTTAGAGGAGATGTGCGAGGCAAGTTTTTTTACACAAAGGGTGGTGAAAGTCTGGAACGTCCTTCCCAGGGAGGGGGTGGGAGCAGGTACAAGAGCAGCATTTAAGGGGTATCTGGAATGAATACATGAATAGGATGGGACCGGAAGGATATGGACTCTGGAAGCGCGTACGGTTTTAGTTTAGTTAGGGCATCATGATCGACACAGGGCCGAAGGGCCTGCTCCTATGCTGTAATGTTCTTTGTTCTCCACCACCTTTGCTTCCTGTTATCATATCGGTAACCCCTTCATCCCTGAATTATGAACTGATGGACCATGAGCTATGTCTTGACAGGGTTTGCCCGACAGGGAGTGGGACCAAGAACTCCAACTAAATTCTCCCTGTTTGAACTTCAGCAGATTCTGAGGCCAAAGGTTGTGCCCATGAGCGAATATATTCTTGGTCTTGACAGCCCAAACAACTTGCACTTCTGTAACATCTCAAACATAACAAAACCTCCCGGAATCCTTGCACAGCAAACAACATTTGAAACAGAGCCTCCCTGGGAGGCAAAAACCAAAAATGATGGAAAACCTCAGCAAATCTGACAGCATCTGTGGAGAGGGGGAATGAAGTCCATGTTTCAAGTTGGAGATGACAAAGGGTCATCCTGAGTCGAAACATTGGCTCTGTTCTTTTTAGAGGGACCTGGGCCAGCATTGGTTGCCCATCCCGAGCTGCCTGAGGGCTGTTCAGAGCCAACCACATTGCTGTGGCTCTGGAGTCACATGTAGGCCAGACTGGGTAAGGACGGCAGATTTCCTTCCCTGAAGGACACCAGTGAACCAGATGGGTTTTTCTGAACATCAACAATGGTTTCATGGTCATCAGTAGATTCTTAATCCCAGATATTTTTTATTGAATTCAAATTCCACCCATCTGCCGTAGTGGGATTTGAACCAGGGTCCCCAGAACATTAGCTGATTAATGGTTCAGTGATCATACCACTAGACCATCGCATCCCCAGCAGAAGCTGAGATTTACCAGCACCTTTGTTTCAGATTCCAGTGTCTGCGGTATTTTGCTTTAACCACCCAAGGAGATATTAGGGCAGGTGACCAAAGGTTGGTCAGAGAGGCAGGTTTTCAAGGAGCGTCTTCATGAAGGAAAGAGCAGCAGAGAGGTTTGAGAAAGAGATTCCAGAGCACAAGATCAGGCAGCTGAAGACAGCGCTGCAAATGCTGGAGTGATTAAAGTCAGGATTGCTCAAGGGGAGGGACATAGGATGCAGACAGCTCAGAGTGTTACAGAGTTTGAGGAAGATTTCAGAGTTAGGGAGAGGCGAGGACATGCGGATGCTTGGGAGCAAGCGTGAAATTTTTAAAATTGACTGTGAACCAACGTAGATTCGAGAGCCCAAGAGTAATTAATTGGTAAACAGGTCTTGTCGCTGGTAAACATGATGTGGAGATGCCGGTGTTGGACTGGGGTGGGGACAGTAAGAAGTCTCACAGCACCAGGTTAAACAGGTTTATTTGGAATCATGAGCTTTTGGAGCGCTGCTCCTTCATCAGGTCAGTCTTCGCAGTGCTCCAAAAGCTCATGATTCCAAATAAACCTGGTGGACTTTAACCTAGTCTTACTGTCAGTGGTAAGGACATAGGGTCAGGGTTTTGAATGACCTCAGGTTTACGGAGGGAGGTTGGCCAGGAATTGGGGCAGTTTGAACCACCTAGATTTTCAGCAAAGATTGCCCAGTTGCACCGTGGGTAGTGCCGCTGCCTCTCAGTATCAGGGACCCAGGTTCAATTCCCGGCTTGGGTCACTGTCTGGGCAGCGTCTGCACATTCTCCCTACGTCTGCGTGGGTTTCCTCTGGGTGCTCCAGTTTCCTCCCACAGCCCAAAAGACAATAACGTGGAACGTGGAATTCCTACAGTGCAGAGGGAGGCCATTTGACCCAGCCTGCACTGACCACAATCCCACACAGGCCCTGTCCCTGTCATCTCACCCATTCACCCTACTAATTCCCCAAACACTAAGGGGTAATTTAGCATGGCCAATCAACCTAACCAGCACATCACTGGAATGTGGGTGGAAACCAGTGCACACACATGGGAAAAATAACATGCTGGTTAGGTGCACTGGCCATGCTAAATTCTCCCTCATTGTATCTGAACAGGTGGCGGAGTATGGTGACTAGGGGATTTTTCACAGTAACTTCATTGCAGTGTTAATGTAAGCCTACTTGTGACACTAAGAAATAAACTCTTTCTAAAACTTTAATTAAAAGTAAGACATCCAGTTAGAAGCCTGTGCCAGGATTAAGATCTTACCCCATCCCCCCAAAGTGGTCCACCTTCCCAATGGTTTGTCATGTGGATTCACACTGCCTCGTTTCCTTAGAAAAAACATTTGAACAAGGATCTCTCTTGTGGGCAGCACAGTGGTTAGCACTGCTGCCTCAAATCTCCAGGGACCTGGGTTCAATTGCTGAAATATCTGACAGCTTGGGTCACTGTTCTCCCCATGTCTGTGTGGGTTTCCTCTAGGTGCTCCAGTTTCCTCCCACAGTCCAAAGATATGTGCGTGAGGTGGATTGGCCATGCTAAATTGTCCCTTAGTGTCAGGGGAATTAGCTCGGGTCAATGTACGGAGTTATGAGGATAGGGTCTGGGTGGGATTGTGGTCAGTGCAGACTCGATGGACCGAAGAGCCTCCTTCTGCACTGTAGGATTCTATGGTTCTACAAGGATTCCCACTGCCTCAGAAGGAACACTTGAACAAAGATCTCTCTGACTTGGAAATGTTGTCTTTGGGGGATTTACCCACTCTGTCTCTTCTCCTCCCCGAAGCAAAGCTGAAAGAACAGCAAGAAGGACGAGAAGCGGGTCATGAAGTTCAAGGACGTTTGTCAGACAAGGATTGTTGGCTGACAAATCGCATTCGTTTCAGCAGGGGGCACGGATACGGAGCACGTAATTTTGATAAATGATATTCGTGCAGCCAGGAACAGAACAGTAACAGAATATTAGGAGGAAACAATTGAAATAATCTGAATGGGCTTTCTTTTCCGCAATGAGCACACAGATTGAATAAATGGAAGACAGCTTATACATTTTGCTAACCCAGCGTCAGACAGCCGAATATTTAAAAGTGTATTACAGAGACAAGTTCAAGGCAGAGACAATAACTGTGATTAATACCAATTTTAACTGGATAATTAAATCGCGGTTTTTTTTCCCCTTGATTTACAGCAAATGCTAAAATAAACATGGTACCACCAGTTTCATGACACTGCGCTGATATTGTGCTGGTTGGTGCGAGATTCCCAATTAGATTTTATCAATGGAACTCCTCGTGCCCAGTGTTGGAGTGGACCTCAGACTCAATGACCAAGGTCTTTGAACCTCATGACCCACTTGACACTCAAGACTGGCCTTGACTTGGTCAAGTTGGCCCTCCATTTAAATGGAGTGCCAACAAACAGCAGGCCATGAGAAATGTAACCATTCTTAGAATCCATCGAATCCCTGCAGTGCAGAAGGAATTACATTCAGCCCATCCAGCCTGCACCGACAACAATCCCAGACAACCCCCGTCCCTCTAACCCCACATATTTAGAACATGGAACATAGAAATACTACAGCACAAACAGGCCCTTCGGCCCACAAGTTGCATCAATCACATCGCTACCGACTAGGCTTACCAAAAACCCTCAATCCTTTTAAGTCCCATGTAGTCATCCAAAAGTCTCTTAAAAGACCCTATTGAATCTGCCTCCACCACCACGGACAGCAACCGATTCCACTCACCCACCACCCTCTCAGTGGAAAGCTTACCCCTGACATCTCCTCTGTACCTACTCCCCAGCACCCTAAACCTATGTCCTCTCATAGTGACCATTTCAGCCCTGGGAAAAAGCCTCTGAGAATCCACTCGATCAATACCTCTCAACATCTTATACACCTCTGTCAGGTCACCTCTCATCCTTCGTCTCTCCAAGGAGAAGAGACCTAGCTCCCTCAACCTATCCTCATAAGGCATGCCACCCAATCCAGGCAACATCCTTGTAAATCTCCTCTGCACCCTTTCTATGGCTTCCACATCCTTCCTGTAATGTGGCAACCAGAACTGCGCAAAGTACTCCAAGTGGAGTTTAGCCCACTAATCCCCCTAACCTCCACATCCTGGGACACTAAGGGGCAATTTAGCATCCCCAATTAACCTAACCCGCTGTGTGGGAGGAAACCGGAGCACCCGGAGGAAACCCATGCAAGCTCCACGCAGACAGTCACTTGAGGCTGGAATTGAAGCCGGCTCCTGGCGCTGTGGGGCAGCAATGCTGGCCACTGTGTCACCTCCTTTAAATCTCCTTTTAGCCTGCTTTCCTCCAAGGAAAACAGTCCCAATCTCTCCAATCTAACCTCGCAACTGATGGTTTTACTTACAATAGCTTCAGAATTGCTTGTTAAGCCAGATTTTTTTTTCTGAAAGGGGGTGATTGTTGTTCATCCCCCACAACCTCACAATATTTGAGCGGGTGCTGGAGTGCTTTGGAGATTTAAGAGTTGGGTCTTGGTATCCAGCTGATAGGGTAGAAGGCTATTTCTCATTTCACCGCTCTCTGATACAATCAGTCAATCTCAACCGGATTTTAACTGAGCGTGTATTCACAGCTCTATAATCGCATCAAACTGGCATTCTTCAGTATGTAAACGGTGTTCATTGTTTGAAGGTTTACTAGACTGATTCAAAGGTTTACCAGGCTGATTCCTGGGATGGCAGGTCTGCTACGTGAGGAGAGACTAAGTCAGTTAGGATTATATTCACTGGGCTTTAGAAGAGTGAGAGGGGATCTCATAGAAACAGGGTTAGACAGGGTAGATTCACAAATAATATTCCCAAAGGATTCCCAAAATCTTTTATAACTGAAGCGAGGAGAAATTTCTTTGCCCAGCAGGTGGCAAATGTGTGAAATTCACTCCCACAGAAAGTAGCTGAGGCCAAAAAATTAGATATAGCTCTTGGGGTTAAAGGGACCAAGGGATATGGGGGAAAGGGGGATCAGGATTGATTCTGATGATCAAAATGGATGGCAGAGCAGGCTCGGAGGGCCGAATGGCCGCCTCCTGCTTCTAGTGTTTCATTGCAGAGTCCCAGGTACGCCGTGGGGGCAGGTTTGAGGAGTTTTACACTCCTCATCCATCTGTGCAACACCCAACATACTCAATGCTTATTGTGGGTGCCGAGAATGAAATTCTCCCCAGCGCGTCCTCAAAGAGTATGAACATGTCAACAACAAGATGTACGATTCCAAGTTACACAACGCCAAACCTATTAGAAATTTAGCAAAGTGCTGCATAATGTGATGGGTGTCAGCTTGCAAACCTGGCCTGTTTCAACTTATAACAACCTCTGCAATATCTATCTTTCTGAGACATTTATAATAACGGCCTGGTACCTGAGCTTTCGATAAGTGTGTGCTGACAGAGTCCTCGCGTCTAAGATGGATTCCCTGCACTGGGGCTCGGTGGACAAAAACCACACAAAGAAGGCGCACAACTGAGATTAAAGAGATAGCTCCCCCCCGTCAAAGACTAAATAGTTTGATTGTTTAAGCTGACGCACATGTCACAAAGAACTAAGCTGGGAGGATTGGACTAACAAATGGCAGCAGATATCAAGCCTAACTGGGCGAGAGAAGTAATTAGTATTGATCACTGCACTATCAACTACCTGCTGTCTGGCTCCAGTTGACAAGGCATTATCTATCATGGCCATTCTAACCGGGGGGAGCAAGGTTCTCACCCACTGTGAGTGAAGGGAATGAGAACTGAAACAGGAAACCTGGCTTCCTGCCTCCGAATTCTGCTTTGAGTGACAATTTTGATGAATTGTGAAGGAACATTTTCTTAAAGAAATCTACTTCTGGCCCTCACTTCAATCAAAGGCAGAGAGAGAGAGACAGATATAACTGAAATTATGGCCCACACTCTTTTATTCCTCTTGATATTTTATGGGCTGGACGCCAATTCAGAATTCTGCAGGTCGCCTTTCCCGAATAAAAAAGATGGCAAAAGATTACTGACACATCATTTCGTTCTGACCGAGATATTGCCTGCGATTGTCATCGGAATAAGCTTCACCTGTTACTTCTGTTTCACATTGCATCTCAGGTTTGTATTGATTTTAATTGAAGAAATTAACTGATCCATCTTTCTTTTTAAAACGGTTTTGTAATACGCCCCAGCTTTTGATGAATTATTTATTGATGACCCTGGTGCTGAACACTGGCGGAATGCAATTTATTTCTGCTGTTGCGGCTGTACCATTTATAATGGGTGTTCATCTGATTGGGAATCTGCGTTGTCTGGCGCTTACGCTCGCTGCCACTTGGAGCAGTCAAGGGGGGTATTGGAGGGCAAGCTGGATGAACCAACGAGGGGAGAAAGGATTGAGAGGGGTGTGCTGATGGGAGTTGGCTGAAGGAACACAAACAACAACAGAAGACAGGTTGGGCCGAATGCCCTGTTTCGGTGCAGAATTGAGAGGGCACGGAGAGGTCCATCGTGTCTTCATCGGCTCTGCAAACAGGTATCAGGGTCGGGGATTTTACAACGTCACTGGGGTGAGGCTCAGAAAATCCTGCCTGAGGCCAACAGAGAATTCCGTTCTGCGTGCCGGTAAAATTCCGAAAAATGACTCAAAGTCATAGAGTCATAGAGGTTTACACCTGGAAACAGGCCCTTCAGCCCAACTTATCCATGCTGCTTTTTCTTTTTAAAACCCCAAAGCTAGTCCCAGTTGCCCACATTTGGCCCATATCCCTCTGTACCCATGACTTCACAAGTCCATAATTTCTGTAAAATGCTCTGGGTGTCCTCACATCATGAAGGTGTTCCTCTCTTCCTTTCTGTTTAATCTTTCAGTGAGAGATTAAGAGTCAGCGTGCATGCTGAACAGGATAGAGGAAAAGGTGGGGCACTGCAGGTCATGGTGAATAAAATGAAAATTTCCATTGGCCATTGCAGTTCATTGAAAATAAACAGTGCCTCCTGCGCATTGTGTATCAGTGCCATTCCCAACCCTGACCAATAATTTGATTTGATTTATTATTTGTCACATGTATTTACAGTGAACAGTATTGTTTCTTGCGTACTATACAGATAAAGCATACCTTTTATTGAGTATGTAGGGGAGTGGTCTCAGATCACTCACGATCTCAGACTTTTGTATCTGTTTTGCATTGGAAAAGGTGGAAGGGATAATGTCTGGGGTGCGTGGGGTCTTTAATTACGCTGGCTGCTTTCCCGAGACAGACTCAATGGATGGGAGGCTGGTTTGCGTGATGGACTGGGCTACATTGACAGCCTTTTGTAATTTCTTGTGGTCGTGGACAGAGCAGGAGCCCATACCAAGCTGTGATACACCCAGGCAGAATGCTTTCTATGGGGCATCTGTAAAAGTTGCCATGTATCTATAAGATAGCTGGTACCACAGTCCAATATGAATCTATGAAAGCCGTACCAAGCCATGCAGATATAAAACCACTCACCAAATGCAAGTATGATGTTTGCTATGGAGGAAAGTTCAACCAACATTGCAGAAACCCCAAGTGACATTGGAAAAACTGAAAGAGCAAATGGAAGTGAGGAGTGAGAAAGGGAGGGAGGGAAGTTTTTATTTCTTTGTCAGTCCATGGGATGTGGATATCTCTGGCTGGGCCAGCATTTGTTGTCCTTCCCTAATTGCCCTTGACCTGAATGGCTTACCAGACCATTTCACAGGGCAGTTGAGAGTCAACCTCATTGCTGTGGATCTGGAGTCACATGTAGGTCAGACCAGGTAAGGACGGCAGGTTTCCTTCCCTGAAGGACATCAGTGAACCAGATAGACTTCTACAACAATTGACAATGGTTTCATAAGAACATAAGAAATAGGAGCAGGAGTAGGCCATCTAGCCCTTCGAGCCTGCCCCGCCATTCAATAAGATCATGGCTGATCTGTTGTGGCTCAGTTCCACTTTCCCGCCCTCTCCCCATAACCCTTAATCCCCTCTCTTATCAAGAACCCATCAACCCGCTTCTTAAAAATATTTAGCGAGGCAGCCTCCACCACTTCAACGGGCAGAGAATTCCAAAGATTCACCACCCTTTGAGTGAAGAAGTTCCTCCTCAACTCCGTTCTAAACCGCCTCCCCTTTATCTTGAGGCTGTGCCCCCTAGTCCTACTGTCTTTTTTGAGCGGGAAGAGTCTCTCCACCTCTATCCTATCCATCCCATTCATCATCTTATACGTCTCAATGAGATCTCCCCTCATTCTTCTAAACTCTAACGAGTACAAGCCTAGTTTATTCAGCCTCTCCTCATAGCTCAATCCCCTCAACTCCGGTATCAGCCTAGTAAACCTCCTCTGCACTCCCTCCAGGGCCAAACTCTACAGTATAGAAAGAGGCCATTTGGCCCATCGAGTCTAGTCTGACCACAATCCCACCCAGGCCCTACCCCCATATCCCTACATATTTACCCACTAATCTCTCTAACCTACTCATCTCAGGACACTAAGGGTAATTTTTTTTAACACGGCCAATCCACCAAACCTGCACACCTTTGGACTATGGGAGGAAACTGGAGCACCCAGAGCAAACCCATGCAGACACAGGGAGAACGTACAAATTCCACATAGACAGTGATCCAAGCCGGGAATCGACTCTGGGTCCCTGGAGCCGTGAAGCAGCAGTGCTAACCACTGTGCTCCTGTGTCGCCCATCACCATTAGACATTTAAATCTAGTTTTTTTTATTGAAGTTAAATGTTATCCTCTGCCATGGTGGAATTTGAACTCGGGCCCCAGTAAGTTTACCCTCAGTCTCTGGATTACAAGTCCAGTGATTATACCATGACTCCACAATGAGGACGGAAGGGAGGGAATGATGAAGGAAGTGGGGGGATGAGGGAGGAAGGGGAAGATGAGGGGGGAGTGAGGAAGAAAGTGAGGGGGTGAGGAAGGAATGGGGAGATGAGGAAGGAGGGGAGGAATGAAGAAGGGAGGGAAGGATGAGGAAGAAAGGAAGGGAATGAGGAAAGAAGAAAGGAATGGAAAAGGAAGAGAAGAATGAGGAAAAAAGAGGGGGGATGAGGAAAGAAGGGAGAGCATGAGGGAGGAAGGAAGGGGAAATGAGAAAGGGAGAGAGGGAATGAGGGAAAAAGTGGGGAACAAGGAAGGAAAGGAGGGAATGAGGAAGGAAGAGGTGAAATGAGGAAGGAAATGAGGAATGAGGTAGGGAGGGAGGGTTGGGCAGAAGGTGACACTGAAATACGAGCCTCTTTCTTTCCTTTGCTTCTTCTGGCCCAGATTGAGGATCTCCCGACCTCCCTCATTACTTTCTGTTCGCTCCAGCACACAAAAATAAAACTGATTCAACAAGCTGGGAGAAGTGAAATGGAATTATTCCTCATCCAGTGTGTTAATGTGTTGTGTAATGGTACAACATTAATATGAGCAGTTCTAACATTCCAGCTGTTGGTTTTGTATATATTAACAACAATTAAAAAAAAACACGGTCACAAATAATCATAAAATGTTAAATCTGCTCGCTAGACTGGCCTATTTCCCCGAACTGAGGGGAGATCATTCCATCGCCCACGCTGATCTCAGCTGGAATGGTCTGTCATTGTCCAGATTGGCTCCGAAAATAGCAATTCCAGACAACGTTCCGACTCTGGACCATTCCCAGTGACCTCTTCTGGGAAATGAATGAGTGCGGGGGGGGTCAGGTGTGCTTTTCAGCTTTCCCCTTTTTGAACAACCAACTAAAACTCTGAGGTCTGGCCTTATGCATGAGAAACAGTCGCATGGCTGATTGAGGAAACTGCAGGCAAATGATACCTCTGGAATGACGTGGAGAACGAAAGCCAAATGAACAAGGATGCTGGAACTCTAAAACATAAAGAGAAAACGCTCAGCAAATACTAAGCAGAGAGAGCAAGAAAATGAGCATTCCAGGTCAGTGACCTTTCATCAGTCCACCCAGCCAAAATATTAACTCGGTTTCACACACCACTGACAGTGCCTGACCTGCAGAGTATTTCCAACATCTCCCCAGTCAGGAATCATGCCTCTAGGAAAGGGAAAGAAGAGAGATTGAAGTGGAGTGACCGTGAGTTTGGAGATATCTCCAGGGCTGGTGTTAGTGGGGTGTGGTCTTTCTGATGTGAAGGCAAATTTTTTTAAAAATTCATTGAGGGGATATGGGCATGGCTGGCATTTATCGCCCATCCCTGCGTGCCCTTCAGAAGGTGGTGGGGAGCTGCCTTCTTGAGCTGCTGCATGTCCATGTGGTGCAGGAACACCCACAGTGTCGTTCAGAAGGGACTTTGACCCAGTGAAGCAGTGAAGGGGACGGGTGGGGGTATAATTTCAAGTCAGTGACCATTTTCTTGGTCCTGCACCAAGAAATGTGACAACTGCTTCCTCGGAGGCCAACGTGTTATCGGGGCTGCCTGATGGCGCAGTGGTTAGCGCTGCTGCCTCACAGTGCCAGGGACCTGGGTTTGGGTCTGTGTGGAGTTTGCACATTCTCCTCATGTCTGCGTGGGTTTCCTCCGGGTGCTTGGGGTTAGGCTGACTGGCCACATTCAATTGGTCCCCAGTGTAAGGAGAATTAGCAGGGTAAATATGTGGGGTTCCAAGGCAAGGGCTTGAGTGAGATTGTGGTTGGTGCAGACCCAATGGGCCAAATGGCCTCCGTCTGCACTGTAGGGATCCTATGATCCAATGAAATGCTGATACATGTTCTGATGCTAACACAGACTCTGACAGTGTTCGATATCACTCTTATGGATTTGATACTGGATTTTTTATAACACCTTGCATTGCCAAAGTGCCCTTTGTGTGCACACAGACATTACAAAAATATTTGAAGAGTCAGTGTAAAGCAAGCAGCAGAAAAGATTGAGGAAGTTCAAGGAGAGAGATGAGAGTGAGATCAGATGGAAGGAGTTATCGTGTGAATGGAGAGCAACAAGGCAAAGGGACTTCTGGCTGACAACATGTAGAAACAGGAAGCAGGAAAGGGTACCTCCAAGAAGGTAGAATGTGGAATCTCCCAAAGATATTTCAATAATTTTCCTTCCCAGTGATGTTTTCGGATGCTGCCTCTGCAGTAAGTCTTTGAAGGCAAGAGTGCCTTCACCAACATCCCTGTCTTTCCAATTCCAACAGCAGTACACAGAGTGCTGTCAGTCAACAGTCTACCTTCGGGAGTGCCAGAGGAACTGACACTCCTACAAGGAAAAGACTCCCTGACTGGCCCATCAATTGGATCCTTCATCAAGGAGTTCACATTCCAATAGGCCAACCTCAATGGCCTGACTGAAGTCATTACAACTCCATCAGTCAGCGCGGTGATAGGTTTAATTCAGGATAGGCCCAGTGATATTTTCAAATGGTTCTTCAGAACCCCCAAGGATTGGTTCACCCGGGATGATATTGAGCCTCTCAGAACAGAGCTCCCACCTGTCTCTGCAGCGGGTGAGCCTGTCTCAGTCCAGCAGTAGCTGGGTCACAATAACGGGCTTGACTGTTGAGGGTAAGGTCCAGTCCCACGTGGATTGGGAGGGACATTCTTTCACCAGTGGATCCAGAACAGAGCTCAGGAACAGGAGAGTGGTAAACTCAAACTGGCGATAAAAAGAAAACAGTGCACAGACACAGACACACACGCAGGCGCACGCAGACACTCTGTGTACAAAGCAAGAGGTCAGATTTCAGACAAGTCTCCATCGAGTTGGAAATCACTCTGCACCATGTCGAGGTGATGTTAAGTTGCTGAATTTAGCTCACAGTCCCTCAGGCATCGACTTCAATCCAAACCCTCTCAACAGCAGAACTAAATGTGACGAGGCACACAGAGCTTCAAGCTCCTGCATGAACATCTCTGCAGGCCTCGTGTGCCCGGCCTTTGAAGCTGAAAGCTCGGATCTCCCCGGATTCTTGTTGCCGTCAGCTATAATGATCCAGCTTATTTATCATCCCCCAGCACATTCATAATTGTTCTCATTTAAAATACAACTGCCACCAGGGACACAGCATTTGTCACACCGAGAGCTCGTGAACATATCTTCGTTTGCGAGTCTTTTAATTTGCGAGGAAAGAAAAGAACAAATGCTGGCAATCTGAAATGAAAAACAGATGACACCAGGAATCGGATCCATTATGAGAGAGAGAAATAAGACAGCTCCTCCATCAAATTCTCGGTCCAGTTTGAATCGGTGAGCAGCATTGCTGCTTCCGGTTGCCGACTCTTCCTGATTTTATTTGTTGAGTGGTCGTTCATTGACACGGCAAAGGGAGACAATAAAGCTGATTGCACCTGGTGAAGGAGCAGCGCTCTGAAAGCTCGAGCTACCAAATAAACCTGTTGGGCTTTAACCTGGTGTTGTGAGACTATTTACTGTGTCTAACCCAGTCCAACACCGGCAACTCCACATCAAGGTTAATATAAGCTTACTTCTGACTAATAAATCAACTTTAGGGGGCGGCACGGTGGTTAGCACTGCTACCTCACAGTGCCAGGGACCTCATTCGGTTCCCACCTTGGGTCACTGTCTGTGTGGAGTTTGCACATTCTCTCAGTGTCTGCGTGGGTTTCCTCCGGGTGCTCCGATTTCCTCCCACAGTCCAAAAGAACATGCTGGTCAGATGGATTGGCCATGCTAAATTCTACCTCAGTGTACCCGAACAGGTGCCGAAATGTGGCAACTAAGGGATTTTCGCAGTAACTTCATTGCAGTGTTAATGTAAGCCTACTTGTGACTAATAAATAAACATGATCGTATTGAACGATGGAGCAGGCTCAATGGGCCGAGTGGCCTGCTCTCATTTGTGCTGCGTTCTTAAACCAAGGCCAATCTGCTCTCAGATGTCTCTCAAAGATCCTCTGGCATTACTTGGGAGAACAGCAGGCAAGTTCTCCCCAGTGTCCTGATTTTCATTGATTCATAGAATCCTAGAGTGCAGAAGGAGGCTAAATAGAGACTAAATAGACTGGGTCTGTACTCGTTGGCGTTTAGAAGGATGAGGGAGGATCTTATAGAGACATATAAGATAATGAAGGGGATGGATAGGGTAGAGGTAGAGAGATTCTTCCCTCTTAGAAAGGATAGCAGGACTAGAGGGCACAGCCTCAAGATAAGGGGGGGGTGCAGTTTAGATCAGAGTTGAGGAGGAACTTCTTCACTCAAAGGGTGGTGAATCTCTGGAATTCTCTGCCCGTTGAAGTGGTGGAGGCTACCTCGCTAAATATATTTAAGTCACGGGTAGATAGGTTTCTGATAGACAAGGGAATTAAGGATTATGGGGAGAGGGCGGGAAAGTGGAACTGATCCACTTCAGATCAGCCATGATCTTATTGAATGGCAGGGCAGGCTCGAAGGGCTAGATGGCCGACTCCTGCTCCTATTTCTTATGTTCTTAGGCCATTCAGCCCATTGAGTACGTACCACCACAATTCTATCCAGGCCCCATCCCATAACCCCACAACCCCACGCATTTACCCTTGTTAGTCCCGCTCACATTAAGGGGCAATTTAGCCTGGCCAATCCACCTAACCTGCACATGTCTGGAGTGTGGGAGGAAACCGGAGCATCCAGAGGAAACATAGGGAGAACTCCACACAGACAGTGATCCAAGCCGAGGATCAAACCCGGGTCTCCGGTGCTGTGAGGCAGCAGTGCTAACCCACTGTGCTGCTCTTATCCCTCAGAGAAACAGCACTAGAAACAGACTGGTGATGACTGTATCACCGCTTGCTGTGCACAAATTGACAGCTGGTTTTCCAACGTTCCAGCAGTGACTGCACTTCAGCAGCTGTAAAACACTTGGGAAACATCCCGCGCTTGTGAAAGGTGCTACATAAATGCAAGTCTGTCTTTTCTCAACAACCTTCACGGAGAACAAGTCAGGCTCCAATCTTTAGAGAATACAAAGCATTAAAATAGAAGCAGCCATCTGGCCAAGATGGTTCCCTCCTTCAGTGTGTCCATGTGTTAAAACATCCATTCTCCCCCACTTCTTAAACTGCCCGAGCAGGAGTTTTACAAAACAAAGTCTGTACTGGATTTAAAAACTTGACATTTCTTACTGTCATCTGTCAGGTGTGACTGCAGGACCACAAGTTTATACATTAGTGTCACAAGGCTTACATTCACACTGCAATGAAGTTAGTGTGAAAATCCCTGAGTAGCCACTCACCAGCGCCCGTTCGGGTACACTGAGGGAGAATTTAGCACGGCCAATCCACCCTAACCAGCATGTCTTTTGGACTGTGGGAGGAAACCGGAGCACCCGGAGGAAACCCACACAGACACGGGGAGAACGAGCAGACTCCACACAGACAGTGAGCCAAGCCAGGAATCGAACCTGGGGGTCCCTGGTGCTGTGAGGCAGCAGTGCTAAGCGCTCTGCCACCGTGCCACCCGAGTGCTAAGGGCAGCTGCTTACATAGCCACTGGAGCAACAAAGTGTACCCCCATGGTTGAGGAAGGAAACTGTCCAGTTGGAACGCAGATTGTCCACCACAAAGGTCAAGCTATTTGAAACATTGAGATCAACACAAAGGTCTGCTCGATGTGCTGGGTTCTTCAGCACATTTTATCAGCTCAGTGGGTTATTGCTGCTGCCTCCCAGTGCTAGGGACCCGGGTCACTGACTGTGTGGAGTCTGCACATTCTCCCCGTGTCTGCATGGGTTTCCCTTCGGCTGCTCCAGTTTCCTCCCACAGATGGGTAGGTCGGGGTATTAGCAGGGTAAATAGGTGAGGTTACAGGAATAGGTTCTGTGTGGGATGCTCTGTCAGCTGGCACAGACCTGATGGGCCAAATGGCCTCTTTCTGTACTGTAGGGATTCAGTGAGTCACAACACAGGCAAAAAAACATGGTGCAATTTGTGACCCTGACTCTTTACAGGACGGAAACATGACCTCACTATTGGGTAGCTCAGAGGAAGGTCATTCATCCCATCAGCTCTGTACCTAATACGAACATATTCATCCATTTCATGGTTTGGGAAGTTTACTTCCTGCTCCATGGGGAAGTCAATCACATGATGTCTGGGTGGGTGTGTGTGTGTGTGTGTGTGTGTGTCTCTGCGTGTGTGTGTGTGTGTGTGTGTGTGTGTATGTCTCTGCGTGTGTGTGTGTGTGTGTGTGTGTGTGTATACATGTCCTTAATGCTCACAGTTTAAAGAGTTAAATACCATCTGATTTTGGGAAAGATATATCCTGATGGAAAAGAAACTTACATCTTTGTACCAATTGGAGGAGGTTGAATAGCCAGTTCACCACCTTTTCACCTGGTCATAACAATATGAAGGGCACTCAACTTGCTCCTGCCGTCTCCTTCAGACTCACCAGAGCCAAGAAATTATTCAGGGGCACCGAATGATACTCAAAACTCATCACTTTCTTGCTTAATGCGGGCTTTGCACAAGTTCAAGTCTCGTTCCCTTACCATTCTCATTAATAAACCCCAATTGTCAGGAAGTAAAGTTGATTGAAAGCAGCATAACAACAGGGAGAGAGGGAGGTTTGCTTGATTAGGTGCCTTAAGACTGAAACTGTGAGTCTGTTGTTTGTACTGGCTTTGCATTGTAACACTGCCATTTACCAGGACTCACTGGCAGCACCACTGTAATATAAATGAGGTTGCCCTAGTTATTCAAAGCTCACCAACACGAGGCTATTTTGTTGAATCTGGAAGCGTTATTCAAAGTGTTTCTTTCTCTTTCGTGAAAGCAGCTTGTCTGTCACCTGGTCCTTCATTAACTCAAGACAAGGGGAAAAGGGACAGCATCTATCTCCTGCTTTCAAATACCGCCCAATGGAACTGAAGCCACACCTGTATTCCACTGCCCCAACTGTGTCAACAGCAAATTCTTTCTCCTTCATTTCCTGCAACCTAAAGTAGATCAACTGGCCATTCATTTGTCTATGAAATCTTGCTATGCACAAAACGGCTGCTTCATCTGCATTGAATTCTATCTATAATACAGCACAGAAACACAGGGATCATTCTAGGTATTCAGATTGGAGTCCTGGTCCCTCCACACTGATGCTATCGTTAAGAAAGCCCACCAATGCCTATACTTTCCCAGGAGCCGAAGGAAATTCTGCATATCCACTATGACTCTCACCAATTTTTATAGATGCACCATAGGAAGCATCCTTTCCGATGTATCACAGCTTGGTATGGGCTCCTGCTCTGACCAAGTCCGCAAGAAACTACAAACACTTGTGAACGAACTCCAGTCCATCACACAAACCAGATTCCCATCCACTGACTCTGACTACATTTCCCACTGCCTTGGGAAAGCAGCCAGCATAATCAAGGACCCCAGACGTACTCTCCTTCATCTTCTGCCATTGGGAAAAAGATACAAAAGTCTGAGGTCACGTACCGACCGACTCAAGAACAGCTTCTTCCCTGCTGCTGTCAGACTTTTGACTAGCCCGACCATATATTAAGCTGGTCTTTCTCTTCACCCCACCTGTAAATGTAACACTATATTCCACATCCTCTCCTTTCCTTCTCCCCCATGTACTCTATGAATGGTATGCTTTGTGTACGAGAACAAATTCCATCCAATTTTAACAAAAAAGTGACTGGTTGCTGAAAAAAATGAGAACACAATACTATAATCCCACATACCTTTAATATGTTCTTTTCAGTTGATCACTGTAGTCTGAAGGAAAATGTGACAGACGCAGGAATTCTGAAATGAAAACAGTGGATATAAGTTGATATGTATTTGAGGGGGTTCTTGAAAAGGATAAAGAAAGAAACTAGAAGCAGGAGTAGGCCTGCTGCATCATTCATTCTGATCACAGCTGATCATCAAACTCAACAGTCTGATCACTGCCTTCCCCCCATATCTCAGAATCCCTTTAGCCCCATGACCTATATCTAATTACTTCCTCAAATCCGACCACGTTTTGGCCTCAACAACTTTCTGTGGTAGTGAATTCCACAGGTTCGCCACTCTCTGGGTGAAGAAGTTACTCCTCACCTCAGTACTAAAAGCTTATCCTGTGACCCCTGGCTCTGGATAATCAGGAAACATCGTTGGCAGCAAGTCCCCGAACGGAGTAGCCCCGATCCCTTTCGGGGAAAGCCACGTGAATGGTTGACCCTGAAACTGGAATGATCACTGCAGGTCTGCCTGTCTGATGCTGGGTGTGAGTGGCACATTTTAACTGGAGCCTGGGGAGTTAAACCTGAACCTTTGTTGGTGAGGATACAGGAGCCCTTGGTGCCAAGTTCAACAAGTGATTAAGCTTTCTCTTCCCTGGCATCTGCCACATTAGTCATCATAAAATCCCTATAGTACAGACTTGATGGACCGAATGGCCTCCTTCTGCACTGACCGCAACCCCACCTCGGCCCGAATCCTATAACCCCATGTATTTACCCGACTTAGACTCCCTGACACAAAGTGGCAATTTAGCACGGCCAATCAACCTGAACCACACACCTTTCAGACTGTGGGAGGAAACCGGAGCACCCGGAGGAAACCCACACAGACACGGGGAGAATGTGCAAACTCCACATTAACAGTGATCGCAAGCCGGGAATCGAACCGGGGTCCTTGGCGCTGTGAGGCAGCAGTGCTGACCATCGTGCCAAATAAATCCTGAAGGGTACACAAAGCCACCTCGGCCCTCCCTCCCCTCAGCCACCATCTCAAAGCAGCAACTTCCACTCTCCAGCCTTGTCGAAAGCAACCTTTTCGAGACAAGAGGACATTGAGTTTGGTGCGTAACCTTCATACAGTTCAGATAAATGCACTCTCCCTTCAGATCTCGAGAAATGCTCACTCACGTTTGCCTCCCTCTCGATTTCTGAAAGCCATGATCCCACGCACAAAGGTCTGAGAACTCACTGCTCTGAAATATGAATGCCTGGTGGCTGCAACTGTCAGTCCAAGTGCTTAATTACAATAATGTATTTTGAAATTCACTGGAAGGCCAATTTTGAAATCTACTTTAGCTTAAATGATATGTCAGGGCTCAAGAAGATGACAACACCCACCATTTTAGAAATTGCTTCAGAGCAGCAATCACTGTTTCTAACACCCTTTATCTTCCACACAAGGCTGCAGAGATTGGTTGACAAAGATGAGTCATCAAGCGTCAGGGAGAAAGGACCCAGACAGAGATTTGCGAGGTGAAGAGAAACACTTTACAGGGACTCTACAAGGTGGCTGAGGACAACACACTGAGAGAGGGAATTCCAGAGGGAACTTGATAAACTGTCAAAAAAAATCTGACATCAGTGTTTTTCCTTCGTTCATGCATTGTTGGCTGGCCAGCATTCATTGCCCATTCCTCGTTGTCCTTCTCCACTCAAGGGCTATTCAGGATGGGCACTAAGTGCTGGGCCAGCCAGCGATACCCATGTCAGAGAGGTTTGCAGCATGGAAACAGGCCCTTCATCCCAGCTTGTCCGTGTCACCGAGTTTTTACCACCAAGCTAATCCAAATTGCCTACGTTTGACCCATATCCCTCCACACCCATCTTACACACATAACTGTCTAAATCTTTTTAAAAGGCAGAATTGTTCTGGCCTCTACTACTCCCTCTCACAGTCTGGTCCAGATGTTCACCACCTTCTGTGTGAAAAAACTGCCCCTCTGGACCCTTCTGTCTCTCTCCCCTCTCACCTTAAACCTATGCCCTCTAGTTTTCGGCTCCCCTACCTTTGGGAGGAGGTGTTGACTATTTACCACTAATTAATTTTTGAAAAATTGTGTTTTGCTATTGAAAGGGCAGTGAAGAATCAACCACATTGCTGTGGCTGTAAAGTCATGTGTAGGCCAGACCAGGAAAGGACGGCAGATTTCCTGCCCTAAAGGACAACCAGACGGGTTTTTCCAACAATGGGTTCATGGTCATCAGTAGATTTCCAATTCCCAATTCTTTTCTAATTGAATTCAAATTTGACCATCTGTGTGGCGGGATTCGAACCCACGTCCCCAAAACATTAGCTGAGTTTCTGGATTCATGGTCTCGCGACAATACCATTGGACCATTGCCTCCTCCACCCCAGAGAGGAAGCTACTGCTGGGTGTCGGGTGAGTGAAGGGCAAGTGCGGCCAGAGAACATTGCTGAGCTGATGTGAGGTCACGGATGGACCAGAAAGCAAGAGCCAAGGTGTGAACATTGATTTCCCTAGGGCAGCGTGCAAAACACCACAAAGAGGGGACGTGATGAGGTTACAAGTGAGAGCAAGCAGGGTGAATGCCAACAGATCACACACCTCAGCAATGTTAATGGGGTCAAGAGAACTGGATGTGTTTTGAGAGAGAGAAGGATTAGGTATGAGAAGAGGAGGTCAGGAGGTGAAACTGAGCTCTTCAGAGAAGATAGGTTTGCTGCTCTTAATGGTCTCCTGATTGTAAAATTTAAATATTAATTTTCTAAAACAGCTAATTTTGAACAGATGGATTTATTATGTACAGTTCTGGTCACCCTATTATAGAAAAAATATTATTAAACTAGAAAGAGTGCAGAAAACATTTACTAGGATGTTACCGGGACTTGATGGATTGAGTGAGGAGGTGAGGCTGGATAGATTGGGGCTTTTTCCTCTGGAGTGTAGGAGGCTGAGGGGTGATCTTATAGAGGTCTATAAAATAATGAGGGGCACAGATCAGCTAGATAGTCAATATCTTTTCCCAAAGATAGGGGAGTCTAAAACTAGAAGGCGTAGGTTTAAGGTGAGAGGGGAGAGATACAAAAGTGTCCAAAGGGGCAACTTTTTCACACAGAGGGTGGTGAGTGTCTGGAACAAGCTGCCAGAGGCAGTAGTAGAGGTGGGTACAATTTTGTCTTTTAAAAAGCATTTAGACAGTTACATGGGTAAGATGGGTATAGAGGGATATGGGCCAAATGTGGACAATTGGGATTAGCTGAGCATTAAAACAAAGGGCGGCATGGACAAGTTGGGCTGAAGGGCCTGTTTCCATGCTGTAAACCTCAATGACACTATGACTCTACTAAGCCAACAAAAGAGAACACAACAAAGTAGAATATATTGGATTCCAGTCACCCACATTGATTACCCTGTGATCAGTCTGTATATCACAGAGGAATACTGGTCGAGGACTTAATCCTCATCACTTCTGTCAGTCACACACAGTTGCAGTACTGTTTTCACAGAAAGCAACAGAGGTTTTTTTTCCCTACGAATCCACCAGTATAATGCAATCCTCTGGTTTTGAAGTCATCCAGAAATTGTCAAATCTGACCATCAGTTAACTTGTGTTGGGTTAATCAGTTTCCTGAAAGTCTACAAAAGGCAGGGCAAGTGGAAGAAATGACCTAGTTCCCATTGTCACACAGAACATCAGCTGGCTAATTCCAGACTCCATGAGAATGATTGCTGCTGTGAGTGGGTAGTTCGTTGATTGCCAAATTCAGCAGTGCTTTCTCAAAGGTTTTCTCACGGCAGGATTTCAGTCTATTCGGCTGATCTTTTTTCTTTCCCTGAAGTGCTCTTATAGAACAAACTCAAAGCATCATGTTGAGATCAAAAAGGAGGTGGTATTGGGGTTCTTGAGAAACATTAAGGTAGATAAGTCCCCAGGACCTGATGGGATATACCCCAGAATACTGAGAGAGGCAAGGAAGGAAATTGTTGGGGCCTTGAGAGAGATCTTTGTATCCTCGCTGGCTGCAGGGAAGGTCATGATGTAGAACCTTCCATATACCTGACGAAGGAACACCATTTCCAAAAGCTTGTGGGATTACTATCAAATAAACTGGTTGGACTCTAACCTGGTGTTGTGAGACTTCTTAGAGGGAAGGTCCCAGAGGATTGGAGAATAGCCAATGTTGTTCCTTTGTTTAAAAAGGGCAGCAAGGGTAATCCAAGTAATTACAGGCCGCTGAGCCTTACTTCAGTGGCAGGGAAATTATTGGAGAGGATCCTTCAAAACAGGATTTATTCCCACTTGGAAATCAACAGACATATTAGCAAGATGCAACATGGTTTTATGAAGGTGAGGTCGTGTCTCGCTAACTTGATTGAGTATTTTGAGGAAGTGATGAAGATGATTGATATGGGGAGGGTAGTGGATGTTATTCACATGGACTTCAGTAAGGCTTTTGACAAGGTTTCTCATGACCAAGTGGTGCAGAAGGTTAAGTCATACAGGATCGGAGGTGAGCTGGCAAGATGGATACAGAACTGTCTCAGTCGTAGAAGACAGACGGTAGCAGTGGAAGGGTGAGTTTATGAATGGAGAGCTGTGACAAGTAACGTTCTTCAGGGATCAGTGCTGGGACCTTTGCTGTTTGTAACATATTTAAATGATTTGAAGGAAAATGTAACTGGAATGATTACTAAGTTTGCAGACGACATAAGGATTGGTGGATTTGCAGACAGCGATGAGGGCCATCAGAGGATACGGCAGGATATGGATCGATTGGGTGGAGAGATGGTAGATGGAGTTTAATCTGGACAAATGTGAGGTAATACATTTTGGAAAGTCTAATACAGATAGGAAATATACAGTAAATGGCAGAACCCTTAAGAGTTTTGATAGGCAAAGGGATCTGGGTGTCCAGATACACAGGGCACTGAAAGTGGCAATCCAGGTGGAGAAGGTAGTCAAGAAGGCGTATGGCATGCTTGCCTTCATCGGCCGGGGTATTGAGTTTAACAATTGGCAAGTCGTGTTGCAGCTTTATAGAACCTGAGTTAGGCTGCACTTGGAATGTAGTGTTCAATTCTGGTCACCACACTACCAGAAGCATGTGGAGACTTTGGAGAGAGTACAGGAAAGATCTACCAGGATGTTGCCTGGTATGGAGGGCATTAGCTATGAGGAGAGGTTGGAGAAACTTGGTTTGTTCTCACTGGAGCAACGGAGGTTGAGAAATATGGACAGAGTGGATAGTCAGAAGCTTTTTCCCAGGTGGAAGAGTCAATTACTAAGGGGCACAGGTTTAAGGTGCAAGGGGCAAGGCTTAAGGGAGACGTTTTAGGTAAGTTTTTTTTTTACACAGAAGTGGTGGGTACGTGGAACTCGTTGCTGGGGGAGATAGTGGAAGCGGATACAATCGTGACTTTTAAGGGACATCTTAACAAATACATGAATAGGATGGGAATAGAGGGATATGGTCCCTGGAAGGGTAGGGGGTTTTAGTTCAGTTGGGCAGCATGGTCGGTGCAGGCTTGGAGGGCCAAAGGGCCTGTTCCTGAGCTGTAATTTTCTGTGTTCTTTGTTCTCTTTGTTGACCTGTTTGCATTGCTGCAGCTTTCACTGAGACGCCTCTTCTTGTGTGCCTTAGTTTCTCATAGAAACTAGAATCAGGAGTAGGCCATTCAGCCCCTCGAGCTTGTTCCACCATTCATTATGATCACAGCTGAACATCAAATTCAATATATTGCTTCCACGCCGCCTTCCCCCCAAACTCCTGCCAGATTTGTCACTGTTGCTCCTGCTCCAGCTCTGATGGCCCCATTCGCTCTTCCATCTGCCAGGTCCCAAGCTCTACAGATGGGCAGCATGATGGTACAGGGGTTAGCACGGCTGCTTTACAATGCCTGGGACCCGGGTTCAATTCCCGGCTCGGGTCACTGTCTGTGTGGAGTCTGCACATTTTCCACATGTCTGCATGGGTTTCCTCCGGGTGCTCTGGTTTCCCCCCACACTCCAAAGATATGTGGATTTGATGGATGGGCCATGCTGAATAAGAACATAAGAAATAGGAGCAGGAGTAGGCCATCTAGCCCTTCGAGCCTGCCCCGCCATTCAATAAGATCATGGCTGATCTGTCGTGGCTCAGTTCCACATTCCCGCCCTCTCCCCATAACCCTTAATCCCCTCTCTTATCAAAAACCCATCAACCCGCGTCTTAAAAATATTTAGCGAGGCAGCCTCCACCACTTCAACGGGCAGAGAATTCCAGAGATTCACCACCCTTTGAGTGAAGAAGTTCCTCCTCAACTCCGTTCTAAACCGCCCCCCCTTTATCTTGAGGCTGTGCCCCCTAGTCCTACTGTCCTTTCTGAGCGGGAAGAGTTTCTCCACCTCTATCCTATCCATCCCATTCATCATCTTATACGTCTCAATGAGATCTCCCCTCATTCTTCTAAACTCTAACGAGTACAAGCCTAGTTTATTCAGCCTCTCCTCATAGCTCAACCCCCTCATCTCCGGCATCAGCCTAGTAAACCTCCTCTGCACTCCCTCCAAGGCTAAAATATCCTTGCGTAAGTACGGCGCCCAAAACTGCACACAGTACTCCAGCTGCGGCCTCACCAATGCCCTATACAGCTGCAGCAAGACCTCCCTACTTTTATATTCAATCCCCTTCGCTATGAAGGCCAGCATCCCATTCGCCTTCCTGACCACCTGCTGCAAATAGCTCTTTGGTGTCAGGGGGATTAGCTAGGGTAAATGCATTGGGTTATGGGGATAAAGCCTGGGTGGGATTGTTGTCGGTGCAGACTTGATGGGCTGAATGGCCTCCTTCTGCACTGTAGGATTCTATGAAACACTCCAAGTTTCTCTGACGCGTGAGAATGGCTCAAGTCCAGAAAGCACCTCCTCTGACAGGTACTCAATCTGTGGCTTCAGCCTTAGTGCAGAGCGTGGTTGGCTACAATTTCCCGAGCCATTTGTCACACCTTCAGCCAAGTGGAAATTCACAAAAAAACAAGAAATACGCTGGTGACCACCTCAAAAATAGGAGCAGGATTTGCTCATGGGGAAAGATGGGGAGAGAGGGACATGGGCTAAATGCAGGCAATTGGGACTAGTGGTAAAAACTGGGCAGCATGGACAAGTTGGGCTGAAGGGCCTGTTTCCATGCTGTTCACTTCTATGACATGATGACAAGACCCCCTTTGGTTGACCCCATTGATCAACAGTATCATGGCTGACATTTTATCTCAATTCCACCTTTCTACACTGTCCCCACATCCCTTCATATCCAAAACTTCATCAATCTCCGTGCTGAATGTCAATACCGGAACATCCATCTGGGGCAGGGAAGTCCAAGGATTTACAACCCCTTGAGTGTGGAAAGTCCTGATCTCAGCCCAAACCGCCTCCAAGGGGGGCCATTCGGAGCATCGTATCCATGCTAGCTCTTTGAAAGTGCGACCCTCTTGAGTTCTTTCCATGCCATCTGGCAAATGCTTCTTTCTCAAGTCATTTCTTTCCAAAGTAAAATTGAAGTTTATTTATTCGTCACAAGTAGGCTGACGTTAACACTGCAATGAAGTTACTGTGAAAATCCCCTAAGTAACCACACACCGGCACCTGTTTGGGTACACTGAGGGAGAATTTAGCACGGCCAATGCACCCTAACCAGCACGTCTTTGAAGCGTGGGAGGAAACCGGAGCACCCGGAGGAAACCCACGCAGACACGGGGAGAACATGCAGACTCCAGCCAGACAGTGAACCCAAGCCGGGAATCGAACCCAGGTCCCTGGCGCTATGAGGCAGCAGTGCCACCATTCTGAACATTGCCATTGAATCCTCCTGTGTTAACCTTTCAGCTTTCCAGGTCGCTGGGTGAAATATTCTCACCTTCCTCCTGGCTGGTTTTTTTCTGGCCAATTATTTGAGATCTCTGCCCTCTGACTCCCTGGCCAGTGGAAGAGGTTTCTCCCTATCTGTCCTCGACACGCACTCAGGTTGTTTCATTCATTGATCCAATTAGACATGGTCAATAACTCCTACGGCAGTGTTTATGGGTAATATCCAGTCAGGAGCGTGGCTATGACATTTAACTAATAACCTGGTTTTGTCTCTGGCTTTCACCGCACCTCCCTAAATCAGAAAACCCGATAAGTTGTGAGGGGAAAGAAACATTATAAACTGCTGATGTTAACTCGTTGGCAGGTTTTTGGGTTCCTGATCCATTACTGGCTGTCTTGTTCAAAATTGAAAAAAGAGGTTCCTTCTGCGCCTGGAAGCCGAGAACGGCACAGTACAGGCAGAGGCCATTCAGGCCTTCTTGCCTGGTAGAGCCATCCAGCAAACCATCCCCATCTCCCCCACTGTTTCTTTGCAAATTCTTATGACTCAACTGCAAAGAGGCAGAGGGTCTGGGGTGCAACAGAGACCATACATTAAAGGAAAGTTTAGTTGCTAGTTACAAGTAGGCTGACATTAATACAGCAATGAAGTTACTGTTAGAACCCCTAGTTGCCACACTCCAGTGCCTGTTTGGGTACACTGAGGGAGAATTTAGCATGGCCAATGCACCCTAACCAGCAGATCTTTCAGACTGTGGGAGGAAACCGAAGCACCCGGAGGAAACCCACGCAGACACGGGGAGAAGACTCCCACATACAGTGACCCAAGGCAGGAATCAAACCCGAGTCCCTGACACTGTGAGGCAGCAGTGTTAACCCACTGTGCCACTCCATATAGGGTGGTAGTTTTAAACTATGGAGGGATGGGAGATGCGTCGTTCCCATGTAAAAAAAGATCATTTTACTTATATTTACCAATTGCACATGTAGGGGGGGAGGGTCAGTTAGCTCAGTTGGCCAGGGGGCTGGCATTTCTGAAAGGTGCCTACAGCCCGGGTTCGATTCCCACTCCAGCCGAGGTAGGTTTGCTTGATGGGGAGTGCTGCCACTCAAGCTG
The DNA here is from genome assembly GCF_965287045.1 of Carcharhinus amblyrhynchos. Taxonomy (NCBI): domain Eukaryota; kingdom Metazoa; phylum Chordata; class Chondrichthyes; order Carcharhiniformes; family Carcharhinidae; genus Carcharhinus; species Carcharhinus amblyrhynchos. Next base: position 20,924,664 of record NC_137357.1, read on the forward strand.
CAGGAACTCTTGTCCTCTACCCTCAAACCCAAAGATGCTGACGGTCGACATATGGAATGTGGCTAAATACCCACTGACCAATGGCCTTGCACACAGAAGGACAAGGCACTGAATGGTGAGTGTGAGACGAGGCAGGTTTGGTAGGGGAATGGCGTCCATCGCAGAGTTAGATTTACAAGAGCATGTTTCAAGGAAGCAGAGGAACAAGGTAGAGGGGGTAAGACTGGACATGATGGTGAAGAAATGAGCTGAAATGGGCCTCTGAGGAGCAGAGCTGAGGAGCAAGAGGGATATGAACCTCAAGCAGTCTTATCAGGTAATCAATGGCAAACTGTGGAGGAATTTAAGAATGAAGGAAACAGTCAGGTTGGTGTGGACAGAGTGTGGGCGGAACTTACTGATTTCTTTTTAGCCAAGTGTCACCTTGAGCAGGAAAAGCAGGTTTGCGACATTTGGCCAATAAAAAGTAAGGGCTGTGTCCTGTGGCATTATGCTGGTGGGGAGGACTCAGATTGAGCCCACCCTTGCCACCCTACTGGTCTTTGGAGGCAGTGCCAGGGGACAGGGCCAGGATACTGCACTCTCTCCCCTTGGGGGCTGCATTTAACTGGGCATTTCTGGCATTGGGGGTTACTCAACACATCCTACAGAAACCACCAACCCCCCCACCCCTCCCTGTATACTGCCCTGGAAGTTATGGACCTGTACTGCCATCCCTTCACTGGGGCCAGGTCAAAGTTCTGGAATTCCATCTTCTCGAATCGCATGGTTGATGTACCTACACCAACCATGGTGGACGTTTGTTTAGTTCATTGGTGAGGATGTTGGGAAAGCTGGCTGGCCAGCATTTATTACCCTTCCTTCGTTGCCCTTGGAGGGCAGTTGAAAATCAACCACATTGCTGTGGCTCTGGAGTCACATGTAGGCCAGACCAAGTATGGATGGGAGATTTCCTTCCCTAAAGGACATGAGTGAACTGGATGGGTCTCTCTGACAATCGACAATGATTTCACGGTCATCAATAGATTCTTAATTCCAGATTTTTTTTATTGAATGCAAATTCCACCATCTGCTGTGGCAGGATTCGAACCCGGGTCCCCCAGAACATGAGCTGAGTTTCTGGATTAATATTATGGTGGTCATACCACCGGGTCTTAGAAACATATAAGAGTGCAGCGCAGTACAGGCCCTTCGGCCCTCAATGTTGTGCTGAGCTATGTCCAAACCCAAGATCAAGCTATCCCATTCCCTAAATCAAATTGTAATCCAAGGCTGGACTTGAACCTGAATCCCTGGTGCTGTGAGGCAGCAGTGCTAACCACTGTACCACCGTGCTACTCACAAACTGGAGGGTCAAACAAGGAGGGTCATCGCCTGCCCTTGACTGCAGGGGTTCAAGAAGATTCATGGCTGTCACCTTCTCGAGGGACGGACAGCAAATGCTCGCAGACTTCCCGTGAGAGGGATTTGAACAGCGCCAGAAGAGGAAAGAAACAGGTTAAAGTGAGCATTGGGAACAGGAGGTGAGACTGAGCCCTGCGATATACAACCTACAATGCTATCAGACTTAACCTTTCTGCTTTGCAGCAGATGGACTCATGTTTAAAGGGCATCAGCAGCTAAGTGACAAGTGCTGAATAAAAGGAACGTCACTGCACAATTGGAGCAGCTGCTTTCACTTTGTTTCCTGCTTCTTCAATTTTAAATTAACAGCAATTTTCCTTCAATCATTACCCAGCTCGTCTGAAAAAATAATGGTGCTGTGATTACAAAGTGTGTTTCTGTTCAGAGGCTGCGGCAATCATTAATTGAATATCGCGGCATCTCTTTTCCCTTTTGACTCTTTAGGTGTGCATTTGATGCCTGAGTGAGTAATTTCCCAAAGGTGTGAGCAGGACTTTTACAGATGCACCATAGAAAGCATTCTTTCTGGGTGTGTCACAGCTTGGTATGGGCTCCTGCTCTGCCCAAGACTGCACAAAAGTACAAAACATCGTGAATGTAGCCCAGTCCATCACACAAACCAGCCTCCCATCCATTGACTCTGTCTACACTTCCCACTGCCTCGGCAAAGCAGTCAGCATAATCAAGGACCCCACGCACCCCGGACATTCTCTCTTCCACCTTCTTCCATCAGGAAAAAGATACAAAATTCATGTACCAACCAACTCAAGAACAGCTTCTTCCCTGCTGCTGTCAGACTTTTGAATGAACCTACCTTGCGTTAAGTTGATCTTTCTCTACACCCTAGCTATGACTGTAACACTACCTTCTGCACTCTCTCCTTTCCTTCTCTATGAACGGTATGTTTTGTTTGTAAAGCATGCAGGAAACAGTACTTTTCACTGTATGCTAATACATATGACAATAACAAATCAAATCAAACCAGGAGTGCGCTTCCCAGTCTCTTGACCAACATTGCTCCCTCAGTTGACACTACCAAACCCAATGTTAAATGCCCAGCTCACACCTCATTCATTGCTGTCTGGCTGACCACAAACTTCCTCATGGTTACACTTCTCAGTTGCTTGTCAGGCACTTGGGAAAACCCTGAGGTTGTGAAAGCTGCTGTATGAATGCGAGACTTCATCCCTTCCTCACAGGTAAACACGTCAGCGATAGTGAAATCAGGAAGCAGCTCCTTCCCTTGCCTCTGTTGAATTAACTGACCCTAACTAGGGTCAGGGTTGGTTGGAGGTGTTGTTTAGATTTGATTTATTATCGTTGCATGTACTGGTACACAGTGAAAAGTATTGTTTCTTGTGCGCTATACAGACAAAGTACAACATACATAGAGAAGGAGAGGGTACAGAATGTAATGTTAGAGTCATAGCCAGGATGTAGAGAAAGATCCACTTAATATGCTCTGTGCTATGTTCTTGTTCAAACCAATTGGTTTGCTTGCTCAAACCCTGTTAGAATAAGGGAAGTCAGATGTGCGTTTACACGTACATTGGATTGGGATTTGGTTTATTAACTTGCATCATCCAAAGATAGAAACTTGGAGTAGGAATAGGCCATTTGGCCCCTCAAACCTGCCCAGCATGAACAAGACCAGTGATGATCTGGTCTTCTTTCCTGTCTCTCACTCCCTGGTGAATCACGATGGATTTTCTGTTTTCTCAGCTTGTGGACTTGTGCTGTAGCGGGAATTAACCTAATGGTTGAAGTTGTCCAGTCCCAGGATGCTTTGTGGTTTAGTGTGTTCGCGTACAATTAATGGGGTATTTATTTTATTCATTTGTGGGACTTGGACAAGCTGGCTGGGCCAGCATTTATTGCCCATCCCTAGTTGCCCTTGGACATCAGTTGAGAATCAACCACATTGCTGTGGCTCTGGAGTCACAGGTCAGCCAGACCAGGTAAGGACGGCAGATTTCCTTCCCTAAAGGAAATTCGTGAACCAGATGGGATTTTCCGACAATCGACAATGGTTTCATGATCATCAGTAGATCCTTAATTCCAAATATCTTTTTCCATTGAATTCAAATTCCACCACCTGGTGGGATTCGAACCCAGGACACAAGCTGAGATTCTGGAGTGTAGTGATAACACCACTAAACCATCGCCCCCCCCCCCCCCCCACTGTTTGGACACATAGGCTGGAAGTCTACCACTTCACCTGCCCTGGAATCGGAGCGGGCGAGGCTCACAGAATGGAATTCTCCATTAACTTTGGACGGGATTTTACGAGGCTTGCCCAAGCGAGGTCATAAAATCTCACCCATAGTATACCTTGTACGTGATTGGTGCTGAGTACCTTCCTTTCCTTGTCTCATCGTGCAACCACTGAATCAAAGTTGAGATAAGGAGGAGGGACAATCGGCTTAGTGATGTGTTTCACGATAAGCAGATTGGTCATTTGGGACTTTGTAGCAAGTGCCTAATCTCTGGAGGTTTTGGACACAATGACTCTTGTCATGCCATAATGAATCAGCAAGGTTAGTATGCATTACCAGAGTTCTCTAAACATCGTGAGCTCTCCTTCACAAATAGAAGAGTGGTGACCAAAAATAATCGTGAAGGTTGTATCCTCACCCAGGGAAAGCAGGTTGCTATCTTTTTTTCTCCACATGTTGAATGCTTGGGAGTCTTGTGGTACAGTGGGTGTCATTCCTACCTCGGAGACAGATTCTCCGGGTTCAAGTCCCACTCCAGGACCTGATGGCCAAGGAAGGTGGGTCATAACGCATTCACACAGGTTGAGTGCGTCAACCTACAAACCCTTCCAAGCACGCCAAAGACTGGCGGTAAGAGTGGTAGGGAGTTAGGGTTAGCCACACTTGATGCAGAGTGGGGCATCATGCTCCTGGTGACAGATTCGTGAGCTGTTCCAGGAATTACTAGAATTATAGAATCATACAGTGCAGAAAAGAGTCTTCGGCCCATCAAGTCTGCAAGTGAGAAACACCTGGACTCCCATCTCATTCCATTTGCCAGAACTTGACCCATAGCCTTGAACTTTATGACACGCTGGGTATTCAGTCAGATGCTTTTTAAAGAATGCGAGGCAACCCACCTTTACCATCCTCCCAGGCAGCGCAATCCAAACCATCCCCACCCTCTGGGTAAAAAAGATTTTCCTCACATGCTCCCCAAACCTCCTGCCCCTCAGCTTCAACCTGTGTCCCCTCATGACTGACCCTTCAAATAAGGGTAACAGCAGCTCTTGATCCACTCTGCCCATGTCCCACATAATCTTGTACACCTCGACCAGGTCACCCCTCAGTCTTCTCTACTCAAATGAAAACAACCCAAGCCTACCCAACCCCACTTCATAACTGAAATGTTCCATCCTGGTGAATCTCCTCTGCACCCCACCATCCAGTGCTCCATGAGCTCTGAAAAACCAATGAAAGCCTGCCCTCGTGCATCACTCGCTGTGAGAAGAGGATTGGAAAACGTTGACTGCTGAGAGCCAACATGAGAGTCAGACTTGGCCCAACACAACAAAAACTTCAGAACAGAATTGATCATCAGAATCTCACGTTCCCCACACTCAGCTGCTCCTTTTCCTGTGTTTGAAAGCTGCATCATGTGGTCTCCTCCTCTTCATGAGGTTCACTGCTTTGCATTTTTCATCATTTAGCCCCTTATTGCCTGCAATATTTCAGCTCACACTCTCTCAGCCGCATTCATTCCCAACATTATAACAGGCTGTTGTTAGCATCCTTCTGTCGACAAGAGATGGTGGACGTGCAACAGACGTTCAGTTTAGGTGGTGGTGGAAGGAAGAGAAGGGGGCGAAAGGGGGGGGAAGAGGTCTTCCTTTGGTCCAGGTTAGCTGATGGCTGTGAGGGCCAAGCCCCCGAGAGGCAGGTTCTGCCACAGTCTCCCCACACAAAGCTGCCAGGAGACTTTGTTGCTTTTCCTGTTGCCAAGCTGCTACAGCCAAGGTAGACTGTACAGTACACAACCATACCATTCAGCCCAATGAGCCCATACGCACTCACACCTCCTGCCTCATTTAGCTCCAACCTCCTCCTCAAACTCGTGCTTCCACTGAAATGAAATGCTATTCAATCCAAACACATCCTCTGGTCACAGGTTACACAGTCTCATCACGCTCTGATCTCACTGTTTTAATTCTTGATGGTTACATTGTCTGAATGGTTTGGCTGTTCTCCACCAGCGAAAACACTCTACCTTTCACTCTGTCTACCTCACCCCCAAGTCTTGCCTCACTGTAAAGACTCCTCTCCCCTCAGCCTTCCCTTTTCCCCAGATAAGAGACCCAACTCAGTCCTGCCCACCATTTTCATACAGTCCCTACTATACAGAAGGAGGCCACTCAGCCTATCAAGCTTGCATCAACGACAATCCCACCCATGTCCTATCCCCGTAGCCCCATGTATTTACCCTACTGTGAAGGAGCCATTTAGCATGGCCAATCAACCTATCTTTAGAATGTGGGAGGAACCTGGAGCACCCAGAGGAAACCCACGCAGGCACAGGGAGAACGTGCAAAATCCACACAGACAGTGACTCAAGGTCAGAATCGAACCCGGGTCCCTGGCTCAGTGAGGCAGCATTGCTAACCCATCTGTGTCTTTTGTTTCAAATCTGGAAACAGCAGAAACGTACAGTCAGTCAGTGTGTGTGTGTGAGAGAGAGAGAAAGGCAAATCAATAATCAGATAGAAATCTGTCACAATTCCTTTTTTTGATGTTGGTGGAACTGCTGCCTAACTTTCTCCACTGAGCTTTCACCTTTTCCTTTTGTTCTATTTGTCTCCACTGTTTTTTTTTGACCTCCCCGCTGAAAATCATTCACTCCGTACACACTCTGCTGACCCTCACACGAGTGGGAAGGGAATGAGGCGAGCAATGTGCCTCTTGGTGAGCTGCACCCATCACTGCTGCTAAGTGCACAGGCAGGTGACAATGAAATAAAGGTCCACAATCAGAAACATCCTTTGTTCCTCTCTCCGCCCACGTAATTGTGGGCCAAAGGGCAGGCAAAAAAGTGCGATGCAAGCAACAAGCTCGCAATTTCAGTTGTTGCTCCATCGTGAGCAGTTTGTCGCCGTGTTTTAAGCAACGCAAGATGACTGGGTGGTGGTGGGGGTGGGGAGGGGGTTGGTTGGTTGGTGGGAAGAGAAAAGGTGGCACTGTATCAAAGCTTTTCGTCTTGCACTCAGCAGGACAGATGCAAGAATACCAAATTTCAAAGGCAACAACCATCATTTCGACTGCATGACAAAAGAATGCCGATTGTTTGGCCAAATGGACTCTGACTAGTTAGAGGCATTGTCACGGAGAATGCCCCAAGGAACAATCATTCCCCCAAACTCTCACATTCAAAGAAGAACAAGGCAACCCTGATTGGTCCAGGTGTTGCCGTGGGCACAGTTATCCCCCACGCATTTTGATTTGATTTGATTAATTTCATATGTATTGGGATACAGTGAAAAGTATTGTTTCTTGCGCGCTATACTGTTTGTAGAGTACTGAGGGCAGCAGGAAAAGGAGAGGGTGCAGAATGTTGCAGTTACCTATCGGGTAAAGAGAAAGATCAGCTTAATATGAGGGCGGTCCATTCAAAACTCTGATGGCAGCAGGGAAGAAGCTGTTCTTGAGTCGGTTGGTAAGTGAGCTCAGAATTTTGTATTTTTTTACCGATGGAAGAAGGTGGAAGACAGAATGTCTGGGATGTGTGGGGTCCTTACTTATGCTGGCTGCTTTTCCCCGGGGCAGCGGGAAGTGTAGAAGTTGTCAGTGGTTGGGAAGCTGGTTTGCATGATGGACTGGGCTACATTCACAACCCTTCCTTGGGTTTTGGTCAGAGCTGGAGCCATACCAAGCTGTAATACAACCAGAAGGATGGCTTTCTCTGATGCATCTGTAAAAATTGGTGAGAGTCGTTGTGGACAAGACAAATTTCCTTGGCTTTCTGAGAAATTCGAGGCACTAGTGGGCTTTCTTAATTATGGCATTGGCACAGAGGGACCAGGGCAGATTGTTAGTGATCTGGACATTGAGAAACTTCGTGTCAACCAGAAATAAATTGATGGTGTCACTTAGGACGATATTTCCTGGAATAAAAAATATCTTCATCTTGATGAGAGGTTTGTAGTATTATCACTAGACTATTGATCCAGAAACTCAGCTAATATCCTGGGGACCCAGGTTCAAATCCCACCATGGCAGACAATGGAATGTGAGTTAAATAAAAAATATCTGGAAGTAAGAATCTATTGATGACCATGAAATTATGGAGTGGCACGGTGGTTAGCACTGCTACCCAACAGCGCTGAGGACCCGGGTTCAATTCCCAGTTTGGTCACTATCTGCGTGGAGTTTGCGCGTTCTCCCTGTATCTGCGTGGGGTTTCCTCCAGGTGCTCCGGTTTCCTCCCACAGTCTGAAAGACATGTGGGTTCGGTGGATGGGCCATGCTAAATTGCCCTTTAGTGTTGGGGGACTAGCTAGGGTAAATGCATGGGATTATGAAGTTAAGGCCTGGGTGGGATTGTGGTCAGTGCAGACTTTCTTCCTTCTGCACTGTGGGGTTCTACGATTCAATGAAGGTAAAATTCACATAAAATGAACCCTTTCAGAATGTCAGAATGGAAAGTGACCAATCTTGCCCAGAAACAAATGGAACATTTTCCCAAAACCTCTTGGCGTTTAGGTTCACCCACAAGCATCATGTTCAAGCGCACCATCTCTGGAAAGAAGGGACTTGAATTGATCTTGACGTTTTTATGCACAGTGGGTGTAATGTCAAAACAAGCAGAACATTTCCTTCTTGTCTACAAACCCTCTGTTGTAGATACAGGGCACCAGAGGAGAGAATCAAATGCTTTATTCTCTTCTGATATTGATTCCCAAAAGAAAGCATTTCAAATTGAGGGGGGGGGGGGTCCCCTCGATGTGATCATCAAAATAAGACTTGCAAGATGAACAGGAGGCTGTGAAAGCACAGGCCTCTGGCTCCAAGGCTAGACAGCTTTGACAACTCAGCTTCTTGCAAATGGTTCGCTCAGCGTGAGCTCCAAGCCCGGCTTTGATGATGGAGCTTCCCTCGACACCGAGTTTTCTCATCCCTCGGGAACCCGTGAAACCAGGAGGCAGACGAAAGGGGAGGCCAGCTCTCTCTTAAGCCCCACAAGCCGCCTGTGAATTTGGTGATTGAAGTGCAGTTGATTGTCTTCCTTTCCACCTTTGAGATGCACAGTGGCTCCTGACTAAACGCCAGGGACCTCTGCGATGGAGCGCAAGATCATTGCCTTGTCCGTGGCAAAACAGTGCAGCAACCCGAGCGAAGGGTCAGGAAAAATGATCTGCTCAATGATATCAATTAACACGGTGGGTGGGGAGGGGGGATCTGGCCATGCCTTTGATAGGAAGACGTGGTCAGTATTTACGAGAACCAGGCAGTTAGTGCACCCTTCATCACCCTGTGCAGCTCGGGAAACTGCTCCTGTTTCTTGGAGGAGGACAATGAGGGGAAACACAGGTAAACCACAATGCAGCAGCCACTTCACACTAATCCATGCCTGCTTTCCTGGATTATCAGGGAATGAGCAGGGTGGGGGGTGTTCTCTGGAAGATAAATTGGCTGATGAGCAATTCAACATTAACAGCACCAGTGTTTTAGTCGCCTTGGAAACAAGCCACAGTTACACATCCCCAATCAAAATAATTCAGTCAGTGGGTGTATAAATGAATGCAAAGTGTAACCTTTTAAACTTCTAAGTGCAGCGCCCGGTGACTGAAATGTTATCTGCTCTTCCTATTAGCATGACTTATTCTCTGCTCTTTTCGGGAGCCTCCCAACATGCACAGAATTCAACTCGCTGATTCTCTGTGTCCCTATTTTCTCCTGACAGTTCCTGATAGCACAGTTCCTTGGAGGCTGCCGGTTGCTCACTTTACATGTGTTCCCGGATGGTGAGTGCTGACAGGCTATCTGATTCACCTTCAATCTTCCTGCTCTGAAGTGGGCCACTCAGCCTCACAGGGGGATGAAAGCAAGACTTTACATTCAGGCAGCACCTCAGGGGGCACCTCGATCTACTTTACAGTCAGGTGGCCTGTTGGAAGTGCAGTCACTGCCATCATGTATTTAACACCATGGCTAATGTTACACGTCATTCTACCACAAGCAGTAATGCAATAATGGACAGCTAATCATCATTGATACTATCCAATGGATAATTAGTAACCAAGACATAAGAAATAGGAGCTGGAGTAGGCTGTCTAGCCCCTTGAGCCTGCCCCACCGTTCAATCAGATCATGGCTAATCTGATAGTAGCTCAGTTCCACTTACCCGCCTGCTCTCCATAACCCTTAATTCCCTTATTGATCAGAAATCCATCTACCTGTGACTTAAGGCACAAGGAAGAACTTCCTTGCTTTCGCTCAATTAAAACCACAGAAAAGTTACAGCTTAGGAGGAGGCCATTCAGTTCCAACTTGACCTTGCCAACCCAAGAACTCCCAGGTGCCTCTCTAGTCCCACCTTCCTGCTCCCTGCACAGAAAGAAAGCATCCTTTCTGGTTGTATCACCAGAAAGACCACAAGAAATGGTCCAAGACAGCAAGAAACGACAAAGGGCCATGAATGTAGCCCAGTCCATCACGCAAACCAGCTTCCCACGTTCCGCTGCCTTGGCAAAGCAGCCAGCATAATTAAAGACCCCACACATTCTGTCTTTCATCTCCTTCCATCGAGAAAAAGATACAAAAGTCTGAGGTCACAAAACAGCTTCTTCCCTGCTGCTGTCAGAATTTTGAATGGACTTACCTTGCATTGAGTTGATCTTTCTCTACACCCTAGCTATGACTGTAACATTACATTCTGCACCCTTTCCTTTCCTTCTCTGTGAATGGTATGCTTTTCCGGTACAGCGTGCAAGAAACAATCCTTTTCATTGTATGTTAATATGTGTGACAATGATAAATCAAATCAAAAATCAGATCAAACCCAGCCCACAGCTCTGCAGCTTACAGCACTTAAGGTGCAGATCCAGGTATTTTGTGAAAGAGTTTTGGGTCTCTGCCTCCGAGATCAACTTGGGCAGTGAATTCCAGTCCTCCATCACCCCTTACATACAGAAATTCTTTCTCATGTCTCCAATCCCTCACTGAAATCCAAATGCACCACTTATTCTGTGGCTGTGCCACAGTTTTAAGCTTTTCATGTCCTTATTCTCAAATACCCTTCTGCCACTTACATTGAATCTATGTCCCCTGGATCTAGAATTCTCCATGATGTGGAGATACCGGCATTGGTCTGGGGTTGGACTGGACTCTAGAATTCTCCACAAGGGGAACAATTTTCTCCTGTCCACTCTATCTCTTCCCCCCATAAGTATGTACGCCTCTATCAATGAGATGGAGACGCTGGTGTTGGACTGGGATGGGCAGTTAAGAAATCTCACAACACCAGGTTGAAGTCCAACACGTTTATTTGGAATCACAATCTTTTGCAGCACTGCTCCTTCATCAGGTGAGTCTTTTTTTTGGAGCGTTTCTCCTTCCTGATGAAGGAACAGCACTCTGAAAGCTTGTGATTCCAAATAAATCTGTTGAACTTTAACCTGGTGTGGTGGAACGGTTGAGGACTCTGGGTCTGTACTTGTTGGAGTTCAGAAGGATGAAGGGGGAATCTTATAGAAACAGACAGGAAACTGCAAGGCCTGGATAGAGTGGACGTGAAGAGGATGTTTCCACTACTAGGAAAAACTAGAGCCAGAGGACACAACCTCAGGCTAAAGGGACGATCCTTTAAAACAGAGATGAGAAGGAATTCCTTCAGCCAGAGAGTGTGGAACTCTTTGCCACAAAAGGTTGTGGAGGCCGGGTCATTGAGTGTCTTTAAGACAGAGATAGATGGGTTCTTGATTAATAAGAGGATTAGGGGTTATGGGGAAAAGGCAGGAGAATGGGGCCATGATTGAATGGTGGAGCAGACTCGATGGGCCGAATGGCCTAATTTCTGCTCCTATGTCTTATGGTGAGATTTCTAACTGTGCCCACCTCTATCAAGTCACATCTCAGCCTCTTTGTTACAAACCCCAACCTATCCCACCTCTCCTCACAGCTACACTGTTCTTGTATTGGCAATGTTCTTAGTCCAATGGGACTGTTGATGTCCATTTGAAGAAAGAGGACAGCTTCTTCTCAGGGGACATGTGATGTGGTTCAATTAGGTAAGGAGCAGCACATTTCCTCAGTCAATCAGATCAAATAATTCTCACTCAGATAGGCAGAACCACAAAGCATAAATCTGAATGTTAATTCAGTGTGAAACCATGTCCGGAAAGCAAAATAAAGAGAGGATTAGAAAGATGGGATCAAGAGACAGAGGGAAAAATGTGGAATAAGCAGAATGTTAACAAAAATTACAACAACATATATTTTTCAAAAATCTTCAACAACAATTAAAATCTGAAAGAATAAGTCCCTAAACTGGTAAAGGTAAATTTTCAGTGCTAGAGAGGCTATTTGGCAGTAATTAAAAGTTTATTGCATCCAAATTCACATCCAAAGCCTAACGTATTTTGTGGGTAAGTGCCACGACTTTTTTATTTGGTTTGATTTGATTTATTATTGTCACCTGTATTAGTATACAGTAAAAGTATTGTTTCTCGCGTGCTGTACAGATAGCATACCTTTCATAGAGATGGAAAGGAGTGCAGAACATAGTGTTACAGTCATAGCTAGGGTGTAGAGAAAGATCAACTTAGTGTGAGGCAAGTCCATTCAAAAGCCTGACAGCAGCAGGGAAGAAGCTGTTCTTGACCTCAGACTTTTGTATCTTTTTCCCGATGGAAGAAGGTGGAACAGAGAATGTCCGGGGTGCGTGGGGTCCTTAATTATGCCGGCTGCTTTGCCGAGGCAGCGGGAAGTGTAGGCAGAGACAATGGACGGGAGGTTGGTTGTGTGATGGATTGGGCTACATTCACCAGCCTTTGTATTTGAGCTTTTCATGTAATTTATTTGCAAGTACCCTTAGTGAGGGGTGCCGATGTTTGTGGAGGGGTAGGGAAGCCCCAGGAGAAGATAGCTGCTGTCTATATCCAGCCTGGACTTAAATGTGATTCCAATTCCAAGCCAGGGACCCAGGTTCAGTTCCTGGCTTTGTGGAGTTTACATGTTCTCCCCTTGGGTTTGCCTGGGTTTCCTCCAGCAGTCCAAGGATGTGCGGGTTAGGTGGATTGGCCGTGCTAAATTGACCCCTTAGTGTCAGCAGGATTAGCAGGGTAAATGCATGGGTTGGGGGGATAGGTCTGGGTGGGATTGTGGTCAGAGCAGACTCGATGGGCCAAATGGCCTCCTGCTGCATTCTGTCCGGGTTCTATGATTCTATGATGCTAATACAGTTGACTCCAATCTATCCTCTGAAGTCGTCAAGCAAGCCAATCAAGAATGGACGATGAAATGCCAACCTTATCACTCATCTGACATCCCAAAAATTGGCTGGGTTTTTCAAAAAAGAGACAATTAGAGATGTTTGAAAGAATTATTTTGGCTTCACCGTAGGGTTCTCCTTAACAGGGAAATCAGAAGCTCATGGATTGATTGCAAGCTATTCAGAGCGTCTCAATTTCTGTCTGACACAATGCTAACCCTTCAATTAAATACTGGATTGCAACTCATTCTGCCCGATGCAAAACTGTGCGCTGAAATAAACTTAGCCTCTTGATTAGAAAATAGCTTGGAACTCGCTTCTCTTCAGTGTTATTCTACTAGTAATACCTGCCTATAAAGGGAGGCTGGATATACATATGAGGGAGAATGGAGTGGAGAGTTACACTGATACGTTTTAATGAGGAATGACTGCAGAGGGCTAAAGTGGACAACATTGGAGACAACATAAAATAAGGGGTTGAATTCTAAAGGGGGTGCAGGAGCAGAAGAATCTGGGTGTACACGCACCAAGATAATGACAGGGGGCAGAACCAGTGAACAGCATAGTTCTTCAAGGATATGGTATTCTGGGCTTTATTAATAGGGGCACATAGCACAAGAGTAAGAAGGTTCTGCTTAACTTATACAAGACACTAATTAGACTTCAGCTGAACATTGTGTAGATTTCAGGGTGCCACATTACAGGGTGTGAATGCACAAGAGAAAGTACAAGAGAGGGACCTGGGTTCAATTCCTGGCTTGGGTCTCTGTCTGTGCTTTCCTTCTCCCCATATATTCTACAATAGGTATGTTTTTGATTTGATTTATTATCACACGTATTAGCACACAGTGAAAAGTATTGTTTTTTGCGCACTATACAGACAAATCATACTGTACATGGAGAAGGAAAGGAGACAGTGCAGCATATAGTGTTACAGTGTTCGCTAGGGTGTGGAGAAAGATCAACTTAATATGAGGTAGGTCCATCTAAAAGTCTGATGGCAGCAGGGAAGAAGCTGTTCTTGAGACGGTTGGTACACGTCCTCATAGAAATTATAGAAACCCTGCAGTGCAGAATGAAGTTACTCAGCCCAGACTCTGCACCGACAACAATCCCACCCAGGTCCGCGCACATTTATCCAGCTAAATCCCTCTCACCTCTACATCCCGGGACACGAAGGGGCAATTTAGCATGGTCAATCAAGCGAACCCACATATCTTTGGACTGTGGGAGGAAACCGGAGCACCCAGAGGAAACCCACGCAGACACAGGGAGAACGTGCAAACCCCACACAGACAGTGACCCAAGCTGGGAGTCGAACCCAGGTCCCTGGAGCTGTGAGGCAGCAGTGCTAACCACTGTGCCACCATCCTGCCTCAGACTTTTGTATCTTTTACCTGATGGAATTGTATCTTGTAGTTCCTTGCAGTCTTGGGCAGAGCAGGAGCCCATACCACGCTGTGATACAATCAGAAAGAATGCTTTCTGTGGTGCCACTGTAAAAGGTGGTGAGAGTCGTAGCTGGCATGACAAATTTCCTTAACCTGTATCCTATGTGATCCTACATAGTTATGGAGGGTATGGTGGCACAGTGGTTAGCACTGCTAGCTCACAGCGCTGGGTTCGATTCTCACCTTGAATCATTGTCTGTGTGGAGTTTGCACATTCTCCCCATGTCTGCGCGGGTTTCCTCTGGGTGCTCCAGTTTCCTCCCATAGTCCAAAGATGTGCAGGTTAGGTGGATTGGCCATGCTAACTGCCCCTTAGCATCAGGGGGACTCCCACCCTGGCCCTATCCCCAGAACCCCATGCATTTACCCTAGCTAGTAAACGCATGGGGCAATGGGGATTGGGCCCGAATGGGATTGTGGTCGGTACAGACTCGATGGGCTGAATGGCCTCCTTCAGCACTGTAGGACTCTCTGATTCCAAACTGTTTATAAATATACAGCCGTCATTCTTCACGGGGTGAAATGGAATTCTCTTGATTATATTTCCGTCTCCATCCCCAACATTTCTGCTCTTGTAACAAGGGGCACATTGGTTAATTGTAAAGTTACTGGGATTGGGAGAGAAGGCAGTCAACCTGCAAAGTTCCCCTGACATTCAGCAGAATGTCTTTAAGGCTGGAATGTTTAAGTAGTTAACATGCAAGCAATAATCAGGTCACTGTCTTCATGTCGTGGTCTAAAGTCAATTATTTGCCTGGCTTGATAAACACATTTAATGTCAGGAGAGATTTCATGGTTGATATTTTCTTTGAGTCTGTGTATTTTTATATTATTCTTTCCGTGTGTTGTAATTCCATTCTGTGACGGAGTAGTTCCAGCTCCCTGAAACATCATAACCCTAATCAGTGCTGCTAGATGTGTATCACTTAGCTGCAAGGTTATTAGCAGTTACTTAACCATTCTCCTCACAGGCAAGTCCCAGTGGAGACAAAAGTTTACAATAGACAGCTTGTACCACTCAGTCTAACTTCAAGTGATAAGTTTATTTCTTTGTGTCACAAGTAGGCTGACATTAATACTGCAATAAGTTACTGTGAAAATCCCCAAGTTGCCACACTCTGGGTACACTGTGGGAGAATTTCGTATGGCCAATACACCCTAACCAGCACGTCTTTTGGACTGTCGGAGGAAAACAGAGCACCTGGAGGAAACCCACGCAGACACAGGGAGAATGTGCAGATTCCGCACAGGCAGTGACCCAAGCTGGGAATCGAACCCGGCTCCCTGGAGCTGTGAGGCAGCAGTGCTAATCACTGTGCGACCGTGCCTTCCCTGGTACCCCGACCTTTGTAAAAGTCTCACAACACCAGGTTAAAGTCCAACAGGTTTATTTGGTAGCCAATGCCACTAGCTTACGGGACTCTGCCCCTTCATCAGGTGAGTGGGGAGTTCTGATCACCAACAGGGCATATAAAAGCACACACAGTTTACAGAATACTGATTAGAATGTGAGTCTTTACAGCTAATCAAGTCTTAAAGGTGCAGACAATGTGAGTGGAGACAGCATTACACATAGGTTAAAGAGACATGTATTGTCTCCAGACAGGACAGTTAGTGAGATGTTGCAAGCCCAGGCAAGTCACAGGAGTTACAGATAGCGTGACATGAACCCAAGATCCTGGTTGAGGCTGTCCTCATGTGTGCGGAACTTGGCTATCAATCTCTGCTCAGCGACTCTGTGTTGTCTTGTGTCGTGAAGGCCGCCTTGGAGAGTGCCTACCTAAAGATCAGAGGCCGAATGCCCATGACCACTGAAGTGTGCACCGACAGGAAGAGAACAGTCTTGCCTGGTGACGCTGACCTTTCCCCAGTTAATATCAGCTGCTGTTAATCTGGAGCGAGCACTCAATTGTCACAACATTTGCAACATTAACATGACAATGCCTTAACATGAGGCAATGCCTTCACTAAAAGCCACCAAGGGAGATGTTGTTACTGTTTAACTTCCTCGTTAAAAGCAGACTAAACAACTCCCCTCGTTCAGTAGATAAACTGTTTGGAAGCCACCCGTGGTGTTTGATCCCCAGAGCTCATTAATAGATAACAGCTGGCCCAGTACCAAGCTGCAAAGCATTTGTTCAACAAAGCTCTTTGGCAAAACTCACACAAAGATCAAAGAGTTACTGCCTTAAACTCCACGTTCACTGTTTGAATTTTCATTACCGTTGACTGAAGGTGACCACAACAACAGGGAAAATGGAATACTGGAGCTGAGGCAGTGTTGAGGAAGTCTGCCATAGGCTGGATGATGGAGCTGCCATTTGCACTTAGTTGTTCAACATGTCACAAGTTTCTCAAGCGCTTCCCTCAGCCTCCTACACTCAAAAAAAATCTTATAAGGTCTACTGATCTTATAGAGGTCGATAAAGATAGTCAATATCTCCTCCAAGTGGACACTGAGCCACCTCCCCCCCCTCCCCGATACCCAAACGAGGTTCACTGGACCAGGGAAGTGGCTGCTGCTTTATCCCCAGAACACGTCTTATTCACGTCACTCATAGCTGCCCAAGTTCATGAGCAAGATGGTTAACATTTTACTGGTCAATCTCTTGCCATGAGTCAGAGAATTTATAGCTTTATAAAATGAGTCTTGTTTATAACATCAATGCTGGTGATTTATATTCACTGAATAAGTTATTTTCTATTTTTATTGAATCGTACTGTCGTATATTTCTGCTGGTACTTTGGCAATTGAAATTCATAACGTCGAGTGAAGAACCGTACGTCTACATCTATAAATCGATGACCTTTATTTGTACAAGTTTTTTATCTGCAAATTTAACTTCTGTCCTGTCCAGTTTTTAAATACTTAGAGCACATAGCAAGGCAAGAGGAACCAGCTGGAGGGAGATACCTACCATTGAGCAGTAGTGGGAAAGGGGAATTGGAGATCCAATGTACTTGTACAGACTACCTTGGACTTTTGTGTCCAACGAATGGTCATTGAGTTTGAGAGAACTCAGTTGCTGATATTTTCTTCTGATTCATTGGATTTCTTTGTTGGCTGGCCAGCTTTCATGGCCCATCCCAAGTTGCCCTGAGGCAGTTGAGAGTCAACCACTTTGCTGTCACGTGTAGGCCAGACCAGGTAAGGATGTCAGATCTCCTTTCCTCAAGGACATCAGTGAGCTAGATGGGTTTTTCCAATGGTGGGCAATGGTTTCAGGGTCATCAGTAGATTCTTATTCCTTTTTTTTTTCTTGAATTCAAATTTTGCTATCTGCGGGATTGGAACCCAGGTCCCCAGAGCACGAGCTGAGTTTCTGGATCAATTCGTTTAATTCGCCATCAAGTTCAGCACAAGGTTGTGGGCCAAATGGCCTCTTCCTGTGCTATACTGTTCTATGTCATTGTCTGGTGATTATAACACTCGGCACCCCCCCCCTCCGCCGTTGAAAAGGACCCTTTAGAATCATGGAATCCAACAGTGCTCAAAGAGGCCATTCGGTCCATCGAGTCTGCATCGAACACAATCCCAGCCAGGCCCGATCCCCATGCATTTACCCTCGCTAGTCCCCCTAACACTAAGGGGCAATTTAGCACGGCCAATCCACCTAACCCGCACATCTTTGGACTGAGAGAGGAAACGGGAGCACCCGGAGGAAACCCAGGCAGACACGAGGAGAATGTGCAAACTCCACACAGACAGTGACCCCAAGCCACAAGTCGAACCCAGGTCCCTGGCACTGTCAGGCAGCATTGCTAACTACTGTGCCGCCCCCAGTTTAGGACATTGCCAGAAATCAGAAGTGAAAACACAATATTGCTCAGGGCAAGCAGGTGGGGGTATGGGGGTTATCTAACTGGTGGGGGCTCCTTTTACAAACCTAGCACTATCCAGACATAACTGGGCCTGGGAGCAAAATCTCAGACCCAGGACAGTGACCAGTCATTGCACAAACTTTGAGTTTGGTGTCTTCTCAATGGTATCTGGGTGTCTCAAAGTGGTGAGTAACATTTTAATTACTAACAACAGATCACACGTGCTAATTAGAGGATTTAAAATTTATCCTATTTGTTTTGATTCGAAAAAAATGCTCAAATTAAGATGAAAAAAGATGTGTGCACCTTTCTGACTCCCACTCTCTCCGAAAAGTGTTAGTAATTAGAATGTTTTCATTTATTATCAGTGTGAAAACCTGTGTAATAATCATATGATCTGAGGCTGAACCATCAACACAACACAGGTGATCAGACAGTCACCACTGAAGACCGGTTGACTGCAGGAACAACCTTCTGCACAGCTTAATACACTTTCCCAAGTGGACAGAACAAATTTAACATCACTCTCCACATAAACATAGAACATTACAGCGCAGAACAGGCCCTTCGGCCCACGATGTTGCACCGACCAATTAAGAAAAAAGCAATGACCCTCTAACCTAAACCAATCCCTTTCCATCCATAAACCTATCCACGGATCTCTTAAACGCCCCCAAACTAGGCGCATTTACAACTGCAGCAGGCAGGGCATTCCAATCCTTCACCACCCTCTGGGTAAAGAACCTACCCCTGACATCCGTCCTATAACTACCACCCCTTAATTTAAAGCCATGCCCCCTCGTGCTAGCTTTCTCCATCAGAGGAAAAAGGCTATCACTGTCCACCCTATCTAAACCTCTAATCATCTTATATGTTTCAATAAGATCCCCTCTTAGCCACCGACTTTCTAACGAAAACAACCCCAAATCCCTCAGTCTCTCCTCATAGGACCTCCCCTCCATACCAGGCAACATCCTGGTAAACCTCCTCTGCACTCTCTCCAATGCCTCCACATCCTTCCTATAATGTGGGGACCAGAACTGTACACAATACTCAAAGTGCGGACGCACCAGAGTTTTGTACAGTTGCAACATGACGCTGCGACTCCTAAATTCAATCCCCCTACCAATAAACGCCAACACACCGTATGTCTTCCTAACAACCTTATTGACTTGATTCCCAACTTTCAGGGATCTATGCACATATACACCTAGATCCCTCTGTTCGTCAACACTATTCAGAGTCCTACCATTAGCCCTATACTCTACACAACTGTTATTCCTGCCAAAGTGAATCACCTCACACTTTTCCGCATTAAACATAGACGTAACGCTGCTTAAAAAGAATCACAGGTTCTGCCCAAGAATAAAGCGGGTGGAATTTTACAGGCTCGCCCAGTGGTGGTACATTCTGCACACCACATTTTACAGACCCATCCTCGCCGCGACAGGGCTGTCAAATTCCGCCCAACATTGTTGACATTCAACGCCAAAAACCTCCAACCTCGTCCACCGCTGGGATTCTCCGCCACCATTACACCAAATGGAGTTTTGGCTGGAAGGCCAAGTTCTTCACTCTCGGTGGTGGGACGTGGGAAGGAAGGATAAGATCGGAAAATCCCAGCCCAAATCTTTCTTCCAAAATAACTTTGCCAAAACTGCCAAAAAGATGAAGAACAAACAGCCGGCACGGTAACTGTTAAGTTTTGACTTAGCCTCCCATCCATTGACTCTGTCTACACTTCCCACTGCCTCAGCAAAGCAGTCAGCATAGTTAAGGACCCCACGCACCCCGGACATTCTCTCTTCCACCTTCTTCCATCGGGAAAAAGGTACAAAAGTCTGAGGTCACGTACCAACCGACTCAAGAACAGCTTCTTCCCTGCTGCCATCAGACTTTTAAATGGACTTACCTTGCATTAAGTTGATCTTTCTCTCCACCCTAACTATGACTGTAACACTACATTCTGCACTCTCTCCTTTCCTTCTCTATGAACGGTATGTTTTGTCTGTATAGCGTGCAAGAAACACTTTTACATAAGAACATAAGAAATAGGAGGAGTAGGCCATCTAGCCCTTCGAGCCTGCCCCGCCATTCAATAAGATCATGGCTGATCTGTTGTGGCTCAGTTCCACTTTCCCGCCCTCTCCCCATAACCCTTAATCCCCTCGCTTATCAAAAACCCATCAACCCGCGTCTTAAAAATATTTAGCGAGGCAGCCTCCACCACTTCAACGGGCAGAGAATTCCAGAGATTCACCACCCTTTGAGTGAAGAAGTTCCTCCTCAACTCCGTTCTAAACCGCCCCCCCCTTTATCTTGAGGCTGTGCCCCCTAGTCCTACTGTCCTTTCTGAGTGGGAAGAGTCTCTCCACCTCTATCCTATCCATCCCATTCATCATCTTATACGTCTCAATGAGATCTCCTCTCATTCTTCTAAACTCTAACGAGTACAAGCCTAGTTTATTCAGCCTCTCCTCATAGCTCAACCCCCTCAACTCCGGTATCAGCCTAGTAAACCTCCTCTGCACTCCCTCTAAGGCCAAAATATCCTTGCGTAAGTACGGCGCCCAAAACTGCACACAGTACTCCAGCTGCGGCCTCACCAATGCCCTATACAGCCGCAGCAAGACCTCCCTACTTTTATATTCAATCCCCCTCGCTATGAAGGCCAGCATCCCATTCGCCTTCCTGACCACCTGCTGTACCTGCAAGCCGGGTTTTTGCGACTCATGCACAAGGACCCCGAGGTCCCTCTGCACCGTCGCCTGCTGCAGTTTTTCTCCACGTAAGTAATAGTCCTTCCTACCATTATTCCTACCAAAGTGGACAACCTCGCACTTGCCAACATTAAATTCCATTTGCCATTTCCTGGCCCATTCACCCAGCCTATCTAGATCCTTCTGCAGACTCTCCACACCCTCCGCGCAATTTGCCTTTCCCCCAATCTTGGTGTCATCAGCAAATTTCGACACCATACACTCGGTTCCCTCCTCCAGATCATCTACATAAATGGTAAATAGCTGTATGTTAATACATGTGACAATAATAAATCAAATTTATTTATTGGTGTTGCAAGTAGGCTTACATTAACACTGCAGTGAAGTTGCTGTGAAAATCCCTAATTGCTATACTCTGGCAACTGTTCGGGTACACTGAACGAGAATTTAGTACGGCCAATGCACCTAACCAGCACGCCCTTCTGACTGTGGGAGGAAACTGGAGCACCCGGATGAAACCCATGCTGATAAGGGGGTGGGGGTGGGCACCTGTAGATGTCTCAGCAGGTTCTGAGCTTTGGTCAGCTCGATCCATCATTATTCTGTGTAAAAACAGGACACTTGCTGTTATTGGGAGGTGATGGCCTGGTGGTATTATCAGTAAACGAATAATCCAGAAACTGAGCCAACGTTCTGGGAAGCTGGGTTCAAATCCTGCCACGGCAGATGGTGTAATCTGAATTTGTTTTTTTTTAAATCTGGAATTAAGAATCTACTGGTGACCATGAAACCACGAGCGATGGTCGGAAAAGACTCACCCAATGTCATTTTGAGAAGGAAAACTGCCATGTTTACCCGGTCTGGCCTACACGTGACTCCAGATGCAGGGCAATGTGGTTGACTCTCAGCTACCCTCCAAGGCAGCTAGGGATGGGCAATAAATGCTGGCCCAGCCAACGACACCCCTGTCCCACAAATGAATAAAAAATAAAACGACCCCGAGTTGCAGCTTTGTGCAGTGAATTTATCCAAAGCTGTGCTCAATTTGTCAGTTCAAATTTGTCTTTGTGGAATAATTCAAACTTTTCCGGGGAGATTTTACTTTAATTGAATTATTTCAGCATTCGCCACATTCCCGAGCGAGCATTTCTTTTATTCTTCAACCAATTTTTAAAGTACACTTGTGAAGAAAATGACCAGTTTTGGAGTGCTGTCATATCCAGCTTAACGTGCTGACTCGTAGCTAATTGAAATTGTGAGTCCCCGCCGATATATCACATCCAGTTGTCCCTGAGGATCTGCTGTGATTTATTGTATTTTTTTCAAACGGTAACCAAGAAATCCCATGGAGCAGGTTGTAAATCCTGCAGCCATTGCCGCAAGGATCAAAATAGGATTTACTTAAAAATAAAGAAAAATTGTTTCGGCTTCTCGAACCCTTCCAGTCTTGTTGTGCAATGTATTGCAGATGCAGGAAGTGAAGGTGACTTATTGCCATATGTTGACCAACGCTACTTTAAGCTTTGAAGCTAAAACTCCAATCTCGGCCAATGCAGAGAGACCAGTTGACAACGTCAAACAAAGAGAATGATATTGTTCCCTCTGTCGCAGCCATTCTGGTTTGGAGACAGAGCACAACAGGGAAAAATTGACAGATTGTCTTCCAAGTAGGAGAAAGCAGAGATGGGACTTGCGTTTACAGCAGCACCGTTCACTATCGCAGGACATCTCCAATTACTTTACCTTTGAAGTTTTCGTCATCGTTGCAATAAAAACGCAGATTAATGTGTCACTTTCCATGACCATCAGGCATCTCAAAAGGCTTTCGAGCCCATTCGAATCCCCGCAGTACAGAATTCTACCCGTCCAGCCTGCACTGGCAACAAATACGAGTGCAGTGCCATTCCCGGCTTTTTATTCATTCATGGGACATGGGTGTCACTGGCTGGGCCTTTGCTGCTATTTCAAGTCCAGATGACCCTTTGTCAAAGCTGAAAGGCATAGAAAGTGGGAGATATTTATACTGCAGGGGGAGGGAATGGAAGATGAGTCATAGCCACAGAAACCAGGGGAAAGGCTGCTAATGGCAGCCCATAGAGAGAATAGAGGGTGTGAATGGCCTTCGGATCCTGACCTTCCTGTCACTCACCATTTTAACACTCCGTCCTTCTGCCATACCCACATGTCTGTCCCTGGCCTGCTGCAATGTTCCAGTGAAGCTCAACACAAACTGGAGGAACAGCCTCTCATCTTCCAACACAGCACTTTACAGCCTTCAATTCTCAACATTGAATTCAACAACCTCAGATGATTAGCTCCACCCCATCTCGATCCCCTTTGTTTGCATTCTATTTTATTTCATTTTTTACTGTTCTCCACCTTTTATTTCATTAATGGTCTTTCTTCATTTTTCTTCCCCTCCTCCCACTCTTTCCTTCCCCCGATTCATCCCACTTTCCCTTACCTTTTCTACCCCCCCACTTCCCCTTTTCTACATTCTACCTCTGTCCCATCCCGTACCCCCGTTCCCAACATCTCCATCTGTCACAGCTAACAGCTTCTCCACCCTTTGGCCATTCACACCCTCCATTCGCTCTATGGGCTGCCATTAGCAGCCTTTCCCCTGGTCTCCATGGCTCTGACTTATCTTTCATTCCCTCCCCTGCTGTATAAATATCTTCCACTTTCTATACCTTTTAGCTTTGACAAAGGGTCATCTGGACTTGAAACGTCAGCTCTTTTCTCTCCTTACAGAAGCTGCCAGACCTGCTGAGATTTTCCAGCATTTTCTCTTTGGGTTTCAGATTCCAGTATCCGCAGTATTTTGTTTATTGCCCATCCCTCATTGCCTGAGGGCAGTTGAGAGTCAACCGCATTGCTGTGGCTCTGCATTCACATGTAGGCCAGACCAGGCAGGGATGGCAGATTTCCTTCAATCAAGGGCAGTAGTAAACTGGATGGGTTTTTCCCAAGAATCGACAATGGTTTCACAGTCATCACCCAATTCTTAATTTCAGATATTTTTTATCAAATTCAAATTCCACCATCTGCAGTGGCGGGATTCGAACCCGGATCCCCAGGACATTAGCTGAGTTTCTGGATTAATAGTCTAGCCATAACACCACTCGGTCATTGCTTCCCACCATGTAGGGAATTTATCAGTCGATTTGCAGGCAGCAAGTTCCTCCTAATCGCAAGGCAATTCAATACCAAGAGCTTTTGTTTTTGAGTGTTGGTTGAAAAGACGGCACGGTGACACAACGTGAGCACTGCTGCCTCACAGCGCCAGGGACCCAGGTTCAGTTCCAGCCTCGGGTCATTTTCTGTGTGGAGTTTGTACATTCTCCCCATGTCTGTGTGCGGTTGTCCAGGTGCTCAGGCTTTCAAAATCACACAAGTCATAGAACCCTACAGCACAGAAACAGGCCATTTGGCCCATCGACTACAATCCCACCCAGGCCCTACCCTCTTATCCCTACATATTTACCCACTAATCCCTCCAACCTACACATCTCAGGACACTAAGGGGCAATTTTCGCATGGCCAATCGACCTAACCCACACATCTTTGGACTTGTCTCGTTTTCTCCCACACTCCAAAGATGTGCGGGTTTGGTGAATTGGTCCATGGTGAATTGCCCCCGAGTGTCCCAAGACTTTGGGGAATTAGTGGGGTAAATATGTGAGGTTACAGGAATAGGGCCTGGGAGAGGCGGTGAGACTCAATGGGCCGGATGCCCTCTTTCTGCGCTGTAGGGATTCTGTGGGGGATGGTATTAGTCAGGACAGCTCTGCTTTTCATTGCGGAATGCCAAAGGTGGCAGTGTGTGCAATAGTCCTGCCGTGGTACAATACGTCTCCAAGATCCAATCCTGCCAGCACAACCAGGCATCCTCACCAACTGCCTGTGTCGAGTCACAGTTTGTTTACCCCACGTCTAAGCATAGGTCAGTGTCTCTCTCTCTCTCTCTCTGACAGGGTTGTGATGATGGTAAGCAAAGATTAGTCATGTTATCTCCTTTCTCCAAACGTTATTTGATCTCAATTTTTCTTACCTCATTTTTAGCTACTGTACCGACGCGCTTTGAAGCAACCTAGACTCACTTTCTGCATTGCAATAATCTTGGTTCTTTGACTGACCTTGTGGGCTGAAGTATGTGCGGTTTGAGAGGATATCAGAGGTAGAGAAAAAGACCACCACAGAGAGGATACCATCAAATCAGAGATCACACAATACCACTGTGATGAGATTTTGAAAAACTCACAGCTTCCTGTGGCAGAGAAAGTAACAGGGAGGATTTAATTCAGAGTTGAGAAAGATGAAAGGGTTCGAGGGAATAAATAATGAAAGGTTATTCCCACTGATGGAAACAGGAAGTGTTGGAAATGCTCAGATGGTCTGGCAGAATCTTTGGAGAGACAAAAAGAGTGAATGTTTCAGATTGAATCTGGCCTTTCCACAAGACTGAAAGATTCTCACTGAAAGGTTCATCATTGCCAAAGGGGCGTTCGCTCAGTGTTAGCACGGAAAGAATAAGGAGGGAGGTTAGGAGACATATTTCATGCAAAGAGGAAAGACAATTGAAGTCAAATCAATCACACAATTTAAGAGGGAATGCTTTAAACCCTTGGAACAGGAGAGAGTAAGGAATATGAGAAGCAGATCGTACAGCCCCAGAGGCTGCACTGCCAGTCAGTAAGACCATGATGGATCTTTGCCATCTGATCTACTTGCCCAACCAATCCTATGCCCCGATTTCTACATCACACAAAACTGTATCCATCTCAGAAATCCTGGAGGCCATGTCCGAGCATCCACAGCTCTCCGGGGTGGAGAATTCCAAAGGTTTGCGATCCTCTGAGGGAAGAAATGTTTCCTCACCTCAGTCCCAAGTGGCTTCTCCTGAGACCCATGACCCGCGAGGTGGAGACTCTCGAGCCAGGAAACACGGCCTCTCGGAGAGCTTGACAGGATCAATGCTCAGGGTATGGGTCCTCAGCGAGAGCGGCAGGTAAACTTCAGGGAATGTCAGCCCAGTCTACTCCATCAATCCTCATTCATCCAACAATCCTGTCAGCACAGAGACAACTCTGTGAATCTCTGCTGCACCCCCTCCAAGCCAGGTGTATCTTTCCTGAGGTCTGTAACCCAGCTGTAGCCTCACCAAAGCTCTATGCAATTGCAGCAAGACCAAACACTCCAACCCAACTGAAATAGAGGCCAATATACTAGGAGCCGTCCAAATTCTCTGCTCTGGTTCCAACAGGCCACAATAGATCTAACCATTGAAGGGGGAAATGTAACAAGCAGCTGAGTAAATACCACCCACTTCACACACCACCCCAAGCAGGTCTCTGCCAAACAATAATGACATGCACCTACATAGCACACAGGGCACTTCACCGGAGCATTATAGAGTCGTAGAGGTTTGCAGCAAGGAAACAGGCCCTTCGGCCCAACTTGTCCATGCTGCCCTTTTCTTTTTTAAAACCCCTAAACTAATCCCAATTGCCCACATTTGGCCCATATCCCTCTATACCCATCGTACCCATGTAACTGTCTAAATGCTTTCTAAAAGACAAAATTGTACCCACCTCTACTATTATCTCTGGCAGCTTGTTCCAAACACTGATCACCCTCTGTGTGAAAAATTTACTCCTCTGGACACTTCTGTATCTCTCCCCTCTCACCGTAAATCTGTGCCCTCTAGTTTTAGATTCCCTGACCTTTGGGGAAAAGATATTGACTATCTAGCTGATTTGTGCCCCTCATTATTTTATAGACCTCTATAAGATCACCCCTCAGCCTCCTACACTCCAGAGAAAAAAGTCCCATTCCCTCCAGCCTCTCCTTACAACTCAAAACATCAAGTCCTGGTAGCATCCTAGTAAATCTTTTCTGCACTCTTTCTAGTTTAATAATATCCTTTCTATAATAGGGTGACCAGAACTGTACACAGTATTCCAAGTGTGGCCTTACCAATGTCTTGTACAACTTCAACAAGACGTCCCAACTCCTGTATTCAATGTTCTGACCGATGAAACCAAGCATGCCGAATGCCTTCTTCACCACTCTGTCCACCTGTGACTCCACTTTCAAGGAGCTGTGAACATGTATCCCGAGATCTCTTTGTTCTGTAACTCTCCCCAACACCCTACCATTAACTGAGCAAGTCCTGCCCTGGTTCAATAGAACAAAATGCATCACCTCGCATTTATCTAAATTAAACTCCATCTGCCATTCGTCAGCCCACTGGCCCAATTGATCAAGATCCCATTGCAATTGGAGATAACTTTCTTCACTGTCCACTATGCCACCAATCTTGGTGTCATCTGCAAACTTATGAACCATACCTCCTATGTTCTCATCCAAATCATGAATATAAATGACAAATAACAGTGGTCCCAGCACTGACTCCTGAGGCACACTGCTGGTCGCAGGCCTCCAGTTTGTATTGTCAAACAAGATTTGACCAGATAAGGAGATACCCAGGAAGGTAACCAACAGGTTAGTTGGGGAGCTAGGAGCATCTTAAAGAGAGGTAGACCAGCGGGGAGGTTTAGGGCGGAGGTTCCAGAGCTTGGGATCTTGCCAGCTGAAGACACAGCCCACCAAGAGTGGAACAATTTTCAATAGGGGGGTGCTGGAAGGGCCAGAGCTGGAGGGGCACAGCAGTCCCTGGGGTTTGTAGGAATGGAGCAGGTTAATGAGATAGAGATGGGTGAGGCCACGGAAGGAACTGTCCTCCCCTTTCAATGAAAACGAGATAGGTAAGGACGCTTAAGTGGTTAATAACACGTGGGTTCCATCTCTTTGACTACGACAAGGTCTGATCTTTCCTTCCTGTTATCGTTAAGCTGATACGCAAAGTAAAAATGCAATTAAAACTCAAACGTCAATTAGATTTTAATTGAAAAATCAGTCGGCATGTCTAATTAAGGATGACAGACACTGGATGATACGCATGAATGCTTAGTTTAGCAATAAAAGATTAATAGCTCATAAAACATCATTAATTGCCAGATTACGCTGAAGGAGTATATTGTTATTGAAGTGTAATTCAGTGATTCTGAGAGAGATATTTAAAAATTTAATTTTGTTTTAATCTAAGCCTGGAACACATTGTGGTGAAGGATAGTGGGAATAGTGGTACAGTCGGAGGCTGATGTTTATGCGCCTTGTCTCTATCTATCTATTTCTGTTGTTGTCTTTGGTTGAGATTTTCTTCTGGGTATATTCCTGTCATTTCTTCTGCAGGGTCAGAGTACAAATCTGTAAAATTATCCCCCACCCAGAAGCAAAAGGATGCTAGTCTGCATCACCCCTTGCTGTCAGATTTTTAGGTGCAATGCTCTTACGCACATCAGAAAGCCCACCCCCCCACCCCGCTGCTGTCCCCCCCCATCCCACCCCTTCCATTTTTGCATCCACATCCTCAAAAGCCCAATTTAAAAGGAGATTGTGACAAGGATACGTCTTTGGTCTCAGCGCCTTGGCACATCCAATTATTGTGATGGGCTTGTATGGCCGAGATTTTATACAGTCTCGCTCGTCCCGAAACTGTCAAATCCTGCCTGAGGTTAATGGATCTTCCCGTTGCCCGCGCCCCCCTCGCTTGCCCCGATTCCCCTGGTGGGCTGGTAAAATTCCAGCCAATCTCTCTACTGCACAGTTTGCTAAAGACTCGGGGGATTTTCCAGTGCTGCCGAGTGGCTGAACCTTCAGGTCCAGCCAAAGTCTCTGGACATGAGGCGGGCGGGACTGCCCCATCCATGTTGGGGCCCACCAGATCAGGGCTGGAAAACCCCCAACAAAGGCTTTCCAGGACTGAAGAGAAGAAAGAGCTGACATTATGCACCACCTCTCTCGGCCCCAGAACACCCCAAAGTGCTAGAGCAGCCAGTTAAACAACTCGGTGGGTGGATTTTTCCATCCCACCAGCCACAGAAATCACAGCGAGGCGGTGGGGAGGGGAAGGTCGCACTGTTTCCTCAAAAGGAACTCTTCAAATGCAGACAATAAAAATACAACAAAACTCCAAAATTCCAATTTATCAATCAAAGAAAGGGTTTAATAAAAAGAACTTCATTACTCCAAACATGCCAAGCTCCCCACAATTCCCAACAGGTTCTTATTTATAGTGAGTCAGTATGTTGAGGAAGAATGTGCCTGAAGTTAGCCTTTAAAACAGGTTTGTGTCCAAGACAGCAAAGCAAAGTCACAAACTCACCCAATTCCTTCCAGACACTCAAGAGTCAACTGGTTTATGTGCTCTTTCAATTTCCCTAATCCTTCCCCAACTGGGGACAGTTCAGCCAAATTACCAATTTAAAGTATGTGAGATCATAAGACTGTAAGTAATAGGAGCATTCAGCCCATCGAATCTGCTCCATGATTCAATGAGATCTGATATGATCATCCTCAGGTCCACTATCCCGTTTTATCCCCATGATCTGGGATTCACTTACTGATGAAGAGTTTATCTATCTCAGCCTTGAAAAGACTGAGTGAACCAGCTTCTACCATCCCCTGTGGTCAACAGTTCCATAGATTCACTCTTCCTCATCTCTGATTTAAACGGATGACCCCTTACTCTGAGTTTATGCTCTCTGGTCCCAGGTTTTCCCACAAGGGGAAAACAATCTCTCAGCATTGACCCGATCAAGCCCTCTGAAAATCTTAAACGCCTCCATGAGGTCGCCTCTCATTCTTCTAAACTCCAATGAGTACAGGCCCAACCTCCTCTTAAGAACATCCCTCCATACCCAGGATCAACCTTCTCTGGATTGTCTCCAATGCCAGTCGATAATCGGACTAAAACTGTTCACAATATTCCAGGTGTGGTCTAGCGAGTGCCTTGTATAGTTTAATGAGACTTCCGTATTTTCATCCTTCATTCCCTTTGAAATAAAAGCCAACATCCCATTTGCTTTCCCAATTACCCGCTGAACCTGCATGCCAGCTTTTCATGATTTTTGCATGAGGAACTCCAAATCTTTCCCCATGTGAATTACATCCAGCTGCTTTTATTCTTGCTGCCAAAGTGCATAACTTCACATTTCTGCCCATTCACCTAACCTGCCCATACTCCTACAAACTCAATGGTTGCGATCTTGCCCATAGTTCACACCACGTTCCCGCTGCGGCGAGGTCAGAGAATTTGGCGCCAGCCAAATCTCCATCACTGCAGCAGGATGGGAAACACATACCTCCTTTCTTCAAAATTCTGTCTTTACAGAGGTCAGCTAGTAACCTTTTCATTCATTCATTTGAATAATGAATTATTCATGGGTGTCGCTGGCTGGCCAGCATTTGTTACCTGCCCCTAATTGCTTGAGGACAGGTGAGAGTCAACCACATTACTGTGACTCTGGGGTCACATGTAGGCCAGACCAGATAAGGACAGCAGATTTCCTTCCTTGAAGGACATTAGTGAACCAGATGGGTTTTTCCAACAATGGTTTCACAGTCATCAGTAGATTCTTAATTCCAGATATTTTTTATTGAATGCAAGTTCTACCAACTGCTGTGGTGGGATTTGAACACGGGTCCCCAGGACATTAGCTGAGTTTCTGGATGAATAATCTAGCGATAACACCACAAGACTATTGCCTCCCCACCAACATTTTCAGAGGACAGCAGTGATCTTAGGAAAGCTGTACCAAACAGTTGGCACTGGCTGAAAGGCCCCCTTGTGTTCCGTGTCATTCCCCGATCCTCCTTCCTCAGCAATAGATATTGCCCAATGAGGTGGAATGTCTGCTCAACAACTCTAACACGCTCTTGTCTTCTCTCTTCCCCCTGACAGACTCCGCTGCCCATGAACATCACAGCCTTTTACAACTACGATCAGCCTCTGGTTGGCTACTGCAAAGCACATCAGACTCTCCACATACACAAGCGGTACGATGCCCCACTACAGGAAGAACCGGAGCCGGGCAACATGGAGCCGGCTGCGAGTCGGAACGTCATTAGCACAGTGGCTCGCTCGGCTATACCCAACATACACCTGGAAGCACCTCACTCACCTTAGGAGGGTGTCCCACAGGTGATGGACCTTGAGGCGACAGGTTCTGGTCTGGAAGAGTAAAAAGACAAAAGGAGGATACAGACAAACGTTTAAATGGTCCTTGATGAGTTTTTAAACAATAAAAAAGATACAACTCTGAACAGTCTGTGACCATTGAAACTCAAACATCTAAACTTCAGAGTTTTGACGTTCTCCTAATTTTATGTGCTTTGATATTTGATGTAAATATAAGACTCTGCTTATGATGTTCTTAAGAAAATAAACTAAAAACTGTAATGGATGGGGTCAACTGCTTTAATAGTCGTGCTTTCCCCCGAATTGTACTTCTTCAATATGGGGAAATGAAAAGATGTAAAGAAAAAGCCTAATCTTCAGGTTCTTCCTTCCCAGAGTAGGAACGCTGAGGGTTGTTTGGAAGATCATCAATTTCAGGTAAAAAGCTCCGTGAACACCATGAGAGTTACCATCAGAGTTGGAAATCCTGGAAGTTATCAATCCTGTCCACAGTCCATCCATCCGATGTGTCCGTAGCAAGTGATCAACTTCAGTGTAATGATGGGGGGGGGAAAGAGGGGGAGGGGGAGGCTTTCTCCAATCCGAGTGGGGAGTGTCACATGAAAGCAGGTTGAAGGGGGTTTCTGACTCGGTATTTCAGCGAGAGTCAAAAATGCATTCCAGCCAAACTAGCCGGACGAATTGGTCTTTTGGTTAAGATCAAGGCCCTGGTTTTACCGGCACGCCCGCCCCTATTTCGAGGCTCACAGAACAGTATTCTCCATTGGCCTCGAGTGTGATCTTAACGAGCCTCAGGCAGACATACTGGTCAAATTCCAACCTGAGATGGGATGCAATGCCTTATCTTGTCAGTGTGGATCTCAATCGTCTCCCTGTGGGGGTGGGGGGGACATTGAATTGGATTCAATTAGTGTTTGGTTTTTGCAGCAAGCAAGGAATGGATTTGTGTTTGCCCGGACCCCTTTGTAACTTTAAGGATGGAGTGAAACATTTTTTTAAAAAGATACCAGCCAGACAAAGGTTTGATTTTAACCCATTTCCAATGCCACATCATGTAGTGTCAAGGGCAGTTCTTTCCCCATGGTCATTTCAGATACATGTGGGATCTCTGACACCGTTTTCAGTGCAGAAGATTTGGACCACCCAATGTCTATTTTCTACTGAAACCTATTGCTGGATCAAATGTTTGCTTTACTCTTGGAAGGAAGTAATTGAAGTTTTACACATTTACTTCCTGAAATTTAAGGATGACGTTTTGTTTTCCGGAATAATTTCTTTCACCACTTTGACAATATGCTTGTTTGGATTTTGTGTGATGGACCACACAATTTCTGAAACGTCTCCTACACCCTGGGGAGGGCTGGAATTTTCCAGCTGTTTCCGCCAATGGGATCTTCTGGTCCCACCAACAGCGCACCCCCTACTATGGGTCTCCCGGAAAATTCCATTGATAACGGCGGGACCACAAGATCCCAGCTCCAGCGAACAGCACTCCCCTTCCCGCTGCGAGAAACATGCCGCAGGAGGACAGAGAATCCCACCCCAGCCCATGACCAGGTGGAGAATAGCTATCAATAGGTAACAAATGCCAAACATACGAACAAAAAATTCTGGGGGTACTCAGTAAATGGTGCAGTGTGTGTGCAGGGAGAAAAAGGACTTGGATTTCAGATTGGGGACTCGTCAGCAGAACTGGGAAAAAATTTGCAATGTCACATTGCATTGAGGAAGAACAGAAAGAGGAAAAGGGTTGGTCAGAAGATGGACAGATCTGCCCTGGGGTTAGAATCACTACAGTGCAGAAGGAGGTCACTCAGCCCATCGAGTCTGCACCAACAACAATCCCACCCAGGGCCTCTCCTCGTAACCCCATATATTTACCCTTGCTAATCCCTGACACTAAGGGTGAAACTAGAACTAGAGGGCATGGCCTCAAAATAAGGGGGAGCAGATTTAGGACTGAGTTGAGGAGGAACTTGTTCACACAAAGGGTTGTGAATCTGTGGAATTCGCTGCCCAGTGAATCAGTTGAGGCTCCCTCATTGAATGTTTTTAAGGCAAGGATAGATACATTTTTGAACAGTAAAGGAATTAAGGGTTCTGGTGAGCAGGTGGGTAAGTGGAGCTGAGTCCACGAAAAGATCAGCCATGATCTTATTGAATGGCGGAGCAGGCTCGAGGGGCCAGATGGCCCACTCCTGCTCCTAGTTCTTATGTTCTTATTTTAACATGGCTAATCCATCTAACCCGCACATCTTGGAGTGTGGAAGGAAACCGGAGCACCTGGTGGGAAACCTATGTAGACAACGGGAAGAACGTGCAAACTCTGCACAGTCACCCAAGGATGGAATTGAACCCGGGTCCCCGGAGCTGAGAGGCAGCAGTGCCAACCACTGAGCCACCTGGTTGAAGGAAGGAAGGGTTAAATGGCAAAAAGAATGAGGATGCAAGGCAGGAATGGACAGTAATGTACAAATCATGATGGGTCTAAAGAGGGTAAAGATGGCAACAGCAGAATCACGACCAGCATGTACAAACCAAAAATCCTCACCATACTCCCATACTGGTGGACTTGTACAATTCGAAAACCATTGACACATCCTCCATCTTTTTCACCTTCACTTGTCCCATCATATCTTTTGTCATTTAATCTCTCCATGCCTTCTATCTGATCACAGAGCTTCCTTTCTCTTCTTGACACTCTTCCCTTCCACTCCATGCTTGCTTGAAAACCTGTGATATCCTCCTGTTTTCTCCGATTGTGACAAAGGTTCACTGGCCTGAAACTTTGAGAAGGATTTTCTCTCCCTCGAAACCCAGTCTCTCACACAGAGTTGAAATCGGGCCCTTTAACACTGTTGTTCTCTCCCCGCCACAGAGCTGCCTGACCTCCCTTCTTTATTCATTTATGGGGTGTGGACATCGCTGGCTGGGCCAGCATTTATTACCCATCCCTAACTGCCCTCCATTACAGAGGGCATTCGAGAATCAACCACATTGCTGTGGCTCTGGAGTCACAGGTAGGCCAGACCGGGTAAGGACGGCAGATTTCCTTCCCTAAAGGGACATCGGTAAAGCAGATGGGTTTTTTTTTACGAGGATTGACAATGGTTTAATTGTCATCATCAGACTTTTACTTCAAATTTCACCATCTGCCATGGTGGGATTTGAACCCGGATCTTCAGATCTTGTGACAAGGAGAGAAAAGAGCTGACATTTTGAGCGCAGACCACCCTTTGACAAAGCTTTGTCATCTGGACTCGAAAGATTGGCTCTATTCTCTCCCCACAGATGCTGTCAGACTTACTGAGATTTTCCAGCATTTCTTCTTCTGGTTTCAGATTCCAGCAGTAATGGGCAGTAATTTGCTTTTCTCCTGGGTCTCTGGATTACTAGTTCAGTGACAAGACCACTACGCTACTGCCTCCCTGCTGTGTTCTTTTTTCACATTTCCAGCATCTGCAGTATTTTGGTTTGTGACAGAGCATAAGCTGGAAGTGGTAAAGGATTAATTTGGAACTGGGGAACAGGAGAACCCTTTTCACACAAAGCACATTGATAACTTGAATTTCAAAGTAGAGTGGTGTAGCTGAAGAAACAGATCAACAGATACATAGCATTAAGATGCTCTAAGCAGCTCAGCAAAGAACATTATGCCAGTGTTGAGTTTCACTGCCCTGTTTGCCCAGAAAGAGATGTGAGGTGGCACAATGGTTAACTCTGCTGCCACATAGTGCCAGGGACCCACGTTCAACTCCAGCCTTGGGTTATTGGAACATAGAACATTCCAGCACAGTACAGGCCCTTCGGCCTTCGATGTTGTGCCGACCAGTGGAACCAATCTAATGACCCTCTAACCTAAACTATTCCAATGTTATCCATATGCCTATCCACTGACGATTTGAACGCCCTTAAAGTTGGCGAGTCCACAACTGCTGCAGGCAGGGCATTCCACGCCCTTACTACCCTCTCAGTAAAGAACCTACCTCTGACATCCGTCCTATAATTATCTCCCCTCAATTTAAAGCTATGTCCCCTTGTGTTAGCCATCACCATCTGAGGAAAAAGGCTCTTACTGTCCACCCTATCTAACCCTCTGATCAATCAGGTCACCTCATAACCTTCTTCTCTCTAATGAAAATAACCTCAAGTCCCTCAGCCTTTCCTCATAAGACCTTCCCACCATACCAGGCAACATCCTGGTAAACCTCCTCTGCACCCTTTCCAATGCCTCCACATCTTTCTTATAATGCGGCGACCAGAACTGTACGCAATACTCCAAGTGCGGCCGCACCACAGTTTTGTACAGTTGTAACATGACCTCACAGCTCCGAAATTCAATCCCTCTACCAATAAAAGCTAACACACTGTACGCCTTCTTAACAACCTTATCAACCTGGGTGCCAACTTTCAGGGATCTATGCACCTGTACACCGAGATCTCTCTGCTCGTCAACACTACTAAGAGTCCTTCCATTAGCCCTATATTCTGTATTCCTGTTACTCTTTCCAAAGTGAATCACCTCACACTTTTCCACATTAAACTCCATTTGCCACCTCTCGGCCCAGCTCTGCAGCTTATCTATGTCCCTCTGCAAACTGTAACATCCATCCTCACTGTCTACATCTCCTCCGACTTTAGTGTCGTCAGCAAATTTACTAACCCATCCTTCTACACCCTCATCTCGGTCATTTATAAAAGTGACAAACAGCAGTGGCCTCAAAACAGATCCCTGAGGTACACCACTTGTAACTGAACTCCAGGTTGAATATTTCCATCAACCACCACCCTCTATCTTCTATCAGCCAGCCAATTCCTGATCCAAACTGCTAAATCACCCTCAATCCCATGCATCTGCATTTTCTGCAATAGCGTACCATGGGGAACCTTATCAAACTCTTTGCTAAAATCCATATACACCACGTCAACTGCCTTACCCTTATCCACCTCTTTGGTCACCTTTTCAAAAAACTCGATAAGGTTTGTGAGGCATGACCTACCCTTCACAAAACCGTGTTGACTATCCCTAATCAATTTATTTCTCTCTAGATGATTATAAATCCTATCCCTTATAATTCTTTCCAAAACTTTGCCCACAACAGAAGTAAGGCTCACCGGTCTATAATTCCCGGGATGGTCTCTACTCCCCTTCTTGAACAAGGGGACAACATTTGCTATCTTCCAGTCTTCCGGCACTATACCTATATTGTCTGTGCAGAGTCTGCATGTTCTCCCAGTGTCTGCGTGGGTTTCCTCAGGGTGCTCCGGTTTGCTCCCAAAGTCCAAAGATGTGCAGGTTAGATGGATGAGCCATGCTAAATTATCCCTTAGTGTCACACGCTGTGTAGGTTGGACAGATTAGCTATGTAAAGGTGCGGAGATAGGGCAGGCGATGGTCCTGGGTTAGATGCTCTCTCAGCAGGTCAGTGCAGATGTGATGGGATGAATGGCCTCCTGCACAGCAGGGATTCTCTGATTCTGTGCAATCCAATTCAGTAGAATGACTGAAGATGAGGGGGTTAGCTTATGAGGAGAGATTGAGTAATTGGGTCTGTACTCGTTGGAGTTTAGAAGGCTGAGGGGGGAATCTTATAGAGACATATGAGATAATGAAGGGGCTAGATAGGGGAGAGGTAGAGAGATTCTTTCCACTTAGAAAGGAAACAAGACTAGAAGGCACAGCCTCAAAATAAGTGGGGGGTCAGTTTAGAACAGAGTTGAGGAGGAACAACTTCTCTCAGAGGATCGAGCTCTGAGAATTCTCAGCCCATTGAAGTGGTGGAGGCAACCTTGTTGAATATGTTGAAGTCATGGGTAGATAGATTTCTGATGAATAAGGGAATGAAGGGTTATGGGGAGCAGGTGGGAAAGTGGAACTGATCCACTTCAGATCAGCCATGACCTTACTGAATGGCAGGGCAGGCTTGAAGGGCTAGATGGCCTACTCCTGCTCCTATTTCTTATGTTCTTATGGGACTGCCCATAAGATTAAATCCTTAGGATTTAAGTTTGACCCTTTTAAAATTTAGGTTGAATATCTACACAGAAACAAGCTATTTATTTCAACTCAATCATTAGGCTCTGCAAAGCTTCTTTCGATACTACTTTAAGACCATAAGAACCAGGAGCAGGAGTGGGCCATCTGGCCCCTCGAGCCTGCTCCACCATTCAATAAGATCACGGCTGATCTTTTCACGGACTCAGCTCCACTTACCCACCCGCTCACCGTAACCCTTAATTCCTTTACTGTTCAAAAATGTATCTATCCTTGCCTTAAAAACATTCAATGAGGGAGCCTCAACTGATTCACTGGGCAGGGAATTCCACAGATTCACAACCCTTTGTGTGAAGAAGTTCCTCCTCAACTCAGTCCTAAATCTGCTTCCCCTTATTTTTGAGGCTGTGTAAATCCAAACAGCACAACCTTCTCTTTTGATGGTGAAGAACTTGAGCGCTGCTGAAAATAGTACTTGTTGTTGGAAGGATTTTGTCTCACACTCATTTCAAGCAGCCAATGCACATTTCTCGTTCCCCAGCCTTCTGTACTGAAACTATAATCCCTCACATTATCCCCAAATCCCAAACATTCCTTTCCAGAATCCTCATGAAAGACAAAGAGTGCAGTTGGGTATGGAAACAGTGCGTGGTGAGATGAAGAATTTCATGCTGGCACGAGCATCATCACAATCTCTCATTCTTCCTTCTATTAGAATGGAAGATACAAGAACACAAGAAGGTCGTTCAATCCATCGAGCCCACTCCTCCAATCACATCGGTCATGACTCACATTCCTGCCCTATCCCCACATCCCTCAGTATCTCCATTTTGCGTGTACTCGACAAATCATAGCATCTCTGTGGCACAGAAAGAGGCCATTCAGCCCATTGAGCACAACAACCCAGGCACCATCTCCGTAACGCCACAGACTTACCCTGCTAATCCCCTGACAGAAAGGGGCAGTTTAGCATGGCCAGTCAACCTAACCCACATATCTTTCATACAATCCCTGCCATGCAGAAGGAATCCATTCAGCCCATCGAGTCTGCACCAACCACAATCCCACCCAGGTCCCATCCTGATAACCCCACCTATCGACCCTGCCTAGTCCCCCGACATTCAGGGGCAATTTAGCATGGTCAATCAACGTTAACCCGCACAACTTTGGACTGCAGGAGGAAACCCACGCAGATACGTGGAGAAACGTGCAAACTCCACACAGTCACCCGAGGCTGGAATTGAACTGGTGGAGGGGGAGGGGGATTTTACGGCCTCACTCGACCGAGACAACAGATGTTTCCATTGTCCACCCCTTGCCTGCTCTGACTCTGTGGTGGACGGGGCAGGGTCTCTAGCACTGTGCCACCATGCTACCAATGACTATGCAGCCATCGCCTTCATAGTTGAAGAATTCCAAAGCTCATAAGATATTTCTTCTTATCCCTTACTCTGAGACTGTGACCCTACCTCCCCACCCCCACACCCATCAGCCAGGGAAAACATCTGCAGCACCTATCATATCAAGCTAATTCCAGCATAGGTTTCAACGTGGCCACTTCCAATTCTTCAAATTTGCGACTCTGGGCCTGATCCACTCTCTCTCTTCTCACAGGAAAATCCCATCCCCCACAAGAATCAATCCGGTGAGTCGCGGTTCTCCCACGCTACCTCAGTGTCACTCCCTCCAAGACAAGCACATCCTTCCTGAGGTTAATGAGACCAACACCATCCTCAGTAATCCAAGAGCGCTCTCACCTCTCCAACTGTACTAAAGGTTCTTCACTTATACAGTCCAATTCCCTTTGTAGTGAAGACTAACATACCATTCGCTTTCCTGATTTGCTGTCCCTGGGATACGAGGGATATGAGGGATATGATGGAGGGAAAAGCGACGCGCAAGGGGAGAAAAGAAAAAGGTGGGAATCTTTGCTCCCTTGCTGCCCCAGGGCTGGAATTTCCTGCCCAAGGTAACAACGGATATTTCGCGAGCGGGACCAGAAGATTGAGGCCAACTATCATTTACGCAGCAAAGTTCACAAACCCTGGATGTCTTCACAGGAAACTAAGGAGTTTTGAGGTGTGGTTGCCAGTATTTATTTTGATCACTGCTGCCACAGAACACAGTTTAGATTTCTCTCTGTTCCAACTGAAAACTGATGAATGAATGCAATAAATGTGTTAAAATCTGTGCCACAATTGTCACAGAAGCCCTGGATACTTGTACCTATAATAAGCAGGCTTTTAGAATGAACCACAAAACATTCAAGGTCTCTTTTTTTTAGTCCTTTCTATTTTGAAACTCTTCATTATCCCTACTCGAAGATCACATCCGAGAAAACATCAGACAGTTATCGGATTCAATGGCATGAAGAGTTCCCCATTGAAAGTAGGACATCGAGACCAACCTGAGATCTCAGGTGGCTCACGATACATTAACTCATTCTTTCACAAATGGTAAAAGAAAATCTTCCCTTCTTCTTCTGCTCTTCATTCCTGCTATAGGTTTGCAAAGGCCAACCATCTCTGTATCGACTCACTGAATTACCGAGTATCTCCATGTCCTGTATCCAATCCTCAAGACCCTGAAACAATTGGATTGATCGGGATTTCAATACAAAGGACAGGGAATGGGATGCGTGTTTTGGGTCCCCAAATGGGCTTTTCCTTGGAGACATTGGTGAGACCATATCTGGAGCACTGTGCACAGTTCTGGTCTTCTTATTTAAGAAATAACATAATTTCATGAAAAGCAGTTCAGAGAAGGTTCATGTGAGCTTTGGAATTCTTCTACTCAGAAGGTTGTGGATGCTCAGTCATTGGCAGCACAGTGGTTAGTACAGCACCAGAGACCCACGACAGAGACCCGAGCTTGAATTTGTCACAGAATCGGAGTGGGCAAGGGGTGGACAATGGAAATGTCCATTGCCATTGGGCAGGATTTTCCAAACTCACTTGGGTGAGGCAGTAAAATCCTGCCCTCTGGGTTCAATTCCGGCCTCAGGTGACTGTCTGTGTGGAGTTCTGTAATTCTGTGATTGCAGTGTTAATGTAAACCTACTTGTGACACTAATAAATCAATTTAAAACATTAAAAATGCACGTAGGTGGATGCCAGTGATTGGGTAATAACTGAAGCACATGTGAAGAGACACTGGTGATGGGTTGTTCAGTTAGGAGTTATACATTTGGAATATTTGATTTTGCGGATATATGTAAAACTGAAATAAAGATTGGCATCTGGTCTGGTTGCCTCCTACACCAGTGTACTGCCAGAAGTTTAAATATCATGTCCTCACGAATGATTTGACAACTTGATGGCAGGTCCATACATCCAAGGCAGGCCATCTCACTCTCTTGGCACTGTGTTGGGGATGAGGGATGGAGACTCTCATTAAGACTGAATGTCTGTTTGTGTTTTTCCTGAGGGGGAAGCTCTCCCCGTTCTCCCCATGTCTCCATGGGTTTCCTCCAGTGATCCAGTTTCCTCCCAAAGTCCAAAGATGTGTCGGTTCGGTGGATTAGCCATGCTAGATTTTCCCTTCATTCCAGGGGGATTAGCGGGGTAAATGTATGGGGTTACGCGGATGGGATTGCTATTGGCGCAGGCTCAATGGGCCAAATGGCCTCCTTCTGTACTGTAGGGATTCTATGATTCTATATTTTCAAGTCTTTCTATTCTTTCTTTCACTGTAGGAATTGAAGAGGAGCAGAAAATTCCTGTGGTTTAGCATCCTACAGAAAGAGGCCATTTGACATGCCAGACAACATCTTTCTCAACCAATATTCCAAAGATTAAATGAAAAGCTCTTCCCTTGCTTTGCTGCTTGTGGAGAGTTGTTGGCACCAAGGATTTTATCTTTTTCTGTTGTAGCTGCGCTTCGAAAATAATCCTTGTGTAAATGAAAGGGTATTTGAATATTCTGTGATAAAGATACAAGTCCGCTTTGAACATCTCTACTGCAGACCATGGGCAGAGTGTTCCTGTTCTACCTGCCCAGGAATCATAGTGGGCGGGACAGAACCATACAAACGTCTATTGACCTTGGGCCCATCAGTGGACCTTAGCTTCCCCCTCAGGAAAAACACACACAGACATTCAGTCTTAGTGACAGTCTCCATCCCTCATCCCTAACACTGTGCCAAGAGAGTGAGATGGCCTGCCTTGGATATACGGACTTGCCATCAAATTGTCAAATCATTCGTGAGGACATGATATTTAAACTTCTGGCAGTACACTGGTGTAGGAGGCAACCAGACCAGATGCCGATCTTTATTTCAGTTTTACATATATCCGCAAAATCAAACATTCCAAATTGTATAACTCCTAACTGAACAACCCATCACCAGTGTCTCTTCACATGTGCTTCAGTTATTACCCAATCACCTGCACCCACCTACGTGCATTTTTAATGTTGAAAGTTGATTTATTAATGTCACAAGTAGGTTTACATTAACACTGCAATTACAGAATACTACAGTGCAGAAGAGGCCCTTCAGCCCATCAAGGCTGCACTGACGCATTAAAGGCCCCAGCCTCATCCCACTGGCCAGCTCTTGGCCCATGGCGTTGAATGTTATGGCGTGCCAAGTACTCAACCCATAATCCAGCACCTGGTCAGGGAGACTGGGGGAAAATTTTAGCATGGCCAATGCATCTAACCAGCACATCTTTCAAACTGTGGGAGCAAACCAGAGGAAACACACAGGAAGAATATGCAACTTCCGCACAGACAGGGACCCAAGCCAGGAATCGAATCCAGGTCCCCGGCGCTGTGAGGCAGCAGCGCTAACCACTCTGCCACTCATTTCAAGGTGAAAGGTTGCTCCATCAAGATCCCACAAGAGTCAAATTGATATCACTCATTTTGCAATAAATTTGGCGCACAAGGTTTGCTGAGATTGGGGTTTAACTGCTTCTTTCAATCTTTTGAGAGGTTTTGTTCAACTCACACTTCATCACCTCAATGGGACATTGAAAAAATCCCAATTATCATGTGTCAAAAACTATAGTTCAATATACACATGTTGCTTACATTAACCTTTGATTTGATTTATTATTGTCACATGTATTGGGATACAGTGAAAGGTATTGTTTCTGGTGTGCTACACAAAGCATACTGTTCATAGAATATATATAGGAGGAAAAGGAGAGGGTGCAGAATATAATTGTTACAGTCATAGTTAGGGTGCAGAGAAAAATCAATTTAATGCAAGGTGGGTCCATCCAAAGGTCTGATGGCAGCAGGGAAGAAGATGTTGAGTGAGTTGGTCCATGATCACAGACCAACAATGGCAGGAGTCACCAATCTCTTTCCAACGTCGGAGCAAGTGTTGGAAAACAGGAGCTCATCCCCGATGGCCTCACACGAGTCGCTTCTACCTTTCATTTTGACAGCTGGTGATCTGTAAACTGCTTGTCGCCTTGCTCAGAGTGCAACATTGCTTTACCGATTCCAGCCGTGCTTGCCCCAAAACTGGAAAACCTCACCCCGCCTGAGGTCAACGGACCCTTGAATTGTCCCCCCCAACCGCTACGATTCCCGTGGGGGTGGGGAGACAGGAAAACTGCCCACCCACCCCCCATGGGTCATGGCCAGCCACGTCGCCTCTCCATAGAGCAATCGAGTCAGTCCCATTCCCCGATTCGATTCCTATAGTCCTGCAAGCTCATTAAACATGCCTTTTCTTCCAGCTAACTAATTTATTCTTGTTATCTGTCGTGCCTCAATAATTAAGTCAATGTTTCTGTTGAGTGTTTGGCCGTGAAGGATTGTGCTCTTTGTCCCCTTAACCAGCTGAAGACCACTATTTACGCAGCATCTCATCAGATCTTTCACAAATATCCCAAAGTTCTGCACCAAAGATTAACGACACTGAGATGCGCTGACTTACGTTTGCAAGTACAGCTCAGGCTGAAACCCAACCAACT
Source organism: Carcharhinus amblyrhynchos (assembly GCF_965287045.1). Lineage (NCBI taxonomy): Eukaryota > Metazoa > Chordata > Chondrichthyes > Carcharhiniformes > Carcharhinidae > Carcharhinus > Carcharhinus amblyrhynchos. The sequence goes on from NC_137357.1 coordinate 20,967,488, forward strand.
GAAATGAGGTGAGTTATCAGTTATCTTTTTATCAGATCCTGTTTCAGGGAGAAAGGTCAAATTCTCCCCTGCTCCTCAAAAAGCCTCCACAGAATCCATCGGAGCCACCCTCACAGGTAGGCAAAGCCTCAGCTCCACATCTCATTTGAACCATGACAGCCTCAACAGTGCAACGCTCCCTCAGGAATCCCTCAACGTCAGCCTACACCATGCGCTGAGGGCCCAAACACACAACTGGGTGAGGGCATGGCAGGGCAGGACAAACCGGAACTTCCAGAAGGTAGGAAAACAGCCGAAAAGTTCTGCCTGCTGGAATTCAAATTGAAGCACATAGGTAATGGGATCAATGCTCACATTCTCCAACTTTGGCTTCAGCCAGTGCATACATGATGGGCCAAATGGCCTCCTTCTGCACCATAACAATTCTGATTGGCTCTGCAGTAACAATGGATGTGAAACCCCAAAAGACTTGTTCTGGGGACCCGCATTCGAATCCCAACAGGGCAGGTGGTGGAATTTGAAATCAATTAAAAATATCTGGCACCAAGAATCAACTGATGACCATGAAACCATTGATGATTGTTGGAAAAACCCATCTGATTCACAAATGTCCTTTAGCGAAGGAAATCTGCCATCCTTACCCGGTCTGGCCGATATGAGACATGTGGAGATGCTGGCATTGGACTGCAGTAAGCACAGTAAGAAGTCTCACAACACCAGGTTCAAGTCCAACAGGTTTATTTGGTAGCACAAGCTTTCAGAGCGCTGCTCCTTCCTCAGGTGTGAGAAGTGCACAACTCTTCACTCACCTGAAGAAGGAGCAGCGCTCCGAAAGCTTGTGCTACCAAATTTAACCTGGTGTTGTGAGGCTTCTTATTACATGTGACTCCAGAGCAACAGCAATGTGTTGACTCTCAACTGCTCTTGGACAACCAGGGACGGGCAACGAACGCTGGCCAGCCAGTGACACCCATGTTCCATGAATGAAGAAAAAATATATATTTTTGTCACGGCTTCCAGCCCGAAACTGCCCTACCCCATGGAGGTCTCCTTGTCGTCTTGTATCTCATGGGGCCCAGGCATATTATCTTGCTGGTCAATGGCAGCAGGAAGGAAGTGACAGGTTCATTAATTGGTGCGCTGGATCTTTCTCATCATTTAATTAGCTTCTGTCACTGGAGGTGCGATTGGCTCAGTGCACCAATCGATTGATCCATTTTCACCACGGTCTTTTGTAGATTGAAGCAGCTTCACTCACCGCACATTGTTGAAGCTCGGATGCATTCACAATTAATGGAAGCTGTAAGGAACCTTCAATAGCATTGCCGCATCACCCATTAAATTCTTGTAAGAGGCAAATGAGTGCCATAAATAATGTGCCACCAGACTACGTCCATTGGCAAGAGAACGGTGCACGGTGATGAGGCCGTTCAGATTATGGCCAAGCCGGTGAGGAAATGGAGCAGTGAGATATGTGTGATTTTCACAGCTCACTGCGTTTACAGCCTGGTGTCAAACAACGCACTCATTTAGGAAGAATGTGTCAAGATAAGCAAGGATGATCACTGTCAATTGTCTCACATTACTATGTACGGCTTTAACTGCCAATTACTTAATGCTGGTACATGCGGCTTCACTAAGGCAGATTATTGAGTCGCATACCTCACCGCTTTTTTGTGGGAGCTTGCTGTGCACAAACCAGCAGACACATATTTTGGAAATTGTCACAGTAACTGCACTTCCAAAGACATTTTGTTAACTGTAAACGCGTTTTGGATTAGCCTGAGATCATGAAAGGTGCTTTTTTCCCTCTCATCAACACCAATTATCTTTCTTTGCGAGGGATGTCTGCACAATGATTTTCAAGGAGATTTTCTCGATCCGTTGAATGGGAAACACCAATTTTAGCCAGTGCATTAACCGAGACAGAGTCCAAAAGGAGGCTGGAGAATAATGTTTGTGAATAGCGTAACAAGCAGAGTAATGGGGGAAAGAGTGTCAGTGGTGTAGCAGTTTTGTCATTGGATTAGTGTCCCAGAGAACCAGGGTAATGTTCTGGGGACGTGAAGTTCAAATCCCACCAGTCGTTGGAGTTTAGAAGAATGAGGGGGGATCTTATAGAGTCATATAAGTTAATGAAGGGGATGGATAGGGTAGAGGTAGAGAGATTCTTCCCGCTTAGAAAGGATAGCAGGACTAGAGGACACAGCCTCAAGATAAGGTGGGGGGACAGTTTAGATCAGAGTTGAGGAGGAACTTCTTCGCTCAAAGGGTGGTGAATCTCTGGAATTCTCTGCCCGTTGAAGTGGTGGAGGCTACCTCGCTAAATATATTTAAGACGCAGGTGGGTAGGTTTTTGGTAGGCAAGGGAATTAAGGGTTATGGGGAGAGAGTGGGAAAGTGGAACTGTGCCACTTCAGATCAGCCATGATCTTATTGAATGGCGGGGCAGGCTCGAAGGGCTAGATGGCCGACTCCTGCTCCTATTTCTTATGTTCTTACGCCAGATGGCAGTGAGATTTGAATTCAATAAAATATCCAGGATTAAGAATCTGCTGATGATGATAAAACCATTGTCGAAAAACCCCACTCGGGTTCACTGATGTCCTTTAAGGAAGGAAACCTGCCATCCTGCCCCGGTCTGGCTGACATGTGATTCCAGAGCCACAGCAAATTGGTTGATGAAATACCCTCAGCTGAGGGTAATAAATTACAGTCCAGCCAGTGACACCCACATCCCATGAATGAATGTAAAGAACAATTCTCCCAGTGCGCATGCTAAAACAGGTGGCTTTCCCCGCTCCAGATAGTGACGAGTTTTACCTTTCATTCATTCTGACATTATATTGCTGACACTCACACACTGGACACATTCACTGTACGATAGACAATTCTTGCAGACCAAGGGAAGGGGTGCTGCATTATTACCCGGGCTGAATTCCAGCCAGATGTGACATCAAACCAGTTTAAAGTTTGTTTATTAGTGTCACAAAGTAGGCTCACATTAACACTGCAATTAAGGTACTGTCAGAAGTCCCTGAGTTGCCACACTCCAGTGCCTGTTCGGGTACATTGCGGAAGAATTTAGCATGGCCAGTGCACCCGAACCAGCTGACAGCACTGTGGGCTGTTCTCCTGCTGAGTGGAACAGCATTTCTCTCTCAATCCATATTCATGATTTAATTTAGTATTTCTTGGATCACGTTATCGGTGCATTTGCTGACATTATGATAATGACCCTGCATCCCAAAGTAGCCCACTGGGGCACCAAATTCTTTGCATCTATGATGCAGCCAGGCATCAAATAAAAACACATTCAGCTTAAAATGTTAACTCTGGTTCTCATTCCACAGATGTTGCTGAGTATTTCCTGAGTTTTCTGTATGCGTTCAATCCTTCTCGATTCCCTCCACAGGGTGTTGGTGATGATACACACAATCCCTCACTCAAGAGGACCAAGCCATTGCTGAGGCTGATGGTTCAGAGGTTCTGAACTCAGAGTCAGACTGAGCCTTCGGGCGGGATTTGCCAGCTCCAAGACCGGAAAACCCTGTCAGAGATCGACGGACCTTTCCATGGTCTGTCCCTCACCCACTCCGATTCCCGTGATGGGTGGGGTGGGATGGGAGAATTCACCCTAAGAATCATCCGGTCATCCAGCAAAGGCTCTTCAGCCCATCAAGTCTGCACCGACAGTATCTCCCACTAAAGGTGCACCAATCCACCGATGTGTGGGTTAGGTGGATTGGCCGTGCTAAATTACCCCTGAGTGTCAGGGGGACTAGCGAGGATAAATGCGTGTGGTTATGCGGATGGGGCCGAGGTGGGATTGTGGCAGGCTCAATGGGCTGAACGGCCTTTTTCTGCACTGTAGGGATTTAATTCTATAATCCCACTTTCCTGCACTTGTCCTAGATCCTTGAATATTATATTTCAAGGGCAAATATTTCTCAAGGGTTGTAAGGTTTCCTGCCTCGATTACCTTCCCAGGCAGTGCATTCCAGATTCCCATAGCCCTCGGAGTGAAAGAAGTTTTTATCTCAAATCCCCTCTGAATCTCCTGTTCCTGGCCCTAAAAACAGGTCAATGAGCTTGCGGGGCAATGACCTGTCACTGTCAAAGTGCCGTTTTATTTTTAACGAAAGCGCAGCTGGATAATGTCAGTGCAGCAGCACCTACACCAACAACTCTGAGGCTTTGACTTGTTAAGCAGTAATTAAAATGAAAGTTGGAGTGGAGCCACCGTGAGTGACGGCCTCCCTGAGAGAGGCACCAACTGTGCCTCCTGCCTTTCTGTACAACAATCCCCTCTAAAGATACCATTGGCATTGCACGCTGAGCAACGTGCATTCAGAGCAGACAATCCTTGCTGTGCTACACTTGTCTAACCAGCTGGGAAAGGGACCTGTTCGGGATTCTGCACTGTACGGCTCAGGGTGGAATTCTCCCACCCCACCCATCACGGGAATTGGAATGGGCGAGGGACGGGCCATGGAAAGGTCCATTGAACTCAGGCAGGATTTTCCAGTCTTGAATCAAGCGCAGCTGGAAAATCCCACCCTAAGACTCTCAGTGACTCTTGAGTTCACAACCTCTGAACCGACAGCATCAGTAATGTCTGAAGGCAGGATTGTACGCACCTCCACCAGCAACACCCTGTCCCCCCACCCCCACACACACTCAGACCACCCCCCCCTCCCCAACACACACACACAAACACAGACCCCCCCCCACCCCCAACACACACACACACACACACACACACACACACACACACACACACACACACACACACACACACAAACAGGAATACTCAGCAGGTCTGGTCACATCTGTGGAGGGACAAATAGAGTGAACATTGCAAGCCCAATGCGTGTTTTCCACAGAATCCCTCCAGTGCAGAAGGAGGCCATTCGGCCCATTGAGTCTGCACTGACCATAACCCGACCCAGGGCTATCCCTGTGCATTCACCCTAGCTCGTTCCCCCTGACACTAAGGGGCAATTGAGCACGGCCGATCCACCTAACCAGCATGTCTTTCCGACTCTGGGGGGAAACCGGAGCACCCAGAGGAAACCCATGCAGATACAGGGAGAACATGCAAACTCCACATGGTGACCCAAGCTGGGAATCAAACCTGGGTCCCTCGTGCTGTGAGGCAGCAGTGTGCCACATGCCGCCCCAATAAATTTTTGTTTGATGCCAGACTTATTCTCACCTTCAGGTGGCTGTACCCGAGGTGCTGGCGCTGATGGGGGTGTTGTTCTTTCATGCACTACAGTGGCCTCCTCAGTTTCCATTCCTGTCCCTGCTCCTGCGATGATGTGGAGACGCCGGTGTTGGACTTGGGTAAGCACAAGTCTCACAGCACCAGGTCAAAGTCCTTTAACCTTTTAACCTGATGTTGCGAGATTTCTTATTGTGCTCCTTCAGCGAGTCAGGCAAAGGTGCTTTGACACACTGCCCAACGCTCAAAGCCTGTTCCAATTGATGTCAAAATTGAGTGCTTGCTCAATGGGAGGGAAAAGAGCTCCCTTGTGCATCACTTTCACTGACCCCATTGGAGCTACTGACTGGCTTTCTGGGACAGTTAAGCTGAATGGATTGTAAATTACTTGTGGGCGTTCAGCTTTATAGATTGAAGCAGAGTTATTCAGAATCACTTTACCTTCATCAGTGCCAAGATACAGCAATTTGACACCGAAATGAACATCTTTGCTTACAATTTCTACAGAGGTTCGATGAAGTGTTCGCAGAGTGAGATGTTTTTTGCAGCATTTTTCTGAGTCATGTGTCTCAGCCACAAGAAATTCAACATTCCTGAATTCTGCTGTACTGGGAAAATATATGAACATTGTTAAGGTCGCGTCTACACAAGGCGCATTAGTTGCCCCAGCACCAAGTGTTCCAAAAGTGGGGCAGGTTCGAGGCAGGCCTGGCTTTGTGTTTTGAGATTTTGCAAACATCTTCACTTCCAGTTGACTGAAACCCAACAGTTTGATACGTGGAGAGGTGGGGGGGGAAAGGGGGGGTTCAAATCCCCTCAAAAGGGTCTTGTTACACCTCCAATACATTTGTACTCTTCCTGCGCAACACGTACCAACTTGTCGACCCATCGCTTTCGCCACCGTGCGCCCCAGAACTCTGTGGGAGCAACGGTGGTTGTAGTGACAGTGTAAGGTGCAAAGGCAGCCTTGGGTTTGGTGGTGCAGGGAAGGGGGGACTGTGCGTGTGAGTGGATGGGTTGGCTGTAGGGAGTTATTGGATGGTGAGATCTATTTCCAGAGCAAGTAGGCAACAATCCCCAAGCACACTGAGTCTGCTTTTTTGAAACAATGCCAATTGTTATTGGCTACATTCATCAGAAGGATGTGATTGCACTGGAAGGGGGTGCAGAGGAGATTCACCAAGGAGGCTGCCCTGAATGGAATACTGACGTTCTGAAGAGAGGTTGGGTAGGCTTCGGTTGTTTTCTCTGGAGCAGAGACTGATTGAGGTGTACAAGGTTATGAGAGGCACGGACAGGGTGGATAAGGAACAACTATTCCCCTTAGTTGAAGGGTTAGTCACGAGGGAACATGGGGTCATGGTGAAGGGCTTGGGGTGGGGGGTGATGTGAGGAAAAACCTTTTTACCCAGGGGGTGGTGAGGGTCTGGAATGCGCTGTCTGGGAGGGTGGTGGGGGCCTCACATCCTTTAAAAAGTACCTGGATGAGCACTTGGCACGGCATAATATTCAAGGCTCTGGGCCAAGGGCTGGTCGATGGGGTGAGGTGGGAGGTCAGGTGTCTCTCTCATGCCGGTGTAGAATCGATGGGTCGAAGGGCCTCTTCTGCACTGTCTGATTCCATGATTTTATCACTGCTGCCTCACCCTCAAGGATTCGCAAGGCTAAGCAGCACCAAGGGAGGGTTTTAATCACCCCCTGGTGACAGTCCCTTAAATTCAGCCCTGCCCCACCGCAAACATTTCATCCACACAATCAGAGAAGGAATTAGGCTCCCCCACTTGTCCCTGTCTATGTGAATAATCCGAGGATTTAAACCCTGCTTCAGCAGCTGAGGGAAAGAGAGGAAAAAAAAACATAATGTATTGACATGTCCCACAACAGGGATGTGAGTGCAGATCTGATCAATAATACCCACAGATTGGAAACCTTGATCTGCAAATCTATCAGCTGCGTATCCGTGTATTGATGACAGCGAGGTGACATGACTGATTAGTGATTCTGGCATTAAAAAAAATCCGTGGGCAGCAATTCTTCCGAGTTTTTGAATTATGTACCACTGTGAAGCATGAAAAATCAATGTGCGTACATTTGCAGTCTGCAGGAGGAGAGAGGGAGGTTGGGGGGGCGGGGTGGGGGGGAGAGGACTGCAGAAAACTGCACGACATTCCTGTCCCTTTACTGAAATCTGCCAGGTCTCATCAGCTGCAATCAAAATGAGACACAGCCAGCTATGAAATGACTGGGCCACATACCGTGTACCACAACCAGCCGGTGCTATTAACTCCCCAAAGGGGGCACAGCATTGCCAAAGAGAATCACCACAACTGATTTTGGGCAGCACGGTGACACAGTGGTTAGCACTGCCGCCTCAAGGCAGTGAGGAGAGGCTGAATAAACTGGGCTTGTACTCGTTAGAGTTTAGAAGAATGAGGGGAGATCTCATTGAGACGTATAAGATGATGAATGGGATGGATAGGATAGAGGTGGAGAGACTCTTCCCGCTCAGAAAGGACAGTAGGACTAGGGGGCACAGCCTCAAGATAAAGGGGGGGCGGTTTAGAACGGAGTTGAGGAGGAACTTCTTCATTCAAAGGGTGGTGAATCTCTGGAATTCTCTGCCCGTTGAAGTGGTGGAGGCTGCCTCGCTAAATATTTTTAAGACGCAGGTTGATGGGTTTTTGATAAGAGAGGGGATTAAGGGTTATGGGGAGAGGGCGGGAAAGTGGAACTGAGCAGTGACAGATCATCCATGATCTTATTGAATGGCGGGGCGGCTCAAAGGGCTAGATGGCCTACTCCTGCTCCTATTTCTTATGTTCTTACAGTGTCAGGGACCGGGATTTGATGCCGAGCTTCAGTGACCGTCTATGTGGAGTCTGCATGTTCTCCTCGTGTCTGCGTGAGTTTCCTCCAGCATTCAATAGATGTGCAGGTCAGCTGGATTGGCCATGATACATTGCCTCTTAGTGTCCAAAGATGTGTAGCTAAGGTGGATTGTTTGAAATTCATTTATTAGTGTCACAAGTAGGCTTACATTAATATTGCAGTGAAGTTACTGTGAAAATCCCCCAGTCGCCGCACTCCAGCGCCTGTTCGGGTACACTGATGTATAATTTAGCAAGGCCAATGCACCTAACCAGCACGTCTTTCAGACCGTGGGAGGAAACCCACGCAGACACGGGGAGAACGTGCAGAATCTGCACAGAGAGAATCACCCAAGCTGGGAATCGAACCCAAAAGTTAAAGTTTATTTATTAGTCACAAGTAAGACTTGCATTAACACTGCAATGAAGTTACAGTGAAATTTCCCTAGTCGTCACATCCCGGCACCTGTTCAGATCAATGCACCAAACCAGCACATCTTTCAGAATGTGAGAAGAAGCCCACACAGACATGGGAAGAATGTGCAAACTCCACACAGCCAGTGACCAAGCCGGGAATCGAACCTGGGTCTCTGGCTCTGCAAAGCAGCAATGCATTGTGATATTGTGCTGCCCCACCAGGTGTCAGGTCCCTGGTGCTGTGAGGCAGCAGTGCTAACTACTGTGCCAGGATTGGCCATGCCAGATTGCCACTTGGTGTCCACAGATGTCAAATTAGGTGGATCGGCCATGGGTAAACGTGTAGGGTTCTGTCGACAGGGCAGGGCTGTGTGCCTGGGTAAACTGCTCTTTCAGAGAGTCAGTACAGGCTCACTGGGTTGGGTAGGGACTCTATGGCTCGGGCAAAAACAAGGGTGTGAGATTCTTTACCATCTCTCCAAGACAACTGAATAAGGTCCAGAAAAGCCTTACTATTCATGGCAAATCACTACCTCTCTCTCAGGCTGCTGCTCCTGACTCAGGAACATTCCAAACTGCTTCCTAAAGCACTCTGATACAATCCATATTTAACAAATGCGTTGGGTTGACACATCCATTGATGCATGGCCATGTCCAATGAATTGAAAAATAAACTTCTCAGTCGCTTTCTTGACTATAAGAGCAGCAATGATTCATCTGCTAAGATGGCCACAACAATTGTCAGTTTCTGGCTGGAGTTTGTCTGTCATGACTCTGACCATTTATAGGCAGTATTGGTTACCTTCATTTGCTGCTATCATAGAATCCATTCGGCCCATTGAGTCTGCACTGACCACAATCCCACACACTTATCCTGCTAATCTCCTGACACTCAGGTCAATTTAGCACGGCCAATCCACCTAGCCCGCACAACTGTGGACTGTGGGAGGAAACCGGAGCACCCGGAGGAAACACATGCAGAAATGGGGAGAATGTGCAAACTCCACACAGACAGTGACCCGAAGCCGGAATTGAACCTGGATCTCTGGTACTGTGAGGCAGCAGTGCTACCATGCTGCCCCAGTTTATATTTGCAATTCAGTGGAGTATCACACATCAAGAGTGACTGTTCCTGTGTGTGTGCGCGTGTGTGTGTGTGTGTAAGGGGTGAGGAGACTGCAGGTAAACACTCAGGAATGTTTGGAATGTTTTTCCACATTGAACACATACCCAAGTTCTTAACCACAAACCTCCATCCAAATTCCACATCACCTGCCCCTTGGAAACAGTATCCGATTTCCCCTTGAGTCTACTGACACAATGTGTTGACAGATTAGTTATTCCCCTCGCACACTTAAGTGTTTATTAGCATTGCAATTAGGCAACTGTTTTGATGAGGATGAGACTAAATGTGAAAGACAATCTGCAGATTAACAAGAGCTTGCGTATGTAAGTACATTCCACGATAATAAATCTAATCATTTTCCCATAGCTGTTCAATGCTAAAGAATAACAGAACTATACGTGTTGTGTGCCTATTCTTCCTCTGTTGCATTGCGTGCCATACCCTCTTGACCCCTCCTTTAGAATGCCCCCTTCCAGAATCACATCATCACAGCTGGACAGCACAGTGGCACAGTGGTTTGCACTGCTGCCTCACAGCGTCAGGGACCCGGGTTCGATTCCCGGCTCAGGTGACTGTATGGAGTTTGCATGTTCTCTCCGTGTCTGTGTGGTTTCCTCCGGGTGCTCCGGTTTCCTCCCACAATCTGCAAGCCGAGCTGGTTATGTACATTGACCTGAACAGGTTACAGAATGTGGCGACTGGAGGAATTTCACAGTAACTTCATTGCAGTGTTAATGCAAGCCTTACTTGTGACTAATAAATAAACTTTAGGAGGCCATTCAGCCCATCATGTGTCCACTCACTGAGTGATTCGATGTGTGCCAATATATAGAAATTATAGAATCCCTACAATGCAGAAGGAGGCCATTCAGCCCATCAAACCTGGACCGACAACAATCCCACCCATAATCCTATGCATTACCCTAACTAATCTCCCTGACACTAAGTGGTAATTTACCATGGCCAACCCACCTAACCTGCAAATCTTTGGAGTGTGGGAGGAAACAGGAGCACCCAAAGGAAACTCACACAGACATGGGGTGAATGTGACCTGAGGCTGGAATTGAAGGCGGGATCCTGGAGCTGTGAGGCAGCAGTGCTAACCATCGTGCCTTCGTGCTGCCTCCATCAATGACAAGGATGGGATTCAGGCACACGCGTGGAAAGCAGAATGGAGAAGCAGCCCATCACCTTAACCGCTTGGCCACCTCATCCCCAGGACACTGCATACTTCTCCTTCTCAGATAACAATCTGATTCCTTTCTGATGGCCTTGACAGCACACACTCGGGCAGTGTACTCCAGACATTAACCACTCAGTGTGTAGACAAGTTCTCTTACCCCCCCTCACACTGCACTTGCTTCTTTGAAATTGATTTGACTGGTCACTTGTTTGACAATGCTCTTTGAAGATCCTAGCGATTTCCCCACTTGTTCCCGATGGATAGAGAGGGGTGGGTCGTCTGCAGCATGAATACCGGCATGGAAGCCTTTGGGTTGAATGTCCTGTTTCACAGCCTTGCCACTTCCCTGTGTCCCTCCAGCTTGACTCCTTTACCTTGGCAATCAACTTATCAGAATTGGCCACATCTCCACTGTCACTGAGAAGTTTAATTCCCCCTCCTGTCCTGGTGGGCTCCCACCCCAACACACGGGCAAGACTCCTTGAACACTCTTCCCAACAGCAATGATAAAACCCTGGTACCTGAGGTTTATCTTCATTGTTCAACGCTTTCCCTTCCCAAGGGTATTAAGCCACCTTTCAATCTGTAGTGTTGTACTTGTTCCTCTGTGCCTGAGAGAAGTTGTAACATCCAGTGATGAGAAGAAGCATCCCTACACATCGAGAGGCATCCCAGAGTCACCTATCTGGTGGCATCCCGCATTCAGTTAAGAGATACTTACAATTCATTAAAAGTATTAAGATGTACTTTTGATGCAGCCCATGTGAGCTGAGAAAATTGTGCTGACTGACATGATGTTTGATGTCTATTGCTTTGGCACTTGAGAGCAAGGTTTCCATGGAATCAGAATCCGTACAGTGCTGGAGGCCATTGAACCCATCAGAGTCTGCACCAACTCCCCAAACCTCGACCCTATTTCTGTATATTTACCCCGCTAATCCGCCTAAATGTACATATCTTGAGACACTAAGAGGTAATTTAGCATGGCTAATTAACCTTACCCGTACCTCTTTGGGCTGTGGGAGGAAACTCATGCAGACACAGGGAAGAATGTGCAAGCCCCACGCAGACAGTCACCCGAGGCTGGAATCGAACCCAGGTCCCTGGCACCAAGAGGCCACAGTGCTACCCTTGTTCAAAGTACTGGTCTAGATTCTTAGGCAGGTTTTAATTCATCCTTCCTCCCAAAAATGACACAAGCAAAAAGTTGTAGGCTCAACAGGTTCTAAATGATGAAAGCACAGATGAGTGAAATCTCGTGACAATGGGGAAGAACAGTTTGCAGCTCACGGGTGCTGAACTGACCATCCCACAAAGCCGGCCAAAGAGAAAAGATGGCTTGTTGATGACAGTTCTACGCTACGAGGGTTGAGGATCCTGCAGTGACGAGACATAAAGCTCACAGCCTCCACCAAATCGCTGTTGGCTCAGGTTGGCAATACAGAATCTCATGGAAACACAGAAGATTGGAGCAGGAGGAGCCCATTTGAGCCTGCTCCACCATTCATTAGGATCACAGCTCATCATTCAACTCAGTATCCCATTCCTGCTTTTTCCCCCATAACCTTTGATCCCATTCGCCCCAAGTGCTATATCCAGCTGCCCCTTGAATACATCCAATGCTTTGGCATCAACTATTTCCTGTGGTAATGAATTCCACAGGCTCACCGGGTAAAGAAAATGTCTCCTCATCTTCATTCTAAATGGTCTACCCCGAATCCTCAAACTGTGACCCCTGGTTCTGGACTCTCCCCACCACTGGGAACATCCTCCCTGTATCTACCCTGACTAATTTTATTAGAATTTTATAAGATTCTATGAGATCCCCTCATAGCTTTGGCCTACAAGCCTAGATTGTAAAAGATCCCAAGTGCAAGCAAAGGAACAGCTTAGCCAATTAAACAGTGCTGACCTTACTTTTGAAAATCTGTTGGTGATCATTTGGTCCTCAGGCAGAGTCCGGGGGGTGAGAAGCGACGCTGTTCAGCACGGGTGCAGGTTTGCTGAGAGCAGGAAGGAACATAATCACCTCTCTGCTGCCCAACTCAGGCTTGCAGTCACAATTAAATCACTCAACTGCATCTCTCAGGCCCATTCTCCCACAGTCCGACAAATACACAACAGTCACAGTAAGGGACAACCCTTCAAATACGGTTCTCTGATACCATGTGGTGCCATAACACTCACATCATGACACGGTTCACAATAACACAATGAAAGCCATGTAACATTGCCTGGCCATTTAATCCATACAGTGCAGAAGGAGGCCATTCAGCCCATCAAGGCTGTACTCTGAAAAAAAAATCTTATCCAGGCACACACACCACCCCACTCTATCCCCTTAACCCCACACGTTTAGCATAGCTCATCCACCTAACCCACGCAACTCAGGGCACAAAGGGGAAATTTAGCATGGCCTATCCACCTAACTTGCACATCTTTGGACAGCGGGAGGAAACTGGAGCACCTGGAGGAAACCCACACAGACACAGGGAGAACATAGAACATTACAGCGCAGAACAGGCCCTTCGGCCCACGATGTTGCGCCGACCAGTTAAAAAACAATGACCCACTAATCTAAACCAATCCCTTTTTGTCCATAAACCTATCCACGGATCTCTTAAACGCCCCCAAACTAGGCGCATTTACAACTGCAGCAGGCAGGGCATTCCAATCCCTCACCACCCTCTGGGTAAAGAACCTACCCCTGACATCCGTCCTATAACTACCCCCCCTTAATTTAAAGCCATGCCCCCTCGTGCTAGCTTTCTCCATCTGAGGAAAAAGGCTATCACTATCCACCCTATCTAAACCTCTAATCATCTTATATGTTTCAATAACATCCCCTCTTAGCTGCCTTCTTTCCAGCGAAAACAACCCCAAATCCCTCAGTCTCTCCTCATAGGACCTCCCCTCCATACCAGGCAACATCCTGATAAACCTCCTCTGCACCCTCTCCAAAGCCTCCACATCCTTCCTGTAATGTGGGGACCAGAACTGCACACAGTACTCCAAGTGCGGCCGCACCAGAGTTGTGTACAGTTGCAACATGACGCTGCGACTCCTAAATTCAATCCCCCTACCAATAAACGCCAAGACACCGTATGCCTTCTTAACAACCTTATCTACTTGATTCCCTACTTTCAGGGATCTATGTACACATACACCTAGATCCCTCTGTTCATCCACACTATTCAGAGTCCTCCCGTTAGCCCTATACTCGACACATCTGTTATTCCTGCCAAAGTGAATTACCTCACACTTCTCCGCATTAAACTCCATCCGCCACCTCTCAGCCCAGCTCTGCAACCTGTCTAAGTCTTCCTGCAAACTATGACACCCTTCCTCACTATCTACCACACCTCCGACTTTGGTGTCATCAGCAAATTTACTAATCCACCCAACTATACCCTCATCCAGATCATTAATAAAAATTACAAACAGCAGTGGCCCCAAAACAGATCCCTGAGGCACACCACTCGAAACCGAACTCCATGATGAATATTTACCATCAACCACCACCCTCTGTCTCCTATCCGCTAGCCAATTCCTGATCCAATTCCCCAGATCACCCCCAATCCCATACATCTGCATTTTCTGCAGAAGCCTACCATGGTGAACCTTATCAAACGCCTTACTAAAATCCATATATACCACGTCAACTACCTTACCCCCATCCACCTCTTTGGTCACTTTCTCAAAAAACATGCAGACTTCGAACAGACAGTGACCCAAGCGGGGAATCGAACCTGGGTCCCTCACATTGAGAGACAGCAGTGCAAACCTGCTGCACAATGGCACTACACCATCACCTCTCACATGTCTTTGGGTAGCTTTGTTTCTATCCTGGCATGGATAGATTGCGCCATTCTGAAAAATCTAACATATAAGTCCACAATAAAAAAAGGATCAGCAGTGGTTTGGCACTCTCAAAGCCTTGAGTCTCAGTCAAGGCTTTCAGTGTGAGAATCAATGCTGACAGCCCTGTTCAGAACAGAGAGAGTGCTAGATTACATGAGTATTGGGCATGACAGCACTTCACAAGTTCTGCACTGGCTGTAACCAACTTTGAGATGACCCAGTGAAAAGTATAAATACAAGTCTTATTTTTTTAGGTATGCGTCCATAAAATCTTTCCCGATCCTGTCAATCAGTCAGCCTAAAGTGTTCAAGAGGCATTGATGTGTCTACAGTTTCTGGAATTCCTCCATTCGAGCAAAGTCCATCTACAGAGCAAAATGCAGGTTCACACTGGGCCCAACAGTAGAGAGTGCAGACATTGGAAAAGATGGTGCAGTTGACCATTCGACTATCGAATCCTGGCAGTGTCAAAATCTTACCCAGGCCCTTCACCCAAACCCCACTTAAACACCTCGCCGGTGACTGCACCTCGCTCCCTGGATAGTGTCTGAGGCTGAACCACAGGGTTCACAATCCTGGCATCTTAGCGGACATTGGTATAGTGATAACATCACTGGACTGAAAGCCCAGAGACCCTGGCAAATAAGACACATGTTCAAATCCCCCCACCGTGGAAATAAAAATTCAATCAATAATAATCTGGACTGTCTCAGTGAAGGTGACCATGAAACCATTATCATTTGTTGTAAAAACCTATCTGGTTCACTGGTGTCCTTTAGAGAAGGAAATCTGCTGCCTTTATCTGGTCTGGCCTTCACGTTCCTCCAGACCCACAGCAATGTGGTTGGTTCTGAACTGCCCCCTGGAATGGCCAGTGCAAGTCACTCTGTTGAAGGGGCAGTTTGAAATGGGCAGCAGTGACTGGCCATGCCCACATCCAATGAAAGAATTTCAAAAAAACTCAGCTTTGGACAGCTCTGAATCCTGGTCGCTTTCTGATTTGTACTGTGACCTGGTCACCAACTCGATGGGCCAAATGGCCTCCTTCAGTATTGCACAATCAATGTGTGCTGCCTTTCTACTCAAACACACCTCACTTAAGAGCATTGTGGATCGAACTGCGCTAGTGCCAGGCTACGTCTTTTTACAGGCATCACATTCTCCGGCTCCAAAGGAAACGGAACAAATGAGAATACAAGAACAGGAAATATTTTCAAAGTCTGGATTTGTGGTTTCGAGGTTTACAGCATGGAAACAGGCCCTTCCATGCAACTTGTGCACGACGCCCCTCTTTTTAACCGCTGAGCTAGTCCCAATTGCCCGCATTTGCCCCATATCCCTCTGTACCCAGCTTACCCATGTAACTATCTAAATGCTTTTTAAAAGGCAAAATTGTACCCGCCTCTACTACCACCTCTGGCAGCTCGTTCCAGACACTCACCACCCTCTGTGTGAAAAAATTGTTCCTCTGGACCCTTTTGTATCTCTCCCCTCTCACCTTAAATCTTTGCCCTCGAGATTAAGACTCCCCTACCTTTGGGAAAAGATATTGACTATCTAGCTGATCTGTGCCCCTCATTATTTTATAGACCTCTATAAGATCACCCCTCAGCCTCCTACGCTCCAGAGAAAAAAGTCCCAATCTATCCAGTCTCTCCTTATAACTCAAACCATCAAATCCTGGTAGCATCCTAGTAAATCTTTTCTGCACTCTTTCTAGTTTAATAATGTTGGAAGTTAGAATATTACAAACTGTTGGTTCTCCTGCTGTGAGCCAAAGTCTGTTATTTTGTGATGTAATGTTTTATTTAATATAGCCATACACACTGGATATGTGTCTTTTTAAACATTCAACCACCTTCTGCTGCACTTCCTCTCTCTCTCTATGTCTCCTTCTCTCTGCCAGTCCCTTTCATTGTTTCCTTCGTCCTCACTGCCCATTTTCCTCGTTCTCTTTCTTTATCCCATTCACCCACTCCATCTTTGTTATTCTGTCTGTTTCTCTTATGGTGGCACAGCGGTCAGCACTGCTGCCTCAGCCCGCTAAGGACCTGGATTCAATTCTCAGCCTCGGGTCACTGTCTGTGTGGAGTCTGCACCTTCTCCTCGTGTCTGCGTGGGTTTTCTCCAGGTTCTCCAGTTTCCTCCCACAGTCTGAAAGACGCGCTGGTTCGGTGCTGTAGCCAGGCTAAATACTCCCTCAGTGTACCCGAATCGGTGCCGGAGTGAGGTGACTGGGGGATTTTCACAGTAACTTCATTGCAGTGTGAATGTAAGCCTAATTATGACATTATTAAAAAAACTTATTCTCTCCCCTTGTCCCGCTCTCTTTTTCCCTCCATCTCTGTTTCTCTCACTCTTTCTGTCCCACTCCGTCTCTCTCACTTTGCCTGTTTCACTCATTCTCTCTCTCTCTGTCCTTCACTTTCTCTCTGTCTTTGTCCCTTTTTCTCTCCCTGTCTGATTGCACCCACTCTGCCCACGTGAAATTTATTTTTTTCAGTGTGATTATGGGTGTTAATAGTATGAAACGTGATTGATTTTTCAACGTCGAAACAGTTCATTATTTTCCTCTGGTTATTGACTATTCGTTTAGCCATTTCACAGCACAGTAAAATGGATAAAATCCAAAGTATCAGACCAAGTTTAGCTAAAATCCTGCCTATTACGCTGCCTGCTTTGACAATTGGCAGATAACATGACCACTGACGTCAACATTGCACTTATCCAAGATAGGGCGAGGTTCTCCGATCTGGTCCATGTGGCTCCCCTCACCTCCCCCCCGCCTCTCCCCCACCACCACCCACCCCCAGCCCCACAGTCAGTGAGAATGGCCAACTTGGCTTTCCAGCCAAACTCCAAAAATTCACTTCCAGCAGCACCGGAGAATCCCAGGTTTTTGGTGATTATTCTTCCTCTCAAAGAATTCGGGAGAAAATTCCATTGAAAGCAAGCTGAGATTTGATTGTTAATTGTACACACCAATGTGAAGTACTCTGTCCCACCACTGACACGACTCAAATTGCAAACCCTCAGGTGATCATTCCAATCAACCCTATCCTCGCCGGCCCGTACTGGTTCCTGCTCCGTCAATGACTCAAGCGTGAGATTCTTAGGTTGGAGTCCGAATTCCTCCAAGACCCTCACTCCCCCACCTGACGCGTACAGTCTGCCCCTGTCTTATAACCCATTGAGATCCCAGCTTCCCTCTGATTTTCCTCATTGGTGCCAAGTCTCCAGCTGCCTAAATCCATCCCCAAATCTTTTTTTTATGTGGCACAGGATTTATTGCCCATCCTGAATTGCCCGTGATCTGAGTAGCCAATGGCACTGCTGTGGGTCCGGAGCTAGATGGTAGTTTAAACTAGAAAAGGTCAAGAGCTTTAAGCATTTATGTGTCTTGATTATCAGCCTGTCCTGGATCCCCCCCATGTCCACTCAACAGTTAAGAAAGCCCACCAACATGTCTACCTTCTCAAAAGGCGAAAGAAATTTGGCATGTCCACTACTACTCTCACCAAATTTTACAGATGCTCCATAGAAAGCATTCTTTCTGGTGGTATCACAGCTTGGTATGGGATCCTGCTCTGTCCAAGGCTGCAAGGAACTACAAAAGGTCATGAATGTAGCCCAGTCCATCACACAAACCAGCCTCCCATCCACTGATTTGGTCCACACTGCCATTCAGTCCAAAAAGCAGTCAGCATAATTAAGGACCCCACACACACCGGACATTCTCTCTTCCACCTTCTTCAGGCGGAAAAAAGATACAAAAGTCTGAGGTCACGTACCAACCACCTCAAGAACAGCTTCTTCCCTGCTGCTGTCAGGCTTTTGAATGGACCTACCTCGCATTAAGTTGATCTTTCTCTACACCCTAGCTATGACTGTAACATTACATCCTGCACTCTCTCCTTTCCTTCTCTATGAATGGTATGCTTTATCTGGAAAGTGCACAAGAAACAATACTTTTCACTCTTTGTTAATACACGTGACAAGAATAAATCAAATCAAAAATCTACTGTAAAACTATATTCTGCACACTCTCCTTTCCTTCTCTATGAACGGTATGTTTTGTCTGAATAGCGCACAAGAAACAATACTTTTCACTGTATACGAATACATCTGGCAAGAATAAATCAAAATCAAAATTCCTTCCCCAAAGGAGATCAGTGATTGATGATCGGGGTACGTGGTCACTGGCTTTCAGTTCTCTGCTTGTTAATTCAATTTCAATTCCACTAGCTGCCACAGTGGGATTTGATCACCAGCCTGTCCTGGTCCCCCCACAACTCCCAGCCACCTGACCAAGGGACAGGCTGTCCCGAAAGCTTGAGGCTTTTGCTCCAAATAAACCTGTTTGGACTCTAAACTGGTGTTGTGGGATTTCTTTGTGTTTTATCCCAGTCCAACGCTGGCATCTCCACATCCTGGTCCCCCCATGCAGACACTATAGTTAAGCAAGTCCACCAACATCTTTACCTTCTCAGAAGGTGAAGGAAATTGGCCTGGATCTCTGGAGAACTGATCCAGTGATGCCATCACTACTCCATTGTCTCCGTCCACCAAACGATGTCTTTTTCTTTGGCTCGATGTTAAATTTTTGCCTGGCTATGCTCCTTGCTAAGGGCCTTGAATATCATCACAACTGTTATATAGACATAAACGCTTGCTAATTCTGCAAACGTTTGTTGCAAGAATCACCCCATGTGGTCACGGGAGTTCTTCCGCAATGCAGAATACCTGTCCCCTAAAATCAATCCAAATGGTGATGGAGAATCCCAAGGCTATTGATCGGTCTATCAGAGCCTGGCAGTATGGTAGAGGATGTTTAACTGTTTCAGAGTGAAAGCCCCATTAACTAACCTCAAAGAACCTGCTGGACTGATGAAGTGTTGGGCCTTGTACCCTCTCCCTCAGAATGCAATTCACGTGTGTGATTAAGACACATACAACCAGTCTATCCATGGCTGGGTGGCGCTAGTGCAAGAAGACATTGGGTTCATCAGTCACTGGAGAATCATCAGGTGTTCTGGACAGCCTTCTGAATCACCTGTCCTGCAGCCTTCAGGTATTATTGGGTAACCACTCCAAGGCCCCTCTGAAGCAAGGTCTAAATATAGTCCACATATGGGCAGCATGGTGGCACAGAGGTTAACATTGCTACCTCCCAATGCCAGGGACCCAGGTTTGATCTGTCCTTGGCTGTGTGGAGTTTGCACGTTCCCTCCGTGTCTGTGTGGGTTTCCTCTGGATGCTCCAGTTTCCTCCCACAGTCCAAAGATATGCGGGTTCGGTGGATTGGTTATGTTAGACTGCCCCTTAGTGTCCCAAGATGTGTAGATTAGGGAGATCAGTGGGTTAAAAATGTGGGTTTTTCAGGGCAGGGGTTGGGTGGGATGCTTTGTTAGAGAGATGGTGCAGACTCAGTGGAGTGAGTGGCCTCCTTCTGCACTGGGGGGGGGTGGTATTCTATGGTTCGACGCGACTGGGGGACTCACTTGCCTCCGTACTTGTTTCACTATTTTCCAAGTATCAGCCCTCTGTTCCTGAAAGTGCTGAACCGTTTCGAACCATTAGCTCCCCCGTTATGATCTCATCCAATTGGTCGGAAGGGCATTCATCTCACAAGTCTGCAGCTATTCTGTTCCGCACTCAGCCCTCCTTTTTCAGCCTGGCTCAATAATAGCACTTTCAGGAGTGGGAGCCCCCCATGGTCCCCCTTGATAACTTAGCGCTGCTGAAGCCAACTGTGGTTGACCATGTGGGCAGAGCAGTGGCAAATGGAATTCAACCCTGAAAAAAAGTATGAAGTGATGCATTTTGGGAGGGCTAACAAGCCAAGGGAATGTACAGAAAATAATGTTGGGATGTACAGAGATCAGACAGACTGTGGGGTGCATATTCAAAGATCTTTGAAGGCAGCAGGACACGTGGATAATGTGGTTGAGAAGGCAGGTGAGATACTTGTCTTTATTACCCATGGCGTAGACTGTAAGAGTGGGGAGGTTTTAATGGAGCTGTCCGTTAGGCCACAGCGAGAGTATTGTGCGCAGTTTTGATCACACAATATTGCACTTTGAAGTAATTTGGATACCTTAGTGTATCTCTGGCATTAAATAATTGAGGTGTTTATCAATTTGAGATATGGCTATTTCTTGCGGCAGTATATCTGTTCATTCATGGGATGTGGGCATTGCCGAAGAGGCTGGAATTTATTGCCCACCCTCGAGGAGAGGGTGATGAGTGGTCCTCTGGGTTATTTCAGAGGGCAGTTCAGAGCCAACTACATTGCTGCGGGCCTGGAGTCAAACTTAGGCCAGACCGGGTAAGGATGGCAGGTTTTCTGTTGTTGATGATAGGTGCACTCACCATTACCAAGGCAAGCTTTCAATTCAAGATTTTTATTGATTGAATTTAATCATGGCTGTTATGGTGGGGTTTAAACTCATGTTACGAGACCATTTGTCCAGGAACGTGTGGGCTTTTAGTTTGTTTGGTACCACCCTGTCCTGTCGATCATTTCCCATCACATCGTCCACACGACCCAAAGAGAGGGCTGGATTTTGTGGGGGCTGATGGGGGTCTGACCCACCGGTGAGAGAATTGGGGGGCATGTTTCCCCCCGTCCCACCGCGTTAACTCTGTAGGGGAAGCCCAACTGAATCAAGAGTCTTCAGGCAGTTCACCGGCCACCACTGGGCCTTCCACATGGCTGAGGGTCCCTGGCAGCCAGCCAATCAGAGGCCAGCAGCCACTTGTCACCATCAGTGCCAGAGCAAGTGGAGGCGATGGCTGCCAACCAAGGCCAGGGAAACTCAAAGGACACCACAGCAATAATGGGTGAGGGGAAGGGAGGGTTATTAGTCCACATCCCTGATGGGAGGGTTCCACAACGAGGGACCCCCTCCCCTCACACAGCACCCTCTCCCCTCCCCACCCCTCCTCCACTGCCCTCCTGCCCCCTTCCCTGCGCCCCATACACCTCCTTGCCCGCATCACCCATTAATGAACCCCCCTGGCATCTCTCGGCCACCAGCCATCCCTCAGCCGCTTTGGCCCCTCCGACTTTATCAGGGACAGGGTGCGGGAGGGTGGAGCAGTGGAGATGAGAGGTCCTTCCACCACAATGAGGTGTGGGGTCTCTCCCCCCACTCCCCCCGTGGACCTGTTGAATCCAGCCCCACAAAGTGTTAATTTTGTAAAACTGCTCTGCAAAAGATTCAAACGTGCCTTCATCTTTAATTGAGGAGATATCGGGAGCATCAGAATCAAAGGCAAAAAAAAATCAGTCGCTACTCAGGACTACACCAATTTCATTTGTCCTTTAGGCAACAGATTCTGCCTTTGATATTTCATCACATTTGATCAACAAACTCATTGATCCGTTGCTTGTAGCAAGAGATTACAGTTTCCTATGAATTGAAAATATCATCATCAGTGCAGGGATCAAGCTCTGGGACTTTTATCTGCTCATCTCAGCTCCAACCATATATTTTGACCTTTACAGGAAAATATCACCCAGTCCTTCTGTCAGAAGCCAACTGCTTAACCAATTGAAGTATTTTTCTTTAACTTATTTTTTCCAATTGCTCTTCCGATTTTTGAAGGCGTTTCTTCTCACGCAAGTGGAGAGTTCTCAGAAGCAGGGAGGAACTGATTGATTCACACCTTCCCCAGCCCACCCCCACCGTAATAGGTGCTTCAAAAAGACCAAGACAAACACGGCTAAGGTCTTGAACGTCACACTGAAGGTTTAAGTAGGGAAGCTGTTTCACCTGGGGCAATGGATTTCAGATGAAAGAAACCAGGACAAATTTTCCAGTTATTCAAGTCAAGGAGAGAGTAATTTTCACCTTCCAACAGGGGAGGGGGCACATGGGATAGATTTGATTTATTATTGTCATATGTATTGGGATATAGTGAAAAGCATTCTTTCTCATCTGCTCTACAGACAAAACGATGACAATAATCTATCCCCGAATGTCAGAAAAACAAAGGAGATAGTCATTGATTTCAGAAAGTGTTGTCGAGGGCATGCCCCTGTCTACCTCAATGGGAATGATGTGGAAATGGTTGAGAGCTTCGAGGTGTCCAGATCACCAACAACCCATCCTGGTCCCTCCACACCAATTCTATAGTTAAGAAAGCCCACTAATATCCCTACTTTCTCAGGAGGCAAAGGAAATCTGGTATTTCCACTCTGATTCTCACCAACATTTCCAGAAGCACCATAGAAAACATTCTTTCTGGTCGTATCACAGTTTGGTATGGGCTCCTGCTCTGACCAAGACCGCAAAGGGTCATGAACAAAGCCCAGTTCATCACTCAAACCAGCCTCCCGTCCATTGACTCTGTCTACACTTCCCACTGCCTCAGAAAAGCAGCCAGCATAATTAAGGACCCCACGCACCCCGGACATTCTCCCTTCCACCTTCTTCCGTCAGGAAAAAGATACAAAAGTCTGAGGTCACATACCGACCGACTCAAGAACAGCTTCTTCCCTGCTGCTGTCAGGCTTTGAAAGAACCGACCCTGCATTAAGTTGATCTTTCTCTACACCCTAGCTATGGCTGTAACACCACATTCTGCGCTCGCTCTTCTCCTTCTCTGTGAACAGTATGCTTTGTCTGTATAGTGCGCAAGAAACAATACTTTTCCCTGTATTCTATTACGTGACAATAATAAATCAGATCAAAAACATATCATTCAAAGAGTGCAAAGGGGAGAATAAAGAATATGAACAAGGAAAGAGTGAGGAGATGGAGGAAGAATCCTCGAATGTTTCCGCCAGACAGCCGAGTGGCAACATGTAGCCATTACTATCGAACATGATGACCACACTGTGTCAACCATCTGTTCGCATGCAGGGATCAGTGAACTGTTTTGAACTGTCATGGGTGATCTACTTTTTGTGTCTATTTAGCCAATGCTTCACTGTTACTTCTTAATAAATTTAATAAAGTCCCTTAAAATTAACTACAAACACTCAACGACTTATTTTAGGGGCCCGTGGCTCCTGGACCCAAAACCGGAGAAGTGCACTTGAAGCATGTTCTCCAATTTTATGGCCAAGTGCTTTCCCTCATTGTGTCTCCCTCATTTTCTCAACACTACAGACTTGGGCAAACCAGTTCAAGGAGGAACTGGAACTCAGGATTCCAATCTGCCCCTCGCAATTCGTGTCACTCAATCCGCACAGAAGTGATGGACAAACTTTGATTTAACCAGGTGGACCTGTGACCAAGAGCCGAGACCTGCAGCTTGGGCCAAAGAAAGATGAGATGCATTGCGGAATTGAATGAGGAACTTCATGCTGTACGTGATTTGTAAATGGGCCACCCGTATAGAGTGAAGGGAGATTTACTCTGTATCTAACCCAAATTCTGCTCATATTTAATAGGTATTGGAGTTTATTTGTTCATCAGCATTGTTCAGTGATGAATAACTTGAAAACTGGCCCCCAGCACAAGGCTACCTTTGTGAAGTATATTCGTCAATAATAATCCATAATAATGCCAATGATTCAACTGCTTTATGCAACAAAACATGAACTGAATCAAAGTTGCGAGGAATCAAGGGTAAGAACACACATAAATGTAATACACAAGGACAAAAAAAACTCTCTCGTTCCAACTGTACAATGGATGAATAAGACTGTAATAAAATATCCCCCTTTGCCTTTCTCCTCTTTGTTCATAGACTCAGTTGGATAGACCAGAAAATAGGTGCAGAGCACGCAAAGTCAAATGAACCTCTGCCCACTGATTACATTACAGGCAGCCCACAAGTTTTGTTCAGAGCAATGATCTTTGCTTCCAGCCAGGCTTGACTGCAATGTTGATTGGCTGGACATGTCAGAACATAAGAAATAGGAGCAGGAGTAGGCCATCTAGCCCTTCGAGCCTGCCCCGCCATTCAACAAGATCATGGCTGATCTGAAGTGGATCAGTTCCACTTTCCCACTTTCTCCCCATAACCCTTCATTCCCCTGTCTATCAAAAACCTATCTACCCGTGACTTAAATATATTTAGTGAGGCAGCCTCCGCCACTTCAACGGGCAGAGAATTCCAGAGACTCACCACCCTTTGAGTGAAGAAGTTCCTCCTCAACTCCGATCTAAACTGCCCCCTCCCTTATTTTGAGGAAGCTATTATCTTAATCCCAAGCCATTTGTTGAATTTAGACATGAATACTTTTCTGGATTATATGTTTATTCACAGAATATTGCACTGCCAGCTTGGTTTGTTCTCAAATCTCCCTTTGCTGAAAAAAAATAAATTTTGTCGAAGCTTTCTGTCTTGCACTCATCAGGAGCATCACAAGAAAACCAATTCAGTGGAAACAGCTCTGCACTGCATGAGGAGAGACTGCTGATTGGATGTCAAGAGGATTGGTAGAAACATTGTCGTGGAGAATGCACCAGTTGATGGTGGCTGGCAGTAAACTGCCAAGCACTGTTAGAAAATTTAAACCAGGTAGCTTGATTCTGACTTGTCAAGGCATTGCCCTAAGAAAGGAACAAGCTATTACTT
This sequence comes from Carcharhinus amblyrhynchos, assembly GCF_965287045.1. Classification (NCBI taxonomy): domain Eukaryota; kingdom Metazoa; phylum Chordata; class Chondrichthyes; order Carcharhiniformes; family Carcharhinidae; genus Carcharhinus; species Carcharhinus amblyrhynchos. The sequence goes on from NC_137357.1 coordinate 20,992,705, forward strand.
GTCTTGTTTGGCAGAACAGGTACAATATGTGTGCATGCACTTTCTGTCTGCAAACAACAGGGACCTGTGTACTAATGTATGTACCTTCCATTAAATGCAACTGCACCACACTGTGTGCCAGACTGTTAAACTTAAATTGGTTTTCACACACAAAGGATTATCCAGCAAATGTTGTCGAATCACAACATCACATCAAATGTTGGACACTTTGTTTTGAGTTGTTGAAGCAAGGGCTGTTTGGGTAAGGTCTCAACCTTGCCCACTGCAAACAGCTGTTCCAAGCAAAAATTAGGCTGGAGTTTTCTCACCCCACCTGCCATTGGAATTGTAGGGGACAGGACAGCATCGCGCAAATCCCCATCGACTTGGGAGCAGGATTTTCCAGTCTTGGGGCAAGCAGGGTCGTAAAATCCTGCACTTAGAGCCAGAATCATTCCATGTGGGGAATCCATTTTTTAATGGGTAAGTTTGTGCACATGGGTTTAAAAGCTACAGCTAAGCACACTGAACTCTGAATCAAGGTTCTGATACTTCAACAATGGTATTAACAATGATGTAAGCATGAGAGTTAAAGTTAATTTATTCATCACAAGTAGGGCTTACATTAACACTGCAATGAAGTTACTGCAAAATTCCCCTAGTTGCCACAGTCCAGCGCCTGTTCAGGTCAATACACCTAACCAGCATGTCTTTCAGGCTCTGGGAGAAAACCAGAGCACCCAGAGGAAACCCATGTGGACATGGAGAGAGCGTGCAAACTCCACACAGACCGTGACCCAAGCCGGGAATTGAACCCAGGTCCCTGGCCCTGTGAGGCAGCAGTGCTAACCACTGTGCCACATGTCATCAAGGTCAGATGAACAAGCGGCTCCAAAGCAGGCAAGACGTGGAGCAGTCTGTGTTCAGAGAACGAGGTCTCAGCTGTAAGTAGCGTAACAAATAATGAAGAGAAACCTAAAAGTGACCATCTCCAAGTCGCACACAGAGCAAGAGAAATCTCACTGAGCCAGGTAACAACAGAAATGAACGGTAACAAGCCAAACCAGGAGAGAGGAGATAGAGAAAACACACGTCGAGATATCTCAAACCACTGACTTGTTTGCCTTGCATTACATTCTCCAAGGTTGAAAATCAATTCTCCTCTTTCGTCAGCTGGTTGTTCCTTTTATTTGTTCAAACGCCTGAAATCATTAATTGCCCTTCGAAATAGCAAGATCTTGCTGTGAGGTCACCAACTTGCATTTGGAGAGAAGCTCTCATGCAACAAAATGTCCCAAAGCATCCCCGAGAAAAGTCTGACACCAAGAGTCACGCAGGATAGACGCTGAGGAAATGGAGATTTCCAAAGATGGGGAGGGGCTAAAGTCTCAGGATAAGGGGTCAGTAATTTAACACATAGCGCACAAGACTACGGACCAAGAGCTGGGAAATAGGGCTGGAATAGATAGGTGATAGCCAGCGCAGACACCATGGGCTAAAGGGCCTCTTTCAGTGCTGTGAAGCTTCATGATTGAGGTAAAGGGACATTTCTTCACCCAGATGGTTGTGACCCTGTGGAGTTCTTGACTCCAGTTGGCTGTGGATGTTCGATCAATGGGTATCTTCGGGACTAAAATCCGGGCACACAAGATAATCAGGGGAAACGGGAGATGGGAAATTCAATACAAATGCAATACAAAACTCTGGACTTCTCACTCTTCACAGATGCTGCCAGACCTGCTGTGCGTTTCCAGCACTTTGCGTTTTTATGTGACATTTTGCTTCTATTTAAGTGAAAGAGAGGTAGGGTGCCAGTTGGAATCGATGCAACAGCCACAAATGGACAGCTCAGGATGGAGTGGCCTCATCATCTACTTCTGCTGCTGTGTCCAAATGACCTTATATTGGGGTAGGTGACCAAACACACTGTTTTCAGGCAGAGAGAGAGAGAGGGAGACATTGTAAGGCCTTGAGAAAGTGAGAACCCTTGAAGTGCATGTCCATGGCTCCTTGAATGAGGCAGGGCAGGCAAACTAGGTGATCAATAAATCAGATGCAATGCTTTCTTTTATTCGCAAGGTGTTGAACACAGGAGTAGGGATGCAATGACAGAACTGTACAAAATGCTGGCTTGGTCACAGCACAAGTTTTGTGCACAGTTCTGGTCACCAGATTATTGGAAGGAGTGAAGAGAATACAAAGGAGATTTACAAGAATGTTGCCAGGCATTGAAAATTGCAGCTATGAGGAGAGGCTGGATGGGCTAGGGTTGTTTGTCTTAAAACAGAGGTGGCTCAGGGGTAACCACATTGCCGTGCACAAGATCATGAAGAGCCCTGCTCAAGGGCAACTAGGGATGGGCAATAAATGCTGGTCTTGCCAGCGATGCCCACATCCCAAATACAAATTTTTAAGAAGTTAGGGCAGGTAACAAAGGTTTGTTTTCCTTAGCCGATGGATCAGTTATCAGGGGGCATGGATTTAAGGTGATTGAGAGGAGGATTAAAGAGGACACAAGGAAAACTCTCTTCCCCAGGCCAGCTAATAGGATGCAAACCTTCACTTTAATAATTTATGCAGCTCTGTGACAATCCAGCAGCCGGAGGCTCGCGAAGGGTGTGGCACGCAGCAGGAAGCCTGTTAAACGGAGTGGTGGGTGGGTGAGTTTGTGTGGGATGCTCTTTCGGGGAAATCGATGGGCCAGATGGCTTCCTATTCACTGTCGGGATGCGACGCTACTCTTGTGCCTGCCACAATTTCAATAAAAATCTGTGTGCTGCAGCATTCTTTGCAAATTCTTGCCACAACCCTGGTAGTGTGTTTGGATTGGGTTTGGTTGCTGAACCCTCCAAAGCAGATTTGTTTGCAGTGAGCTGGGACCCAGCAGCAACTCACTCAGAACATCAATCTGCCGCTCTAAATCCATTCAGCCAAAACCTGCTGCTCCATCGTGTGGAGGAACTCAAATACCCCGTGTCAAAATAGATCGCCTGCACTTTCATCAATCCAACAAGTGTTGGCGATAGATGAACAAATTCACAGAGATCACAAGACAAATAGCTTGCTGCCTCGGACTGAATTCCACCCCCCCCCTCCTCCCACTGGCCCTCGGAATCCAGCGCTGGTGACAACACGTGTCACTGAGCAAAGAAAGAAGCACCATGTTCGTTTCGGCCTCGCTGTGTCAGGGACGGAGGAAGATGTCAAAATAAAAAGAATGTTTTGCAATGTGCACGGTGCAGACGGTGCCAAAGAGGTACCTCCACGCGAATTGGTTTCGAATGGGGACAGCAAGGTCCTCCCAACAGCAACGAGGTGGGCGAGGATGGCAGACGGGCCGAGTTTGGGTCGGCCGAACAACCCAAAGCCCGCACACGTTTCAGACCACAGAAGAAGCACACAGAGCAAGTTGTGACCCTCGGCCAGACCCTCCAGGTGTTTTTTTTGCAAGATCCACTTCATAAGTTCACAAGACATCGGAGCAGAATTCGGCCATTCAGCCCATTGAGTCTGGTCTGCCATTCAATCATGACTGAGAGGCTCTTCATCCCTATTTTCCTGCCTTCTCCCCAATACCCTTCAACCCATTCCCAATTAAAAATCTGTCTAACTCCTCCCAGCACCCACCGCACTTTGGGGCAGCAAATTCCCCAACCCTTTGGGAGAAGTAGTTTCTCCTCAACTCTGTTTTAAATTTGCTGCCCCTTATCCTAAGACTCTGACCTCTCCTCCTAGAATGCCCCACAAGAGGAGGGATCTGTTCCACGTCTCTTTATCCACACCTTTTATCATCTTGAATACCTCAATTTGATCTCCCCTCGTTCTTCTAAATTACAGAGTATCGGCCTAAACTGTTCAATCTCTCTTCACACGACAAACCCCTCATGTCTGGAATCAATCTAGTGAACCTCCTCTGAACTGCCTCCAATGCCACCACATCCTTACCCAGGTGCTGCCTCACCAATGCCTCGTATAGTTCCAATAATACTTGCTTTTGATGGTGCTTGCACTTGCGGATGGTATACACCGCTGCCATCGGGAATGGAGAGATTGGATGTGTAATGTGGTGGATGGGGTGTCAGTCAAATGACCATCTTTGCCCTGCATGGTGTCAAGCTTCTTGAGTATTGCTGGAGTTGCACTCATCCAGGAAGGCGGACAGTATTCCATCATGCCTCTGACTTACTTCTTGAAGCTGGTGGATCAACTTGGTGGGACATGGATGTCGCTGGTTGGCCAGCATTTATTGCCCATCCTTAGTTGCCCTTGAGAAGGTGGTGATAAACTGGCTTCCTGAACAACTGAGTTTTTTGCTAGCCATTTCAGAGGGCAGCTAAGAGTTAACAACATTTCTATGGCTCTGGAGCCTCATGTAGGCCAGATTGGGTAAGAATGGCAGATTTCCTTCCCTAAAGGGCATGAGTGAACCAGATGGGTTTTTATGAAATCAACAATGGTTTCATGGCCATCAGTGGATTCTTAATTCCAGATTTTTTTTATTGAATTCAAATTTCACCATCTGCTGTGGTGGGATTCGAACCCAGAACATGGGTTGAATTTCTGAGTGAATACCCTGAGGCCACTGCCTGCCCTCAGGGTGTTGATAGCGGGGAATTTGGCAATGATAATACCATTGAAAATCACAGGAAGTCCCCAAAGCCCAATCCCACCCCCAGCTTGACTCGGTTTCATTTCCTCTCTGCCTTCCAGTGCCCTTTCTGTTTATTGTTAACCTTCGGCCTTTGCCACATAGAGGAGGCTTTAAATACAAAGCTTAGCTCCCTCGTGTGCCCAGTTTGGAGGCTGAGATGCGCAATGAGGGAACACATCGAGGTGCAAGTAAAACACTGAATTGTTCTATGTTCCACTGTGAACTGACACGAGTCTCATTGCCCCAGATAGATGCCCCAAAGTGCTTGCAGCCACGTGCCCCCCCCGAGAGTCGAGCAGCATTGTCTGTGAGAGCCGCAGTGTCCCAAAAAAAACCCCCCCTCAGCCAGGAAAGAAAATGCACTGATGTAATGAATGTTATTTATTTTGCAATTACGTGATCTTTTTTATCCGTATGTTTTTGTGTTCATGTTGAATCTTGTTAGTACCAGAAAATAGAACACTTCACATTTCAAGTGTTTAGTGTCAGCATTAAGCACTCCCAAAGCAGCTATATCACAGTTAAATGCTGGATAAAATTCCTTCTCCACTCCTTTCTTACACTGCAAGATCAGGTTGTATGCTAAAGCCAAGCCTGCTCTGTGCAAACCTATCTGGTAATCCCATCGAAAAGACTCCATGGATCAACAGTCACTGCGCTGTCGCATTAACCACATCCACTGTGGAGAGACCGTAGGTTTGATGCAGAGCCTTTATCTCTGCCTGGCCTCAGTGTGCCTCATTCCAAACTCGAGAAGTGACATCCTGTCAGCAAAATAATCAATCGATTCATTATTGTCACATGTATTAACATACAGTGAAAAGTATTGTTTCTTGCACACTACACAGACAAAGCATACCGTTCATAGAGAAGGAAAGGAGAGAGTGCAGAATGTAGTGTTACAGTCATAGCGAGGGTGTAGAGAAAGATCAACTTAACGCAAGGCAGGTCCATTCAAAAGTCTGACAGCAGCAGGGAAGAAGCTGTTCTTGAATCAGTTGGAACGTGAGCTCAGACTTTTGTATCTTTTTCCCAACGGAAGAAGGTGGAAGAGAGAATGTCTGGACACATGGGGTCCTTAACTATGCTGGCTGCTTTTCCGAGGCAGCGGGAAGTGTAGACAGAGTGGAGACAGATGGGAGGCTGGTTTGTGCATCACCTTTTGTAGTTCCTTGCGGTCTAGGGCAGAGCAGGAGTCCACAAACTGAGCAAGGCCTTTTAGTCCTTCCAGCCTGCTCCATGCAATTGGCATATCATTTGTACAGCTTTTGCCCAACACAAGTGTGTGTGAGAGCTCAGATCACGAACATGGTTTTCCAAGGGAGGGGGACTTACTCCTCACTTTAATTGACATCAGACTCAAGGGGGCTTGTCCAACCTTTTCAATCAGGGGAGGCACACTTCAAAACTTTCCTCACTCAAGCAGCTAATGACCAAACTTCAGAAAGGTAGGGTTTGGCACAACATGAAATTTTAAAAAACTGAGGCATGAAAAGAAACAACTTACTGAGCTAAAAGCAATGACTCATAATGGGTATCAGAGTGTAATAGGCTGAGATGCGTGCTTCCAGCATACTTGCCAGCTCAAGATACTTACTCAGCAGCTCCCACCCATCATGAGAGTGGGCACCAGTGCATAATGTTTTGGGAGAATGTGAGGGGGATGAGTTGTGAATCTGTGGAATTCCCTGCCCAATGAAGCAGTTGAGACTAACTCATTGAATGTTTTTCAGGCAAAGATAGGAATGAAGGGTTATGGTGAGCAGGCAGGTACGTGGAGCTGAGTCCACAAAATTTTCTGCAATAATCCTACTGAATGGCAGAGCAGACTCAAGGGGCCAGATGGCCTACTCCTGGTTCGCGTGTGTGTGTGTGTGTGTGTGTGTGTGTGTGTGTGTGTGTGTGTGTGTGTGTGTGTGTGTGTGTGTGTGTGTGTGTGTGTGTGTGTGTGTGAGAGAGAGTGTGTCTGAGTGAGAACCCTGATACATAAGAACATAAGAAATAGGAGCAGGAGTAGGCCATCTAGCCCTTCGAGCCTGCCCCGCCATTCAATAAGATCATGGCTGATCTGAAGTGGATCAGTTCCACTTTCTTGCTTTCTCCCCATAACCCTTAATTCCCTTGTCTATCGGAAATCTATCTACCCGTGACTTAAATATATTTAACGTGGTAGCCTCCACCACTTCAACAGGCAGAGAATTCCAGAGATTCACCACCCTTTGAGTGAAGAAGTTCCTCCTCAACTCTGTTCTAAACCACCTCCCCTTATTTTGAGACTGTGTCCTCTCATTCTTGTCTCCTTTCTAAGTGGAAAGAATCTCTCTACCTCTACCCTATCCATCCCTTTCATTATCTTATACGTCTCTATAAGATCCCCCCTCATCCTTCTAAACTCCAGCGAGTACAGACCCAGTCTATTTAGTCTCTCTTCATAGTCCAACCCCCTCAACTCCGGTATCAGCCCAGTGAACCTCCTCTGCACTCCCTCCAAGGCCAAAATATCCTTGCGTAAGTGCGGCGACCAAAACTGCACACAGTACTCCAGCTGCGACCTCACCAGTGCCCTATACAGCTGCAACAAGATACTGGGAGTGAGTTGTTAATCCAGAAGGTACTCTTCCAGTACAGACAATAAAAATATAACAAAACATACTCCAACTTATGACTCAAAGGAAAGGTTCAATAAAGAAATTTTGGTATTCCAGACATGAGACCTCACCCTGGGTCAATCCAAGTTCCCCACAAATCCCAACATGTTCTAATTTATACTGAGTCAGCTGATGATCACATCATTCTGTCACTGGTTATATGGTTTAGTGAGTCAGCTGTCCCTCACAGCCTCTTACCATTGCTCACATTGTAACAGGTCTAATGCTATCACCGGTTACGTTCTGGCATGAGTCAGACTTGAGGACACATTCCACCCTCTCACGCTTTTATCACGGACCCCACCCCCCACCCCCTCACCCTCTCAGACCCTGTTAACACATCCGTCTTATACTCTCTCACAGCCCTCCTCCCCAACTTTCTCAGGACTCATCACATCTCACACACCCTCCTCGCAATCTATGCCCCCCCCCGCCTCTCAAACTCTCTCACAGCCCCCCTCTCGCTCCCTGAGACACACACACACACACACCCCCCTACATCTCCCCCGACACTTTCTCAAACCCCTCCACACTCACCACGCGCTCCCCCCCTCTCTCTCACACAAACACATTATCTTATTTCTCTCCCACACACTCTCTGCCTCTCTGGCCACTCACACTCACACTCACACTCACACTCACACTCACACTCACACTCACACTCACACTCACACTCACACTCACACTCACACTCACACTCACACTCACACTCACACTCACGTCCCCCTCCTACTACCAGGAGCTCTGCTTTGGCCCACTGTGGGCAGGTTTCCTGGTGTGTGTGTGTGCTCTCTCCCTGAGCCCTGTTCCCAAGCCTCAGCCCACAGCTTTCAGGCCCTGAACTCACCACTGCTGGTATTCACTACTCCTCCCATCACTCGTTAGCCTATTCGTAACCAACAGGCAGGAAATAGCCTTGTTGATTGGGGGAACAGCTCCAGACAGATCATTCCACTCAAGCGTATCTGTTTGATCTGCATTATGAAAGGTGACTCCGGGAGCTGCAGAGGGCGGGTTTGAGGTCCCACTGGCCACACGTTAGATAAACCTGAGCTGCAGGGACAAAAATCATACGAGTCATCTCAGGACAGCCCGCAGCTGAAGTTGGATCTGGAGGAGAGGTGGTGAGAGTCTGAGCAAACACTGGCAGAAGCCAGTAAAGGGAAGCAGAGGGGTGGGGAGTTCTGAAACTATTTGTGTTCAAACTGGAGAACAATAGAAACTGTTGGTGAGAGTGTTCTACACAACTGTCACTGTCCTCTGGGCCCTGCTCAAGTGCCTTTTGGTGATCAGCATTGTCCAACACTCACTCTCCACGTCAACCTGGAGTGTGGGGCTGGGAATTTAATTGCAGCAAAACACGTCTGAGATCACAACCCACAGTCAAGCTCCCCGCAAGACAAGAGTGGGAGAGAAAGGGAGAACATTAGTATCAGAAAATTAAACAACTTAAGCTCCAGCTTGCAAAACTGGCAAAATCATTACCTGTGCAAACAATCCCTTTCATAATGCAGCTCCATTCTCTCCAGCCCTTCCTGAATGTGTTGTTTCATTCATTCATGGTCTCCACCCTTCAGACATTTCCCACTCTCACCATCCAACACTTTCACCAACTTTCACAGAGACAGCATACAAAGCATACATTCCAGACGTATCACAGCTTGGTCTGGCTCCTGCTAAGATCGCTACAAAGGGTTGTGAACATTGCCCAGCCCATCACACAAACCAGCCTCCCATCCATTGACTCTGTCTGAGCTACCCGCTGCCTTGGAAAAGCAGCCAGCATAATTAAGGACCCCACACACCCTCACTTCCATCTTCTTCCATCGGAAAAAAGATACAAAAGTCCGAGATCACGTACCGACTGACTCAAAAACAGAATCTTCCCTGCTGCCATCAGGCTTTTGAATGGACCTTCCTTCCAGACATTAAGTTGATCTTTCTTTACACCTTAGCTGTGACTGTAACACTATACTCTGTACCCTCTCTTTTCCTTCTCCTCCATGGACTCTAGGATTGAGATGTTTTGTCTGTATAGAACGCAAGATACAATATTTCTCACTGTCCCCCAATACATGTGACAATAATAAATCAAATCAATAGTTCAACTGGTCATTCATGTTAATTAAGTCCAAGCATGAGTCTTTGCAGACTGAATTCAAAGTACAAAAACAAAGAAAATTCCAGCACAGGAACAGGCCCTTTGGCCCTCCAAGCCTGCACTGACCATGCTGCCTGAGTGAACTAAAACCCCCTACCCTTCCGGGGACCACGTCCCTCTATTCCCATCCAATTCATGTATTTGTCAAGACATCCCTTAAAAATCACTACCATGTCCGCTTCCACTACCTCCCGCCGCAGCAAGTTCCAGGCACCCACCATCCTCTGTGTAAAAAATCTGCTTCATACATCTCCTTTAAAACTTGCCCCTCGCACCTTAAACCTATGTCCGCTAGTAATTGACTCTTCCACCCTGGGAAAAAGCTCCTGATTATCCACTCTGTCCATGTGTCTCATAAACTTGTAGACTTCCACCCCTCACCCCTCAACCTCCGTCGCTCCAGTGAGAACAAACAAAGTTTCTCCAACCTCTCCTCGTAGCTAATGCCCTCCATACCAGGCAAATCTCCTGGTAAATCTTTTCTGTACCCTCTCCAAAGCCTCCACATCCTTCTGGTAGTGTAATGACCAGAATTGAACATTATAATCCAAGTGCAAATTCCTTCTTATCTGGTGCCTATGCAAACATTTATTTTTGAAAAAGGGGGGTAGCTGGGGGTAAGAACCCTGACCAGCTTCCCCCCTCCCTTAGCCAGAGATACTGAGGCCAATTTCACTGCCTGACAATGATGGATCAAAGAATTGAGCACCAACAGGGAAATTAAGCTATGAATTTGGGCTCTCCAAGGTTAAATGTTGCATTGGACATCTTACTCACAGAGCTGTCAAAGAGCCAACATTTATATTAAAAGAATGACTTGCCAGAATTGCATCTAAATTCATATTTGTCAGAATATATCTTCTTTAGGCAATATGAATTCTAAGTGTATGTAACTCATCTGTAAAAGTCATGCACCGAATGTCAGGGTTGTTCAAATCAATGTCTGACCTCCTGTGACTGTAGCAAAACTCCCAATCCTGGAACTTGCTTTCTCATTGAAAACAAAGTGTTACAAGTCACAACAGAACAATCCCAGTGTCTTAGATTATAATCATTTCTTATCCGTGCCACCTGATTTCGGGTTCAACTCAAACGTTGACTTCAGATTACTGGGAGATTTCTGTACATCCTCGGTGAGGATTCCCCGACCGTGCTTTGAATAAATATCTGGTTTCCTCCACAGTTCCAAACAAAATAACAGCCCGGTAAGAGCCTAACCAGGAGTTAGCTAAGCATGTCTGTTCATGGTTGGCTTCACAGATCCTGGGCACCGATCCCATTCACTCTCAAAGACCAAAGGTCAAAACAGCACAGGAACAGGCCCTTTGGCCCACCAAGCTGACACCGATACCCGGTTTCTATCCCTCCCATTCACGTGTCTATCAAGATCCACCTTGAATGTTGCTGCTTCCATCACCCGCACTGGCACCCACCATCCTCTGTGTGAAAAACTTCCCCAGCACATCTCCCCAAAACTTACCCCACCTCACCTTAAACCTGTGCCCTCTTCTAGTTGACCCTTCCACCCTGGGAAAAAAAAGGTAGGAAGTGTTCTTTCTGATTGTATTACAGCTTGGTATGGGCTCCCGCTCTGCCCAAGACCGCAAAAAACTACAATAGGTTGTGAATGTAGCCCAGTCCGTCACTCAAACCAGCCTCCCATCCACTGACTCTGTCTACACTTCCCGCTGCCTCGGCAAAGCAATCAGTATAATTAAGGACCCCACACACGCCATGACAATAATAAATTAAAAGAAATTGTAAAAAAGCCTTTGACAATGCATCCTATCATAATCTTGTATACTTCTACCACATCGCCCCTCAGCCTCCATCTTTCCAGCGAGTTTATCCAACCCCTCATTGTACCCAAAACCCTCCAGATCAGGCACGCTTTCCAAAGCATCCACGTCCTTCTGGAAGTGCGGCAACCAGTATTGCAGGAATATTCCAAATGCAGCCTAAGTAATAGATGTGACGTAACTCGGCAACTTTTAGACTCAATGCCCCGGCTGATGCAGGCAAGCATGCTGTGTGCCTCCCTGATCAGCTTATCCACCTGAGTTGCCACTTTCAGGGACACATGGACCTTTATGGTCCAGATTCCTCTGGATGTCAATGCTCCTGAGGGTTCTGCCATTTACTGTATATTCACACCTGAATTTGATCTTCCAAAATGCATTAGTCTGGATTAAACTCCATCTGCTATTTCTCTGCCCGCATCTGCAATCTATCTATATCCTGCTGGATCCCTTGACAGTCCTTGTCACTGTCAGAAACGTTGCCAGTTTTTGTCACATTGATCATGACTTAGCCAGGACACGACTCAAAGGCAGGCAATGATGGAGATGACGATTCCAATTTTCGTACTGACGAGAGGTTAAGCAGCTTAGACTCTCTATCCAGGAGAGAGGAATTTACAGCAATCTCATTCAATTTGCTTTTTCAAGTACTCAGCAACGGAATTACTGAGAACAGTGATCAGGGGCAACTTCAGTCAAAGCTTCAAACTGGCTGGGATACTGTGCAAGAGCCCCCACAACCTTTTCCATCTTTCCAGAGGGACCTAACCTCTCGGTCCTGCTGTCAGACAACCAAATTCTTTTCCGCACCTTCACTAGTCTATGTCATTTCCACAACCTGGAAACCAGAGCTATTCACAGGAGGCAGGCGGGTTGGGTAGCTGAGTAGATGAATGGAAAGGCCAAGTTGCTGGATTGGGCAAACGGGGAGACAGATTGAGAAGCCAAGGGTCTGGGTTGGGCTATGGAGGAGGCAGGCTGATCTATGAGAAGTTCTTTTCTTCTGACATTAAGATATCCCATGTTCCTGCAAATGGCTGTCTCAAAATGTAACATTATGCCTTCAGACAACAGAAACCAGCAAGTGAAAAATGGCTTTCTCCGCATGCAATGAGTTTCACAAAAAGAAACTTTCCTCAGCGATCTCCCCAAGGTACCTGCCCAATTTGCACTGGGCACGACTCAGCTTTCACGTAAGCTGAACAAAGAGAAACCACGAGCACGATAGAAGTCCCTCTGAAAGGGAGGGAGAGAAAAAGACAACCTTCCTCCCGAACGAGGCCTCATCACATCCCACAGTTCGGTCTCAGACCAAGTGCTGGAAGTTTTCAGGCAAACACATCAACCATTTTAGATACAGTTTAGCATGAAACTGTAATGACTTTAATTGAGGGTGGTCTGCTTGAATACGAACTCCGATTCAGGGACAAATTGATGGGCCAATTATGGAGCCTCTTGCTTTCTCCTTAACCAGGAGTGTCAGTTCCTCTGGGACTCCTAGTGTCAACCGCTCACTGAAAGCACTCTGTATGATGCTGTCAGACTTGTAAATGAAGGGATTTTGGTGAAAGGACTTCTGCCTCCGAGGACTTATTACAGAAATGCAAGGGGAAAAATTATCATTCAAACTGTTTTTGTTGACTGAGGGAGGAATGTTGGCCTGGACAATGGAAGAACTCTCTTTGCTAATGCAAATGCACATGACAACTCTGGTTATCTGGACCAGGAAGATGGGCTCAGATGAAAATGTTATCTGAAGAACAGTCCCTAAGAATGCAATCCTCCCTCAGTTCTGTTGCTGTGAGTGACAATTGAGATTGCAAATTTGAATTTTGAACCTGGAACTTCAACGAAAGATGTTACTGCTGTGCCTTTCTGATCATGGTGCCTGGGACTGAATCCATCCTACAGTTGTCGGGCCGAATGGTGCATAATGATTCCGTGACTGGGAGGCACGATGGTCTTCACACTGAGGACCTTACACCTCCTTCTAGACAAAGCTGAGTTCACTCCAAGTTGGCGATATTAATCAGGTACACCAACGTGTCAAACACTAAAAATGTGACAATGCAAGTATCAGAACAATCTCTTGAAATAGATGTTGTTGAGGGTAAGTCAATAGGGATAGGAACTCAGGAACACAGGAATTAGGGGCAGAAGTAGATAATCATCCACTCATTTTAACCATCTCAACTCCCAACAGATTTTCCCACTCAACATTGGGGTGCCTGTTGACCTAACTTTGGAAACAATTCCAATGCGAGAGTTATAACTCGCCTCTTAGCCATTCATGAGAAATTTTAGCTGCTGACTCTGCAAAACCTTTACAGATTTCACCTCACACTTAATACTGTTTTCAAAATGTCACCAGAGACTCAATCATTCTCGAGGAAAGTCGAGAGGCAACCTTTAGCAACAGCTTTGCCGTTTGCTTCAAGGGTGCAATCGTGTTGCATTCGGTTCTGCCGTCACACAAAATCGACCACAGAAAGAATCTGCTCCTTTGAAATGTATTCTGTCTGCATCTCCATTCATTCCTTCTCAGAACTACCTGGTGTTCTTCAGAAAGCACCGACAATTCTGCACTTGCCACCTTCAACTTAATAAGCCAGTTTCACACCAAGCCCTGCACTGCTTCAATCGCAACTCTTCAAGCTGATGACTCACTGACTGAGTTCTGATGAAAGGCCATCAAATTCAAATGTTAACTGTTTCTCTCCCCAGACATGCTGGGTATTTCCAACTTTGCTCTGTTTTTAATTTCATCTTGACTAGTTGTTTGTTCCCACAGGTCTTCCCTACTTTTTTATGGGATATGGGTGTCGCTGGCTGTGCCAGCACTTACTGCCCATCCATAATTATCCTCAAAGTTTCAGACCTTGCTGTGGATCTGCAGGATCAGACCAGATAAGGATGACAAGGTCTCCTTCCCAAAAGGAGCATGAATGAATCAGAGAGGTTTTCCCCCCCCCACCCCACAGTGGGTTTCATGGTCATCATTACACTCATAATTCCAGATCTTTATTTGATTAAACTTTTGACACCAGCCGTGGTGGGATTCAAACCCGGGTCCCCAAAGCAGATGGGTGTTTGGATCACTGATCTAGTGACAATACCACAATGCCACCGTCTCCCCTCTGGCGGGGCAGGTAACTGGCTCCCCTTCCAGAGGTGGAAGAGGGTCCAGCCCGTTAGCCTAGTTATCCGAGTGATACTTTTGGTGTCTATCTGGAGGAGCTAGCTCACTCTCCAAATGTGCTGCATTAAAGTTGGGCCGTATGTACATTCATAATGTGTTGGCCTGGACGATATGTTTTAGTGTCATGAGGAAGCTCCGAATACTCCCAGCAATGAAGGATGCGACATTCTCAATTTGATGTGATTTATTGTTGTCACATGAATTGGTGTATTGTTTCTTGTACACAACACAGACAAAGCATACCATTCATAGAGCTAGGGTGTAAAGCAAGGTTGCCAAATCTATAAGAGATTGAACAAGAGCACTGTTAAAGAGTTTATAGGAGTTAGAACAGAGTTCTAGAAGCATAGAATGAGAGTAAAATATAGTATGAGGGGGTATGCTGGGCACAGCTCGCAAGAAGGTACCTCCGCACCATCTTGAATCTCGGAATATCTCTGTTTTTAACTTGTCTTGGAGACAAACAGGAAGTTAGAGGAAGAAAAGTTTCTGCCAATTTCAAAGGGAATTGGGCACAGGCATCAGAAAAAAAGATCTGCAGGATAGTGGGACAGGAGTAGGGGGAGCAGGATTAATCAGATAGCTCTTTCCAAGAACCAGTGCAGGCAGGATTGACC
Source organism: Carcharhinus amblyrhynchos (assembly GCF_965287045.1). Classification (NCBI taxonomy): domain Eukaryota; kingdom Metazoa; phylum Chordata; class Chondrichthyes; order Carcharhiniformes; family Carcharhinidae; genus Carcharhinus; species Carcharhinus amblyrhynchos. Next base: position 21,007,759 of record NC_137357.1, read on the forward strand.
CCTGGTGTCCCGTGTTGTAAAATTTTGCCAAGTTCTTAATAAAAAAAAATCTCCACAACTGCACCCCTACCCCATTGCAGTAACTCTCTGAGGGGCAAATTGGTCTCCGCATGGGTCCTTACCCACCTAGGTACTGTACACATTTTAACCAAGTACAGTGCAGCTGGGATATACAAAGGTATTATACTGTATAATATACAGGTATGAAACATGCCCCTATGGACTCAGGGTGTGTGAAGAATCAGGAGGGAAACTTGAGTACTTCAGACCTGGGAGCTCATTATTAAAGTGCTCATTGATTCCAGTCAGATCAAAGGCTCCCCAGCAGTGTTCCAGACCAAGAGGAACTAATTACCCAGGGTCACCTGACCCACACTCTTAGAGGGGCAGTCTTGAACACCGAACCCCAACGTTTTATATGTACAGATATATATAGAACCGTAGAACATAACAACTCAGAAACAGGCCTTTTGACTCTTCTTGTCTGTGCCCAACCATTTTTCTGTGGAGTCCCACTGACCTGCACCTGGACCATATCCCTCCACACCTCTCTCATCCATGTTAAAACTAAACCCGCATTTACCACTTCATCTGGCAGCTCATCCCACATTCCCACCACTCTCTGTGTGAAGAAGCCCCCCTCTAATATTCCCTTTAAACTTTTTCCCCTTCACCATTAACCCATGGCCTCTAGTTTTTTTATCCCCTAGCCTCAGTGGAAAAAGCCTGCATGCATTCACTCTATCTATACCCATCATAATTTTATACACCTCATTCTTCTATGCTCCAGGGAATAAAGTCCTAACCGATTCAATCCCTCTCTGTAACTCAGTTTCTCAAGTCCCGGCAACATCCTCGTAAACCTTCTCTGCACTCTTTCAACCTTATTAATATCCTTCCCGTAATTAGGTGACCAAAACTGCACACAATACTCTAAATGTCTTATACACCCTCACCATAACATTCCAACTCTTATACTCAATAATTTATCAAGGCCAATGTACCAAAAGCACTCTTTACGACCCTATATCCCTGTGATACCATTTTTAAGGAATTATGTATCTGTATTCCTAGATCCCTCTGTTCTACTGCACTCTTCAGTGTCCTACCATTTACCCTGTATGTTCTACCTTGGTTTGTCCTTCCAAAGTGCAATACCTCACACCTGTCTGCGTTAAACTCCATTTTTCTAGTTGGTCCGAGTCCCTCTGCAAGATTTGAAAGCCTTCCTCACTGTCCGCTACACCTCCAATCTTTGTATCAGCAGCAAATTTGCTGATCCAATTTCCCACATTATCATCCAGATCATTGATATCGATGACAAACAACAACTGACCCAGCACTGATATATGTATAGTTAGAGAAGCAAGTTATGAGGAAAGAGTTAGCAAGGAAGCATCACAAACAAACTTGAGTCCTTTTCTTTTATGTAGAATTCGCACTGTGCATTCGGCCATTCGGCCCATCGAATCTGCACCAACAACAATTTCACCCCGGCCCTATCCCTGTAACCCCACACATTTACCCTGCTAATCCCCCTGACACTCGGGTCAATTTATCAAGGCCAATCAACCTAACCCACACAGTTTTGGACGAGGGAAGGAAACCTACGCTGACACAGGGAGAAGGTGCAAACTCCACACAGACAGTCATCCGAGGTCAGAATAGAACCCGGGTCCCTGGCGCTGTGAGGCAGCAGTGCTAACCACTGTGCCACCGTGCTGCCCATTCTTTACCCAACTTCAGCGTAGGTGCTCTGCAGTCGTCGAATCCACTAGTTTCAAGTTGAGAGAAGAAATCCTGAACATATTTTTCACCTCCCCACCCCAGCTTAACTCAGAGGCGGAGGTAAGTCATTGGACCTGCACCATTGGCACTGATGGGGTCATATCAAAGACTTGGGTCGAAATTTTCCAGGCTATGTGGCTTCATTAAGAGTGATCCTTCAGAAGTGAGAATCATGTTTCCAGAACTCGAGACCAGGATCACCGTAAACAACTGAATACACAAAGAGAAGGTTCTGAGGAGGCCTGATCGAGCTCTTTAAAATTATGAGTGGGTTGGGCAGGGTGGATGTGAATGTTTTCATTCGTAGGAACATTCAAAACTGGGGGCCACAAATACAAGAGACTTGTGAATAAATCCTGTAAGGAAAGGTTTCTTCTGAGCAGAATGTGGAACTCGCTGGCATAGCCAGTGGCTCAGGCAAATAGATGGCATCCTTTCGTAAAGAAATTCGATGAGTACACAAGAGGAAGATAGGGCTGAGATGAGGTCAATAGAATGGATGAGATCTTGACACCAGTACACACCAGTTGGGCTGAATGGCCTGCGGATTCAATGCAATTCTAAACAATAATCAGGAAAAAAGAGTCAGCACACGGCGAGTCAGTTAAGGAGAGACAGCACAAATTTGTAAAACCCGGTTCCCATTCGACTTGTTAAGTTTTTTGATTATGTCACAGAGAAGGGAATGTTATCTGTATGGATTTTAAGAATGCGTTCATCAAAGTACCCATAAAAACTGAGGCTCTTGGTCAAGGAGGGTGGGTTCAATTTGGATGAAAAATAGGCAGAAGGACAGTAGACACTAAGGGGTGGTGTTTCCAGACTGGAGGATGGTAAACAGCCGCGCTCCCCACGGGTCACTGTCAATTTTCTTGACGTATATAAACGACTTGCATATTGGGATGCAGAATAAAATTTCAAAATGTGCTGATGACACCAAGCTTGGAGCTGTGGCAAAACAGTGAGGATGATATCAAATGACAGCTCCAGGATAGAGAGCGGCTCGGAGAACGGGCAGATAAGTGTGAACTGATGCATTTGGCATAAGGGATGAGGAGAGGCATCATATACTTAATGGCACAGTTCCAAAGAGTGCGCAGGGCCCAGGGGGATACATGTGGCCTGATTCCTGAAGGTGTCAGGACATATTGAACCAGTAATTAATAAAGCATATGGGATCTTTAGCTTCACCTTTGATCCCGGGGGGAGGCGGTGGCGCTAGACTAGCAATCCAGAGACCCAGGGTGATACTTTAGGAACCCGGGTTCAAATCCCATCACTGCAGATAATGAAACTTAAAAACACAATTCAAAAAGAAAATCTGAAAATGAAGTCTAATGATGACCATGGAACCATCATCATAAAAACCCATCTGGTTCACTAAGGTGCTTTAGGGAAGGTCTGGCACACACATGACCTCAGACCCACAGCAATGTGGTTGACCCTTTAATGGCCCAGCAAACCACTCAGTTCATTCAACCAGGATGAAGATAGCACCAAGGGATGAAGCTGGACCCACCAGGCGGACATATCACAACGGCAAATCCAGTCCTGCCAAAACTGCAAAGTCCTCCTGACCAGTAGCTGGGCTTTTGTGCCTTCGCTATTGCTGGGTACAAATTCTGGAATTCTCTCCCTGACAGCAACGTGGGTATACCAACATATACCTCAGGAACTACAGCAGTTCAAGAAGACAGCTCGCCCACAACCTTCTCAAGGATGGGCAATAAATGCTAGCCCAGCCAGCAATGCCCACATCCCATAAAATGAATTTAAAAAGATAGGGGATTGAGCACAAGAGCAAAAAAAGTGATGCCGAACCTCAAAATAAAACCCTAGTCAAGTAACAACTAGAGTATCGCACACATACAGTTCGAGTCACCACACGTCATTAAGCAAGTGAGAACCTTCAAGAGGCGACAGAGAAGATTTACTGGAATGGTTCCAAAGAATAAGGAATTTACTGACAGAATGAGCCTTCATGAGAGAAAGGTGGGGGATCAGAGGCATTAGGGTGGGGGTGGCATGTTCTCCTTGGAGCAAAAGAGATTGAGGAAACTCTGGCAGAGAAATACAAGGTTGTGACAGATCTGTTCATAAAGGCAGACAACGAAAAGTTGTTCCTACTTGCCAATGGTACAGGCACAAGAGGGGGCACAGATCTAAAGGTCTAAGGCAAGAGATCCAGAGTTTGGGTGTATCTGAGGAAGCCCATTTTTTATAGGCAACCGGTGGCTATGATCATAGAGCTCGGTGGCCTTTGCCCGTGGAAGCAGAGACCATACAGAACTTCAAAAGGAAATTGGATTGATACTTCAGGGAATTACATCTGCAGGGGGAATGGAGCTAGCTGGACATCATCACCAAGAGCTCTCATGAAGCTGATGGGCTGAGTGGCTTCCTTCTGTGAAAGCAATGAAAGCTCTGACTGTGCATCAGGCTACAGAGAGATCATAAACTTAGCAGATTCTACGTTTCAGCGATATCGCCTTGTTTCTCGATGATGTGGTAAATTAGGCACTTGACGTTCAAACAAAATTGGAGGTCAGATTGAAGCAGTTACTTGAGCTGAGAGAGGGAAAGAGCAGGAAACCGCACTGTGGACTTCATAAAGAAAACATATGTTCGCAAAATACAGAAGGGCTTGACATTCAAATGTTCAACGTTTAACGCTTGAAAATAACTCTGTATTTGCTGCCTAAAAACGGGGACTGCTGAACACTCTGACCTTTTCCAGTTAATTATTAAAATCTCAATTACAGAGGGGCTGTTTCTTCCAGAGAAATAATAATCACAATGACATGGCCTTTACAACCACCCCCATCTGGGTAATTTTCCATCCATTAATGGGGAGTAAGATCCTTTCAGAATAATTTATCATATCATAACATGTCTGGCTGATATATAAAAAAAACGGCTGACTGAGTAGTTATAAGAAAAAAAGGATTAACCTTCTCTGAGCTGTGTAAACAATTCCACCCTTCAAGGAAATGATATTAAACCTTCGTTTGGTCAGATGCTGTGGGAATAATCTGTGTCGCTGTGATTCTAAGGCAATTCTACATGTCTCATTGAACGGTTAGTCAAGGTAGCCACGGATGATTGGAAAAATGGCAACGTGGCACTGGAGGAGGCCAATTGGTCGATTATATCCTCTCTACTGGCTCTTTGTAAGAGATAGTCTCAATCCTACTCTATATTTTTTCAATAATCCTGCAATTTCCTTCCTTCAAGCAATTAGCAAATTCCCTTTCCCTATTTAACATAGCATCTGCTTCCACCAGTGTGGCACAGCGGTTCAGCATCGCTGCCTCACATCATGAGGGACCCAAGTTTGATTCCTGGCTTGGGTCACTGTCTGTGCACATGTTCTTCCCATGTCTGTGTGGGTTTCCTCTGGTTTCCTCCCACAGTCCAACGATATGTGGGTTAGCTGGGTGGGCCATTCTAAAAAGTGTCAGAGAGATTAGCTAGGGTAAGTGCATGGGGCTATGGAGATAGGGTCAAGTTGGGATTGGGTTGAGGCAGATTTAATGGGCCGAATGGCCTCCTTCTCCACTGTGTGATTGTATTTCAGACAGCCCATTCAGGTACATTTCAAATTATTGTATTTACTGATTTCTCCTCCTTCCCTCTTTGTCAGTCACCTGTGTTATGCATTCACCAGTTTGAGGCACATCTTAAGTGTCCAATTTATCTCAGAGCTAAGCAGAGACGACACCAGTTCTGAACCTACAACACATTTATGAACAGTATTCCAAAGAAATCTTTTGTTCATGGGGGTTGGAATGTTACCAGTATGCCCACCCCAGAATCAGGGTGGGTGAGGCTGGCAGAACAGCATTCTCTATTGGCCTCAGGTGGGATCTTACAAGCCTCAGGTGGGCAAAGTGGTAAAATTATGGCAGTGGTCTCAAAACAGATTTTTCCAGAACTTTGTGTTGTCCGTTACTTAACTGTTTTGCTCCACCCACAGGTTTAAGCAATTAAATACAATGAACATAGATCACAGAACTGACTAACATTATCAAACACACATCAATTAAACCACTGAACTTGACAACTTTGCTGTCCTGTCAACCAGCCCTCCCTCAATTTATAGCAGGAGTTGCCAAAATTGTGGAATGCATTTACTGGGGCAACTAACATGGGCTTAGTATTATTAACAGAAAATTCTATAAATCTTTAGCAGATCAGGCAACAGCTGAGGAAGAGAACCCAAGTTAATATTTCAGGTCAATTATGTTTCACCAGAATCAGAAAATGACACAGATATGAAAGCTAGGACAGAGGTAGAAAAAGGAAGGTGGGGGGGTGAAAAGATCCAGAAGGCTGCACAACTCCCAGTGGTAAGAGTGGAAGCTTGTCATTGGAATAGGAGACCGAGTACAGGATGTGGGAGTGGGGAGGAAAATCAGACAGGAATCCAGGAGCTGGGAATCATGCTTACAAACTGAACAGAAGTGTTCAGCAAAGTGATTATTCAATCAATGTTTTGTACCCCGTTATCAGGATTCAGTGTCCTCCACATGTACCCTACATATTGGAACACAGCAATGTGATCGGTACACCAGTTGAAGGGGACACCAGGTTGGTTTTGGCGAGAAATTAAGTTGATGTCTGTTGGGGCAGAACTCTGGCTTATCCCCTGAAACAGCAATTGAATCAAAATGCTGCTTTCCTATCTCCAGCTGGACAAGTGAATTTTGGATGCTAAATCTACAATCAGGTTCAAGACTAAAGTGAGAAAAAGCATCAGAGAAGGGCTGAACTGGTTGATGGGCTGAACTGCCTTCTTCTGTGTTGATTCCAGGATTCTATTCCAGTTCCTGGCTGTCTAATTGGTAGGTGGAGTGTGAATGCAGTGCATGCTCACAGCAGTGTGAGAAATGTGTATACCACACACGTACGTGAGTCTTGTTTTGGAAACCTCTTCATCTTGTTAGCTGTCTTTCCCCGTTTTTTGGTGTTTCTTTAAAGCTACCTTTTGGATCAATTTCTGTCACACTGTCAGTAACTCACCCCTGCCCTGATTTTTATACCCCCGCCCCCCCCTCCCCGCTTCAACCTTAAGGTCCCACAGAGCTGGGCCATCCAGCAAGATCTGGGCTTGGGTTGTTACATAGCAAGTGATATTCCTGCCACACAAGAGCCAGACAATGGCAATGTCAAACTAGAAAGTGTGACCACCTCCTCATGGGATTCAACGTCATCACCAACACCATCAACATCCTGGGATTCACCATGACCCAAGTGATGTAGCCACATAAACAAGGAGAGTTGGTCAGAGCACTGTGTGCACAAAACTATAAGGTGATGGAATGTTTTCCATTCAAAGTTAATTTATTAGTCACCAGTAAGGCTTACATTAACACTGCAGTGAAGTTACTGCGAAATTCCCCCAGCCGCCACACTCCGGTGCCTGTTCAGGTAAATGCACCAAACTAGCACGTCTTTCGGACTGTGGGAGAACACTGGAGCACCCAGAGGAAACCCACACAGACACGGGGAGAATATGTAAACTCCACACAATGACCAAGCCGGGAATCAAACCCAGAGCACCGTGAGGCAGCAGTGCTAACCACTGTGCTATCGTGCCGTCCATTTCCTGGATGAACAGAGGCCAAACAACACTCGATAAGTTCAACACCGCCCAAGACAAAGGAACCCACTGCACTGGTACCCTGTACATCATTTCAGACTTCCAACCCCTCCACCACCGGTGCATTCCGCTGCTACACATTTTGGATGCAGATCACTTCCCAACCGGTGACCTCCATCACCTCAGAGGGCAGCAGGCATACGGGAAGAATAATACCTTCCATTTCCCCAACAGATCACAGCATCCAGAGTTGGGCAAAAATCTCCATTCCTTCATCACAATTGGGACAGAAGTGCTAACAGGCGGAACAACACCGGAAGCAGTTCCATCACCACTTTCCCAAGGGCAGCTCGGAATGAAAAATAAATATATACCTTTCCCGAGTGCCAGTGTCCTGAGAATGTCTTTTAAACAGATTATGTGATCATTCCTGTTACCATGAATCGATACCTCACTGACCAATTTCATTGCACCCACACTGCAAAAAGATCTCAACATCGAAGAGAGAACAGAATGTCTGTGACAGTGGTCCAAGCACCTTTACTTAAAGATGTAATTTGCATTTTTGTCTTCGTATTATTGCCACATGTATGAGTATATGGTGAAAATTATTGTTTCTTGCGTGCTATACGAACAAGGCCTACCATTCATAAAGAATGAAAGGAGAGAGTGCAGAATGTAGTGTTACAGTCATAGCTAGGGATCAACTTAATGCAAGGTAAGCCCATTCAAAAGTCTGATGGCCAAATCTGTAAGAGATTTAATTAGAACATTGTTAGAGAGTTTAAGAGAGTCACGATGATGTTTTAGAAGCATAGAACGAGAGTGAAAGAGAGCATTAGAAGGTATGCTGGACATTGCTTGGAAGAAGTTGTCTTGCTCTGGAGCCACCTTGGGAAAAAAAACTTCTGAAATCAGCCATAACGACCTGCCAGAGGAGAACTGAGTTGGAAAGCGTATCTTGAGAAAAATAACTCGTCCTCCCCAGTCAAAGCCTTCAGTTTGCAATACAACCCACAGATTTGCAAAGCAGGACAGTTGTGACATTACAGCCCCACTCTGTCCATCTTCTCAACTCACCCACAGGCAAACACAAAATCAGAAGTATGTTTGATCCAAGCAGGTTCAATGTTTCCAGTCTGGTGAAACCAAGTAACACGCAGTGCGTTTGACCATTAAATGATGCTTCCATCTCTCTGAGGCTCTTCATCCATCTCTGAACACAAAGGTCGGGGAAATCGGACAAGGAACCAGGAGCTGCTCAGTGTCCATGCAGTGTGGATGGAGGGCCTTGTGGCGCAGTGCTAGCGCACTCTAGCTCTGAACCAGAAGCTCTGGGTTCAAGTCCAATGCCTTGACCTGTTGGTCACAGAAGGAGCATTCAATGTGGTTCAATCAGCTGATCAGTCACTTTCTTCACTGTCTCCCAAAGGGCAAACGTGGGCGGCACGATGGCACAGCGGTTAGCACTGCTGCCTCACAGCGCCAGGGACCCGGGTTCGATTCCCGGCTTGGATCACTGGCTACGCGGAGTCAGTACGTTCTCTGTATGGGTTTCTTCCGGTTCCTCCAGTTTCCTCCCATTGTCCAAAGACGTGCTGGTTAGGGTGAATTGGCCATGCTACATTCTCCCTCAGTGTAGCTGAACAGGTACCAGAGTGTGGCAATGAGGGGATTTTCACAGTAACTTAATTGCAGTGTGAACGTAAGCCTACTTGTGACTAATAAGTAAATGAACTGTAAACGAACACAGTGTGGGCATGAAGGTACTTTAACAAGGACATGCACTGTGTATCTTTGGAATTCTCTCCCCTGGAGAGTTGTGGATGCTCCATCTTCAAATATGTTTCCAACAGTACAGCACAGGAACAGGTCCTGTGGTCATTCAAGACACATAGACATATAATAGACATAATTTTCAGCCTCTTGGGAAATTCAGGGATGTGGGGAATGGGTGGGAAAATGGATTTGAGCCCAAGATCAGCCACAACCATACTGAGTGACAGAGCAAGCTCGTGGTCTCCTCTTTCTAACAATCTCCCTCAGCCCAGAGTCAGAATCTTTAAGCAGAAAGGGGAGACAATTGGACATGAGAAAGGAGTAGCTTTTCACATGACAAGAGAGAGTTAATTTCCGAGCACCCCGGGGAGCTCGAAAGGAGACAAAAAGAAATGTGAAACAAACAGGAAGCATCACAAATTCTACCCGAGTCGTGACGGACAAGTTCTGCAAATCGAGATTCTGTCCCCGTCATTAAGATTCTCTGCTGGTCAGCAATGCCACGCTCAGGGATGGAACGCACTGCTGAACAACAGCACATGAAATGCAGAGACTTCACCCTGTGCAGGGAAGGCTAATTTAACCAGATTCTGCTGAACTGACAGAAATGAACAAGTATAAATTCCCCACCGATGTCAGAGGAGTCACACAGAACGCACGCAGCACCAAAGGGCAGCAACATCAGTTCAGCCGGTTAACTTCAAAGGGATTGAGGCCTGGTCAAATCGATAGAAGGTTCCAGTTATTTTTAAAAGAGCAGGCAGGCCAGGAGAAACTGTGCCTATCGCAAGCAACGTGTGAATTTGCAAAACAAAACAGCAAAGTGACTCAGCAACAGGACACACTCTCCTGAAACCGCTGAGCGCTCACCACAATGGCTGCACCAACAACTGGGGCGGCACACTGGCACACTGGTTAGCACTGCTGCCTCACAGCACCAGGAACCCAGGTTCAATTCCTGGCTCGGGTCACTGTCTGTGTGGGTCTGCATGTTCTCCCCATGTCTGCGTGGGTTCCCTCCGGGCGCTCAGGTTTCCTCCCCCAGTCTGAAAGATTTTAATTTGATCGGATTTATTACTGTCATATATATCAGTATACAATGAAAAGTATTGTTTCTTGTGTGTTAGACAGACAAAGCATATTGTGTATAGAGAAGGAAAGGAGAGGGTGCAGAATGTAGTGTTACAGTTATAGCTCAGGTGTAGAGAAAGATCAACTTAATGCAAGGTAAGGCCATTCAAAAGTCTGACAGCAGCAGGGAAGAAGCTGTTCTTGAATCAGTTGGTACGTGACCTCAGACTTTTGTACCTTTTTCCCAAAGAAAGAAGGTGGAAGAGAGAATGTCTGGAGTGCATTGGGGTCCTTAATTATGCTGGCTACTTTGCCGAGGCAGCGGGAAGTGTAGACAGAGTCAATGGATGGGAAGCTGGTTTGTGTGATGGATTGGGCTACATTCAGGACCTTTTGTAGTTTCTTGTTTTGGGCAGAGCAGGAGCCCATACCAAGCTGTGATACAACCAGAAAAAATGCTTTCTGTCGTACATTGTAAAAGTTTGTGAGAGTCGTAGCTAACACGCAAAATTTCTTCTGAGAAAGTAGAGGCGTTGGTGGGCTTTCTTAACTATAGTGTCAGCATGGGGGAGACCAAGACAGGTTGTTGGTGATCTGGACACCTAAAAGCTTGAAACTCTCATCTATTCCGACTTTGTTCCCATTGATGTAGACAGGGACATGTTCTCCACTACACTTCCTGAAGTCGATGACTATCTGTGCTGGTTAGGGTGCATTGGAGGTGCTAAATTCTCCCTCAGTGTTCCTGAACAAGCACCAGAGTGTGACGGCTCGGGGATTTTCATAGTAACTTCATTGTGGTGTTAATTTAAGCTTACTTGTGACACTAATAAGTAAACTTTTCTTTACCTGTCCCTCTCCTCTGTACCACCATGATCAATGCTTCCCGGAGCTTTCTTCTTCCTCTTCCATCCACTGGCAACTGTGTCATTCTACACGCCTTCCATTCAATAGTCTTCACTCACCTGAGAATGGTCTGCACCACCTGCAGGACTCCAAACTTCCTTCTCTGGGATGGCAAGCCAATGGAAATTCTCACCTCGCTCCAGACATCCATTGAGTCACCAAGCTTTGACTCAGTGCTAACGTACCAATGTCTGTGAATCTCCTCCACCTGACTTCACATCGAGCCATCAATGTCAGCTTACTTCCATTCCCCTGAAATATGATTTGCCTCAGAGACTTCCCTGGGGTGGTGGATTCTGCACTGTACCCATTGTCTGGCCTGAGGTTTCTCCTGACTGGATTCCTACACAACTGAAAGACGTGCTGGTTAATTACATTGGCCATGCTAAAATTCTCCCTCAGTGCACCTGGGGAGAAGAGGCCATTCAGTGGCCATTTAGCAGCCAATTAAAGGCCCTAACTGGGATTGTCCGGGCTCCCCGGTGTCCAAAGCCCAACTGTAAAACAGAATCTGAGTTGGAGAGGGTAGGATCCTGGAGGGAATGCCTTCCATGCAATTTTACGTTTCACTCCACTGCCTCAGGTGTGTGGGCAGGCAGTATAATTCTGAGCCCCGTCTTAAATCCACGAGGGAGGGCTTTCCACCGATAACGTCAACCCAAACATTTCTCCTCCTTTGAAACTCTTGGGAAGGCAAATCCCCAGTTGCTCCTGTTTCACCCAAATTACTTCAGAGGTACCAACAATACTCCTGGTGTCCAGGCATTTTGAGACAAGGGCAATTCAGGTTGGCACAGTGGGTTAGCACTGCTGCCTCACAGCGCCAGGGATCCGGGTTCGACTCCAGGCTTGGGTAACTGGCTGTGTAGAGTTGGCACATTCTCCCCGTGTCTACATGGGTTTCTTCTGGGTGCTCCGGTTTCCTCCCACAGTCTGAAAGATGTGCTGGTTAGGTGAATTGGCCATTGTAAATTTTCCCTCAGTGTACCTGAACAAGCACTGGAGCATGGCAACTCGGGGGTTTTCACAGTAACTTCATTGCAGTATTAATGTAAGTGTACTTGTGACTAATAATTAAACTTTAACTTTCTTTTGCATCAAACAACTTTGAGTTTGGAATTCAGGCACAATCTTTCTCAGTGTTGTACATCAAAGTGGGAGAATTGTCAACAACATGTGAGTCCATTCTGCAATGATGCTGCGGTTCTCTTCTTTAGGAATCCTTTTAGAATTTTCCTGGACCACGATGCACAGGTTTGAAGACCACCTGAAAAATACTTATATCCACACAGTTGCCTTCTTGATCTTTATTGCTCAGGCCACAACCTGACCCAATGTCCGAAAGGCGGCCAGACAACAGTGTCACAAAGATCGCAATCAGGAAGGATAGGCAACAACTCCTCCTCCATGATCATCCTCAACACTGGTGCACCACAGGGCTGTGTCCTCAGTCCCCAGTTATACTCCTTATAAACCTATGGCTGTGCAGTCAAATTCCCTACCAAATCGATTTTCAAGTTGGCTGATGACACCACAGTAGTGAGTCAGATCTCAAACACTGATGACAGAGTACAGAAAAGAGATAGCGAACCTGGTGAACTGGTTGATGACAATAATCTCACTCTCAATGTCAACAAAATGAAAGAGATAGTCATCGACTTCAGGAAGTGTAGTGGAGGACATGCCCCTGTCTACATCAATAAGGATGAAGTGGAAATGATCAAGAACTTCAAATTTCTAATCATCAACAACCTGCCAACACAATAGTTAAGCAAGCCCAACAACACCTCTACTTTCTCAAGAGGCTAAGGAAATTTGGCATGTCCACTATGACTCTCACCAAGTTTTACAGGTGCACCATAGAAAGCATTCTTTTCAGATGAAAAACAACTTGTCTGGTTCCTGCTCTGCCCAAGACTGCAACAAACTACAAAAGGTTGTGAACAATGCCAAATCCATCACACAAACCAGCCATCCAGCCATTGACTCTGTATACACTTCCCGCTGCTTCGGAAAAACAACCAGCAAAATTAAGGACCCCACGCATCCCGGACATTCTCTCTTCCACCTTCTTCCGTCAGGAAAAAGATACAGAAGTCTGAGGTCACGTACCAATCACTCAAGAACAGCTTCTTCCCTGCTGCAGTCAGACTTTTGAATGGACCTACCTTTCATTAAGTTGATTTTTCTCTACCCCTAGCTATGACTGTAACACTACATTCTGCACTCTCTATGAACAGTATGCATTGTCTTTAAAAGAATTAAGAACATAAGAACATAAGAACATAAGAAATAGGAGCAGGAGTAGGCCATCTAGCCCTTCGAGCCTGCCCCGCCATTCAATAAGATCATGGCTGATCTGTCGTGGCTCAGTTCCACTTTCCCGCCCTCTCCCCATAACCCTCAATCCCTTCTCTTATCAAAAACCCATCAACCCGCTTCTTAAAAATATTTAGCGAGGCAGCCTCCACCACTTCAACGGGCAGAGAATTCCAGAGATTCACCACCCTTTGAGTGAAGAAGTTCCTCCTCAACTCCGTTCTAAACCGCCTCCCCTTTATCTTGAGGCTGTGCCCCCTAGTCCTACTGTCTTTTTTGAGCGGGAAGAGTCTCTCCACCTCTATCCTATCCATCCCATTGCAGACAGCCACACCATTATTGTGGAACTGACTCACTTGTCCTTGTACACACAAAACGATCCTTCTCACTGCATGTCAATATATGTGACAATAATAAATCAAATCAAAGAAATCCTGGCCCAACACTGCGGAGACAAACATGTCTTCTGCCCCAGTGTCAGCACGCAGCCTCTGTCTGGGAGGGTAGTTTCCATGGTTGAGGGAGCAGATGCGGGTGTGGGGTCAGGTGAACTCCCACGCTTCCAAAGATCGGCCCTGGCAATTATACTGCAGCCCTGTCTCTGAGGATAAAGGGCTGGGGCAGAAACAGTGCATTCATTGTGTGAGCAGCCTCCTTATACATGCTGACAGCAGGTAGCCCAAGGTTGTGTTGAGTTCAGAATTGGTACAGTGGGCATATTGTGGTAATTACATTAATTACAATGATGTATTTGATGTCAATACTCCACCTACCTTCCACTGAGGATTAGGAAGTGGATACAGAGTAAATTGAAAATTGCACATTTTACTCGGAACACCCCTGGTGCAATGCCACTACATCAAAATTCTTCCAGTTAAAACATCATTCTCCAAAGAGAAACTATTAGTTTCAGGATTTTATGCTTGACAAAAACAAATCACTAAATTTAAATAAGACTTCACATCATGCGCTGTCAACACCCTGCCTGTGCAGTCAAGGTTCAGGTTGAATAATTTCCTCTTGGGACAAAGTTGTTAAAGTCTTTCTTTCACACTCTTGAACAACATGAGGAGAGATTGGTCCATATTCAGTTTGATTTATCTGATTTATTATTGTCACACGTATTAACATACAGTTAAAGGTACTGTTTCTTGCACGCTATACAGACAAAGCATACCGTTCGTAGAGAAGGAAAGGAGAGAGTGCAGAATGTAGTGTTACAGTCAGAGCTCGGGTGTAGACAAAGATCAGCTAAATGCAAGGTAATTCCATTCAAAAGTCTGATAGCAGCAGGGAAGAAGCTGCTCATGAGTCGGTTGGTGTGTGACCTCAGACTACTGTGGTGAAGAGAATGTCCGGGGTGCGTGGGCTCCTTAATTATGCTGGCTGCTTGCCAAGGCAACAGGAAGTGTAGACAGAGTCAATGGATGGGAGGCTGGTTTGCGTGATGGATTGGGTTACATTCACAACCTTTTGTAGTTCCTTGCGGTCTTGGGCAGAGCAGGAGCCCATACCAAGCTGTGATACAACCAGAAAGAATGCTTTCCTTTTATAGTTTCTTGTAGAAATGTCCCAAGAAATGTACCATGCGGGTCATTCTGTCCTCCCATTGTTCACCAGTAGCCTGGGATCTGCAGAGATCACACAACTATGATGTTTTGTGACTAAATGGCATTGAACCTGATCTTTCTCTCAAAGGCAAATTTACAAGGCGCTTCAGGAGGCAAACAATTAAAATGGAAAAGTTACATGGCCATTTGTACTTGCCAGAAAATCACGAGTTGCTCCAGCCTCTGCTGGAATTGAAAGTTTAACTGCTGGGAGGCTTCCCGTGAACAAGGATGAAACATCTGTGAGCATCTTCTCTTCTTTCGTTCATCATTTTTGTTTATTTAACGAGAAAAAAAAATTGGAGATGAGAGGAAATGCTGTTTTGGGCATGGTGGCTGTTTAAAGTTCTTTATTCGTGTCACAGTTAGACTTACATTAACACTGCAATGAAATTACTGTGAAAATCCCCCAGTCGCCACGCTCTGGTGCCTGTTTGGAAACCTTGAGGGAGAATTTAGCACGGCCAATGCACCTAACCAGCACGTCTTTCGGACTGTGGGAGGAAACCCACGCAGACACGGGGGGAATGTGGAGACTCCACACAGAGAGTGACCCAAGGCCGGGAATCGAACCCGGTTCCCTGGCGCCGTGAGGCAGCAGGGCTAGCCACTGTGCCACCATGCCAGACACTGGTGCCACTATGCCATTGCAAGCAATGAGAACTCGTGTGGTAAAAGCCGCAGGAATGGGTCCAGGCGACAACATGACATACAATGACCCTCCCTATCATTTCCATTTACCGCACCAATCATCCTGCAGCCTCCCACAGCGCCCTTACCATTTGACAGCATTCGGACAGTCTGAAGTTAGAATCAACCCTTTTGTTTTGTAGCAACCTGACTCTGACGGTGAGGATTCAGCTCTGTGGGTTGAATTTGTAAACTGGAACACTGAACAGATTGAGGAAATTTAAAAGCAGTACCCTCAGGATTGGTAAAACAGAATGACAAACAGTGGGGTTTTTTCAGCGTATGCTTGCCATCTCTTTACATGAAACCTTTTGGGGAAATGCTTGCATAGCTACTCCTGAGATGAACGCTTGCTTCCATTGTTCACATTGGAAGATTTTGACAACCAAGAGTGCAAAGAAATGCATATGAAACATTAAGTGCACATTTTGTAAGGCACTTCAGATGGTTAAACCATGTCACTTTGGCACCAAGTGCTTTGCATTTGAAAAGAAACTGAAGAACAGGTTTCCTTTCATTGATAAAAGCAAATTACAGCGGATGCTGGAATCTGAAACAAAAACAGAAAATGCTGGAAAATCCCAACCAGTCTGACAGCATCTGGGGGGAGAGAAGAGCCGATGTTTCAAGTTTGGGTGACTCTTCACCAGAGCTGAGAGCGAAGAGATTTGTACTATTGGTGTGGAGCGGTGGGGGGGGGGGTCGCTGAGTAGCCTACTCCTGCTTCTCACTCCTGTTTCTATGACAGTGCAGCACTGCCTCTGGGTGGCACTGGAGTGTCAGCCTCGGTTTTGTGCTCAGGTGTTTAGGCATGTCTGCTGCGCACCAAGTCACAGTTGATGCAGAAGGTGTGGATGTGGATGGAGTGAGGTGAGCATTCCATCCACATTTCTTCACTCAGAGTGTGGTTGGGGTGTGGAATGCTCTGCCTGCTGTGATAGTGGAGTCGGACACTTTAGGAACTTTCAAGCGGTTATTGGATAGACACATGGAGCACACCAGAATGAGAGGGAGTGGGATAGCTTGATCTTGGGTTCGGACATAGCTCAGCACAACACCGAGGGCCAAAGGGCCTGTACTGTGTTGTACTGTTCTATGTTTCTATGTTCTATAGCGGCATTTTCTTCTCCCTCTCACAGAGTTAGGGGTGCACTGCTCATTGCACATAAAGCCACAAAGCAATTAATTCCAACAGTCTGTACAAAAAAAAATCAGCTGGATCACTAAAGCCTCAAGAAAAGGCAACTAATGAGAAAGCTTCATCTGCTAATTATAAAATATTGACTGCCACACATACTATAAAACCCCAGGTTGTGGGGTAAGAAGTTATAAATATGAAATAATGAAAAGTTAATTTAAAAAAAGAGATATATCGAAGGAACTTATTTATGCAAAAGTTAATGAATAATCGATGGAGTGGGGACACATAAGGAGCACTGAAAATTGGAAAACACAACTTTTCATTGACTGAGATAATATTGCCCAATTCCTCCCAGCTTTTTATAATCAGTTTCCAGGATATTAAGGCCAGGAGTGTATTAATGACAGGTGTCAACACATTGATATTTTCCACTATCACCTGTTGGTTTTCCATTTGTTTTGCCTTGTCAACAATAACTTGCATTAATACATGGTCTTTACTTAGAAGATGCACCTCAAGGCAGAGACACAAAGGGAGGATATCGGGGTCAGGGGAGGGGAGAGGGGCGGGGGTGGGGGGATGGACCCGGACATGTTCAAAGCTACGGCTTTCCAAGACAGTCTTAGGAGGCTTTGGGGCAGCATGTGGTTAGCACTGCTGCCTCACAGCGCCAGGGTCCCGGGTTCAATTCCAACCTCGAATCACTGTCTGTGTGCAGTTTGCACTTTCTCCCCATGTCTGCGTGGGTTTCCTCTGGATGCTCTGGTTTCCTCCCACACTTGAAAGATGTGCGGGTTAGGTTGATTGGCTGTGCTCAGTTGACCCTAGTGTCAGGGAGATTAGTGAAGCAAATGCATGGGGTTAAGTGAAGAGGCTTTGGGTGGGATTGGGGTCAGTACAGATTTGATGGGCAGAATGGCCTCCTTCTATGATTCTAAACAGACGGCTGAGGGCATTTTGTGAGAGTGTTGGTTTTATTTTTAGGTAGTTAACAACAGTGGGGGAGAAAGAAGGGGCAGTGCATCACAAGGGGCTGAAATCAAAGGCCTGGGGACCTCAAACTTAGCGAGGTCATCAGGCAATTAAAAAAAGCTGAGGTGACAGAAAAGGAGTGGAATTATCCAGCTGTGCTCACCCCAAGACTGGAAAATCCCAGAGGTCATGGACATTTACATGGTCCATGTCCCGACACTACAATTCCCATGGCAGGCGGGAAAGGAAAATAAAAGAACAAAGAACAAAAACAGCCCGGGAAACAGGCCCTTCGGCCCAACGAGCCTGCGCCGCCTTCTCAACACCACCAGTCCCCGTCTCCACCCATGACCCTTGTCTAATGTTTTATGGCCATCCAGATTGAGGGAAACTGATTTAGGGACAATTTATTCCTGCCAATCAGCCCAATAGCACATCTTTGGGGTGTGGGAGGAAACCGGAGCACCCGGACAAAACCCACGCAAGCACGGGGAGAATGCGCAAACTCCCACAGACACAGGCCCAAATCCATGTGTCTGCACAGCAATCAGTGATAGTCACTGAGCTGTCGTCTTGCCCAGTATCTGGTCCAGTTTAGGCACACACTAACGACATGAAGCACTAGGCCAATCTTGAACAACCAAGAGCA
This sequence comes from Carcharhinus amblyrhynchos, assembly GCF_965287045.1. Classification (NCBI taxonomy): domain Eukaryota; kingdom Metazoa; phylum Chordata; class Chondrichthyes; order Carcharhiniformes; family Carcharhinidae; genus Carcharhinus; species Carcharhinus amblyrhynchos. The sequence goes on from NC_137357.1 coordinate 21,026,286, forward strand.
GCCCCAGTACGACCCATCGTGTGTATGCCTCTTGTTGGACACGAGGTAGACCAACTTAAAACCTGTGAATGAAAAGAAAATTCCACCCAAACTCTTAAAATTAGAAAAGGATTTGATAGGGTGGATCAAAAGATGATACCCCTTATCAAAAAATCAAAACCAGGGGCCATGAATGTAAGGTAATCACCAATACGAGGGGAGGCAATGGCCGAGTGGTTGTATCACTCGACTATTAATGCTGAAACACAGCTAATGTTCCAGAGACCTGGGTTCGAATCCTGCCACGGCAGATGGTGGAATTTGAATTCAATAAAAATAAATACCCGGAATTAAGAAATTACTGATGACCATGAAACCATTGTCGATTGTCAGAAAAACCCATCTGGTTCACTAATGTCCTTTAGTGAAGGAAACCTGCCGTCCTTACCCTGGTCTGGCCTACGTGTGACTCCAGAGCCACAGCAATGTGGTTGACTCTCAACTGCCCTCGGGCAACTAGGGATGGCCAATAAATGCTGGCCCAGCCAACGACATCCATGTTCCATGAATGAATAACAAAAATACTTCCAATCAACAACTTAGTCAGCACTTCTTTCTCCAGACAGCCATCAGAATGTGAAACTGGAACAGCTGCGTCAACGCATTCAATGGGATGCTAGCCAAGTGTGGGAAGGACAAAGAAATAGGATATTCTGATGGGTGAGATGAAAGGTCCCTGGGTCTGGATAGGTGCATTGGCCATGCTAAATTCTCCCTCAGTTTACCTGGACAGGCGCCAGAGTGTGGCGACTGGAGGATTTTCACAGTAACTTCATCGCAGTGTTAATGTCAGCCTATTTGTGACAATAAATAAATAAAATTTAATGTGTACATGCATGCATTGGCTGAGGATGGGATTGGGCAGAGTTGTATTGGTACCAATGGTTGAATGTGTTGCTGTCTTGACCCACGCATAAACCATTGAGTGAGGCCTTTACATGCAGGTGAAGGTAAATCAGCGCTTTCAGCAGAGGAGGAGGAGAATGGTGGGGCAGGAAATCAAGAATACAAAATCCATCCTCCATCTTTCAGCGGGTCTTAAACACCATGATCTCAATCCATCACACAAACCAGCCTCCCATCCATTGACTCTGTCTACACTTCCCACTGCCTCGGGAAAAGCAGCCAGCATAATTAAGGACCCCACGCACCCCGGACATTCTCTCTTCCACCTTCTTCCATCAGGAAAAAGATACAAAAGTCTGAGCTCACGTGGCAATCGACTCAAGAACAGCTTCTTCCCTGCTACCGTCAGACTTTTGAATGGACCTACCTCGCATTAAGTTGATCTTTCTCTCCACCCTATCTATGACTGTAACACTACATTCTGCACTCTCTCCTTTCCTTCTCTACGAACGGTATGCTCTGTCTGTACAGGGCGCTAGAAACAATACTTTTCACTGTATACTAATACATGTGACAATAATAAATGAAATCAGAGCTGTAAAACAGATTCTGCCAATGGCCAGTGTCATTTTTCAGGATGTAATATTTGGTAATGAGTTCCAGCCAGCACTCTCTTTGTGAAACTGAGATCAAACCACAAATACCAAGCCCTTACAATTATGAAGTAATAAGGAACCATGTTTACTTCCTGATTGTTGAGTCATTATCCTAAACGTGTACTTAGCAATGAATAAACTGATTTCGACACTCCCAACGGTTCAATCTGCATCCCAGGCTAATTATCTAGAAATCTTCCTCTCTCTGGTGTGTTGTGCTGTGAGTGATATACTTGCTGTAATTCCACACCGCAATGTGGGATTTTATAAGAAGATTCTCAGAAAATGCACTAATCATCACACTGCAGCAAATATGGGGAGCGAGTGCAAACTCCAAGTCAGGAGTTGAACCCGGATCCCTGGCACTGTGAGACAGCAGTGCTAATCACTGTGCAAACTGTGCTGACAATTTAGGTGGTTAAAGCTGTCCCAATGCAGTCCTAGCCCAGCTCACTCTGCAAATTTCACTTAACATTGCATTTAATAATTTCATTCAGTTCATATAACGCACACAAACTTTCCAGAAGATGTCACAACCTGATGATCACTAATGATGATGCCACCCTGACCATCTTGGAATCCTGAAGCCTCTGAACAACCCAGACTGGATGTTCCATTACCGACTCAACTAAGACCACCGGAATGAGGTTCACTGGTGATCTTCACGGCATCTCTGAGTGACCAGGCTGAGGTCACTTTATGACCCCCCAACTACTGATCAGGTTAAGTCCTTCTGCTCATTTCTGACAACTGACCAGGTGGACTTCATTGCATGACCCTTTCTTTTAAGCATATTGAAACTCTGTTATATTAATGCATTCATGTATCCATCAGAAGTGACGCCACATGTCCCCAGCACAGGAAACGGGCAGAGATGAAAAGGGGACACAGACCTGTAAATAAAGCTCCATTGTCTTGCACCCTCCGTGTTCCCCAGCATCATTCACCAACATACAACACATTGGACTGACCAAGCTGAGCTCACTGAATGACCCAGACTGGATGACCCCATTCCTGGTCAAGGTCAGGTCAACGGATGACCATCTCCCGATGATTCCGATAAAAACGTACACAAGCTCCACACAATCCCTGTGGTAGCAAGTTCCACATTGCTGCCACTCTTTGTGGAAGAACCTTCTCCCCCAACTGTGTGCTGGATATTTTGATGACTATCACGTATTCCCACTCCAAGTTCTCATCTCTTTGTGTTTGTGATGTCACATAACGTTAGCTTCATGGATGTAAACATATTGTATTCTCAACACTGACGGATCTTTACACATCTCAATGATGTTTTTCTGAAGAGAGGCACTTGGAGAGAAGAGGAGATTAACTCCCTCTTATGACCTCTTTTGCTCATTTGAAATGCAGTCCATCTCTCCATTGCTATAGCTGTTCACAAACGGTACTGCCAGGCTATAATAATGCACTAAGATGAGGAGCACCAATGAAAAGGTGCTATTAGAGATAATAAGCAGCTCTTACCAGTAAATTGCTCAGACAAGTGTTTCCATTTCTCTTCCTTTGTGTCACAACCCTTGTTTAACGCCTTTCCTGTGCATTACAAACGTCCCATAGGCACTGGATCACACTCTTCATGGCATCCTTCAGTGGCCACCGTAGATTTGCTCACCCTGAGAAGACAAGAAACAAAGAGCGTAACCATGGGGATCAACATGGGCTACACTTTGTTCCCAGCACAAAGTCACCAAAATACATGCCCGAATGTCCAATGAAAACATGCTTCCTTTCCAAACCAAGATATTGACCACCAGCCTTCCTTGTTGCTTACCATTTTAACTCAGCACCTTGTTCTCGTGCCTATCTGTCCGTCCTTGGCCTGCTGCAGATGTCCCAGTGAAGGAAACATCCCATCTCCCAATTCAGCATGCTGCAGCCCTCAGGACATAACAGCTTTTGACTCTCATGTTTCTCCTCCATCTTAAACCCTTTTTAGAACATATCCCATGCATGTGCTGCCGTAATGCAAAGACTCTCCCATCCCCTCCCACACTATCACCCCACCCCAGTCACCTCCCTTCCCTCCAACACACAAAGTCTTTTGTCCTTAAGGTTGCTCCATCTTGTTGCAATCTCTCACAGCTACAGTTTAATATCTAACACATTTCTCCCCCTCTGTCATCCTGATGAGGAGCCAAATGGACTCGAGATGTTGGATTCACCTGAAATGGGAAAACCCTGCCCCAAGTCAATGGGCCTTCCCGTAGTCTGCCCTTCGCCCTCCCTGATTCCCGTGGTGGGCAGGACAGTGAAGTTTACCCTGTTAGAGGGTGGTGAGCACTGCTGCCTCACAACCAGGGACGCAGGTCCAATTCCTGGCTTGGGGCACTGTGGAGTCTGTACGTTCTCCCCGTGTCTGCGTGGGTTTCCTCCCACAACATGTAAAGAGCAAGTGGGTAGCCAGGGAGAGGACTGGCCCACTAAAGGACAAGGGAGGGAACCACAGTAAACAGGCAAGGTATTAAATGAGTACTTTGTGTCAGTGCTCACCAAAGAAAAGGACTTGGTGGATGACGAGTCTGGGAAAGGGGGTGTAGATAGTTTGAGTCATGTTGCGATCAAAAAGGAGGTATTGGGGTTCTTGAGAAACATTAAGGTAACCAAGTCCCCAGGATCTGATGGGATATACCTCAGAATACTGAGAGGGGCAAGGGGGAAAATTGCTGGGGCCTTGAGAGAAATCTTTATATCCTCACTGGCTACAGGGGAGGTCCCAGAGGATTGGCGAATAGCCAATGTTGTTCCTTTGTTTAAGAAGGGTAGCAAGAATAATCCAGGTAATTGGTTCTAGGGGAGCACAGTGGCACTGCTGCCTCACAACGCCAGGGACCCTGGTTCTATTCCGGTCTCAATTGTCTGTGTGAAGTTTGCACATTCTCCCCGTGTCTGTGTGGGTTTCCTCCATGTGCTCTGGTTTCCTCCCACAGGCAAAGATGGGTGGTTTAGGCTGATTGGCCATGTTAAGTTAACCCTAGTGTCAGGGGATTAGCAGACTAATTATGTCGGGTTCCAGGAATAGGGCCTGGGTGGGATTGTGGTGGGTGCAGACTCGATGGGCTGAATGGCCTCCTTCTGCACTGTAGGAATTCTATGATAATTTTCCTCTCTCTCCACAGATGCTGCCTGACCTTTTCCAGCATTTTCCACTTTTACTTATTTTACTTTCCAATGGTTTGTGATCAGTGTACCTTGACAGTGTGTGTTGTGTGGGGGGGGGGGGGGGAGGGGGTTGGGGGTGGGGGCGGGGGCGGCCTGGGAGGCGGGTAAAGACAAATATTCTTGTCAAAATGAGAAAGGAAGTAGTTTTTAGGCTGCCTGCTCATACAGTATGTTATACATCTAACAATTCATGCTGTGCATGAACTCATTCTGAACAGCAACACAAGACAGGCAAGTAACCTGAAGGTAAAAAATATATCACTGTAAAATTGACCAGAATCTCAGATTGTAAACAGCTGAGGGGAAACGAAGAGTTCGTGGTTAAAGGAGTTGGATTGGAAATGTCAGATCCAATAGTGGGGCAGTAATAGAAGACATTGCAACAAGGGTTGGGTTAGGTGTGGATTAAATCCATTCTGACCTCAGGGAACTGCACTGACTTCAATCAGCCCATCGAGGTTGGCCTATTGCAATATGAACTCTCTGATCAAGGAGACATTTGATGGGCCAATCCAGCTGTCTTTTCCTTGTATTTAACCGGGAGTGTCAGTTCCTCTGGCACACCTGTAGGTAGACTGCTGACTGCGAGCACTTTGTGCACTGCAATAGGAATTGTAAATAAGAGGGATTTCGATGAGGGGACTTTTGCCTCTGAAGCCTTTTTAAAAGTGTCACTGGATCAAATGGCCAGAACTCAATTTCAAACAGCACTGTGGGAGTCCCATCATCACAAGGACTGCAGCAGTTCAAGAGAGCACTCTTCCCCCCACCACCTTCTCCAAGGTCAATGCTGGCCTTGCTTGCCATTCTCTGCATGGAGGAAATAGAGGGGATAATAGGAAATAAATAAAAAACATCCAAGGAAGCAGAGGGAGGAATACTGAAGGGGGAAGATACAGTCCGGAAGCCAATTTTAAACCATCGCTTCAGGCACTAATAACTAAAAGGAAAACTTGGTATAATTGATATTGCACTGATGGGTATGTTTTACATTGATTTCCTGACTCACTGCACTATTTGATACATTGATTTATTTCCTGAGGATTTCTCAAGCGCCCAAATCCATATTCTCCATTGTTTTCATTTCCTTCTGTAACCAAAAGGCAATTAAAACTTCAGCTTGTTATCAATTACTTCACTTTCTCTCTCAGGTTTTTTTCCCCCACCGCAATGGGACTTGTCCCTTCTCAACTCAAAAAAATGGCAATAATGAGTTTCGATGTCTGCGCAAATGGATATCTGAGTTCACACATCTCACAGAGTTTGTCTTTGTATTTTCATTTGGCTTAAGCTTGCCGTGTGTAAGCACAGTGAGGCAGGGGCAGGTGGCATGGTGGCAGAGTGGGTTAGCACTGCTGCCTCATGGCACCAGGGACCCTGGGTTTGATTCCTGGGGGCACAGTGGGTTAGCACTGCTGCCTCATGGCACCAGGGACCCTGGGTTTGATTCCTGGGGGCACAGTGGGTTAGCACTGCTGCCTCATGGCACCAGGGACCTGGGTTCGATTCCCAGGGGCACAGTGGGTTAGCACTGCTGCCTCATGGCACTAGGGACCCTGGGTTTGATTCCCAGGGGCAGAGTGGGTTAGTACTGCTGCCTCATGGCACCAGGGACCTGGGTTTGATTCCCAGTGGCACAGTGGGTTAGCACTGCTGCCTCATGGCACCAGGGACCCTGGGTTTGATTCCCAGGGGCACAGTGGGTTAGCACTGCTGCCTCATGGCACCAGGGACCCTGGGTTTGATTCCCAGGGGCACAGTGGGTTAGCACTGCTGCCTCACAGCACCAGGGACCTGGGTTTGATTCCCAGTGGCACAGTGGGTTAGCACTGCTGCCTCATGGCACCAGGGACCCTGGGTTTGATTCCCAGGGGCACAGTGGGTTAGCACTGCTGCCTCATGGCACCAGGGACCCTGGGTTTGATTCCTGGGGGCACAGTGGTTAGCACTGCTGCCTCGCAGAGCCAGGGACCTGGGTTTGATTCCCGGCTTGGGTCACTGTCTGTGTGGAGTTTGCACTTTCTCCCCATGTCTGCATGGATTTCCTCCAGGTGCTCCAGTTTCCTCCCACTGTCCAAAGATGTGCAGGTTAGGTGGACTGGCAATGGTAAATTGACCCTTTGTGTCAGGGGGACTAGCTAGGGTAAATGTGGGTTCAAATCCCACTCCAGGGTTAAACTCCCAGTTTAGGACTTCATGGATTGCAGCGCATTGGGAGTTCCATCTTCTAGATGGGACATTAAACAGAGGCTGTGCCTGCTTTCTCAGGCAGGTGTAAAAGATTCCATTGCACTATTTTAAAGGGAAGGCGATGGTCTGGTGGTATGATCACTAGGCTATTAATCCAGAAACTCAGCTAATGTTCTGTGGTCCTGGGTTCGAATCCCACCAAGGCAGGTGGTGGAATTTGAATTCAATTTAAAAATATCTGGAATTAAGAGTCTACGGATGACCATGAAACAATTGCTGATTGTCGGAAAAACCCATCTGGTTCGCTCATACCCTTTAAGGAAGGAAATCTGCCATCCTTACCCGGTCTGGCCTACATACGACTCCAGACCCACAGTAACATGGTTGACTCTCAACTGCCCTCAGGCAACGAGGGACGCTCAATAAATGCTGGCCCAGCCAGTGATGCCCATGTCCCATGAATGAACCAGACAAAAGTATGGATGGAAATTCGATCTGACCTTCTGATCTAGACTTGTCCTCAGCCACATCACTGAAGAGGTTCCTGTAATTACAGCAGAGATTGAAGGAATTCAGGAGAGAGGGGTTCCAGCAGGGAAGGTGCAGAGGAGATTTGATATAAGTGGTCAAAATTCTGAAGTATTTTGATAAAATAAATAGGGAGGAATTGTTCTCAGTGAATGAATGATTCAGGGTAATTGGCATGAGACCCAGAGGTGAGATGAGGTAAATTGCACTGAGGAGCCATTTTGACTCGGAGGTCCTTCATCTCTGTTACAATTCCAGTTGCCTGAGGGACAAGTCTAGATCAGGACAACAAAGCAAACTCCCTGAGATGCTTTTGTTTTTTTTTGTTTCGTCCATTCATGGGACATGGGCATCGTTGGCTGGGCCAGCATTTATTGCCCATCCCTAGTTGCCCGTGGACAGTTGAGAGTCAACCACATTGCTGTGGATCTGGAGTCACATGTTGGCCAGACCAGGTAAGGACGGCAGGTTTCCTTCCCTCAAAGACATTAGTGAACCAGATGGCTTTTTCCAACAATTAACAATGGTTTCATGGTCATCTGTCTGAAAGGACAGTGGAAGCAGATTCAATAGCAACGCTCAAAGAGGAGTTGGAGAAATGCTTGAAGAGAGAAATTTGTCAGGTTATGGGGAAAGGGCAGGGTGTGGGACTAATTTGATCACCATGCCAAACAAAAAGCACAGGGATGACAGGCTGAGTGAAATTCCTCTGTGCTTGTATCATTTCCAAGTCTATTTTGTGTTATTCAGTGTCACAAGGGGGATTACATTGACACTGCAATGAAATCCCTGTGTTACCACACTCTGGTGCCTGTTGAGTGCACTGAGGGAGAACATAGCTTGGCCAATCCACCTATCAAGCATGTCTTTCAAACTGTGAGAGGAAACTAAAGCACCCAGAGGAAATCCCATGCAGACACGGGGAGAAAGTGCAGACTCCACACAGATGCTGACCCCAAGCCAGGAATCAAACCCGAATCCTGGCACTGAGAGGCTGCTGTGCTAACCCACTGTGCCACCAGCAACAAATCCTCCCTGCCTCCAATCTCATGTAAACTCTGGGGAAAAATTCAGCAAGACAGAATCTTTACAGTGCGGAAGGAGGCTATTCAGCCCGTCAAGCCTGTGCCACCTAAGCCCTATCCCCATAACCCCACATATGTTAATCCCCTGACACTAAGGGCCAATTTAGCATGGCCAATCAACCAAATACACATGTCTTTGAACTGTGGGAGGAAACTGGGGAACCTGGAGGAAACCCAGGCAGACATGGGGAGAACGTGCAAACTCCACACAGACAGTGACCCAAGGCCACGATTGGAAAGAGCTTGTTTTCAAAATCAGTTCACAAGGTGTTACTTAAAATGGTAGATAAGGGTACATCTAAATCTTAAATATTCACAGTCATTACAGGGTTTTCTGTCTCACAACAGATTACAGTCAACGGCTGAATAAATGCACCACTTTTATTGCCTGACATCCCTTCATCCAAAAATTGTTTCCCTGGTAAATTAAAGAGTTGAAATAAGCATCTGATAACAGGCAAATCCAATTATTTTCAGGAGATGGTGCATGTAGCAGATATATATTGGATCATTCCTACTAAGAAAATACTGCAATTGAAGTATTCACTTTTTTTTTGTTTTTTATCCTTAATTATAATTAAATACCAACAGTCAGAAATTGCTGCAATAGGATAGAACGTTGATATTAAACTTAGCGAATTTACAATCAATGATTATTTTCTTCAACATTATCGTGTGTGATACAGTTAGGTTTCATACAAGCATAATGTATTGCAAAGCAATTTGCCTCATTATCATGCATTGTATAAAGGATCAACTCGCCTGCTTTTTGCTATCTTTCACTGCACATTTGTATTTTAATTGATCTGGGAAAGGACTGTTACTGTCTGAACAGGATGTAACTGTGCAGTTCCTCGGTGCCCACGATTGAGAGATAAGAGAGAGACAGAAAGAAAAATGGAGAGAAAAGATTGCATTTAATTTTTTCTTTTTTAAGAACTCCAATAATTTAAAATCTAAAGGGGCTGAGATTCCATACTTGTAAAAAAAGTCACCTTTTCATACCAAGATGGTCTTTTTTTAATTCATTCATGGGACATCGGTGTTGCTGGCTGTCCAGCATTTATTGCCCTTCCTTAGTTGCTCTTGGACAGCAATTGAGAGTCAACCACATTGCTGTGGCTCTGGAGTCACCTATAGGCCAGACCGGATAAGGATGGCAGATTTCCTTCCCTCAAGGACAGTAGTGAATCAGATGGTTTTATCCTAACAATCAACAATGATTTTGTGGTCATAAGTAGATTCTTAATTCCAGGTATTTTTATTGACTTCAAATTCCACTACTTGCCGTGGCGGGATTCGAACCCGGGTCCCCAGAACATGAGCTAAGTTTCTAGATTAATAGCCTAGCGATAATAGTACTAGGCCATTGGGGTCCTCGGTGCGGTCAAAGGGAATTTCTGCTTTCTGGAGCTGATCAGTACTGCAGGAGGGCCAGGAGAGGTTGGTGGGGTCAGGTAAGGAAGCTCCAATGAGGTGGGGAGGGGGCATGCGTATCAAGTGCAGACACGGTTGGGAGAGCTGGTTTCAAGCATGGGTGGTCCTTGTCACTAACAGTTGTCCCCACTGGGCATGGACTGCCCAACTTGGAGGGACTTCTCCACAACCCACCAGGCTACAGATGAACCCTGGTGGGTCTTCCAGCTGATGAGTGTCTTTCTGAAAGGACAGGCCTGATATCGCCTCTATGTCCTTAATGTGTAAAGATGTTGGCATGTGGCTGGATCCCAGATCAAGTTTAGGTGGTTCTAGTCTCCTGTGGCCAGGTACTTGCCATCTGATGAGATTGCCTTCAGCTGCTGTTTGGACACTAGTGACGGCTCGACAAGACCTCAATTGTGTTCCAAGTGCGGAGGCCATTCTCAGTTCTTCCCACCGTGGAATTAATCTGGGAGAGTCAATAAAGTGATGGGGTCTCCGCCCTATAACCCTAGCACCCCAGCCAGCCTCAAGGCGGGAGGCATCAAATTCCAACATCACCAATTCAAGATGCTTCACTGGTTTCCCCTCAAACCTTTCTCTTTGCTCCTGCTTCCTTGATGATTGTTATCGAGTCTGGGGCCACAATAATGGGACACTACAACAGGCAGAGGATGGGCTGAGTCCCCAGGTAGTCATGGTTCAATGCAAGGAGCTCAAGTGCAGGAGTAGTGAGGTCTTGTTTCAAGAGCACAGCAGCTTGGCTGGATTGCACCTGGAGCACTGTGTGCTGTTTCAGTCCCCTTACCTCAGAAAGGATATTATTGCCACAGAGGGAGCCCAACCAGACTTGTTCTTGGGATAGTGGGACTGTCTTACGAAGAGAGATTGGGAAAACTAGATCTGTGTTCTCTAGAGTTGGGAAGAACAAGAGGTGATCTCACTGAAACGTTCAAAGTAAAGACAGCAATTGGCAGGGTAGATGCAATTGAGATGTTTCTCTTGGTCAGGGAGTCTAGAACCAGGGGGGCAGGATTTCAGAATTAGGAGGAAGCCAATTAGGACCAAGATGAAGAGAAATTCCTTGGCTCAGAGTGTTGTGAATATTTGGAAATCTCTACCCGACAGGGCTGTGGAAGCTCAATCACTGAGTATGTTTAAACCAGAGATTTCTGACCAACAGTAAGGTATAGGATTTGGGGGATTGTGTGGGTAAAAGGCATTGAAGTGTCCCATCAGCCATGATCAGAAGGAACATCTAGGTTGGACATATTCACCTCAACTCTCTGCTTTTCATACCTGGCCCATTTGATGTTCTCCATTCTTGCAGCCCAATTGTCTTCAATTTATTGAATTTAGTCACACAACACACGCACACACAAACCTGCTTCCCAGAATCCCACAATGGATCCCAAATTATTAAACTGGGAACATTTTCTATGCAGTTGTATTTGAAACAGATTCTCTGCTTGTTAGCTCATCACCTTTTCCAAGAGCATCCTGAATACAAACCATCAACAAACATCCTCTGTACCTGAGCTTGTGAAAGGCGCTATATAAATGGAAATTCTTGACTGAACTTTTAACCCTTTCCTTACTTTCATTTTCTGGTGAGGAGGGGGAATAAAGTAATCTGTGTAGAAGTACCAAAGGCGAGGCTGTAACTCAGCCTGAGAGACACAGTGCAGAATGTGTTTCACTGTGTGGGTGTAAAGCTCACCCCTTTACTCTGAGGTACGGGTGACAGCTTCAAATATCTCAACCCACTCCTTACAAGTAGCAACTGTCAAACTGGAAGGTCATCAGTGAGAAGTTTGTAACCAAAAGGGCAAATCGTCTGATAAATTATTAATTCCGAAACTCAACTAATGTTCTGGGGACTTGAGTTCGTATCCCACCACGACAGATGGTGGAATTTGAATTCAACAAAAGAAATCTGGAATTAAGAATCCACTGATGACATTGAAACCATTGTCAATTGCCACAAAAAGCCATCTGCTTCACCAATGTCCTTTAGGGAAGCAAAAATCTGCCGTCCTTATCCGGTCTGGCCTACATGTGACTTCAGAGCCACAGCAATGTGGTTGGCTCTCAACTGCTCTTAGGCAACTCGGGATGGGCAATAAATGCTGGCCCAGCCAGCAACGCCCAGGTCTCATGAATTAATTTTGAAAACTAAAATAAATTACTAGGCCAGGATGCTGGAGGAGGTCGGAATGGATTGTTATTACGATTCATTCATTCTGAGTCCATGATATGTCCAAACAGGGTGGTGGACTGCTTCACATGTGGAAAAGAGATTGAGAAGAAACGGAGGGAGAGCAGGGATTTTTTTTCTCGGATGAGGCAAAACAAGATGGTCAGACCATTGGCAAGAAGCGGGGATTACGTGTTGTGCTGCAGCTGAGAACTAAAAGGTATTGGAAGCTTCCCTGTTAAGAAAGTTGTTGGCACCAGTACACTGCAAGATCACTGCTTTCTCAATGTTACCACATAATCCACCAGTAATTCTTCCCATGCCAAGTGAAAAAAATCAATCTCCTGCCTCTTCAGAGAGGGAACATGTAAGTCTCAAGTTTCTAGGCAGACACATCAAAAAATATTAAATTCTCCGATGATTGCATAAGGATTTCAGCGCACTGGAGACTGAGCACCAAGTAGCAGGAATGTTCAAAAGGATTGCAGCAGTACGCTGTCAAGGAACGAAAGAGCATTACGTTTAATGTAATCTCTGGCAAAGTGCTTCTGAAAAGTACATCTCCGTTTCTTTTCATTAATGCTCCCAGAGATTTACTGTAATTGCCTCAGACAGACAACTGCCCTGCACAAACTGGTATAGTTGTGTTGGTAAATTAGATTCCACATTGAGGATTTACAATGGCACACACACTCTCGTCAGTTCACCCTCACACAAAGCGAGGAATTTGTTGCACTCAGCTCTCGCAAGCTCGCCATGAATTCACAGTCCGTGTGGGTGAAGTGTTGCCTCACAGCCCCTCCCGTGCGAGGCGAGTGCAGTAGAAGTGAAAATCCGTGCCTGTTGGGACTCCTCCCCAAACTCTTAACGAGAACACAAACTCTGGGATCTGGTTCCCCATGCATTGGCAGCCAGCCAACTCCCTGGCCCAGGGGCTGGAGGGGGGGAGCGGAGTCGGTCATCGCTTCTCGATCTTTTGGCTAAGATCTAGCATCAGATCAAGCCCAAGATGGGGTGCAATGTCTTATCTTCTCAGCTTGGATCTTGTATGTTTCTCTCCCTCTCTTGTGGGGACCATGAATAGGATTCGATATGAATTTGGGTTTTGGAGCAAGCAAGGAGATGGATTGAGACTTACCTGGAGTAAAAATTTTAAAAAAATCCCTCTTCATCCAAGGGGACATTAATCATCTCCAAGCTTAGATGTAAATCTTTTAGGAAGGGAGGCATTAGAGTGAGTCGTCCCCTCTCCTCCTCTGGCATCAATATTTTCCAACAGTAATCACTAATATGTGAGGGCACGTACACCTTTCCTTCACTGAGCGGAGTTATTATGCAATCAGAAATGTTTAAGTTATTCACAGACGAGAGCAGAGCTCCAGGTCACGAGTGTAAGAAATTCACCAACAAATCCAATTTGGAATTCAGGAGAAATTTCTCCGTCCAGAGACTGGTGGCACTCTTCCTTCGGGAAAAAGATACAAACCAACTCAAGAACAGCTTCTTCCCTGCTGCCATCAGATTTTTGAATGGACCTATCTTGCACTAAGTTGATCTTTCTCAACACCTTGCCACGAGCGGCACACTGGTTGGCACTGCTGTCTCACAGGGCCAGGGACTCTGGTTCGATTCCTGCCTGGGGCCACTGTCTGTGTGGAGTTTACTCACCCTCCCCGTGTCTGCATGGGTTTCCTCCAGGTGCTCCAGCTTCCACCCACAATCCAAAGATGTATGGGTTAGGTGGATTGGCCAGGCTAAATTGCACCTTAGTTTTCAGGGGGACTGGCTAGGGTAAATGCATGAGGTTGTGGGGATATGGTCTGGGTAGAATTGTGATTGGCGCAGTCTCGAGGTGCTGAATGGCCTCCTTCTGCACTCTAGGATTCTGATTCTAGCTATGACTGTAACACTAACTTTCCTTCTCTATGAACAGTATTGCTTTGTCTGTATAGCATGCAAGAAACAATACTTTTCACCGTATACCAATATATGTGACAATAATAAATCAAATCAAAGACAATAACAGTCTCGTAGACACAAGGAGTGATTGAGGTGGACAGTGTAAATGTCTGTTTAACAGGAAAAGATACACGTACAAATTAGGAGCAGGGTAGATCACTAGACCACTCATTAAGGTCTGATTGTTACCTCAATCCCACATTCCTGCCTGTCCCAATGACCTTTCATTCCCTGGTTAATTAAGGGTCGATCAATCACGCTCTGCCTTAATAATATTCAAAGATTCTGTTTTTACTTCCTTTATAGGGAGAGAATTCCAGAGACTCAGAGAGAAAATAATTCTCTTCATTTCTGTCTGAAATGAGCAACCTGTTACACCCTGATAGAGGTTTATAAGATGCTGAGAGGAATGGATAGAGTGGATTCTCGAAGGCTATTTCCCAGGGCTGAAATGGTCACTATGAGAGGACACAGGTTTAAGGTGCTGGGGAGCAGGGACAGAGGAGATGTCAGGGGTAAGTTTTTCACTCAGAGGGTGGTGAGTGAGTAGAATCGGTGGCTGTTGGTGGTGGTAGAGGCGAACTCGCTGGGGTCTTTTAAAAGACTTCTGGATGAGTACATGGGACTTAATAGGATTGAGAGTTATAGATAGGCCTGGTAGGTGGAGATAAGATCAGCACAACCTGTGGGCTGAAGGGCCTGTTTGTGCTGTAGTTTTTCTATGTTCTATTATTCAAGTGACCTCTTGTTCCCGATTCCATGACAAGTGGAAACATTAGGCGGGATTTTCCAGCGAGTTCACCCCAAGACCGGAAAATCCGGCCCGACATCAATGGACCTTTGCATGCTCCATGTCCCACCCATAACGATTCCGGGAGCAGGAGGGTCAGCAAAATTCCACCCACTGTCTCCACATCCAACCTGTCAATCCCTTCAGCGTCTTCAAAGTTTCAATCAAGTCACCTCTCAGTCACCTGAACCCCAGTGGATATAAAGCTAACCTCTGATGATCCAGGAGGAACTCTTCCAGTATGGACAACAAAAATATAACAACACTTACCCCAACTTATAAATCAAAGAAAGGAATCTTAAATAAAGAATCTTCATTACTCCAAATTTGAGGCCTTGCCCTGACCATTCCAAGTAAGTTAACAATTCCCAACAGGTTCTTATTTACACTGAGTTAGCTGGTCAGCTGATCATCACATCATTCTATAATTGGTTACATGGTTTACTGGGTCAACTCACCCTTACAGCTTGTTACGGTTGGTCACATCACAACAGATCCAATGTTACTGCTGGTTACATTCTAACAATCTTTCCACCCTATCCTCAGAAGGCAACCTGTCCATTCCTGGTGTTAGGCGAGTAAACCCTCCTCCAAACTGCTCATAACGCTTTGACATCTGTCCCTACAGAGGGAGATCAATACTGTACACAATACTGCAGATGCTGTCTCACCAAAGCTCTATACAGCTGAAGCATAACTTCTTACATTTTGTAATCAATTCTCCTCACAATAAGAAAGAACATTCTCTTGGCACATTTAGAAGGATATGTTGATAGGGTTAGGCGAAGAGGGGTGAATCTTCAAGCAACAGACCAATTATGCAGAATGGCCTACTTCTGCGCTCTAAATACAGCATACTTTGATCACACTTTGTAGGATCACTTCAATATTGTGGATGCAAATACAAAATTTGCATTTCTTTTCAGTAAGGTATCTCAAGATGTTCCTCAAGGGATCTGGGACACAGCTTTGGCACATAGCTCCAATGATGCAACTGCAATTAACCTTGCCTGTAGCTACGAAGCCACTGCTCAGGTGAAAATAGTCCAGATAGACACTTTGTCCGAATAATTAGTAGACGTCTGCTTCAGGAGGCTCCTGTAGGTCAGCTCTTGACTTTGAGAAGCCGGGTGGGTTGGGACGGGCGTCGCATTCCCAGGAAACAAAAACCGGCAGAAAAATGTTGGCATTTCTGGCTTTTAAAAGAAAGTATACATCTATATGCATTTGAAAGAGGTTGAGGACAGAACGGACAAGATGTTGACACACATTTGGCCACCATTAGAACAGGGACAGGACAATTATCCTGCAATAAGTGTGCAGTTACGGAAGCACGGATATCTGCATCATACGAGACAGTCATTCCTCCGGCATGTCTGTGCTGGCTGCTTACAAGATTCAAGTTGAAAATTAACTCCCCCCTCCACCCACACTGCCACCACCCAAAAGTCTCATTTAAATTTCTTTCGAAATGTGATGTGTTGTATTGCAGCTCTGAGCTGTGGTCTCCAAAAATCTCTCCTCATTCTCAATGATTTTAAGTGAACAATTGCACCACCACCCCCCTCCCCCATTCACTGTCACGGGAAACACTCTTCCTTCCATTTGCCTGTCAAAACCATGTATGATTTTCTAAAAGTATAAAGTCTTCTCCAGGCCTCATTCTCTGCTCCGTGGAAAATAGTGGAGACTGAAAGAACAGTGCATCAGAGGAACAGGCCCTTCGGCCCTCAAAGCCTGCGCCGATCACATTGCCCTGTCTTAGCCAACGACTCCTACCCCTCTATTCCCCGTCCGTCTATCCAGTTAAGCTTATGTCTTGCGCCTACTTTATTTTAAAAAAAACTCTTCTCATCTCCGATATAAATTTGGAGGAGGGCAGAGGTCTCTGGGGTTGTAGGGCTGAAGGATGTGGAGAGATGGAGAGGAGCAGGGACCCTGAAGGAATTCGTAAACAAAGATGAAGATTTTAAAACCGAGGCATTTATTTTTAAACCGTGAGTCAATGCGAGTGGGTGAGCACAAGGCTGATGGATAGAGGCAGCAGCAGAGTTCATACTGATGGAGTTACAATACCTCAATTAGTTTATACCTCCTGGAGAGGAAAGGGGAGGGAAATGGGCAAAATAAATCTGGGGACTGAAAAAGCAAAGTATTTGAAAGTTCCATGCTCAGGGAAAACCAAATGATAACAACATCGATCCTGCCTAACTTTTCACTAAACCTTGAGTGCCATTTACAGCAAGCACTTAGAATGCAGGGCTCCACAAGGTCAGAGCTGGTGAAAATAGCAGTTCACACCAATAAAATGCTTTATCCATAATCACCGTCTCCAGCTCTTAGACTTAATTACAGGAGATTTACTGTCATTATCTTTTTAATCTTCATAATTAATAGTTAGATTAAAACAATGAACAGGGTGAATGATTTCCCATTGACTGCCTGGTCACATCTCAAAGCTCACTCACTCACTCAGTTATTACGAAGGGGCTGGAGCCCATTCAGTATCCAAGCACTGTCTGGCTCCCTGAAATCCACAGGCTGGCTACTCAAGGTATTTGTCAAAATCCCTGAATCACATTCTTAACTAATGCAAAAAATCAATCAACAATAAATGATCTCCTAGGATGTCATAAAAAGATAAGTGCACAATTCTGTCTCCTCAGTAAGTTGTTGCGATGGGAGCAGTCTACTGGAGATGGTGTGTCACGTCAAGGCATCCAGTTTTCAAACCCTGCAGGGTTGCCCCTCCATTTATCAACTAAGGTCGTTTATGTTTGGTGGATTTTGAAGGCTCTGACTAATTTATTTTAAATGCCACCAGTTCTCTTTATCACATGTCCATTGCTCAGAAGTTCTGAGTGCAAGTCTCAGCCATTTTGACCCTGCTCTCCTTCCAAGAAAGTCAAGGCAGCCTTATTAATAGAAACAGTTTGGAACACTTTGTACCGTGTGAGGAAGAACACAAAAGCATTTTTTGTTCCTCGAAGAAGAGCCATAATTCATCACCACCATCTAACTGGAAATAAGCATAATTACTGGGTGAGAATAGCAATGAAGTGTTTGCCTTGCACACCCTCCATAGACAAGCATTTACATCTTGTCGAAGGAAAGTTGCTTGACTAGGAATCATTTGACAACAAGCATTGGAAACTGGACATTTTCAAACGTAGCCAAACAATTTACCATGTCCATGATGTTCATTTCACATCCCTAGCCTGCATTTGAGTTGGTTTGTCTCAGCTGGTCGCAGAGAGTCAGAAGGCTCCTGATTCAAGAATTACTATCCCCCCCTCTCCCCCCGCCCCCAGAGGAGAGACGGTAATCCACTGTAAACACTTTTGGTCTTCTTATTGAAGAAAAGATGTACTGGTGTTGGAGGCACTCCAGGGAAGGTTCGGTGTGTTGGTCCAGGTGTGGAGGGAAACCCATCTGATTCACTCATGTGCTTTAGGGAAGGAAATCTGCCATCCTTACCCAGTCTGGCCTACATGTGACTCCAGAGCCACAGCAACGTGGCTAACTCTCAATTGCCCTCAGGCAACTGGGGTTGGGCAATAAATGTTGGTCAGTTAGTGGTGCCCCATGTCTCACCAATGAGTTAAAAAAAGATGGAGAGAAGGGTGGAGATGAAGAGAGGGTTTTGGGACTGGATAAAAGGAGGACACGCCGCCTTTTCTACACGCTCTGCCTCTTTTCTTTCAGCTGATGTCCAGCCACTTTTGCCCCCTGTGATGCCTTGCCTTTATACTCTTCTTGTCCCCTTTGTCCCACCGGGTAATGGAAACATTTTGTGGTTGTTGTACGATATAATAATGGTGAAGTGGTCAATTAAACAACGACAATTGATCTCTCTCAAAAGGTCTACAACAGATCCCGGTGAGAAACCAGGAAACATCCTGCAGTGGAGAACGCACAGAATCAAAGATCCAAAGTCAAAGTTTCACCCAAGCAAGATTGACTTTGCATGTCACACCTATATTAACTCATGTACTGTACCCCAACACGCTCGCGGCATAAAATCCATCTGATTTGTTTCTGAATGAATAAGTGCCAACACATTCCAGCATCTCTCAAACAAAAATCAGGTCCAACATCAGCAAGTAGTATTTCCTGTCCTTTCTCAACATGACTTAGCACCACCTGAAACAGATCTCCATTTGTCATTTGTCAACACTTGTATTCCAACTACTCATGGTGTTAAATCCTGGGCATTTGCAGTCCACTCAGAACTCATTTCAATTGGGACCTTTCTCCCTCCCCACACATCATAGAATCCCTACAGCACAGAAGGAGGCCAATTGGCCCATCGAGTCTGTACTGACCGCCATCCCAGGCTCTACTCCAGTTACATCACACGTTTACCCTGCTAATCACCCTGACACTAAGGGTCAATTTAGCATGGCCAATGCACCTAACCCACACATCTCTGGGCTGTGGGAGGAAACCACAGCACCTGGAGGAAACCCACGCAGACATGGGGACAATGTGCAGACTCCACACAGACAGTGACCCAAGGCCAAATTGAACCTGGGACCCTGGCACTGTGAGGCAGCAGTGCTAACATCCCATTGTCTACAAATGGAGAAGCTCTACAGGTTGGCTTCCATGTAGCCTCGGGGTGCAAACAGACTGTAGTAACCTGTTCCTTTTCTACCCCTCCTTATCTATAGGCCCTTTTCATGGATTTTACCAAGCAAGGTTGTTTTGAATGACTGGAGTTAAACTACTAAGATGCTGGAGTACGTGAGGCACCCGAACAACAGAACATTTCTGAACTGAGGGAGGGCGGGGAAATTCAACATGTCATTTCTTTTCCCTCTTAATTGTTCATGATGTAGGGGAGTCAATGGTGAGGTGTCCATGGTCACTAAATAAGGCAATAGTGAGCCACCTTCTTGAATACAACTGAGCGTTTGCTCAACTAATAGAACAGTACAGGCCCTTCAACCCTCAATGTTGTGCCAAGCTATGTCCAAACCTAAGATCAAGCTATCCCACTCCCTGTCATTCTGGTGTGCTCCATGTGCCTATCCAATAACCGCTCCAAAGTTCCTGAAGTGTCCAATTCCACTATCACAGCAGGCAGTGCATTCCACACCCCAACCACTCTGAGTAGAGAATCTACCTCGGACATCCCTCCTATATCTCCCACCATGAACCTTATAGTTATACCCCCTCGTAACAGCTACATCCACCCGAGGAAATAGTCTCTGCACGTCCACTCTATCAATCCCCTTCATCATCTTATAAACCTCTATTAAGTTGCCTCTCATCCTCCTCTGCTCTAAAGAGAAAAGCCCCAGCTCCCTCAACCTTTCCTCATAAAACCTACCCTCCAAACCAGGCAGCATCCTGGTAAATCTCCTCTGCACTCTCTCCAATGCTTCCACATCCTTCTTATAGTGAGATGACCAGAACTGCACACAATATTCCAAATGTGGTCTCACCAAGGTCCTGTATAGTTGCAACATAACCCCACGGCTCTTAAACTCAAACCCCCTGTTAATAAACGTGAACACACTGTAAGCCTTCTTCACGGCTCTATCCACTTGAGTGGCAACCTTCAGAGTTCTGTGGATATGAACCCCAAGATCTCTCTGTTCCTCCACATTCCTCAGAGCCCTGCCGTTGACCCTGTATTCCACATTCAAGTTTGTCCTACCAAAATGAAACACCTCGCACTTATCAGGGTTAAACACCATCTGCCACTTTTCGGCCCAGCTCTGCATCCTATCAATGTCTCTTTGCAGCCTGCAAGAACCCTCCACCTCATCCACTACTCCACCAATCTTGGTGTCATCAGCAAATTTACTAACCCACCCTTCAGCCCCCTCTTCCAAGTCATTGATAAAAATCACAAATAGCAGAGGACCCAGCACTGATCCTTGTGCTACCAACTGATCTCCAGTCTGAAAATTTTCCTTCCACCACCACCACCACCCTCTGTCTTCCATGAGACAGTCAGTTACTTATCCAATCGGCCAAATTTTCTTCTATCCCGCACCTCCTCACTTTCTTCATGAGCTTACCATGGGGAACTTTATCAAACGCCTTACTAGAATCCATGTATACAACATCAACTGCTCTACCTTCATCTACACACTTAGTTACCTCCTCAAAGAATTCAATCAAAATTGTGAGGGAAAACTTAGCCTTCACAAATCCATGCTGACTATCCCAGATAAGCTGCATCTTTCCAAATAGTCATAACTTACCGACCACCAAAGGACGACGAACTGGCCTATAATTACCAGGGTCATTCCTATTTCTTTCTTGAAGAGAGGAACAACATTCGCCACTCTCCAGTCCTCTGGCATTATCCCCGTGGACAGTGAGGACCCAAACATCAAAGCTAAAGGCTCTGCAATCTTATCCCTTACCTCCCAAAGAATCCTAGGATATATCCCATCTGGCCCAGGAGACTTATCAACACTCAGGTTTTTCAAAATTGCTAATACATCTTCCCTCAGAACATCTACCTCCTGCAGCCCATCAGCTTTATTCCTGAGACTCGTTCAGAATTGACCACATTTCTGTGGGTAAGCAGTCATGTGTCGGGTCATGGATCAAGGACAGCAGATTAAAAGGATATTTATCAATCTGATGGGATTTTCCAACAATCTAAGGATTTCAAGATCACCATTACTTCTGTTTCAACTTCATTCAGTTGAATTTAAATTTCCCAGTTGCCCTGGGGATGAATTGAGCTCACATCCTGGATGAGTTGGGTCTGCTGAATAGCCAGTCATTTTTTTAACCCTTCCATTCTTTCATGGAACATGGGCGTTGCTGGCTCGGTCAGCATTTGTTGTCCATCCCTATTTGCCAGAGGGCAGTTGAGAGTCAACCACATTGTGTACAAGTAGGCCAGACCAGGTAATGGTGGCAGATTTCCTTTCCAAAAGGACATTAGTGATCAGATGGGCTTTTACTGACAATTGACGACGGTTTCATGATCATCAGTAAATTCTTAAATTCCAGATTTTGCTTTATTGAATTCAAATTCCACCAGCTGCTGTGGTGGGGTTTGAACCCTGGTCCCCAGAACATTAGCTGAGTTTCTGGATTAATAGTCTAGCAATATTATTACTTGACTGTCACCTCCCCCTTGTCATGGTCACTAATGTAAGCAGAAACAAGAAGGTAGATTACAACCTGAATGGTTGAAAATTGGGAGAGGGGAGTGTGTAGAGGGACCTGGGTGTCCTTGTACACCACTCACTGAAGGTAAGCATGCAGGTACAGCAGGCGGTAAAGAAGGCAAATGGTATGTTGTCCTTCATTGGGAGAGGTTTCGAGTACAGGAGCAGGAATGTGTTGCTGCAATTATCCAGGGCCTTGGTGAGGCCACACCTAGAGTATTGTGTGCAGTTTTAGTCTCCTCTTTGAGGAAGGATGTTCTTGTTCTTGAGGGAGTGCAGTGAAGGTTTACCAGGCTGATTCCGGGGATGGTGGGACTGATGGATGAGGAGAGATTGACCAGGTTAGGATTCTTTTCACTGGAGTTCAGACAAATGAGGGAGAAATCTCATTGAGACTTACAAAATTCTAACAGAACAAGACAGGATCGACGCAGGGAGGATACTCCTGATGGTCACAGTCTGAGGATTCAGGGTAGACCCTTTAGGATGGAGTTGAGGAGACATTTCTTCACCCAAAGAGTGGTGAGCCTGTGGAATTCATTCCCACAGGAAGTAGTTGATGCCAAAACATTGAATGTATTCAAGAGGCAGCTGGATATAGCACTTGAGGCGAATGGGATCAAAGGTTATGGGGAGAAAGCAGGATTAGGTTACTGAGTTGGATGATCAGCCATGGTCGTAATGAATGGCAGAGCAGGCTCGAGGGGCTGGATGGCCTCCTCCTTCTCCTATCTTCTATGTTTCTATGACCCGCGACCAGCTTTGTATTCCTGATTTATTCATTTAATTCAAGTTCCACCAGCTGCTGTGGTGGGACTTGAACACTTATCCCAGAGCAAGAGTTGGATCTTTAGATTACTAATACTGGTGAGGTGACCACAATGACGACACAATGCCCCCTTGGAGGTTCCACCAAGATGGCAAACCCCTGGAGTGTCGACACAGGAGAAAAGCGAAGTGTCTCGCTGACCGTCAGCCCGAAGACCGCTACTGCCCGATGTCGACATACCGAGCTCTTTGACTGGGGGAACACACACGCGCACACGCACACGGGCTATCCTGTGTAAACACTACCAAGGTAAGCCATGACACGGGAGAGAAGAAAGTTCAAGTCCTTTTCTTTGAGGTTAAAGGCCCAGTTCTGGAGGGAAGGATTCGAGTTGAAGTACTATTTGTACCGAAAGTGTACAACAACCTGAACATAGCCATAGCATAATGCTGCTACTGTACCATTTCATTAAACCTCCTCGATAGAGGTTGCAAAGATCAGGCTGTTCAGGGTGAGAGCAATTCCGCAGTCGCACTTGGGATATTCCTGGGTATGCTCCCTCCCTGAAGCAGTGGACTGCAGAATCATTCCGTAACATTGGAAAGCCTTTCACCCAGAACTGGATAAATCATTTAATGAAGGGCTGGAGGTGGCAAGTTTTGTTCTTTTAGACATTGACAGCATCAACGGTGAAATACTGCTTTATCCCGACAATTGGCAGCTCTCCATAACCATGGCAACAGAAACGATTTTGCCTTATTGACAGCTTTGTGTTTTCTTTGGATTGTGAGTTAATCAAGCGGGTACACCCTCACCCATTCAGTCAGACAATAAATCAAGGAAGGCTGCAAATAATGCCACCTTGATTTTTCACTCAAATATCTATTTACTGTCTGTATGTTATTTATCCTCCAATCAGAGAAAAGGCAATAGATATCTGATTACATTTTAAGAGAGCTTTCTCACCCAGAGAGACAATAAGAAAGGCAGTGCTCTGAGACATTAAAGCTTCATGTTTTGCCAGTTGTACCAGCTATTTGCGAGTAAATTCAGCCTCGAGTCTGAATTAAAACAGGGCCGGCACTGGCAGATGTCACCTTCCTTCAGCTAAACACAGTCAAGTGTTTTGAAAGGGATTTGAGTACATCATTTATCAATAGAGTCATAGAGGTTTACAGCATGGAAACAGGTCCTTCAGCCCAACATGTCCATGCTTCGTCTAAGCTAGTCCCAATTGCCCATATCCCTCTATACCCACTGTACCCATGTAACTGTCTAAATGCTTTTTAAAAAGACAAAATTGTACCCGCCTCTACTACTACCTCTGGCTGCTTGTTCCAGACACTCACCACCCTCTGTGTGAAAAAATTGCCCCTCTGAACACTTTTGTATCTCTCCCCTCTCACCTTAAGCTATGCCTTCTAGTTTTAGACTCGCCTACCTTTGGGAGAAGATATTGACTATCTAGCTGATCTCTGTCCCTCATTATTTTATAGATCTTTGTAAGATCACCCCTCAGCCTCCTACGCTCCACAGAAAAATGTCCCAGTCTATCCAGCCTCTCCTTATAACTCAATCCATCAAGTCCCAGTAGCATCCTAGTAAATCTTTTCTGCACTCTTTCTAGTTTAATAATATCCTTCCTATAATAGGGTGACCAGAACTGTGTACAGTATTCCAAGTGTGGCCTTACCAATGTCTTGTACAACTTCAACAAGACATCCCAACTCCTGTATTCAATGTTCTGACCGATGAAACCAAGCATGCCGAATGCCTTCTTCACCACTCTGTCCACCTGTGACTCCACTTTCAAGGAGCTATAAACATGTATCCCTAGATCTCTTGCCTGCTTACTTTCAGCAACTGGTGTATGAGGACACTCAGATCTTGTTACACATTCCCCCCTCTCAAACTATGACCATTCAGATAATAATCTGCCCTCCCGTTTTTGCTACCCAAGTGGATAAACTCACATTCATCCACAATACATTTGGCCACACACTCAACTTGCCCAGATCACACTGAAGCATCTCTGTATCCTCCTCACAGCTCACCCTCCCACTGAGCTTTGTGTCTGTCACGTGCCAACCAGGCCAGGGCAGATTTCCTTCACTTCAGGAACATACGTGAACAAAAGCTTTTTTTTAAAGAACAATCAACAATGGTTTCATGGTCATCATTGGACCCTCAATGTTTATTGTATTCAAATTTCACCATCTGCTGTGGTGGGATTTGAATCTGAGTCTCCAGAGTATTACCCTGGGTCTCTGGACTACTAGCCCAGAGAACTGCCTTCCCATGTTACACATTGAAGTGTCACAAAGCAATATGCAGGAGCATTAACAAACAATTTTTTCAGCATTACCCTTTCCCTAAATGCCCATTCCAGGTGATTTGAAGTAAAACAGGCGCAACACATCTTCCAGCCACATCTCCCAATGGCTATCCCTCAGATTCTATCTACGACATTGAGAGATCACAAACGTTTGATACATCACAGCCAAGTCTTTGTCTCGCTCTCTACGTACACACACATGTACTAAGGGTCACTGGCTGACACTGAGGGACATGAGTGCTGATGACAGTCCCACTGCTTTGACCAAGATCAATTGTCGCTTTCCAACTGTCGGAACGCGCACACTTATGGATGGCAAACGGGGGGATCAATTCAGCCTAGCTTTGTAATGCTTTGCACCATCAAACAACCTGAAGACCCCTTGCTCACCCATGAATCTTGGCCACTTGGAGCTCAAGGAAAAGATAGTAGTGTGGCTTCCACAGCACAGTGCAGAGGGAAGTTAGAGGAGGTTGACAGCATTGCTGAATTTGAATGAACATCTAAGATTATCGTAACCAAAACTGTCAAGTGCAGACACGAGTTCTGCAGCTGACAATTTGCAATCTCCCCACGTTCGTTCACTCTTTGCTGGACCAAGATTGTCAAATTAAGAATACATTTGTGCTGTGTGTTAATGTCTGCTGGGAGCCAGAATAAAAGTCTCCAAACAGATTTTGCTGATGACCTTTAACAGGACTTGATAATGGATCCATCAACTATCGGTGTATTATTCCTGAACCCAGGTCTCAGGAGGTGAAGAACACTTCATTCCATTTGGCAGCAGAATGATACTGTTCCCAATCAGCTTCCTAAAAATAAAACCTTCACGCGTTTAACCTCTTGGAGCATCTTACCACTCAGTTAGACGTCATTATATACAGCCAATAATTACACAAATTAATTTGACTTCAGAAGGTTTCACAGTCTTTCCATTAAATATTTTAACAGCAACCTGAATTCCACACCTCACATTTAAAAGTTTCACCCTCATTGTTTTAATTTAATCATTGGAACCTGGATGTCGTTGGGTAGGTCAACATTTATTGCCCATTTCTAATTGCCCTTGAGAAGGTGGTGGTGAGCTGCCTTCTTGAATCACTGAAGTCCACGTGCTGTGGGTTGACCTAGAATGCCATGAGGAAGGGAATATAGGATTTTGACCCAGCTGCTGCGAAGGAACAGCCGATATATTTCCAGGTCAGGACGGTGAATGGCTTGGAGGGGAACTTGCAGGAGGTGGTGTTCCCAGATATCTGATGCCCTTGTCCTTCTCGATGGAAAAGGTTGAGTGTGGGTTTGGAAAGTGCTGTCTAAGGATCTTTGCTGAATTGCTGCAGTGCATCTTGTAGACAGTACACACTGCCGCTACTGAGTGTCGGTGGTGGAGGGAGTGAATATTTGTGGATGTGGTGCCAATAGAGCAGAGCTGCTTTGTCCTGAATGCTTCTTGAGTGTTGTTGGAGCTGCACCTGTCCAGGCAAGTGGAGAGTATATTCCATCACACTCCTGACTTGTGCCTCATCAATGGTGGACAAGCCATCAGATAGTCTCGAAGCTCTCTCATCTGAGTGACCTCCTCCTGTCCGATTCCTCTGAGAGTCCTGAATTCCTGCAACTCAAGCCTCTTGTGTACCCCTCACTGTTTTTCTTCTATCTCCCCACCATCAGACACATCAGAATAGGAGGAGGTCATTTAGCCCTGGAATCTGTTCCATCATTCAGTGAGATCTGGAATCAAGAATCTACTAAGATCATTGTCAATGGTCCAAAAAACCCATCTAGATCTCATGTCCTTTGGGGAAGGAAGTCTGTACCTGGTCTGGCTGACATGTCAGAGACAAGATCAATGCTCTTGAGGATGCACAATGCTTAACTGACATTCTGCCAATAGGATTAAATGAAGGAACAGATGCTTGCAGTGGACAGGAGCACTGAACTTTAAGTTGTAAGTTTATTTGCTTGTGTCACAAGTCGGCCGACATTAACACTGCAATGAAGTTTCAATGAAAATCCCCCAGTCATCACACTCCTAGAGCCACAGCAATGTGGTTGATGCTCAACTGCCCTCCAAGAGCAAGTAGGGATGGGCAATAAATGATGGCCAGACAGCGACGCCCATATCCCATGAATGGATTTAAAAAAAAGCCCTTCAGGTTAACTTCCAGATGGGAAGCCTGTTCAAAAAAAAACAAAATAACATGCACACTGTGGTATTAAAACTCCACAACGACTAAAATTCCTCCCACAAATCACCACCCATTCCTTGTTGAGACCATGGGTCTCCTTCTTGTAAAGTAACGATGGTGTTGACTCATTCACGATGAATATTGGAAGTACAGATCAAGTAATTCAACATTTGTAGAGTAGAAATGACAATGAGCAATCCCAACACACAATCAATATCCAACCTGGTGATGATAAATTTCAATATGTGGTGACCTACGCCTCATTGTAACTGGATTTCAAGGCTGGGGTCACGCAACTGGAGGCGTTTGTCTCTACACGCCTCAGCCAACATTTGTCAATTGTTGTCATTTCTTTCTTTTTCTATATTTGTGCTGTGAATTCATTGAGAAGGAAGCTGGAGTTCCTAGAAAAGGAAGGCTTGCCTTGAGAATATATTTCGGGAAGTTCTGCATGGAAGGATTTCAAGGCACATGAATTAAATGGCAAATTCGGTGACAAGGTTGGCAATGGGCTCGGTAATGGAAACCAGAGGTGGTGGTAAATAAAACAAGCATTCTGTTTCCCTTTTTGCTGTTGACATGACTCAGAAACGCTGTGAAGCAAACTAAGACAGATCGATGATGTTAAGCTGTGCAGTCAAGTGATATGTACGCACTGATCAGTATCTGCTCGATTAAGTAGATGTGGTAAGAAATAACCATTGGGATTTAAGGTTCAATAACGTAAGGTGATGCCTGATCATCTGTTGCACCACCCAATGTATGGGCGCTCCAATGGAAAATATAGGAAATTCAATCAATACCCGGTTTGGGTCACTGTCTGTGCGGAGACTGCACGTTCTCCCCGTATCTGCGTGGGTTTCCTCCAGGTGCTCTGGTTTCCTCCCACAGTCCGAAATACCTGCTGGTTCGGTGCATTGGCCATGCTAAATTCTCCCTCGGTGTCCCCGAACAGGTACCAGAGTGTGGCAACTGGGGGATTTTCACAGTAACTTCATTGCAGTGTTAAGGTGGACCTCCTTGTGACACTTACAAATAAACTTACAACTTCTGACACTCATTCTGAGCATGAGGCATCAGTGCCATTCCTCCCCAAAAACTGCCAGCTACTTGTGGAGTCTGCCTGTGTGCAGTCAAACACAGAAATTGTCAATGGTTCTACAATTAACAGGAATACACTGTTAATTGCCTCTGATGGCAATTGGAATGGGCAAAAACATTCACTGATGGTCCATATCCCACTGGAAAAACCCTTGTTCAATGAGATTTTAATGGTGTGTTTTCTTGATAACTACTGCTGAACA
Source organism: Carcharhinus amblyrhynchos (assembly GCF_965287045.1). Lineage (NCBI taxonomy): Eukaryota > Metazoa > Chordata > Chondrichthyes > Carcharhiniformes > Carcharhinidae > Carcharhinus > Carcharhinus amblyrhynchos. The sequence goes on from NC_137357.1 coordinate 21,054,917, forward strand.
GCCTCACTGGCCTTGAAAAAAATAACTTGTTATTTATTTCTCCATCTAAGAGATTTCACATAATTTTAAAATGATGTTAAATAATATTCTGAACACTGACATTTTAATTCCTGCCTCAATCATAGAGTCATAGAGGTTTACAGCACAGAAACAAGCCCTTGGGTTCAACTTGTCCATGCCGCCCAAGTTTTACCACTAAGCTCATCCCAATTGCCCACATTTGGCCTATATCCCTCTATAGCCATCTTACCTGTCTAAATGCTTTTTATGAGTCAAAATTGTACCCGCCTCTGTTACTGCCTCTAGCTGTTTGTTCCAGACACTCACCACCCTCTGTGTGAAAAAATTGCCCCTCTGGACACTTTCATATTTCTCCCCTCTCATCTTAAACCTATGCCCTCTAGTTTTAGATGCTCCTACCCTTAGGAAAAGATGTTGACGATCAGTTTTAACGAACAGAAGGCAAAGAGTGGGGGTAATCGAGTGTTTTTCTGGTTGGCGATCAGTGGCTAGTGGTGTGCCCTAGGAATCAAGATACCTCATGCTAGGTTGTTGCATAAGGTTAAATCTCACAGGATCCAGCATGAGGTATCTAAATGGATACAAAATTGGCTTCTTGATAGAAGCCAGAGTGTGGTTATAGAAAGTTGTATTTCAAACTGGAGGCCTGTGGCCAGTGGTGTGCCTCAGGGACCAGCGCTGGGCCCAGTGTTATTTGTCATTCATACTAATGATTTCAATGAGAATTTAGGAGGCATGGTTAGTAAATTTGCAGATGACATGAAGATTGGTGGCATAGTGGATAGTGAAGAATGTTATCTCAGATTGCAACAGGATCTTGATCAATTGGGCCAGTGGGCTGATGAATGGCAGATGGAGTTTAATTTAGACAAATGCGAGGTGATGCATTTTGGTAGATTGAACCAGGGCAGAACTTGTGGTAGGGCACTGGGGAGAGTTACAGAACAGAGAGATCTAGGGGTACATGTTCATACCTCCTTGAAAGTCAACATCTTTTCCCAACAGCAGAGGAGTCTAAAACTAGAGGGTATAGGTTTAAGGTGAGAGGACAGAGATACAAAAGTGTCCAGAGGGGCAATTATTTCACACAGAGGGTGGTGAGTGTCTGGAACAAGCTGCCAGAGGTAGTAGTAGAGGCAAGTACAATTTTGTCTTTTTAAAAATCATCTAGACAGTTACATGGGTACAACGGGTATCGAGGGATATGGGCCAAATGCGGGCAATTGGAATTCGCTTAGGGGTTTTAAAAGGGGTGGCATGGACAAGTTGGGCCAAAGGGCCTGTTTCCATGCTGTAAACCTCTATGATCAGTGTTGGGACCGCAGTTGTTTATGATTTTGAGTTGGGGACCAAGTGTAATGTGCCAAAGTTCACAGATGACACTAAGATGGCCTACTCCTGCTCCTGGTTCTTACCAAGCTGATCTATGCCTGCTACACTCCCATGTGCCATAAATGATCAATAAGAGATTCTGTGCACACAATTTACTTGTTTACTGCCTCTGAGATTACATCAGTACGATTGGTTGATAAATCTACCTGATGACACCACTGGAGATCCACTGAACTTGGCGCCAAGTTCAAACCCATGTTGGGAAATGGGAAATCAATTCCTTCGTATTTGTTGGACCTTAACGAGCAGTTTTCAGAGAGAATTCTGTTATTGGCTTTAAATTCTCCATAGCCTTTTGCTAAGTTCTGGTGCCGAGTACCTTCCAAGTAAGTGACCATTATATAGTTTGTTCTGTTCTCATGGTCACCAATTGCTCGATTCCTAAAATCCACCTGTGTTCTAATTACTGACACATCCCAGTTTACTGATCCATAAATTGGGGCAGGAGGGATTTTAGGATTCCCTATTCCTTCCTTGACGGATAACAGAAAGTAAGTTCCTGTTACAAGAAACAAAAATACTCTCGAGCTTGCATCGAAGGTAATTATGGTGATTTGGTGATCATTTTAAATTATGCTCCTGACTTGATATTCAAACAAAAGACTTCATTAAAATATTTGATTAAGTTGCACCATTATCAACATCTCGCAATCAAAATTATACCAAAGTACTGGAGGTGGCTCAGAAAAAGGTTCCAACACATAGTTATAAGGGTCACCCGAGATTATTGGACTCACTTTTCACAGGAGCTGATGGTTCAAAAAGAATGCAACTCAAAATGTGAAATATTGGAAGGCACAGATAACGAAGATAAAACCATATTATTAAGCTGTAATCACAGAGCACGTAACTACCAGGTTGTCAAGCTTCGGGTGACAGGAGACACTGACGACAATGTTTACACCCCCTCCAAATAGTGACTACCCCATGAATGAACTGCTTTGAGTGAACTCAGGGAAAGTGATGAAAGTTTAGGGTTCAACGTTACTTGTTTAAGAATGGGAAAGTTAACATTGTACCTGCATTCCAATCATCAAGGATACAAAACTACACTGCATTCTGTTTTCAGTTTGTCCATGGGACATGGGCGTTGATTGCTGGGCCAGTGTTTGTTGCCCATCTCTCTGGGCATTTAAGAGTCAACCACATTGCTGAAGATCTGGAGACACACAGATTCATAAAGGTTTACAGCATGGAAACAGGCCCTTCAGCTCAACTTATCCACGCCACCCTTTTTTTAAGACCCCTAAGCTAATCCCAATTGCTCGCATTTGGCCCATATCCCTCGATACCCATTGTACCCATGCAACTGTCTAGATGATTTTTGAAAAAACAAAATTGTACTTGCCTCTACTACTACCTCTGGCAGCTTGTTCCAGACACTCACCACCCTCTGTGTGAAAAAAATTGCCCCTCTGAATACTTTTGTATCTCTTCCCTCTCACCTTAAACCTACACTCTCTAGTTTTAGACTCCCCTACCTTTGGGAAAAGATATTGACTATCTATCTTGTCTGTGCCCCTTATTATTTTATAGACCTCTATAAGATCACCCCTCAGCTTCCTACGCTCCAGAGAAAAAAGTCCCAGTCTATCCAGCTTCTCCTTATAACTCAATCCATCAAGTCCCGGTAGCATCCTCGTAAATCTTTTCTGCACTCTTTCCAGTTTAATAATATCCTTTCTATAATAGGGTGACCAGAAATGCACACACTATTCCAAGTGCGGCCTTACCAATGTCTTGTACAACTTCAACAAGACGTCCCAACTCCTGAATTCAAATTTCTGACTGATGAAACCAAGCATGCCGAATGCCTTCTTCACCACTCTGTCCACCTGTGACTCCACTTTCAAGGAGCTATGAACCTGTACCCTTAGATCTCTTTGTTCTGTAACGCTCCCCAACACCCTACCATTAACTAAGTCCTGCCCTGGTTCAATCGAACAAAATACATCACCTCGCATTTGTCTAAATTAAACTCCATCTGCCATTCATCAGCCCACTGGCCCAATTGATCAAGATCCTGTTGCAATTGGAGATAACTTTCTTCACTGTCCACCATGCCACCAATCTTGGTGCCATCTGCAAACTCACTAACCATGCCCCCTATATTCTCATCCAAATCATTAATATAAATGACAACTAACAGTGGTCCCAGCACTGATCCCTGAGGCACACCGCTGGCCACAGGTCTCCAGTTTGAAAAACAACTCTCTATAACCACCCTCTCGCTTCTGTCAAGAAGCCAATTTTGTCTCCATTTAGATACCTCACCCTGGATCCCGTGAGATTCAACTTTATGCAACAACCTACCATGCGGTACCTTGTCAAAGACCTTACTAAAGTCCATGTAGACAACATCAACTGCACTGCTCTCATCCACCTTCTTGGTTACCCTTCAAAAACTCAATCAAATTTGTGAGACATGATTTTCCACTCACAAAACCATGCTGACTGTCCCTAATAGTCCTTGCATCTCTAAATGCCTGGAGATCCAGTCTCTCAAAATATCTTCCAGCAACTTACCCACCACAGATGAGAGGCTCACTGGCCTGGAGTTCCCAGGCTTTTCCCTGCAGCCATTTTTAAACAAAGGCACAACATTTACCACTCTCCAATCTTCAGGCACCTCACCCGTGACTATTGATGATTCAAATATCTCAGTTAGTGGAGCCACAAATTACTCCCTAGCCTCCCACAACATCCTGGGATACACCTCATCAGGTCCCGCAGATTTATCTACCTTGATGCGCTTTAAGACTTCCAGCACCTCCTTCTCTGTAATATGTACATTCCTCAAGACATCACTATTTATTTCCCCAAGTTCCCTAACATCCATGCTTTTCTCAACAGTTAATACTCATGAGAAATATTCATTTAGGATTTCATCCATCTCTTGTGGATCCGCACATAGATAACCCTTGCTGATCCTTAAGAGGCCCTACACTCTCTCCTTGTTACTCTTTTGCCCTTTATGTATTTGTAGAAGCTCTTTGGATTCTCCTTTGCCTTATCTGCCAAAACAATCTTGTGTCCCCTTTTTGCCCTCCTGATTTCTCTCTTAACTCTACTCCTACACTCTTCAAGGGATTCACTTGATCCCAGCTGCCTATGCACGTCATAAGAACATAAGAACATAAGAAATAGGAGCAGGAGTAGGCCATCTGGCCCTTCGAGCCTGCCCCGCCATTCAATAAGATCATGGCTGATCTGTCGAGGCTCAGTTCCACTTTCCGGCCCTCTCCCCATAACCCTTAATCCCCTCTCTTATCAAAAACCCATCAACCCGCTTCTTGAAAATATTTAGCGAGGCAGCCTCCACCACTTCAACGGGTAGAGAATTCCAGAGATTCACCACCCTTTGAGTGAAGAAGTTCCTCCTCAACTCCGTTCTAAAACGCCCCCCCTTTATCTTGAGGCTGTGCCCCCTAGTCCTACTGTCTTTTTTGAGCGGGAAGAGTCTCTCCACCTCTATCCTATCCATCCCATTCATCATCTTATACATCTCAATGAGATCTCCCCTCATTCTTCTAAACTCTAACGAGTACAAGCCTAGTTTATTCAGCCTCTCCTCATAGCTCAACCCCCTCAACTCCGGTATCAGCCTAGTAAACCTCCTCTGCACTCCCTCCAAGGCCAAAATATCTTTGCGCAGGTGCGGCGCCCAAAACTGCACACAGTACTCCAGCTGCAGCCTCACCAATGCCCTATACAGCTGCAGCAAGACCTCCCTACTTTTATATTCAATCCCCTTCGCTATGAAGGCCAGCATCCCATTCGCCTTCCTGACCACCTGCTGCACCTGCAAGCTGGGTTTTTGCGACTCATGCACAAGGACCCCGAGGTCCCTCTGCACCGTCGCCTGCTGCAGTTTTTCGCCACGTAAGTAATAGTCCTTCCTACCATTATTCCTACCAAAGTGGACCACCTCACACTTGCCAACATTAAATTCCATTTGCCATTTCCTGGCCCATTCGCCCAGCCTATCTAGATCCTTCTGCAGACTCTCCACACCCTCCGCACAATTTGCCTTTCCCCCAATCTTGGTGTCATCAGCAAATTTCGACACCATACACTCGGTTCCCTCCTCCAGATCATCTATATAAATGGTAAATAGCTGAGGCCCCAGCACCGACCCCTGGGGCACTCCACTAGTCACCATCCACCAATCCGAATAGCACCCGTTGACCCCCACTCTCTGCCTCCTATTTGACAACCAATCCTCTATCCACGCTAACACCCTACCCCCAACTCCAAGTCCCCTGACCTTCTGCAATAACCTCTTATGAGGTACTTTGTCAAACGCCTTCTGAAAATCTAGAAAGACCACATCCACCGGCTCTCCTCTATCCACTGCCCTAGACACATCCTCATAGAACTCCAGTAAATTTGTCAGACACGACTTCCCTTTAATGAAACCGTGCTGCGTCTGCTCTATCAAGCAATTCCCTTCAAGATGCCTCACAATTTCCTCCTTAATGACAGATTCTAACATTTTACCTACCACAGACGTTAAACTAACCGGCCTATAATTCCCTGCCTTTTGCCTGGCACCCTTCTTAAACAACGGCGTAACATTAGCCGTTTTCCAATCTTCTGGCACTTCCCCGGAATCCAGCGATGTCTGGAAAATAACCACCAATGCATCCACTATAACCTCCGCCATTTCTTTCAGAACCCTCGGATGCATTCCATCCGGTCCTGGGGACTTGTCCACAATCAGCCCCTCCAGTCTGTCGAGCACCGCCTCTCTAGTAACAGTAATGTCATTCAGGCCTCTTTCTTCTTCATGACCAGGGCCTCAACATCCTGAGTCATCCAGGGTTCCTGACTTCTGCCAGCCTTGCCCTTCACTCTAAGAGGAACATAGGCCAGACCAGACAAGGATGGCAGATTTCCTTCCCTAAAGGACATTAGTGAACCAGGTGGGTTTTTATGACAATTGACAACGGCTTCATGGTCATCATTGGACTTCTAATTCCATATTTTTACTTGAATTCAAATTTCACCACCTGCCATGGTGGGATTTGAACCTGGGTCTCTGGGTTACTAGTCCAGCCACAATACCACTACGCCACCACCTCCCCTTAATTCTAATCCTCCTGCTGCCGAAACAATGGCATATACAGTCAAGCATATCCCACAGTACAGAGAGGCGAGAGTGAATGTTACAAAATAAATGAGGCAACAACCAAAAAGAAAGCTTGCTCAAAGAAATGGGTGCTGGAGATGGCAAAAAAAAAGCATCAAACTTCAGGAGACTGTCCGCGTTCCAAGGGGGTGCCAGAGTGTGGCAACTTCTTGGGAGCTGTGTCCAACACACGTTGGAATTCTAACTTTCACTCTCATTCTATGCTTTTCAAACTTCATTCTAACTCTCTAACAATGCTTAAATTCAATCTGTTCATTAAGTTGATCTTTCTCTACACCCCAGCTATGACTGTAACACTACAGTCTGCAATCTCTCCTTTCCTTCTCTATGAATGGTATGTTTTGCCTGAATGGTGTGTAAGAAACAATACTTTTCACTGTATCCCAATACATGTGACAATAATAAACCAAATCAAATAAATCAAATCAGAGAATGGAGCCAAACCGGTTGAAGACTGGAGCTCCAGTGGTGGGGCAGAGACAAGGGAAAATTCTCAGAAAGGACTTGAAGGCAACTGCTTCCAGCTATTTGATGCCTCCTTCCTTCATTCCTCCATTACGAGTATCTCAGCGTTGACTTTTAAGAGTGCACCAACAAGAACATTCAACGCAACTCTCAACTAAATTTACTGAGTGACAGTCGGGAAGTCTTGAGAGAGTGAATAAAACATGAGGGATGAATTTCTATGGAGTGTTGAGGACAAAAATAGCAAAGAAATCTATTCATCAGGTATGCGCTGCAGGCATCAAGAATCCCTCGACAGACAACAGTTTTTGGAACAATATATCCATCACTTTTGTTGGTGCCCATTAGCTGCTCCTCTGATCACTACCTTGCACAAGTGATGAAGGGAATTCAAAATCTACTTGAAAAGGAAGCATCTAAAGAATAAAGACTTGCACTTATATGAGGCACTTTTCAGGACCACTAGACTTCTCAATGTGCCTCACAGCCAATGTCGGAGCTTTGAAGCGTAGTTGCCATTGTAACAGAGGAAATGCGGCAGCCAATTTGCATGCAGTAAGCTCCCATAAAGAGCTGACCACATCACCTGATTTGCGACATGGACTGAGGGATAAATATTGATGTGGAGATGCCGGCGTTGGACTGGGGTGGGCACACTAAGAAGTCTCACAACACCAGGTTTATTTGGCAGCACTAGCTTTCGGAGCATTGCTCCTTCTTCAGGTGAGTGAAGAGTTGTGTTCACAAACAGGGTACACATAGATACCAGGCACCAGGGTTAATTCCCTTGCCTTTCTTCAAAGTGGAATCCTTTCCAGCCACTCGAGCAGGCAAATGGGGCCTGAGCCACATGTCTCCTCAGAAGGGTGGCATCTGAAAGAGAGCAGCACTCCTTCCCTCCTCCCTCCCTTGAAAGCCCCAGTGGAATTGGTCCCCACGGCACTGTCAAGCAGCATAATCCAGATCCTAACCACTCACTATATGAAAACATGTGAATCATACACTTCTTTCACCAATCATCCAAAATCTATGCATTTGCTGGTTTTCAACTCACTTTGCCCATCCTCCTCACAATGTCGAACACCTCCGTCAAATCTCCAATAACCTTCCCGACCCTCACTGAAACTAGAAGCAGGAGTAGGCCATTTGGCCCTTCGAGTCTGCTCCCCCAGTCATTTTGATCAAATTCAATACCCTGATTCCCCCCATTCCCCCCACATTCCCTGATCCTTTAGCTCCAAATCAGGTGTTTTGGCCTTAACTACTTGTGTGGTTAGCACTGCTGCCTCACAGTGCCAGGGACCCAGGTTCAATTCCCAGCTTGGGTCACTATCACTGTGGAGTGTGCATGTTCTCCCCGTGTATGCATGGGTTTCCTCCAGTGCTCCGGCTTCCTCCCACAGTCCAAAAGACATGCTAATAAGGTGCATTGGCCATGCCAAATTCTCCCTCAGTCTACCCGAACAGGCACTGGACTGTGGCGACTCAAGGTTTTAACAGTAACTTCATTGCAGTGTTAATGTAAGCCTACTTATGATTAATAAATAAATAAAACTACTTTCTGTGGGAGTGAATTCCAAAGGTTCACCACTTTTTGGATGAAGAAATTTCTCCTCACCTCAGTCTTAAAATGTTTACCCCTTATTCTCAAACTATGACCCCAAGTTCTGGATTGCCCCACCAGCAGGAACATTCTTTCAAAATCTACCCTGTCCAACCTATTGGCAGGGTGTAATAATGTTGTAGATTGTTCAGTTACAGCAACCTGAACCCTTGGCTGAAATCAATGTCTTGTAATCACTCCAAGATATCTGCTAACTCAGGTACAGACTGGCATTGGAGGCAGTCCAGAGAGGTTTGATCCCCAGCATGAGGGGAGATTCTTCCCAGGAGAGGTTGGACCTGCCCTTATTGTTTAGAAGAATGAGACTTGACCTCATTGAGACAGATTCTCAGGGGGTTTGACAGAGTAGATGCTGAGAGATCGCTTCCACTTGTGGGAGAGCCTAGGGACAGAGGGCATAATCTCAGAGTAAGGGGTTGCCCCATTTAAAACAGAGATGAGGAGCATTTTCTTCGCTCAGAGGATAGTGAATCTGTGGAATTCTTTACCACAGAAGCTGTTGGGTCGTAAAGCTGAGACGGACAGATTCATCATCAGGAAGGGAATTAAGGGTTAGATGGGTAAGGCAGGAAAGTAGAGTTGAGGATTATCACATCAGATCAATCAAGGTCTCATTGAATGATGGAGCAAATACATTGGGCTGAACGGCCTATTTCTGCTCCTATGTCTAATGGTCTAAGATTTACTGTGGAATCCGTGAGAGGCTGCATCAACAGTGGAGAGAGAAAGCAATCAAGCTGCTAACACAGTGATGGGCAGTACAGTGGCACAGTGGTTATCACCACTGCCTCACAGCGCCAGGGACCCGGTTTCAAGTCCCAGCTTAGGTCACTGTCGGTGTGGAGTTTGCACGTGCTCCCCAGGTCTGCGTGGGTTTCCTCTGGGGTGCTCCGGCTTCCTCCAGCAGTCCACAAGATGTGCTGGTTCGGGTGCATTGGCCCTGCTAAATTCTCCCTCAGTGTAACCCGAACAGGCGTCGGACTAGGATACTTTCACAGTAACTTCATTGCATTGTTAATGCAACCCTGCGCATGGACAATGTCCCGTGGGCCGTACTCAGAACCCAGGTGGGCCAGATGTGGTCCTCGAGACACAGTTTGCCCACCACTGACAGCTGGAATTCTCTGTATATTTCAGATGTAACAAAGCCACACTGAGTGAGTGGGGTGCAGCCACCAAATAACATCAGCTGATTCTGCCAAGAGATTGTCAAGGCTGCCTTTTTGTTCCATTATTTACATTTTAAAATTCATCCGTCACGCCTTTCAAAGGTGTCAACACATCTATCCATCTGCAGGGGCTGTCAAAGTCAGGAGCTGGCTGTTAAATTGCCAAATATTCAATTGACTAAATGAGAACAAATCGAAAGTAGTTACATCCGGTTGCTAAGCAATGCTGAGGAGTGAGTAAGCAGCAGAAAACCAAATGTTTTTCTCCATTATTTGTGAAGCCACATCCCGAGCAGATGAATACTGCACAAGGAAATAACTTAGCAAATCGTTTCAAACTGCCATGTTGCTAACTATTGCCCCCATCTCCTATTCGTTCCCAAAGCCCCTGCTTCCCCCTCCCAAATCCCCCAAAACTTCTCCCTCAATTTTTTTTTGATTTATCGTTGTCACATGTATTGGTATTCAGTGAAAATTATTGTTCCTGAGGAAGGAGCAGTGCTCTGAAAGCTCGTGCTACCAAATAAACCTGTTGGACTTTAACCTGGGGTTATGAGACTTCTTACCATACCCACCCCAGTCCAACACCAGAAACTCCACATCACAATTATTGTTCCTTGCACGCTGTACATTCAAAGCTTACCCTTCGTAGAGTACATGGGGGAGAAGGAGAGAGTGCAGAATGTCGTGTTATAGCTAGAGTGTAGAAAAAGATCAACTTAATATAAGGCAACTCCATTCAAAAGGCTGACAACAGCAGGGAAGAAGCTGTTCTTGAGTCAGTTGGTGTGTGACCTCAGACTTTTGTGTCTTTTCCTGAGGGAAGGAGGTGGAAGAGAGAATGTCCAGAGTGCGTGGTTTGCTTGATTACACTGGCTGCTTTTCTAAGGTTGTGAGAAGGATAAGTGGAGTCAATGGAGGGGAGGCTGGTTTGCGTGATGGACTAGGCTACGTTCACAACCCTTTGTAGCTCTTGTGGTCTTGGTTGGAACAGGAGATATGTGATACATCCGGGTCGAATGTTTTCCATGGTGTATCTTTAAAAATTGGTGAGGGTCATAGTGGACATTCTGAATTTCTCTTGTGAGTCTCCTGAGAAAGTAGAGGTTTGGATGGACTTCCTTAACTCTCAGACTCTGTCCCAGACACAGTCATAATTGACATTCTCTGTGACTGTGGTCTGCTCATAGGCCATGACCTATCAAAGTCTCTCACATAGTTAGCCTCAGACACCCTCCAATGCTTCCACACTTGTGCACATCTGCTCTCCAGCAACAGTTTCACACTCAACCCAACACCATTCTTTCCAGAGATCCCCAGAAGCCCGACATTTCTCACCTCCTTTCACACTTCCAGGCCAGCCCCACTAAAAACAAGGGATTAGCTTCCTCCACATCTCTATTAAAAAGCACTGAGACAGTTACATGGGTAAGATGGGTATAGAGGGATCTGGGCCAAACCGGGCAATTGGGATGAGCTTAGTGGTTTAAAAAAAGGCGGCATGGACAAGTTGGGCTGAAGGGCCTGTTTCCATGCTGTTGACCTCTATGACGCAATCACTTGGCCAGCTGCCAACTATTAAGTTGCCCTCTGCTGGTATTGCCATAGTTAAAAAGTCTGACAACACCAGGTTTAAGTCCAAGCGATTTATTTTATTAGTAAACTCACAAGCTTTCAGGGTTTGCCCCTTCGTCAGGTGAATGGAGAGTTCTGGCCTCAGACAGAGAATATAACAGCACAGACAGTTTACAGATTACTGATTAGAATCCTTCCACTCACACTGTTGGCCACTTTAAGACTTGAACAGCAGGTTAGGTGTAAAGATTCGCATTCTAATCAGTAATCTGTAAACTGTCTGTGCTTTATATGCTCTGTCTGAGGCCAGAACTCTCCATTCACCTGACGAAGAGGGAAACCTCAAAAGCTTGAGAGTTTACTATCAAATAAACTTGTTGGACTTTAACCTGGTGTTGTCAGACTTCTGACTGTGTTTACCCCAGTCCAACGCCGGCATCTCCACATCATGACTACTATCGGTATTGCCACAATCAGGCGATGATTTTTAACAATAGAGTTCTCATGCTTCGGTGATTTGCACTGAATCGAATTATACATGGACGGCACAGATATTAGGGAAGAGCCTGCCTCCCATTCCTGGCGTGCCCCACTTTCCCTGTTCGCCTGCCAATTCTTTGATTGGTGTGATGCATGGCTTCTAGCAGTCTACAGGCGGGACTCCCACCTCATAGAGCTGTCAGCCAATGGAAAACTGGCAATGGTGCACAGTAGTTAACAGTGCCGCCTCACAGTGCCAGAGACCCGCGTTCAGTTCCAGCCTCGGGTCACTGTCTGCATGGAGTTTGCACGTTCTCCCCATGTCTGCGTGGGTTTCCTCCCACAGTCCAAAGATGCACAGGTTAGATGGATTGGCTGTGGTAAATTGTCCCTTAGTGTCCCACGGTATTAAGGTTAGCGGGTATTGGCAGAGTAAATGCGTGGGGTTACGGGGATAGGGCCTGGGTAAGATCAAAAAGTGGGTCAGTGCTGACCTGATGGGCCAAATGGTCCCCTTCTGCACTGCAGAGATTCTATAATTCTATTCTATGAATCTTGTACACGGGCATCACCAGTAGGAGCGTGGGCCACTGCTGAGACTGCAGATAGGCCAAGGGGTTTAGTGATGGATCCAAACATTCAAATGCATCCAAGATCTCACTGGGGCCTGATAGGTGCTGGTGAGGCTTGCTGGAGAGTGACGAAGGTTGGGGGGGGTGGGGGGCAGCGGGAGGGGGAGAGAAAGAGAGAGACAGAGAGAGAGAGAAAGATGAGGGTTTAGTGAGCATGTCAGTCATACATCTGGGGAGGCCAAACTGTGGCAAGGGTCTCTGACTGACACTGGGAGCCCAGCTCCCTTCAGCTGGTCAGCAGTCTATAGGGTTGAATCTGCCTTCCTCTCGTGCTGCACATTACATCAGAGAGGCAGCTGAATCAAACCCTTAATTGGGCATCAATTGCCCACTTAAGGGCCTCAGTGAAGCCAGAGGTGGGATAATCGACCCAGTGCCTCCTCCACTGCCTGTTGATTCATAGTGGGGCAGAGTTGGGCACTGATGCCTTGGTTTATTTACTTACAGGTTAATCTGCCTACCTTCTTGTCCCAGTAGGTAGCCCATAACAAAGAACAGTACAGAACAGGAACAGGCCCTTCAGCCCACCAAGCCTTCATCGATCAAGTGCTCTGTCTAGATCAACTGCCTGTTCATGTGTCTACCAAGAAAAGTGGATAACATGTCTGCCTCAAATACCTCACTTGGCAGTGCATTCCAGGCCCCCACCACCCTCTGTGTAATAAAACTTCCCCCACATGTCTCCACTAAACCTTTCCGTCCCCTTCCCTTCAACTTGTGCCTCCTTGTAATTGTCATTTCTGCCTTGGGAAAAGGTTCCTTTGGCTACGGGATATTATTTTATAAACTTTGAATGTCCAGCCCATTATGTCATCACAGCCACTGTGGCTGGACAGGGCTAATTTCACTTTACATTATTGCTTGTCTTTACTGGATAGGTTCTTGGGTGCAAGAGTCAGAATGCCACGTTGCAGTTTTATAAAACTTTGGTCAGGCCACACTTCAGAGTGTTGCTCGCAATTCTGGTCACCACATTACAGGAAGGATGTGGAGGCTTTGGTGAGGGTGCAGAAGGAAGTTGCCTGGGTTAGAAGGTGCAAGCTATAAAGGGAGGCTGGACAAACTAGGGTTGTTTTCTCTGGAGCAGCAGATACTGAGAGGAGACTTGACAGAAGTCTCTATCACGTTATGAGATGCATAGGGTTGACAGTCAGAATCTTTTTTGCCCATGTCTCACACTAGGGGGCATGCACTTAAGGTGATAGGGGGAAAGTTCAAATGAGATGTGAGGGGCAAGTTTTTATTTTTACACAGGGAGTGGTAGGTGTCTGGAACTCACTGCCAGGGGGTGGTGATGGAGGCAGATACGATAGGGACGTTTAAGAGGCTTTTCAATAAGCACATAAATATTCAAGGAATCGAGGGATATGGGCAGGAAGAAGGATTAATTTGCTGTCATGTTTGACTCAACATAGTGGGCTAAAGAGTCTGTTTCTGTGCTGTACTGTGCTATGTTTTGTGCAATTTTTATTTTATTTTGTTTTGCAGCTCTGCCCATGAGAATGAATGAATCATTTTCATTTTGCCTTTTTAGAAGGGCACTGTTAGCCTAACCGAACTGTGGGAAGTGATGAGAAGGTGTTGGCCATTATAGTCACAGCTGAGAAGGTCAAAGTGGGATGCAGTAGTCAGGGAATGGGTTTGCGGGGGAGGGAGGAGAATTTCCCCGGGGTATGGCAGCACCCTGAGCTGAGAGAGCTGCTGGGTCACCGACAATTCATTGGGAGATGGTTCCCAAGACATGGTGGTGCTGGTCAGCAATCACAGTTGATCTGGGAATAGGCCCTGTCAGGGAACCTGGACAGAGAGCCTTCCCTGGGTCTGGGAGCAGTGAGGAGAGGATCCCTGGAATTTGTTTGGCTGAAAGAAAGTGATCTTGGGGATCACACTGTCAAAGTCCTGAAGTCATAGAGAATTGTGAGGTTGTCCCCATCTCTACAAGTCTAGGGTTCACAATCATTGTGGGGAGGGGAGATCCTGAGTTGAGAGAACAGCCTGACGAAGAGGCAGTCCCCTCGAAAGCTTGTGAGTATATTATCAAATAAATAGGTTGGACTAAAACCTGGTGTTGTCAGACTTTTTACTGTGTTTACGCCAGTCCAACGCCGGCATACCCACATCTTGAGAGAACAGGACAAGATTTGGAAATACTGGGAGCAAGCCATGTGTCTGGCAACACAGAGAGGATAAAGGACATAAGGAATCTGAGCTATCCTGTCCCAGGACATCAGAGACTCTCACCAAGTGATCCCAAAACACTAATCCAATTCCCAGCCTAAAACCTTCTTTGATTGCTGGTCCCTCCAGAGTACAGAGACATTGATAACAGCATTATCATTCAGTTGGCGAGGTTCACTTGCCTCTTGTTGTAATCCTATTGCATACTTTGTCTTTGCATCATTCGGTTGGACAATAATTTTCCTTCTTGCAGGGTGACCCTGATAGAGGTTTACAAGACTCGAAGTGACAGGGACAGGGTGGATAGTCAGATGCTCTTTCCTAGGGTACAAAATTCAAGTACTCGTGGACATAGGTTTAAGGTGCGAGGGGAAAAGTTTAGAGGAGATGCGCGAGGCAAGTTGTTTTATACAGTGGTGAATGTCTGGAACGTGCTGCAGAAGTGGGAGGTGGTACGATAGCAGCATTTAAGGGATAACAAGACAAATACATGAATGGGACGGGAATGGAAGAATAGGGACTCCCTAAGTGCATACAGTATTAGTTTTGTTTATGATCAGCGCAGGTTTGGAGGGCCGAAGGGCCTGTTCCTGTGCTGTACTTTTCTTTGTGTTCATGGTGCCCTATAAGAGACATGTGATGATTTTTGGTTTGGTGGCAATGATGAAGCCTTGCGTTGACATCAAAAAAAAGGCCAGATCTAAAACCAAAATTAAGCACAAAAAGCACTTGAGAAGTATGATGGCTATTAACTGCAAGTTAAAACATTTACATATTCTTCTTGTCAGTTGACGTAGTTGAGGTGATTAGCTACTGCGAAACAAAGGTTCAAACACAGGTAGTGCCAGTCACCTGCTCCACTTACACAACCAATAATTTTCTCAAATTCAACTCTTAGACATTTTCATACAATTCTCTGCGTGCTGGAACTCATTCCCGCAGAAATAATTAAACCTGTGCTTTGTTTCTCCAACACACACTCTTGTCTCTCAGTTCAGCAGACTTCCAAATCTGATTATTGGGGGATAAAAAAGCTTTTATTTAAAAGTCTGGTTAAGAAACGAACCACTTCCAGATCTCAGCAAACGCTAAATTTGAAGGTGGGGGAAGCAAAAAGTCGGGGTGTTTTAAAAAAGCCAACACAGCTTTCCCCAAAGCACGCAGCGATAAAATTGAGAGATTGAAGGGACAGAACTCTGACCTCCAACAACGTAAGAATGAGTTAATAATGATGGGAGGAGAAAGGTAATGAAAAGGGTGAGCAACAACAGCCTCAAAAATCTACAATTGACAATTTATTTTTATTTGCTCATTCAGAAAGTTGGTCTTTGTTGACAAGGCTTGAAAGATCTGGTGGAACCCTTTGAAGATGGAATTAGTAGAGTTGACAAGGGGGGACCAGTAGATATGGTATATTTGAACTTTCAGAAAGCGCTTGACAAGAGATTATTGTGCAAGATTAAAGTGTATCAGATTGGGGTTTGTACATTGAGATGGATAAAAAACTGGTTGGCAGAGTAGGAATTAATGCCAATTTCAAATTAGCAGGAAGGATCTAATGGAGTGCCACAAGGATTGGTGCAAAGACCCCAGTTATTCACAATATATATTAATGATTTGGATGAGGGAACAAAATGTAACATCTCAAAGTTTGCAGATGATACCAAGCTGGGTGAGAGGGTGAAGTGTGACGAGGATGCAGAAATCCTTCATAACGATCTGTACAAGTTGGGTGAGTGGGCAAATCAACGGCAGATGCAGTATAATTTGGATAAGTATGAGGTTATTCACTTTGGAAGCAAAAACCAATCATGACCCTTAGCCCCACTTCACCCCCACTGATTGCCCACAGAGTGGCAGCGGTTCCCTCCCCCCAAGTCCCCCCGTTTCCTCCCCTACCAGAGAATAATCGGGCCTCTCCTCCCTACCTCCACCAACCAGAGCGCGATCTGGCCTCCCTCTGCACCCACCCCTCCCCACCACCACCAGACAACAAACTAACCTCCTTCTGCCCCATACCCCCACACGACAACAATCTGGCCTCAACTCCCTACCATTCCCCCCCCCCAACACCAGACAAAATCTGGCCTCCCTCTGCCCCCTCCCCCGACACAACAGTCTGGCCTCCCTTCCCGCCCCCACCCCCACATCAGACAGCAATGTGGCCTCCCTCTGCCCATCGCTCCCCCCCCCACAACCCCTTCGCCACCAAACAGCAATTACCATGTACCATCTACAAGATTCAGTGCAGCAACTCACCAAGGCATCATTGACTACAACTTTCAAACACACAACCTGTACCAACTGTAATGTTAGAGGCCCAATGTTAGAAGATGCAAACCTCTCCACTCTTGATGGAAGCAGAAGCCAAATGCTTTAACTCTTGAATTATCTGATTGGTGTCCCAAGTGTTCCTCACATTCATCATGTTATTGCAGTACCTCAGGACCAGGGCAGCAGCTGTATGGGAACACCACCACGTTCAAGTTCCTCTCCAAGCCACACACCTTCTTGACTTGCGAAGGTATCGCTATTATTGTCACTGAGTTAAAATCTCGGAACTCCACAGTGAGTGCACCTACTCCACATGTAATGTGATGGCTCAACAAAGTGCCTCAGCACCTCCTTGTCAAGTATAATTCCAGCCGTGCAATAAATGCCAGCCTTGCCAACAACACCTGCATGCCAGTAACTAAGGGGAAATTTGACTTTAAATAACCCAACTTTTGTGAGGACATCTGAACTTGTGTTCCTGAATTGCTAGCCCGGTAACCACGATATCACTGCACCCCTGAATGCAATGGAATCCCCTTTTTTGGGGAAATTTCTCTTCTCTGACTGTTTAATTCCTTGAGAAAGTAGAATTATCCTTGAGGTCCTTGCCCAGAGAGACATTGCTATTCGTGAGTGAAGCTGAACTGAGAGTGCTGGAAAGATATTACACCAAGGAGCCCAGTCCTTCTCTCAAGAGTTTGGATCTGCAGACTTGCCAGTACTGCTGTGCCAGAACTGTCTATCTTAGTGTGGAATTTTTCAACTGACTTGAACTCTTTAGATTTTTTAGTGGAGGAATTTCCAGACCTGTGTTACATTATATACATTTGTTAATGCTCCAAAGATTGAAATAAGGCACCAGCTAAATCATTTGTAATGGCTTAAAGTGTGTTATTTATTGATTTGTCAGAAGTAATGATTTTGAAGTGCTTTCAAATTTCTATCCCATTTAACGATATCACTACTTTAGGAATATATTTGTAGCACAAAATGTGGCAGAGTTGCAAAGCATTTCAGTATAACAACTGGACCAACCACTGCAATTTGGCCAATACACCGATAGGATCCCTACAGTACCGACGGAGGCCATTCAGCCCATCAAGTCGGTCCTGACCACAATCCCACCCAAGCACTATTCCCATAACCCCATACAGGATTACCCTGCTAATCCCTCTGACATTAGGGTTAATTTAGCACGGCCAGCAGCCTAACTCGCACATCTTTGGGCTGAGAGAGGAAACCCACGCAGATACATAGAACAGAACAGCGCAGTACAGGCCCTTCGGCCCTCGATGTTGCGCCAATACGGGGAGAACTCGCAAACTCCATGCTGACAGTGACCCAAGGCCACAATTGAACCTGGGTCCCTGGCACTGTGAAGCAGCAGTGCCAACCACTGTGCCACCTTCTTGAACTCTTTGTTCCTGCATGAGAGAGGGGAACCAAGTTTATTACTCCTGATTGGTGTCACTGCTCAAAGCTGATAGGTGTACAGATCTGATTGATACCATTTTAGACCATGCTGAGAGATCCCTTTATTTAAATTGCTGCTGCCATTGTCCATCTGAACTTGTGCACCAACTGGCCATTGGCACTAGTTACCATTGACCAGAAACTCAACTGGACCAGTGATATAGATAACGATAGCAGCAACAGCGCTTCAAAGGTTGGGAATTCTGTGGAGAGTAACTCACCTCCTGACACCCCAAAGTCTGTCCACCATTCATAATGTACAAGTCAGAAGTGTGATGGAAATACCTTCTGATGGACTATCAACTACCACATGATTTCATTCCCCAGGTTGTCTGTCTCAGAGCAGAGAAGGTGAGAGAAAGGTCAAGAGTTTTGATGGGGTAAACAGCAGCTAAGCGTTGGTTACACGGACCTGAAGGTAACCACATTCCCGCTCCTAGTGTTTGCTTCTTCATTGATCATACCGTGAGGTTTTGTGACCCTGAGACGCACAGGCTGAAAGGTGATGAAAGCAGATCCAATTACAATCAAAAGGGAATTGGAGAAATACCAGGATGAGGAAACATTACAAGGCTGTGGGGAAGGAACAAATGGAACTGGGCAAGAGGGAAAGAACCAACGCAGGCAAGATGGAACAAATGGACTCCTTCCAGGTAACTCAAGTCTCTCATCCCCAAAACCATTCCAACAGAGACTGAAGCTGCTGGAAAATCTCAGCAGGTCTGACAGCATCTATGGAGAGAGAGAATCAAACTAATGTTTCCAGTCTAGAGGACTCTTTTTGAAATGTTGGCTCTATTCTCTCTCCACATATCTGCTGAGGTTTTCCAACATTTTCTGTTTTTGTTTCAGATTCCAGAATCCGCAGTATTTTGCTTTTACTATTCTAATCTACCCCCAATTAAAGGTTTGACATCCAGTCTTCAGGTGTGATGCCCAGAAGTGAATGCAACACTGCACCTGTGGCCTAACCAGTGTTTTATAAAGGCTTACCTTGGTTAGTCAAGCCAACGATACCAGACATTTATCCACATGAGATGTGTGCTACTTCACTGGCATTTATGACCCAACCATAAACCTCGACTATATTAACGACAACTATCTTCAACTGTTCTGGCCAGGAATTCAGGACTAGCGAAACCCCTTGGACCAGTCATCTGAAGTGGTTGGAGAGAAATTTTCCTGATTGTTTTTCCTCCAACTTGGCTTTTACGCCTACCTTTCCCAACCTTTGCTCTTTGCGTTTCTTGTCCTACTGTGAAGTACGAGTCGCCCACAGCTGAGAGCCGGGAGTTTGATCAAAGGGATAATGCCATGAGCTACCCACCCAGGGTACCTCCCCAACTGCTTTGTGAATAGAGAAAGGAAGAAAGTGTTTTGGGGGGGGGGGGGTGTGGAATAAAGCTCCAATTCTCAAGTACAATAATTACTCCCTGAGGCAAGACATTTTTACAAAACTGCAGACATCACCTCCCATTACAGAAGCAAAGTTATAACAGGGAAGGTGATTTGATTGCTTATGAGAAAGTGCTATTTGAGACAAGCGTGTTAGAATTTTTAGGGTAGAGCAGATCCCAGTGTTCCATATCACCACATCAAACCTTCCATCTCCCTGACACAATTGCATTTAATTTCAGAAAAGATACTGAGTTAAATCAATTTCCTCCACTTTGTTCATCCAACCAGACAGCCGTCAGTGAAATAAATGTACGGTGCTGACTATTAGTCAGGGAAGAGTGGGTTATGAAGTCCAAGGCTCTCATAAATCCCTTCTGGAATTATTATGGTAAACTATATTAAGGTGGTAAACCATTAAGAATATTGCAGCTTAAAAATGCTAAAATGCTTTTTTCTTTGCAAACACTTCAGCAGTGCACTCAAAAACTTTCAAAGCCAATTAAAACATTTACGGCCAAACAAATCACAAGACTTTCTAAGTTTGAACCAAGTTTAACTGCAAGATTGAAGAGGTTCCCTCACGTGTGGCGAAGTTTCACATTGCTCAGTTGATCAAACAGTTTGCGGACACCGTGTTTACCATTTTCATTCTAAGCGCTGAATCTGGGCACAATTCAGATCTGGCTTGGAAACCTGTTAATATACTCGCAAGCTTTCGGGTTAGCCCCTTCGTCAGGTGACGAAGGGGCTAACCCGAAAGCTTGCGAGTATATTATCAAATAAATAGGTTGGACTAAAACCTGGTGTTGTCAGACTTTTTACTGTGTTTACGCCAGTCCAACGCCGGCATATCCACATCTTGGAAACCTGTTCCCAGGCACCCCCATAGCACTTAGCCCGAGAAAAGAAATCCTGGTCTGAATTGCTCCGAGCGAGGCTTCGCGCTGCTGAAATGCCGCAGCTCCAATCGAAGCTCTGAACAGCACACACGCAGTGAAGGAAAAAAAAATCTGAAAATCGCGCTCCTATCACATCGCTCCCAGGCTGCAAAAAAGCAGATAAAGCGGCCCAGGAGCAACCAGGAGTGATGGACCCCACAGATATCACCCGACCCTATAACACAACTGTCCCCCTTATCCACCCACTCTCCCACCACTACCCAGACACGACCCTCTGCTCCCTTTTCCTGCCACTGATCGCCCGCAGAGTGGTAGTGGAACCCCCACCAGCCCTACCAGAGATCCATCTGGCCTCCCCCCCCACCACCAGACAATGATCGGGCCTCCCTTTTCCCTCCCCCCCCACCAGAGAAAGATCTGGCCTCCCTTCCCTCCCCCCATCACCACTGATCTGAGTTAGAGAGCTGCTGGAGGCTCTGAACTCACCTCTCCAGAGGCTGGAGAGCCCAAAACAGACCTTTGCCGAGCAGCTTTGCGCCGAATCTGGACGGGCAAACGCGATGGTAACGGGGGAAATGCTGGTAAAGTTGGGCGGGCAGTTCATTCATTCAATTTAAATACATGCAAATATATTTAAATCGCCATTGCGCCCGTTTCGGGGATGAATTGGATCACACCCATTCTTGGGCCTCAGTAAAGTGGACATCTGCATGGACGCGGACACGGATTGTGTTAATGGCCTCACGCCCGACTTTACCACATTTTCACACCCAGAAGGTAAAATCAGACCCATGGTGTTGGTGAGCACAGACAGGAAGGTAACACTGGGGGAGGGGGAATATGATCATCCTGTGAGTTTTTGTGACCTGTGATGCTCTGGCTGAAAGCAGAGCTAATAACTATCAAAAGGAAATTAGAGAAATACTCGGATGAGGAAACATTACAAGGCTGTGTGGAACGAACAAATCAAGGTGAACAAGAGGGAAAGAAGTGTAGCCAATGATATCAGTCATTTATTGATAATGAGATTTGTGCGACTTCATTGGCATTTATGACCCAACCATAAACCAGGACTGTGTTAATAAGAATCACATTCAACCGTGTTACAAACAAAGTCTATCACTTTCCAGATCCACCTTTGCTTCCAAAATGTTCAAAATTGGAACAGATCATGTTTTGCTGTTTGAGCTACGTAACTGGTACTTTTGTCATTTACTAGTGGACTTCTTTTAGACACTTGATCCATCAGCAAATTCAATATCACTGACCACTACGGCAATCCCTATTGTAATGACTTGAACGTGGCCCATGAGGATGGCCTGTTGGAGTATGAGCTCCCTGATTGAGGGTCATAATTGTCTGCCCAATCAGGAAGCCTCACCCGTCAATAAAAATGAGAATGTCAAGCACACTGGCACTCCCGATTCTGACTTTGTACCAGAAACACTCCATGTTTGGAATAGAATTTGTAGATAAAGGGAATCTGGTGAATGGAGACCAGCCTCTGAGGAATTATTTCAGTGGCGACGAGGATGGGATTGAACCAGAACTGCAGCAATCACGTCGTGAGAGATGGGTGCCTATTGTTAGATACACCTCTCCCTTGTCAGACACTACATTGGAGGATCTGGATCCAGCAATGAAATATCGCAAGAGACCAACAAGGCACGCGAACTGTCAAGGTTCCTTGGACTGAGTGGGAGAGGGGTTTAATGACTTCAGTGAGACCCATGAGTTGGTCTCTTGGAGTACGAGCTCCCTGATTGAGGTCATAATTGTTTGTCCAAACAGGGAGCACCACCGGTCAATAAAAATGCAAGAGTCAGGTCCACTGGTGTTCCTGATTCGGACTTTTGACCTGAAGCACCCCAGGAGTTTATAAATAAAGGGAGTCTGGTGAAGGAACACCAGCGTTTGAGGAGTTATTTCAATGGTGTCACTGTGTTATATCTGTCTGGAGATTCTCCTGACCTGGCATCAAACCTGAGGCCTTGGAAAGGAAAAGTCCACGGGAATAGCTTTCTTTGAGGTGGATGGTTAGAGTCATGGCATGTGCACTCGACAATGTGCTCAACACCAGTTCTTCTGAAATACATTCCAAGTTCCACAAAATTAACCTCGAGCTGAAATCACCCATCCAATGAATAATGAAGTATTACGACTGCCTCACTTTTCCTCGCTTGAAGGTGCAGACATCCTTGCTGGGGGGCAGTCTCCTTCTGGTTTACATATTCCACATGCATGAGTCAAGACAGTGAGTGAAGAGAGCTTCCATTGCAGTCATTGAACTGCAGAGTGAGATCCCACCCTGAGCTAAAACCTGAATGTACCCCTTCAAACGGAAGTTAGTGGAAAACTAACATGGCAGGAGTCTAGCACAATTTCTCCTTGCCTTGAAGCCCGTCAGTTTTCATTTGCCATTACTCCGGTTGTGGAGAAGGACAGTTAAGAGTGTCCCATTGAATTCCTACAGTACAGAAGGAGGCCATTCGGTCCATTGAGTCTGCACCGACAGCAATCCCACCCAGGCCCTATCCCCATAACCCACGTATTTACCCCGCTAAAGCCCCTGACACTAAGGAGCAACTTAGCACGGCCAATCAACCTAACCTGCACATCTTTGGAGCGTGGGAGGAAACCCCCGCAGACACGGGGAGAATGTGCAAACTCCACGCAGACAGTGACCCAAGCCGGGAATTGAACAAAGGTCCCTGGGGCTGTGAGGCAGCAGTGCTAACCACTGTGCCACTGGAGTACAGAAACAAATCTCTGTTTTTGTCATCAGTTCCTCTATCGATTAAGCCAGTGGGGGAGTTTTCAGAATTTCTTATTTAATTACACTCCATTCAGAAAATTGCAGAACTTCAATAATTTACTGGTCATCTGAAACCCACATGGGAATTCCAGCACTCTCGGCATTGCTGTTCCTTGAAGTGAGGCCTCCACTTGAGAAAAAAACAATCTTTATCAATCTTGGTGCATTTGGGGAGTTGAGTAGACTAATTGTAGATTGGTGCTTGTAAAATTGTAAACTGAGAAAGGGAGAAAGCATTACATGGTTTCTTGAAAAGTTGATATTTACTCTCTGCTGAGAAAGTTAAAAAAAATCCAAGCACAAGAGAACCCAAAATGAAACATCTGCATCGAAAGGCCAAGCAGCAGTGTTACCAAGGCAACAGATTTTCTGAATTCAGCCAATTTGAATGAGTGCTTAGATACCAAGAACTTAGTAAATTTGAATCTGGCTGTTTTGGCAACACCATGGTTAGCACTGCTGCCACACAGCCCCAGGGACCCGGGTTCGATTCCCAGCTCGGGTCACTGTCTGTGTGGAGACTGCACATTCTTCCCGTGTCTGCATGGGTTTCCTCCAGTTTCCTCCCACAGTCCAAAAGATGTGCTGGGTAGGTGCATTGGCCATGCTAAATTCTCCCTCAGTGCACATGAACAGGCGACCGGGGGATTTTCACAGTAACTTCATTGCAGTGTTAATGTAAGCCTACTTGTGACAATAATAAATAAACAAAACAAAAAAAACAAAAGTTTTGCGTCTTTAAACTCGTTTCCGTGTAAATGCATTGATCGTAGAATCCCTACAGTGCAAAAAGAGGCTTTCTGGCCCATCGACCCTGCACCAACAACAGTCTCACTCAGGTCCTATCGCCGTCACCCCATGCATTTACCCTGCTAATTCCCCTGACATGAAAGGACAGTTGAGCGTAGCCAATCCATGGAGTGTGGGAGGAAACTGGAGCACCCGGAGGAAACCCACCCAGACACAGGGAGAACGTGACACGATTCGAAACTGTCTCATAAAAGGAAGAATATAATGAGATTAAAATGTAATTAAATGAAATCGGATGGAAAAGTACTTTGTGCAAGTGTAAGCCAGGAGCTAGAATCTGGTGCTGAAATGAGAGTATCCTTACTTTGGGCTGAGATATATTCCTGGCTCTTGATCTCCTGTGGAACGTAAACATGCTACTCTGAGTGATAAATGGAGAGTGTCAGTGCTACAACCACACTCATCAGTAACTGAGTCTCTGAACACTGCTGCACAATAGTTTGTAACAAGAAAATGAACTAGCTAAGTACACAACTTAACAATGAAATCAAGGTTTGTGAACAAGCTTTCAGGCCTGGATTCCTGCGTCTAACTGAACATCAAAGCTTATTTTCAAAGGTGACATTGAACCAGGGTTTGCCATTTTTCTCCCCCTCGTCCCCAGCTCCATCCCAAACCTCACTCCGGGTTATTTGACTGACCCTTCCTCTGCAAGCTCATCTTATTTGCTTGTCAAAGACTGATTGTGAATTTTCTTTTCAGTTGATGATTTGTCACCATTGGAAATCCACTCACCAAGTTGAGGAACTTTGGTGACCGTGATTTGAGTAGTCAAACCTTTCAGACACCCTAAGCCCCATCAAACACTCTTGTGACAGATATGATACTGTCTGTGTGGAGTTTGCACATTCTCCTTACATCTGCCTGGGTTTCCTCCGGGTGCTCCGGTTTCCTCCCAGTCCAAAAATGTGTGGGTTAGGTTGATTGACCATGCTAAAAATGGCCCTTAGTGTCCTGAGATGTGTAGGTTAGAGGGATTAGTGGGTAAATATGTCAGGGTATGGGGGTAGGACCTGGGTGAGATTGTGGTTGGTGCAGACTCTTTCTGTACTGTAGGGTTTCTATGATTCTATGGCACTGGTTGAATCCATTATAGGTCAATTAAATGCACTGTTGAGATAGGTTTAGTAAAGATTGCATCCACAATGGACCACCAAGCACTTTAAGTTCAAATCCTCCACAATTGTTTCTCCACCTCAGTGAAGGGCAGCATGGTGTCACAATGGCTAGCACTGCTGCACAGCTCCAGGGACCCAGGTTCAATTCTGACCTCAGCTGACTGTCTGTGTGGAGTTTGCATGTTCTCCCTGTGAGTTTCCTCCGGGTTCTCCAGTTTCCTCTCACAGTCTAAACATGCGCAGGTAGGTGAAATGGTCATGTTAAGTTGCTCTTTAGTGTCAGGGGGATTAGCTGGGTAAATACATGTGGTTACAGGAATGAGGCCTGGTTGGGATTGTTGTTGCAGCAGGCTCGATGGGCTGAATGGCCTCTTTCTGCACTGCAGGGATTCTATGATTCTGTGAACAACCATATACAAAGCCAGTTTCCTATTTCACACCTGTGGTGTCACTGAAACTGTCAACTCATATCAAATCGTACTGTCGGCACATTCCCATTTGGAAATGGGTTGAGGTGACCCAAATTCCCCTTCTGTAGGGGCTTGCCTAAATGTAACTTCAATATGTACCTTCAAGATCTCAACACCAAATGTCAGCGTATACTGGGAGTGACTCACAATCTCAAGTGCAATGAGTTGTAAAGACTCATGATACAAATCAAATTAAGCCTCTCTGAGTGATCTGGATTGGAGCCTGGTGTGAGGATGAGGGAGTTTGAGCTCAAGTGTCTGATACAATCGAAAGGTTGCGAATGTAGCCCAATCCATCACGCAAACCAGCCTCCCATCCATTGACTCTGTCTACACTTCCCGCTGCCTCAGCAAAGCAGTCAGCATAATCAAGGACCCCCGTACCCCGGACATTCTCTCTTCCACCTTCTTCCATCGGGAAAAAGATACAAAAGTCTGAGGTCACGTACCAACCAACTCAAAAACAGCTTCTTCCCTGCTGCCTTGCACTAAGTTGATCTTTCTCTACACCCTAACTGTGACTGTAACATTCTGTACTCTCTCTTTCCTTCTCTGTGAACGGTATGCTCTGCCTGTATAACATCCAAGAACCAATGCTTTTCACTGTATGTTAATACATGTGACAATAATAAATCAAATCAAAATAATCAGCAAATAACCTTATTAGATACAAGCAGAAGCAGTCTGACATCGCTTATTCTGAGGCCCACTTCTTGTTCCATTGATACAGAACCCCTGTGTGCCCTCCATTCTCCTGAGGGGGTTCCATTCATCTTGGTACAAATTGCTACTGGTGATAAAATTACATGGATGCCCAAGGTCCTTCATACTGAAGTTTTCTTCACTTGACATCAGAACAGTCATTTCATCTGTTTAAATCATTCAGCATCTTATCTCAAACGTAGATGCATTTTCACCCACTTTCTAAAATAAGGGAAGTATCTTCTCAGTGCTTGTGGCTAACAAGATCATAACGTTCAGTTTCAATTAACTTGTGATGTTGTTCCAGTGATGGCCGGAGATGTACTTCTCCCAGTTTCAATACTGCGTCCTTGATTGCACTGGCATGCCTTTTAACTGCTCCAATCATAGCGATCCCACTGGCTCACACTGCTGACAACATACAAGATAGAAGCTGGCAGAGTTTATTTCAGGAAAGACCTTTTCAACGCTGAGATGGCCAACGCTTTCGGGACATCAGTTCACCAGCTGGATGTCAATTCGAACTGAAATGAGGTTAAGCTCACCGACTGTACCAGGATATTCTGCTCTTGGTTGACATACTCTGGCAAAACTGAGGTATTTCTACTCGTGGGGAGACAACTTGGACCATAAGTGTAAGTCACTCAAAGAGAGAATTCAGGAGATATCTCTTCACCCAATGACAAAGTGGAATTCACAACCAACCGAGAGCTTTGTCACGAGTTACTTAGAAAAGGCTTGACGATCACTTTGCATGCAACCAAATCCAAGAACAATGAGATTTAAAAAAGCAACTTGATTTGTTCTTTCCGTATCTGTGCGAGTTTCCTCCAGTGTCCTCCCACAGCTTATAGATGGGTGGGTTTTGGGGAAATTGGCCATGCTAAATTGCCTCTTGGGGTCCAAAGATGCAGGGTTAGGAGGGATTGGCCATGCTAAATTGCCCCTTAGTGTCCAAAGATTGTGGGTTAGATGGATTCATCATGATAGATGTGTGGGGTTATGGAGATGGGGTGGGGGAGAAGGCCTGGGTAAGATATTCTGTCAGAGGGTAGGTGCAGACTTGATGGGCTGAATGGCCTCCTTCAACACTGTAGGGATTCTATTCTATTCCATTTTGGTGGAATTGACTGAGCGAAGATATTGGCTTAGTACCTCGGACATATGCCTGCCCTTCCTTGACTGTTGCCAACTGCCATCCAAATATTTCTGATGTCAGTCAGGTGTGATGCCTTGCTCACATTGTAATAAAAAGAGGGACAGTTCTTTCTTGGCAAGGAGAGACTGGGAGATGCAAAGTATCAGGCAATTGGCTGAACATGCCGGAAATCAGTGAGATGGTATAAAATGAGCTGTTGACTTCCCCTCATGAACTGAGCGCAAACATCTATTCCTCACACCCACAGTGGATTTTACATGACCTAATGCTCCTGCGCTGATTTAACTGCAAGCAATGACACAGGTAATCAGCTCACTTTATAGCCCATTTCTGTGAGCACTCAGCCCAAAGGCAGGCGCTTGGCTCATTGTCTGAGCTGCCCCTACAGTCTGAGCTGTCTTTCACAGCGTTGTGTCAGGGGTGGTCTGTCAATGCCTTCCCGCTCTGAGGGACGGGTCCCAAGAGTCAACTGCAAGCAGACAGGAATCAAACTCTGGCTGTGGGCAACAACATGTTAGCCCTTTCGCCAACTCTGTTAACTACACCCCTGATTTTATTTACACTTATATAGCATGTAAATAATTTACCAATATGTTATATATGTATATATAAGAGAGAGGGGTACTTAAACCCATAAATTTAAATAAAATTTGGCACATGGCTTTTACTGGAGTAATGAAACATTCTGGATGCAACTGACAAATACGGTTTAATGTGCCTGCTCTAACTGTACTCGTTATTGCTGTAAATTTATTCCAGTGCTTAGCTGTGTACAGGTTGACTGACTCCCTATAATAGAGTATAAATTGTTTCCTACTCAACAGTGATTTTCTTGAACCTTTGCCCTCAAGATGCATTTTCTTAACCCCAAGCATTGCAGAGTCAGTGTAGCGTAGAAAATCTATTGTAATGAGGAATA
The DNA here is from genome assembly GCF_965287045.1 of Carcharhinus amblyrhynchos. NCBI lineage: Eukaryota > Metazoa > Chordata > Chondrichthyes > Carcharhiniformes > Carcharhinidae > Carcharhinus > Carcharhinus amblyrhynchos. The sequence continues at coordinate 21,083,642 of NC_137357.1, forward strand.
TCATTCGAGAGAACCAAAACATTACTGGCAAAGGAAGCTGGGTCTAAAAAGGACAAGGGCTACAATAGCATTAATGATAATATATTGTTCTTGTAATGAGGACAATATATTTCAAGCATGAGAGTAACTGTTGAACTAATGGACTATTACCCTGTTTATACAATTAGTCTTGCTTCATCACATTCAATTCAGGCTGTGTCGACCTGAATGGAATAGGATCCTCAAGATTCAGGCTTGAGATATGTCCACAATGCTGATGATATTTTGGGTGGAACTAAGATCAACCTAGTGAATTGCTCTTCAGCAAAAAATTCAATTCAGAGTGTGATTAAATTTTTTGCCAGACCATTCATTGTCGGCAGAGATCAAATGCCAGCTTCCAGCTGAAATATCCAGCCAGATACAACAAGAAAGCAGTCCTACAGTCTGAGTGAATAGGAGTCTCAGAAAATGCACTGAGGATTCCACAGTGAACAGGAAGGGATAGAACATAGAAAAACTACAGCACAAACAGGCCCTTCGGCCCACAAGTTGCACTGAACGTAACTCTACCTATTAGGCTTACCTCTAACCCTCTATCTTACTAAATCCCATGTACTCATCCAGGAGTCTCTTAACAGACCCAATCGAATCTGCCTCCACCACCGACGGCAGCCGATTCCACTCACCCACCACCCTCTGAGTGAAAAACTTACCCCTGACATCTCCTCTGTACCTGCTTCCCATCATCTTAAACCTGTGTCCTCTCGTAGCGACCATTTCAGCCCTGGGAAAAAACCTCTGAGAATCTATCCAATCGGTATCTCTCAACATCTATCAGGTCACCTCTCATCCTTTGTCTCTCCAAGGAGAAAAGACCGAGCTCCCTCAATCTATCCTCATTAGGCATGCCACCCAATCCAGGCAACATCCTTGTAAATCTCCTCTGCACCCTTTCAATGGTTTCCACATCCCTCCTGTAATGAGGCGACCAGAACTGTGCACAGTACTCCAAGTGGGGTCTGACCAGGGTCTTATAAAGCTGCAGCATTATCTCCCGACTCCGAAACTCAATCCCTTGATTGATGGAGGCCAGTACACCATACGCCTTCTTGACCACATCCTCCACCTGCCAAGCCGATTTAAGCGTCCTATGAACCCGGACCCCTAGATCCTTCTGATCTTCCACACTGCTAAGAGTCTTGCTCTTAATATTATTCTCCTTCATCCCATTTGACCTGCCAAAATGAACCACCATACAATTATCTGGGTTGAAGTCCATCTGCCACTTCTCCGCCCAGTCTTGCATCCTATCTATGTCACGCTGCAACTTCTGACATCCCTCCAGACTATCCACAACACCACCCCCATCGTGTCATCGGCAGATTTGAGGCACTCCAGTGCTGCACTGACTTGTGAAACAGGGTCCAAAATATGGGGCGGCACAATGGCACAGTGGTTAGCACTGCTGCCTCACCGTGCCAGGGACCCGGGTTTGATTCCCAGCTTGAGTCACTGCGTGGAGTTTGTACATTCCCCTTGTGTCTGCTTGTCATTTCGCCCGAGTGCTCCGATTTCCTCCCACAGTCCAAAGGTATGCAAGCTAGGTTGATTGGCCGTGATAAATTGCCCCTTAGTGTCAGGAGGACTAACAGGGTAAATACATGGGGCTACGGGGATAGGGCCTGGGTGGGATTGTGGTCAGTGCAGACTCAATGGGCTGAATGGCCTCATTCTGCAACGTGGAGATTCTTCTGTGATTCTATATAGCCAATCCCTTGAACCATTGCACAGTCTATCTCATGGCCATAATATCCCATGCTGAGGATTGGGTTCTCAGTACATTCCCAAGGCATATGACTCGGAGGGGATCATGGAAGTGATGGTGTTTCTATATTACCCTCTAAAGTGAGGCAGTGGGTTCAGGAGATGTTGCTGAAGGGCAGTAACCCTGGATTACAACAAGGGAAAAGGTGAGATATGATTCTATTCCTGGTCACAATCCAGGGCATTTGAGAGAGATGAGAATCTAGTTCAGCTAGCCCTTCTTACGACTGTACTAATCACAAAGCTCCACGTTCCATCTCTTGGTTGGTACCCTTCTCGGTTAAAGTATTGTGAGTGTATGCCTAAGTACTTTGTAAATGTCAGGATGGTTTCTGCCTCTATGACCAGATGTTCCAGTACTCACAGATAAAAAAAACAATAGAATCCCACAGTGTAGGAGACCTTTCAGCCCATCGAATCTGCACCAATCACAATCCCACCCTATCCCCATAAACACATGCATTCACCCTACTTGATCCCCCTGACACGAAGGTTAATTTAGCACGGCCAATTCACCTAACCTGCACATCTTTAGAGTGTGGGAGGAAACTGGAGCACCCAGAGGAAACCCACGCAGACACAGGGAGAAGGTGCAAACTCCACACAGACAGTGACCCAAGCTGCGAATCGAACCCTGCAGCCCTGGCACCAGGTCACCCTCTGGGTGAAAATACACTCCTCAACTCCCCTCTAATCCTTTGACCAGATATTTCTAATCTCTTGCCCCTGGTTATTGATCCTGCCAATAAGGTAAAGAGATCCCTCGAATCCACTCTACCTAGCCCGCTCACAATTGTATGCGGCTCAGTAAGATTCTCCCTTCAGTCAAACTGTGTTGTAAAGAGAAGAGCTGGGGCCTCTCTGCAATCTTTCCCCAGTCCATCAGTGCCAAACTGCTGCCTGGCTGAAGTTGAATGACTCAGTGAAAACTGCTCTGGCGAACTCTTATCCTGACTCGAATCTCTGTCCACAGAAGGTGTCAGACCCATTGAGATTTTGCGTCACTTTCTGGTTTTGTTTCAATGCAAACTGCCCAACTTCTTCTTCACCAGGTCCAAGGAAATCCTCCACATTTGCAGGTTGTGATGAAAGATGAAATGTTCTTTACTGTGCGACTATCTCTTGCTCCCAGTTGTGGGATGCAAGTCAGAAGGGCATGTTATCGTGAAGCTCCTGGCACCTGGATTTCAGATCGAGACAACAGGCCACTCCTGATGTGAAGCAATGTCACACAATTCCTCATCCTTCCATCTGCTCTTCCTGCTCCTGACAGACTTCAGCCTTTTAAAACCTACACGTTGGTGCCCTCTAGCCACTGAGTATCCACCACAGCTCAGTCATCGGTTCCCACTGTCACCTCCCAATCAGATGATTCTGGGTTCAAGTCCCATCCATTGTCCAGACACTACTGTGAAGGGCCAGGGGGAAAGTGGGGAGATTCTTCTGGATGAGATGTTAAATTGAGGCACCCTGACTGCCCTCAAGTGGGTGTCTAAGAAAGATCCCATGACATTATTCGAACAAGAGCAGAGAAATATCCCGGGGCCCTGTCCAGTAAAAGGAAAGTCCAGGTTTATTTATTCGTCACAAGTAAGGCTTATATTAACACTGCAATGAAGTTACTGTGAAATTCCCCTAGTTACCACACTCTGACACCTGTTGCGGTCAATGAACCGAACCAGCACATCTTTCAGATTGCAGCAGCAAACCAGAGGAAACCCACGCAGACACGGGGAGAATGTGCAGATTCCACACAGACAGTGACCCAAGCCGGGAATTGAACCGGGGTCCCTGGTGTTGTGAGGCAGCAGTGTTAACCCACTGCGCCACCATGCTGCCCAGATTTATCCCTAAACAACACCGTTGAAGAGAAATGGATTATCTGCTCCACTATTTCACCCACAGTGCACCATTTTTTACAAGATGGAAGGCTGCCAATAGAAAAATCTTCACTTCTATTTGTTGGAGCTTGCTGTGCACAAATTGGCTGGCACATTTCCAACTTTTCATTGGTGGCAACATTTCAAATGCATGTTGTTGGTGGGAAACCCCCAATTTGAAACATCCTGAGGTCCTTAAAGATGGTGTAGGATTGCAAGTTTATCTGTTCTTCCTGCTTCCATGATCGGCTTGACTCTTCTTTCTCTTTGTAATTTCTGCAGTGTCCGAAATAGAGTCATAGAGCTCTATAGCACAAAAACACACGGTAAACCTTCGGCCCAACTTGTCCACGCCGCCCAGCTTTCACCACTAAGTTAGTCCCAATTGCCCACATTTGGCCTATATCCCTCTGTACCTATCTTACCCATTTAACCGTCTAAATGGTACTTAAAAGACAAAATTGTACCCGCCTCTACTACTATCTCTGACAGCTTGTTCCGGACACTCACCACCCTCTGAAAAAACTGCCCCTCTGGACCCTTTTGTATCTCTCCCCTCTCACCTTAAACCTATGTCCTCCAATTTTAAACTCTCCTACCTTTGGAAAAAGACGTTGACTATCGAGCTGATCGATGTCCCCCATTATTTTATAGACCTCTATAAGAGTATAAGAAATAGTGGACAGTTTAACTGTTCACCTTCACTCATCAATTAAGGGTGTCTACCCAAGTTCTGCCAGCCATCCAATACTTGCAACAGGAAACCTTTAAAGATAAAGGACAGAGAAAAGACAGCCTGGAACTTTCTCTCTCTTACCCCTGAGGGTGCCAAGAGGGAGAAAGAAACTTTTTCACATGCAGTTTTTTCTTTGTTTGGCTGCTGATAGGAACAAGAAAAATAATAAATCCTCCTTGTATTTCTTTTTTAAAATCCAAGTTTCCAGGGTCGAGTGCACATCAATGTGTAAAACGCTTCCAATCCCAGAGTAATTTAGCAAAATGACGACTTGACATTTTCCATAAAACCAAACGTACCGATGCTCGTGGCAATTCTTCACACATTTTATTATATAAACATGGACTTGTTATATCCTCCCAACACTGGGACTCGAATGGTGCCTTCTGAAGGTTTAAGTTGGTTGATATCTAATCCACCTTCTGTCACAGGCGGTGATTTATGGGCAAATACAGCAGCTCACAGGTAGAGTGGAAAATAAAATAATGCACTCCATTTATTAAAATAGCCACTCGGGGATTGTATGTTGTTGGCTGTCGTTTAGTTAAGCTACTCCAACATATATAGAGAGTCCTATCAGGTCATGTATTGACTACAAACCTCCTGAAGCTTCCCCAGGGTTTCTTCACGATTTACTGATAGCCTCTGTTCAGAGTACACCCATTTATATAAATAACTATTCCATTCATTGAAGCTGACAGTTCAGACTGCTTTGTGCTTTCAGTTTCCTCTTAATGGATGCATGCAGCAATCATTATTTCTGCCAAGCCTATAGTCTGTTTCCCGACTGAGATCTACATTGTGCGAGAACTGAATCATCCTGTCCAGCAATTGATGTTTAACCCACCACCAAGTGTTTTTTTTCCTGTGCGTGCCCCTGCCTCGGCAATCCATTCTGGCACTCTCTTCCCCGCATCTCCGAGAGAGAACAATGATTCGGTGTGGCTGCTAAATCATTGTTTTCTCTCCGAGATACTTCCTTGCACTGTTTGGGATGCCCAAAGTCAGGTTTCCTTTCCAGGGCATGTACGTGGCTGCATGCTACAAACGAGCTTTGGGCCAACAAGGGAAATTTTGCACAGGGAGGCGATGGGCTAGTTATTATCACCAGACTCGTAACCCAGAAGCTCAGCTAACGTTCTGGGGACCGGGGTTCAAATCCCCCCACTGCCGATGGTAGAATTTGAATTCAGTTAAAAAAAAAATCAGGAATTATGAATTTCCTGATGACTGTTGTTGATTGTCAGAAAACTTCATCTGGTTCACTAATGTCCTTCAGGGAAGGAAATCTGCCATCCTTACCTGGTCTGGCTGACATGTGACTCCAGAGCCACAGCCTCACAGTTGCAGTTCAGTAATAAAAGATGATGCAAGTTCAGCTTCTTCACAAACTCACTTCATTCTCTTTACCACTCCACATACACATCCAACATCCAGTGCCACCTGTAAACCCCGGTGGGTACTCTTCAACAATTAACTAACAAATGAAGCTGAAGGTGAAAGGTTGCATTTAACCCATTCCTAACAACAGCTATGTGACTGACTCTCAGCTGCCCTCTGGAATGGCCCAATAAATCACTCAAGGGCAACTAGGGATGGGCAGTAGATGTGAGATGGGCAGTGACACCCATGTCTCATGAATGGATTTTTGAAAAATCAACATAAATGAAGCATTCCCAAATATCAGGAGGGTGAGGGAGAGAGATGGTGGGGGTACAGAGGAGAGAAATGAGCCAGTGTTCCTGCGTTTTCTTCTCCATGGTCAGCTTTTATTACCCATCCCTAGTTGCCCTTGAGAAGGTGGTGATGAGCTGCCTTCCTGAAATACTGCAGTCCATGTTCTGTGGGTTGACCTACGATGCCATCAGGGAGAAAATTCCAGGATTTTGACCCAGTGACTGCGAAGTATTTCTAAGTCAGGATGGTGAGTGGTTTGGGGGTGAAATGTGGTGTTCCCATGTACCTGTTGTCCTTGTCCTTCTCGATGGAACTGGTTGTGGGTTTGGAAGGTGCTGTCGGAGGAAACTTGTAAAATTCCTGCGCTGTATCTTGTAGATAGTACACACACTTCTAAGATAGCTACTGAGCATCTGTCCATGGTGGAGGGATTGGTGTTTGTGGATGTGGTGCCAATCAGTCTGTTCAGGTGCAGTATTGGCCAATGTAAAATGTGGACAGGGTTCAGGGATGACTATGTGGAGATGTGACCCTCCCTTAAGTCCCTCCTCTGCGATCACCCCTCAGCCTTGACTCACAATTCTGTTTCTATTGATTGGGCCTTTCAGAAGCTTCTTGGAATGCCTGTGTTGCAGATGCCATATAAATGCAACTACTTGTTCTTTTGACTGATGGGGAATGGTTGGGGACAATGACATTTATTCTCAAATGTTGCTTTTCCCCAGTATGGCTAAAAGTGTCAATGTGGTCAAATTTGACTAACACATCTAAATATGGGCTTAACAGAGAAAAAAAATAAGCATTTGGAAACCAGTGTCATTACACCTTCTCCAAATACCTTGTCACGCAAAGGCATTGGCAACCATGGACTTCCACTGGATTGGTCCATGAATATGCTTGGCAAAGTGTACTGCAGAGTGGCTGGCCAGGAAACTCTCCCACTCGTAACCGTCTGTCGTCAGGCATGTTGGAAGGTCTTATACTCAACCACAGAATCCCCACAGTGCAGAAAGAGGCCATTTGACCCATCAAGCCTGTACTTATTCTCCAAAAGAGCATCCCATCCGGGCCCTCCTCTCTGCCCTACTCCCATAACCCAACTACTCATTTACCATGGCTAATCCCCCCCACTAACCTACACATCTTTGGATATCAAGGGGCAATTTACCATGGCCAATCCACCTAACCTGTCTGGCTCAATCATGAACGCTTCTTCTACGATCATCAAATCCTGGTGTGGGACTTAGGGTTCAAGATTCTGGCCCATTATAACCACAAGTCCTCCCCCATCCTCTCAACCCATCTCCTCTATTTAAATTAGTAAAAATGACCTAAATGATAAACAAAACTATTTCCAAGCTGTAAACAAAAATCCAAAGATGTGCGGGTTAGGTTGATTGGCCATAGTAAATCACACCTTTGTGTCAGGGGAATTAGCAGGGTAAGTATGTGGGGTTATGGGGTTAGGGGCTGGGTGGGCCCCTCAAAGGACCAAATTGTCTTTTCCTGCACTGTAGGGATTCTATACTCTAAAATTCACCCTCAAAATGTCACTGTAGATTACAAACCATCACAGACATCCTGGGGTAAGGGGCATCCACGCACGCCCCCAACACCAGAAAACCCCACCCAAGTCAATGAACCATTGCATGGTCCTGTCCCGCCCACCATGGGAAAATTTCACCCAATAGCTGCGAATGCACAACAATTACTAATTGTTACTGTTTTTCCATTTCTCAGATAGAGCTTCTTCTCTCGGTGTGGGCGAAACTCTGAAAGTTCAGCATACTACAGCCAGTCGCATAGTCGAGTGTGACAGAGCTGTTAACACCCGGGCAACTGACATGATACAATTTGTAGTGGCACTCAGCATTAACAATACAATCTATTGATATTCATTGATTACACTTCCTGACACCAACAACCTCGCTAATTCCTTCTCGTCAGCTTGCCACCCCATTACTCGCAAAATTACTCCCCAGAATAATTAAGCAGATCAAAGTTTAAGATTTGATGGCCTCCCCAGCACTGGGGATTTTATTTTATGACCAGGCAGTAGACTTGGCAAGCTATTTGGCCATGACAGAATTACAACTGAGTCTGATCCCTTGTTGCTCCAACACACCGCGCGCACACACACACGCACACACACACACACACACACACGCGCGCGCACACACACACGCGCGCACACACACACACAAACAGTACTGTTTGTGGGCTACACGGTGGCACAGTGGTTAGCGCTGCTGCTTCACAGTACTAGGGACCCTGGTTTGATTCCCAGCTTGGGTCACGGTCTGTGTGGAGCCTGCACCTTCTCCCCATGTCTGTGTGGGTTTCCTCCAGTTTCCTCCCACAATTCTGGAAGAGTGCTGGTTAGGTGCTTTGACCCAAACAGGTGCCAGACTGTGGTGACTAGGGGAATTTCACAGTAACTTCATTGCACTGTTAATGTAAGCCTTTCTTGTGACTAATAAATAAACTTTTACTTGACTGTATGTAACGGGATGCCATCTCCAAATGTTTCTTTTTTGTTCTTGTTCATCCAAACACCATACAACCTGCCAATGGGCAGAGTGTGTTGATGAAAGAATTCTTAATGACAAATTAGTTGCAGTAACTAGGACATATAACATAGAACATAGAAAAACTACAGCACAAACAGGCCCTTCGGCCCACAAGTTGCGTCGAAGATATCCCTACCTACTAGGCTTACCTATAACGCTCTAAGTCCCATGTACTCATCCAGAAGTCTCTTAAAAGGCCCTATTGAATCCGCCTCCACCACCACTGCTGGCAGCCGATTCCACTCACTCACCACCCTCTGAGTGAAAAACTTACCCCTGAGATCTCCTCTGTACCTACTCCCCAGCACCCTATGTGTCCTCTCGTAGCGACCATTTCAGCCCTGAGAAAAAGCCTCTGAGAATCCACTCGATCAATACCTCTCAACATCTTATAAACCTCTATCAGGTCACCTCTCATCCTTCGTCTCTCCAAAGAGAAAAGACCTATTCTCAACCTATCTTCATCAGGCATGCCACCCAATCCAGGCACATCCTTGCAAATCTCCTCTGCACCCTTTCTATGGCTTCCACATCCCTCCTGTAATGAGGCAACCAGGACTGAGCTCAGTACTTCAACTACTGTCATATCTACTGAATTGAAAAAACACCCTTTGCAAAATGAATCACAAGTGCGAAGGAAATTTCTCCTCTGATGAGAAATAGGTTCAGGCACTAGCATATCAATCAAAATGGCCTGGGCTCAAATGCATTGAGTTACCGCTGCGAAATGTGAGGTGGCGCAGTGCTGCCTCACAGAACCAGGGACCCGGGTTTGATTCTGGCCTCAGGTCACTGTTTGTGTGGAGTTTGCACATTCTCCCCATGTCTGTGTGGGTTTCCTCTGGGTACTCAGGTTTCCTCCCACACTCCAAAGGTGTGCAGATTTGATTGATTGGCCATGCTAAATTGTACCTTACTGTCAGGGGATGAGCAGGTATATGGTGCTACGTGAATAGGCCTCTGGATGGGATTGTGGTCTATGCTGACTCAATGGGCTGAATGGCCTCTTTCTGCACTGTCGGGTTCCGACGATTCTATGAAATCAGAGCAGTAGTGACCCAGGGTGAGGAAGGGGAAACAGTCATATCAGCCAAGGTGTCTGCTCCCAACCTACATTCACTGCTCAACCTACAGGGAACTCTTCATATGCAGGGAGCGTGGGGTCAGCTGTAATGCCCTGTGCTGTTGAACCACCAGTTGACATCGATTCCCCCAGGCTCAAGCCAAGGAAAAACTGAGGATGGACCAGTCTCCACAACAAAGCAAATCCCACGTGGGGAGTGGGTTGTTGTGATGACTTCAGCCAGCCTCATGAGGTTAGCTTGCTCGAGTATGAATTACCTGATGAATCCTAACTGATTGTTAAATCAGGGGGCCTCATGCTCCCTGTTTAAAGCAGGTGTGTCAGACTCTCAGCCTGCATTCAGCAGGGACTGACTGGAGAGCTGGCTGTGTACAGATATACGGTGTAAATAAAGTAACTTGATGACAGGACTTTCGCCTCCGTGAAGTTATCACAGTTGTGCCTCATTGTGCAGTCGGGGTCGAGGCTGGAGTTTGGGGGATTGCCTATTTTCCCAAAGGATGCTACTGGATTCCACAGTTTCTCAAAACCATTACTTTTTATTTACGGCAAGTATTAACACATTTGAGACCTGGCTTGGACTCCAGGTTGGAGTTTCCCTTCCCTCCCGATCATACTCATTGCCGTGTGATATCATTGTGACATTAGCATCATGTGTGCTTCTGACATTCACCCTTTACTCCACGGTTTAAATTGGTTTCTAAAAAAGTAGAGGGAAGGTGAGAAAAAAAACAAGTTCCTTGGGAACAATGGCGTAAATCAGCATTCACACTGTCCCACAGAAATCCTGGAGCTCAGTCTGCTCCTTTTCACTCTATCCCAATACATGTGACAATAATAAATCAAATCAAAGTTCCTCTCGTGAACACAGTGCCATTCCTATTTTTGAAAGATCTCTCCAGTGAATTAACTGTGCTGACAGAACTCATTCAGCAAACCCCATGGGACAGAGAAGTTCTATCTGTTAAAGCTCATGAGAGATCATGCTACCCTGAAGCCACCAAGACAGCTTGCTCATGGGCTGCAGGTCACATCTCAATGATATTCACGTATCTGCAATATTGTTCAAAAGAAAGAGGTTGACAGCATGGAAACAGGCCCTTCGGCCCAGCTTGTCCATGTCGCCCAGTTTTTAAACCACTAAGCTAGTCCCATTTGCCCATGTTTGGCCCATATTCCTCGATACCCATCTTACCCATCTGTCTAAATGCTTTTTATATAGAAACATAGAAGATAGGAGCAGGAGGAGGCCATTTGGCCCTCTGAGCCTGCTCCGCCATTCGTTACGACCATGGCTGATCATCCAACTCAATAGCCAAATCCTGCTTTCTCCCCATAACCTTTGACCCCATTCACCTCAAGTGCTCTATCCAGCCGTCTCTTGAATACATTCAATGTTTTGGCATCAACTACTTCCTGTGGTAATGAATTCCACAGGCTCACCACTCTTTGGGTAAAGAAATGTCTCCTCATCTCTGTCCTGAATGGCCTACCCTGAACCCTCCTGGTTCTGGACTCCCCCACCATCTGGAACATCCTCTCTGCATCTGTCTAGTCCTTCTACCCACCTCTCCTACAGCCTCTGGGAACTTGTTCCAGACATTTGCCACCTTTTGAGTGAAAGAATAGTCTCTTGTGTCTCTCCCCTCTTACCTTAAACCGATGCCCTCTAGTTTTAGACTCCCCTACCTGTTCAAGGAGGGGGCAAAAAAGCCACATCAAGAAAATATTGGGGTCCTGCGGCCCTGTTGAGACCATAAATGGTTTCAGCTGTCAGTCACCTCACTCTCTGTGAACAGCGCTCATTGGTTTCCAATCAAACGAGCCAGAAATTTGAAGCAAATTCAAATTTAGACAATTGGGGAGAGGCAATGGCCCAGTGGTATTATTGATAGATGATTAACCCAGAAACTCAGCTAATTTTTGCGGACCCGGGTTCGAATCCCACCATGGCAAATGGTGGAATTTGAATTCGGTGAAAAAAAGGTCTAGGATTAAGAATCTACTGATGACCATGAAACCATTATCAATTGTCAGAATAATCATCTGGTTCACCAATGTCCTTTCGGGAAGGAAATCTTACCCGATCTGGCCTACATCTGACTCCAGAGCCACACAATGTGGTTGACTCTCAACTGCCCTGCAAGGGCAACCAGGGATGGGCAATAAATGCTGGCCCAGCCAGCGACACCCACGTCCCACAAATGAATAAAAAAAGTTTTCCTTACAATAACAAGCTGATGGGTGTGAAATTACACGGTAGGCAAATCTCAAAAGTTCAATCAACATTTTTTTAGTCTTGATTTTCAGGAGCTGGGACCTCAATTATATGAAATCAGAGTTAGTTCTTTGTGGTTCATCATCAGATCTGGAGAATAAAACTAGTTTCATTTTCTTGGACAGTTGGGTTAAATGTCCAAATATGTTAAAGTAAAAGTGTTTATTTATTAGTCACAACTAGGTTTACATTAACACCGCAATGAAGTTGCTGGAAATTATTGGATCATATCAAATAATTGCGCATTCCCTGGAATGTGGAAGTTCAGGAGGTTGTGTGACTAAGGGTTTCTGGATGGTGAAAGAGAATGCAGCAGAAGAGAGGGAGAGAGAAGCCATTTCCACTTGTGTATGAGGCTTGGTCAATGGAAAATCATCTTAAAAAGTAAAGCAGGAAAACACAACCACAGGGACAAGAGTGAAACTCTCTAAAAGCTGCAGGTACCTGCTGAATGAATAACTTCAAATTGGGAATGGATAAGTGTTTGCTTGCTGAGGAAGCTGCAGATGCCTAAACGAATAACTTCACATCCAGGATGGACAGAATTCTGCTTGCCGAGGGTGGTGAGGAAGCTGAAGCCAAAGCGGGTGGCTGAGAGAAGGACAAAGTCCATGCAATGATTTCACTGCAGGATGGAACAGGCTGAAGAGGTTGAATAACCGGCTGGTCTTACATTTCCCGGAAGGCAGTGACTTCTCATCAGGACTGGTTGCTCCTGCAGCCTCACGGGCATTAAGATCATTTCTCTGAACATCGTTACCAGTGGTCAATGTGAAAGCAGCAGGGGAAATAGCTTGAAGTCCATGGATGATATATGGTGCAAGTGTAAGGACCGCAATGAGAAAAATTGATTGCAAGTAGATCCAGTTATGATGAGGGACCATTATCGTTGTCTTGGTACAGATAAATGCAGGATGATACATGCTGGAGGCAATGTGAAATACGTGTACACCCTGCAGAGTGTGAAGACCCTGAGTCTTATTGTACATTCATTAGTTCAAAGCGTATGATCAATCACACACAGCTATTGCAAAAGTGAAGAACGTTAGAATGCATTTCCAGGATAATTAAAGAGAAATCATCCTATTCTGTTTTTGTATGACAGAGTCCCATCTAGAATACTGGGGGGTGATTCTCCTAGTCTAACATACTCCGGAACACTACCTGCCACGGAATCAGAGGGGCAGTGGGTGGACAACACAAATATTCTTTGACCTCAGGCAAGAATTTCCAATCTAGTTTGAAAGCAGGTGTAAAATCCCATCCCTAAGCAGAGGCCGTGTGGTGGACTTGTCGCTGGGCGTCACAGCCTACACGCATCTCCAGTCACCAGATTTCTGGTGTCACGAATTCCAGGCCCGCTAGCCTCTCCCCACCCGCTCCCTATCCCCCCTCCCAATCCACACCCACTCACCCCACCCCCTCTGCCCATTCCCCCAGGGGTGGCTCACTCCAGCAGGGTTTTACAACCGCTTCCCACTGATGTGGAGCAGGCTGCCTGACCCTGCCAGAGTGAAGGGAGGCCAGGAAGGCCCCCTCAGGAGGTCGGGGGGGGGGGTGCCCCCAGGCATTGCCAGCCTGGTCCCCTGGCACTGCCCAAAAAACAAAACGGCAATGACCTAGGAGCACCTGGGCAAGGCCAAAGTGGGGGAGATCAGTGAGAGTGTGAGGGGTGGGGTGGGGGGCCCCGCTGCTATTCTGCAGGCAGGAGCAGTGACAGAGGGAGGGTAAACAGCTGTCAGGACTGGCCATGGGGGTGGTCGGGGTTGCAGTGGGGGAGGGAGGGGACATGAAGGGGGGCTGAGGTGGGAGGGTCAGGGTGACTCTGCAAGCCAGCGGGGATGAGGGGGGGGGGTCACAGGGCTGACCAGCTCAGTGCATGCACACAGACCCTCTCAGTGCTTTGCTGCCGAATTCTCCAGCACAAACAGGCCCCACCCTGCATGATTCATGCTTGGGCACTCTCCAATACTCAGAGTGTGGAATAATTCTTTTGAAAATGTGGTTGAAAAAAACCCAGCATGAATTACCCCAGTTTTTACTCAAATTCAGCACTTAGAATTTTTTTGGGAGAATCCCGGCCATCATGTCCAGCTGTGGTTCACTCACATGATCAGTAACAAAGAGGCACTGGAAAAGTTTCAGACAAGAGTTATAGAACCGTAGAAATTTACAGCTCAGAAACAGGCCTTTTGGCCCTCCTTGTCTGTGCCAAACCACTTTTTGCCTCGTCCCACTGACCTGCACTTGGACCATATCCCTCCACACCCTTCTCGTCCATGAACCCATCCAAGTTTTTCTGAAATGTTAAAGAAGTGACCCCGCGTTTACCACTTTATCCGGCAGCTCATTCCACACTCCCACCACTCTCTGCATGAAGAATCCCCCCCTAATATTCCCTTTAAACTTTTCTCCTTTCACCCTTAACCCATGCCCTCTGGTTTTTTTCTCCCCTAGCCTCAGTGGAAAAAGTTATCTGATTGACACGTAATGAGCATGAAGGTCTTTAGCCGCCACTCAGCTTTGAGAGCCAGTTCTTTATTCTTCTGAGAAATTTGTAGGAGATTTTAGTGAGTTTTTTGAAATAATGAATGGATGAGCCTCGGTCCGTGTGGAGAGGTGATTCATGCCAGATTGGTTAGGGAGGGACATTTACAAAAGAGAACTAATTAAGATGTTCGGACACATTTATTCACAGAGCTGCTGGTGTGCGCAGTGAGTGAAAGATCACTCCAAACATTCAACAGCATGCTGAGCAAGTGGTTGACATAGCTGGATATGAAAGGTCACAGTTGCCTCTGTGATTAAATGTATTCATACAGATTTTATTACATGACTTGCCCTCCACGTTCCAGCCATTAGTCAGCCAACACATCCATCCTTACGATGCACTGCCTTCCTAAACCAATTGGAAAGAAAAAGACTCATTACCCAATTGGATGATAATTGACCGCGAGCCAAGTCCCCCGAAAGTTCAATATTTTATCTGGTAAAGAGGAACATTCAAAGAAAAAGGACAGTAAAAATTATCTTTCCCAACGCCCAGGTGGTTTTTCTCCAGCAGCATCCAGGAGAACAATCTTCAAATCCAGGACACTCCAGGCCAATCCTGGAGGATTGGTAATGCTCCACATCGGAGGCCACTGTTGACACGAGGAACTTGTTTGGCCTCCTCCTCAGAGACCAAGGAGGTGATACAAAGATGTCCAGTTCCTCTGCAGGCAAATTTGGCAGCCATGTTGAAAACAGCAAGGCCTGACTAGCAACAATGAGGTGAATGACCAGTGAATGAATCTGTTTCATTGAAGGAGGAATGTCCTTCTTGGAGACCAAGAGGAATTTTCCAAAGGTTTAGTTTTGGTTGCCTCGCCTACGGGGAGAGGAGGGTTGGTGAGGCCGATTAAATGCAATAGTCAAGACCATGACATTGTAGAGCAAGGGAGAAAGGGTCAGCTGCTGTCCTGCCATCCTCTGGTTTTTGTGTGCGAATAATTATTTTAAAAAGGGTGCAAGGGTCAACGCCAAAAACTCCAATAACTTGGGAGCAGTGCAATTCATGCACACTCTGCCTTCCCATGAACCTGAGAGCTGGCCTGGCCATTATTCAGTAAGACAAGTCACACTGTGTTACAGAGACACTGGCCGGAATTCTCCCATCCCACCCACCACTGGAATTTGAACGGGAGGGTTGCGGAGAATGTGAAACACCATTGACGGTCGGGTGGGAATTTTTGGCTTTTAGACCAGCGCAGCCGGAGAATTCCACCCATTGTGAGGGAGCTCACCACTAATAAGCATGACGACTATTGAATCAAATCTTGGTACGACACAATGGACAGCATGGCCCAATGGCAGCAGTCACAGCTCGGCCCTGGACTTGGCAGCTTCAAGACCTACTCCAGATCTGGACACCAGTGTAGTCCAGAGTACACTGTCACTCAATTCAACTTGTTGAGATGTCTGGTCAGGTGGACATTGAAGATTCCATTGAATTGCTTCAACACAAGGAGAAGGTTTTCATCAGGTCCTGGACAACATTCCTCCTTCAGATTTGCTCATCAATCACCTCACTGCTGCTGGCCTGAGCTTGCTGTATTCGACATGGCTGCTGGATGTGTCTTCAAGGGCTCCACCAATGGATATCTTTACACTCAAAGCAAATGCGAGGTGCTTCTGGGACACAACTGGGATGTTTTAAACATGCAAGCAACACTCTTTTCAGTCTCTGGTTTGAGCAGTTTGCTCACATTGATGGCTGTCATGCGAAATGGAAAGGAAAGTCTTTGAGAAAGACATTTTTGTTAATGGCGTAGAGTGCGGTGAGGCTTATGCTTAATCCTACACACGTCATCGATATGAGTTGGTTTAACTCAGTTGGCTTCACGGCCGATTTGAGGCGGAGCGACGCCAACAGCGTGTGTTCGATTCCCGAACCAGCTGAGGTTTTTCATGAAGGGCCTGCCTTCTCAATCTTGCCCCTTGACTAATATGTGGTGATCCTCAGGTTACATCACCACCAGTCAGTTCTCTACCTCAAAGAGGACAGCAGCAGATGGTCATCTGGGACTATGGCAACTTTACCTCCACACAGAAGCTACTGGCACTAAATACTGAAACATCTCATACTTTAGTAACCACAGTTATTTCCCTGGCCCCACCGTGAAATGCTCTTAAAAAAACTGAATTAGTTAATTATCTACAGACACCTGAATATTGGTGTAGTTCTCAGAGATTTGCAGTCTACACGTATTACAACAATACCAACTGATAAATATACAGGTCAGTGAGCAGAGTGAAGAAAGGGGAAAGGGACTTGGTATGAGTTAAGACACAGAGTTTTGTATGGCCTCAGGTTTACGGAAGATAGAATGCATTGTTAGGTTAATTGTTCCTTGTGTCACCCGTCTGTCTACTGACCTCCTTTGAAGGGTCAGTAGGCTGGAACCCTCATGTCTTCAACAATGTCCCATGGGATTGAGGAACAGTTTTCCTTGAATACCCCCAGAGACCTGGAGTCCACTTGCTCATTGTCATGAGCAGCCTCCAGCCCAGAAGGATGAATTGTTGGCAAAACTTCATGGTTCAAGTAAAGTTTATTTCATTAGTGTCACAAGTAGGCTTACATTAACACTGCAATGAAGTTACTGCAAAACTCCCCTAGTCACCACACTCTGGCGCCTGAGGGAGAATTTAGCATGGCCAATGTACCTAACCAGCACATCTTTCGGACTATGGAAGGAAACCAGAGCACCCAGAAGAAACCTACGCAGACATGGGGAGAATGTGCAGATTCTGCACAGACAGTGACCCAAGCCAGGAATCGAACCAGAACAGGCGCCAGAGTGGGGTGACTGGGGATTTTCACAGTAACTTCATAGCAGTGTTAATGTAAGCCTACCTGTGACACTGATAAATAAAGTTTAAACAAGTATTCCAGTCTGCATACTCTTTACCCTCCCTCCAGCTCCATTTTGTTGATATGAGACTGTTAACAGCACACACAAACATTCTATTTCAACACCTCAAAATGCTCTTCAATTTTCTCTTCACGCTATAATCTTGGCACCTTGCTGTGCCCTCCACTGTTGACAGTCTTGATGGAATTCTGCACTGTGCCTCTGCCCCTGTACATCAGCTTCCCATCAATGTAAATACGATTCTTCTCACTCAACTTGGCAATTGCTGGTGGTGTTTGGCTCTTGTGTCCCTCACCTGCATCGTACCCAGAGCAAAAACCTACCACGGATCTTGTGTCTGAATGAAAAAGTCTGGCCTCAAATTCTGTTCCAGAGACTTGAGCAGAAAATGCAGACGCTCCAATACTGAGTGAGTGCTGCATTGTCAACGCTGCGATCTCTCACCTCTCCCTCAATCTCCAACACCAACAAACAAGCTGGTCACATGGGCAAAATATTGCCGCTGCTGGAAATCTGAATGCAAGTTCTGAGAATGAGAATTAATCAGTTCACTTTGGGCTGAGTTCAAACTTATAGAATCAAAGAGCACAGAAGAGGCCATTCAGCCCATCAAGTTTGCACCAACAAACACCTGACTCCCATCTGCCAGCACTTGGCCCATATCTTGAGTGTTATGCCGTGCCAAGTGCTCATCCAGGTACTTTTTAAAGGATGAGAGGTATCCTGCCTCCATCACCCTCCCAGGCAGCACATTCCAGACCCTCACCACCCTCTGGGTAAAAAGGTTTTTCCTCACATCCCCCCCTAAATCTCCTGCTCCTCACCTTGAACCTGTGTCCCCTCTTTACCAACCCTTCAACTCAGGGGAATAGCTGCTCTTGATCCACTCTGTCCATGCCCCTCATAATCTTGTACACCTCGATCAGGTCACCGCTCAGTCTTCTCTGCTCCAGTGAAAACAACCCAAGCCTATCCAACCTCTCTTCACAACTTCTATTCCAGACAGCATCCTGATGAATCTGCTCTGCACCCTCGCACCCCACCCCCCGGTGCAATCACCTCCTTTCTATAATGTGGTGACCAGAACTACACACAGAACTCCAGCTGTGGCCTCACTGAAGTTCTATACAACTCCAACATGACTTCCCTGCTTTTGTAATCCATGCCTCGGTTGATAAAAGCAAGTATCCCAAACGCCTTTGTCATCACGCCATGAAGAAATATCTGCCATTTCGGTGTCACAGTCACTGGGCCCAGATCCATGCCTTTAGAACATAGAACATTACAGTGCAGTACAGGCCCTTCGGCCTTCGATGTTGTGCCGACCAGTGGAACCAATCTAATGACCCTCTAACCTAAACTATTCCAATGTTATCCATATGCCTATCCACTGACCATTTGAACGCCCTTAAAGTTGGCGAGTCCACAACTGCTGCAGGCAGGGCATTCCACACCCTTACTACCCTCTGAGTAAAGAGCCTACCTCTGACATCCGTCCTATAATTATCACCCCTCAATTTAAAGCTATGTCCCCTCGTGTTAGCCATCACCATCCGAGGTAAAAGGCTGTCACTGTCCACCCTATCCAATCCTTTGATCATCTTGTATGCCTCAATTAGGTCACCTCGTAACCTTCTTCTCTCCAATGAAAAAAGCCTCAAGTCCCTCAGCCTTTCCTATTCCAGCGCTCCACTGAGATGACCTTCCCTTTTCCACCCTCCATCTGTCCTCCTCACTAGATGTAAAAGATCCCATCTGAAGAAGAGTGGCAGAGTTCTCCCCGGTGCGCTGGACAATATTTATCCATCAACCAACAACAGCCCCACGGTGCGGTGGAATCGTTGAATGGTTTCAAGAGGGAGATATTTCCAATAAAAAGAAGGGAAAGAGGGAACAGGTGGGGAGGTGGGTTTGAGATCAGGGAGAGATCAGTCCACGATCCCATGGCGTGACGGAGCAGGCTTGAAGAGCTGAATTTGCCTATTTCTGCTCCTGTGTTCCGATAACAAACAGATTAAATTGATTCCTCTGCAATAAACAGTGACTGCACTTGAAAAGGTACTCTGTAACGTCCTAAGGTTATCAAAGGCATTCTGGTTTTGAACATGAAAAAAACATCAAAATGAAAATTGAAAGAAAATGTTGCACATCTATTCAGTTCAGCTTTCCTTCCACAACCACATGTAAGCCTTGCCATCTGTGACCGTTGTCAGTGCAAGTGCATTCAGATAGTTTAAGCACCTTGTAAAAATTACCCCTTTAGTGTAAGTCTGTCAAGATGTACAATATGTTTAAATTGCTTTCTCGTTTCCACACAGGAATATGCTGCCAGAACATTTATTTCTCTGTATAAGTGAATAAAAAGATCAGTGGGACTACACTCGATAAACAGGGGAGGGGAGAAAAAAAAAATAGACCTTGCATTTATATAGCACAATTTACAACCTCACAATGCCCTCAAGCATTTCACCTTCACGAGATCCTTAACATCCACTTGTTTAGGCTGACAAGGTTTTAGTTTCACAAAACCGGAAAGCAGGGCTTTCAATTGTAAAACAAAGAAAGAAAAGAATTCCAATAATTTCTCTCTTTACTGTGGCATTTCATAGGGACGGCACAGCGGGTTAGCACTGCTGCCTCCCAGCGCCAGGGAGCTGGGTTCGATTCCAGCCTCAGGACAGTGTGTGTGTGGAACTTCCACATTCTCCCCATGTCTGCGTGGGTTTCCTCCCACAGTCCCAAGGATGTGTTGGGTTAGGTGGATTTGCTGTGCTAAATTGCCCCTTAGTCACAGGGGGATTAGTAGGGTAAATATGTGGTGTTGGGTGGGATAGTACTCAGTGCAAATTGGATGGGCTGAATGGCCCACACTGAAAGGATTCTATGATTTACCTTCTGCAAGTGTAATCTGGGTCACTGCACCATGCCACCACCAACCTCTCTCATAGCTGGCCTCCCTCAAACACTAACACACAAATAAAATATTACAGCTGCTGAAAATGATATAAATATGTAAATTATCAGTTAGTTTCAGTGCTGCTTTTCTGATTGGGCTGCGTTTAAAATTTCTCCCATTTATGTGCCACAGTGACTGGGCCCTTATCCGTGCCTGTGCATCATCCCTGGGACTTCTTATTCCAATGTTCTCCTGACTGGCCTTCCATCTCCTATCCTCCTCAACTCCCCTCATCCAAACTCTCACCAAGTCCCCCTCTGCCCAAACCCCTGGGGTTTGCTGATTTACATTGGCTGCCCATCCAGCAAATATTTTTAATATTCTCATCCTTGTTTTCAAATCTCTCATTCCGCCCCGCCCCACCCCCACCTTCCTTCCCTCCCTCCATAGTCTCCGACAATCCCACGACCCTCTGGAATCTCTGCGCTCCGGCCTCCTGTGCTTTTCCGATATTGTCAGACTGAGGATCTGATCTCCGCAATTTCCTCCCTCAACATCTCCACCTCCCCAACTCTGTCTGTCCTCCAAGATGCTCGATAAACCTGACCAATTTGACCAAGTCATTGGTCACTGCCCTGCCACTTTCTAATGTGGTCCAGCCTCAGACTGGGCTCCAATGGAGTGGCTTTTCACTCTGCTGTTGTGCAACGCAACACTTGGGCCATAAGCTTCCAACCATTCAGGCTGGTGGGATGTTCCAGTCCTGCCGACGACACACCCCGCCATGGGTTTCCCAGTGCGGCAAGGGGAGCAGTCAGCGGGAAATCCTGTTTACAATGGCTGGGCCAGAAGATCCTCATCATAGAATCACCACACTGCAGAAGGATGCCATGTGGCTTTTCGAGTCTCCACCAACTCTCCGACAGAGTATCCTCGCAGGGCCCTCTCCCCCTCCCTATCCCTGTAACCCCATACTTTTACTATGGCTAATCCATCTAGCCTATCCATCCTGGCACACTAAGATGCATTTTTTTTTATAACCATGGCTGATCCCCCAAACCTACAACATCTTGGGAGAAGCAGCAGCAATTTAACATGGCCGAACACCTAAACCTTTTATCTTTTCAGACTGTGGGAGGAAACCAGAGCACCCGGAGGAAACCCACACAGACACGGGGAGCACATGCAAACTCCACGTAGACAGTGACCTGAGGCCAGAATTGAACCCGGGTCCCTGGCGCTGTGACGCAGCAGTGCTAACCCACTGTGTCACCTACACAGGACAGATTGCATGGAAACACCCGTCCTTAGCCTGTGAAGCAGGTGAAGACACCTTTGAGAGTTCTGATGGAGTGCTAAATAAATGCAACTATTAATTAACTGTTTTTGGGGAGGGGTGGGGGGATTTGGTGCAGCTCGAACAACATCACCACAAGACACGGTAACAAAATCTGCGACAACGCTCAGGTCTTATTCATCTTAATTCTGCAAAGTGTCTCAGGAAACACTTGTCAATCCCTGCTTACATTACCAGCAGAGGATAAGATGATTTAAAGCAAGATGTGATTTCATGTCTTGCACTGGGGTAGATGAGAATATAAATTGGATTCAGAAAGCATGTCCGTGCTTGAAATATTAGTGGCCCAGAGTTATGATGGATTTTTTTTTAACAGTGTTTTTATTTACTGTGGTCTTTGTTTACGCAAATTACGTGTGATTGCCCCATGAATTACTTTGCGGGGAGGTTAATTTTCCAAGCTCAAGGCCAATTGTGAATTACATACGCCAAAAAAACAACAGCACCTTCAGTACGATAAAACATCCAAAGGCAGTTCAAAGGAGTGTCATGAAACATAATGTGACACCGAGTGGCAGGAGATCATCTTAGGGCAGGTGATCAAAATCTTCATCAAGAAGATCGGCAACGTGAGGGGAAGAGAGAGAAGCAGAGTGGCAGAGCTTTAGACAGGAAATTCCACAGATGAGGACCCAAGCAGCTGAATTCAGAACATAAAAATTTACAATTGTATAGCGCCTTTCATAACAAAGAACAAAGGAAATTACACCACAGAACAGGCCCTTCAAACCTGTGCCGAACTAAACTACAATCATACACACTTTCAGAGTCCGAACCCTTCCATTCCCATCCTATTCATGTATTCATATAGTTGCCCCTTATCATACCTGCTCCCACCACCTCCCTGGGCAGCACGTTCCAGACGTTCACCACCCTCTGTGTAAAAAAACTTGCCTCGCACATCTCCTCTAAACATTTCCCCATGCACCTTAAACCTACGTCTCCTAACACTTGACTTTTCTACACTAGGAAAGAGTATCTGACTGTCCACTCTGTCCATGCCACTGATAATCTTGTAGACATCTATCAGGGTCGCCCCTCACCCTCCATCATTCCAGTGAGAACAAACCAGGTTTATCCAACCTCTCCTCATAACTCATACCCTCCAGACCAGGCAACATCCTGGTAAATCTCTTCTGTACTCTCTCCAAAGCATCCACATCCTTCTGGTAGTGTGGTGACCAGAATTGTACACAATATTCAAAATGAGACCCAACTAAGGTTCTGTACTGCTGCAGCATGACCCGACAATTTTTATATTCAATGTCCTGATCGATGAAGGCAAGCATGCTCATGCTTTCTTGACTACCTTATTCACTTACATTGCCACTTTCAATGATCGGTAGACATGTGCGCCGCTATCTCTCTACCTGTCAACACTCCTAAGGGTTCTACCACTTACTGTACAATTCCTACATGTATTGGACATTCCAAAATGCATTATCTCACACTTATTCAGATTAAACTCCATCTGTCAGTTCTCTACCCAAGTCTCCAACCAGTCTATATCTTGCTGTATCCTCTGACAATCCTCTTCACTATCTGCAACTCCACCAATTTTTGTGTTGTCTGTGAACTTACTAATCAGACCAGCTACATTTTCCTCCAAATGATCTATATACACTGCAAACAACAGAAGTGCCAAAACTGATCCCTGTGGAACACCGCAAGTCACAGCCTTCCATTCAGAAAATCACCCCTCTGCTGCTACCCTCTGTCTACTGTGGCCAAGCCAGTTCTGTATCCATCTTGCCAGCTCTCCTCTGATCCTGTGTGACTTCACCATTTGCACTAGTCTACCATGAGATACCTTATCAAATGCTTTACTGAAGTCCATGTAAACAGCATCCACTGCTGTTCCCTCATCTTTCATCTGTGTTATTTTCTTGAATAACTTGATCATGTTCATGAGGCACAACCTCCTCTTCCCAAAACCATGCTGTCTGTCACTAATAAGGCCATTTGTTTCCCAATGTGAGTAAATCCTGTCCTGAAGAAACTCTTCCAATAATTTCCCTGCTACTGATGTGAAGCTCAGTGGTCTATAATTTCCTGGATTATCCCTGTCGCCCTTCTTAAACAACGGAACTTCACCTGTAGCCAAGGAGGATACAAAGATTTCTGTCAAGGTTCCAGCAATTTCCGCCTTTACCTCCCCGGGGTCGATCCCATCGGGCCCTAGAGACTTATTTACTTTAAATGCTTTTTAAGATGCCCAATACCTCCTCCTTTTTGATATCAATATGACCCAGAATATCTACACACCCTACCCTAGGTTCCTCATCCATCAAGTCCCTTTCTTTGGTGAGTACTGAGGCCAAGTATTCATTGAGTGTCTCATCCAATCCCTCAGGCTCCAGGCACTGATTCCCTCCACAATCCTTGAGTGGGCCAACCCTCTCCCTGGATACCTTCTTGTTCTTTACTGCCTTATAAAATGCTTTAGGATTTTCCTTAATCCTGTTTGCCAAGGGCTTTTCATGACTCCGTTTAGCCCTCCTATTAAATCCCAATGAAGCACTTTTGAAGTGTTAGTCACTATTGTAGGATCTATAGGAAGGTGATGGTGCTGTCACTGGACTATTAGCTTAATACTTGGCTGGAGTTTCAATTCAGTGAATAGATCTGGAATTGAAAGCTAGTGTCCGTAGTGGTGAGTGCTAAACCATTGTAAATTGTTGCCCTTTAGGGAAGGAAATCTGCCATCATTAACTGGTCTGGCTGACATGTGGTTCCAGATGCTCAGCAATGTCGATGACTCTTTACAATTGCCTGGCGAGCGAACCAGTTCAAGGGGAAGTGAGGATTGGCCACAAATGCTGGCCTGGCCAGAGAAATTCTCAACCCACGAAAGAAAAAAGAAATTGCAGCCAATGTTCACACAGCGGGCGTGATCTTTCTTGCCTGCTACACCAGTTGATCAGCGCAGCGAACCGGGAATACAGTGCGCAAAGCTTCATGCCGGGTGCAAACTGGTCTCGCACCGAAAGTCATCCTTCCAGCCCTGGTTTGCCAGAACGATCGTCCACGCTTCCAAAAAGGAAGTATGGTACTTATGACATGGTACGTCATTAACACACCCGACACTGCCGTTTCTGGCCTCCTGCACATTTACCCTTTCGCCTGTGAGATTCAGTCATGGTCTCCACCAACAGGGACCAGATGTGATGGCCACGCTGGGGGAGGTGGGGGGTGGAATCAGAGGCCATTGTAGCCCTTGGGTGATTGGGGCATAGCTGGACAATGCGCATGGGGCAGTGCCAGACTGGCAGTGCCCACCAGGCACCATAGCTGTGTGGGGGAAGTGCCAAGGGATGGGCCTGAGTCAGGGTGGGGCAATGTTGGGAGTGGCAAGGGGAAAGCTCCATTGGGGGGGGGGGGGGGGGGTGGGGGGAGAGAGAGAAGGAAGCTCTGTAAGGGGGGGAAAGACAAGGTGGTAGCTCTGCAGGGGTAGTCAGAAGCTTTTTCCCAGGCTGGGCACAGGTTGAAGGTGCAAGGTTCAAAGGAGATGTACAAGGCAAGTATTTAATACACAGAGGGTGGGTGGGTGCCTGGAAGCCACTGCGGGGGGAGGTAGTAGAAGCAGATACAATAGTGAATTTTAAGGGGCTTTTTGACAAATCCATGAATAGGATGGGAATGGAGGGATATGGAGGGATATGGAGGGATATAGCCCCCAGAAGGGTCAGGGGTTTTAGTTCCGTCGGTGCAGGCTTGGAGGGCCAAAGGACCTGTTCCTGTGCTGGAATTTTCTTTGTTCTTTGGGTGCTGAACTCTGCAGATGCTGAGTGATCAGCGGGGGTCGGGGGGTGGGGGGGAGCTCTGCAGACGGGTGGGGTCATCGGTTGGGAAAGGAGCTCTGCAGATGGCGGGGGGGGAGACTGGCATAGGGAGCGATCAGCGTGTGGTGGGGGGGGAGCGGTTGAAGGTGATTGCAATGGGGGTGGGGGGGGGAGACATGGCAGGAGATCTCCCAGTGCGCTGAGAAATTGTAACGCCTGTACCCCAAGTGCTCTGCTGGGGAGCTCAGACTGCCCACTGATCCACAGCTGACAGGGTGCAAGAGCTAAAATAAATATCGACAGCCATCAAAAGGCGGCCAAGGATTTTACTCAGTGGTCCCTCCTCCTCTGTTTCCTGTATTCATGCCTGACTATTCAAATCTCATGTTGCGTCTTCTGCAAATGTAAATAGAATGGCAGCTAACTCACAGCTTGGAATCTGGTGATATTATCCAGATTGATATTCTGCTTCACACAGATACACCTCATCAAGTTTACTGTGAGACAACTATAAATAAAGGAGCTAAATCTGCAGCAAGTCAACAAATGAAGATCTCCTCTCATTCTTGCAGTTAATGCAAAGATGTTTACCAGCTCTTCAATTAACATGGCTTTGCACCGTTTATTTCTTGGACTTTGACATGTCTTTGTAAGGTTAAAGCTCTGTGCCATTACTTTGTGTGTTTCTTTGTTTGCCTTGCCCTAGCTTTTCCTTTTCCTTTTGCCTTGAAATCATTGATGGTTGGAGTTTAGTTTCACAAGAATCAACAAGCCAGCCAACCGGGGTTCGAATCTCGCCATGGCAGATGGTGCAATTTGAATTCAATCCTTTAAAAAATTGGAATTAAGAATCTGCTGATGACCATGAAACCATTGTCGATTGTCGGAAAAACTCATCTGGTTCACTAACGTCCCTGAGGGAAAGAATTCTGCTGTCCTTACCTGGCATGGCCTATATGTGATTTCAGAGACACAGCAATGTCTCTGAACAAGGGGCAAACCAGGGATGGGCAATAAATGCTGGCCAGCCAGCGACACCCATGTCCCGCAAATGAATTGTAAAAAATTAGTCATGATCCTGAGACCAATTCTTCAGAAGTGAGCATCAGTGTGCTATTCAATGACAGGAAAGTGTCACACCTGAATTGGAATCCCCATTCTCAACTGACATCTTTCCTTTCTTGAAATACATTATTTCATAGGGTGTGGGCATCTCGCCCCATCCATAATTGCCTTTGAACTGAGTGGCTTCCTGGACCACGTCAAAGAGCAGATCAGGGCCAACCATGTTGCATGGGTCTGCAGCCATATGTAAGCCAGATCAGGGAAGGATGGCCAATGTCCTTCCATGGAGGGGCAGTTGGGTTTTTACAACAATCAACGATGGTTTCCTGGTCACCAATACTGAGGCTAGTATTCAGTTCCAGACTTATAAACTCCAGTTAAATTTCACCAGCTGCCAGGTTGAGATTTGAACCCAGTTCCCCAGATTTAGTCCAGTGACTTTGCCAGCAGCTCCCCCTATTCCATGTTAGGTTAATTAGATAGCCATCAGTGGTGGAGTCCTTTGTTGAAAGCTGCCACCCCCCCCCCGCAATTTCCACCCCAACTGAGACAAAAAGGGCTGATATTGCCTTTTACAATGTCCCAAAACACTTCACATCCAATTAACTCATTTCAAAGTGCAGTCAGTGTGGGAATGTAGAAATCTTGCAGTCAATTTGTACAGAGTAAGCTCATACAAGCAGCAATGTGACAATAATCAGATTTTTTTTTGTGTGACGTTGACTGAGGAATAAATATTTTCCAGGGCACGGGGGAAGAATTCCACAGATATTCCTCAAAATAGTGTCACAGGGATCATCTTGGTCAAGCTGAGAGAGCAGATGGGGCCTTGGTTTACCAACTCATCTCAGAGAGGGCAACTCTCTACGGCGCAATATTAAAATTACAATGGTAGACTCGAAAGATGGTTCTTTGGGAGGTTAGGCCTGTATCAAACTGAAGATAACATGCTCAAATCAGCTTTAAGTGCATTGCTGATGCCCACTGTGAGGTGATCCTTATGCTGTGGAATTTTGTCTCAGACACCGAGGGCTGATGCTCGCTTCTCTGAGACTGTCCTGACAAAATGCCTCAGCTCTGATTTCAAAACAGCGTCCTGTACTTAAAAGTTTATTTATTATTCGCAAGTCATGCTTACATTAACACTGCAATGAAGTTACTGTGAAATTCCCTGAATCACCACATTCCAGAGCCTGTTCGGGTCAATGCATCTAGCCAGCACATCTTTCAAACTGTGGGAAGAAACCAGAGCACCCGGAGGAAACCCACTCAGACACAGGTGGAACGTGCAAGTATCACACAATGAGTTAAGCCGGGAATCGAACCCAAGTCCCTGGCTGTGAGAGGCAGCGGTGCTAACCACAGTTCCACCCACTTGCGGCGCTCATTGTTTGGGCAAACATTCAATGAGTTTTCACACATGCCAATAAAATTATTGACTAGTCAATCTTTTGATGCAACAGCTCATTGGTCTACGGCTTTGCTGCTGTACAGAGGGACCTGGGTGTCCTTGTGCAAGAACCACAAGGAGTTAGTTTGCATTTGCAGCAGGTAATTTAAAAGGCAAATGGAATTTTATCCTTCATTGCCTGAGGGATGGAGTTTAAAAACAGAGAGATTATGTTGGAGCTGTATAAGGTGCTGGTGAGGCCACACCTGGAGTACTGTGCACAGTTTCGGTCTCCTTACTTGAGAAAGGATATCCTGGCACTGGAGGGGGTGCAGAGGAGATTCATTTAGATTGATTCCGGAGTTGAGAGGGTTGGCTTATGAGGAGAGACTGAGTAGACTGGGACTATACTCATTGGAATTCAGAAGAATGAGGGGAGATCTTATAGAAACATGTAAGATTATGAAGGGAGTAGATAAGATCGAAGCAGGGAAGTTGTTTCCACTGGCGGGTGAAACTAGAACTAGGGGGGAATAGCCTCAAAATAAGGGGGAGCAGATTTAGGACTGAGTTGAGGAGGAACTTCTTCACACAAAGGGTTGTGAATCTGTGGAATTCTCTGCCCAGTGAATCAGTTGAGGCTCCCTCTTTGAATGTTTTTAAGGCAAGGATAGATACATTTTTGAACAGTAAAAGAATTAAGGGTTGCGGTGAGCGGGCGGGTAAGTGGAGCTGAGTCCATGATCTTATTGAATATCAGAGCAGGCTCAAGGGGCCAGATGGCCTCCTCCTGCTCTTAGTTCTTATGTTCTTATGATTCTACCTTTGGGCGTTAAGATTTGAGCATGCAAGAGGTCCTGGGTTCGAATCCCAGACAAGCCCATTGTTGTTGGGGTAGCATGGTAGTTAGCACTGCTGCCTCACAGTGCCAGAGACCCGGTTTCAATTCCCGGCTCGGGTCACTGTCTGTGCAGAGTCTGCATGTTCTCCCTGTGTCTGCGTGGGTTTCCCCCAGGTGCTCTGGCTTTCTCCCACACTCCAAAGATGTGCGGGTTAGGTTGTCTGGCCGTGCTAAATTAGCCTTGAGGTCAGGGGGATTAACAGGGTAAATATATGGGGTTTGGTGGGGGGGGTGGGATTGTGCTTGGTGCAGACCTGATGGGCTGAATGGCCTCTTTTTGCACTGTCAGGATTCTGCTGGTTAGCGGTCAAGAGCATGTTCACCTTCAAAAAAAATGCCATGGAATCATTAATGTTTCCTTGAACTGGCCTTGTTTTAAACATTTTATTTTGAAGGACAGTGCCCTTAACAATGCAACTCTTCCTCAGCACTGCAGTGAAGTGTCAGCTTCGATTGTCTGCTGCATCCCAGATCTGGGCCTTAAACATCCAACTTCCTAATTCTGAGTGCCACCCACTGAGCCAAGTCGACAAGACACACCACAGAAAACAAATTAAAACTGAGAGTCAGGGGAAAGGAGTGGAGAAGAATTTCATCATGAAAAGGGCATTGGGCTTGTTGAATGCATTCTCGAAATCTCACACGGCTGTAAGGGGACTGCAATTGATTTTACCGTCATTTCTGACTACCTTCCTCTCTATTTTGCTGGTGAGACCAGGATGGTTTGATTGGGACGGGGCTGGTGTAGTTCTGGCCACGAGCAGTTTGCGCAGGCTCTTCTTAAACGGCCTTTGTAGACTGTTTGCTGTTGCTGTTTAAACACATTTATGTTTGACGGATGCACCCAGTTCGCGATAAAATAAACCATTTCACGTCAATTCCTGTCCTATTCCTTGTCCTATCTGAGCTTGAAGATCATCCCAACACCACAGGTTCATTTTGCCAAATTTCCCCTCCAACCCTTCCGTGCTGGGCATGCGGGCAAAAAACAAAAAGACAAGAGTCGCCAGCTCAAACAGAGTTAGAAAATGCTGGAAAAACCCAGCAGGTCTGACCGTGTCTGCGGAGAGAGAATAGAGCCAATGTTTTGAGTCTGGTTGATCCTCCATTCAGTTATGATTGGATAACACTACATTCTGCACTCTCTCATTTCCTTCTCTATGAGCAGCATGCAATGTCCATATAGTGTGCAAGAAACAATACTTTTCACTGTATACTAATACATGTGACAATAATAAATCAAATCAAATCAGTTCTGACAAAGGGTCATCCTAATTTGGATCAGAACTGAACGAAGGGTCATCCAGGTTTGAAATGGAGGCTGTATCTGCTCCCACCGATGCTGTCAGACCTGTTGGGTTTTTCACCATTTCCTGGTTCAGATCCTCGCACCCACAGTATTCTGCCTTTAGTTTTTGATTTGATGCATGTTAGTACATGTGACAATAATATAACACATACTAACACTGCGCACTATACAGACAGAACATACCGATCATAGAGAAGGAAAGGAGAGAGTGCAGAATGTAGCATTACAGTCATAGCTAGGGTGTAGAGAAAGATCAACTTAATGTGAGGTAGGTCCATTCAAAGGTCTGACAGGGAAGAAGCTGCTCTTGAGTTGATGGGTACGTGAGCTCAGACTTTTGTATCTTCCTCCCAAAGGAAGAAGGTGGAAGAGAGAATGTCCGGGGTGCGTGGGGTCCTCACTGAGTCAGCGGGAAGTGTAGACAGAGCCAATGGATGGGAGGCTGGTTTGTTTGATGGATTGGGCTACATTCACGACCTTTTGTAGTTTCTTGCGGCCTTGAGCAGAGCAGGAGCCCAGACCAAGCTGTGTTCCATCCAAGGCACGCACATCCAGAAGGGAGCGAAACGAAACTGTGGCCATGACCTCGTGTTGTGGTCATTCAGGGCAGCGGGGATGAGTCTGGCCTGAGTTGTTTCCTCACTTTCTGGCAGGTCTGAGCCTGTGTTGCACAATCGCTTCATTGGCAGAAATCCAGAAAAGGAGAAATTGTCACAGCTGGAATGGAATAAACAAGGGTTGCTGCTGGGACCTGAACCTATGCCCACTGGTGTGTGAATGAACCAGCTATGAAATGTACTCACTGATCATCAATTTTTTTTTAATTCAAGCTTCCCCCCCAAGATAACGTACAATTACAAGAAATGCATGTTTTGATATCTTTGCATTAACATTTCAATATTTGTACAGAGGCTTGCTGGCAGAAGCCACTGTTGTTCCTGTGGCCTCCCCCCAATTCATTAATTAAAAGCATGACGGCCTTAGCTCCGCTGATTAATTGCATGAAAGGTTTTCGAGAATTAATTTTAAAACACATTACTTTATGAAAATTAATCTTTTTCCTCATCTTGCTTAATGTGCTCCTTTCTGTATTAAAATACAAAATTAGTAACACTTGTTCAATCTGTTATTGAGTGTGGTGGCCATCTATTACACTGTGCAGTGATATATCTGGCATTAGGCTAAATTATCTTCTGAAATGTTACAGATGTAAGCATTAGCCTTTTAGAGTTTACAGTCAAAGGCACTGTTAAACTGATTAAGGAATTACTGATGGCACGGTGAACTGTAATCATGGAATCCCAACAGTGCAGAAGGAGGCCATTCAGCCCATCGTGTCTGCACCAATCACAATCCCCACCCAGACCCTATTCCCGTAACCCCTCATATTCACCCTGCTAATCCCCCTGGCACTAGGGTCAATTTAGCATGGCCAATCAACCTAAGCCACACATCTTTGGGGACTGTGGGAGGAAACCCACGCAGACATGGGGAGAACATGCAAGCCCCACACAGACAGACAGTCAGTGACCTGCGGCCAGAAGTGAAGCTGGGTCCCTGGCGACCCACTGTGCCACCTTATCGTCCCACAAATCTTATACCAATTGAAGAAAAATGTGTTTGCTTAATTCAGCCTTTACTCTGAACCACACTGGATGATATCACCAGGCTGGATTTACTCACCATGTTCCACAGGAGATGAAGATAGTTTGTGAAATTTTAATCATCTTGGCACAGACCTGACAACATGTGGGGGGGCTGGGGGGGCAAGATGATGACGGGTGATGAACAGGAGAAGAAATGAGTAATGGATGAGTAATAAGTCAGGGACAGCATGCTCACCCGAAGGGCAATGGGACTGTGGAATAATTTTGTGGACAGAAACAGAGTTAACATTCCACTATGACTTTTCTATGGAAGAGTTCAGAGTGACATTAACTCTGCTTCTCTCTCCGCAGATACTGATAGACCTGTGGAGCTTTACCAGCACTTCCTGTTTTTACTTCAACAAGTTGAGGTGGGGTAGGATCTGTTTTGTGAGGGTCACAAATGGGATATCCTTAGGAAGCAAGACATTCCTGCCCAAGTCGCAGATCCACCTCTTCCTTTCTCTCTTGTGGGACCTATCAGCTTCCTCTGAAATATAACCAAGTGATTCACCTGGATCCACAGCAGCCAGGACCTGGGTTCGATTCCCGGCTCGGATCGCTGTCTGTGTGGAGTCCTGCGTCCACATCGCTTTCCTCCGGGTGCTCCGGTTTCCTCCCACAGTACAAAGATGTGCGGGTTAGGTGGATTGTCCGTGCTAAATTGCCCCTTAGTGCCAGGAAGGCTAGCTAGGGTAAATGCATGAGGTCATGAGGATAAGGCCTGGGTGGGATTGTGGTCAGCGCAGACTCAATGGGCTGAATGGCCTCCTTCTGCACTGTAGGGTTCTATAATTCTAAAAATCCCTGCAGTGCAGAAGGAGCCATTCAGTCCACTGGGTCTGCACAGACTCTCCCAAAGAACATCTTACCCCCAGGCCCCATCCCCATGACCCCACACATTTACCTTACTAATCTCCATAACCTAAACCCCTTGGAAACTAACGGGCAATTTAGCATGGCCAATTCCCTAACTTGCATATCTCTGGACAGTAAGGGGCAATTTATCACGGCTAATCTGCCTAACCTAAACATCTTTGGACACTAAGAGGCAATTCAGCAAGGCCAATCCACCTAATCTGCACATCTCTGGATGGTGGGAGGAAACTGGAGCACCCAGGGGAGAGTCACATAGACATGGAGAGAACATGCAAACTCTGCACAGACAGTGACCCGAGGCTGGAATCGAACCCAGGTCCAGGCACTGTGAGGTGGCAGTGCTAACTGCTATGCCACCATGTCTCCTTAACTCCTCCGGACGGCACCAAGTTCCAGATTCAAAATACTGTCTCATTAAAGAGGTTTCTCTTGAATTCCCTATTACATTAATATTTGATCTCAAAGATTGCGATGTGTACCCTCTGCCAAGCACTGGGAAAATATAAAGCTGTTCATACGCCCTGCACAACACCCACCCTCCCTTTCACAGGAACCAAAGAACAGTGAGCAAATCAAACTACTCCTCGGATCTGGATGGCTTTCTCAGTGTCCCTGCCGAGTAAAACAGAAAACCCTCCCAGCTATTTTGGTTATGATGACTGTAACACTACTGTATCAATACACACAACTTCTCCTGACAGATGCCAGTATAGAGTACGTTGCTCTAAAGAGATTGAACAAGCTGACATTGCGTTGCCAGGGGGATGGAGCATATGTTCTGTAGGTAATGATGAGATGGTGTGGAAAATTGACTTGGCGACATACCGGGCTGAATAAAACACTGGGGCGCTGACGGGGGTGGGGAGGGGGGGGGGGGAGAAAGAGGGGGGCTTCACACCTGGAAGACTGCCGACTTTCAACTTCCAGTCCCGCCTGGTGATTAGGGCCAATCGAGCTGGAAGGCAGATCTGAGGGGGTGGCACGACAGCACAGTGGGTTAGCACTGCTGCCTCACAGCACCAGGGACCCGGGTTCGATTCCCAGCCTTGGGTCACTGTCTGTGTGAAGACAGTGCATGTTCTCCCCGTGTCTGTCTGGGTTTCCTCCGAAGGTGTGCAGGTTAGGTGGATAGGCCATGCTAAATTCTCCCTTAGTGCCAAGGGGACGAGCTGGTGTAAATGCATGAGGTTATGGGGATGGGGCAGATTTGATGGGCTGAATGGCCTCCTTCTGCACTGCCTTCATTGAGTGCTTATTGCAGGATGACCAGTCTCCAAGGTCAAAGGCCGTAACCTGGGACAAAGCCATGGTCCATGACTCTGAAGTGCCCCCTGGCCCAGGACAATGTCAGGGGAGCTGGCAGCTGCAGCATCGAAGATAGTGCACCGGTGTGCAGCAGGGTGTGTGGTGCCAATGAGGCCTCTATAGGTTGCCTGGAATCAGTCTGTTGCAAAGACGTTGAGTGCACAAAATAGCCTTCAAAGCCACAGGCACCCATATACACAGTGGGAGGAGATCTCACCGACCTTTATTCCACAGAGTGATGTGACTGTGTTTCTTAGCCTGACTTTCCTCCTGCATTAAGTCTCTGACAGTTGCAGACAGCTCAGTCTCTAACTCTTGGAGATGCAACAGACCCTCTATACCTCATCTCCCAATGGCTCTGGACCCCCAGGCTCTGAAGGTGCTCTGTCCCCTTCATGGTCCTCCAGTGCATCCTGCCCCTCCTGCTCTGCCCTTCATCCTCTCTCTCTCCTCCGCAACCTGATCCTCCTCCCCTCCTCACTGCAGCTCATGTCTCCCACCCAGCCCAGTAAGTCACAGATACGATATGACCCTGTCAGATGGGCAGGAACAGAATCTAGCGTTCAGCACAGCGCTCCACAGCTGAGAAAAGACCTCAGAATGATTTCAGAATGCTCATTCAAATGAGCTGTCTTTGCCATCACTGATGTACAAACTGATAAACTGATACTGTGTGCTGAGCTGCAGATTTAAAACCCGCCCTGGCACCCATTCAAAAAAATGTACTCCCCACACAGAATGATCCTAAAGCCAAATTTTTGCCTTCAGAGCATCGTTTGGCAGTCCATTGGTTCATTAACAACCCTAATGACACCTCCAACTGAGATCACCACAGCAGGGACAGGATGGCCAATATTAAACCGTCCACACACTAGCCGGGATTCTCCGACCTCGTCCGTATCCACCCTGCTGCCAGCGAGGATGGAGAATTTGGCGCTCAGCCAAAAATTCCATCTGTTGCGGCGGCGGCACTGGAGGATCCCAGCCGTGGACAAGGTCGAGAGTTTCTGGTCACCGTGTTTTCTGAAACCAGCACAAGGATGTCAGAAACATTGTCAAATGTCGTCATACCCGAACATATGTTTACCAATACAATCAGCACGGCAGCACAGCGGTTAGCACTGCTGCCTCACAACACCAGGGGTGCAGGTTCAAAACCTGTCTTGAGTCACTGTCTATGTGGAGTTTGTACATTCTCCCCGTGTCTGCGTGGGTTTCCTCCAGGTGTGCCGGTTTCTTCCCACACTCCAAAAATGTGCAGGTCTGGTGGATTGGCCATGCTAAATTGCCCCTCAGTTTCAGCAGGACTAGCTAGGTTAAATGCGTGGGGATTCTGGGGATAGGGCCTGGGTGGGATTGTGGTCAGTGCAGACTCAATGGGCCAAATTACCTCCGTCTGCACTGCAGGGATTCTATTCTATTTTATTCTATTCTATAATATGGAAATTGATTTTGTTTTGGGAGCCTGTTACTCAGCCCACTGTGTATCATTCTGGTGACCCTTCCATCACCCTGTACACAGGGGACATCCAGGCTTTGTGGACTTTTTCCTTTAATTAGACATGTTTCTTGCATGGTTCTGTACTGTACTCTATCATAATCTCCATACAGTTCAGTTCAGACTAACTCTCCCATCAGAACTTTGAATGTATCACACCCCTGACTACAAGAAGATAACACAAATCGATTTCACCTTTGGGGAGAGACTAAATAAGCTGGAGATGTTTACAGTTAAAAAGGGCAGCACAGCGGTTAGAACTGCTGCCTCAGTGCCAAGGACCTGGGATTGATTCCAGCCTCAGGTCACTGTTTGTGTGGAGTTTGCACGTTCTCCCCGTGTCTGTGTGGGTTTCCTCCAGGAGCTCCAGTTTCCTCCCACAGTCCAAAGATGTGTGAGTTATGTTGCCTGGCCATGATAAATTAACCCTAGTGTCAGGGGGATTAGCAGGGTAAATATGTGGGGTTACAGGAATAGGGCCTGGGTGGGATTGCGACGGTGCAGACTCAATGGGCCAAATGGCCTCCTTCTGCACTGTAGTGATTCTATGATAAAGGCTAAGGGGTGGGATATGTTAGTACAATGGTTGTGTCAATGGACTAGACACTCACAGGCTGAACTAATGATTCAGAGAAATTAGTTCACAGCCCTGCATAGCAATTGGAAAATGTAAATTCAATTAATTAAATGAAATCCCGAAGGGAAATCTAGACTCAATAATAATGACAATTAAATTGTTGGATTTTCATGAAGAACAAATCTGATTCACTCATGTCTTTCAGGAAGGAAGAATCACATCTGTCATTCTTGCCCAGTCTGACCCACAGTAAATGGGGTCGTCTCTTAACTGAAGTGAGCGAGAAAGTTACTCAGTTGTACTCAAGGTGCTGATTCACCACCACTTTCTCAGGGACAATCAGTTAGGGATGAAAAATTACTGGCCTTCCCAGAGAAATTTCCATCCCATGGAAAAAAAATACAAGATTAACAAGATGTAAATAAACTGAACCCAAATAAATGATTTTGCATAACCACAGAGTTGTGCAACCAAATGGACGTAAATGGAACCTCTGGACAAGGGACTGTGAACAAACATAGGAACGTAGGAATTAGGAGCAGAAGTAGGCAAGCTCAGCCCTACGAGCCTGCTCCACCATTGAATCAGATCATAGCTGATCTCTACCTGGTCTCGAGTTCACCTCCCCATCTGTTCCCCACATCCCTTTACTTCATTTTCTATTAGAAATGCTTACTGGAAATTGTGCTCAGACAAAGTTCGATATTTAACCACGTGCATTCGGAGCAGACGACAGGTAGAAAAATGGAAATGGCCAGTGCTGGCAAGTCAGAAAGGAACTGCGCAATGGTTCACTGTGAGAATCATTGACTGAGAGAGGGTTGTGATACCAGGTACCATGACACTTGTTTGAATTCTTGTTTGTCAGTGGGAACATTTTTAATTGAGCCTTGGTGTAATAAAACTGTCCTAAATTTCAGGCGAGAGTGAGGGTTTATAAAAGCCTACTTGTCTTCATCTCAAAATCAAAACACTCTGTCATAGAATTTCATCAAAAATGGCCTTTCTTCCTGAAGGTGTGCACACACTAACTCCATCCAAGGGCTTGGTTCGCACGGCTCATCTTTCAAAAGTGACCTTTGGAGCATTGTGTATGTTTGCTGACGGCACATACTTAACAAGGAATTGAATTAATCTCCCATTATTAACACCGCACTATAATATTCAGAACCAATTTTGGAAAATGCCTTATCAAGTTAGCTGGAGGAATTACACAAATACAATCAAGGGTTTCATGAAACCAGTGACATTGGAACTCAAAATCACCGACTCCACGTTTTTATCCAAGCTAAGCTAATCTCTTCTAATTCAACTTCAATTACACTGTGCATTCCTGTAAAACTCAATTAAAGCATACTTAATGTAGGAGGAGGAATTTTCTCTCACATAACACAATTTCAAGAGATGGATCTCAGGTATGCCCAACTAATTGTGCCCAGAGAAAACTAATTAATTGAGGGTTTGTAGAACCGAAATCCAAATTACATTGGCACTGAGGGTTCTCAAAGAACACGATTCAACAGCAGCGAACTTGTGGTAAAGGTATACAGAAAGTATGAGAGGGTTAGGTTAGAGTTACGGTCAGGCATTGTGCACAGTCTCGGAAAGAAATACGCAAGTATTGGAGAAGATGCACAAAAGGTTTATGAGTTGATACCTGAACTGGAAGGGTTTAACCATCCTGGAAGACTGAATAAGCTGAGGAAAATCCTGACTTGAAAAGGAGAAGAAAGATGTAGGAATTTGATAGATCTGATTTAGATAAGAGGAGGTTTACCAGGATGTTGCCTGGTAAGGAGGGTATTAGCTACGAGGAGAGATCAAATAAACTGGGATTGTTCTCCCTGGAAAGACAGAGGCAGAGGCGCAACCTGACAGATGTTTATAAAATTAAAAGGTGTATTGATAGGGTGAACAGTTGGGAGCTTTTTCCCAG
This sequence comes from Carcharhinus amblyrhynchos, assembly GCF_965287045.1. Taxonomy (NCBI): domain Eukaryota; kingdom Metazoa; phylum Chordata; class Chondrichthyes; order Carcharhiniformes; family Carcharhinidae; genus Carcharhinus; species Carcharhinus amblyrhynchos. The sequence continues at coordinate 21,121,631 of NC_137357.1, forward strand.
GTCAGAAATGATAATTACAAAGGGGGCACAAGTTCATGAGAAGGGGGGGAAGGTTCAGTGGAGGTGTGTGTGGGAAGTTTTCTAACTCAGAGGGTGGTGGGGGCCTGGAAACGCACTGCCAGGTGAGGTGGTTGAGGCAGTTACGTTAGCCACATTTAAGATTTATCTGGATAGACACATGAATAGGTGGAGAATTGAGGGATAAAGGTGGTTGGTTTAGATAGGTAAATATGATCGGCGCAGGCTTGGAGGGCCGAAGGGCCTGTTCCTGTGCTGTACTGGTCCTTGTTCTCTTTGTATAAGATATTTTCACTTGCTGAACTGTTCAAAACCAGGGGACAAGGTGGTGACGAATAAATCCTGTAAGGAATATTGCAGAAACTTCTTCAGCCAGAGAGTGACTCACATCAGTGGCTGAGAGTTTAGAGAAAGTTGGCTTGGTGCATGAGAGAGAAAAGATGAGAATAAATTGATGGAGACAGATTAAGTAAATTGAGTGGCTGGAGGCATGTGAGGAACGTAAAGCCAAGCAAATCTTGGTTGGGCCAAATGGCCTGTTTTCAGTGTTATAAATGCTACACAATGCCAAGTTCCAATATTGAATTAAATCCATTCCATAGGCTCCGAATGAGATTTGACAAGAGCATTGGCGGGAGATCTCCTCACGCTGCATCATTAAGAATGATCAGGAGCTAATTCGGTTGGCTTGAAGAGTAGCTGAGACCAGATCATTCTCCCAACAGTGCAGAAGGAGGCAATTCAGCCCCATTACCCAGGCTGACCCCCTAACCTCATGTATTTACCCGACTAATTCCCCTAACCTATATATATCTTGGGACACCAAGGAGCAACGTTTCATGGCCAATCAACCTAATCTGCATCTCTTGGGCTATGGGAGGAAACCCACGTTGGCATGGGGAGAACATGCAAATTAAGATATGACTTACACCATGAATGTAGGATCTGAGGGAGTATCGTGGAAAGAAGGATGTTGGAGTTCAGGTGCACAGTTCCCTAGAAGTGGAGTTGCAGGTAGATAGTCAGTGAAGAAGGCTTTTGACATGCTAGTCTTCAACAGTCAGGGCGTTGAGTATAAAAGTTGGTAAGTTATGTTGCTGTTGTCAGGGGCATTCGTGAGGCTTCACCTGGAATATTGCATTCAGTTTTGGTCGCCTTGCTTTAGGAAAAATGTTATTAAACTGGAGAAAGTGCAGAAGAGATTTACAAGGACGTAGCCAGGACTCAAGGGACTGAGTTATAGGGAGAGATTGGGAAGGCTAGGATTTGGTCCTTTGGAGCAGAAAAGACTGAGGGATGATCTTGCAGAAGTGCATGAGAGGCATGGATAGGGTGAATGCACTCAGTCTTTTTCCCACGGTTGGGGAATTGAGAACTAGGTGGCATAGCTCTAAGTTTAGAGGGGAAGGAATTAATGGGAACCTGAGGAGCAACTTTTTTTTTTTTACACAGAGGGTGGTACGTGTGTGGAATGAGCTGCCAGAGGGAGTAGTTGAGGCAAGGCCATTGACAACATTTAAAAGGCATTTGGACAGATACATGGATAAGAAAGGTTTAGAGGGATATGGGCCAAATGCAGGCAAATGGGATTAGCTTGGATGGACATTTTGGTCAGCATGGACCAGTTTAGGCCAAAGGATCTGTCTCCGTGCCACCCTTTCTATGATTCCACACAGATAGTGACCCAAGGCCAGAGTCAAACCCAGATCCCTGGAGCTGTGAGGCAGCATGCTAACCACTGTGGCGCCGTGTTGCCCATGAAGCAACCAGACGTGGCAGTGGAGAGGAGGAAGGGTTCAAACTCTGAAAGGTGAAGATCCAAGGGTCTGAAAATGAGCCACTTGACTCAGAAATGCTCATCTTGGAACCACGTGAAAAGGGGCTATGAAACTTTTGACATTCTCCAACTAAACTGCCCCTGAGGAAAGTAGATGATCATGAACTAAATTGGCAATGGAGAATATTAATATTCCATCCCAAATTCACAAAAAACAATGAACAGCTGCAGAATATCACAGATTGAAATCGGATTCCAGATTCTCCAGTAAGGAATGCATACATTGGGTGGAATGTTATTGGCACATCTGCCTGGGTTTTGTACAATCCCACTTGAGGCCAAGGGAGAATGCTGTTCTCCGAGCCTTGTCCAACCACAGAATCAGGGCAAGCGTGCCAGTAAAATTCCGGCCATTACATTTGGAGGAAAGATGCAATGAAGTTTCAAGTTTTGATTTTACTTGGTTTGATTTATTATTGCCACATGGATTAGTATACACTGAAAAGTATTGTTTCTTGCGCGTGACCCAGATAAAGCATGTGCAGAATGTACTGTTACAGTCATAGCCAGGATGTAGAGAAAGATCAACTTAGTGCAAGGTAAGTCCATTCAAAAGTCTGACAGCAGCAGGGAAGAAATTGTCTTCGAGTCAGCTGGTACATGACCTCAGACTCTTTTTCCTGATGGAAGAGAGAATGTCTGGGGTGTGTGGGGTCCTTAATTACACTGGCTGCTTTTCTGAGGCAGTGGGAAGTGTAGACAGAGTCAATGGATGGGAGGCTGGTTTGCGTGATGCGCTGGGCTACATCCATGACCCTTTGTAGTTTATTGTGGTCTTGGTCGGAGCAGGAGCCCATACCAAGCTGTGATACAACCAGAAAGAATGCTTTCTACGGTGCATCTGTAAAAGTTGGTGAGAGTTGTAGCGGACATTCCAAATTTCCTTACCCTCCTGAGAAAGTGGACTTTTTCAGGAGGCTAAGGTGGGCTTTTATAACTGGAATTGGGATTGGGAGCCAGGACAGGATGTTTGGGAAAATAGATATTTTATTTTATGTGCATTTCCTTTCATTACCCCAACCATGTTTATCACTTCTGAAGAGATTGACTTCTCCCCGAGTACAATCCTATTCTGTTGGCTACCCCTGAAATGCCTAGTCTTCATCCTGTCAGCTGTGCCAGGAGGTTATTAGTCCAGTGTTAGACAGGAAGTCAGAGTCAATTCCAATGCTTTGTCAATCATACTTCTGTGAGGAGTTAGTGAAATGCAATAGGAACTGGGAGGCTGGCTGATGCTGAACTACTTAACACAAGGTCAATGATGCTAATTGTACTGTCTTCTCTGGCTTCATTTCACACAGTTCAAATCAGGGATTAGTTTCTGCAGTTCCCATCTTTTTGTTGTTCACCCTTTGACCATGTGCGATCACAGAAGCAACCGGACAGTATATGCAGTCAACAGAATGGCGTTAAACGTAAATCGATTTGTTTTCTTTTCTTGGGACCGCTTGATCAGCACCCCCTCCGTCAATCTAATATCCTACCACCATCAGCCTACTGTCACTGCAGTGCGAACCATCAGCAAGTCGCAATGCAGAAAACCCTGTGAAGGCTCCTGTGAAGACAGCTTCCAAACCCACAATCTCCACTGTCTAGAAGAACCAGGTCAGCAGATGCATTAGAACACCAAGGAAGTTCCCCGCCCGACTTCAAAACATTCCTTCAACAGTTGCTGGATCAAAAAAACTGGAACTACCTCCCAAACAGCACCACAGGCACAGGTACCTGCGTGAAGTGGATGAAGACTGCAGTGGTTCCACAAAGCATCTCATCGCTCCTCAAAGACAAGTCATGGTCTGCTCTCATCTCATGGTCAAAGGAAATAAAAGCAAAGTTGAAATCTCTGACTATGGTCCAGTGGCAATTAAGGTGTGCAGACATGAGGCAATTTTCTCCAATGGACTGTGTACACTCACTGTTCGGGCTCGCAAAGAAGAGATTCATGCCCTGGTTGAGATACTACAAAATAGTTGGCAGTAGTGAGAGTGCATCCCAGCAAAAATCATTGGGAGGTGGGAGCATGGGGTGTGTGGTGAGGGGAGGAGGGTGCTTAATTGAAACCAGACTTGCAGTTAAAAGGGCAAAAAAAAAGAAAGTACGAGCTTTAGCTCAGTCTTATCAAGTAGGATGGCACAGTGGTTAGCACTGCTGCCTCACAGTGCCAGGGACCCAGGTTCAATTCCAGCCTCAGATCACCGTCTGTGTGGAGTTTGCATGTTTACTCCCCGTGTCTGTGTGGGTTTCCCCTGGGTGCTCCGGATTTCTCCCACTTCCAACCTGTGTGGGTTTGGTTGCTTGGCCATGCTAATTTGTCCCTTAGTGTCAGGGGGGCTAGTTAGGCTAAGTATGAGGGGTGACGGGAATAGGGGTCAGAGTGGGATTGTATTCAGTGCAGACTTGATGAGCCGAATGACCTCCTTCTGCACTGTAGGGGTTCTCTGGTTCTTGGAGCTGACACCTTGTTGCTAATGCAAATAGAGCAGCAGAAATGCAATGACTTTGAAAGCCAATGAATGAAAGTGCATTGTTTGAGTGTAAGAGATTGGGTGCTTTACATTTGGTTTAGAACTTTGGCAACACTTGCTGCAGTGAAGAACTAACCACATTGCCATGGCAATGACATTTCAATGGCTCAATTATAACACTTCCATCATTAACCCTCAATTTTTTTGCCCTTAAAAATTCACGAAGTATAAAGGGCGAGTAAACCGCATTTGATGTACTCCTGCAAAATTGGAAAAGAGATGTTCACGTTGTAAATGGCAAATGTCCTCTGAAAGGTCAATTCTCATTTGGGGAAGTTTTTTTTGTCTTCCAAAAGCATTCAATATGAGGCGCTTAAGTGTTAATACTGTGCCACAGGATATTAGTAAGACGCACATCACTGTGTTCATATGATGTTCCTCTGTCTGCTATTTTAATGAATGTTAAAATAGCAGTGAAATGTCATAAAACATGGTAGCACATTTATCATTGATATCCCAGAGCTGTATCTCACCCATTAACATCCTCAATGCATCAAGTTCACTGAAATGTGCTCATGTATCATTGTACGTGGAGTATTTCTTGATGTCTATCAGGGGGAAGCAGTGAACATGTCAATCCCAAATATACAAAGAGCTCTTCAACCGTCAGAAGATTTAGTGTGAGGGTTGGTCGGCATCCCCAGGCTCTGCAATTTAGAAGGCGGCTTATCTTCTGCATTTTTCTCCAGCCACAAAACCCTTCCTTGTAGCCTAATCAAGGAAGACATTAATAGCGAGAGAATGAATCAGTGAAATGGGCAATTGAAGGAAGCAAGCTGTGCTAAGCATGTTCTTTCTTCCCAGGCCTCAGCACAAGCTGGTTAAAGAAGGGGGTTTGGAACGTGGAAGCCGATGGAGAGAGGATGTGCTGGAACCCACAACTAGAGTTCTTTCTTAGAATCATAGAATCCTGACAGTGCAGAAAGAAGCCATTTGACCCACTGGGTCTGCACTGGTCACAATCCCAGCCAGGCCCTATCTCTAGATCCCCCACTTACTTCCCCTGCTACCCCCCTCCCCAGCACTTAGGGGCAATTTAACATGGCTAATCAACCTGACCTGCACCTCTTTGGAGTGTGGGAGGAAATTGGAGAAAACGCAGGCAGACATGGGGAGAACATGAAAACTCCACACAGACAGTCACCCAAGCCAGGAATCGAACTGGGACCACTGGCATCTGGTCAACATCTTACGGTAAACATCCAAAAGCACACTGAGGTTATCAAAAGAGCATTTTTTAAAATTTGCTTTATGGGATGTGTCCATCGCTGGCTAGACCAGCAATTGGCTCTCCCTGTTTGCCTTTCAGAAGGTGGTGGTGAGTAGTCTTCTTGAACCGCTGCAGTCCCTGAGACGTAGGTAAACCTGCACTGCTGTTAGGGAGGGAATTCCAGGATTTTGACCATGTGACAGGGAAGGAATGACAAAATATTTCCAAGTCAGGATGAGAGTGATTTGGAGGGAAACCTTTAGGTGGTGGTGTTCCCTGGTATCTGCTGCTCTTGTTCTTCTCAATAGTGGTGGTCATGGGTTTGAAAGGTGCTGTCTAAGGAGCCTTGGTGAGTTTCTGCAGTGCATCTTGTCGATGGTACACACGGTTACCACTGTTCATCAGTAGTACATGGAATGAATGTTTCTGGAATGGGTAGCACTCAAGTGGGTTGCTTTGTCCTGGATGATGTCAAGCTTCTTGAGTGTTGTTGGAGTTATACTCATCTCAGGCAAGTGGGGACTATTCCAGTGCACTCCTGACTTGTAGGGGTGGACAGGCTTTGAGAGGGTCAGGAGGTGAGTAACTCACCGAATCGTCAGCCTGTTCTGGTAGCCACAGGATTTATATGGGCTGATTCAGTTACCATTCTGGTCAATGGTAAACCCCAGGGTGTTGAAAATGGGAGGAGTCAGTGATGGTAATGTGTACAATTGTGCTTCTGTGTAATGAACTATGACACTCAAATCTCATAGAAACCTCGAAAATAGTAGATCATTCAGCCCTTTAAGTCTGCTCTGCCATTCATTTTCACTATGGTTGGTCAGCAAATTTAACCTCCTGATCCTGCCTATCCTTTGATCTCTTTAGCCCCAAGTACCTGAGGAGTAATCCCTTTGGAAAGATAGTGAAGGGCTAGTGACACCAATTGAAACTCACACGAATAATGTTTTGTACCAATGTTAGAGGTTGATTGATACAATTAGCTAAGGATCCCATTACCATTATATCATCTGCATTGCACAGTGAGACCAACATTCCGGATCAGCATGACCGATGTCCGGGTTATGTATTTCCAGGAAATTGCAAAATGAGTTACTCTGTCATTTTTCTGGGGGGGGGGTTTCCTACCCTCTGTTTTCACACCTGTAACAGAGGCCACACATGGTCCTTTGAATGGGGTTTCCCCTGCAAATTACTGATGGAGTCGGAGAAGGTTGCATGCAATCTGGTCTTGTACTCAACTTGAATAGATTGAAAAGGCACAGTCTGGCTTCAAAACGGATTCAAAGCCATTCACTCTGAGCACATGGTGAAAGGCCTGGCAGGGAGACTCAGATAGTTACCTTGGCACCATTTAAAAGTGCCCGTCAATCTCGCTCAAAGTAGGTCACAGAGCAGTCGGTGTTGTGAATGGAGAAATGGCTCACTGCTGCATCACAAGTTACTGCTCTGAGGTTTGGACCAATGCAAACCTTCAAAACATGGTAGAGAGTGTCTATGTCTAACCCCATGCTATAATTGCCCTGGAATGCCCGATCTTCACAAAACAGAACATGTTTCATTTCCCTGCCTTAACATTCCTCACCGCGACAAACACTAAACCCGAGGAACATATTTTCTCCCAAAGCCAGCTACATCTAAACTATAAATCACAGCAGGAACAAGTTACAAGTTATCCAATTCAACCATTTATTTTACAATTCTTTTGCTCCCCTGAGCATAATTCATCAGAAGCAGAATTATAGGAGTTCAAGATTGTAAACCACACCCCCCCCCCCCGTCCTTCCCACAACCCTACCATACCACAGAAAGAGATGGAATGATTGAGGAAAGCCTGTTCAGGTGAAAGGAATTACAGTTACAAGGTTTACACTCTTTGTTCTCCGATTAAACCGCAGAAACGATGGAATGTCTTATTTTCACTGCTTGGTTTTTGTGTATGTCAGATGCTGCCCTGACTAATGTGAGAGATAGAGGCTGGAATTTTACCGTCCCGCCCACCACAGGAATTGGAGTGGGCAAGAGGTGGACCACGGAAAGCTCCGTTGACCTCGCTCGAGCAGGGTTTTACAGTTTCGGGGCGAGCACAGTCCTGCCCAGAATCTTGGGCCCTTGGCACCATAACTTGCTACCTGAATGCAAAACACTCAACTGCTCCTAATAAACTGATCCAATGTGAATGTTTATTGAGCAAGACATCTCAGTACCAGGTTGAAGTCCAACAGGTTAATTTGGAATAACGAGCTTTCGGGGCACTGCTCCTTCATCGGGTGAGACACACCTGATGAAGGGGCAGTGCTCCAAAAGCTGGTAATTCCAAATAAACCTGTTGGATTTTAACCTGGTGTGGTGAGACTTCTTACTGTGTCCACCACAGTCCAACACGGCAACTCCACCTTACTGATGAAACATACTTTTCAAGAAAACACTCCCAGGATTTGAGCACAATGTCTCAGCTGAGGCTAAGGTCCAGACATTTGTAGGGGATGATTCGGTGAATCAAAATCCTGACAAACTCATCAACAAAAAGATCTACCCATTCAAGTGGGAACAGTGATTTGTGCTGCTGCCTCACAGCGCAAGGGACCTGGGTTCAATTCCAGCCTTGGGTTCCTGTCTGTGTGGAGTTTGCACATTGTCCCCATGTCTGCATGGGTTTCCTCCGATTTCCTCCCACAGTTGAAATTCATGCTGGTTAGGGCGCACTGACCCAAACAGGCGACAGAATGTGGTGACTAGGGGAATTTCACAGTCACCTCATTGCAGTGTTAACGTAAGCCTTATTTGTGACTAATAAATGAACTTTAACTGATATGGACTTTAACTTCAACTTGTTAAGTCTTTCCAAACAATCAACTATTTTTGTTGGTTCTTGTGCAAGTAACCTTCAGTCAAAGAGATAAGATGGATAGGCGCTGCACATTTCAAAAATAAGAGTGTCGATTCCACAATCAATGGGAAGAAGTTATCCCATTGGTCCCTTCCTTCAGTTTCCAAGGATCTGAAGAAGTGCCACAACTCAGAGTTGACGCCAAATACTTTCTCCCCAGCAGATTGCAACATGTTTACTCAGATTTGATACACACACCATCTGCAATGTGTTTCAAAACTCTGAACAGTGACTCAATGATCTCAAATCACATATGGGTTGTCACCATGTGTTGACCCCTCGTATAACAACATGATACAACATTTCTCACAACACATTCCAATTGCAAATGTAACCGGGGATGGGGAACAAACACTGACCAGAAGTTAAGAAGGGAGATCTTAAGGAAGGTTTAGGGTGAGAGGGGATAGGTACAAAAAGAGTCCAAAAGGGCAATTCTTTCACACAGAGGATGGTGACTGTCTGGAATGAGCTGTCAGAGACACGAGTAGAGGTGGGTACAATTTTGGGCAATTGGAACTGGTTTACTGTAAAAACTGGGTGGCATGATCCAGTTGGACTGAAGGGTCTGTTTCCCTGCTATAATCCTCCATCTGACAAAATGCTTAAACGGGAGAGGTCTTGAGGAGAGTTTTGAAGGGGGGAGCATGCGGCGGCAAGGTAGTAAGGTCCAGGGAGTGAATTCCAGAGTCCACAGGTTTAGTAGCTGAAGGCTGTCAAACAAATGAAGGAGGAGACTAGATGGAATAGACACCAGGAGTGTAAGAGCTGGGATGTCGGGCTGGGAGAGGTTGTCCAATTAGTGTGGCAGGAAGGACTTGGGAAGTGGGTGTGAAACACATGTTGGATTTTGGAAGATTTGGAGTTTAGTGAATTGCTGGAAAGGTGATGGGCATTAATGGTGGGGTTGGGGCACGGGTCCGACGCAGTGGATACAGTGGCCCGCAGCACTTGCTAAGGGTGCCCAGCAATGCATGCGTAGATCACAACTCAGGTCTTGCTCCTTCTACCTTACGGGCTTGCTCATTATCCCGTCAACAAAGACCAGTCGGGAGAAAATCACAAACATCATTCACCTCACCACACGGTGATAAACCAAGATCAAGGCAAAATACTGCCGAATGTGAGACGAAAAGAAAGGAAATGCTGGAAAATCCCAGCAGGTCTGACAATGTCTGTGGAGAGAGAAGACAGCCACGTTTCAAGCCTGGATGACCATTCATCGGGAGGAGCATCCTTGTGCTAATAAACTGGAGTGAAGATTTAAAGAACTCAACACACTGAATTGCTTTGTTTGGGAATGCACAACCTGAAAGGGTGGTGGAAAAAACTAAGCAGCGTGCCTTAATGACTTTTGGCTGGTGGCTCTGACATCCATCATTATGAAGTGCTTCAAAAGGTTTGTTATGGCATGAATCAATTCCAGCCTCCGGGACTACCTGGATCCCCTACAGTTTGCCCACTGCTGCAACAGGTCCACAGCAGACGCCATTTCTCTGGCCCTGCACTCAACTCTAGAACAACGAGATAACAAGAACACTTATGCCAGACTACAGCTCAGCCTTCAACACTGTTATTCCCACAAAACTCATTTGCAAATTCTGTGGCCTGGGCCTCGGCACCTCCCTCTGCGACTGGATCCTGATCTTCCTAACTCACAGACCACAATCAGTAAGGGAAGGCAACAACACGTCCTCCACAATCACCCTCAACACCAGTGCCCCACAAGGCTGTGTTCTCAGCCTCCTACTATACTCCTTATACACCTATCACTGTGCGGCCAAAATCCCCTCCAATTCGATTTTCAAGTTTGCTGACGACACCACCGTAGTGGGTCGGATCTCAAACAATGACGAGACAGAGTACAGGAATTAGATAAAGAATCTGTTGTAGGTAAAATGTTAGAATCCGTCATCAAGGAGGAAATAGCGAGGCATCTTGAGGGGAACTGCTTGATAGAGCAGACGCAGCACGGTTTCGTTAAGGGGAAGTCGTGTCTGACAAATTTACTTGAGTTCTATGAGGATGTGTCTAGGGCGGTGGATAGAGGAGAGCCGGTGGATGTGGTCTTTCTTGATTTTCAGAAGGCGTTTGACAAGGTACCTCACAAGAGGTTATTGCAGAAGGTCAGGGTGCATGGAGTTGGGGGTAGGGTGTTAGCGTGGATAGAGGACTGGTTGTCAAATAGGAGGCAGAGAGTGGGGGTCAATGGGTGCTATTCGGATTGGCGGTTGGTGACTAGTGGAGTGCCTCAGGGGTCGGTGCTGGGGCCTCAGCTATTTACCATTTATATAGATGATCTGGAGGAGGGAACCGAGTGTATGGTGTCGAAATTTGCTGATGACACCAAAATTGGTGGAAAGGCAAATTGTGCGGAGGGTGTGGAGAGTCTGCAGAAGGATCTAGATAGGCTGGGTGAATGGGCCAGGAACTGGCAAATGGAATTTAATGTTGGCAAGTGCGAGGTGGTCCACTTTGGTAGGAATAATGGTAGGAAGGACTATTACTTACGTGGAGAAAAACTGCAGCAGGCGACGGTGCAGAGGGATCTCGGGGTCCTTGTGCATGAGTCGCAAAAACCCAGCTTGCAGGTGCAGCAGGTGGTCAGGAAGGCGAATGGGATGCTGGCCTTCATAGCGAGGGGGATTGAATATAAAAGTAGGGAGGTCTTGCTGCGGCTGTATAGGGCATTGGTGAGGCCGCAGCTGGAGTACTGTGTGCAGTTTTGGGCGCCGTACTTACGCAAGGATATTTTGGCCTTGGAGGGAGTGCAGAGGAGGTTTACTAGGCTGATGCCGGAGTTGAGGGGGTTGAGCTATGAGGAGAGGCTGAATAAACTAGGCTTGTACTCGTTAGAGTTTAGAAGAATGAGGGGAGATCTCATTGAGACGTATAAGATGATGAATGGGATGGATAGGATAGAGGTGGAGAGACTCTTCCCGCTCAGAAAGGACAGTAGGACTAGGGGGCACAGCCTCAAGATAAAGGGGGGGCGGTTTAGAACGGAGTTGAGGAGAAACTTCTTCACTCAAAGGGTGGTGAATCTCTGGAATTCTCTACCCGTTGAAGTGGTGGAGGCTACCTCGCTAAATATTTTTAAGAAGCGGGTTGACGGGTTTTTGGTAAGAGAGGGGATTAAGGGTTATGGGGAGAGGGCGGGAATGTGGAACTGAGCCACGACAGATCAGCCATGATCTTATTGAATGGCGCGGCAAGCTCGAAGGGCCAGATGGCCTACTCCTGCTCCTATTTCTTATGTTCTTATGTTCTTAAATATCTGATGATCAAATAGCAATTGGATATGTTCTAAAGGAGGAAAAATTTACACAGCAATGAGTAAAGACTAGAGAAGTGGAACAAATTGGGCAATTCTTTCAAAGTGCTGGTTTAGACGATCAGGCATCTGGACATTCACAGAATCATAGAAACCCGACAGTGCAACAAAAGGCCATTTGGCCCTTCGAGGCTACGCCGACCACAATCCCACCCCCACATCCCCACAATGTTTACACACTAATCCCATTAATCTATGCATCTCAGGACACTAAGGGACAATTTTATCATGGCCAATCAACCTAACCCACACATCTTTGGACTGTTCTTTCATGTTGCATGATTATATTCTAAAATTGCAGTGCAAAGACACAAACACACTTTAAAATCCAAATGACAAATTGTACAAAATACTTTAAGAATATTTTTAAAAACAGGCCTGGGAGTGGTTTAAGAAACTAGACCGTGTTAGGATTGAAACAAATAACATTTTTTATAAAATGGATAACTGCCAGTGACCTCCAAAGTCAGCACAGAACCCTCTTTCTCGCAACACTCTGGAAATAGCACAGTGATGGAAAATACTCAGCTCTATTTTGTAGGACTGTTTAACATCAGTTCACCATTGAAGTGAAACTAAAAGCAAAATAAATTGCATACATATCAAAAATCTGCTTGACAATCTTGTTCAGAACTACACACCATAAAAATTGTAATCTTGTCTTTGCCATGACGTTGTGGCAATTTATCATTTCCTTCAGGACTGGGACCAATTGATGAACACGACATTTTATGGTGTTGGGCATCAACATCAGTGGTCTTGTTGTTTAAATGAAATGTTTTTTTTAAAAATCAACATCGTGCTAAGTTGTGTGACTCTGCATGGCACCTGCTGGTGGAATTGGAATCCTCTCCATCAGGGGTAAAGTGAGTGAGTGTACCCCAGCTGTCTCAACATGTCCAGCACTGCACAAATGATGCCCGTCAGCGCAGTTTTGTTCCACTTGCTGCTCACTGCCAGGGAACTTGTCAAGAGATCAATTTCCGATAGTTCAGTCTCAGAGAGTGCTGACTCCAGACATACTCTCAACTCCCACAAAAACCTCATCCAAATGGCCACGCTTGAGGTGCGAGAGTGCGTTCAGAAGCTATTTGCCTTTGGAGTACCTTGGACAGAAGGATACTTCTGTTCTCATGTAGGTTCCAGCCACGCACGCACAACCCCACACACACACAACCTCACAAACACACGCACACATATGCAGACATCTAACAGGAGTCATTGCAGGATTGGCATATTTTGTGGGTGGTAGCACTGTGATTATCACGGCTGCCTCACAGCGCCAGGGACCCGGGTTCAATTCCCACCTTGGGTCATTGTGCAAACTCCACATTGACATTCTCCCCGTGTCTGCGTGGGCTTTCTCCGGGTGCTCTGGTTTCCTCCCACATTCTGAAAGACGTGTTCTATGATTCTAAATGTGCTGGTTAGGTACACTGGCCATGTTAAATTCTCCCTCAGTGTACCTGAACAGGCGCCAGACTGTAGCAACTCGGGGATTTTCACAGTAACTTCATTGCAGTGTGAAGGTACGCTTTACTTGTGACACTAATAAATAAACTTCTTTTGCCTTTTTTGAAGGCTCCCTCTTCCACCGATATAAAGACAAGGGATACTATCTAATCGGCTAAACAGCTGAGATCAGCCCAGAGGCCAGGATTCAGACTTTATCCTCGTAGTCTCTGTTGCTCAGACTCTCAATGAGCATTTCACTTATCCACTCAACCATTGACCATAATTTCAGACAATACAAATCAACGCACGAAGACCAGATCTTCTGGGGCGGAGGGGTGGGTACTGTGGACAATCAGCCGGGATGGTGATTGGGGGGGGGGGGGGGAGCAGCAGTGAGAGGGGGTGGGATGTTGTTGTGACAGATCTCCCAGTATCGTGTGTACACAGGAAACTCAGTACTCAGCAGTCGGCTTAGCAAGCATGCTGGGACTCACCATCACCCCTCCACCCCCACGGTGAGATTCACATTACAGCCTCCAGAGTTCCCATTACTTCCCATCTTACACTTTGATCTTTTTTGACAGCATTCTGCCCGAGTCCCAACTTCCAGGCCCTCTGCTCTCTGGCGTTCTGTCCCATAACGAGGCAAAAATTAATTTTGTGGGAGAGTCTGCAGCGGAAGGGCAGGTTGGCTTGTAAAGTTCTGTCAAGTCACTTGGTGCAGTGTCAAGGAGCTTTGTGGGGAAAGCCAGTGGTTGATTGCCCCTTTCCAGATGTCTGTAATCATGTGAGAGAAAATAATTTTCTCATGGAATGGAGAAATTTGACAGCTTTGGAGCACTTCAGAAGCTGATTTTCTGCTCCAAGTTGAAGCAATACCTCACATGGGAAGTTTTTTTTGTCCCATGGTATCTACCATGGCTTCAAACATCTGTAGTTAATTAACACTTTGCCCTAACGGCAGCATCACACCACTGGGTGTCACAGCATTCAAGAGATGTGCCACATGTGTACAATTTACTTATTGACAGAACTCAAATAACATGTCAGCAGTTTGCAAGAATTCAGTCCACTGAGTTACAAACCATGGAGTTATTTCCTCCCACTTAAACTTCAACAAATTTACATCCTGCCAATCAATGAGTAGAGAACCACAGAAAGTTTAACGTTTACTTATTGTTGCCACAAGTTGGCTCACAATAACACTGTAATGAGTCACCACACTCCAGCGCCTGTTCGGGTATGCTGAGGGAGAATTGTAGCATGGCCAATGCACCTAAACAGCACGTTTTTTGGGACCATGGGAGGAAACTGGAGCACTCGGGGGAAACCCATACAGACATCGACTATAACCCAAGGCGGGAGTTGAACCCGGGTCCCTGATGCTAACCACTGGGCCGCCCTCAAGGGCGTTGCTGGGGTTACAGGGATGCAGTTAGACCTCTGTAATGTTGCAGCTGAATTATCTGTTCAGTTCCCTGAAAACAAACTCAGCTCCTTGGGGAACTACCTAAAATCATGTTTTTTTTTGCCTGAGATAACAGAAGGCGCCTTGAGGCCCAAAGGAAGGGAAATTGTCTAATAAGCTCCATGCCAAATGCAACCTTCCACAAATACATTGGCAAGTTATAATGAGAAGTCACTCTGAGCAGGCAATCACCCCCTCTCCTTCCCATCCCATCTGCACACGGCTTACCCAGTGTCACCTGAACATAGCTGTCTCCATCAACTTTCAGTCAGGTCATCTCTGCTGTGAAGTTGGATAACAGTTTATTTATTCGTGTCACAAGTAGGGTCACATTAACACTGCAATGGAATCCCCTTGGGGGGACAATCTAAAATCATTTGAGCACCGTGACACAGTGGTTAGCACTGCTGCCTCACAGTGCCAGGGGCCCGGGTTTGATTCCCAGGGGCACCGTGACACAGTGGGTTCACGCTGCTGCCTCACAGCGCCAGGGACCCAGGTTCCATTCCCACTTTGGGTGACTGTATCGGGTCTGCATGTTCTCCCCGTGTCTGTGTGGGTTTCCTCCCACAGCCCAAAAGATATGCTGGTTAGGGTACATTGGCCGTGCTAAATTCTCCCTGTGTACCCGAGCAGGCGTCGGAGTGTGGCAATTAGGGGAATTTCACAGAAACTTAATTGCAGTGTTAATGTAAGCCTTATTGTGACACTAATAAATAAACTCAAAAATTTGAAATGCATGGGCAATGTCAAAGAAGATTTACTCTAGAACATAGAACATTCCAGCGCAGTACAGGCCCTTCGGCCCTCGATGTTGCGCTGACCAGTGGAACCAATCTAATGACCGTCTAACCTAAACTATTCCAATGTTATCCATATGCCTATCCATTGACCATTTGAACGCCCTTAAAGTTGGCGAGTCCACAACTGCTGCAGGCAGGGCATTCCACGCCCTTACTACCCTCTGAGTAAAGAACCTACCTCTGACATCCGTCTTATAATTATCATCCATTAATTTAAAGCTATGTCCCCTCGTGTTAGCCATCACCATCCGAGGAAAAAGGCTCTCACTGTCCACCTTATCTAACCCTCTGATCATCTTGTATGCCTCAATTAGGTCACCTCGTAACCTTCTTCTCTCTAATGAAAATAACCTCAAGTCCCTCAGCCTTTCCTCATAAGACCTTCCCACCATACCAGGCAACCTCCTGGTAAACCTCCTCTGCACCCTTTCCAATGCCCCCATATCTTTCTTATAATGCGGCGACCAGAACTGTATGCAATACTCCAAGTGCGTCCGTACCAGAGTTTTGTACAGTTGCAACATGACCTCACGGCTCCGAAATTCAATCCCTCTACCAATAAAAGCTAACACACCGTACGCCTTCTTAACAACCTTCTCAACCTGGGTGCCAACTTTCAGGGAGCTATGCACCTGTACACCGAGATCTCTCTGCTCGTCGACACTACTAAGAGTCCTTCCATTAGCCCAATATTCTGTACTCCTGTTACTCTTACCAAAGTGAATCACCTCACACTTTTCCGTATTAAACTCCATTTGCCACCTCTCAGCCCAGCTCTGCAGCTTATCTATGTCCCTCTGCAAACTGTAACATCCATCCTCACTGTCTACAACTCCTCTGACTTTAGTGCCGAAATGATACACAGAAATTATGAGCGAAATGATACACATGTAAAAGCAAGGCCAAGTGATGAGGTGCATGCTGGCTGCTCACAACATTGACTGCAGGAGACACGCACTCTCTGCATCCAAAGTGCAAATATTTCTTTTGTTTTTACCTTTTGAAGTTGATGGCGATTCAGTTAATATATAAATGATCAATAATTTCCAACGACTCATTATGAAATATTCAGCGTGTATTAAATGTATTTAATCTTGTCCATGGTGGGGTCATGGTTAGTGAACAAGTCTGATTTCCATCTTGCAGCCCATTGAAATGAAGGACAGTTACTCATGTGGCTCCCTCACTGTCTTTGATAATCAAACCCTAAAAATGCTGAGAAAGCACTGACAGACTTGAGGTTAACAGCTGACCAGAAGAACAGGATCTCTCTGCAAATGCGCTCCAGCCAACCATGCAAGATCTTAATACTTCTCAAATGGATTAGATTCAAAATGACTCTTGTGTAATAAGGTCCATTAATAGCTTACCTCCGTCATCTGACTTTTCATCAAATGAGGAAATCTTTTGGAATAATGAGCTTGGAACCCCAGCTGCAGCGCAATTTGTCTGAAGTGAACAAATTTTCTTAACCCTTTGATAACCGGCAGGTCTCCCAGACCAGCCGTTTGTCAGACATCTCACAGCTCATGCTGCGTGACATTAAAACTAAACTCACCCTGCGGCAAGACAACAACTCCAGCTTCAAGAGAAACTTCACCGCAGCGCCACTAAGTAAGGTTAGCACTTGAAGAAGTCATTTGAAATGCAATCTCGATCCTCAACATCTCCTGTGCAGGGAAGAGCAACGTGCCAAGAATTGAAGCTGAAACAGTAAACCTTTCAGACATAAATGTTGTCAATTACGAAGTATGTTGAAGGTACCTATCAGTGAGATTGCACGAGAAGATTATCCACTGGTTTCCCAGTAACGTTTACATTTTACCTCAGCCTTTGATCAGAAATTTTATGCAACCTGTCATGAAAATATCTAGGAAATTATTGTTATATATTTTTTATCCACTCTTGCTCCTGATCTCCCCATTTGATTGTCTTCTCGAGTTTTTATCCCTTTGTATTAGACCAATGAAAATAACCTTGATCACTGACATTTCCGCTCACATTTTGAATGCTTCTGTTTAATTCCTTCAGAGCATTCTCATTTCAGGAGAGCACAACCTTATATGCCCTCTGTCCCAAATACCATCCTGGTAACTTACCCCCCCACCCTGCCCCAACCCCAACCCCCACCTGAGGATAACCGAATCCCTTTTCTCATGAGGGACCCAAAATAACACACAGCATTGTGCCGAGGCCCACTTGTGGCTTTCTCCCACTATCATAACCTCTTGACTGTTAAATTCACATAAACCAGGGCATTGTACCTGCCTTTTCTTCATCTGACCATCACTCTTATGACCCTTGGCCTTTTAAGTCTTCAGTCCAGGTACTAATCCCAAGCTCAGTCATAGCACTCTCGCCCCTGAATGAGAAGACTGAGTTGATGCTTCACTTTGGACATTTAAACATATATCCCAATTGACACTTCAGTATTGAGCAAGAGCTGCAAAGGAGTTCTCTTTGGGATGGCAAGTAGCACAGTGGTTTGGGCGGCACAGTAACACAGTGGTTATCACTGCTGCTTCACAGCTGCAGGGTCCTGGGTTCGATTCCTGGCTTGGGTCACTGTCTGTGCGGAGTTTGCATGTTCTCCTCCAGGAGCTCCAGTTTCCTCCCACAGTCCAAAGATGTGCAGGTTAGGTTAATTAGCCGTGCTAAAATTGCCCCTTTGTCTCCTGAGATACATGGGTTAGAGGGATGAGTAGGTAAAATATGTACAGATATGGGGGGTGGGGTAGAGTCTGGGTGGGATTGTGGTCGGTACAGGCTCCATGGGCCAAAGGACCTCTCTCTGCACTGTAGGGTTCTATGATACGCTAAAAAAAAAGTTCATCTTTCCTTTCAGATGAACAAAAATCCTTTATTCGCCATCAAAGGTGTGTATTCCTGGTGGCCTACATGTCCATCACACGTCACTGATTGTCAAGTCATTTATCTGATTACATCGGGATTTGAATTGAAGGAATTAACAATTGCATTTCCTGCATTGTAACAGCAACTTTGGGTGGCATGGTGACACAATGGGAAGCACTGCTGCCTCACAGCACCAGGAGCCCATGTTCAATTCTGGCCTGGGGTGACTCCCTGTGTGGAGTCTGCACATTCTCCCCGTGTCTGCATGGGTTTCCTCCAGATGCTCCAATTTCCTTCCACAATCCAAAAGGTGTGCAAGTTAGGTTGATTGGCCATGCTAAATTAACCCCAGTGTCAGGGGGATTAGCAGGGTAAATATGAGGGGTTAGGTGAATAGGGTCTGGGTGGGATTATGGTCGGTGCAGACACGATGGGCTGAATGGTCTCCTGCACTGTAGGGATTCTATGATTCTAACTACATGGCTCCGTTTGGCACATCTTTGTGAAAGGCTGCGGATGGGATTTTCCAATCATAAAGAAACAGTTTGGAGAGCAGGTGGTTAATTTGTATTTTATAAGTTGTAATCAGCATTGTAAATGTTTCCATTGTCTCACATCAGCCTTGTAATTCAATAAGATTTTGGCCTGGAATTCCACACTACCTGAGCAGTTCCATCATCACAGAGCAGGTGGATGGGACTAGGAAGCCCACACCCCGCTAGCCACACATGTTGATCCCCTGTTCAATGCAGGAGTCGTCCCTGGAGTTCATTACAATCCACTACTTGCACTGCTTCACGGCAGCAAGACAGCTCAGCATTGGCCTGAGTCAGGATCTCCTCCTTCTGCTGTTGTCAACAGAGTTTCCTGTTGAATACACACCTTACCCCCCGAAAACCCATGGTGGGGGGTGCACCATTGGCAGGACGGCTGTAAAGTTCCAACCACGGTATCTATTCATGGCACCATATCTATTCATGTCTTCCTTTTGCTCCTCATTATGGTCTTGAGTAAATTTCTCACACTTGGTTGATCTCTACTTATTCCTCACTCCCTATTTGAATAAGACATTTACCATTTGACACTCACAGTGCTGTGAAATGCTCCCATCTCCCATTGAGAAAGCCATCACCAGCAACCCCCCCTCCCCCCACCCTCCATCCCTTCTCCAAGACTCGAGCTGGGTAGTCCTGGACATGGATTCAACTGTTCACGTCTCCACCACTCAATAACAACTTGCCTAATTATACATTATATATTTATCAGATACTTCTCCACTTCTTCATTCAGAAACCTTTGAAGACTTCTTTCAATCATCTCAGCAGTAATTACTTCATTAAACAACTCCACCATTTCCCCAATGACTGAAATAATCTCACCAGACTCATTTTCGAATGGCACCAAGCTCCTTTTAATGATTCTCCTTATCCTAATGTCTTTATCAAATGATTGCTTTTCCCCATTAAGCAGGCCGCGAGCTATTTTATAACCCCTCATTGCACCCTGTCCTTTCTGCTCCAAGTTGTGGATTACATCATTTTGCTTCAGTCTCTTCTACATTACGCCCATTATCCTTGCCCGGTGCTTCTTGTTATCATAGAAATATAGAAAATAGGAGGAGGAGGAGGCCATTTGGCCCTCTGAGCTTGCTCCATCATTCATTTTGATCATGGCTAATCATCCAACTCAACAGCCTAACCCTGTCTTCCTCCCCATATCCCTTTTGCCTCAAGTGCTTTATCTAACTGCTTTTTGATGTGGAGATGCCGGTGTTGGACTGGGGTGGGCACAGTATGAAATCTCACAACACCAGGTTAAAGTCCAACAGGTCTATTTGGAATCGAGCTTTCAGAGTGTTGTTCGTTCATCAGGACTTACCTGATGAAGGAGCAGCACTCCAAAAACTTGTGATTCCAAATAAACCCGTTGGACTTTAACCTGGTGTTGTGAGACTTCTCACTGTAACTGCATCTTAAAAACATACAATGCTTTGGCCACAACTGCTTTCCATGGTGGCAAATTCCACAGGCTGACCACACTCTGGATGAAGAAATTTCTTCTTCAAAAGGTATGTCCCTTACCTTCAGACAATGACCCCCTTAGTTTTGGGCACACTCACCATCGGGAACATCCTTGCTGCATCTCATCCTGTTAGAATTGTGTAGGTTTCTATGAGATTCCCGCCCCCCCATTCTTCTGAACTCTAACTGATACAATCCTAACCCTCTTTCATGAGCATGTGTTCTTCACCATTTTTTAAATTCATTCAGGGGATGTGAGTGTCACAAGGCCAACATTTGTTGTCCATCCCTAGCTGTCCTTGAGCCATCACCTTGGATCACTGCAGTCCTTGCAGTAATCACACATCAACACCGCAACAAAGTTACTGTGAAAATCCCCTAGCCGCCACACTCCAGCACCTGACCAGGTAAGGGAGGGAGTTCCAGCATTTTGATCCAGCAACAATCAACACACAATGATTAATAGATTTCTGATTAAGAACAATTTATAGGATTATGAGGAAAGTGGATGTAAAAAGTACTGAAGCGTCTGATCAGCCATGATGGTATTAAATGTCAGATCTGGTTCGATGGGCTGAATGGCCAACTGCTTTTTTATGTTAAGATGCATTTGCAATAGGGTGGTCTGTGAATTGGAGGGTGGTGGTGTTCCCTGAGTCTGCTGCTCTTGCCCTTCCAGGTGGTGGCTGCCACAGATTTAGAGGGTGCTGTTGTCGGAGCACCCTACAGTGAGTTCCTGCATCTTCCAGTGCTGTCACTCTACATCAGTGGTAGAGGGAGCACATGTTAAGTCTGATGAATTGAGTGCCAATCAAGTGAATTGTTTATCCTGGATGTGAACTAAAGTGTGGATCTTCTCGAGTCTTGTTGTTACTATAAATATAGGATTTCATCTCCAGAAGGGATGTGTGGTGAATAGTTTTGTGGGCAGCACAGTGGTTAGCACTGCTGCTTCACAGCTCCAGGAACCTGGGTTCGATTCCCAGCTCGGGTCACTGTCTGTGTGGAGTTTGCACATTCTCCTCGTGTCTGCATGGGTTTCCTCCGGGTGCTCCGGTTTCCTCCCACAGTCCAAAGATGTGCAGGTTAGGTTGATTGATCATGCTAAAATTGCCTCTTAGTGTCCTGAGATGCATAGGTTAGAGGGATTAGTGGGTAAATATGTAGGGATATGGGGGTAGGGCCTGGGTGGAATTGTGGTCATTGCAGACTCGATGGGCCAAATGGCCTCTTTCTGTACAGTACGGATTCTATGATTCTAAAATGGGCAGATGCATCTGCAACAAGTAGATTGGCCCAGGGTGAGGTCAGGTAGGTTTTTCCATCCTGTTGGTTCTGTTGCCTAATATGGCAACTTAGTCTTTCAGGGTTGGGGTTGTTCAGATTGTACTGTTGCTACCAGGCAAACAGGCAGTTATAGAGGTTTACAGCTTGGAAACAGGCCCTTTGGCCTAACTTGTCCATGTGGCTCATCTGGCCTGCACCGAACACAATCCCACCCAAGCCCTTATCCCCATAACCCCGTTTTGCATGGCCAATCCACCCAACCTGCACATCTTTGGCTTGTGGGAGCAACTGGAGGAAACCTAAGCCGACACGGGGAGAACTTACAAACTCCACGCAGACAGTGACCCAAGCCAGGAATCGAACCTGGGTCCATGGCGCTGAGAGGCAGCAGTGCTAATCACTGCGCTGCCATTGCTGTGGATCTGCAAACCAGAATGGGTAATCATGGCAGAACTCCTTCCCTCAAGGTCATTAGTCAACGAGTGCTTTCTAATAACACTCCTGGTAGTTTTGTGGTCACTATTACTGAGACTAGCTATTTTTTCCCCCCACACTTATTCAGCTCAATTTAAATTTCCCAGCCACCATGGTGAGATGTGAACTCAAGGTTCCAGATCATTAGTCCAGCCCTGTAAGCTTACCCAGCCCAGTAACGTAACTAGTCCACTTCCAATATCGTTCTTGTTGTGAGACTATTAACAATCAATACTGCATTCTGAAATCCTAGCTGCAAACAACAGAAACCGAATAATTGATATTGTTGTTTATCTGTAAGTCTAATCAGGGAGCTCACTGTGTCTCTGCACGCCTTACAAAGAGATGTTGTTTTATGTGGAATAAATAAATAAATAGAAGCTCCAGGTTGCTGAGAATGGATTTTTTTTTAAACCCCACAGCTTCAGCCTCTCCAGAGAATTGGTTTTAATCACACCTGTGGGTGATGTATTTGAGTAATGCACTCACAGAGCCCCTGTAACCAACCTGAGTGAGCGTTTGTCCACGTTCTTTATCAAGTTGTTGCACATTCTGTTGTATTCATTACACTGAAACAAAAACACAGTGACACTGTAACTAAAATACAGCAAATCCAAAAAAAAATAGAGCTTTCACTCTGCTTACTGGTTGTGATAGCTGACTCAACCCAAATGGGTTGATGAGTTTTCTAATTTACACTCAACAGCACCTGATATTTCTTATGACATTTGATTGTCATATTTAAGATTGCATTTTTGACACAGAAATTGTTTATTATATTCACCGCCCAGTCAAGAACAAATCATTATGTTTCACAAGTCTACCACCAATCCCATTTGCAAACTGAAAAATGTTGCTGTCACTTTGGCTGGCCTCCTTGCCTGGCTGGGAGCGGTGGAACAAGAAGAGAGCATTACATCCACAAAGTAAACCTCCGTCCAATTCCAGTCCACAACTCCACTTCTAATGGAAACTGTTTCAGGCAGGGACAGTTGGTGGAGAGAGAGACAGAGCACTGAACAGAGTGTAAAACTGAAAGCCATGTCACGTGGATATCAAACAGGAGTCTGAGCCCATCTTCTTCCCATTGGGAGGGCGTGCTAAAAAAAATCAAGGGCCCACTCGGGATGTGGAATTATTGCCTGAATGAAAAATGGGAAGACTGCTGTGATCACCAACTCGTGAACAAATTTGCAGGATTGCCAAGAGCAATTCAGAATTGCTTCTCCGGCCCAGAACAAACTGCAGGAATTCAGATGGAAAATCAATAAACTGACTGGTCTAAATAGCAAACAGTAAATTTGTGGGTGATTGTTGGGTGGGGGAAGGTGGGGGGGAGTGGGGGTTGGGGGGGGGGAAGGTGGGGGTGGGGGTGGAGGTGGGGTAGGGGAGTGGAACAGTAAATTTGTGGGTGATTGTTGGGTGGGGGAAGGGGGGGGGGAGTGGGGGTTGGGGGGGGGGAAGGTGGGGGTGGGGGTGGAGGTGGGGTAGGGGAGTGGAACAGTAAATTTGTGGGTGATTGTTGGGTGGGGGAAGGGGGGGGGGAGTGGGGGTTGGGGGGGGGGAAGGTGGGGGTGGGGGTGGAGGTGGGGTAGGGGAGTGGAACAGTAAATTTGTGGGTGATTGTTGGGTGGGGGAAGGGGGGGGGGGAGTGGGGGTGGGGGGGGGGAGTGGGGGTGGGGGTGGGGGGGGGGAAGGTGGAGGTGGAGGTGGGGTAGGGGAGTGGAACAGTAAATTTGTGGGTGATTGTTGGGTGGGGGAAGGGGGGGAGTGGGGGTTGGGGGGGGGAAGGTGGGGGGGGGGGGGTGGAGGTTGGGGGAAGGTGGAGGTTGGGGTAGGGGAGTGGAACAGTAAATTTGTGGGTGATTGTTGGGTGGGGGAAGGGGGGGGGAGTGGGGGTGGGGGGGGGGAAGTGGGGGTGGGGGTGGGGGGGGGGAAGGTGGAGGTGGAGGTGGGGTAGGGGAGTGGAACAGTAAATTTGTGGGTGATTGTTGGGTGGGGGAAGGTGGGTGGGGGAAGGTGGGGGTGGAGGTGGAGGTTGGGGGTTGGGGGGAGGTGGAGGTGGGGTAGGGGAGTGGAACAGTAAATTTGTGGGTGATTGTTGGGGGGTGTGGTGGGTGAGCGACTTGTATCAATGCAGCTCTGCAAAGGGAAATTTTGATTCAAATGAAGGGAGAGGGCAAAAGCCGGGGACCCGGGTTCGAATCCCAGCTCGGGTTACTGTCTGTGTGGAGTTTGCACATTCTCCCCATGTCTGTGTGGGTTTCCTCCCACAATCTGAAAAGGTGCACTCGTTTGGGTGCATTGACCTGAACAGATGCTGGAGTGTGGCAACCTGGGGGGATTTCACAATAACTTCATTTAAGTGTTAATGTAAGCCTTAGCTGTGACTAATATATAAACTTTAAACCTGCTGAATAAGAAACCACGTAGGAACAATGTTACCAACAAAAAAATCCCACTCCTATTTCCAAATGTCTCAATATTCTGTAAACTTCTCTGTAAACTTTAGAAGATGGGGGAAAGGCAGTTGACGTGGTGTATATGGATTTTAGTAAGGCGTTTGATAAGGTTCACCATGGTAGGCTTCTGCAGAAAATGCAGATGTATGGGATTGAGGGTAATCTAGGGAATTGGATCAGGAATTGGCTAACAGATAGGAGACAGAGGGTGGTGGTTGATGGTAAATATTCGTCATGGAGTTCGGTTTCGAGTGGTGTGCCTCAGGGATCTGTTTTGGGGCCACTGTTGTTTGTAATTTTTATTAATGATCTGGATGAGGGTATAGTTGGGCGGATTAGTAAATTTTCTGATGACACCAAAGTCGGAGGTGTGGTAGATAGTGAGGAAGGGTGTCATAGTTTGCAGGAAGACTTAGACAGGTTGCAGAGCTGGGCCGAGAGGTGGCGGATGGAGTTTAATGCGGAGAAGTGTGAGGTAATCCATTTCGGTAGGAATAACAGATGTGTCGAGTATAGGGCTAACGGGAGGACTCTGAATAGTGTGGATGAACAGAGGGATCTAGGTGTATGTGTACATAGATCCCTGAAAGTAGGGAATCAAGTAGATAAGGTTGTTAAGAAGGCATACGGTGTCTTGGCGTTTATTGGTAGGGGGATTGAATTTAGGAGTCGCAGCGTCATGTTGCAACTGTACACAACTCTGGTGCGGCTGCACTTGGAGTACTGTGTACAGTTCTGGTCCCCACATTATAGGAAGGATGTGGAGGCTTTGGAGAGGGTGCAGAGGAGGTTTACCAGGATGTTGCCTGGTATGGAGGGGAGGTCCTATGAGGAGAGACTGAGGGATTTGGGGTTGTTTTCGCTGGAAAGGTGGCGGCTGAGAGGGGATCTTATTGAAACATATAAGATGATTAGAGGTTTAGATAGGGTGGATAGTGATAGCCTTTTTCCTCAGATGGAGAAAACTAGCACAAGGGGGCATGGCTTTAAATTAAGGGGGGGTAGTTATAGGACGGATGTCAGGGGTAGGTTCTTTACCCAGAGGGTGGTGAGGGATTGGAATGCCCTGCCTGCTGCAGTTGTAAATGCGCCTAGTTTGGGGGCGTTTAAGAGATCCGTGGATAGGTTTATGGATGAAAAGGGATTGGTTTAGGTTAGAGGGTCATTGTTTTTTTTAAACTGGTCAGCGCAACATCGTGGGCCGAAGGGCCTGTTCTGCGCTGTAATGTTCTATGTTCTAACTCCAATCTTCCAAATCACAGAAACCCTACAGTGCAGGAGGCGGCCATTTGGCCCATCGAGTCTGCACAGAGAACAATCCCGCCGAGGGCCTAACCCCTTAAACCCAGGAGACTAAGCGGCAATGTAGCACGGCCAACGCACCCTAACCGGCACACCTTTCCGACTCGGGGGACAAAGACCAGAGCATCCGGCAGAAACCCACGCAGACACAGGGAAAAACGTGCAAACTCTGCACAGTGACCCAAACCGGGAATGAAACCCGGGTCCCTGGAGCTGTGAGGCAGCAGTACTCATCACTGTGCCGCCCGCAAATCCTCCCAAATATCTACACTCCTCCAATTATGACCACTTGCATATTTCCAGTTTTAAATCGCTCCATCAGTGGCGATGAATGATAAGCTAGTCACCTCCCTCTATCTCACTCTCTCTGTATACACACACACCTCCGTCTTTTGTCCATGTATTTCCCCAATATCTTGTTGTGGCTCCAATTGTACTCGACAGTCGCTCCTGAGCAGCACCTTGGGCGATTTTAACTATATTAAAGGCACTTTATAAAATGCAACTGTTCGTTGTCCAGAAAAAGGAAAGAGGGCTGGATCAAGTGAGTTCAAATTGAGTAATGACCAGCCGGATGCGGTCATTCCTGTAGAACAGGCACAGGCACACCGGTTCCAAGTGGAAATTTCTTTATTAAGCGTCCTTTATAATTAGCATTGACCGAAAACCAGATTAATTTACCCGATAAGAGAGAGAGGGGGAGAGATCTTGCCTCAAAAGCTTGTCCGACGTTCAAACAGCAACTGAATACACAGCTATCAATAACAATACAGCTTTCTGGGTTATCTGTGTTTCCCGGGTCTCTCGCTGCATAAACTAGACATCTGTGACTGTGAAAGCTTCTCTTTACCTGATATAAAAACCCGTTTACCTGACATTGTACTTTCAGTCAAGTTTCGACACTGAACACAGAATTCCAAGCTGAGTTTTTACAAATGTGGCGAAATTTAGCTGAAAGCATTGCACAATTAGTTACATTGAGGCAGAGATACCTCAGAGTGAAGCCTTTTAAACCGGACAAACCATTGGCTGAATCCGACACGACCCAAACAAGGAAGAACGTTTCCTCCCCACCCCCAATTCAGAACTTCACCCACATTCTTCAAAAGAATGAGATTGCTATGACCCACTGAGCAGAGCTGACATTTAGCCAAACTGGAATTACAAATATTTGTACGAGCTGTGTTCATTCGAATTGAGACAACGTTCGGGTGGCCAGTCGCGGTATGAGCAATTAATAGCACATTCCCTGAGCACCGCCAGTTAAGGGAACTAATGATTAGGGGGATTCATTAAAGTTTAATTTTAGACCATCATTTGCAGGGTGCAGAAACTGATGTTTTAATTTTAATCAGAAAGTGCTGTTTTTAAATCTTTTCCATTAGACATCGAGTTAATTGGTTAGCGTAATTAGCTACCCCTCAAATTTGGTGGCTGTGATTGTTCATTTTATTGATAATTCATCAGCCAGGAGATTAACGGTTAAAATTGGCACTTTGCAGGCAGTAACGATATGTCATTCTATTGGTAAAGTGCAGGGAGCTAAGTGTCTGTGAAGGTTCATCTACCAGAGGCAGAAACTATTTATCTTTTTAATTATGCTCATTTCACAGTCCCATTTCTTCACTCAGCATCTTCACAAGTCTTTTTCCCAGGAGCTGACAAGACCTTTCAGTCCTTGGGAACAGGCAGACGTTAATGGAATAATGCCATTTGCAGGCACAAGGAGGCTTGGGCAGACAGGGTAACAATGATTTGCCCCAACAGGTAGCCGTCGCCACAGATGGGCATCCTGAGGGTTTCAAAGAAGGCAGCACGATGGCACAATGGTTAGCACCGCTGCCTCAAAGTGACTAAGACCCAGGTTCGATTCCCCGCTTGGGTCTGTGCAGAGTTTGCATGTTCTCCCCATGTCTGCATGGGTTTCCTCGGGGTGCTCTGGTTTCCTCCCACTGTCTGAAAGATGTGCTGGTTAGGGTGCATTGACCATGCTAAATTCTCCCTCAGTATATCCAGACAGGCTCTGGAGTATGGCGACTAGGGGATTTTCACAGCAACTTCATTGCAATGTTAGTGTAAGTCTACATGTGACTAATAAAAAAAAATTAATACTTCAATTGCACGCAGGGATAATTCAGCTCCAATTAAGCAACGCTGAAATTCCTTTGGGTGATATTAGGATGGAATGTACTTCAAATGAGCGGCTGGCTCCAAGAAAACCACGGACAAAGGAATATCAGACCCACGCATTAATCATTCACACATATCATTTCAGATGCCGTTTCAAGCTCTTGGTTTTTACCCAAGCTGGAAATGAATTTAAAAGCAAATTACTGTGGATGCTGGAATCTGAAACCAAAAGAGAAAACACTGGAAAATCGCAGCAGCTTTTTGTGTCCATTTTAACAAAGGGTCGTCTGGACTCGAAACGGCAGCTCTTTTCTCTCCTTCCTTTTCTCTCCTGCTGCGATTTTCCAGCATTTTCTCTTCGGGCTGTAAATGATTTTGCCGCTTACAATTAAAGAGCAAACAACGAACAAAGAAAATTCCAGCACAGGAACAGGCCCTTTGGCCCTCCAAGACTGCACTGACCATGCTGCCCGACTGAACTCAAACCCCCTACCCTTCCAGGAACCATATCCCTCTGTTCCCATCCTATTCATGTACTTGTCAAGATGTCCCTTAAAAGTTATTACCATATCTGCTTCCACTACCTCCCCCAGCAACGAGTTCCAGGCACCCACTACTCTCTGTGTAAAAAAAATCTGCCTCGTACATCTCCTTTAAACCTTGCCCCTCGCACCTTAATCCTGTGCCCCCGAGTAATTGACTCTTCCACCTGGGAAAAATCTTCTGACTATCCACTCTGTTCATGCCCCTCATAATCTTGCAGATTTCTATCAGATCTCCCCTCAAACTCTGTCGTTCCAGTGAGAACAAACCAAGTTTCTCCAACCTGTCCTCATAGCTAATGCCCTCCATACCAGGCAACATCCTGGTAAACCTTTTCTCTACCTGCTCCAAATCCTCCACATCCTTCTGGTCGTGTGGCAACCAGAATTGAACACTATATTCCAAGTACGGTCTAACTAAGGTTCTATAAAACTGCAACATGACTTGCCAATTTTTAAAGTCAATGCCCCGGCTGATGAAGACAAGCATGCCATACGCCTTCTTGACTACCTTCTCCACCTGGATTGCCACTTCCAGTGCCCTGTGTACCTCTATACCCAGATCCCTTTGTCTATCAATACTATTAAGGGTTCTGCCATTTACTGTATATTTCCTATCTGTACTAGACCTTCCAAAAAGCATTGTCTCACATTTGTCCAGAGTAAGTAGTGGAATCCTGTGAGTAAAGAGCCATTCCTCTGACACAACTCTGAGCGAGGTGGGAAAAAGCAGCAGGTAACCAAGGTGAGAGACTCGGATTTTAGGGATCCACCCAGATTAAGTGTTGAGTTGCCAAGACCATCAGGGCAGGGCAGGAATTAACTGCAGTTTTCCTCGGAGGGAGTACAAGCACAGCATGATCCCTAATCAGCAACTCTTTCTGGATTTTGGATAGTGGGAGAGATTAGAACTCAAGGGCACAACTTGACAGTAAATGGATGCTCCTTCAAGGCTGACATGAGGAGGAGATCCTTCAGCCAGAGAGTGGTAAATCTGTGGAACTCATTGCCGCAGCAGGCTGTGGAGGTCAGGTCACTGAGTGTCTTTAAGACAGAGATAGATAGGTTCTTGATCAATGATGAGATCAATGGTTAAAGGGAGAAGGCAGGAGAATGGGGATAAGAAAAATATCAGCCATGATTGAATGGCAGAGCAGATTTGATGGGCCGAATGGTCTAATTCTGCTCCGAAATCTTATGATCTTATGTGTACCTGTGTGGATGTTAGCTCAGGATAGCAGCAAACTTGTGAGCATGGTGGAAGAGAGGAACAGACATTCAGTCCCTCAAGCCTGTTCCAGCATTGAGATAACGTTGCTGACATATTTTAACTCTGTTCATCCTTGACTCCACTTCACCTAATACCTGTAACTACTGAAAGTCGAGAAAGCTCAGATTTGAAATGATAAATTGATGCAATATTTGCTGATTTTGTCCAGAGTGTTCCAAACTTGTCCAACCTTTAACATGACCAAGTGTTCCCCAACTGATCTTCTGAATAGTTCTGGGACAGTTCATGTGAGTGAGGTAAATGGATATGATGGAGAGGACCACAAGGTGTTGGCAAAATGGTAGGGTACCAGCTAGGTCGGTTGCAAGTGGTGTAGGGTTGCTGCTGGGTTGGCTGGCCCAGAGGGTATGGGGAGGGTGCGAGGTGATGGGGGAAGGTGAAGAGTGTGGTACAGTTGTGGTAGGGAGTTTGGGGCTCTCAGGGAGTCAATCAGGTGATCAGAAGGTCAGGAGGGTTAGGAGTCAGAGGGTCAAGTTGGAGAGGCGGAAGACCGGGCGAGGGGCGGAAGACCGGGCGAGGGGCGGAAGACCGGGCGAGGGGCGGAAGACCGGGCGAGGGGCGGAAGACCGGGCGAGGGGCGGAAGACCGGGCGAGGGGCGGAAGACCGGGCGAGGGGCGGAAGACCGGGCGAGGGGCGGAAGACCGGGCGAGGGGCGGAAGACCGGGCGAGGGGCGGAAGACCGGGCGAGGGGCGGAAGACCGGGCGAGGGGCGGAAGACCGGGCGAGAGGCGGAAGACCGGGCGAGAGGCGGAAGACCGGGCGAGAGGCGGAAGATCGGGCGAGTGGAGGGTTGGGAGGGAAGGAGGTTCGGTAGGGTCAGATGGTCACGACTGTGGAGTCGTAAGGGTAAGGAATTAGACAAGCTGTTTGCCTGTCTAACATTTCCTGGGCTAACTAATATGAGCCAGAAACCTCCCAAATTTCTGATTCTTACTCAGAGCTGGAGATGTTTCCAGAGGGTTCCGTATCAGGCAAATTGCCCTTTGCAAGTTGAAACTTCTGGGACAATTTCCATGGAGTTCAGACATAGATCAGCAGTGATGTAATCAAACGATGGAAGGGACACAGCTTCCAGTGTACATCCAGGGTTACACCCATCCAGAATCCACAAGATCTGGAGAGAGTAAATCCTTCACGCTGATGACTTTTGATCAGAACTGGAAAAAGCCAGAAATGTTTCAATCAAGCCCAGAGACATGGAAGTGGGTAGTCAGAAAGCAAGTGGGGCGAGAGGTTTAATGGTAAAAAAATATTCATTGGAAGCATTGTCTGTGTTTCTCCCTCCACGGATGATACCTGGTCTGCTTGAATGTTTCCAGCAGATATATGATTTTACTTCAAAAGTATTTAATCTGAAGTGCTTTCAAACACCCTTAAAACATAAAAGGCACCGACATAAAATGAAGCTCCAAGTAGATTTCCTGGAGCTAAATGTATTATTGAGTTGTATAAACTCCAGTGGTACCAGGTTCTATATTGCATCAACACTGTTTCCTCAGCACGTCTGAGGTAGCAGTTCAGCGTTTGAACTTTCCCCGCAGTGTTCTGGAATTTGGTCAACCAATTTCCTGGTTCCTGACCATGATTTATTATTGTCGTGTGTGTTAGTATGCAGTGAAAAGTATTGTTTCTTGCGCTCTATCCAGACAAAGCATACCGTCCATAGAGAAGGAAAAGAGATGGTGCAAAATGTAGTGTTTTAGTCATATCTGGGGTGGAGGGAAAGATCACATTGATAGGTAGCTCCATTCAAAACTCTGATGGCAGCAGGAATGAAGCTGTTCTCGAGTCGGTTGGTATAAGAACTTCATTTTTTTTCCTGATGGAAGAAGTTGTAGACGGACTTTGCTGGCTGCTTTTCCGAAGCAGCAGTAAGTGTAGACAGAGTCAATGGATGGGAGGCTGGTTTGCATGATAGACTGGGCTACGTTCACAACCCTTTATAGTTTATTGCAGTCTAGGGAAGAGTCAGAGCCATACCAAGCTGTGATCCAACCAGATCCAGTGAGATTTGGTGTCAGTTGCATACAACAAGATGTAGAGATACTTGAGTGGGGCATCGGTTTGACTCTGATGCAGCAGGTAGCCAAGTAGCCCAACAACCGTCATCCAACAAGGTGAGTGCCTGAGCACAGCCACCTGGGCTGGGTACCAGAGAACTGACTGCATCCAAACTAGATCCAGCACCATTTGGAGAAGAGGAGGAACAGCAAACTGGTGCAGTTAAAACTACCCTGGCCCAGTTTGGGTAGTGAGATTGAGAAGTACTTTGATTTATTCGCTGAAGCAGCAGTGCCGACACATGAAAATTCAGTGTCATCTGATGCTCTCTTGGCCAGAATGGAAAGCAGAATTGCTGCCGAAATTGTGTAATCTGATTCCAACAGAAATGGAACTCGAGAACAATTCAATTCAAATCAAATCAACCAGTTGTCATTTGTCTCTTTCATTCTGCTTATTTTCATTCTTGTACTTTTCTCTTTTTCAGTATAAATGGGAGTTTGCCAAGACCCACTTTTACAGCCATATCATATGTTATTACTACTGGAATTAAAACAACACCCCCTGCCCGCTACCACACCCACACACACCCCCCCCCCGCCCCCACAAACACTGAGCATGTCCCTGCCGTCCAGTTTTTACACCTAAGCTAATCCCAATTGCCGCATTTGGCCCATATCCCTCTATACCCATCTTACCCATGTAACTGTCTAAATGCTTTTTAAAAGACAAAATTGTACCCACCTCTACTACTGCCTCTGGCAGCTTGTTCCAGACACTCACCACCCTCTGTGTGAAAACAATTGCCCCTCTGGACTCTTTTGTATCTCTCCTCTCTCACCTTAAACCTATGTCCTTTAGTTTTAGACTGTCCTACATTTGGGAAAAGATATTAACTATCTACCTTGTCTGTGCCCCTCATTATTTTATAGGCCTCTATAAGATCATCCCTCAGCCTCCTACACTCCAGGGAAAGAAGTCCCAGTCTATTGAGCCTCCCCTTATAACTCAATCCATCAAGCCCCAGTAGCATCATTGTAAATCTTTTCTGCACTCTTTCTAGTTTAATAATATCCTTTCTATAATAGGGTGACCAGAACTGTACACAGTATTCCAAGTGTGGCCTTACCAATGTCTTGTACAACTTCAACAAGACGTCCCAACTCCTGTATTCAATGTTCTGACCTATGAAATCAATTATGCAGAATGACTTCTTCACCACCCTGTTCACCTGTGACTCCACTTTCCAGAAGCTATGAAACTGTATTCCGAGATCTCTCTGTTCCATAACTCTCCCCAACACCCTACCATTAACTGAGCAGGTCCTGCCCCAATTCAATTCAATCAAAATACATCACCTCACATTTATCTAAATTAAACTCCATCTGCCATTCATCAGCCCACTTGCCCAATTGATCAAGATCCCGTTACAATCCGAAATGACCACCTTCACTGTCCACTGTGCCACCATTGGTGTCATCTGCAACTTTATTAACCATGCCTCCAAAATTCTCATCCAAATCATTAATATAAATGACAAATAACAGTGGTCCCATTAACTCCATTCTTACCCACAGATTCGATCCCATTCTTCAGGTCAGTCTCAGCTTGAACTCGGCTGTTTGCATCTTCCCATGTGACCACCCCCTCACCACGTTGCCCATTTCCACCACTGCCTTTGACTAATATTGCTGTAAACTTTGCCCATCCTTCAATCTCCTCTCACCTCAAGAATTCAAACATTCTCCTGACTGGCCTCCCAACTTCCACCTCACATCAACCAGATGCACAGTTGCCCCAAGTGTATTAAAAGTCTATTGTGGGGCTTGAGTTACCAATCAGGAAGATCATGTGGGGGGGTTGAATTCCACTAGGGAAGAAGGCATAAAATTCACTCTCTGTGTTACTTTTCTTTTTGCCCATTTGACCCAAGTTAGTTTTGTCCCTTTGATCAAAGCTTGACCACTGAAAGTCCCAAATGACCTCAACGGATCCAAAATTCATGTTTGTTAGACCAACACTGTCACCAGAAAAGGACCAGGACCAGGAATAAAATCAAATGCAACTAACCTCTGCACCCACAAAACCAAGGTGAAGAAATGTGTCATCAAGAACAAAGGACGGTCCAGCACAGGAACAGGCCCTTCGGCCCACCAAGCCTGCACCATTCACGTTGTCCTACCTCAACCAACCACCTGTATCCCTCTCCACGCCGCCTGTTCATGTGCCAATCCAGGTAAGTCTTAAATGTCGCTAATGTATCTGCCTCAACCACCTCACTTGGCAGTGCAATCCAGGCCACGTCTACTCTGTGCAAAAAAACTTCTCCTGCATATCACTACTAAACCTTCACCCCATCACCCCCCCCCCACAATTCCCATCTTTACCTTGAACTTCTGCCCTCTTGTGATTGTTTATAAAGTTTATTTATAAGTCACAAGTAGGTTTACATTAACAATGCAATGAAGTTACTGTGAAAATCCCTTAGTCACCACAGTCTGGCACCTGTTTGGGTACACTGAGGGAGAATTTAGCATGGCCAATTCACCTAACCTGCACGTCTTTGGACTGTGGGAGGAAACTGGAGCACCTGAGGAAACCCATGCAGACACAGGGAGAATGTGCAACCTCTACACAGACAGTGACCCAAGTCAGGAATCAAACCTGGGTCTCTGGTGCTGTGAGGCAGTAGTGCTAACCACTGTGCTGCCCCCAAAAATGACAGATGATTGTCATTTCTACCCTGGGAGAAAGCTTCCAAATGATCAACCTTTCAATCTTCAAAACTGCCCCTAAACTTTGGGAAGCCTGATTGTTCAATGCACTTTCTATTCTGGAACATTTTCCTATCAATCCATTGCAGCCTTGTGCCTTTCCAGGGTAATTGGAATGAGAAATGCAAAACTGAAAGAACGAAAATTTGATGTGAAATTCATTTTACAAATGCATTAATGACTTTGTAACCAATACATTATTGCTGTGATCTTGGTCCAATCTCAGCAATTCTTTTTTCTCTCTGTTCCACTTGTTAGAGGAAATTTTACTCAGCAGTAATCAACTTTACAATCAGTGGCACCATTCTGTGAGCTGGACACTCCTTCACAGCTGAAGGGTTTCAGTTTACAGTCTTGAATCAACAATTGCCTCTTCAAAAGAAGCGTCTGGCAAAATAAATGAGTCCTGTTGATAATTTCAGAAAGATTATATTTACGTAGTACCTCATCAACTTGAAGTATCTCAAAGCACTCACAGTACGTCCCCCTCGCTTCCTGTGTGAGTTTCTTTACTTTTCAGAAGCCTACATTGTGCTTGGGAAAGGAGATGATGCACGAAGGGCTTTGCTGAAACGGAAGAGATTACCCAGGGGTTTGCAATCTTTCACCAATCATCTCACCGACTCTTGGACCAACGCAGCCTTCCCCAACCTGCTAAAAAGCACATGGTGGGAAAACCACATCAGCTTTCAAACTGAAAGCCCCAAAATTATCACTGCAAACTGACCGAATGCTCAATCTCCCCATGGATTGTCCATGCAACTTCCCAGCATCGCTGATGTTGGGCAGCGAATGGAGTTGGGTCAGCTGCTTTTCTTTATAGTAGCTGGCCTTCTGATTCCCGATTCAAGAAAATTACCTCCAAGAAACTGCTCCCATTTTGCACCGAAATGGGCCTTCTATCAACTTGCCAGGCCCACAGGGGCAGTAACCTTATCCAGCCCCAGTTACTTGTCTGTGACAGGTGGTAGTGCCAGATTTCAGGCACTCATGTTAGATGGTATTGCTTCCCAGACTCTGTCATTGGCTGAACACCAATGACAAATGTTACTTGTCATTGACCTTCGAATAGTAGGAGGCCATTCAGCCTCTCAAGACTGTTCCACCATTTGATGACCTCACGGCTGATCAGTGATTGAACTCCATCTACCCGCCTTGGTTCCATCATAGTCCTGTCTAACAAAAATCTATCAAGTTGTTGGTAAGGCCACACTCAGAATACTGTGTACAGTTCTGGTCACCCTATTATAGAAAGGATATTATTAAACTAGAAAGAGTGCAGAAAAGATTTACTAGGATGCCAGCAAGACTTGAGTTATAAGGAGAGGTTGGATAGACTGGGACTTTTTTCTCTGGGGTGTAGGAGGCTGAGGGGTGATCTTATAGAGTTCTATAAAATAATGAGGGGCATAGATCAGCTAGATAGTCAATATCTTTTCCCAAAGGTAGGGGAGTCTAAAACTAGAGGGCACAGGTTTAAGGTGAGAGGGGAGAGATACAAAAGGGTCCAGAGGGGCAATTTTTTCGCACACAGGGTGGTGAGTGTTTGGAACAAACTACCAGAGGTAGTAGTAGAGACAGATACAATATTGTCTCTTAAAAAGCATTTAGATGGTTACATGGGCACAATGGGTATAGAGGGATATGGGCCAAATGTGGAGAATTGGAATTAGTTTCGGAGTTTATAAAAAAGGGTGGCATGGACAAGTTGGGCTGAAGGACCTGTTTCCATGCTGTAAACCTTTATCAATCTGTGACTCCAATCTCAGTTTTGACATTTTCAATTGGCTGCTTGTTCAAATAGTTTATTGAGAGAAAAGAATTCCAGACTTTCCCTGCCCTCTGTGAGATGAAATGCTCCCCAAATTCTATCCTTGATTTATCTCACTTCAATTTGAAGGAATCACCCACCAAAATAATTTCAGCAGCTCTGACAGCATCTTCCCACCTGTGGGAGAGAATAGAACCAACGTATCGAGTCTAGATGACCCTTTAATTTAATTTTTGTCAGCTTTGCGCACCACAGTGGTTAGAACTGCTTTCTCAAAGCTCCAGGGACCCAGGTTTGATTCCTAGCTTGGGTCACTGTCTGTGCAAATTCTGCACATTCTCCCCATGTCTGCGTGGGTTTCCTCCAGGTGCTCTGGTTTCTTCCCACAGTCTGAAAAACATGCTGGTTAGGTGCATTGGTCATGCTAAATTCTCCCTCAGTGTACCCAAACAGCTGTGGCGACGAGGGGATTTTCACAGTCACTCCATTAATGTAAGCCTACTTGTGACACTAATAAGTAAACTTTAAACTTAAACTCTGAAGAAGGGTCATCTAGACTTGAAAGGTTGACTCTATTCTCTCCCCACAGACGCTATCAGACCTCTTGAGATTTTCCAGCATTTTCCGTTTTTGCTTCAGATTACAGCATCTGCAGTATTTTGCTTTTATCACCAAAATCATTTGATTCTCTTTATCTGCCATATCAACTCTTTTGATCACATTAAACATTTCAGATCACTTGTTCATCATCTATAACCAAGGTTCTGCTTTACCCAAGTAGATAGGTTCATAATCATAAGTTTCCTGAACCTGTCACAGTGTGCGGTGGCAGAGTGGTTCACACTGCTGTCTCACAGCAGCGGGCACCTGGGTTCGATTCCCGGCTTGGGTGACTGTCTGTATGGAATCTGCACGTTCTCCATGTGTCTGTGTGGGTTTCCTCCCACAGTCCAAAATGCGTGCTGGTTAGGTGCATTGACCCAAACAGGCGCCAGTCCGTGGCGACGAGGGGAATTTCACAATAACTTGCAGTATTAATCTAAGATTTACATGTGACTAATAAATAAACTTTACTCTTTGCCATGTCAAACAAAGGCAGCCAACAGCTGAGAACAGCACTCATGTTCCCTCTGATATTTTCTCTGTTGTGTATGGTCTGTTTGTTATCAATTCCAGGTGACTGTGCAGCCACAATCTTGTACTGTTTACAGGGAGAACGGAATACCACCACCAACTCACACATCATCCTAACTCGGAAACATACTGATTGTTCCTTCATTGTTACTAAATTCCAAACCCGGAACTCCCTCTCTCTCACACACGCACAGCAAAAAGTTTATTTATTAGTCACAAGTGGGTGTACATTCACACTGTAATGAAGTTCCTGTGAAAATCCTCCAGCTTGAGCTATCCTCAATTGCCCTTTCGTATCAGGGGAATTAGCAGGGTAAAT
This sequence comes from Carcharhinus amblyrhynchos, assembly GCF_965287045.1. Lineage (NCBI taxonomy): Eukaryota > Metazoa > Chordata > Chondrichthyes > Carcharhiniformes > Carcharhinidae > Carcharhinus > Carcharhinus amblyrhynchos. Next base: position 21,159,536 of record NC_137357.1, read on the forward strand.
GCATGGGGTGACGGCGATAGGACCTGAGTGAGACTGTTGTTGGTTCAGGGTCGATGGGCCAGAAAGCCTCTTTTTGCACTGTAGGGATTCTACGATCAATGCATTTACACGGAAACGAGTTTAAAGGCGCAAGAGAGAACGTTTAGGTTTTTTTTGTTTATCTATTAGTATCACAAATAGACTTACATTAACACTGCAATGAAGTTACTATGAAAATCCCCTCGTCACCACACTCCAGCACCTGTTTGGGTGCACGGAGGGAGATTTTAGCATGGCCAATGCACCCGAACCAGTTTTCGGACTGTGGGAAGAAACCGGAGAACCCAGAGGAAACCCATGCAGACATGGGGAGAATGTTTAAACCCCACACAGACAATGATCCAAAGCAGGAATCAAACCCGGGTCCCTGGCGCTGTGAGACAGCAGTGCTAACCCACTGTGCCACCATTCGCACTGTCACAATCCCATCACCACAGAGGGTCCAGTGATTCAACAAGTCAGCTGACCACCACTTGGACAGGTCATTACAATGATCTGCTTCTTGAACTCTGTGAGACAGGAAGTTTTTTTTAAGCACAGGTACTGGCATCAATGTATTCCAAGATGACGCATGCACTCTGCCACTCTTTCATTCAAATCACCATTCAAATCCATATCTCCATTAACAAATTTCTTATCAACAAGTTTGTATGTATCGTCAGCCTAATCATATTGTTACATCATGTGCTGCGTTCGTTTCAGGCTCCAGTCAAGATATGTCACTCTGAACACTTTACGTACACAAATAACATTCACCCTTATATAATGAAGGTCTGAGCTTCACAACATTGTGCATTTTCAATTAGTGCCACATTAATAGAATCTCAATGTTAATAATTCCACAGTTGACCACAATGAAGGAATGATTCTCATTTAATGTGGCACCTCTCCATCTGTGCCTCGATCTATCTAATTTTCATAATGAGATACACACATCAGAGCAAGTCAAGCTGCAGTTATTGTGGGGAGGAACTGTCAAGATCTCCAATCATTCCCTGCTACCTGTTATCGCTAAACTGATGATAAATGATTGATGGAGGCAGGCTACACGTCCCATTATTCATCAGAATCTGTCAACATTTTAATCCACTTACAAAACAGGTCTTTACCCAGTTTCACGGAGCAAAGAGGCGGTCACACCTCTATCCCTGATGTCATGGAAGGTGACACAGTCAGCAACAACGGTCAGGATGAAACAGAGAAATTTTTTCCATTAAAACAAGTTGCAGGAGTTTCAAAGACAACTTCATCGGATACACTGTGAATCATTTCCTCTGTCCCTTACGGAAGCATTTATAGAGTCACAGAGGTCACAAATGAAACTCCCAGTAACCACAAAAACAATATGAGTGGCATGGTGGCAGTCTGCCTCACAGCACCAGGCATTTGGGTTCAATTCCATCCTAATGTAGAGTTTGCACATTCTCCCTGTGTCGGCATGGGTTTTTCATTTGATTTGATTTATTATTGATTTATTATTATTGACACACAGTGAAACGTATTGTTTCTTGTGCGTGATACAGACAAAACATACCATTCATAGAGAAGGAAATGAAGAGTGCAGAATGTAGTGTTATAGTCATAGCTGGGAGGAAGGGAAAGATCAACTTAATATAAGGTAGGTCCATTCAAAAGTCTGACAGCTGCAGGGAAGCTGTTCTTCAGTCAGTTGATACGTGACTTGGACTTTTGTATCTTTTTCCCAAAGGAAGGTGGAAGAGAGAATGTCTGGGGAGCGTAGGGTCCTTAATTATGCTGGCTGCTTTGCCAAGGCAGCAGGAAGTGTAGACAGAGTCAATGGATGGGAGGCTGGTTTGCGTGATGGATTGGGCTACGTTCACGACATTTTGTAGTTCCTTGCTGTCTTGGGCAGAGCAGGAACCCACACTAAGCTGTGACACAATCAGAAAGAATGCTTTCTATGGTGCATCTGTAAACGTTGGTGAGAGTTGTAGCTGACGTGCCAAATTTCCTTCGCCTTCCGAGAAAGTAAAGATGTTGGTGGGCTTTCTTAGTTATAGTGTCGACATGGAGAGACCGGGACAGCTTGTTGGTGATCTGGACACCTAAAAACTTGAAACTCTCAACTCTTTCTACTTTGTTCCCATTGATGTTGACAGGGGATGTTCTCCTTTACGCTTCCTGAAGCCGATGACAATCTCCTTCATTTTGTTGACATTGAGGGAGAGATTATTGTGGCCGCACCAGTTCACCAGATTCTCTATCTCATTCCTGTACTCTGTCTCATCATTATCTGAGATCTGACCCACTACCATGGTGTCATCAGCAAACTTGAAAATCGAATTGGAGGGGAATTTGGCCACGCAGTCATAGGTGTATAAGGAGTATAGTAGGATGCTGAGAACACGGCCTTGTGGGGCACCGGTGTTGAGGATGATTGTGGAGGAGGTGTTGTTGCTAATCCTTACTGATTGTGGTCTGAGAGTTAGGAAATTCAGGAACCAGTCACAGTGGGAGGTGCCGAGACCCAGACCACGGAGTTTGAAGATGAGTTTCATGGGAATAATAGCGCTGAAGGCTGAGCTGGAGTCAATAAATAGGAGTCTGACAGAAGTGTCCTTGTTATCTGGGTGTTCCAGGATTGAGTGCAGGGGCGGGGAAATGGCAACTGCTTTGGACCTGTTGCAGTAGTCAGCAAACTATAGTGGATCCAGCTGGTCCAGGAGGCTGGAATTGATTCATGCCATGACTAGCTAAAGCATCCAGTTTCCTCTGAATGTTATGGTTTCCTTCCACAGTCCAAAGATATTCAGATTAAATAAATTGGCCATGCTGAATTGCCCCTTCATGTAAATTAGGGTGATTAGTGGGGCAAATGTGTGGAGTTAGGGGATACCTTGGGGGAATTTGGGCCCCGAGGAAGATGCTCTGTTGGAAAGTCAATGGGACAAATGGCCTCCTTCTGCACCATCAAGATTATAGTCTATTCTTTGTTTCATATTTTTCAAGTGCCTTCAAGGAACAATGATAAATAAGAGTGGTTCAGTCATAGCTTCTCATCAATCTGAAATTGATTTTTACAAGGCAAAATAAATTGTTTGACTTCTTTTGGAATGCTGTAACTTTTGAATGTTAAGTGCCACAATCAAGTGATCCCTTGCAAGCTGTTAGCATAACTTACAATTTTTGCAGGTAGGCATCCCTTAAAATGAGCCAAGATTAGTATGATTCGATGTTCTCGGATTTACAATTGGGGCAACAGAAGTTATCAAATTCCTTCCAAAGATGATAAACGCCCAAATATGCCTGAAACTGACATAAGGTACATTTTTAAAAGAATTATTTCCAGGGATGTGGGCATTGCTGGCAAGGCCAGTATTGTCCATCCCTAATTTCCTGGTGGTTCAGAGAAACCCCACATTGTGTGGGCTTGAAATCACATGTAAACAGGTCAGCTAAATTCTTCCGTAAAGGACTTTAGTGAACCAGATGGGCTTTTACAGCAATCCATAATACAAACCGGCTTTCTTTTCCAGATTTATTAATTAACTGAATTTAAATTTGACCAACAGCCAAAGTAAGAATTGAACCTATATCTCCAGAGCATTAGCCAGGGCATGTGAATTATCCATCCAATGACATGGCCACTCCCTCTTATGCTGATAACACAAATCAGTGAAGCCAAATATTTTCCCAATCCATGCAGTTCTGTCCTACTTGGATCTTTCTGGCAATATCGCATCCTGCTGACTCTCACAGTTTGCTTCTAATGGAGATGGTCAAGACAGTTAAGTCTGTTGCAATCTCACAGTTTCACCATTGTAAGTGGGAAAAAAAACATCAAGTTTGCCACGCACCACCATCCAATGTAACTGAAGTTGGGATTGGAAATTTACCGCAGCTAATTTTACTCATCCAGTGATTTATCTGCAGTCTTTGTCTCTCTCTCCATTTTGTCTGCAGACAGGAATTTCACTTGCAGCCTGTGTGCGCTTTTCTTTTGTCTCTTGCAGTCTTCGGTTTGATTCCTTTGTTCTTTTCAGCGGCTTTTGCCAATTCATAACATGTTCTTGGCCTTTTATTGTCTTTTCTGTTCCTTTCGCAAGTCATAAAAATGCATTTTTTGCAAACTCTCCTCTGATTCCATGGGCTGAATTTTTCAACCCAGTGGCGGAATCTTCCAGATGCGCTGAACATGTACCACCCCCACCCTCCTCCCCCCATACCAAGCCTCCTAGGTGGGTTTCAGGCAGATGATTGGCGAACAATTCCTAACACCGTAGACATGGCAAGACTAGAAGATCCTGCCGGCAGCCAATGACCACCGAAAAACACGCTTTGACAGGGTGCGGATTGGGTATCACAACAAACATTTGTCAGTGTAAGTATGGCTATACTTTTTTTGTGTGTCTCAGAGAGGCTTTTTGGGAACCAATCACAGTACTACAGAAAGCCAGAGGTACCAATCAGGGCAGTGGGTTCGATTCCCAGCTTGGGTGACTGACTGAATGCACGTTCTCCCCGTGTCTGCGTGGGTTTCCTCCGGGTGCTCTGGTTTCCTCCCACAGTCCAAAAGACATACTGGTTAGAGCGCATTGACCCGAACAGGTGCCGGAGTGTGGCGACAAGGGGAATTTCACAGAAACTTCATTGCAGTGTTAATGTAAGCCTTACTTGTGACACTAATTAATAAATATTACTTTTTACTTGACAGCATGGTAACATTTTAAACCCACACAAGGCAGCAAGATCAGCCATGGTCTGATGGAATGGAGGATTCGTCTTTATTGGATTTACTAGCCTTTTTCAGCTCCTATCCCTCTGTGTTTGCCTGTCAAAGAAGCCTCAGTGCAACTCCCACCATAGCATCAGCAACAGAGTAATGCCTAACAACTGCCTTGAGTGCAATTGGCATCAGGAAAGCGTGGATACTGACTGCAAAACTGGTCAACTCGGATACCGGCAAACAGCCATGAAAGTCCGTTTTGTTGGCCTGAGGCAGGAACCAAGAGCAATAAGTTCATAAGATATAGGAGCAGAAGTAGGCCATTTGGCCCATCAGGTCTGTGCTGCCATTCAATCATGGCTGATATGCTCCTCATCCCCATTCTCCTGCCTTCCCTCCATAACCCTTCAACTCATTCCCAATTAAAAATCTGTCCAACTCCTCCTTAAATGTACTCACTGTCCCAGAATCCACCGCGCGTTGGGGCAGCGAATTCCACAGATGCACAACCCTTTGGGAGAAGGAGTTTCTCCTCAACTCCATTTTAAATTTGCTCCCCCTTTATCCTCAGACTATGACCTCTAGAATGTCCCACAAGAGGAAGCACCTGCTCCATGTCTTCCTCCCTCACAAGACTATGCAGGAATTAACGTAGAGAAGTTGTCAAGGGGAAGGGCACTGTCTTCAGAGCCTGAAACCATCCTTTGTCTTTGTCAAAGTCATAAAAGATAAAAATGATTATCTCAAACAACAACCGGTCAGAGGACTCACTTATCACAAAGATATTAGGGACAGATACCTTATCTGTCAAGAAAGATGAAAACACAGGAAAGAGCAAAGCACGGAGTGGAGATAGTCTGCCATTCGACCCTGGGAGGCAAATTTATAAGGCCAACCATCAAACAACACAGCTCAGGGGCAAATCCATAGAATATCAACACCAGACTGTGGAAAACTAACACAACAGTTACAAGGTGTCTTTCCACAGGCCACAGTGATGTCCGTGAGATCTTTCCCAAGCACACAGGCAAATGGCCAGTCCTTCTTACTTGATGGGGTCCAACCTGGCAGAGGACCTGATAGCAGCCCGAAAGCAGCAGACTGCAAACACACGACCATCTCTCCCCCACACAGAGCATCCACAACATTCTGGTGCCATCTGGTGGCATGTCTCTGAGATGTAGCTGGCTCACATCTAAATCATTCCACAGGCATCTTCCTCTATCCACTCAAACACTTCAGAATTTACTAACCCTGGCCACAATTCCATTGCAAGGTGGTTCAAAAAGAGAAAGAGTGAAGCCACGGACACTTTTACATGGGGAGCGGATTCTTGAACAATGGGTAAATGATGAACCAGGCGAGGGTAACCATGTTGGGTATCATTTATGCAGCAATTTCACACAACAGACAGATACACAGCTCAATGCAATTCCGCAAACTGTCAAAGTTCCACCAGTCTGTCATTATCGCCACCAAAACAGTATCTCACTTTCTGGCTCATCACTGACGTGTGTCCAGTGTCACGAAGGTGCTGTATTTGTGCGGGAGATATAAACTAACTGCGTCACAGATTTTTAAAGCAAATAATCCCGAGCATAAGTACCTTCCTGACAACATGGGAAGTGATAATTGCTGCTAATCAATTTTTCTGGCACTGGAAATGAAGTTGCAAGTCTGGAACCTCTTCTCCAGATTTCACATTTCACAGACGGATGTTAAAAATGTCAAATTTTGCATTTTTAAAATTATCGTTCATAACTTTCCTTCCCGTCTCCCTTTCCTCTCTTCCTGATCCAATTTTCTTTAATAACTTCTCATTTTCATTTCCGTCGCTGTGCGCTCCCTTTTATTGAGTGGGCAGCACAGTGGTCAGCTGTGCTGCCTCACAGCGTCAAGGGCCTGGGTTCAATTTCTGCCTTGGGTGGAGTCTGCACATTCTCCACGTGTCTGCGTGGGTTTCCTCCGGGTGCTCCGGTTTCCTCCCACAGTCCGACAGGTGTGCTGGTTAGGGTGCATTGGCCGTGCTAAATTCTCCCACCTGAACGGGTGCCCGAGTGTGGTGACTGAGGGATTTTCACAGTAACTTCATTGGAGTGTTAATGTCAGCCCACTTGTGGCACCAATAAATAAACTACAACTGGACAACTCTCAATTTCCTGCTGCATTTGTTTGTCCATTTTCATTGCCACAAGATTGTTACGTGTTTGTACATTCTAAACCTGATTACTGAGTCTATAGGAATTTTTCAATGTAAACAACTCCGCAATTCAGTCTCCAGGGTGTGGAATTTGCTACCCCAAAGCACGGGAGGATGCTGGGCAGTGAGGATATTTAAGAAGGATTTTTAATTGGGAATGGGTTGAAAGGTTATGGGGATAAGGCAGGAAAATGGGGATGAGGAGCCTATCAGCCATGATCGAACAGTGCAGCGGACTCGATGGGCTGAATGGCCTAATTCTGCTCTGACATCTTATGAACTTATTAGACTGCAATGAATAAATGTTTTATGAATAAAAGGCCATTGTATACTTTTCACTGCAGCTTCTTTAACTGATAATGTGCAAACCTGCAGTCTTTCCCAATTACCACAATCCGAAATTAAAATAAACATGGTCAACAACCAAATTCACATGTTCAGGGTCCTTGAAGATAGAGGTCCCTTTCCCGGTTCATGGTGCCAAATGTGACATTACACGTGCAGGTCAACCACACTCAAAACCAAAATACCCCAGAAATAATATACCTGTGTATACATAGGTGCTTTTCCCAATGCTAGGGAAGTCTAAAACTAGAGGGCATAGGTTTAAGGTGAGAGGGAAGAGATGTGAAAGGTTCCAGAGGGGCAATTTTTTTTCACTCGGGCAGGAGCAGAGGCTGGTTCAATTTCCTCCTTAGGAAAAGCATTTAGACAGTTATGTGGCTAAGATAGGTCTAGAGGGATATCGGCAAAAACACGGGCAATTGGGAAGAGCTCAGTGGTAAAATCTGGGCGGCATGGATAAGTTGGGCCGAAGGGCCTGTTTCCCATGCTGCAAACCTCTGTGAGTCTATGACCCCCGCTAACTCCAGGTAGAGGAAGGAAGTCACAAGCTTAAAACAGCATCCGATTGGAGAAAGGACATGAATTAAATAATATAAAATAGCGTCAGCATCACAGGCAAGGTGATAGAGGGTGAAACTGTGATTAGGTCAATGGATAAATTGGGATGGAGTGATACTGGAAATAAAATACCCAGGCCGGAAGTACAAGAATATTCAAACACATTCTTTGTTTCCCCAGAACTGTGGAATTCTTGCTTTTTAGTTTCTTTCTCTTCTTCCTAATCCTTCCGTTACAAAATGAGCATTCAGTACACAAGAACATTATGTAACTGCCATTGTCTGCTCAGAAAAAAAATCGATCTTCTCTTCCAGTGCTATATTTTTCAATTTACTGTTATATTTTACATGACATTGGGCAGGATTTTCCAGCCCTTCCTACAAGTGGGATCTTCCAGTCCCACTGAAGGCAACCCCCCCGCCCCCCACATCAGATTACTTGGCGATGGAACACACAAGCCACACTAAACACTATAGACATCAGCGGAACCAGAAGATCTCACCAGCGGCCAACAGTGAACTATCCCCACTACCAGAAAACACACTGCGGGTGGACTGAAAAATCCTGCCAAAGATAGTTTATCTCCCACCTGCTCATTACCTTCAACCTTGCAACAAACCTGCAATCACACCCTTTATTTTTAAAATCAGAAATCACCAGTGTACGACGTTAACAGGTTCTGATTGTGTGTGACAGCAGCAAGCTCCTCAGTCTATCTGCAATCCCAAGCTGGAAAAGCCCAATGGACTCTTACACCAGTGTCCAATGACCGTCGAGAGGGCTAGAACACAAGAGCAGGGATGCACTTCTGAGGCTGTATAAGGCTCTGGTCAGACTCCATTTGGAATATTGTGAGCAGTTTTGAGCCCCTTATCTAAGGAAGGATGTGCTTTCCTTGAAAAGGGTCCAGAGGAAGAAGAATGATTCCTAGAATGAAGAGCTTGTCGTATGAGGAATGGCTGAGGACATTGGGTCTGTACTCTTTGGAGTTTAGAAGGATGATGGGGGATCTTATTGAAACTTACAGGATACTGTGAGGCCTGGATAGAGTGGACGTGGAGAGGATGTTTCCACTTGTAGGAAAAACTAAAACCAGAGGGTACAGCCTCAGGCTAAAGGGACAATCCATTAAAACAGATGAGGAGGAATTTCTTCAGCCAGAGTGGGGAATCTGTGGAACTGTTTGCCGCAGAAGGCTGTGGAGGCCGGGTCATTGAGTGTCTTTAAGACAGAGATAGATCGGTTCTTGATTAATAAGGGGATCAGGAGTTATGGGGAAAAGGCAGGAGAATGGGAATGATTGAATGGTGGAGCAGACTCGATGGGCCGAGTGGCCTAATTCCGCTCCTATGTCTTATGGTAAAACTTGTCAACAGGTGCAACAGCCTGACAGCAAAGACTTCATTCAAAAATAGCAACTCTTGCTCTTCAATGTGAAATTTAAGTAATTCATATTAAATTTATTCTGTGACACTCAGGGGCCAGTGACAGCCTTGTTCCAAAGTATCTGGGTTCATTATAGACACATTTGAAAATGTAATACAAGGAGTTAAACAGGTAAATAGCGTCATCAGCTCAAGATCTGTTAATATGAGGAAGGTTTTGAGGTGATGGACCTTGAAGTCTCTTGTGGTAAAGGTAGAGTCACCATAGTCCCAGTTGACCATAAGGTGGTCAAAGGGAAGAGCTGAGTGGTGATGATTTCACCTGAGGATTGACACACCTCAGGGGGGCCTTCATGAATAACCTCAGCCGGAAGTGAACCTGTGCTGGTGGCATCATTCTACATTACTAACCAGCCATCCAAGCTAACTTTGTTAGCCATCAGTGTAAATGGCAAGGCAGTCCCAAAATCCCATGAGAATCGGGAAACGAGATTCTCGCCAGCGAGATCCTATTTTCCAAGTCCCTCGCCCATGATGTAATGAGATTCCTAGATCATTTCAATAAATTTTACTAAATTTATATCTAATTAAAGGGTTTCCCCACGATATGTTCTTCCCTCACTGAATATTCCTACCCAAAATCAACATGATGTCACAGCGGTAAAGTCCACAACAGGTTTTTAAAATGTTGAAACAGTCGAGAAGAACTCGCCAGGCGTGCCAAGTTCAATAAAGCCCCTCGGACAAGAGGAGAGGGATTTGCCCGTGCACAGCCACTCTGGCACCTTGGCACTGCCTTGCTGGTGCTATCAAGCTCCATCCCACCAGAGTAACAGTACAAACACAGGGTGCCAGAGAATCTGAAGAGAAAACTCAATTCTGCAGCTGGAGAGCTGCACGCCCATTTTCTTACTGAAACTGACACTCTGGCAAATTATGGGAAGGTTCTGCCCACACGTCATCAAATCCATGGAATCCCTGCCCATCAAGTCTGTACCAACTCACTGACAGAGTATCTTACCCAGGCCCTCTCCCCAACCCTGTCCCTGAAACCCCACACATTTGCCATTGCTAATCCATCAAAGGGACAATTTAGCATGGCCAATCCACCTAACCTGCACATCTTTGGACTCTGGGAGAAAGCCAGGGCAGCCATAGGGAACCCAGGCAGACACAGGGATAACGTGCAAACTCAGCATAGTCACCCAAGGCTGGAATCAACCCCGGGTCCCTGGCACTGGGAGGCAGCGGTGCTGACCACTGTATCACGGTGCTGCCCTCAGACACCAGCAGAAAGAAGTGGATAAGTAGAGTTTGACTCACTGCTGGGCACTGACAGAATCTTCTCCAGTCACATCCCTCATCCCGATGCTCAGCACTGATTTTTGCCCAGTAGAGTCAGAACGTACTCTGCTTGTCAGCCCCTTCTATTTCATGGCAACACTGCCATTGCCTCCTATCCCCCCCTCTTTCCCCCATTTGGTTAAATGTTTGCTGGGCCATTCTGCCATCCACTGGTGGACTTGTTCAATCTTTCGTCGCCTTCCCACCTCATTGCTCCGGTCACTCGCTGACAACGAGAGGGTGTGAAGTTGTTTTTTGGTGTTGTTTTTCCTGATCCCTGTCAAGTGACCCCTTGACAACCTTGGATTTAATTAATTTTCCCCGACAAAGTCCTAATCTATAATTAATCAATTTTACCGCTTGGAGCCCCAACATTAAATTAATTTTCTTGGCTGTATTTTCATATCTTTATTTAACTGATCTTGATGTGTAATGGTCCTTTCGTTTTATTAACCCTACATCTTCATTCAGTTAATTCTGACAATTTTTTTTTCCAATTTATTAAATGCACTTAACAACTGACAACTTCATTTATTTAATGCTGCATTTCATTGGTTACCAGTCTTCATTTTATAATTTTTCTCAGTCTTATTTTTAACCGTTCCATCGTCTTACCAGAATGATAGGGAGTGGGATAGCTTGATCTTGCGATTGGACATAGCTCGGCACAACACTGAGGGCTGTACTGTTCTACGTTGTCTTGCTCACCACCTCCAGGACCACTTCCCCTCTCATCCCACCTCTCAGCTTCCCCCTTCTCCTTATCTAGTCCCCTCTCCCTTTACCTCTCCCACTGACAGAATTTCTGTCCCCCACACAGCCATGTCTCATCATCAAGTTCTTCCCTCCCCCACTCCTCTTTAATGTCGTTGTGCCGCTGTTTCCAATGGTGCACCATCTTCATGGGTCTCCACACTTGCTCTGATCACGACTGGTGACTATAGATTTCCACCATCACTCCATTCCCACCACCACCACCCCCTCCTCTTCCCCGCTCCAGACCTGCAGCCCATCTCTACACATGCCTCTCCCATTCCAGTTTCCTCCTCCAGATTTCTTAGTTTCTTTGATTTAATAGTCACAAGTAGGCTTGCATTAACACCGCAATGAAGTTACTGTGAAAGTCCCCTAGTCACCACACCCCAGCGCCTGTTTGGGTAAACTGAGGGAGAATTTAGCATGGCCACTTCCCCCAACCAGCACATCTTTGGGCTGTGGGAGGAAACTGGAGTACTGCGCTGGTCACCACACTACCAGGAGGATGTGGAGGCTTTGGAGGGAGTGCTGAGGAGGTTTGCCGGGATGTTGTCTAGTATGGAGGGTCTTAGCAATGAGGAGAGATTGGGTAAACTAGGGTTGTTCTCCCTGGAAAGATGGAGAACGATGAGGGGTGACCTAATAGAGGTGTATAAAATTATGAAGGGCACAGGTAGGGTGAACAGTGGGAAGCTCTTCCCCAGGTCAGAGGTGACGAACACAAGGGGTCACAGGTTCAAGGTGAGTGGGGCAAGGTTTAACACAGGTGTCAGGGGGACGTATTTTACACAGAGGGTGGTGGGGGCCTGGAATGCACAGCCAAGCGAGGTGGTACAGGCAGACATGCTGGGATCGTTTAAGACTTACCTAGATAGCCACATGAACAGACAGGGAATAGAGGGATACAAACAAATGGTCTCGTTGGGCACATGAGCAGCACAGGCTTGGAGGGCTGAAGGGCCTGTTTCCTGTGCTGTGCTGTTCTTTGTTCAACTGGAGGAAACCCACACAGACATGGGGAGAACATGCAGACTCCGCACAGTCAGTGTCCCAAGCCAGGAAAACAAATCCGGATCCCTGGAACTGTGAGGCAGCAGTGCCGATCACCATGCTGCTCATAGTTATAAAGTGGGAGAGAATTAAAGAGAGACTGATGCACAGACACACAGAGAGAACACAACAAGAGATACAGCAGAACACAGACTTGGAAAAACAGAGGAAAAAGGGCAGGTCAGACAGAGACAGGGACGGGCATGTCGAGAGAGAGAGACAGACACACACACACAGAAAGACAGAGTGGCAGGAAAGATAGAAGCAGGCAGAAAGAAACTCAAGCAGAGAGAGGTACACACACACACACACACACACACACACACACACAGGGAAAGACTGAAACAGAGCAGGGAACAGCAGAAAGAGTGACAGGAGAGATAAAAGCAGGCAGAAAGAGACTCAGAGCAGTACACACACACACACACACACACACACACACACACACACACACACACACAGACTGGCAAGTAATGATAAGACGCAGAAAAGACATGTAGATTGATCCAGACTTTTGTGCTGGGTTATAATTTTTTTTTAAGAAGAACCATTGACACTTCAAACTCTTTTACTCTTTTGTATTGAAACACAGACCCCTGTCTTGACATTAGGCAACATTCGCCGCAGCCATTTTTTAAAAACCAGAATGTCCACATATTGTTGAGAAGAAAGTTTGTTGTCGATCAGACTTGGGGCAATGCACGAAATAAATCAAAGACATTCAGATGGCAGGGATTTATTTTTGGACTCAAATGTGTGACGAAATTTGGAAAGCTGGTTTTGGCAATTCACATTGAGAAGGCGAGATGGATCCTGCACAGTTACTGCAGCTCAGGAAAGCCTGCAGTTGGAAAATGAACACAAACAGGCCTGGAAATCATGCGATACAAGTAAAGATGATAGCAAGATACATGACTGGTTAGTAGCATAATCCTTTTACTTTAAAAGCCATGAGAATCTCACAGAACATTCAAGGCAGCCTCCAGATCCTTTGTATACAATGAATTGCACTTGAAGCACAGTTGTGTCATACAAGCAAGCTTGTGCATGCATGGGGTTATGTGGATCTGGCCTGTGTGGGATTGTGGTGGGTGCAGACTCGATGGGCTGAATGGCCTCATTCTGCACATCAGTATCGGTGATTCTGTGATTTGGCGTGTCACAAGATTTCACTGAAGACCCTTGTCGCTCATGACACTGCATCACATGTCATTCTGCATTTGATTATGGGAGTCTGCTGAGTATTGATGTTCTCTGCTCTCAATTGGTGCAGTCTGGGAGTGGAGTCAGAAAAGTAAACTAGGGAGTGGGATAGCTTGACCTTGGGTTCGGACAAAGCTCGGCACAATATCGAGGGCCAAAGAGCCTGTACTGTTTTATGTTCTATATAAACTCAGCTGCAGAAGGAGGTGGAAGCGAGAGCTGTAAGATAGAGGAGACATTTTTAAAGCATTTCAAATAAAAACTGCAACACACAGGCAAACTAGTGTCATTTCCACATAGATCGGAGGTGTAAAATATGCAATACTACACAAATTAGACAGTTCAAGAAAGCAACTCAATGCCGTTGTCTCAAGAGCAGCCAGGGCTGGACAGTAAATGTCAGCTTTTCCAGTGATCTTCATATCTCAATCAGGAGTTCTCTGTTAGATTAGGCTGCTGGTGGTGTTGGCCAATTGAGGAACGTTGGCCAGGTCCTTTCTTCCAAGAGCATCATGTATATTTGGAAGAAGGTAAGTAGCAGATGCAATGGAGAAGAGGCAATTAATCAAAGCCCTTTCACATCAAAACATCTGACATTTTGCTTGATCCTAACTTTCTCCCAGAGTAAATGGCCCATTTACAAGAATGACCCTTCTCAAGCGACAGGCTTAGTGGTCCAAGTAGGGTTGGGATTCTATTTCGATAAGTAAAGGCACATTGTTTAAATTGAAGAGATTAGTTTTGTGGTCAAGTACATATTCATGTACCAATCGAGCAGACATAACTGACTATCCTACTGGGAATATACTGAAAATGAGTTCCAATGTTCAGAGTAAGACGTTGCATACAAACAGACAGTAAAGCCAAATAAAATCTAATTATGTTTCAATCTGTGTCCAATTCAGCTTAAATTGAAAATCCATAGAGTGCATTTAGGCTAACACTTACAAGTAAGTAATGGCATCAACTTACAGTAATGGCACAATTTAAATAAGCAAAGTATCTCTGCTGAATCTGTGCAAGGGATCAGCAATGGTTGAGGTCTCAATGATTTGATTGAAGATCACAAACACAAAACACTGCTCCAATTCAAATCCTAAATCTGTCTCCAGGTCTACCAAGCGTTAAAGCACAGACAATTTCTAAATCGTGGCAAAACTGCAGAACTATTTTTAAATAACATAACAGAAGGAAACAATTAAGCCAGGTTTCACGGTTAGTTTTATCTGGCGACCGTTAAAACATGTTTCACTGAGCAATCTCCTTGGATAAAGCACATCCACACAGACACCAGTTGGGCAAATTTCCATTCTCGTTCACTCCTCTTTCTGCCTCCCCTGTTCAATTATCATCACTAACCACACATCAGCTCAGCAATTTGCTTCACCTTATAGCTCTCGTTTCCACCTCCTTCTGCAGCCGAGTTTACTTTTCAGCTCAGAACCTGGCAGTCCCACAGCTGGGATTTCCCCGTCCTGTTATGGTGACACCCACCACGGGAGAGATTTGCCAGCACAGCCAGAAGACCATTGGTTGGTGAGGCTGGGGAATCCTGACCTATGTTAGCATTCGCGCCAGTCAAAATGCCACCCCACCCCCCCACCTCAAAGCAGCCAGTATAATTAAAGGACCCCACACGCCCCGGACATTCTCTCTTCCACTTTCTTCCTTCGGAAAATGCTACACAAGTCTGAGGTCACGTACCAACCAACTCAAGAGCAGCTTCTTCCCTGCTGTTTGAATGGACTTACCTCGCACGAAGTTGATCTTTCTCTGCACCCTAGTTATGACTGTAACACTACATTCTGCATCCTGTCTTTTCCTTCTCTATGAACTGTATGCTTTGCCTGTGTAGCACGCAAGAAACAATACTTTTCACTGTATGTTCACACATGTGACAATAATAAATCAAATCAAAGGGTTGGAGATCTCATGGGTCCGGTCGAAAGAAACTTGATGGTTTTTGTTATAACCTCAGGATGTCCCAAGCACTTTACAAATCAAAGAGGAACTTCTGAAGTGCTGTCATTATAATGCAAGTCACACCGCAGCCAATTTGCCCACAGCAAGCTTCCAAGAACAACAACATGTGACTGGTCAAATCTTTTGAAATATAGTGTTGATAGCAATATAAATATTGGTCAGGGAGGATTCCTCTGTTCCCCCTCAACATAACATCCTAAAATCTCTTACATAAGACAGCAGGCAGGACCTCAGCTAACTTTTCCTCTAATAGACAGCAGCTTCGATACTGCCTGGGGTGCCAGTGGCACTTTTTATGTTCAAGTCTCTGGAAGAGGAATTGAACCCACAATGTTTTGACACAGGAAGCATGAATGCTGTCCACGAAGCCACGTGACAGCAGCCTAAAGCTACTTGTCATGCCCATTGTTGGCAGAGATTTACAGGAATAACAAAAGAAAAAAATCTAAAATAGGCTGGCAAACAGCACCGAGCTCGCAAACGCTGGCTGCTCTGCAACACAACTGGAGGAGGCACTTCAAATTTTTGGCCCATCTCCCTCGTTTCAGAGGCTGCCTCATGAGTTGTTAGATTTTCCAGCTTTCTTCAGCATCATTTGTAAAATTATTTCCATTGTTTATCAGACTCTCGGGAGGTGACCTCAAGGCCATTCTGTTGAGAATTACAACCATGTTTCTGCTTTGCTGAGACCTCTGTGAACTGCATAAATTGCCAAGATCCTCCAGTTGGCAGCCTTCATCAGCAACCTTCCTTGTTTCAGCAGCTTTTAATACTCACTCCAGGTATAAAAGCACACACACTATTTCACTGAGAGCTCCACTGGGTTCGTCAAATTATTCCCATCCCCAGTACTAGCAAAGCAAATTGTGTGAAGATTCAGCAGAAATCTGGTGGCAAACAATTTATTTCAAAGGGTTTGGAAAGCTGAATCATTTTGCAAATTGCACCCGAGATATGCAGTGAATTAAATGTGGGTGTTTGTTTCTATGCGGAGCGACTGGACAACTTGCCACTTGCTGGCTCTCAAAGTACAATTTAAAGCATTGAGTTTATCAGATTTATGGTGCAGGGATGCCAGCGTTGGACTGGGGTAAACACAGTAAGAAGTCTCACCACACCAGGTTAAAGTCCAACAGGTTTATTTAGTAGCTAGTGGGTTTTGCTACCAAATAAACCTGGGGTTGTGAGGTTTCTTTTTGTGTTTAACAGATTTATCCATCGCTCGCTTCTGGAGATGTTGCCTGGAATTCTCCAGCCGTTCATGCCCACCACCAGTGAAAATGGAGAGCTCAGCCAAATTTCCCTTCACTGCAGCTGGAGGCAGGAATGGAGAATCTGGCTCCTTGTCCTGTGTAACTGTTGTCAAGTAAAGCGTTAACATCAGAAGCACCTGAAGTGGGTGTAACTATGATGTTATGACCCATGACTAGGTATTAGAAATCTGGAGGAACAATCCAACCTCCTGTAGAGTTCTGAAGATGTACTTGCAGGTGTAAATAAATGATAATGGTCTGAATGAAGTACAGGTCTTGAGTACCTTATTTAAGGATAGTCAACAAACCCTAAAGAGCCCCATCTCGATCCTGAACAAAACCACTACCTCTGGAAGAAATCATTCTAAAGTTTCAGTTAAATTATTGGTCACAAGTGAGGCTTACATTAACACTGCAATGAAGTTACTGTGAAATTCCACTCGTCACCACAGTCCAGTACCTGTTCAGGTCAACGCACCCGAACCAGTATGTCTTTCAGAACATGGGAGGAAACCGGAGCACCCGGAGGAAACCCAGGCAGACACGAGGAAAACACACAAACTCCACATAGACAGTGGCCCAAGCTGGGAATGAAACCCAGGTCCCTGGCGCTGTGAGGCAGTAGTGCTAACCCACTGTGCTACCCCTTCCTGTACAATCAGGTGCAGTAACACAAACCCAGCAAACTTTATTTATCCACTCATCTGCCCAGATCGTGCAAACCTTGAAAAACAGGTAAGAGATCAATGCACCTAACTGGGATTTGATCAGCAAACAGAAATCTCCCTTTTTTTATAATCACAAATCAATCCCCACCTTCCCATTTCCTCACCCGTCCCAAAATGTGTGTTGGCTGTATTGATTTTGGTCAGCCATTGACAGGTTTCAGAGATTAAACGGAACTCACTTCTTTCAGTTCATACATGAAAACCTTGCACATGGGGATGTTAGAGAATCCATCCATGGTCCATTGAAAAGACCTTCCTCCTCCTTCTCTCCATAACTACCAGAGAACATAATCTTAAATTGGAAACCAGGTGAGGTGGCATTTCCATCTGAATGAATCCCAACAGTGCAGGAGGGGGGCATTCGACCCATCGAGTCTGCACCTACTCTCCAAAAGGGCATCTAATACAGGACCATCTCCCACCTTATCCCCGTAACCCCGAGCATTTACCATGGCTAATTCAACAAACTGACACATTGGGCTGAGAGGAGAAACCGGAGCACCTGGAGGAAACCCACGCAGACCTGGGGAGAACATGCAAACTCCACACAGACAGTCACCCCAAGGACAGAATCGAACCCGGGCCCCTGGTACTGTGAGGCAGCAGTGCTAACCACCGTGTCACTGAGGCGCCCATTTATCCCGTAAATACAAGGAATCTTCACCTGCGCACAAAGTCAAGCTTCAATCTCAAGAACAGGGAATGCATGTCTCTCGATGAGGTTTTTGCAATGCTAAAGAGACTTTGGAAAGTAAATTGCCATTCGACTCCAGTGAAGTTGACCCTTCATTTGATCCCATCTTTCCAAGGTACCAAATCCACACATTTCCCAATATCAGCTTCACGAACAACGTTCTCTGTCTTGGTCTCAATCCAGCTTTCCACAGGGTTTTTGGTCACCCTTGTTCAGAATGATTTCCCACCCGCAGCCTCCCCCACCTCCCCCTGCTACTTGTCTTAATTTGCGAGCCAACAATCGCAGAAAATGAGCTGCAGCTGCCAATCTGACTAATGCTCCTCTGAACATTAAATGGATAATGAGTTTACAATTTCCCGCACTCAAACTGAAAGAGAGAAGATTTTTTTTTCATTTAGCAATTAAGAGTGCAATCAGAACCCCATGATTAATTTTCTGAAACAAAACATGAGAAATTTGCAGATCTGCATAATGAGATGGAAACGTACTGATATAATCTTCTGGGCTGGGATGCAAAACTGAGGCTTTTGTCCAAAACTCCAATCAACATCTGACACTCAGATGTGACGTGATTGGAAGGCTGTTGACAAGGAGAATTCCACACTGATCATCTCCCATTAAATACCACAAGTGCACAAAGTAAATCTAAAAAGCAATGAAAGATATTGCAGGTTCACTCCTGAACAGCCATTCCCATTCATGCGAGAATCCTGTCAGGGACTCAGTAAAAACAAATGCAAGCAACCCATTAGATTGACCAACTATTTGTACACATCAACCTAAAGAGAAAACTGCACCGTCTTTGAGATTTTGGATTCCTACCTCAGACAGAAGGTCCACTTGTGCATTGATTGCAATGATATGGAGCAACGTGTCAAATCTGGATGTGGCATGACTGTTCCACGGTTGATGCGTTCAGTCTTCGATCATGTTTTCAAACAGAACCGGAAAGAGATGGTCTTTGCACATCATTTCACCAGGATCTGTGAAGTACATCACAAAGACATGAGATGAGTGAAACAGCTGAGTTACATTATCTGTAGCAATATCACCTTTGAATGTTTTTAAGGCAAGGATAGATAAAGTTTTGAACAGTAAAGGAATTAAGGGTTATGGTGAGCGGGTGGGTAAGCAGAGCTGAGTCCATAAAATGATCAGCCATGATCTTATTGAACGGCGGAGCAGGCTCAAGGAAGCAGATGGCCTACTCCTGCTCCTAGTTCCTATGTTCTTTGGGAACCAGGTACATAAAACACAAGGACCAATACTCTTAAGAAACAGAATTAATGTTTTGAGTGTGACTTTTTTGTCATGACTCCAATTCCAAGACCTCACACTAAGTTGATCTTTCTCTACACCCTAGCTATGACTGTAACACTACATTCTGCACTCCTTTCCTTCTCTATGAATGGTATGCTTTGTCTGTGTCGCACAAGAAACAATACTTTTCACTGTATACTAATACACGTGACAATAATGAATCAAACCATATTTAAAAAATCAAATCAAAGATTAGTGAGTATTTCCAGTACTGTTGTGTTCTTATTCCAGATTTCCAGCTGCGGTCGTATTTTCCCTTCACTTCTAAAAGTTTGTGGTGAGAGGGCCCAGGGAGAACAGGAAATATTTCAGTAAACTGCACCATGTCTACAGATTACAATGTAGGTACAAAGAACAAAAGAACAAAGAACAACCCAGCACGGGAAACAGGCCCTTCGGCCCAACGAGCCCGTGCCGTCGCATCACCCTACACCTATTCTACCCTGCGTGTCTACGAATGGAACCCCTAACTTAGCCAGATTCAGGGGAGAATAGTGTCAATTTGGTAAATCAATCAGCCTAAGAGCACATCTTTGGGGTGTGGGAGGAAACCGGAGCGCCCGGAGGAAACCCACGCAACCACAGGGAGAATGCACAAACTCCCACAGACACAGGCCCAAATCCATGTATCTGCACAGCCAGCAGCGCTAGTCACCGAGCTGTTGCGGCGCCCGTTTTTTTTTCACCTTTCAGGAAACTCTGTGTAAGTACAAAAACTATTTTCACAATGAGCTGGGTCAGATACAGAGGGTCAAGGCCAAAATCTATGTGAGCCCCAAGTCCACACCTAAATTTCTTAGAGCTCAGCACATTCCATGCACTCGACACCAGAAAGTCGAGGCTAAATGAAGATCTTTGTAGGAAATAGGAGTTCTAGAACCAGCCCTCATCGTTCCCACGGTAAAACCGGACTGTACTGTCAGGATCTATGGCAATTACAAACTCATCATAAACCAAGCGGCCCAATTTGACAGCTTTCCAATTCCTAAGATAAAAGACCTTTAAACAAAGCTGGCAGGGGTCCTCATATACACAAAGCTCGATGCAAACCTACAACTTGAACTAGGTGAAGATTCAAGAAAATTTGCAACAGTCAACACACACAAGGGACTTTTCCAAGATAGAATCTTGACATATCATCTGCATGTACAATTTTCCAACAAAAGATAGAGAATTTACTACAAGGAGTCGGATAAATAGTGGCATATTATATCTTGTGCTATTACAGGGATCATCCTCTTAGGTGTCTTCTTCTATTTGTGAGATGACCTCTGCTGTTTGTTTTTCACACTGTGGTTCACTTGTCATCAACGTTCTCCTGTTTTTACTTACTGTCTCCAATTCCATATTGACAATTTAAGATGGCAACTTCACCACTATTTCTACATTTTCCAACTGATCTCTGATCCAAACCTGTTCTCCTCAATGAAGATCTTCTTACAGAATAAGGATTATGTTCTTATTCTGGAACAGCTGTCACAGAATAAGAACATAATTCTTATTCTGTAAGAAGATACGTCTTTCTTGAGTATGATGTTGTCCCATCTTGCTCTCAAGAGTCCAGCACATGACTGCTATGTCACTGTTTCATCATCAACATAATTTATTAGCATATTTATTATGTTAACCCATGATACAATGGCCCCTACACACAATTTCATCAGGTGTCGAGCATAGGGTCCATTCATTCCTCAGAATAGACAAAGACAGCACTGGTACTGAGTTGAATTTCTTTTATTCAACAAGTCTTAAAATTAATATTACAGAAAGCGAACAGAAAAAAAAAAGTATGAGAGAGAGATATACTGGCTTTTGCCATCAGTCCTGGACTGATTAAAGCAGCACTCAAGACAGATTCTGGACTGAACTAACAACATAGAACTGTGACTACCATCTATATTAATTCTTCTCTCATTGAAATTGTTCGGCTCATGCTGAGTCTAACTTATAGAAACAATTTACAGATGTTGTTTATGAAAAACTTCCTTTGGCTTATGAGAAAGCCTATTTTTGTTTGCATTGTACTTTCAAAAATGCAGCCAATTTTCCTAGCTAACCCAGCATGCCTTGTTTCTTAAAGTGTGGTCAAGTTAAAGCTGAGTTAGTTAATTATTTTAAGCTTTGCATTTAAATGTAACTGTATACGCTGAAATATCTTAAGATGAAGACTTAGCAAACCATACACATGCTCGACATGATGTAGCCATTAGTGATGGGAAACAGGATTGTGTTGGCCCAATCTAAACTAAATACACCAATGAGATGAGCAAACTTGGCACATACTGAGAATTGCTCCACTCCAGAAAGCCAGGTGGAGGAGGATACTGGAGACAATCTTCACTTACTTTTAAAATGTATTTACAGAATAAAACATCACATGCACACACATCCCCTTACACTTTGCCTCAGAAAAGCAGCCAGCATAATTAAGGACACACGCACCCTGGGCATAATCTTTTCCACCTTGCACAGGAAATTAGGAGAACCAGAAGGGGTCATGAGAAGGCCTTGGCAGGCAAGATTAAAGGAAAACCCCAAGGCATTCTGCAAGTATGTGAAGAGCAAAAGGATGAG
Source organism: Carcharhinus amblyrhynchos (assembly GCF_965287045.1). NCBI lineage: Eukaryota > Metazoa > Chordata > Chondrichthyes > Carcharhiniformes > Carcharhinidae > Carcharhinus > Carcharhinus amblyrhynchos. Next base: position 21,181,658 of record NC_137357.1, read on the forward strand.
ATGTGAAGGAATAGGACCTATCAAATGTGATGGTGGGAAAGTTTGTAGAGAATCGGTAGAAATAGCAGAGGTGCTCAATGAATATTTTATTTCAGTATTCACAGTGGAAAAGAATCTTGGTGGGTGTAGTGCAGGCTTGCAGCGGACTGAAAAGCTTCAGTATGTTGACATTAAGAAAGAGGATGTGTTGGAGCTTTTGAAAAGCATCAAGTTAGTTAAGTCACTGGGACCAGATGGGGTGTACCCCAAGTTACTGTGGGAGGCGAGGGAAGTGATTGCAGAGCCTCTAGCGATGATCTTTGCGTCAATGGAGACGGGAGAGGTTCTGGACGATTGCAGATGTGGTTTCTATTTTCAAGAAAGGAAATTATCGACTGGTGAGTCTAACCTCAACGGTTGGTAAGTTGATGGAGAAGATGCTGAGAGACAGGATTTATGAACATTCAGAGAAGTTGAGTATGATTAAAAGTAGTCAGCACAGCTTTGTCAAAGGCAGGTCATGCCTTACGAGCCTGGTTGAGTTTTTGAAAATGTGACTAAACACATTGACGAAGGGAGAGCGGTAGATGTGGCTTATATGGACTTCAGCAAGGCGTTCGATAAGATTCCCCACGCAAGACTTATTGAGAAAGTGAGGGAGCACGGGATCCAAGGGGACATTGCTTTGTGGATCCAGAACTGGCTTGCCTGCAGAAGACAGGGTGGTTGTGGATGGGTCTTTTTCTGCATGGAGGTCAGTCACCAGTGGAGCGCCCCAGGGATCTGTTCTAGGACCCTTGCTCTTTGTGAGTATTATAAATGAGGAAGTGGAGGTATGGGTTGGTGAGTTTTCCAATGACACGAAGGTTGATGGTGTTGTGGATAGTCTGGAGGGATGTCAGAAGTTGCAGCGTGACATAGATAGGATGCAAGACTGGGCGGAGAAGTGGCAGATGGACTTCAACCCGGATAAATGTGTAGTAGTACATTTTGGCAGGTCAAATGGGATGAAAGGATATAATATTTAGGATAACATTCTGAGCAATGTGGAAGATCAGAAGGATCTTGGCGTCTGGGTTCATAGGACGCTCAAATCAGCTTCTCAGATAGAGGATGTGGTTAAGGCAGCGTATGGTGTACTGGCCTTCATCAATCAAGGGATTGAGTTTAGGAGTCAGGAGGTAATGCTGCAACTTTATAAGACCCCGATCAGACCCCACTTGGAGGACTGTGTGCAGTTCTGGTTGCCACATTACAGGAAGGATGTGGAAGCCATAGAAAGAGTGCAGAGGAGATTTACAAGGATGTTGCCTGGATTGGGTGGCATGCCTTATGAGGATAGGTTGAGGGAGCTCAGTCTTTTCTCCTTGGAGGGACGAAGGATGAGAGGTGACCTGATAGAGGTGTATAAGATGTTGAGAGGTATTGATCGGGTGGATTCTCAGAGGCTTTTTCCCAGGGCTGAAATGGCTGCCACAAGAGGTCACAGGTTTAAGGTGCTGGGGAGTAGGTACAGAGGAGATGTCAGGGGTAAGTTTTTCACTCAGAGGGTGGTGGGTGAGTGGAATCGGCTGCTGGTGGTGGTGGAGGGGGATTTGATAGGGTCTTTTAAGAGACTTCTGGATGAGTACATGGGACTTAATAGGATTGCGGGTCATAGGTAAGCCTAGTAGGTAGAGATATGATCGGCACAACTTGTGGGCCAGAAGACTAAGGAAATTTGGCATGTCAGCTACAACTCTCATCACCTTTTACAGATGCACTATGGAAAGCATTCTTTCCGGTTGTGCTGTAGTGTTCTACGTTCTATTTTCTATGTTCTTCCATCTGGAAAAAGGTACAAAAGTCTGAGGTCACGTACCAACCAACTCAAGAACAGCCTCTTCACTGCTGCCATTAGACTTTTGAATGAACCTACCTTGCATTAAGTTGATCTTTCTCTACACCCTAGCTATGACTGTAACATTCCGCACTCTCTCCTTCTCTATGAACGGTATGCTTTATCTGTATAACGCACAAGAAATAATACTTTTCATAGTGTACTAAGACATGTGACAATAATAAACTAAATCAAATCAAAATCTGAACTCAAGTACATCACAGTTTACTTAAACTACAATTATCTGGAAACACAAAGACATGGGCTGCAGAAAGAATGTGCTTTTCTAGAAAAGCTTTCTGCAATGTAAGTGTTCAAGCAGCAGATGGAGTTGATGCAACAGGAACATTGACCTGTCTGCTTTCCTATTTTCAGAGTGATAAATCAGAGAGTGGTTGCAGCAGAGAAGGAGGCCACCCGGCCCATTCGATCTATGCTAGTGCCACTCTACCAGTCTTTCCTGACAACCTTGCAAGCTATTTCCTTTCAGCTCTCTGCCAAACTTCCCTTCTGAAAGCCATAATTGAATCTGCCTCCAACACCCTTTCAGACAACAGATTCCAGATCAGGACCATGCTCTGCTCAGCGAACGTTTGAACTCGTATCGCCTTTGGTTCTTTTACCAGTTTCATAATCCAACATCAGAAAAAGTAAGCTGAACATCCCAAACCAATCATCTCCTGAGAGAAGGTCAGAAAAATAATTTGATTTGACTTATTATTGTCACATGTATTAAACACAACAAAAAGTATTGCTTCTTGCACGCTATACAGACAAAGCATACCATTCATAGAGAAGGAAAGGAGAGAGTGCAGAATGTAGTGCTACAGTCACAGCGAGGGTGTAGAGGAAGATCAACTTCGTGCGAGGTAGGTCCATTCAAAAGCCTGACAGCAGCAGGGAAGAAGCTGTTCTTGGTCGGTGCGTGACCTCAGACTTTGCTATCTTTTTCCCAAAGGAAGAAAGTGGAAGAGAGAATGTCCGGGGTGTGTGGGGTCCTTAATTATGCTGACTGCTTTTCCGAGGCAGCGGGAAGTGTAGACAGAGTCAATGGACGGGAGGCTGGTTTGCCTGATGGATTGGGCTACATTCACCATTTTTTTTTGCTCCTTCCCCTCTTGGGCACAGCAGGAGCCCAGACCAAGCTGTGATACAACCAGAAAGAATGCTTTCCATGGGGCATCTGTAAAAGGTGATGAGAGTTGTAGCTGACATGCCAAATTTCCTTAGTCTTCTGAGAAAGTAGAGGCATTGGTGGGGCTTTCTTAACTATAGAGTCAGCGTGGGGGGACCAGGACAGGCTGTTGGTGATCTGAACACCTAAAAACCTGAAGTTCTCGACCCTTTCTACTTCATCCCTGTTAATGCAGACAGGGGCATGTTCTCTTTTACATTTCCTGAAGTCAATGACAATCTCCTTTGTTTTGTTGACAGTGAGAGAGAGATTATTGTTAAAAACAGGGCAAGTTGCAAGTGGTGAAACTGAAAGATTCTTCTCCAGTACCCTGGGCCATCCAGAAAACCTCATGAACCATATTTATATGACTGAGCATTTAAGCCTGACAGGACCTTGCCTTTCCCTGGGAATCACAGGACAATGCGGAACAGGAGGCGGCCCATTCATCAGCACTGGGCCTTTGAAAAGGACTGGCTCGTTTGTCAAGCACCATCAGCACAGCCCTGCCAAATTTCTCCCTCTCAAGCACTTATCCAATTCAAACACCAAAGAAAAGTGCAGAACAGGAACAGGCCCTTCGGCCCTCCAAGCCTGTACCGATCATGATGCCCTAACCAACTGGAGAAAAAACCTTCTGCCCTTACTCAGTCCATATCCCTCTATTTATGTACCCATCCAGAAGCCTCTTAAATGTTGCTAATGTGCCTGCTTCCACCACCTCCTCTGGCAGCGCGTTCCAGGTACCCACCCACACTCTGCATGAAAAACTTCCCCCATACATCTCCCTTCAACTTTCACCCTCTCAGCTTGAACCTGCGTCCCCCTTGTAATGGACACTTCCACCCTGGGATAAAGCATCTGACAGTCCACCTTGTCCATGCCTCTCATAATTTTATAGACCTCTCCAGGTCTCCCCTCAGTCTTTCCAGTGAAAACAATCCGAACTTATTCACTCTCTCCCCATAGCCAACACCGAGACCAAGCAACATCCTTCTTTTTACTTTCTCTGAAGCTTCCAGTGTGGTGACCAGAACTTCATGCAATGTTCCAAATACTTTCTAACCAAGGTTTTATAAATCTGCAACATGATTTCCTAACTCTTGTACCCAATGTCCCGACTGATGTCAGCAAGCATGCCGTATGCTTTCTTAATCACCATTGTCACCTGTGTTGCCACTTTTAGGGAACAGTGGACCTGCACGCCCAGATCCCTCTGTATGCTGATGTTCCATTTACAGTTTAATTCACAGCTAAATTTGATACATTACCTTCAGACAGTTCGAGCTGAATCTTTTTCCATCACACTTTCACACAGGACATTCCAAAACACAACTCTTGGTGTAGAACAACATTCTCCTCGTCTCTGCAGTACTTCTTTTGATGTGGTATAAGCACAGTAAGAAGTCTCACAACACCACGTAAAGTTCAACAGGTTTATTTGGTACCACAAACTTTCACCTGATGAAGGAGCAGCGCTCTGAAAGCTTGTGCTACCAAATAAACCTGTTGGACTTTAACCTGGTGTTGTGAGACTTCTTACTGCACTTCTTTTGCCCATTACCTGGTGACCTCTGCTTGCAGGTGCCCTTGTCAATTAGTTCTTATTTACTCTATCAAAGCCCGGCATGATTTTAATCACTGCACCCCTTCCCTTCCCCCCCCCCTTAGATTTCTCTGCCCTGAAGAGAGTAACCCCAACACTCTCTGGTGCCGATGGTATTTGCTTCCCCAGGAAGAAGCCCAGTTAAGGCAGCAATTATTGTTCATCCCCGATTAGCCTGAGGATACTGTGGGCGTGATTTTAAACAGGAGGGCAAATCTTCACAAGAGCACTTGCTATCGGTTGAAGCAGGTCGGAACAACCTCAAGATGTTGAGAAGCTCTGGCCAAAAGAAAGACTGCAAATGCTGCAACTGAACGAAATACAACGAGCCAATGCCTGCTGGGAGGTTAATATTTCTGAACTGTCGAAAAAATAGTTACAACTCTGAAAATGAGTTTTTTTTTTCCATTTTGCAGGTAGGCTGGAATTTTAGCAGCACGCCCGCAGAACTGCATTCTCCATTGGCCTCGGGCGGGATTTTACGAGCCTCGGGCAGGCTATCTCAGTGGGTTTGCATTTCCAGGATCTGATGTGTCTATTCCCTGAAAACAATTTCCGAATTCAGGAAGCTCTGGACTCCACCAGAGGGAGTGAGACAATTTGATTTGGTCATTTCAAAGATTCCAAGCATTTTTAACTTGAGTTTGGCTCAGGAACCGAGACTATGAAGGAATGAACCACGCCGATTCCGGGCTTGGGTCACTGTCTGTGTGGAGTTTGCACTTTCTCCCTGTGTCTGCTTGGGTTTCCTCCAGATGCTCCGGTTTTCTCCCACAGTCCAAAAGATGTGATGAGGTGTATTGGCCATGTTGAATTCTCCCTCAGTGTCCTTGAACAGGTGCCGGAGTGTGGGAATTCAGGGAGTTTCACAGTAACTTCACTACAGTGTGAACTTTACCTGCAGGTGGCAGTGTTCCATGTGTCAGCTGCCCCTTGACCTCAGTTTTGTGATTTGATGTTTTCTTCGGACTTCCATTTTTCTCAATTTGTGGCAAAGAGAGAAGGAACGACCAACACGGTACCTTTTCAAGTGTCATCACGATTGGAAACAGTCATCAATTTGTGCACAGCAAGCTCCCACCATGACTAAATAATCTGGATTTTTTTTAGTAATTTTGGTGCAGCGATGAATGTTGGCCAAGCCACTGGGGCGGGGGTGGGGAGAGTGCGAGATCTCTGCCGCTCTTGTCGTGTCCACCTGGGAGGGCAGATGAGATTTCAATTCAATCAATCATTCATTCAGCGGCTGGTAGCTCAGAGAGTGCAGCACACCTGCAGTACGGCACCGAGGCCCCAGCAGAAACTCTACGTTCAAGCATCCAGATGGGAGTTTGAAGTAACCTCAGGCGAGAAACTGTCGTAAAATACATTTTGGATTTCACACAGCACCATCAGGAATACTCTGTGACAATTTCCTCATCATGGCTTGTTTGCAATATTGATCCGCGTTATTCACTGACCTGAGGACACTTTTGTGACAACATCTGTTCGGTTGCTGGAGTTGTTATCAAAAGGATTCACCATAAAATCATGCAACCCCTGCAGTTCAGAAGGAGGCCATTTGACCCATTGCGTCTGCACCAACTCTCTCTCAGAGAACCTTACCCAGGCCCTTTCCCCCACCCTATCCTCGTAACCCCACAAACTTTACACGTAAATTACACAGCTTGGGATTGTGAGGGGAAATTGGAACGCCTGGAAGAAATCCACGCCAACACACAGAGAACAGGTAAATTCCACACATAGTCACCCAAAGTGGGAATCGGATCCGGGTTACTGGCACCGTGCCTCCCCTTGTGAGTCAAATACATCAAACCACTGTGGGTTTGGAGTGAGTAGGGTTTGCTTTCCTTGTGTATGGAACTTTTTTTGGACCTGGGGAGGAAAGGAGGTTGCATGGAGCTGTCCAGGAAGGGAGGGTGGAGGTTGTCCATGCAGGAACGTCAATGCAGCCCCACCAAGGCTCACAGGGGACAGAGGGAGGGAGATGGATGACATAGAGGAGGTCAACCCTGCTGAACAGGAACCCAAACATGATGGAAGGGAGATGGTGGTGATTGGTGAGAGGTCAGTGATGAGGAGATGAGGGTAATATTGGGCAGGCCAAGGATGAGAAAAGTAAGATTGAGGATGGCAGATGGCAAGTCGAGGATGCCAAGGAGCAGATTGACGGACCCAGGGGTGGGACAGAGACTTGATCAAGGGTGAAAGTGGATAGGTCAAGGATCACCACAAGCAGAAGTATGGAGGAGGGAAGGTCAAAACTGAGGGAGGATGCAAAGTGATAGCTTGCAGCTCCAGGGTCAATGTGAGAATGACCAGAGTCTTGGCTGCAACAACAGATGGGCCAGAGGACATGTCGAGGAGGGCACTGTCTATGTTGGAGAGTGGCTGTGCAAAGCAGTGGGTCCCCCACTGGGCTGCAGTGCTCCAGTCAGGGAGAAGGGCCAGATGGAGCGTGCTGACCAGCTCTTTGTCCTGTGTCCACATTTCAGCTCAGGCAGACAAGATGGGTTTCATGCAGCCAGTGAGACTTGGTGAAGGGTTGGTGAAGTCACCAACAGAGGATAGCCCAGGACCAGGGAACATCACTGGCCGGAACACCAACAAGGTGCAGCATCAGAGGGTGAGGTAGCTCAGAACGCTGGCCAGTGCAACGCTGAGTAAAACCCAATATCTCACACGGGGAGTAACTACCTTCTGTTGTCTGAAAGACAATGTCAGAGGCAGCTGGGGACAGGGCAGCATTGCTTCATGGGTCTCTGTCAACTCTTGTAGGAAGACTTGGGGAATGGAAAGCTATGCTAACGCCAGCAGCAGCACGTTTCCACATCAGATCATTCCAGGGTTCCAGCAGAGGAGGTAAGTGCAGCATCTCACAGTCAGCCACTCAGAGGTCTGTAAGATGGAGGTAAATCCATCTTTTTGTGGATATCAATCCAACATGTGGAATATGGACAAAACTGGCTGAAATACAGTCAAACTTAAAGTTATATGTTTCAAAACACAGACTTAAAATGGCTGCAGACAAGACATTGACAGAGAGATACACAGCCTCATCAAATCCATCCAGGATTGAGCAGGCAAAGGACGATGAGTCCTGTTAGTTCTGCAAAAACTGACCCTGCTAGACCTGATTAACAATGATAGCCATTGCAACACCTATAGACAGTACATATTATAGGCTCCAAGTCCAACAGGTTTGGGCCCAGGCTGTTCTTGCAAAACCGTCGAGATGGGAAAGCGATCAACATCTCCTGAGGACCATCAAAAGCCATTTCACACCTCATCAGCTGCAAGCTCTCTTATCAAAATTCAACCAACTGTCGGGAGAAGCCTGCCAGAAATTTAAAGGCTGCATTTCTTTTGAAATTGGATAAAACCAGAGGACAGGAGGCTCTTTAAGCCACAGCACATGAGTGGTTCACTTCTCCAATTTACCAGAACTCTTCTCCAAGCAAAACAAGACAACCTTGTTCCTTGCCGGCTCCAACAACTGAAGAGATTTGAAAATTGCTCTTCAGCCACCAAAGCATTTCAACAAGAATTTACTACCAAAGATCCAGGATGCAAGAAACAACATATGCGAACATACTGGAGTACTGTGTGCAGTTTTGGTCGCCGTACTTACGCAAGGATATTTTGGCCTTGGAGGGAGTGCAGAGGAGGTTTACTAGGCTGATACCGGAGTTGAGGGGGTTGAGCTATGAGGAGAGGCTGAATAAACTAGGCTTGTACTCGTTAGAGTTTAGAAGAATGAGGGGAAATCTCATTGAGACGTATAAGATGATGAATGGGATGGATAGGATAGAGGTGGAGAGACTCTTCCCGCTCAAAAAGGACAGTAGGACTAGGGGGCACAGCCTCAAGATAAAGGGGGGCCAGTTTAGAACGGAGTTGAGGAGGAACTTCTTCACTCAAAAGGGTGGTGAATCTCTGGAATTCTCTGCCCGTTGAAGTGGTGGAGGCTGCCTCGCTAAATATTTTTAAGACACGGGTTGATGGGTTTTTGATAAGAGAGGGGATTAAGGGTTATGGGGAGAGGGCGGGAATGTGGAACTGAGCAGCGACAGATCAGCCATGATCTTATTGAATGGCAGGGCAGGCTCGAAGGGCTGGATGGCCTACTCCTGCTCCTATTTCTTATGTTCTTATAACTCCAGACTGAAGGCCAGCAAAGATTTTTATACCTGCCTGACCCCGTGACCAAGGTGTGTATCCCTTGAAGGCAAGACGGCCCTAAGCTTTTCTGAAAGATAGCACTGCCTCTTTGACCCCAGGAGCAGTGAATATAATCTACAGTTACCAGAAATCCCCAATTAGCCAGGTGTTGAGGAAGGGTGGTTGGGAATTGTGTAAAATTATGTAAACCTTAAAAATATCTATTGTGTTATTATAGTTGCTACCTTCCTTGGCAGAATAACTGGTTATACGGGAACATGTTGATAGGTCTGGTTAATTTCATTCCTTCCTAAAGCAAATTTGACCTTTTTGAAACCCCCTTGTCATCTTGGTGGATCACAGAGCGAGAACATAATTCCCAAGTCTAGAACCGAACGGGGTTTGGGCACTTTGAAAACGTTCACTGGTCAGGCATAAACAGTGACTCACTTTCTCTCTCTCTCCGAGAAAGTCATCCCAATGTGACACTTCCACCATTTCCTCTACCTGCAGGAAAGACACACGTGTCCAAGACTGGGAGCAAAGGCCACTACAATGTGGAGTAAAAAGCCCCCTACAGTCACCAACGCACCAAGTACAAAAAGGGCAAATGATTTTGTGCGCATTACCACAGACCCAAGCAGCCAGAGCTATGGGATCTGGTGCAATCACTGACTTTCCACAGGCTCCAGGGGCAACTGACTGCACACATTTTGTGTTTCAAGTTCCCTGGGAACTGCCGGCAGTCTTTGTGAAGGAGAGCTCTCGCTCTGTGTCACTGGTCAGTGGTCACCCCGTATGAATCCTGCGCATGCGTGCTGATGACTCATACACTCTCAATTATTGGCAGGATCCACAGTTGTTTGCTCACCCTGTGCTCCTACAAGGAGGGGCTCCTGGGTGCTGAGGGATATAAACAGAAGACCTGACTCATTGCACCCATGTCATAGCCCAGCAGGTACACTGCCCCCCACTGCGCCTCAACAACAGCCACAATAAATAGGACCTCTGCCTGCTGAAGGTGAGGTTCCCCACGGGTGGGCATGTTTCTTTGGAAGGAACATTTCAAATGCAGACAATAAAAATGAAACAAAACTTACTCCAAGTTTCAAATCAAAGAAACAGCTTAATGAAGAAGTTTCATTGCTCCAAACTTGAGGCCTCGCCCTGGGCCATTCCAAGCTCCCCCACAATTCTCAACAGCTTCTTTATCCAGAGTCAGCTGCTCAGCTGACCATCACATCGTCCTGTCATTGGTTCCATGATTTACTGGGTCAGCTGACCCTTACATCTTGTTACCATTGGTCACATTACATCCAATACAGAGTCGTCACCGGTAACATTCCAACAGACCACTCAGTTGGAGAACTGCAGTCAGGGCCACATGAATCATTGCAGCTTGCTGTGCCTCTGTAAAACAAAGGGCTGAGGAAGGACGGCAGAGAAGCTGGATGCTTCCTCAGGCAAGGAAGAACGGGCAAAAGTTGATTTTCATGAGGGAGTTGATGGAATTTATTTATTAATGTCACAAGTAGGCTTACAATAACACCCCAAGTTAGTGTGAAAATCCCCTAGACGTCACGCTCCAGTACCTGTTCGGGTACACTGAGGGAGAATTCAGCATCGCCAATGCACATAACACAGATTTTGTGACTATGGGGGGAAACCGGAGCACCCAGAGAAAACCCATGCAGACACGGGGAGAACATGCAGACTCCACAGAGACAGTGACCCAAGCTGGGAATCGAACCGGGTCCCTGGCGCTGTGCGGCAGCAGTGGATGCTAACCACTGTGCCACCGTTCCACCAGATGGCAGGTTAATGGAGCAACACACCAGACAAGCCCACAACTTCCTCATCTAATTCTGATTCCAGACAGAATAAGTATGAGTTTGTAAAACATCTCGCTTTCCACCTCAAGAATTGTCACAGTGCAAAGTGCCAACACATCCGGCATGGTCCCTCAGCGCCAACCCACAGACCAGCTTCAGTACCTCTGGCACCAGCAAAGGACAAAATTAACAGGCCCTTGGTGTGAGCAAGTCCGGATGCAAGTTTCCATCAAAGCTACATTCACACACTTCTGGCTTGGGCAGGAAAGCGCACTGAATCCAATCTCTGACAAGGCCTTCCAAAAAAAACCTCTGCGTGCAAAATATGCAATGCCTCAGCTGCAGACAGTTGAGGAAACAGCTTCTTAGGGATGAGAATGGAAGTGAACATCAAGTGCCAAACTTGCCAGCGACCTGATAAAGACTGACAAACACCAACAGCTCTCTATATGGAAGAGCTCAGTTATGTCATTACTTGGGAGGCATCACAATAAACGTTATGTCCATAACATCGATGTTCACCATCACTCATGTTCAGTGAAGCACCAAGTTCTTTAAAGACCACGATTGGCTGAGAAAATCCCAATGTGGCCATTCAACACACACACAAAGTGATCAAGGTTGTATTTAGATTTTAACTCATGGTGTCATAGAAAGATTAGAAACTTGGGCCACTCCGATTTTGTTTGCTTTGGCTTTCCACCACCAATCTCAATGTCCCCAGCTAAGCTTCAGGCAGTTGCCTGAGCTCTATGGTCCATTTCCTGAGATGACTTTGGCTCCCCAAAGCCAAGCAAGCTCCGTCCTGCTGACAGCCTCCTACACAGTCATGGAGGAGGATGGGGAGTGGAGGTGCACACTTGGAGCACCTGAAGATGAATCCCTGCAAGGTGGATTGCTGTTCCTCCCCCACCCTGCCCCTCTCTGTCAGTGCACTCCATTGACAGGATAAGCCAGAAAATTTTGACCAGTCCCTCTTCCTGTCCGAGCCTCTCCTCCTGCCACTGTAAAACCAACTCCACACTGCATTTGATCCGGTATAATTAACTTCAGACACCACCTCTGTGATTACGCCATTGAATGATTAGGAATATAGAAAATGCGAGCGCAAATAATCCTGTTCAACACGAACACGCTTTCTCTCTTATTTGACTTTATTCAGGGTCCTTAATTGTGATTTTTTTGCTGCATTGTGTTAGGTTGGAGCCTTAATGTCTTTATTCAAAGAGAAATGAGGATTGAATTCCTTGGAGCATGAGTCAGATTTGGGAGAAATAACTGCAAAAAGACCTTCAGGTGAAAGATTTCAGAGTGATTTGAAGCTCAGTGCTTTGAATGCTTCCATTTTAGTATAAAGCTTCCATTTGATACTAAAGATTAAACTTTCATTCAGCCTTTCAAACATAAACATTTGTTTAATTCAGCAGCTAAACATTGAAACCTTGTCTTGTCAATCTGGCTCCTTGGAGCATTTCAGGTAACACAGGTCTTTCTGTTGGCTTAAGTTCAATAATTATTGATGCTCTTCAGGAGATTTGGAAGACAGAGCAAGCTCCTGTGCAGCATACCATAAGGAACTAGAGTAACTCTTCAGAGGGCAGACTCCCTCAGTCACCCACAGCCTGGGCCTGTTTATAGCAAGTTTTGGAGGCAATTGTGACCTCAATCAGGGAGCTCATACCCCAAGAGCCAACCTCATGGACTTCATTGAAGTCATTCCAGGATCACAACTGACATCACCTTCATGAGAACATAATTTCATTATTAGGGCTGGCAGGATGTATTTAGTGGACAACGATGGTTGAAATATAGAGACTTGCAGCACGGAAACAGGCCCTTCGGCCCAACTTGTCCATGCCGCAGCTTTTTTTAACCCCTCAGCTAGTCCCAATTAACCACATTTGGCCCATATCCCTTTGTACCCATCTTACCAATGAAACTGTGTTTAAAAGACAAAATTTGTGCCCGCCTCGACTATTCCCTCTGACGGCTTGTTCCAGACACTCACCACACTCTACGCGAAAAAATTGCCCCTCTAGACACTTTTGTATCCCCCCCAGCCCCCTTGCTTAAATCTACACCCTCTAGTTTTAGATTCCCCTATCTTTGGGAAAAAGATATTGACTATCGAACTGATCTATGCCCCCGATTATTTTATATAAGGTTACCCCTCAGCTTCCTGCACTCCAGAGAGAAAATGGGTGAGTTTGGTGGATGTAAACCTGAAACTTTAAGCATAAATATTGGAAGCTCCTCTGAGCAGAACAGGGCATGCTCCAGGATCCTTCTGGAGACTTGTGATATGAACAAGTTGTACTTCAGCACTCATTTGCTTTGCTGATCTTTGTATTTCTTGTTGCAACTGAAATAAATATATACGCTTTGGAATGAGGCTGCCTCTTATCTCGGAATATCATAGCTTAAATCTAAATATAAATAACTTTCCAGTTAACCTTTCTCAGAGTTAATTATTCTTTAATCTGTGGACAATTCATTCTCTATTACTTTGTCATCTGATAAAACTTAATCTAACAATTGCCATAATTCTACTGATGATGATAGCCACAGTTTGTGACTTCTTGGAAGCCTTATCAGTTCCCACAGTTTCTATTATTAAGCTGATGTTCAAAAAAATCATCTCACAATTAAATTTAGCATCGGGTTTTCTTTTGCAATGAGGAGATGGCAAAACAATGGTTCTTGGATAAAGATGCATTCTTGCATGTGAAGATTTTCCTAAATGATGCTTGCAAACCCGTGAGCAAGGTGTCCATGGTTTGAATGCAAAGTGAAGTTCCTTTTGCTGTGCCCAACTCCCTCCAGCAACACCGTAAAGAATCATGGAATAAAAGGGCCATTCAGCCCATCTGCAAAACCACATACTATCAGTAACAGTAGGGTCTGAAGCAAACAGGTTGAATATGGGACTGAGTACAGTACTGCCCACACAGTGATGTAAGACACATGACATAGAGCTGGAGTCACTCGAGAAGGACATGAGATTGTGAAGAAGTCTCAGGATGGAGTCAGCTCCGTAACTGTACTCTCGACTGGTGATATGAATAAAAGATGTGCTGTTGATATATTCAACACCACAAAGCCTATGTCATGGTGTCCAAAGCAGGATTCCTCACTATCTACCCAAGGAAAGATTCTTTAAACCCATTTAATCCTCTGAGCAAGTGCGGTACAAATATACTTTGATTTCCAAAGCTCATCTATCAAGCCTCTAATGTGATAGTTGTACCACAACCAAGTTGTCAGGGACACTCTGACACAATGAGAGGTGCTCAGTGACATGGCTTTAACTGAGGAAGGATGTCCTTGCTATAGAGGGAGTGCAGCAAAGGTTTACCAGGCTGATTCCTGGGATGGCAGCTCTGTCACATGAGGAGAGACTAAATTGGTTAGGATTGTATTCACTGGAGTTTAGAAGAGCGAGAGGGGATCTCATAGAAACTTATCAAATTCTAACAGGATTAGACAGGGTAGATTCAGAAAGAATGTTCCCAATGGTGGGGGAGTCTAGAACTAGGGTTCATAGTTTGAGGATAAGAGGTAAACCTTTTAGAACTGAGGTGAAGAGAAATTTCTTCATCCAGAGAGTGGTGAATGTGTGGAATTCACTTCCACACAAAGTAGTGAGGCCAAAACATCTAATTTCAGGAAGAATTGAGATTCTTGGGGCTAAAGGGATCAAGGCACATGGAGGGAAGGCAGGATCAGAGCTCTGAATTGATCAGCCAAGATCGTAATGAATGGCAGAGCAGGCTTGAAGGGCCAAGCGGCCTCCTCCTGCTTCTATTTTCGATGCTACTTTGGTTCAATGTTCATTTTTTCTATTTACGTTAACAGAACTAAAGAAATGAGGGTTTCTCTTTCCAAAAGGAAAGATAGCCCGTCATTCACTTCTCCAGCTGAGACAGAAATTTCTCTCCACTTTCCATAATCATTTTACCCTCTGAATGACCTCAGGACGCGCTGAGTCATAATCTGCCCAATGAATTTTTTTCCCAGAAAAGGGAAGATCTGATTGAGAACTTTCAGACTCAGAGTCTGACTCTGTCTCAGAGAGTTGGTATCAATGGGTGCTATTCTGATTGGCGGTCGGTGACGAGTGGAGTGCCGCACGGGTCGGTGCTGGGGCCTCAGCTATTTACCATTTATATAGATGATCTGGAGGAGGGAGCCAAGTGTAGGGTGACGAAATTTGCTGATGACACCAAGATAAATGGAAAAGCAATTTGTGTGGAGGGTGTGGAGAGTCTGCAGAGGGAGCTGGGTAGGCTGAGCGAGTGGGCAAGGACCTGGCAGATGGAGTATAATGTTAGCAAGTGTGAGGTTATCCACTTTGGCAGAAATAATAGTAGGAGGGATTATTATTTAAAAACTGCAGCATGCTATGGTGCAGAGGGACCTGGGGGTCCTTGTGCACGAGTCTCAAAAACCCAGTCTGCAGGTGATCAAGAAGGCAAATGGTATGCTGGCCTTTATAGCGAGGGGGATAGAATATAAAAGCAGGGAGGTCTTGCTGCAACTGTACAGGGCACTGGTGAGGCTGCAGCTGGAGTACTGTGTGCAGTTTTGGTCGCCGCACTTGCACAAAGATATTTTGGCCTTGGAGGGAGTGCAGAGGAGGTTCACTAGGCTGATACCAGAGATGAGGGGGTTGGACTATGAAGAGAGACGAAATAGACTGGGTCTGTACTCGTTGGAGTTTAGAAGGCTGAGGGGGGGATCCTATAGAGACATATAAGATAATGAAGGGGAAGGATAGGGTAGAGGTAGAGAGATTCTTCCCGCTCAGAAAGGACAGCAGGACTAGAGGGCACAGCCTCAAGATAGGGGGGGGGGTGGTGCAGTTTAGATCGGAGTTGAGGAGGAACTTCATCACTCAAAGGGTGGAGAGTCTCTGGAATTCTCTGCCCATTGAAGTGGTGGAGGCTACCTCACTAAATATATTTAAGTCACGGGTAGTTAGATTTCTGATAGACAGGGGAATTAAGGGTTATGGGGAGAAAGCGGGAATGTGGAACTGATCCACTTCAGATCAGCCATGATCTTATTGAATGGCGGGGCAGGCTCAAAGGGCTAGATGGCCCACTCCTGCTTCTATTTCTTATGAGAGGATTTGATGGGGCTATCACACAGAAGATGTTTCCATCTGGCGAGCAAGCCCAGAACTAGACACCATAAATACTAAATAGTCACTCGCAGATCCAATAGGAAATTCAGGAAAAGCTTCTGCACCCAGGCAGTGGTGAATGTGAGAAACACGTTGCTACAGGGAGTCGGAGAGGCCAATGGAATGGGTGCATTTGAGATAAATGTATAAAGGAGAAAGGAATAAAAGGATATATTGAAGTTCGATAAAGGGGAAGTTCAGCTGGAGCATGAATCCTGGCATGGCTATTGGACCAAATGGCCTCTTTTTGTGCTAAGTACATTGTAGAAATGCACTGTTAAATGCAGACTCAATTATGTCAAACTGCCCCTCAGCCATAACACAATACATTGGATAAACAGTGATTTGATGTCTCCAGAATAACTCATTGGGTGAAACATTGTGATGTGCTTTGACATATTAAGGTGTTGTGTGAATGCATGTGCTAATATTAGAACATGATTTCAGAAAGCAGATTTGCCAAATGAGCTAACACCTTTTAAAAACTGGATTTATTTGACTGCTGGTCATAATTACACTTTTTATTGTCCTCGTATCTCGTGTCATATATTCTCTAACGATCTTTAGCTGACATTAGTACAACACTGAGACTGCTTTCCTGTGATATGGGTTTTCATCTCCTTATTTAGTCAAGGCATTCAGATCTTTCCACGTTCTTGCTTTCACTCTCCGACCATTATACTGTCTAGTCACATCCCTCATTAAGGCCATTAATTTCTCCAAAGTTGTAAAGGGTTCTGCTTCTCGCGATCCTAGAGGTTGCTCTACCATGACTATCACTCCCTGGGGACACTGTTTTAACAGTTAGAAACTCATTGGAAAGACAATGGGCTAGCTAACCACTTCACAACATGGTGCTTCTGAAATGCAGTGACCATTCTCGTGTGGACAAACCTGCCAGCTTTATTTTTCCCTTCCATCCACTGGCAAGGGCGGCAGGGCAAGTGATTATTGTGCTTCCACGACTGCCTCTGTGGCTTGTGGGCCCCTGCATGGCTTGCTGGACAACTGCCCTGCAAAGTGAAGATTTAATGATGGCAGGAGGCCATTTGGTCCATCATGCCTGTGGCCAGTCAGCCAATCCCAGTTCACAAGCATTAAGAGCTTGTCGTGTGAGGAACTTCTGAGGACTCTGGGTCTGTTCTCATTGGAGTTTAGAAGGATGAGGGGAGTCTTTATTGAAACATACAGGATACTGCAAGGCCTGGATAGAGTGGACAAGAAGAGGATGTTTCCACCAGCAGGAAAAACTAGAACCAGAGGGAACAACCTCAGGCTAAAGGGACGATTCTTTAAAACAGAGATGAGGAGGAATTTCTTCAGCCAGAGAGTGGTGAATCTGTAGAACTCTTTGTCGCAGAAGGCTGTGGAGGCCAGGTCATTGAGTGTCTTTAAGACAGAGATAGATCGGTTCTTGATTAATAAGAGGATCAGGGGTTATGGGGAAAAGGCAGGAGAATGGGGATGAGAAAACTATCAGCCACGATTGAATGGCAGAGCAGACTCGATGGGTCGAGTGGCCTCATTCTGCGCTGATGTCTTATGGTCTTATAGTTGGGGCAGCAGAAGAAACAGTGCTTTTGACCTCAGCAAAATTGCGTTAGGGACAGGAAAACACAGTTTCTGATCACAATCAGCTTAACACCAAAGGATTCCCACAAGCATCCAAGTCACAAGAGGAGACTGGCTTAGTATTCCCGAGTCCATTCAATTATACAGAGACAGAATTTAATTCACTCAAAACCCATTCCCTTAGACAGAGTTAAAATTGGGCCCAGTGTCTCTCCAAACTAGGTTCACTCAGCTAGATATGAAGTTAGTCAGATTTCAGTCGGAGAAATAGATAGTGATGTGAGAAGATATACAAATCTTAGTTTCCGAGGAGCGATGGGACACAGATGGCTTTTGTCTGGAGCTTATTCAAGTCCAACAGTGCTTCCACTGGAAGTGCTTGATGATGCTGTCAATCAAAGATGATTGCGTGTAAATGCAAAAGGAATTTGAAACAACATAAAATAATGCAATTTCAGATGGACAGCATCAGCAGGAAAATTAAGGTTCTGGGTCGAACCTTCTTCAGAACCAGAATGACGCCTATACAGGAAGCAGCCCACACAAGTGAGGCTGTGCCTCCTCTCCAACTGAGGTGGTTAAACATGGTGTGGTCATCGTCAAATTGGCCAAAAGCAGGATTCCCATTGTTTACTTCAGAAGGTGCAGGGTTCAAATCCTGCTCCAGGTGCACCATGACTCAAGCTCTCAATTCTGGTTGGCACCCAGTGGAAGGTGATAACACCCTCCTGACCTATTGCATTAACTGCTACAAACTGGGTGCTTTAAAGGATGTCTCAGGGAGAGTCTCAGCCTATGAATCCTACAGTTCCTCATATGGTTCACCAAGAGTGTGAAGAATAGGAAATTCCTCCTGTATAACGTTTGACTTTTAATTATTCTAACAAATTGCCAGCACAGACAAAATGGTTCAGCTGTGCTGTAGAGTTTTGGTAGCTATTATTTACACCTGATCCAGCTCAGTTAAAGTGATATACAGCCCACTGAAATACATCCCCATTCCCACCACATATTGTTTAGTTTACCCTTTTAAATATCTGAATTTGGACTGTCCCCCCAGCAGTGGTGTTCCAGCAGGTGAGGACTTCTAGTCATCCCTCCAAAACGCCCTTGGAGCGGTTTAGGTGGCTGAGCAGTGAAAGAGCCAGAAGTGTCCGAAGAAACAAAGATTGGCACAGTCGTACAAATTTCAGCAGACACCGTCATTTTCATTAGAAAGCAAGTGGATACAGAAATGAAATTAAAGAAGGCTGTCACAGGTCTCTTTCCCTCTAATAAAGATACCCAAGGCCATGACCACTGTTCCCCTTGCTCAATCTGAAACTTTCCCAAGGTGGGATGGTCAGAACTATCCATGACTTCAGGACGTCCCAAAGCACTTGAGGTCAGCCTCCCATCCACTGACTCTGTCTACACTTTCTGCTGCCTCTGCAGAGCAGTCAGCAGAATTAAGGACCTCACGTACCCCAGACATTCTCTCTTCCACCTTCTTCCATCAGGATAAAGACACAAAAGTCTGAGGTCACGTACCAATCAACTCAAGAACAGTTTGTTCCAAGCTGATATCAGGCTTTTCAGTGGACCTTCCTCGCATTAAGCTGATCTTTCTCTACACCCTAGCTATGACTTTAACACTACATTCTGCACTCTCTCCTTTCCTTCTCTATGAACAGTATGCTTTTTCTGTACAGCACACAAGAAACAATACTTTTCACTATATGCCAATACATGTAACAATAATAAATCAAATCAAAGTAATTAAATCCAAGTCAATCGTTGTAACATAGGAATTACAGCGCCCAATTCATGCACAGCAAAGACCAGAAGAACTTCTCCCCGTTTTGTTTTTAAAAAAAGTGATGCTGATCGAGTGACAGATTCAAGCTTGAACACCAGAAAAATTGCCCCTTCTTTCTTTGGAATTGTACCAGGGGTTCTTTTATATGAGAATGCAAACAGGATGTCAGTTTCACACCTCATCTGAAAGACAACATATCTGACACTGCAATGCTCCTTCAGTACCTAGATTTTTATGCTCAAATCCTGGAATGGGCCACGATCCCACAACCTTTTGACTAAGGGTAAGAGTATTGCCAGCTGAGCTCTAACTGATGAGCTGGCTGCAGTGATCATGAATTTAATTTTTTTGGGTACTCTAAAGTTCTTGGCTAGAAACATTACACATTCAGCCAGGGACATCACAGCTGTTAAACTGGATGCATTGTTAGATCTTCTCAGCAGGGTGTGGGTGTGTGCGCGCACACATGCACGCAAAAGGTAAAGTCGCCATAGTCCCTGATGACCATAGGCCGCTCTCCCCCTCAGAGGACTGGTGATGATTTAACCTGAGAATCACCACATCTCAGTGAGGGATCTTCATGAATAACCTCAGCTGATCTGATTTGATTTATTATTGTCATGTGTTAACATCCAGTGAAAAGTATCATTTCTTGCATGTTATACAGACAAAACATACCTTTCATAGAGAAGGAAATGAGAGAGAGCAGAATGTAGTGTTACAGTCACAGCTAGGGTGTAGAGAAAGATAGGTCCATTCAAAAGTCTGACAACACAGGGAACAAGTTGTTCTTGAGTCAGTTGGTACGTGACCTCAGACTTTCGTATCTTTCTCCTGAAGGAAGGTGGAAGAGAGAATGTCTGGGGTGCGTGGGGGTCCGTAATTATGCTGGCTCCTTTGCCAAGGCAGCAGGAAGTGTAGACAGAGGCAATGGATGAGATGTTGGTTTGTGTGATGGATTGGGCTTCATTCACAACCTTTTGTAATTTCTTGCATTCTTGGGCAGAGCAGGAGCCCATACCAAGCTGTGATACAACCAGAAAGAATGCTTTCTATGGTGCATCTGTAAAAGTTGGAGAGAGTCGTAGCTGACAGGCCAAATTTCCTCGGTCTTCTGAGAAAGTAGAGGTGTTGGTGGGCTTTCTTAGTTAGGGAATCGAAGTCACACTGTTGGTGTCACCCTGCATCATGAACCTGCCGACCAGACAACTAAGCTAACTGACCTCTCCACGTGGATGTGTGTGTGCATGGTAGCCTCAAATGAACAAAAAGCACAGTGCAATTTTCAATACATGACAGACACAGGCTGGATGGCCAGACAAACATTATGATCAAGCCCAAATTGCTAATTGAGTAGCAGATCAGATCAGTAAATTCTTACCACCAAAAGTGTGATGGAGCATCTTTTACCAAGTATATCATGGTATGTTCATCGCACTGAATCCTCTCATGTATGCCTGGGAATAAAAGCAACCAATTTACCCTCCCACATCTTCGCTGGAGACATTTCAGCTCAAATAGTTGATGCTCTGTTGTAAACAGTCTCTGTTTCCCATCCCATGTCCATCCTCATCCTTCATGGTCAATTGATAGATATTCTCAAAGGCATCTCTGGCCAGCAGTTGGGTATTTCTTGGCAAGGCGCTACACTGGCCAGTACTGAGGGAAGCAGGAGGCCTCTCTGTATTGTAAGTGGTGATTAAATACACCACCCACTTCAATAGTCTCATCCCCACAGAATCCAAAATATCAAATTCCCACAGAATACAGAAAAGAGAAAACAGAGTACAGAAGACTGGTAAAACGTCAGGATGAAGGGGGAAGAGCTGCACAAAAATATACTTAAGATATTGTAACAATTCATCTTGCCTGAATCTCCTTGTCTCAAAAATGAGAAGATTTCAGTTTTTGCATTGTGAAATAGCACTCAGCTATTTGTTTTAAGGCAAACTCACTGTTCAACAGTGGAAAGCTGTTAACATTTGTTGGTAACAAATGGATTATTTTCAAAGCTGGGGAAGGGTCCGGGATTTATCTGGCACCGTTTTGATTCGTTGAGCGAGGTCTTTCAGGTCTCAGGTACCGCGGGTTTGCCTTGGAATGTGGTTGGGGCTCCCTCGCTGACCCAATACAGCGGTCATTTCACACAGGGCAACATTCCACACACAGCAGCAATGGAACAGGTGACTGGTTAACCTGTGTATTGGTTCAAGTTAAGTTCTGAAAGCAATGCTGCTGCTCTCCCCCCCCCCCCCCCATCAAGTGTCATTCCATAACAGGAGCCAGAAAAACCCCTTTAGTGCGCTGTAACTCCCTTTATCTTCCAATTCTCACTCAAAGGCCAACCTGGACTCTCTTCTTTTTAAGTTTAAGTTTTTTATTAGTGTCACAAGTAGGCTGACATTAACACTGCAATGCTGTTCCTGTGAAAATCCCCTCATCACCACACTCCAGTTCCTGTTTGGGTCAATGCACCCTAACCACACTCTGGTGCCTATTTGGGTGCTCTGAAAGTGAATTTAGCACGGCCAATCCACCGAACCAGCACGTCTTTTGGACTGTGGGAGGAAACTGGAGCACTGGAAGAAACCCACCCACCCACACACAGTGACCCAAGCCAGGAATTGAACCTAGGTCTCCGGTGCTGTGAGGCAGCAGTGCTAACCACAATGCCAGCGTGCCAGCTTGATGTTCTCTCAACCTCTGTGCTTTGCCTCTCTGTAGCAAGAGAGTTATCACACAAAGTTTGGCACCGAGACAAATAAATCAAACAGAGAAAGCCATTTCAAAGAGACAAACCCTCAGAGGTGGAAAAGCCAAGTGGTCCAGGGAAGGAATTCCAGAGCTTAGGGCCAGAACAACACTAGACACAGCCATCAGTGCTGGAGCTCTTGGGGATACACAAGAGACCAAAATTAAAGGGGTGCAGATGCCTCTGATAATTGTAGGACTGAAGGGTTGTAGAGGTGGGGAGGGCTGAGACCATGGAGACAATTGGAAACAAGGGTGAGAATTTCAGTCCGATCTTTATTTTCCTCCCGACACAACATTTGTGTGTTTCATAGTTTGAGTAGATCAGGTCACCCACATTTTGTACTTCCTTCCTGAATTGAATGGGACGAAAGAGAGGCCAATTTTTATTTTCAAAACAAGGGGACAATGTCATCGACTGATGAATCACAGGATCCTGTGCAGCCCCTACTTAGTATTTAAGTCACTGATTATCTGCAGAACTCCAAGTTACTCAGAACAGGGCTAGAGTTCAGCATCGGAATACATATTTCATATTGCAACGTAATAGAGTTATCCATCATGCCAGACTCAATATATTGTTCTATTTTCTGCCTCTTGCACTGAGAGAGGCAGGCATCTTGCTCATAGTACTGTCCGAATTGACTTTAATGCCTGACCAAATTTAGCATTCATCATACAGCATCCACTTTCCACAGGCCCATAAAAGTATGTTCAACCATCCAAGATAATAGCCTAAATGACATTCTCATAACCCATCAGCTAAAGCTCCCATCCTCCAACATCCTTGCAACCAATCACACATCCGGGTGCAGCTCCGG
The DNA here is from genome assembly GCF_965287045.1 of Carcharhinus amblyrhynchos. Lineage (NCBI taxonomy): Eukaryota > Metazoa > Chordata > Chondrichthyes > Carcharhiniformes > Carcharhinidae > Carcharhinus > Carcharhinus amblyrhynchos. The sequence continues at coordinate 21,204,416 of NC_137357.1, forward strand.
AGATACACATTCACTCCAAACTCACCTATTTTCTTCAATCTTAGAAGAAAGACAAAAGCCCAGCACAAGAAAACGCCACGAGAATGGAAAGGGTAGGAGAGAGATGGGAGATGAACTCCTGCATATCGATTACACACACGGGTAACAGCACGTTTACATTGATGGTTCTTGTTACTGTGCAACAATGGAGGGATTTCAGGGCAGGAGCAGCTCACTGTAAATTGAGAAGTTTTTTAATGAAAAGAGGTTCATTCACATGTACTTCAGCACTGTGAAGTCCTGACCCAAGCAATATTTTCGAGAATAGGCATTTAGCCAGCATTCCAAGTTCTAACACTGAGCTCAGTTGGGAATATGTGGTGTAATGAGGCCAGTTGGGAATATGAACTCCTTGATTTTGCTCATTCGTGCTTGCCCAATCAGGGAATCTTTTCTGTAGAGAAAACTGGGAGTATCAGATCTCCTCCTGCTCTGGATACTGATACAGAACATGTACTGTCCTGTAGAGCTTGTAAATGAAAGGGAACCTGGTGACTTATTTCATGTGGCTTTTGCAGGAGGCATTTTGAGGGTTTATTAGGGTCCAAGTGGAAACATAAGAGATCGGAGCAGGAGGATGGCTTTTGAGGAAGAGTGTTCCAGGGACTCAATGCCCCAAGCAGGAAAAAAAAAATCTTCATTTTGATTTGTTTGAATAATCCCTAGTTGATGATTCTCTGACAAGAGGAAATGTCTCCAAACCCACCCTGTCATTACACCTCAGGATCTTAGTGGTTTTGATCAAGTTACTTCTTGCTCTTCTGAGTGGACACCAACCTAACCTTGGCGTTTTCCTCAAAACCAGATTCTGAGCTTTCCTAAGCATTTTACATGTATTTTGTGATTCATGCACAAGGACACCGAGATCCCTCTGCACGTCAAGAGCTCTGCAATCTCTACATTTTGAAATAAGATTCCTTTGCATTCTTCCTGCCAAAGGGGACATTTTCTCATTTGCCACATTTTTGCCCACTCACTTAACTTGTGTCCCATTGTAGCCTCTTTATCTCTTATTCCCAATTCTGTTTCCTACGTGCCATCATGGCCATGGGGGAATCATTGATTGATCTCTGTGGGCTTTGGAGAACAAACTTCCTTATTGAGTGAGTGGAGGCTCAAACAATGAGAAGTGGTCAGCAGGAGATCTTAAATCTGTTTCTTAGCCTGGACTGTTGTTGGTTTTGAGGTGTAGCCTGTCCAGCTTAAGCTGCAGGTGCACAAAAGTAGTGTTTGGTGACAGGAACCTGGTGTTTTGCACTATTATTTGTGTTCTCAGCAAATTTAACAACCCTTCAATCCCTTCATCCCAATTGAGGCCCTGGCACAGCTCCCAGTGGCACACCACTTGTCACATCTTGCCAACCAGAAAAAAATCCATTCATGCCAACTGTTTCCTGCCAGCTAATCTTGAATCCATGCCTCATCACGCAATTTCATTTCAGAGCAGATGAGTTGTCCTCACTGTGATCAATTAGCCTCACTCCTAAACTAGTTAAGTATCACTTGTGAGAGTTGGGCATGTGCAAATCTGTTGCCACATTTCCTGCACTGCAGTAGCTGCCACATTTGAAAGATATTTCATCAGTATAAAGTGTTTTCGGCAATCCTAAAGTGATGCAAGATGCCAGAGAAATCTAAGTCCTCTTTAAATTAAAATCCAAGGTTGCTTCAGTACTGGCACTAAGTGATCCCACTTGAGTAGCAGCAACAATAAAGGGTCCCTCTTGTAATGCAAAGTATGTTTAACTAGTAGAGTCCAAGCTTCAAAAATCTAATTTCTCACACTGCAGCCCCATCCCACTGCCCTCACACCTGCCAATCCCTCAAGCCAATGCTAATTTGTATTTCATAAGTTATTCAGTGCCTTTACAGATAATACTTGTGAATGAGGATAATATTGTAAAACTGAAGTGAACAGACTAAGATTTAAATGGAACTGATGCATTGTGATTCAGTGTGAAAGTGACTGTGTACAATAGCTAGAAACTGAAATGAGGTCTATAAATTCAACCTCAGTTATCTGAACATGAATTGTCACGACAGAGGTGACTGCTGCAGATCTTCAATGAAGGTCAGATGAACAATAGAATTGACTTGAAGCAACTCTAGTGCGTAATCTGGTCTGACTCTCCCTATGTTACTGAGGGCATGTTGCACTTTCAGAGATGCTGTCTTTCCAGTCTGACATTAGACAGGAGAGGAGGACATCTCCCCTTTCAGGCGTACATTAAGCATCCCATCCCACTATTTTGAAGAATGGGGAAGCTCATCTGAGTATCCTGTCCCCTATTTCCTTCCCAATCCAAACTCCCAGAACAGATTCTCAGGCCACCATCCAACTGCTGAGATTTTGCTACGTGGAAATTTGTATGTTTGCTTTCATTATAACAATCATATACTTAAAATCAAATGAGCAAAGGTCATGAAATTCATGATTTAAATTTTTCCTTTTTGCTCAACATGTTCTGATGGCCACTTTTTTTCTTTCAAATTGGTGTGTGATATAGAATTATACAGTGCAGAAGAGGCCCATTGAGCCTCCACTGACATCTGAAATTCCATTTAATCCTATTTCCCAGCATTTGGCTCATAGCCTTGAATGCTATAATGTGCCAAGTTTTTATTCAGGCTCTTGTTTGAAGGATGTTGAGGCAACTCGCCTCTGCACCCTCCCAGGCAGCACATTCCAGGCTGTCACCACCCTCTGGGTAAAGTTTTTCCTGATGTTCTCTCTAAACCTCCCGCTCTTATCTTGAACCTTGTGACTGACCCTTCAATTAGGGGGAACAGCTGCTTCTTATCCACTCTGTCCATGCCTCTCAGTCTTGAAACACTTCATTCAGCTTGTCCATCAGTCTTCTCTACTCCAATGAAAATAACCCAAGCCTACCCAACCTCTTTTCATAACTTAAATGTTCCATCTCAGCCAGCATCCTGCTGAATCTCCTCTGCACCCCCCACAGTGCAATCACATTCTTGCTTTAATGTGGCAAACAGAACTGTACACACCATTCCAGCTGTGGCCTCACCCAAGTTCTGTACAACTCCAACATGACTTCCCTGCTTTTGTAATCAATGCCTCAATTGATAAAGGCAAGTCTCCCATATATGCCTTTTTCACCACCCCACGAACATGCCCTGTCTTCAGAGATCTGTGGACAAACACACCAAGGTCCCTTTATTCCACTGAAATTGTGTTGTGCCATAAAGTACTTCCTTGTTAACTTACTGCTTCCACGTTTATCACCTCACTTTTCAGGGTTAAATTCCATCTGCCACCTTTCTGCCCATTTGATCGTTCTGTCCATATCTTCTTGTCACCCAAGACACTCCACCTCACTGTTGACTACCCAGCCAGTCGCACACGCACCTGCCTAATAGGGGACTGAGTACCAATCCCTGTGTTATGCCACTGGACATTGGCTTCCAGTTACTAAAGCAGCTTCTGTGATCACCCTCTGTCTCCTACAACTGAGCCAATTTTGAATCCATTTATCAAATTTGCCTTATCAAACTCCCCTGTGGGACTTTATCAAAGGCTTTGGCAAAATCCACAAAAATGACATCAACGGCACTGTCCTCATCTAAACACCTAGCCACCCCTCAATTCAATCCAATTTGTTTGTAAAGCTATGCTGACTATCCCTGATCAAAACTCACCTCCAACTGGAAATAGGTGGTCTCCTTCAGATTTTTCTCCAACAGTTTCCCTACCACCGAGACACACTGGTCTGTCATTCCTTGACTTATCTTTACAATGCTTCTTAAATTGCAGATTCAGTTAGATGTTCTCCAATCCTCTGACACCTGCCTTTTGGCCAGAGAAAAACAATATTTGGACCCTCTGCTCACCATCAATGTTTACTTTGGCATTTGTGCCATGAAAGCTCTTGTCATTTAATCTCTCCTGTCTCCACTTTATCACACCCCTTCCCTTCTCTTCTTGCTCTCTCTGCATTTTCACTGGCTCAAGACCTATTAAGTTTCCACATTTCTTAAGCTTTGAAAGGTCATTAACCTGAAAGGTCTACTCTTTCTCCTGTACAGGCACTGGCTGACCTGCTGAACATTTCCAGCACTTTATTCCTAGTACATGCCCTGTGGTAGCAATGGAGATGCTACTGTTCAAGGTAAAAATAGGCATAGACAAGATGTCCTAAGTTCTAGGGAAGGGAATGGAACCACATCTCAGGTTGTGATCTGTTTCACCATGACTTTGTTTTTGCAACCTGCAGCCAAGCTGAGCAACATTAAGGACAGTGATGGAGGATTGAGAGGTCATTCAGTGAGGAACCAAAGCATCTGGGTTCATTTCCAGAGGGAGAAGATTGAAAAACTGAAATGATCACATCTGTGTCAAAATCTCAGTTAAATGACACTGGTGTACTGTGAACAGTTCTGGCCTCCACCTAATAAAAAGAAATTACAACACTGGGGAGGTGCAAAAAAAAAAAAATTGTCAGCTAGAATGATGCTAGTACTCAGGTGTTCCAGCAATCAGGAAAGAATGAACTAAATGGGTGACAAGTGAAGACTCAGCAGTCATTAACTGTATGGAAGGAATTGCTAAGGTTGACTTGGAGAAGATCTTTCTGGAACTTGGGATAGTAAATATCCTGGAGCACCAATAAACAAACAGCGTATTCAGGAGGAACTTCAGAGGCAGAGGGGTAACCTGGTAGAAGTTCACAGAATTGAGGCACAGATAGTCTGTCTGCTTCCCAGTGTGGAAATGGCAATTACTCAGGGACACGGATAAAAGGGAAGACATTTTGAGGAGAGGGGCGAGTTTTTCAGAGCATCGCAAGTCCCTGGGACACGTTGCCAGACAAGGTGGTAAAAGCAGACACAACAATGTTTAAGAAGCATCTTGACAGATACATGATTAGGCAGGGAAGAGGGATATGGACCACAGATACAAAAAGGTCTTTCATGTAGAAAGGCATGATAATGGCAGCACATGCTTGGTGGGTGGAAGGAATTGTTCTTACACTGCACATAGCCCCTTTAAAGACTGTGGCTCAGGTGACCTGCCTGGGAAACCACCCTGAGGGGCACTCACAAAATGTAGTGTGAGAAGTACCATTCTTCAATAAACCCTATTGTTCCTGTGACTTGCCTTGCTCGATGACTTCTTTGGATCCTGGTCGCCTCAGACTTGACACTGGAGATAACACTGGGTGATGACGAGAGATAGTCTCTCCATTCCACAGCCGAGGGAAGAGTTCACATTCCCTTTTCTCTACAAGGCAAACATGCTGCTTTGGATGGTGGTGGGAAAGAGAGCAGGCATTCAGAACCACGTGGTAGTCACAGTAAGCGTTGGACAGACAGTAGGAGAAGGAAATGGGTACTCTGATTCAAGTACAGCAGCAGAACTCTCACTACAGTGCTGCTGATCAGTGGAGCGAGTGAGGAGTCCCGTGCCTGTCATGGGATGGCCATCAGCTGGCAGGGAGGAACAGGCTTCAGGCTTGGTCACACTGGGGTGGGAAACATTACTGCTGCCAAGGCAAAATGGCAGAAAAGTTTGGGGACTGTCAGAGTTCCACAAGATCACCAAAGCATTGCCAGTGTAATAATTCCACAGAGGCAAAAGTCCCATTACATACACCATACATCTGTACACAGGCAGCTCTCCAGTCACTCCCTGCTGAATGCAGGCTGGGAGTCTGATACACCTGCTTTAAATAGAGAGCATGAGTCTCCCTGATTTAACTATCAATTAGGACTCATCAGATAATTCTAGCAGGTAACCCTCATTAGCCTGTCTGAAGTCATCACAGTCAGGTTACATCTGGATTTGATTTGATTTGATTGGATTTATTATTGTCACATGTATTAACATTCAGTGAAAAGTATTGTTTCTTGTGTGCTAGAGAGACAAAACATACTGTTCATAGAGAAGGAAAGGAGAGAGTGCAGAATGTGGTGTTACAGTCATAGCTAGGGTGTAGAGAAAGATCAACTTAATGCAAGGTAGGTTCATTCAAAAGTCTGACAGCAGCAGGGAAGAAGCTGTTCTTCAGTCAGTCGGTATGTGACCTCAGACTTTTGTATCTTTTTCCCGATGGAAGAAGGTAGAAGACAGAATGCCTGGGGTGGTGGAGTCCTTAATTATGCTGGCTGCTTTTCCAAGGCAACAGGAAGTTTAGACAGAGTCAATGGATGGGAAGCTGGTTTGCGTGATGGATTGGGCTACGTTCATGACCTTTTGTAGTTCCTTAGGTCTTAGGCACAGCAAGTTGTGATACAACCAGACAGAATGCTTTCAATGGTGCATTTGTAAAAGTTGGTGAGAGTTATGACTGTACAAAGCATGCATAGAGGTTCAACACTTATTACAATGCACCAGATTCAAGAGGACCTCGCTGTCCCAGTGTCCTTGAGCACAGTGGGCAGTAAAACAGCCAGAGCGCTGAGGAACATACTCAGCCAAGGATTAGCTGATAAGCCATTCAGTTGTGTAAGTTTTAGAAGAGACACTTTGGATCACAACCATCACAAACTGCACAACAGTACGGGTTTTACAAACATGACTAACTTATTACACTTGTCACAGTTCTCAAAAACTTGGCAGAATTTTGTGATTATTTTCCAAGTGCTGCAGGACTATCTTGTGTGTAGGTTACTACAGGGAGAAATTAGACAAAGGTTAACGCAGGAGCAATTAGATTTCAAAAAGACTTTAGATCGTGTTTCCCATTGGGACAGGCTGCCATGCAAGCCTCACACTTAGGCACGAGAGCAACAGAATAGAAGATGGTGGACACCCCAGGAAAATAATTGAAGCCCAAGAGGGTCGTCAGTGTGGTAAAAAGGACCACATGGAGACCAGTGGCTGGATGAGGAGCTCAATGTTGGAACTGTGGGAGAAAGGGTCACTTTGAGCACAGGGTCAGGAAACAATCAAAGTGACCAGACCCCACAACCAGGAGGAAGTGGCAAGTAGCCACTGAAGGAGATCCGGATCTTCAGACAAAGGAACTAATGGATAGAAAGAAATTTTAAGCTGAATAGTGTTAGTTCATGGTGATGCAGAGCAGTTTTAGTGAAGATAGAGATGGACATGGGGGCAGCACTGTCATTGATTCTCCATGTAAAGAAACTGAATCATCTACCCTTGAAACTCAAGAATATATACAGATCAGGTGGTGCCTTCGAAGTGTTATGTCTCCATCATGGTGCAGTTGAAGGACCAACGTGCATGTCTCTCCTTTGCATGTAGTAAAAGGGAATTACCCTGGGCTGTTTGCCAGAGCTTGCATGAAGCAATTAAGAATAAATTGGGAAGAAGTGAACAAAACTCTCAGAAGCTCGTTCAGGCTGGATGAAATATTGGGAACTCTAAGGTCATGGTAAACCCTAACTTGCCCATGCAACAGGATCTGTTACCCCCTCATCAAGCATCTCTTCAGTGGCCTGGCTGGGTGGGGGATATCATTCAAGAAACTGGGTCTTTCCCAAGCATAGCTGCACATGACAGTGGCTGAGGATTCACAACTCACTATTGTTTCACTACGAGTGACCACATTTTGGAATTATATCCCCTCTGTCCATTTTCCAGAGGGCAACAGACCAAATACTAAGTGGTCTTCACAGCGGTGCAGTGTTACTTATGTGACAATGACCATAATAATTACAGGTGCCACTGACAGGGAATATTTCCATAATCTGGAAGAAGTTCCAGGAACACAGTCTGCGAACTCGAGAAATGCCAATTTTTTCAAAGACTCAGTGGAGTGCCTGGATAACGTCATCGACGGTGATGAATTGCATAAGGCTCCAAACAAAGACACCCAGACCAGGGAATGTGCCACAATTCAGGTCCTTTGTGGGACTGATCCATTATAGCCAATTGATGCTGGATCGAGTGGCAGTATTAAAGCCTTTGCATCAACAGAAAGGTCAGACAGGACAGTCAATGCCGGAATGTGAGAAGGTTGATGAAGCATTTAAGGAGTCTCGGATTTTAATACACTTTAACCCAAAGTTAACCATTCAGCTACATGTGACACCATCCATCACATACAGAGTGGGAGCATGAAGATGCAAGTAGATCCTGGACCTCAGACCTCAGGCTCTGAAGGTCAATGCCTTCAGGATCCAGCCTTTCTTGCCACCCTTTAGCTGCTGGGTTTCCCAAGATTGAAAAAGCTGGGCCAAAGTAAAAAGCTTGTTTCCATGGAGGCACTCAACCTCCTGAAAAACACTTTTCACCAGCAGTCTGGCTCCTGAGGATGAACTGGCCAACAATGTTCCATCCCATTTCTGTTAAAATTGGAAGTGGGCAAATCTGAGGCAGGTTAGGGGATGGGTTTGAAATGAAAAATCTGAGTCATTGATACAGATTGTAAACAGCTGAAGCTCAAACACAAATCCTTGCAGCACTGCTGCACAGTGCCGTCCTGAAAATGACCCATTTATTCCTACTCTTGAGGATTGCTGAATAGACAAAACCAATCTGTTAACACATTACCTCCAATCCTATGAACCTCACTCTTCTGTAACAGCCTTTTGTGTTGCACCTCATCAAATGCCTTCTGAAAATACAAATATGCATCATCCGCTGGTTCTTCCTCATCTAGCCTACGACTTATGGTCAAGATGGAAGAGAATCTTCCACCTCCTAAAAACAGCAACCTTGTCACCTCTCAACTTGGTCTTTGCAGTGAGGTCATACCCAATTCATATTTATACCATGTTCTGCACAATCCAATCCTTCCATCTCATTTTTAAGCCGGGTTACTCTCTTCCGCGCCATCTCAATATCCTTTACGGTTTTATGCCCCCAAGAGTCCATGGCAAATATGTGGGGTTATATGGCAGGAGTGAGAGCCTCGCTATGATACTTTGTCAAAGAGTCAGTACAGACTCAGTGGGCTGAATGGCCTCTTCTGCACCATCAGAATTCTATGAATGATCACTCATTTCTGAAGATTTGCATATCTCAACCCCAAAGATCAATCCTCCACTCCTTTTATAGTTTTATGACTGAGAAAAACATTACCAAACCTTGTTCACCATTGCACAATCATGTTTTCCCCCAAGTTAAATTCCATCCAGTATATACGCCCAATCCGTTCGCCAGTCCACGTCCTAACATAATGGTGCTGGTTTGTAACTTTCGGAAAGGTAGCACAGTGGTTAGTACTGCTGCCTCACAGCAGGTTTGATTCCCGGCTTGGGTCACTGTCTGTGTGAAGTTTGCACCTTCTCCCTGTCTCTGTGTGGGTTTCCTCCTGATGCTCCGGTTTCCTCCCACAGTCCAAAAGATGAGCAGTTTAGGTGGATTGGCCCGGAGTGTATATATTAGAGGGATTAGCAGGGTAAATATGTGGGCTTGCGGGGATGGGACCTGCTTGTGATTGTTGTCGGCGTACACTCGATGGGCCAAATGGCCTCCTTCTGCACTGTAGGATTTCTATAATGTTCATGCCTGGAGATGAAATTAGTCTGTAAAATTTGATTTGACCACTCACCCATATAAATTAATCATTTTAATTAGAAGTTGCGTCTTCAATAAAAGGATGGTTTTGTCAGCTGCACCATCTGGAATAACGACAATGACAATCTATTTATGTCGAATTGCTCAGTGTGTAAGGCAAGGAAATAAAACCTTGCTGTCGCTGGCAGAATGAGAAATGAATTCTGCTAACTATGATATCACTGCATGTCACGTCATCTCAAATCTTATGCATTGATCTCATTGTGTAACCTCGACTCCTGACAAATACCTCACTGATCCAACAGACCAGCTTAGCACCTCAAAACCTTGGTGATTGAACACTTAGCCTCAAGGTGTGTCCAGCCATAAATGTACAACTCAAGTCATCCCTCAAGACAAAGGAGACAGTTGCAGAATGAAATTGAAATTGTGTCATCCCAGATTTTGTCCTGTTGTTCTGTAAAGGGCTGTTTACACAATCTTCAGAAGATGAAGACGTCACACAGACACCCACAGCCCTTTATAGAATAACAGTACAAATTCTGGGATGACACAATTTCAATTTCATTCTGCAATTGTCTCCTTTGTCTTGAGGCATGACTGCCCTTGAGAGGCAACCAAAAGGAACAACACAGGTAAATCCCCAACATCAGAAATTTGAAGTTTTTTATGCATTCACAAGATAGAATTCCTACCAACAGAATAAAAGGAGGCCATTTGGCCCATCAAGTTTGCACCAACTTTCTGACAGAGCATCTTACTCAGGCCCACCTCCTGCCCTATCCCAGTAACCTTACATATTTAGCCTGCTAACAGCTCCAACCTACACTTCTTGGGATACTAATGGACAATCTAGCATTGCCAATCTACCAAATCTGCACATCTTGGATGAACATCACTGTGAAGGCTTTGGGAGAAGACAAGACTTATGATTTCACCGCAATGAAAGCTCCAACATTTGAAAAGAGATTGACACGTTTAATCTAGCCATATTTTTATCAGGTTTCAATACCAGGGGATATAATAATTAGGAAGCTGCAACAAAGATGAAAGTGAGAAGTTACAAACAACTTTTTCATGCAAAGAGTTGTGGAACATCATTGAAACTAATGATGTGGAAAGGTTTGCATGGAAACTAAGGGACGGTTTCACAAATCCCTTCCTACCACTGCGGAGCCACAACCAAATGTATCAGATTTAGGACAGTTTAATTTTCTCCTTGAAGTGCTTTCAGTCTGGGATAAACACAGGAAATGTTCAGGGTTCTCAGCAAAGGGCAGCAGTTGTGGAGGGAAACTTGTCAATGGTCCCCTGTTTCCTCCACAGAAGCTGCCTATCCCACATGTATATCCAGTATTGTCTGTTTTCAGCTGGCACTTTTTAAAGGAGAGCAGATAAGTTCTGCCCAGTCTCCTCCCAGCCAGGATTTATCCCTCAGCTAACATAGTGAAGAACCTCATCACTCTCCTCATTGTTTTGGAGGTTTGTTGTCTCCAAATTGACTTATTTGATTTATTATTGTCACATATATTAACACAGTGAAAAGTATTGTTTCTTATGCACTATACAGACAGAACATACTGTTCATAGAGAAGGAAAGGAGAGAGTGCTGAATGTAGTGTTACAGTCATAGCTAGGGTGTAGACAAAGATCAACTTAATGCAAGGTAGGTCCATTCAAAAGTCTGTCAGCAGCAGGGAAGAAGCTGTTCTTCAGGTCAGTTGGAACGTGAGCTTAAACTTTTGTGTCTTTTTCCTGAAAGAAGAAGGTGGAAGAGAGAATGTTCGGGGTGTGTGGGATCCTTAATTATACTGGCTGCTTTTCCAAGGCAGCGGGAAGTGTTGACAGAGTCAATGGATGGGAGGCTGGTTTGTTTGATGGATTAAGCTATATTCCTGACCTTTTGTAGTTTCTTGCAGTCTTGGGCAGGACAGAAGCCATCCCAAGCTGCGATACAACCAGAAAGAACGTTTTTTATAGTTCATCTGTAAAAGTTGGTGAGAGTTGTAGCTGACATGTCAAATTTCCTTAGTCTTCTGAGAAAGTAGAGGCATTGGTGGGGCTTTCTTAACTATAGTGTCAGCGTGGGGGGACCAGGGGTGATCTGGACATCTAAAAACCTGAAGCTTTTGACCTTTCTAGTTTTGTCCCCATTTTCAACATTACAACAGTGGCTACCCATCAAGTTACTTCAATGTCTTTGCTGCACTTTGGGGCATCCTGTGGTTATAAGAACATAAGAAATAGGAGCAGGAGTAGGCCATCTGGCCCTTCGAGCCTGCCCCGCCATTCAATAAGATCATGGCTGATCTGTCGTGGCTCAGTTCCACATTCCCGCCCTCTCCCCATAACCCTTAATCCCCTCTCTTATCAAAAACCCATCAACCCGCTTCTTAAAAATATTTAGCGAGGCAGCCTCCACCACTTCAACGGGCAGAGAATTCCAGAGATTCACCACCCTTTGAGTGAAGAAGTTCCTCCTCAACTCCGTTCTAAACCGCCCCCCCTTTATCTTGAGGCTGTGCCCCCTAGTCCTACTGTCTTTTTTGAGCGGGAAGAGTCTCTCCACCTCTATCCTATCCATCCCATTCATCATCTTATATGTCTCAATGAGATCTCCCTTCATCCTTCTAAACTCTAACGAGTACAAGCCTAGTTTATTCAGCCTCTCCTCATAGCTCAACCCCCTCAACTCCGGCATCAGCCTAGTGAACCTCCTCTGCACTCCCTCCAAGGCCAAAATATCCTTGCGTAAGTACGGCGCTCAAAACTGCACACAGTACTCCAGCTGCGGCCTCACCAGTGCCCTATACAGCCGCAGCAAGACCTCCCTACTTTTATATTCAATATTTTGTATTATGAAGGACTCAGAGATCAGGTTTGTCCATAGGATCTTCCAGTCCTGCCGAAATCGGTGGAGATGTGAATCTTTCACCCATCTGACACGGAAGGACTGTCCACAGCGGGGCCAAAGTCTTTTGTTATTTTAGTTAAGGAACAGCTTTGTGAAAACACCCCATCAGCTCTGACATACGCTGCTGTGTCAGTGAGTCAGTGTTTGGAGCGTTTCTGGCAGGATGTGATGGTTTAACCTTTGTAATTCTGATGGTTCGAGTTGGAGGCTTTTTGATGTGCAACAAATACCTGTAAAATCAAGGCTGACCTGATAAATCAAGACAAATAAACTGCAGCAGGCTCCTCAAGTTACCAAGACACGGTTATGTGACCATTAAAGAGATTTCTTTTCAAACAGGTTTTGCTGGCTCAGAACTTTGTTGCCTCAGCGCTATCACCTCAAGGGCAATTAGTGAAGGGCAATAAATTTTGGTCTTCTTGTTGACATTCACATCCCAAGAATGAATATTTAAAAATCCGGCAGTCTGACTCAGTGAATTTACCCTGGTGTAATTGAACCAAAGGCACTTAGCCTGTTCTGTCCCTCGTTCAAACTCCAGTCAGGTGACTTAAACTCATCTTTTATAGTACTAAAAAAAACTTTGAGAATTTTTTTCTCTCCTCCCAAAGGCATGGTTCTTCTTGGCATCAAGTTTGGACACAGTTCCATACGCAAAGCACAGGAGAACTGCGGGAAAACGCTGCTGCAAAACAGCCGGCGATGCTGCGTCAATTATTCAGATTAACTCTTGAGACTGGCTGACCTTTGTTAGACAAAGGTCTGAAGGGATATGAGGCAAAAGGCAGATATTTGGAGTTAGATCAGTGAGCAGACATGATCTCACTGTCAGGGATGTGCCTCACAACAGCAACAACAGGAGTTTAAAAAGCCATGATGGGACACAGTTTGCCTGGCAAAAGATAGAAATCTGCCTCGCGACAGCAGAAGCCAGCATTCTAAATGCATGACAAGATGTGATTTACCCAGTAACTAGATTGGCAAGCATCCTGACAAAATCAGGTGTAAATTGCCCTGTTAGTAGCAACAGCTTACCTAGATAACAGAGATCAGTAGAGGTATACATATGCTAATTCCTAGAGCTAAGGAACTTGAGAGATGCAGAAAGCCAAACCTGCAGAATGATACAGAGGTTCAGTTGCATAATTGCCAGCACCCTCAAAAGAGGAGCAGGTTAGTTTCTATCCTTCAGTCCGAGATGCTAGTTACATCTATCAGCCAGGCAGGCCAAAACCTTCAGAGGCTTGTTCCATCTCACAGTTAGAGCCATGGCACACTGCAGATATTCTCCCCTACAAGTAACAGTGTCATACACTTACTGAACCATCAAAAGACAATTTCCCAAATCTGATCATTTAAACCAAAACATGTGTAACTATGATCTGGTTTTGACTTGTCGAGTTACAAGATTGATGTTGTTTAGGGAAAGGGGGTGTCTCAGTGAATTTTGGGATCCTTGGGGAACTAGAGGTAATCTGAGAAACAGTTGTATATTTAATCATTCATATACTCAAGTTTCAGGTATAACCTTTCCTGTTGTGTATTTGATCTCTTGCTTTAATAAACACTCCTTATTGTTTACCTGAAGACTGGACTGTTTTTTCACTGCATTGCATGTTGCTCGTCACGTTAATCCAAATAAATATACCCCAGTGTTTCCCCAGTGGGACTCTCTCACATATAAATAACAGGGTTCATACACAGATTAACAGGCCCTGTAAGCCTGCAGTCCATCACAAACAGGCAAATCTAAACAGCAAGCACAGATCAAGCTGTCAGAGGATTTGTTCCAAACCACACAAATAAATGTTGACTTGTTGACAGACTTGGCAAGAGTCACTGAGAAGTGACCAGTTGACTCAACAGCCCATGTTGACAATGAGATGAAGAACCTGATTTCCTCATTGCCTTTCTTCCCCTCCCTCCTGAGAATTTCGCAACAGTTTTCACTTCAAAAGCCAATTAAAACCTTAAGGACTTTTTTTAAACTCTTGTCAGTTTGAGACCACTCATCGGGAGCACTGACAGCCAAAAGGATATCTCAGAACATTTGAAACTCTTTGCCCTCAGACAGGGCTCCTTACGTCCACGATGAAAATAAACAGCAGTATGAATTGGCAGGAACTTGGGGAATATTATTTAAAGCAGGGCAGCCGAGCGATTCAACATCCAGTATGGTTTTCAGATGGGAAATGAGAAGCCCGGGGAATGTAAAGCTCACTGCCCAAACTAGGAAACAAGGCTCACAGCAGCTTTCCAGAGAACTCATTGCGTGGGAGGCAGAGGGTTCGATGAAAACTGTCGAAAGGAAATGATTCAAAGCAGGCAGTCGGGATTATTTCTGCTTTATTGCTGGAAGGTGCACTTGTAGGTCAACCTGTAATCTGTCACAGGCAGCTGCTCACACTGCAGTAATAGTCACAATCAATAATTACCAGGTTCTGAGGGGAACAATGCACAGATTAACTTTAGTTTCAATCAGGCTGACTGAGGATGGCTTCAGCTATCAGTCTCCTGCACAGCAAAGGTTGTGGGTGTCAGAGGGATATCAGTTGACGTACGCTTGTGTACGCATATGTGCATTCAGACTCTCACAAGAGCATGCCCAGGAGAGAGACCCTGCATAATTAATTTGCGAGGCAAGAACATTTTTGTTTTGGCATGTCAAATTGTGACTAATGTTGTCGATTCCCTGTGCAAAACTAAATGTTAATCAACAGCTCCTTCCAAGGAGCACATTGGTTTTTTGAGAAAAGTGAACATTTATTTAAGTTCAGAATTTGTAAGGCTGAGAAGAAAACAGCTTTCTTGCTGCTGAACTATGGAACAGAAGCATCCCTTCACTCCGTAGTATACTGGCCCAGAATATGCTGACAAAATCATGGTGTGGCCAGTAATGTTGGCTGATTTTTCTGCTCAAGTAGTACAGCCATTTCAAGGCAAGTCTTGAATGTGCGGTTAGGTCCACAGAAATCCAAAGGTCGCATCCAAGTTGCAACATCAGGCCATTAAGTCTCTGTCTCTATACGCCCTGTTTGTGAACCCAACTCTCCACTCATCCGATGAAGGAGGAGCGCTCCGAAAGCTCGTGATACCAAACAATCCTATTGGACTTTAAGCTAGTGTGGTGAGACTTCTTACTTAGGCATTTAACTTTACCAATGTGATGTCTCAATGTCTTACCACTGGAATGCATTGGATCATTATTAAGTTACCAATATTTAAAGGTAGAGACAAGAGATATTCCATACAACGTCAAAGCAACTCCTGTGAAGTGTCAGCCATTTTTTAATGACATGATGCATTAATGACTGCCAGTCAATCTCTCTGGCACTGAAAGTTAACGATTACAAGTATGGAGTCTCATTTCTTCAGGTGTACATCCTCAGAGATCTGAAGAAAGCAAAATGCAAAATTGAAACTTTGACATTTGTCTTGGTCTGTTTTTCTCTAAGTCTAATCCCGCTTTCCTTCTCTTGATACTTCTTTCACAAGGCAGCACTGTGGCACGGTGAAAGCTTGTGCTACCAAATAAGCTTGTTGGACGTTGACCTTCTGACTGTGCCTCACAGCGCCAGAGTCCCAGGTTCAATTCCCAACTTGGGTCACTGTCTGTGTGGAGTTTGTACGTTTTCCCCATGTCTACATGGGTTTCCTTCAGGTGCTCTGGTTTCCTCCCACAGTTTGAAAGATGTGCTGGTGAGGGTGCATTGACCCAAACAGGAACTGGAGTGTGGCGACTTGGGGAATTTCACAGTAACTTCATTGCAGTGTTAATGTCAGGCTTATTTGTGATTTGTAAATAAACTTTAAATTTACTTTCTATGCCTGATTTAACATTGAATTTGATCATTCTAAGTTACACTTGCTTCTCAGTCTTTGCACTCTGAATTTGATTAACCTTTCAGTCTGGTTTTTGAGAAGTTGCACAGTTGCTCGTCTGGTTCAGAGGTTCCAAACACCACATTTCTCCTCGTGGCACTGTTATCAGGCCATACCCTCACCAACCTTCCTGTGTAACAAATTACAAAACCCTAACATTCAAGTCAAGCTTAACTAATGGCAAATGCACTTCCTGCAACAACTGCACGCTTCTTTGGAAAAGAGGATTCAGATACGTGACCATATTTGTTGGGGGGGGTCCTGCGAAATACATTGGTTAAAAACAGCTGATCTAAGGCTATTATTGACAGCATTCAGATATGCTAGAGCAAAATACCATCTGTCCACACTGGCAGATGCTGCAAAAATTAAATAACAGGAGATTCTCCCAATGCCCAACACAATAGAACATAGAACATTCCAGCGCAGTACAGGCCCTTCGGCCCTCGATGTTGCGCCGACCAGTGGAACCAATCTAATGGCCCTCTAACCTAAACTATTCCAAAGTTATCCATATGCCTATCCACTGACCATTTGAACGCCCTTAAAGTTGGAGAGTCCACAACTGCTGCAGGCAGGGCATTCCACACCCTTACTACCCTCTGAGTAAAGAACCTACCTCTGACATCCGTCCTATAATTATCACCCCTCAATTTAAAGCTATGTCCCCTCGTGTTAGCCAGCACCATCCGAGGAAAAAGGCTCTCACTGTTCACTCTATCTAACCCTCTGATCATCTTGTATGCCTCAATTAGGTCACCTCTCAACCTTCTTCTCTCTAACGAAAACAACCTCAAGTCCCTCAGCCTTTCCTCATAAGACCTTCCCACCATACCAGGCAACATCCTGGTAAACCTCCTGTGCACCCTTTCCAATGCCCCCATATCTTTCTTATAATACAGCAACCAGAACTGTACGCAATACTCCAAGTGCGGCTGCACCAGAGTTTTGTACAGTTGCAACATGACCTCACAGCTCTGAAATTCAATCCCTCTACCAATACAAGCTAACACACCGTACGCCTTCTTAACAACCTTGTCAACCTGAGTGCCAACTTTCAGTGATCTCTGCACATGTACACTGAGATCTCTCTGTTCGTCGACACTACCAAGAGTCTTCCCATTAGCCCAATACTCTGTAATCCTGTTACTCCTACCAAAGTGAATCACCTCACACTTTTCCACATTAAACTCCATTTGCCACCTCTCGGCCCAGCTCTGCAGCTTATCTATGTCCCTCTGCAAACTGTAACATCCATCCTCACTGTCTACAACTCCTCTGACTTTGGTGTCGTCAGCAAATTTACTAATCCATCCTTCTACACCCTCATCTAGGTCATTTATAAAAATGACAAACAGCAGTGGCCCCAAAACAGATCCTTGAGGTACACCACTTGTAACTGAACTCCAGGTTGAATATTTCCCATCAACCTCCACCCTCTGTCTTCTATCAGCTAGCCAATTCCTGATCCAAACTGCTAAATCACCCTCAATCCCATGCATCTGCATTTTCTGCAATAGCCTACCATGGGGAACCTTATCAAACGCTTTGCTAAAATCCATATACACCATGTCAACTGCCTTACCCTTATCCACCTCTTTGGTCACCTTTTCAAAAAACTCGATAAGGTTTGTGAGGCATGACCTACCCTTCACAAAACCATGTTGACTATCTCTAATCAATTTATATCTCTCTAGATGATTATAAATCCTATCCCTTATAATTCTTTCCAAAACTTTGCCCACAACAGAAGTAAGGCTCACCGGTCTATAATTCCCAGGATGGTCTCTACTCCCCTTCTTGAACAAGGGGACAACATTTGCTATCCTCCAGTCTTCCGGCACTATACCTGTAGCCAATGACAACATGAAGATCAAAGCCAAAGGCTCTGCAATCTCCTCCGTAGCCTCCCAGAGAATCCTAGGGTAAATCCCATCCGGCCCAGGAGACTTACCTATTTCCATACTCTCAAGAATTGCCAACACCTCCTCCTTATGTACCTCAATCCCATCAAGTCTAAAAGCCTGTCTCGCAGTATTCTCCTCGACTACATTGACTTTTTCCTGCGTGAATACTGACGAAAAATTTTCATTCAGTGCCTCTCCTATCTCTTCAGACTCCACACACAACTTCCCACTACTGTCTCTGATTGGTTAGGGCAAGATTAGGGCCAATCTTTTATTCTTGACATACCTATAGAAAGCTTTAGGGTTCTCCTTGATCCTACCTGCCAAAGTCTTCTCATGTCCTCTTCCAGCTCTTCTTAACTCTCTCTTTAGTTCCTTCCTGGCTAATTTATAACTCTCCAGTGCCCGAACTGAGCCTTCACGTCTCATCTTTACATAAGGCTCCTTCTTCCTCTTCACCAGAGATTCAACTTCCTTAGTACACCTTCTTCCTGCAACCTGATCGAGGTGTATAAGATGTTGAGAGGTATAGATAGGGTGGATTCTCGGAGGCTATTTCCCAGGGCTGGAATGGTCACTACGAGAGGACACAGGTTTAGGGTGCTGAGGAGCAGGTACAGAGGAGATGTCAGGAGTAAGTTTTTCACTCAGAGGGTGGTGAGTGAGTGGAATCAGCTGCTGTCGGTGGTGATGGAGGTGAACTCGTTGGGGTCTTTTAAGAGACTTCTGGATGAGTACATGGGATTTAATGGGATTGAGGGTTATAGGTAGGCCTGGTAGGTAGGGATATGATCGGCACAACTTGTGGGCTGAAGGTCCTGTTTGTGCTGTAGTGTTCTATGTTCAACACCAATGGTTTTCTCTGGAATGGTCTTATTTCAGTGAAGTTACATTTGTCCACATAACAGTCATTGTGCTTGGAAGAGTAATTACATTGGTGAATCACTTTGAGATGTTGACAGTTCTGGTCACCCTATCATAGAAAGGATATTATTAAACTAGAAAGGCTGCAGAAAAGATTTACTGGGATGCTATGGGGACTTGATGGTTTGAGTTATAAGGAGAGGCTTGATAGACTGGGACTCCTTTCCCTGGAACGTAGGAGGCTGAGAGATGGTCTTATGAAGATCTATAAAATAATGAGGGACACCAAGCAGCTAGATAGTCAATATCTTTTCCCAAAGGTAAGGGAATTTAAAACTAGAGGCCATAGGTTTAAGGTGAGAGGGGAAATATATAAAAGTGTCCAGAGGGGCAATTTTTTCACACACAGGGCAGTGAGTGTCTGGAACAAGCTGCCAGAGGTAGTAGTAGAGGCAGGTACAATTTTGTCTTTTAAAAACATTTAGATAGTTACATGGATAAAATGGGTACAGAGGGATATTGGCCAAATGTGGACAATTGGGATTAGCTCAGTGGTTAAAACAAAAGGGCAGCATGGACAAGTTGGGCTGAAGGGCCTGTTTCCATGCTGTAAACCTCTATGACATGATGGACTGAGCTCAATCAATGTCACAATCACAGCATCTAATGTGACCAAGTCCAATCCCACATCCTCTCCACAAAGAGCGTCTATTTCCACCTCCATAACATGGCCTGCCATCACCATGCTAAAACCCTCATCCATATCTTTGTTATCTTCAGACTCAACTGTTTTAATGTCTTCCTGGCCAGCCTCCTAGCCTCCTCCCCCTGCAAGCTCAGCCAGTGATCGTACATTATCCTTCATTAATTCTTCACATCTGTCACCTCTGTACTCACTGACCTGCACCAGTTCCCAGCCTCCTTAACTGCACTGACTTCATTTCTTCCACTCGGCACGTTGGCACAGTGGGTTAGCACTGCTACTTCACAGCACCAAGGGCCCAGGATCAATTCCCTGTTTGAGTCACTGACTGTGTGGAGTTTGCACGTTCTCCCCACGTCTGCGTGGGTTTCCTCCGGGTGCTCCGGTTTCCTCCCACATTCTGAAAGACATGCATTGACCCAAACAGGCACTGGAGTATGGTGACAAGGGGAATTTCACAGTAACCTTCATTGCAGTGTTAATGTAAACCTTATTTGTGACTAATAAATAAAACTTTAAACTTTATCAATGTCCCAGCCTCTGAAATTCCCCTCCATTGTCCTCTTCTCCTTTAAGACCTCATTTCAAATACATATTTTTGGCTAGTCTTGTTTGTAGTCTGGTTACACCATTTTCAGATGTTAAAGTTGTAAATGGCAAGTATTGTTGTTTCACGGCAGAATATTTAAAACTCTGGAGAGGTAAAGTTGAAGGTGTTTCATTTTAAGCACTAATTTTAACGCGTTAGGCCAGACCATGCCTTCAATCACTGGGATGTTCTGCTCCATCACCCTCCCCATCAGTCAGGCTTTCCTTTCCAAAGGAAACACCAGAATCAGTTTTAGCTCCATAAACCCAAGGATCGAACTAGTGAACGCTGCTTCCCTGAGAGACAAATTAAGTATAAACACCAATATAAAAGCATTAAAAGGTGTTTTGTTGCAAGCGAACACCAACTTGACTGAACAGTATTAATGAGGAAGCTGGGACGGCAGTAATTGATGAGCTGAGAGACATGTTGACATTGGGGGCCTTGTCTGACAATGGAGATTGTGAAAGGGTTATTAACAATCACTCACAAGTGATTCTGGTTGTGGCACAGAGTCTAAATTCAATCAAAATTAATTTTGCAAGAAAGACGGGAGTAAAAATAGAAATGTCACTTTGTGCAACTCCACTTTCCCCGCCTCGTACACCAGGGCATTGATGGAGCGAGCTCAAATCCCTCAGTTTCCTGATTTGATTGTACAGCTCACACATCGATTCCAATGCTTGAACGTGCTGTTTTAAATATTAACCATTCAGACAGAATAGTACATGGAGGATTTGACAGGAATACCAGTAATGCCAGTACACAAGTAAAATGCCAAGTCATTTTAATGCCCGCTTGCATTTTGAATCACACTGAATTCTGTCGAAGTTACAGGGCAAGAATCATGCATTCAATCTAACTGGTCTGCGCAATATTTGTACTCACCTCCCACAGTATTCCACTGTACTCTGTTTATCTCTTTGTATCCTGTCCCCTGTAACCCTCTATTCCCTCCTCCTTCTGGTACACCTCCAGCCTCCCCTTGAATACATAAATGCCACTGCGAGGGAGTGAGTTCTACTCTTTTTTAAGTCATTCGTGGGACATGGACATCATTGGCTGGCCAGCATTTATTGCCCATCCCTAGTCATCCTTGGAGGGCAGTTGAGAGTCAACCACATTACTATGACTCCGGAATCACATGTAGGTCAGACCAGATAAAGGTCGGCAAATTTCCTTCCCTAAAGGACATCAGTGAACCAGATGGGCTTTTCCAACAATCAACAATGGTTTCATGGTCATCATTAGATTCTTAATTCCAGACATTTTTTTATTGAATTCAAATTCCACCAGCTGCTGTGATGAGATTTGAACCCGGGTCCCCTGAATATTAGCTGAGTCTCTACAGGAATAGTCTAACAATAATATCACTAGACCATCACTTGCCCTAAATTTTGCCACTGCTTCATTTCAAAAAATAATCCAAACATTCCTTACTGAGTAAATGAGTTCTCTTCCATTTACATCCTCTATCTTGACTTGCCTGACTTATTTCACAATGATACTCAGGGCTCAAATTAACTTAGTTTATCTGCACCCTTTAGTTATTTTTTCAGTGACAGTCAAGTCACCTCTGAAATGAGTTGAGAGGCTGGAAGCCTCTCCATGTGCAATAAGAACTGAAGAAAGTGCACATGTTGCTTTCTATCAGGAGGCACTGAAGAACAGAAAGGTGTACAGAGTCCTGACCACCTCTCTTTTGTTTTCCATTTCTCACATCAACTTTGGACTTAGAGATGAAAATCCAGCCGACAGTGGCATCCCACACCAACTGAACAGGTATTGAGAACAACTGCTGAGATGCACATGATCCTGGGTGTACACAAACAGCTACACCTGTCACCAAAGCCAGGTGAGGAAGTTCGATAAGTTGCCTTGAGTGCCAGCTACCTGACCTTAGACTTCTCAACTTTCAAATTCATTCATCCAGACGCAGCAGACACATTGCCATTGCAATCTCTTGGCGGACGTATCTTCCAGGGTCTTGGAGTTAAAGACTTTAAGATGGGCTTTTGCGTGTAATGGTTAATAGTTCTTCATTTGTCCATCCAATTGTTGATGCTAAAAGATGGGTTTATAAATTCTATGATCAAGTGTATCCAAACAGGCGCCGGAGTGTGGCAACTACAGGATTTCTGTAACTTCATTGGAGTGTTAATGTCAGCCTAATGTCTGTATGGGCTTCCTCTGGGTGCTCCAGTTTCCTCCTACCCTCCAAAGATGTGTGGGTTAGGTTGATTGGCCATGCTAAAATTGACCCTAGAGTAAATGTCTGTGGTTACAGGAAGAGGGCCTGGGTGGGATTGCGTTTGGTACAAATTTGATGGGTTGAATGGCCTTCTGTACTGTAGGGATTCTATGATAAACTCCCCATTGCTCAAGCAAATGAAAAGCTGGAAATTGAAAGATTCTGGTTTGAGCGTCACTCCTCACTGTGCTTTTTCAATCATTAAAATTTGTGACAATTAAATAAATTATAAAACGTTTTCCACCTCCATCAGCAACCTGTGTAAGGTGCAGAAATCTGGCCCATAACCTGCACTGGCATTTTCAGGCAGTAAACATAAAGGACTGTCAGGAATGAGTCCTGCATACCCTCTCAGATGGACAGAAAAGATCCCATTGGCCACGCTTTCAAACAAGAATGGGTCTCTTCTCCCTGACGCTCCCTTATTCCCCCAATCAACATCACCAAAAACAGATTACCTGATCATTATCACATTGATGTATATGGAATCTTGCAGCATGCAAACCGGCTGCTGGGCTTCCCACACTACAATGACTGCATTCCCAAAAGTACCTCAAGAAAGTGCCTAGGCATATCCTGAGATTGTGAAAGGTGCAGCCTCAATGGAAATTAATTCCAGCTGAGATCAGGTCATTCAACATAGACCAGGGCTTAAACCAAACACCTCACAAACCTGCATCACTCCCTCACCCTTTACTCACTCTGCCCTCAGGCAACCTTTTTATTCCCCCCTTCTCGAATCCAGTTTGAATGGGAATAACTCAATGTTTATCCCTGATAAGATGAAATGGGTGGCACAGTGGTTGGCACTGCTGCCTCACAGCGCCAGGAACGCAGGTTCGATTCCAGCCTTGGTCACTGTCTGTGTGGAGTTTGTACGTCCTCACACACTCCAAAGATGTGTGGGTTAGGTTGATTGGCCGTGCTAAAATTGACCCTAGAGTAAATGACTGCGATTACAGGGATAGAGCCTGGGTGGGATTGTGGTTGGTACATATTCAATGGGCCGAATGGCCTTCTGTACTGTAGGGATTCTATGATAAATTTCCCATTGCAAAAAGCTGGAAATTGAAACATTCTGGTTTGAATGTCACTCTTCATTGTGCTTTTTCAATCATTAATATTTGGAGTTCATGTCAATTTGTCTTGCTGACAATGCAGGCAGATGGTCAAAGGCACAGAATATCCAACTTAACATTAAGTAGTTTTGCGCATTTTATCTTTTGGGGGCATTGCAT
Source organism: Carcharhinus amblyrhynchos (assembly GCF_965287045.1). Lineage (NCBI taxonomy): Eukaryota > Metazoa > Chordata > Chondrichthyes > Carcharhiniformes > Carcharhinidae > Carcharhinus > Carcharhinus amblyrhynchos. The sequence continues at coordinate 21,228,251 of NC_137357.1, forward strand.
GAGTGTTGAGTCAGTGGAATCTAAAAACAGTTCCACATTTACATATTTAGAGGCACAAGTGTCACATTGAGCATCACTGTTCTCTACTTCCGAGCAAGGTTGGAAAACCGCACAGGTCACGATGCAAGATTGCTTCAATCAATCCAGTTCACTGTCAAAACAATAAAGGCTCCAATTGTGATGGTTTATTCAGTCTCTGCAAAAACCTCTGACATGGCAAAATTCAAGTTCCAAGACAAATTGATTTATTATAGTCATGTATTGGTACACAGTGAAAAGTATTGTTTCTTGCACACTACAGAGACAAAGCATACTGTTCATAGAGAAGGAAAGGAGAGAGAATGTAGTGTTACAGTCATAGTGAGGGTGTAGAGAAAGATCACCTTAATGCAAGGTAGCAGGGAAGAAGCTGTTTTTGAGTCAGTTGGTATGTGACCTCAGACTTTTGTATCTTTTTCCCAAAGGAAGAAGGTGGAAGAGGCAATGTCGGGGGTGTGTGGCGTCCTTACTTATGTTGGCTGCTTTTTCGAGGCAATGGGAAGTGCAGACTAAGTCTAAGACTTTAAGGACTTTATTTTGAGAAGGATCTCTGATATTAGATACTTGTTGTCAATAATCAATCACTTTTAATGTCTTGCCTGGTACATTTTGTACAGAAGGCAGACATGGTGGTTTGTTGCTCGTTGCTGCCTGGGGTACCTCTCCTCCTCCAGAACAGAAATCAATCCTCAAAATAGCAATTGCTATGACTTTGTTATTTCACTTGTTCTAGAAACTTACGAGAAAAAGAATAAAAGAGGTTACATTTATAAAAGTTCATTTCAGCTCAGGAAATTGAACCCCGTCTGACAAATCAACAGGCTTGGCATTTGCTGTTCATCTTTTCAACCTCGATGATGTCCTAGACTATGAACCTTCACCTGCATTTCTCAATGTAGCCAAGTCTCAGTCGTGCTGCACCTTTGGGTCCTGACCAACATCATCTTTCCAGAATGACTCTCCATCACAAAGATTTCACCTCATCAATCTTTTTTCACCAACCAAAGAAATTGAATCAAATTAACTGAGGGGCGAAGATTTCACCTAATCGTGGATCAACACAATTCAGATCAACAGTTCGGATCATTCAATCAGCTTTGTAGTCATAATGTTGCGCTGATAAGTGATTATGACAAATCAGTAACACGGAAGGCTTATTTTTACCTATTTTTGCAAGGAAAATGGCCCATTTGTTCACAGTAATTTAGAACAACCTAATGAAATCCAGAGCACAGCAAACTGGATTGGAGTTGGAGAAATGAGAATCCAGGATCCAACTCCCTGTCAAGACACCCGTGAAAATGGTCTGGGACATTTCAAACAAACTTTTACTGGTCTGATAATAACCTGTGCAGCTCTCGTGTCACCAAACAAAACATTCTATCTTTACTTCCTGCTGCAAAACCAAATGAATTTGCAAAGAGGAAGTCAGGCCAGGACTTTGATGGAATATTTTAATGGAATATTACACCAGAAACATGCAGCCAACTTTCTCCTTCAGATCCTGGCTGTCACATAGCCCACCCCACCCTGCCCCACCCTGGCCTGCCCCGCCCTGCTCCACCCTGGCCTGCCCCGCCCCACCCCACCCCGCCCTGCCCCACCCTGCCCCGCCCCGCCCTGCCCTGCCCCACCCTGGCCTGCCCCACCCTGGCCTGCCCCACCCTGGCCTGCCCCACCCTGGCCTGCCCCACCCCGCCCTGGCCTGCCCCGCCCTGCCCCGCCCCGCCCTGGCCTGCCCCGCCCCACCCTGGCCTCCCCCGCCCCGCCCTGGCCTGCCCCACCCCGCCCTGGCCTGCCCCGCCCTGGCCTGCCCCGCCCCGCCCCACCCTGGCCTCCCCCGCCCCACCCTGGCCTGCCCCACCCCGCCCTGGCCTGCCCCGCCCTGCCCCGCCCCGCCCTGGCCTGCCCCGCCCCGCCCCACCCTGGCCTCCCCCGCCCCACCCTGGCCTGCCCCACCCCGCCCTGGCCTGCCCCGCCCTGCCCCACCCCGCCCTGCCCCACCCTGGCCTGCCCCACCCTGCCCTTCCCCGCCCTGCCCCGCCCTGGCCTGCCCCGCCCCACCCTGCCCTGCCCCGCCCCGCCCCACCCTGCCCCGCCCCACCCTGCCCCGCCCCACCCTGCCCTGCCCCACCCCACCTCACCCTGGCCTGCCCCGCCCCACCCTGCCCCGCCCCCGCCCTGCCCCGCCCCACCCTGCCCTGCCCCACCCCACCTCGCCCCGCCCTGGCCCGCCCTGCCCCGCCCCACCTCGCCCCGCCCTGCCCCACCCTGCCCTTCCCCGCCCCGCCCTGCCCCACCCTGCCCCACCCCGCCCCGCCCCACCCTGCCCTTCCCCGCCCCGCCCTGCCCCGCCCCGCCCCGCCCTGCCCTGCCCCGCCCCGCCCTGCCCCACCCTGCCCTGCCCCGCCCCGCCCCGCCTCTGTAATGCAAATATCCAGCACTAACCATTTCTCTCTTTTCCTTTCCAATTTAACATTTCTGCAAAAGAATCATGGCTTCAGTCAATTAAAACATCAAAGACCATTTTCCTGTTATGACAATTAATCAGCTGCTCACATTTAATTTCAGAGTTAATGAGAAAACCAAACAGGAACAAGGCTGGGATCTAATTCAGCAATTTAACTAATTTAAAGGATTGTTATTTTGGAGAGGAGGAAGAGTGGTCTAATTAACCACAAACATCTCTGCAGTTTGGGTCTGCTGCTAACTCTACAAGCATCATAAAATCACTTGCACTGTCCCCACCAATACAGCCAAGCAGGACTGTTCCTCCACAGAAGGCAGGTGCAAGTGTTACTTGCTGATAGTTTGCCGAGTCACTTTTGGAAGGAGGTCCATCCTCTGAGGCCAGATGCAACTTAACACCATTCCAAAGCCATGGATGTTGACTTTGAGCACAATCTGTGCTTTGCACTTTAAGATTCAGCAGTTTGAAAGGAAATGGATGAGTGGTTGTGCACTAGGTGTACACCCTGAGGGTTCACCATGAGCAAGCTCAGTGGCCAACTGCCTCATTCCCCACAACAATTCATTTTTCTTTGTCCTTTAACCTTGAGTCATTACTCTAGAATATAGAACATTGAACAATACAGCACAGTATAGGCCCTTCAACCCTCAATGTTGTGCCGAGCTATGTCTAAACCCAAGAACAAGCCATCCCACTCCCAGTCACTCTGTTGACTCAATGAGGTACCTCAGCACCACTTGGGCCTGGCTTTTGGTTCTGTGGGTGCTAGCTGTCCTCAACATCTCAACACAGGAAATAGGAGCAGTAGTAGGCCATTTGGCCCTTCAGGCCTGCTCCACCATTTAATAAGATCTTGACTAATTTGTTTGCGTTTTGATTTCCACATTCCCATCTACCCCCAATACCATTTGCCTGACAAGAATCGGTCTCTACCTCTGCCTTAAAAAACATTCAAACATCACTGCCTCCTGAGGTTGTTCCCTCACCCGGTCTTTCTCACATGCACTGAGATGCACATGAACTTTCACGGTGAGAGACATCACAACCAAGTCAGGTGTGGCCCTTGTCTCTATTTGACAGCAGAGGCTGTGGTCAAGAGTGGGCTGCCTTTCCCCAGCTAGAGCCCAGAGACCTTGCCATTGTGGACCTCAGGTTGGTGTTTGCCCAGAGACCAGCGCACTCAAGGCAGATCAGGCAGTCAGCACGCAGACTCCATGGTCTAGTGCTACAACTGAGCTGGATCAAGAGAAGCACTGGTGAGAATGGTGAGGGGCTCAAACTGCCACCTCTACTCCCAGTGGGTAATTGTCTGCGAGCAGCACACTCGTCTCTAGTTCTACTCAGACTTACAACTTAGAACATAGAACATAACAGCGCAGAACAGGCCCTTCGGCCCACGATGTTGCGCCGACCAGTTAAAAAACAATGACCCTCTAACCTAAACCAATCCCTTTCCATCCATAAACCTATCCACGGATCTCTTAAACGCCCCCAAACTAGGCGTATCTACAACTGCAGCAGGCAGGGCATTCCAATCCTTCACCACCCTCTGGGTAAAGAACCTACCCCTGACATCCGCCCTATAACTACCACCCCTTAATTTAAAGCTATGCCCCCTCGTGCTAGCTTTCTCCGTCTGAGGAAAAAGGCTATCACTGTCCACCTTATCCAAACCTCTAATCATCTTATATGTTTCAATAAGGTCCCCTCTTAGCCGCCTTCTTTCTAATGAAAACAACCTCAAATCCCTCAGTCTCTCCTCATAGGATCTCCCCTCCATACCAGGCAACATCCTGGTAAACCTCCTCTGCACCCTCTCCAATGCCTCCACATCCTTCCTATAATGTGGGGGCCAGAACTGTACACAATACTCCAAGTGCGGACGCACCAGAGTTCTGTACAGTTGCAACATGACGCTGTGGCTCTTAACTTGATAAAGGAGAATGGGGAAATAGTCTTCATACCCGGTTAAACACAACTCAAAAGAAAATCCCTGTTTTTTGTAAATGTTGTGGGGTGTACAACACAAAGTACTATGGGCTTCTCAGGGTGGCTCTCAAATGGCCACTGACGATGAAGGGTTGCAGCAGTGTTTGACTGCACATCTACCAATGCATCACCAAGGCTAGAGTCATAGCGTCAGAAAGATTCACAGCATGGACTGGTCATTATTCTTGGGCAGGTTGTGTTGCAGATTGATAGGCAAAGAACAGGCAACTGGGGCTAGTCACAATGTGCTGAATGGCCTCCTTCCATGATGTATGATTCTTTGTTCAAATGTTTCCTGTGTGGAGATGCCTCAAGGACAAAGCTTGTGGGTTTACTATCAAATAAATTGGATGGTCTTTAACCTGGTGTTGTGAGACTTCCGACTGTGTTTATCCCAGTCCAACGCCGGCATCTCCACAGCAAAAACATCCCCACAGACTGACCAGCCACTCCTAATGGACCATGTCTCGAAAAACATTCTGCCCATTTAGAATGGCAGAACTTGAACTTGTTACTTCCCCATTGTGTGTTGCAAAATTTAATAAAGAAATTACAGGACAGAATGTAAGCCAACTTGTGACTAATAAATAAACTAAACACTGCTACGGCCTCATCTCAAGTCCAGTGGCTGGATTCAGGTTGCAAGCAGACCCTCCCACCATACCACCGCACCCCCCCACCCCACTCCCGAAATGTGCTTTGAATTTTGCATGCACAGGATGATGTCCCATCAGGAGGTGACCCGCATTAATCTTGCCTCAAACCTCATAGGGGAGAGAGGGATAAGTTTGTCAAAGCTTTTTGCCTTGCAATGATCAGGACAGTTCACAAGAAGACCAGGTATAAAAGGGAGCAGCAGTTGATACTGCTCCAGAAGAGGGGTTTTGCTGAGTTTGACCCCACCCCTCTACTCCCAACCGGAGTCCATTGAAGACATTGAAACCTTGAAACTGCACTCAACTGATCTCACGCATGCCTATTGTGGATTCTGAAAGAGCTGCCTGACTTTCACATATCTCATCGCTTTGCGAGGCCTGAAGACCAACCTGAACATCGATGTCAATAACCCTGACAATAAGGTAGAGATCATCATCCTTAACAAGCATGCAAATAGAACGCACACTATTCTCAATGATGGGTCCAAATTCATGTCCATTGGACCTTTCTTCTAACAACCGGACGGTCTCACTTGAAGGTAAGCTCACAGAAAAACAGCCTGCTGGACTAATGTCAGAGCGATAATAGAAATCCGACAGTGCAGAAGGAAGCCAATCAGCCCATCGAGTCTGCACTGACAATAATGTCAAGTGAGCAATGGGACACAGTATTGCTAGTGATATGCAAATCCTGTATGGATAATCCCACCCAGCCCCTATCCCCATAATCCCACATTGTTATCCTGCTAATCCCTCTAATCTATGCCTCCCAGGACGCCTAACCTGCACACCTTTGAATTGTGGGAGGAAACCAGAGTAACTGGAGAAAATCTACACAGACACAGGGAGAATGTGCGGACTCCACACAGACAGTGACCCAAGCCGGGAATCGAACCCAGGTCCCTGGAGTGTGAGGCAGCAGTACTAACCATATACATATACATGGTGAAGGACTCCTTCAGAGAAATCCATACAGGATTTGCATATCACCTGTAATACTGTATCCCATTGCTCATTTGACATTGTCAGGATATCTTTCTTTGGATACGAGGACCAAAACTGTTCATGGTAATCGAGGTGTGGCCCAACTAACGCCTTGTGTAGTTTTAGAAATACTTCCCTATTTTTATACTCCATTTCGTTTGAAACAAAAGCTAATACTGCATTTTCCTTCCCTATTACTTGCTGAACTTGCATGCTAGCTTTTTTTGCTTTATGCACAAGGACTCCAAAATCCTTCATCATTCTGCAGTCTTTCCCTATTTAAATAATATTCAGCTCCTTTATGCATTTTACCAAAGTGCAGAACTTCATATTTTCCAACACTATATTCCATCTGTCAAGTTTTTTTGCTCACTCACCCTTGCTCCCTCTGTAGATTCTGCATCACCTTCATCACTTGCCTTGCCACCTATTTCTGTGTCATCCACAAACTTGGCAAGAGCATAGTCCCTTCACTGATCCAAGTGCAGGCTGCAGGATAATGATGACTCTGAACAGATCATTTTGCGCTGAATATCACTCAAGCTCACGGACAGGCCTCAGGGCGTCACTTTCAGCTCCAGAAAGTGGCCAGTCCACCTCAGAATACTCTGCAAGGGCAAGAGACATCTCAAAGATTTCTGCAACAAATGAAGGTAGCAGTTTCACGCTATTAACTGTGGTGGGATTTGCCAGGATGCTGCTTCAAGCCAGAAATACATTCTGCCCATCACACAGATGGGTATTGAGAATTGAAATCTCATGCTGGGTATGTATGCCATAGGTTCCAAGGATTGGTGGATCGTATCAAACAGCATATCTCTCCTGTTGTTTACAATGGGCAGGGTACAGACCATACTTAACCATCCCATGCTTGCAAAATTCAAAGCACAGGGTCGAACATGTGATTTCGCGATTGGACAACATTTGTTCAATAATTCTCAGCATGCTAAGAATTATGGTGACAACCAATTTAAGATTGTCAGTTGAGCTCACAGGCTGGCATGTTTGCATGCACTGGAAGCTACACATGTTAATATGCGGTGCCCTGTTCTTTGTCGATAGAAATAATATGCACATATTGCACTTGTTTCCGTTGAACCAAATAAGTGACAGCCATTCACTGATTCATTCCACAGGGCAATGTCTTGATCAATCAGGACCAAACTGCCTGGTTTCACTTTCAAACAATGTCTGGCAGTTAACTGTCAGCCACCCTCCACTGGAGCATTCCCCATGGCAATGCTTCTACCATTCAACACCCTCTTCACATACAGTATAAATTGTTTTTCCCTTTTCATTTAGTAATCTTGCAAACTGTCCTGATGAGTGCAAAAGAAAAAGATCTGACAGACATGGCTCTGTTCTCAGCAGTACTCAAGTTCTGGACAACTTCTCGTCTGCTTTAGTGTTGCCTGGTTCCAAATGGCATCAGATAGCATTTAGAACTGGAGCAATCCTGCCTAGATCTTGAATGTATTCAGAAAGCATAATATTCCATAAATCATTGAGGGACTATCACATTGGGCATTGGAGTACATTTTCCAATGGAGCCATGTTAGACATACTTGCAAGTCCTTTGCTGTTTATTTCCCCTGCTCCATGATGGTTACATCAAGAAAAGGAACCAATCCTTGAACTGGCAAACGCTTCAACCCTCTGAAGGAAATGTGCCCCCGCCACCTTTAATGCGTTGTGGTGTTAAGGCAACAACGAAGATGTGATCCTATTTCTACTTCACCCCTGGCTGGTTGTCTCTGTGAAATGGAGATCCTCATTAATCCTGGTTAACCTACACTGAGTGAAGGAGAAGTGGCTTTGTTTTGAACAGTGTCCAAATTTCAGCAATCAGTTGTATCGTCCAGTGTGCATTTGCTGACGAGGTGTTCACAGGCACAACTCAAGGGCAAGCCAATCTTAAATCAAATGATTAAAGCACTTTTGTTTACTGATCTGGGCGGTACAGAGAAATGAAAGGGGAGATATGTTCCAAATTCTGCTGACGATAAGCTATCAGCTGATTTCCTTCCAAAAGGTTAAAGGTGAATTCAGGTTGTTGTGCATGGAAGACACAGATAATCGTACCTGCAAACGATGACCTAGTGACGGTGCTGATGGTGGATGGGCTGATCCCAAATCCCAGAGAGGAGTCAGCAATGTCAACTTTTGTAAAACTTGTATTAAATTCAAAGGCAGAATGGAGTTGGTGGTCTGATTACATTTACTAAGAAATAGGAACAGGAGTCGACCATTTGGCCCCTCAGGTCTGTTCCGCCATTCATGGCTGGTGCAACCTTGCTCACGTCCACTTTCCTCCCCTTTCCCTACAACCCTTAATTCCCTTACTGATCAAAAATCTATTTATCTCAGTTTTACTATGTGCAAGGACTCTGTCCCCACAGTTCTCTGCGACAAGGAGTTCCAAAGATTCACAGCCCTCTGCAAGATGAAATTCCTCCTCATCTCAGTTTTAAATTTTATTCTGAGACAATACTGTCTGGTCCTAGAGTCTCCCATGAGGGGAAAACATTCTGTCAGCATTTACCCTGTCAAGCCTCTGAAGAGTCCTATCTGTTTCAATGAAATCACCCTCATTCTTCTAAATTCCAATGAGTAGAGTCCCAATCTGTTTAACCTTTCCTCATGAGACAATCCCTCCATAATTGGGATCATCCTAGTGAACCTTCTTAGAACTGTCTCCAATGAAATAATATCTTTTCCTAAAATAATGGGACTAAAACTGCTCGCAGTATTCCAGATATGGTCTCACCAACACCTTGCATAATTACAACAAGGCATCCCTGCTCTTATTCTCCAACTCCTTGAAATAAGAGCCAACATTCCATCAGCAAATTTTATTTCTGCTTGGATACAAGGCCCATGTGATTGACATTGTCATGAAATGAGCTTTGAGAGGGAAAGATTCCATTGGATGATATCATTCTAGGAGCGGGTGCAAGTTTCCCTGTGTACCATTGAATCTCACAGAAACAGTTAGTCTGTTAAGAACCTGAGAGAGAGAGAAAGAGAAAGAGAGAGGGAAAGAGAGAGAGAGAGAGAAAATAAAGACACAGAGGCAGTAAGTCGATTATTCACCTGCAAGGTGAGATCAAAAACCTGTGCTCGGATTGAAGAGACCAGGAAGATTTGCCTAGCTTTGCCTTGAGGAAGTGAAGAATGTTATCTCCAATTTCAATGAGATCTTGATCAATTGGGCCAGTGGGCTGATGAATGGCAGATGGAACCTAATTTAGATAAATGCGAGGTGATGCATTTTGGTAGATTGAACCAGGGCAGGACTTACTCAGTTCATGGTAGGGTGTTGGGGAAAGTTACAAAACAAAGAAATCTGGGGGTACATGTTCATAACTCCTTGGAAGTGGAGCCACAGGTGGACAGAGTGGTGAAGAAGACATTCAGCATGCTTGGTTTCATTGGTCAGAACATTGAATACAGGAGTTGGGATGTTTTGTTGAAGTTGTACAAGACATTGGTAAGGCCACACTTGGAATACTGTGTGCAATTCTGATTACCCTATTATAGAAAGGATATTATTAAACTAGAAAGTGTGCAGAAAAGATTTACTAGGATGCTACCAGGACTTGGTTTGATTTATAAGGAAAGGCTGGATAGACTGGGACATTTTTCTCTGGAGTGTAGGAGGCTGAGGGATGATCTTATAAAGGTCTATAAAATAATGAGGGGCACAGATCAGCTAGATAGTCAATATCTTTTCCCATAGGTAGGGGAGTCTAAAACTGGAGGGCACAGGTTTAGGTGAGAGAGAAGAGATACAAAAGAGTGCAGAGGGACATTTTTGACACACAGAGGCTGGTGAGTGACTGGAATGAGCTGCTAGAGGTTATAGTAGAGGTGCGTATAATTTTGTCTTTTAAAAAGCATTTAGAGAGTTACATGGGTACGATGGGTAGAGAGGGATATGGGGCAAATGGGATTAGCTTAGGGGTTTTAAAAAAAAGGGCAGCATGAGCAAGTTGGGCCAAAGGACCTGTTTCCATGCTGTAAACCTTTATGAATATGAGTCTCTATTTCCAATTCATCGCGCAACATAAAAATCAGTGCAGGAGGTTGAATTTATCTGACCAGAAAATAAACTGTTCACCTAAGGAGCAGAGTAAAATATAACCAAGGCATAAAGATTTTTGATTGTTATCTTTCCTGCCGTTTTGGGTTTAATTTGCCAATTGAAATAGAATTTGTTCCTGTTGTTTGTTGTCTTGCAAGTCATCAGTCTCTGTGGGAATCGGAACAGCATGTATAAGTTCAGATGAGAAGAGACAGGAGTCTGGTACTTGCAGATGTGAGGCAGAGCCAGCATGTTGATATTATACCAGAGGTACTCTTTGCCTCAGGGACAACGCTTCTTGAAATGTTAAAAGCCAGTGATTCCAAATTTATTTGTAAAAATATTTGAAGCAGTCCAGTGGCTCAACACAATTTTGTTTCAAACTTTGACACCCATCAGATTCACTCAACACTTCTGGAGACACCAAAACAAGCAAACTCCGAGGATCAGGTCACACGTTTTGCTTGCACATATAAAGCTGTTGATAACTTCAAGTGGTCCCATGGTACTTACTGCTCATGAACTACTTTTCAAGTTGTAGAAAATCTAACAGCCTATTTGCACAGAACAAGCTGGAACAAACCGCTGTGAGATAGTAACCAAGTGATCTTTTTGAGAGGTGTCAGTTGAGGGATAAACACTGACCAGGTAGGGGACAGAATTCTCTGTTTTTTGTGCACTGCCAGGTGATCTTTTACACTCACCTGGAACAAAGTGGTCTTGAAAAACACTCTCTTAACATTAATTCTGAGCCAAAAGATGAGCTTGGCATGAATTGTTCAACAGGGATAGTCAGTAATGTGACACCACTCTACTTTCTCTTACTTAAGGGCTTGAAGATGAACATGCTGATGTCTAAATCATATACCTGATATCAAACTGGCTCACCCACTGTTTTAACTGTCCCAGGCCACCTGTGACACCAGGATGTTGTGTCAGTATACAGCTGGTAAACAACCTTCACTTTACCAAGAGGCCTAAGGCACTGAATCAGATTTGTCACTTCTGATATAAAGTAAAGTTTGTTTATTAGTGTCACAAGTAAGGCTCACGTTAACACTGCAATGAAGTTGCTGTGAAATTCCCCTACTCGCCACACTCTGGCACCTGTTCAGGTCAATGCATCCTAACCAGCACGTCTTTCAGACTGTGGAAGAAACCAGAACACCCGGAAGAAACCCATGCAGACACAGGGAGAACATGCAAACTCCACAGACAGTGACTCAAACCGGGAATTGAACCCGGGTCCCTGGCACTGTAAGGCAGCAGTGCTAACCCACTGTGCCGCCCCATATCTATCAATGTGACAAAAATAACACCAGAGAAATTGAGGGAATGAGTGTTAGCTTCAACGGCTGATGGATTCTTTCATCTTTCTTTCCTCCAGGAATCTTATAATAGATGTTATTCATGATGTTTTAGTCAGTAACCCATGAAATTAAATGTTTGTTTTATTTTCTGGCTCAGCTATGTGCAATGATTTGCTGAAATGTCTTCAGGAAAGATTGTCTCTTGCTTCTCTGAGTTTCCTGAAATGACTGTGCCTTACTGGAAGATTGCCTTTTGGAGACTGACAAATCAGAGTAGGCAGAATGTTATGATTCATAACTTTGATTTTGGGTGTGTCGCAACCTGGTGAACAGTCTGTAATCCTAAACTTCAGTTTTTGAAACTTCTGCAGTTAATTTTTTTTTGTTCATTTGTGGGACATGGGTGTCGCTGGCTGGCCAGCACTTATTGCCTTCCCTCGTTGCCTGAGGGCAGTCGTGAGTTACCCACATTGCTGGAGTCAACATTGATAGTCAGTAATGTGACACCACTGCACGTTACATTCCCTAATGGACATAGTGAACCAGGTAGGTTTCTCTGTCATTCGACAATGGTTTCATGGTCATCAATAGATTCTTAATTCTTGATATTTTTCACTGAATTCAAATTCCACCATCTGCCATGGTGCGATTTGAATCTGGGTCTCCAGAACAATCACCCTGGGTCTCTGGATTAATAGTCCAACCACAATACCACTAGACCATCACCTGAGATAACTACTGAATTAATCCTGCATTTCTCATTATGCAGCTGCAATAAAGAAATGTTCGTTCTGTTGGAAATTCTGTGTGTTACCTCGTGTTGGGCCTTGGATTCCCAGAAGGGAATTTACCAGCTGGGAAAATACCTTTTACACCAAATACACTGAGCAAATTTTTGAAAAATGACATTCAGTGTGGCATGCATCTAAAAGGAGGGAAATAGAGCATTGGTGGATGACATGATGAAAATGTTTGTCGAACACAGGGGGGAGGCACCAAATAACTCAATCAAGAAAACAAGCCTTCACTGTTAATCACTAGATAGCAGAAAAATCACACCTCTAATCATTTGTAGCCAAATGTTGAAAGTTATTTTTTTTACTTCAAGCTGGATCAGCAGGCATCGCAATTTGTCAAGGTGACTGTCCAATTTAGTCTCGCCATTGACTATATTTGCTTCCAATTTGTCTTTACCTTGTTCTTTAAATTACAACCTAGTCCTGAATTATGAGATTATGAGGAGAGACTGTAGAAGGTAATGTTTTTCTGTTCAGAGCAGAGGAGGCAAAGATAAAATTTGACAGATGTATCGAAGATGATGATGGATTTCAGGTAAATATTTATTAGTGCCACAAGTAGGCTGACATTAACACTGCAATGAAGTTCCTGTGAAAATCTCCTAGTCGCCGCACTCTGGCGCCTATTCGGGTACACCGAGGGAGAATTTAGCATGGCCAAATGAACAAAACCCAATCAATTCTACATGAATAATTTCTCTTACATCAATTGCCATTTGTAGAACAGTACAAATCTTCACTTTGTACACTGGTATGGTTCCTAATTTTACTCCTGATGGGTCTGGCTGCAGTTTATAGACAATAATTCTAGTTTCAGACTCTCCAACCAGTGATAATAGTATATCTCAATCTCACCTAACTCTTCCCTTTAACAACTTGATAACTCAAATCACCCCTGAATGTTCTCATTTCCAGCCTATGTATGGAATCTATCCCCATCACTTTGAGCCCAGGTGTCATTGGGGTCAATCCAGGCTGCATTCCTCCCATTTATTCACAAAAATCACCAGAATAGTTCACAGTACCCGAAGTGTCAGGGCTTCATGTAACTAAGAGGCCACATTCTGTCAAAAAAAAATCATCGAATCCCTACAGTGTAGAAGGAGATCATTTGGCCCTTCAAGTCTGCATCAACTACAATGCCACCCAGGCCCTATACCCTCTAACCCACATATTTAACCTGCTGGTTCCCCCAACACGCGTGTCAACGTCACATGGCCAATCAACCTAACCCATATTTCGGACTGTGGGAGCAAACCGGATCACCCAGAGGAAACCCATGCAGACATGGGGAGAATGTGCAGACCTCACACAGACAGTGACCCGAGGCCAGAATTGAACCCGGGTTCCTGGAGCAGTGAGGTAGCAGTGCTAACCACTGTGCTACCCTTAAAGACTGACAAGGCAATTGCTTTAAATGTTGCATAGAAGAGTGGACCTGAATGCTGAAATTGCTCTACAGAACCGTTCCATATCACTCACTCCCTCCTCTCTTCTTCTACTTACATTCACCAAACTACATAAACTCCGCATCAACAACGTAGGCAAGTGCCGTTTGCTCTACATCGTACTTGAGAAATTATAACAAAGCCCAGACAGGCAACACAATTGAATTCTTGGGAAACATTCATTAACATTATTCCAATATCCTGATGTTTTGCTCATTTGTTAAGTTATTCAAACAGCTGTTAAGGATCATCTCGAAGAGCAGTATTTCACAGAATGGGTTCGATTCTGGGGAGGACAATTGGCCCATTGTGTCTGCGCTTTGTCTCCGAATGGACACCTCATCGAGTGTCATTGTTTTCTTGTGAGCACATCAACTCAAATCAGTTTAATTAAAATGACACAGTGTCTCATTTGCTGGCAAGTTATTGTGTCAAAGTGAGGCAGGGAATGCTTTCTGTTTTTCTGCGTGATGGACTCAGTGGGATGTTCCAGCCCTGCCACCAAAAGAGAGCATGCTGGAAAATCTCAGCAGGTCTGGCAGCATCTGTAAGGAGATAAGAGAGCTGACCTTTTGAGTCCAGATGACCCTTCACCAAAGCTAAAAGGTATAGAAATTGGGAGATATTTGTACTGTCAGGTGAGGGAATGAAAGATGAGTCACAGCCACAGAAACAAGGAGAGAGGCTGCTAATGGCAGCCCATAGAGAGAATAGAAGGCATGAATGGCCAAAGGGCAGGGAAGCTGAAATCAGACGGTAAACTGCGACAGATGGTATTGGGGGGAGGGGACGGGGGGATAGGTGGGAGAGAGGTAAAATTGAGAAAAAGGGGAAGCAAAGGGGGAACAAAGGGTAATCTGGACTCGAAATGTGAGCTCTTTTCTCTCCCTACAGATGCTGCCAGACCTGCCGAGATCTTCCAGCATTTTCTCTTCTGGTTTCAGATTCCAGCATCTGCAGGAGTTTGCTTTTATCTTCTGTTCCAGTCCTGTCCACCCCAGAAAAAAATCACGGCCGGGTCAGAATGTTTGACAGTCCAGTAGAAGGAATTCAGGTGGGGGAGCATGACTGGAAAATCTCACCCTTTGCTTCCCAGTTTCGTTAGAATTCAAGGTGTGCACATTTCTGGGTCAATCTAATACCCCGAAATGAATGATTTTACAAATGCTGCATCTCAAATGTGCATGGCCACCTAGAAAGAATGTTCAGATTGTCTGGATCCAAGCCTTACTTTCTTGGGAAGTGAGACTTCAATCTGGGCCACGCAATAACATATCTCATTTCCATGTGGTATCTTTGTCGGGATTATTCAGCGGGCACACACACAGTAAAAGACCACAATTAGTAATGAGATAATAGTAGGCAGAAGAACATTGAGCTCCAGAGTATTGGGAGATCTCAATCCTTTTCTTTGTATGGTGCCAGCTGGATTGTAAACTTTTGCTGAAACAATCAGAAAAAAGCAGATGGAGTCTCAGTTTACCAATTTATCCGAGAGGCAACTGGAGCCCTCCCTTGTTAATACCAATGGAGTTTTAGTTTAGATTATCAACTGGCACTTCTGGTCCGAATGTTGGAAATTATATAAAGTTTATTTTATTATTGTCACAAATAGACTTACATTAACACCGTAATGAAGTTACTGTGATAATCCCACAGTCGCCACACTCCAGCGCCTGTTTGGGTACACCAAGGGACAATTTAGCTTGGGCAATCCATCAAACTGGTTTGGACTGTGGGAGGAAACAGGAGGATGCAGAGGAAACCTACACAGACATGGGGAGAACATGCAAACTCCACACTGATGGTGAGCCAAGCCAGGAATCAGGCCTGGGTCCCTGGCACTGTGAGGCAGCAGTGCTAACCACTGTGCCACCTCCATCTGTGTTATCCAGAGTCAAGTTTCACTGCCAGTGAAATCAAACTGTGCCCCGTAACCAAAGTAAATTAATGGCTCTGATCTTTGGACTGCCTCTTCACAAAATAGATTTTGCTTTCAACAGCACAGCAGTGGAATTGAAGTTTTGGGGGCACTTTGATTTTTTAAAAATTTATTCATTTATGGGATGCAGATGTCACGGAAAAGGCCCACTCCTGATTGTACTGAAGCAGTTGGTGGTGAGCTGCCTTTTTGAACAACTGATGTTCATGTGGTTTTTATGTATCCACAATGTTAGTTAGTCGGGAGCGCCAGGATTTTCACCCACTGATAGTGGAGGAATTAGTGTTGTATTTCCAAGTCAGGATGATCTGTAACTTGGGAGATCTTGGCGTCTCCTCTTTTGCTTCGAGGAGAAGAGACCAGGAGGTGTTGTCAAAGTTGCAACGGAACTGGAGGACCCAAGTTTCCTTCTGCTCAGTTTCCGAGTTCAGCCAAGTTTTGATACTTGCTCTGCAATGGGTAATGAGTAATCCAAGAGTCAGATCAGGTATCTGTCATATACCCTCTCTCTCTTTTGAAGAATCCACAGCCCACGTCCTAAATCTGAATTGGTCTGAACAGCGTCATCTTTGGAGTTGAGGATTATCTCATCACATCAGTCATGTTCTCATTGAATGGCAGAGCAGGCGCAGAGCAGGCTTGATGGGCTGAATGGCCTACTTCTGCTCCTATGTCTCATGGTGAAATAAAGCCTCTGACTTGATGAAATGGTGGCCAAATTGTGTTGACGTTGCTGTAAAAGAGATTGATTCCTTTGGCCTTGTGATCTTTCCCTGTTCCTCAAAAGGATTTTTGCACAAAATCTGGGCCAGTCATGTTTTGCCTCCTGTAACTGAAAAATGTGTCTAAGATGAACCAAAGCCCAGCAGTGCAATGAATCGAGGGATGGTTTCATGGTGGTCCTCTTTTTTAAGCAAACCCTTGGGATCAAAGATGATGTGATTTCATTTCTGCTTTGATGAGTTCAGAGGTGTCTTATCAGTCCATTGTGTAATCTGTAGGCTCTGCTGGGTGCTGGCCAGTTGGTGTAGATGGATTGTTTGGAGATTTGTGCTCTCACTCCGAAGCCTCAACCCTCCTCTTCCTGTCTTACTGAGGAAGTCGCACAATGTGTGCGGTGCTTTTCCAGATGGGCCTCCTCCATTTTGATGAATCACCAGCCAGGGTCTCCTGTGAGTTGGTAGGGATGTCTGATCTCTTCAGCAATTCTTCGAGAACTTTCCAAAGGTATTTCCTCTGTCCTCCTGATAATCTACTCGGAAGGAGACTAGTTGCTTCAGGAACCAAGTGTCAGCCTTAGGAACTCCCTGCCCCACCCTGCAGAGCTGGTTTTAAGTGATTAGCACCTGGATGCTGGGCAAATTGAGTTGCAGGAGGATGTTGATGTTGGGCTGCTTTTCTTGCCAGCAGATTAGCGAGATCTGATGAAGGTAGAACTGATGGTACCTCATGGTAATGCCTGGAGGCAGCACGGTGGCACAATGGTTAACACTGCTGCCTCACAGTGCCAGGGACTCTCGTTCAATTCCCTGTCTGCATGTTTTCCCCATGTCTGCCTGGGCTTCCTCTGCATGCACTGGTTTCCTCCCACAATCCAAAAGATGTGTTGGTTAGGGTGCATTGGCCATGTTAAATTCTCCCTCAGTGTACCCGAACAGGCGCTGGAGTGTGGCAACTCGGGGATCTTCACAGGAACTTCATTGCAGTGTTAATGTCAGCCTACTTGTGACACTAATAAATAAACTTTAAAAACTTTTAAGGTCGCAACAATTTTGGACAGGTAATAATAACTGGGTGCAAAGTACTTGCTAGACTAACCTTTACAAAATACCATTATTCTTTCATTGTTTTGTTTCTGAGGCCTTGTTGAGATGATCGTCTGCCTCGTGTTGCTATGCAATTTGCTTCTTTTTAAGCCAGATGCCATAAGTTTAATTATTTCTTACATGCTGTGTGTCCTTTAGGTTTCTCTGTTAATGACTTTTTCTTGAAGAATGTTCAATGGAACAAAAACTTAACACCTTCTAATGATTTCATCTTTCCTCTCTTTTCAAACAAAAATAAAACAATCCAGTTTCCATGTTAAATTTTCTATCACTTATCGTCACTGTCTGCCAGGACAATCTGTTTGGCACCTTCAGCCCTCTGTGGGTGAAGCAATTAAATCTAATTTTTCATCCTACGAACCTGAATCTGTGACCTCTAGTTATGGTCTGCGGTTATGTCAGGCATGTTACAGTACCTCAATTAATCTGTCCAGTTCAGGAGTTATTTCTCATTCATTTACAGAATGTGAGCATCACTGGTGAGGCCACTGTTTATTGCCCATCCCTAATTTCCCTTGAGAAGTTGGTGGTGAGCTGCTTTCTTGACCACTGCACTCCCTGTGGTGTAGGCACACCCACACTGCTAATCGGAAAGGATTTTGACCCAGCAAAAGTGAAGAAATGGTGTTACATTTCCATGTCTGGTTGTTGAGTGACTTGGAGGGGAACTTGCAGGTGGTGGTGTTTCCATGTCTCAGCTGCCCTTATTTCGACTCAATAGTAGCGATTATAGGTTTGGGAGGTGAGGCCTAAGGAACCTTTGCTGAGTTCCTGCAGTGCATCTTGGAAATGATGCACAGTGTATGTCAGTGGTGGAGGGATTGAATGAGGGCGTGAATATTTATGGAAATAGGTTGCTTTGCCTCGGATAGTATCAAGCTTCTTGAGTGTTGTTGGAGCTGCACTCATCCAAGCAAATGGAGAATATTCCATCACCCTAACTTGTGCCTTGCAGGTGATGGACAGGCTTTGGGGAATCAGGAGGTGAGTTACTCGCTGCAGGATTCCTAGCCTCTGATCTACTCTTGTAGCTATATTTGTACGATTAGTTCAGTTCAGTTTGTGGTCAATGGTAGCCCTTAGGATATTGATAGTGGGGGATTGAAAAAAGCAACTGAAGCTCGTTAGGCTCCAACCAGCCAAGTGGTTTATTCTGATTCCCTTTGACTCCAATTTTATTGGGGCTCCTTGATGCCACACTTGATCACATGCTGACATGATGTTAAGGGCAGTCACTCTTACCTCACCTCTGGAATTCAGCCCTTTTGTCCACGTTTGAATCAAGACTAACGAGGTCAGGGGCTGAGTGACCCTGGAAAAACCCAAACTGTGAGTCAGTGAGCAGGTTATTGCTGAATAAGTGCAGATTGATAGCGCTGTTGATCACCCCTTCCATCACTTTGCTGATGATGGAGAGTCGACTGATGGGACAGGAATTGGCCGGGTTGGATTTGTCCTGCTTCTTGTGAACAGGACATCCCTGGGCAATTTTCCACAGTGACTGGGAAATGCATTGGAACAGCGTGGCTGGATGTGCAGTAACTGCTGCAGCACAAGTCTTGTCGGAATATTTTCAGAGCAGTATCCAGCGCCTTTGGCCATTTCTTGATGTCATCTGAATTGAATCAAACTGGCTGAAGACTAACATCTGTGATGTTGTGGATACCAGGAAGAGGCCAAGATGGATCATCCACTTGGCAATTCTGACTGAAAATTGCTGAGAGTGCTTCAGTGCTTTGCACTGACGGGCTGGGCTCAATGTGGATGGAGTGTGTGGAGTCTCTTCCTGCATCAAGTTGTTCAGTTTAACCCAGTGCCCTGCACTGAGAGGCAGCCATGCTCACCACCATGCCACTGCGTCGCCCCACTATGCCACTACATCTGCTGGGTTGGTCCTGCTGGTGAGACAGGACATGATGTGGAGATGCCGGCGTTGGACTGGGGTGAACATAATAAGAAGTCTCACAACACCAGGTTTGAGACCAGAACTCTCCACTCAGAACCCAGCACCCACCCTGCCCCCCCAGCACTCCCTCCTCCCCCCTCATGTCCGAGTGGCCATTGCTCCCACATTCTCTCCCATTCATCGCCATAAATAATTGGATCTCCATCTCTCCTATGAGGCTCTCACTGGGGTCCACGCTGGCTCTTCCCCTTGGCACAGATGGGCACTGCCAGGTTGGCACGGTGCCAGCCTATGCAAAGGGCGCAGTGCTGGTGCATTGTCATGCCACTGCCTGGCCTTGTCCCTCTCTCCCAGGGACTGCACTTACCTTCTATGCGTCCCCCCCTCCTCAGGAGAGGGGGGAATCCACGTGACAGGTTCATGTCTGGGTGAACCTGTTGTAAACCATGCCGTTGTTCACACCGACATGGTTTGAATATCTGGCAGAGGAGGGAGTCCTTAATCATATGGTAATATATTAAAACCGTGAAGGTGAGTATAGGGAGAGGGGGATATGGTGTGAGCCTGACTACCTCACTGGTGGGGGGGGCAAGGAAAATCTAAAATCGCAATCTCGCTTCCAGGGTTTAGCCGAATCTTGAACTCCATCGCCGTTCCCATGGATGGTGAGTGTGGGCTCAAGGTTGCCCCGGACATTTCACTGGGAGGCAGTTTAGAGAAAGTTTACCAAGATGATCTCCAGTATGGAGGGATTGTCTTCTGAGGACAGGTTGCATCTCTACTCATTTGAATTGAGAAGAATGAGAGGTGATCTCATTGAGACATGTCGGATGCTTCAGGGACTTGACAGAGTCGATGTTGAGAGGATTTTCCCCTCATGGGAGAGTCTTGGACCAGAGGGCAGAGTCCCAGAATAAAGGGACGCCAATTTAATACTGAGATGAGGAGGAATTTCTTTTCTCAGAGGATTGAGAGCCTTTGGAACTCCTTGCCAAAGAGAACTGTGTAGGCAGGGTCCTTGTGTATATTTAAGGATAAGATAGACAGATTTTTGATCAGTAAGGAAATAAAGGGTTCTGGGGAAAGGGCAGGAAAGTGGATGATCCTTTGGAATGGCAGAGCAGACTCGAGGGACTAAATGGTCCTATTTCTTATGGTCTTATCAAATGTTAATTCGCCCACCAACTCCATTCTATCTTAGAATTTAATATAAGTTAAATAAGTTGGCTCCAGGGGCTGAATGATCTACTCCTGCTCCTATTCCTTATGGTCTAACGTGGACTAATTTAAATGATCCAATGCAAGATTACAGTTTGATGATTAAGTTTGCAGCTCAGTGGTGAACATAGATTGCATCACCTCTGCCTCATTAGTCGAGTCATTTGAATCTCGCAACGGCTGGAAGCTGCTGTGAGAGATTGGGTAAAAAGTCTGACAACACCAGGTTTAAGTCCAACCGATTTATTTGATAGTAAACTCACAAGCTTTCGGGTTTGTCCCTTCATCAGCTGAGTGGAGAGTTGGACTTAAACCTGGTGTTGTCAGACTTTTTACTGTGTTCACCCCAGTCCAACGCCGACATATCCACATCGTGAGAGATTGGACCAATCCGATGGGTTAATTCACAATTCAGTGTGATGAAGGAGAGTAATGTGTTTTGTGTTTAACTACATTGCGGCACTGGCTCCATTGTTGAGATCATTGGCTCTCCACGTTGCACCAAAACAGTTGTTGAAGATATCAAAGTACAGACAAATTAGGAGGAAGCTGAACCACCACATTGGCAGGGTGGGTGTATACCGGCGGTGGGGCTGGAGAGATGGGCAGAGAGAAAAGGAATGGAAGGATATGTTGATTGGGTTTGATGAAGAAGGCGTCTGGAAGGAGGCAAACACAATGTGGACATGTAATGGGGAAAAAGCAGGATGAGACTACTGAGTGAGCTGATTGTGATAAATGGTGGAACAGGCTGGAAGGGCCAAATGGCCTCCTCCTATCTTCACTGCAATTAAGTTGCCAGTATGTGTTCAGGTACACTGAGGGGGAGTTTAGCATAGTCAATACACATAACCATCATGTCCTTTCGGCTGTGGGAGGAGTGTCGGGGGGGACCCACGCAGACACTGGGAGAACGTGCAGACTCCCACACACACAGTGAGCCGAGCCGGTCCCTGGCGCTGTGAGGCAGCAGTGCTCACCCACTGTGCCGCCTAGTTAATAAAGTAGGGGAATCAGTGGAGCAAAAGGCATTGGCTGTCTCAGTAATCAGAGAGAGATTAGCAGAGTGTAGGGAGCAGAGCCGCGGACAGTTCTCTCTCTCTCTCTCTCTACATTCAGGATGGGCAGATCCTGAGTCCGTTTGATATTTTTCCTGGGGATTTGGAAAGGACGTTCCCACGCTGGGAGACTCCCAGAGACTTGGGGGGGACAGAGTGGGCGGTACATCTTCTCCACCCCTCTCCCTCCGGCAGCTGCTGACACTGAGAAGGAACCTTCACAATTCATCTCCCTGCAGCCTGGGGTGGGGTGGGGTGAGGGGGGGGTGAAATCACTAACAGCTCCCAGCATCAGACTCTCAAACTCTCCTGGAGGGGAGTTTTAACCCTGTCTCTCACCGTCTGCCTGCTGTTGGGATACTTGGCTCTCTCTCTCTCTCTGTGTGTCCTGTCCACCAGGGGAATGTGTCTCCTGTTGTGAAATTCCCGCCTGAGGAAAGCCCATGGGAACAGACCTGTCAGCGGGTTCTCAGGTTCTCAGATGGTGACTGAGTAAGAGCGATCCTCTTCCCCGCAGGCAGAGACAGAGGGAAATCTCCGGCTACTTTGGTGAAGAAGATTCCTCGGGATTACAGGAAGAACAGATTTCCCTCTTGCCGCTGATCTTGGGGATCAGCAGGATTGAATATGAGACTCTTGTCTGAAAATAAGACATGGGTTCTGATAGTTAACTGTTCCAATTGTCACTCCCCAGTGAGTGTGAGCCGGGCTGTTACCCTGGGCATGGTGCTGGGTTCCTTCATCCTCTTCGCTGTCCTGGGGAATATCTTGGTCATTCTGTCGGTGGTCTGTCACAGACACCTCCAGACGGTCACTAATTACTTCATCGTGAACCTAGCCATGGCTGACCTGCTGCTGGGCTGTACCGTGCTGCCTTTCTCAGCTACCCTGGAGATCCTGGGACACTGGGCATTCGGCAGACTCTTCTGTAGTGTCTGGGCAGCTCTGGATGTCCTGTGTTCCACCGCCTCCATCATGAGCCTGTGTGTGATTTCCATTGACCGCTACATCGGGGTCAGCTACCCGGTCAGACATCCCAGCATCATGACAGAGAGGAGGGGGGTCCTCACCCTGCTGGCCGTCTGGCTCTTGGCCCTGGTCATCTCGGTTGGTCCCCTCCTGGGCTGGAAAGAGCCGGCGCCCCCGGATGAGACCATCTGCAAAGTGACAGAGGAGCCGGGTTATGTCTTGTTCTCCGCCTTCGGTTCCTTCTATGTGCCGCTGACCATCATCCTGCTCATGTACTGTCGGGTCTACATTGTGGCCAGGAGGGAGACCAGGAGCCTGAGGGCGGGTAGGAAGAGGGAGAGGTCCCAGGAGGATGAGGTGACCTTACGGATCCACCGCAGGCTATCACCGCCGGACAGTTCACCCCGACCTCCCCAGCTCCACTCCCGAAACAAGGGCTCTCACCTCAGGACCCAGTTCTCGGTGCTGCTCCTCAAGTTCTCCAAGGAGAAGAAAGCCGCCAAGACGCTAGGGATAGTGGTGGGGGGCTTCATCCTCTGCTGGCTCCCCTTCTTCATCGTCCTACCCTTAGGTAAGGAGCAACTTCTTTCAAGGGCTCCGGGTTTGGAATGGGAAATGTGAGTAAAAGTTGGTTTTTTTGTGGGTTTTGTTTGACTCCAGTGAACATTATTTGTTAACAATGACAAACAGCAAGGAAAAGTACACTTCTCTTACCATGACCTTGGTGGCAACATGGAAAAAGTTTACTTCATTCTCGTTATCTGATAACAGGGCTGTTCTGGAGCAGATTAGAGTTGCGATGTTACAGTTGAAACCTGTGACCTTCCGACGACTTGGACGTCAGGGGACATTTACAATCTTTATATTTTAGGTGGTGGAGTACCTTGTTTGTATGTGTCTGATAGATTAATCCAGTTATCTGTCTGAGGCACCAGAGGGTGAACAATATTTAGCCATGGGTTAAACGCCTATGTTAATATTTGTGTTTTTGTCCCTGTCGCACACATGAACACATGGGGTGGGATTGTGGTCAGTGCTGACTCGATGGACCGAATGGCCTCCTTCTGCACTGTAGGGATTCTCTGATCTAATATGAAACGTGGCTTGTTACTTGTGCCCCTTGACATTCCGATGGCATTTTCGTCATTGAATTTCCGACAAACTGTTACATTGTGGGGATTACCATTGACCAGAAACTGAACTGGACTTGCCCTATGAAATACTGTTACTACAAGAACAGTTCAGACGTAGTCATCCTGCAAAGAGTAACACACTTCCCTGATTTCCCCCAAAGTCAGCCCACCTTCCATCAGGTACAATTCAGGGGTGTTAAAGAATACTCTGCATGAGTGCAGCTCCAGTAACATGCAGGAAGCTTGACACCACACAAGACAAAGCTTCCACATATATTCATCCCTCCACCACTGATTGCTCAATGTGCATCATCTTGAAGGTGCACTGCAGGAACTCAGCAAAGGTCCTTAGCTGTCACCCAGATGGACAAGAGCAGCAGATACCTGGGAATACCATCACCTGGAGATTCCCCTCCAAATCACAAACCATCCTGACTTGGAAGTGTATCACCATTCCCTTACTGTCACTGGGTCAAAATCCTGGAATACTCCCTGCCACCACCCACCCACCCACCCCCCTCACCTTGCCAACACAGTTCCCCCCTCCTCCACCCCGAACAGCACTGTGATGTACTAACAGCAGAGACTGCAGGAGTCCAGTTCAAGAAAGCAGCTCACCACCACCTTCTCAAGGGCAACTAGGGATGGGCAATAAATGCTGGCTGAGAAAGTGAAGCCCATGTCCCATGAATGGTTTAAAAAAAAACTGCCTTCAGTGTAATGAAACAGCCAAGGTCCTTCACAAAACAGGATGTGAAACAGAACCCCAGGGGTAGATAGGGGAAGGTGATCTAAAGTGGGAGAGATCATCTGAGAGGTAGAAATAGAGGGGGAAAGACAATCAGCTTTGGGGAGGGAACTGGAGAGCGTAGACCCTGGTTTTGCTAAAAATCAGAGATGTTCAAGAGAGCAGGCGAAAGTGAGCTCAGGTATCTAAAGCGTTGAGGCTGAAGGAGTTAACAGGAATGTGGAAGGTGAGGAGACCACGGACAGATTTGGAAACAAAGGTCATTTTAAAATTGAGGCATTACTTAATTGGGAGCTAATAAATTTCATAGAATATAAGGATGTTAGGGAATGGGGAGAAGGGTAAACAGAAGTGGAAGCAAGTAAGGGCATAGGCAGTAGATCTGAACACAAAATACAAACTCAGTTGGTAGCAAAAGAGAGCACTCATTCTTAGATTTATGTTGCTTAATTTCAAGACAAATAATTTTTTCAGCAAATAAAATTTCCCTGAATTGCAAAGTAATTCACCAAGGCTCAGTCCTTAGCTTTTCAAGAAAAACAGCAAATCTTTGGTTCAACAATTCTGAGGCCCATTCTGTGTTTCCAAAACAAGTCCAGACAGAAATTAAAATTTAAAATGGAAATGGCAAATAAGCAAAAAAAAATGCTTGCAATCCACACAACGACAGTATGTAAACACAGCATTTAAAACTCGGAGAGGTTGACGGAGTTTGAAAGGATTAGTTTGAAAGGATAGTTCCAGCTCTTGGCTGTTCCTTACATTTGGCAAGGTACAGAGGATTAAAAAATACATTTTCATATAAATAAATGAATATCAAAGGGAAACGCATGGCGCGAGACTGCCAATGTCTGCGGAATTCAGTGGGTAAATTTGAAAGTAGTAATACAATACTATAGGATGAAAAAGGAGTGAAAGATTTTCATCGCTTGGACATTCTGGGAAAGAGTGAGTTATTGTAAAACATACTGGAAGTTGTTGTTGCAACAGAATGAGGATTTTGGGTGAGAATGCCAGAGAGAAAGACAGAAGGCGGGGCTGGGGATGCAGACAGAGAGGGACAGAGTAAGAGAGAGATAGACAGAGAAAGAGTGACAGAGAGAGACACAGACAAAGAGAGAGAGATGTGTAAACAGACAGAATGACAGAAAGAGACTGAGACAGAGAGAGTCAGAGAGAGATGGGGAGAAACCGAAGGAAGGTATCAGAGAGAATCAGACAGAGAGGGAGAGAAAACACTTGAGGATGGAGAAAAATTTGAAAAATCAAAGTGAAAGACAAAAAGCCTAAAGCAGAAATAGAAGCGAAGAACAGATAAAGACCCGCCTTTACAATTAATTTGAATAATGGTACAAAGGAGCAACTAGTAGGTTTAATAATCTGGAATGCAAAGCATCTGCTGCAATAAAATTCATTAATCTTTCATTTAGAAACATAATGCTCAGAGTTTTGGCCCCATCCTGAATGGGTGTTTTTTTCAGAATTATTATTGTGCCTTTCTTCAATGTCAGAAGGAGAGAAAATGGATCAAGAGATGAGAGAAGGCAGTAAATTAAGTTTTCAATGCAAACTCAGAATTGAAGCCACGGAAATGATGTCATGAAGCCCACTAAACAGTTGCCAGGCAAAAGACATCAGGAAAGGCATGATTAAAAACAAAATTGGGACTTTTAATTCTTTGGCACAGAGCAAGGTGACAAATTGTAATTCTGAAAGTGAAGCAGGATGTTGGAAGAAAAATGAAAAGATCTACAACAAGAATCATTACAGGAAGTAAAGTTAGAAATTATTAATGTCTGTGCAGTAAACTTGTAATGCCTCAGCAAGCTACCAGAAAAGGAAAAGATGTGGGTTGATAACTCCAGTTGAGGCAGTAGCATTGATACAGGTTCAATGGTGTGGAGATGCCAGCGTTGGACTGGCGTGGGCACAGTAAGAAGTCTCACAACACCAGGTTAAATAAAGCCCAACAGGTTTATTTGGAATCACAAGCTTTCGAACTGCTGCTCCTCCACCAGGCACAATGGGTCAGACATCGGATTTTGGATTCTATAGAGTTAGCACCAATCGCAAAGTTCAACATTTCTAAACATTGTCAAATTGCTTATTCAAGCCAAAGGTGCAAGAATTTTATATTATAATCTACAAGTAACAACCCAATTTTTTTCAGCTTCTGGCTTCATCGTGATTTCTGTTCAACTTGTAGACCACGGCTCCCAACTAAAATATTTATTAACAGCAGGTGTTACTAAATTTCACCTGTTGATAGGGTATTTGAATCACATTAAAAACATATTCAGCAAACTGGCACAGATGTCAAGACCTGTCAGATGTGTCATGTAAGCAATCACACTTGCTGCACCTGGAGACTGATATTCAAACCATGTAGTGAGCGTTCGAACCTTACTATTTAGTTTGGTAAATGTTTCTGCCTCGCACCTTGGGACATTTTCAAACTTTGGGAAGTTCTTTACAAGTGCAGGTTATTCTGTTGCTGTCATTTGAGATGGGAGTTTTATGTTGTAGGGTGATTAAACCTTGGGGGTGAATGGAGATTTGTGAATTTTGCATATGGATCCAGATTGAGGAGATTGATCAGTTATACCACTCAGTGCCTCTTTCAGTCAATTGCAAGAAGTGGAAAAATGATTAATACAACTGCATTATGATTAGCTAATGTTTCTCTAACCAGTTCAGATCTCAAAATAACTCTCATCAACTATTTGGAATAGATCATAGAATTCCTACAGTGTAGAAGCAGGCCATTCGGCCCATTGAGTCTGCACTGACTCTCTGAAAGAGCAGCTTACCCAGACCTTATCCCTGTAAGCTTACTTGTTTACCCCACTAATTAAACTCACTTACACATCTTTGGGCTGTGGCAGGAAACCCATGCAGACACACAGAGTAAGTGCGAACTCCATACAGTCACGTGAGGTCAGTATTGAACCTAGGTCCCTGGTACTGTGAGGCAGCAGTGCTAACCACTGTGCCACCCATTGGTGGTTGTTAAATTCTGCAACATAAAATATTCCATTCAAGCGAAAAATCATCCCGAGTGAAAATGGCACAATTCTTCAGTGCTGATGTAAAAGACACCTGTCTCCTACTTTATTTTTCAAGGCATTAGCAAGTGATTCAAACAATAATACTTGGTGCCTAGTATTTTCTACTTCTCCATGTCTTCTTTCATCTGGATCTTTGTCCTTCTCAACTTCCTTTTCATTGGGGAAAAAATATTTTGGTCTTGAAAAATGCAAGAATGCACAAGTTCAATTCCTGTTGGTACTGAATGTGGGGAACTAGTCTGCTGAAAATCAGAATTACTCGAATACTCCAGAATTAAAGTTTTGAGTTTGTAAGAGGCATCACTTCCCAGTCAGTTTTAATCTTGTTGCAAGAAGGTAGAGATAGCTCATGCCCTTCAGCCCAACTTAGCTCATAAGTACTGACAGTTCTCCACATTTCCATCAATCATGCCTTTCTTTGACTTTGAGACTTTCCTGTATCTTGTGATACACGAGGCTGGCACAGCATGTGCTTAGGTTTCCTTAGTTAGGTTCTCCTGCAAGAGATCACAAGCCTGTCACCAGGGACTGCAGAGCTCGAGGAATTCCACTCCACATCAAGCACTGCTGACCAGGAGACTCTTCTGTTCTAACCACTTAGCATCAGCTTACTGAAAGGATTGGGTAGTCAACCTGTTTGGCCACCATGTCCAAAGCTGCTGGCTGAGAGGCAGAGACCACTGCACCATCAAATCTTATCACCATGCTTTTCAGCAGTTCCTTCAATAAGTTTGGGGTTCTACTTCCTTACCACTGCCTGGAAATCATTCCCCATCTTGGCAGCTCTTCTGCGAAGTCCGCTGGATTATTTGCATGAGTTTAACCGAGACTCTTTTCCTGACGTTGATGGTTTAATTTTCAGTCTGTATTTGCCATTTCTTCATCATTTTAAATACCCATGTCATGTTTTGGACTTTGTTCACTGAAAAGACTTGGTGAAAAATTCTTCTAGCTTTGCACTGGTGTTGGTTCTTAGAAACACAGCGTATTAAAGCAAGTTAAAAAAGGTCAATGGTTAAAATGCTTTGAGCTAGACATGATGTTTCTACACAGACTGAAATTGTTGGCAATGTTTTCCAGTGATCTCAGCAACCAAAAAAGAGAACCTGCTACTGTTGGGAAACACAACATGTTCTGAATTTACTTTCCATCATATTTGGTGTTGTGTATGTTCGCCTCAAGTGTGAAACAAAACAGCTGCAAAACAAACCCTAACTTTTAACCACTTGAAAAGGTTAATTCTTAAACATTTCCTTCAAAGTTGCACTTCTCTATTTTCTCATTTTCTTCATGATATCCCAACCCTCAGACAGCAATGAAGCTGGAGATATGAAATACTTGGCCACACCACCAAATTCAATTAACCTGTACTGAGACTGGGACACAGCATGCATTCTCCGGATAGAAAGTTGAAATAACCCAATATTGAATGGATTATTTCTGGGCACCTACATATTCTAGCATCAGACCTTTCCAAACGGGCAGCTATATTTGTGATGCTTTAGATTTGATGATCATGTGGTAAATGTAACATGTAGGGATGCATCCCTTCTCCTGTTCAACATCCTGGCATATCTCCTGTTGGGATACAGGGGGTCAAATCTTATCAAAATTTCTTTTAAGTGTCAAGATCAGACTGAAAACCAGTGTGAAACCCTCCAGGTACACGGACCAGTTTTCTCCCCAGATCTTGAGCCTCTTGGGCCAAGAAAAACGAGTGGGCAGGGTTTATCTTGTCACTCTGGTGGGGTGGGGCCAGAAAAACATAAGAACTAGGAGCAGGAGTGGGCCATCTGGCCCCTCGAGCCTGCTCCGCCATTCAATAAGATCATGGCTGATCTTTTCACGGACTCAGCTCCACTTACCCACCCGCTCACCAGAACTCTTAATTCCTTTACTGTTCAAAAATGTATCGATCCTTGCCTTAAAAACATTCAATGAGGGAACCTCAACTGCTTCACTGGGCAGAGAATTCCACAGATTCACAACCCTTTGTGTCAAGAAGTTCCTCCTCAACTCAGTCCCAAATCTGCTCCCCCTTATTTTGAGACCATGCCCCCTAGTTCTAGTGTCACCCGCCAGTGGAAACAACTCCCCTGTTTCTATCTTATCTATTCCCTTCGTAATCTTATATTTTTCTATAAGATCTCCCTTCATTCTTCTGAATTCCAATGAGTAGACTATCTACTCAGTCTCTCTTCATAAACCAATCCTTTCAACTCTGGAATCAACCTAGTGAATCTCCTCTGCACCCCCTCCAGTGCCAGTATATCCTTTCTCAAGTAAGGAGACCAAACTGTACACAGTACTCCAGGTGTGGCCTCACCAGCACCTTATACAGCTGCAACATAACCTCGCTGTTTTTAAACTCCATCCCTCTAGCAATGAAGGATAAAATTCCATTTGCCTTCTTAATTACCTGCTGCACCTGCAAACCAACTCCTTAAGATTCCTGCACAAGGACACCCAGGTCCCTCTGCACAGCAGCATGCTGCAATTTTTTACCATTTAAATAATAGTCCATTTTGCTGTTATTCCTACCAAAATGGATGACCTCACATTTACCAACATTGCACCCGATCTGCCAGACCATTACCCAATCACTGAGACTTTCTATCCCTTTGCAGACTTTCAGCATCCTTTGCTCTGGCACTCATCTTAGTATCATCTGCAAATTTTGACACACTACACTTGGTCCCCAACTCCAAATCATCTATGTATATTGTAAATAATTGCGGTCCCAACACTGATCCCTGAGGCACACCACTAGTCACTGATTGCCAACCAGAAAAACACCCATTTACCCGCACTCTTTGATTTCTGTTAGTTAACCAATCCTCTATCCATACTCATACATTACCCATAATACCGTGCACCTTTATCTTATGTCTTTGGTGCGGCACCTTGTCAAATGCCTTCTGGATATCCAGATACACCACATCCACAGGTTCCCCACTGTCCACTGCACATGCCATGTTCTCAAAGAATTCCACTAATTTAGTCAAACATGACCTGCCCTTCATGAACCCATGCTGTGTCTTACCAATGGGACAATTTATATCCAGATGTCTCATTATTTCTTCCTTGATGATAGATTCAAGTATTTTCCCTACTACAGAAGTTAAGCTAGCCAGCCTATAGTTACCTGCCTTTTGTTTACCTCCTTTAAACAGTGGCATCACATTTGCTGTTGTCCAATCTGTGGGAACTACCCCAAAGACCAGCAAATTCTGGTAAATTACCACTAGTGCATTTGCTATTTCTCCCACCATCTCCTTTAGTATCTTGGGATGCATTCCATCAGGACCAGGAGACTTATCTACTTTTAGTCCCATTGGCTTGCCCAACACTACCTCTTTTGAGATAATGACAGTTTCTAGATTCTCACCTGCCGTAGCTTGTTATCAATTTTTGGCTTGTTATTTGTGTCTTCCACTGTGAAGACCAACACAAAATACCTGGTCAATTTTCTCATTTCCAGTTATTACATCCCCCTTCTCATCCTCTAAAGGACCAACGTTTACTTTAGCCACTCTTTCGTTTTATATATTTGTAGAAACTTTTGCTATCTGTTTTTATATTCTGAGCTAGTTTACTCATATAATCCATCTTACTTTTCTTTATAGCTTTTTCAATGGCTTTCTGTTCACCTTTAAAGATTTCCCAATCCTCTAGTTTCCCACTAATTATTGCCAATTTATAAGCATTCTCTTTCAACTTGATATCCTCCTTTATTTCCTTAGATATCCATGGCTGATTATCTCTTTTTCTACAGCCCTTCCTTATCACTGGTATATAAGTTTGCTGAGCACTGTGAAAGATCATTTTGAAAGTTCTCCACTGTTCCTTAATTGTCTCACCATAAAATGTTTTTTGCTCCCAGTCTACCTTAGCCAACTCCTCCCTCATCCCTTTGTAATCTCCTTTGTTTAAGCTGATATTGGATTTTACCTTCTCACGCTGCATCTGTATTTTAAATTCAATCATACTCTGATCGCATCTTCTGAGAGGATCCCTAACTGTAAGATCATTAATTATTCCCGTCTCATTGCACAACTCAGATCGAGGGTAGCTTGCTCCCTTGTAGGTTCCATTACAAGGAAGCTATCGTGGAAACATTCAATGAACTCCTCCTCAAGGCTGCCTTGATCAACCTGGTTTGACCATTTGATATTTGGATTAAAATCCTCCATGATAATTGCTGTACCATTTTTATCTGCATCAGTTATTTCTTTGTTTATGTCTCACCCCACCATGATATTATTTGGTGACCTACAGACTATGTCTGTCAGTGACTTTTTCTCCTTACTATTGCTAATTTCCACCCAAATGGATTCAACTTTTTTCTTCTCCCATAGAATCTATATCATCTCTCACTATCGCCTGATGTCACCCTTAAATATCAGAGCTACACCACTTCCCTTACCTTCCTATCAGTCCCTCCAGTTTGATACCCCTGAACATTTAACAACCAGTTGTGATCATCCTGCAACCATGTCTCTGTAATGGCCACCAAATCATACTCACTCACAATGATTTGTGCCGCCAAATCATTTTTTGTGGCTTCTTTTTGAATTTTAACACTTCTATTAACAACATCTCCTGAGTTCTCCTTCCTTTTAACCTTTTTCCTGACGTTTAATGTAGTTGGAACCTTCTCCCCACATTTAGTCCTTCCTCCCTCCTCCTCACGTACATTTTTATTCCCCGGCATCTTAGTTTAAACTCTCCCCAACCACTCCCTCGAGGACATCAGTCCCAGTCCTGCCCAGGTGTAACCTGTCCAATCTGTACTGGTCCCACCTCCCCCAGAAGTGGTCCCAATGCCCCAGCAATCTGAAACCATCTCCTGACACCATCTCTTCAGCCAAGTATTTATCCGATATATCCTCTCATTTCTACTCTCACTGCCACGTGGCATCAGTGGTCATCCTGAGATCACTATCTTTAGAACAAAGAACAAAGAACAACCCAGCACGGGAAACAGGCCCTTCGGCCCAACGAGCCCGCACCGCCGCATCACCCTACACCTATTCTACCCTGCATGTCTACGAATGGAACCCCTAACTTAGCCAGATTCAGGGGAGAATAGTGTCAATTTGGTAAAACCAATCAGCCTAAGAGCACACCTTTGGGGTGTGGGAGGAAACCGGAGCGCCCGGAGGAAACCCACGCAACCACAGGGAGAATGCGCAAACTCCCACAGACACAGGCCCAAATCCATGTATCTGCACAGCTAGCAGTGCTAATCACCGAGCTGTTGCGGCGCCCGTCTACCGGTCCAGGATCAAGCACACACACCGACACGAAGTACTAGGCCACTCCCGGAACTTCCAAGAGCAGCCCACGCACGACCCACCGTGTGCATGCCCCTCGTTTGACAACAAGGTGGACCTCCACCTGCAGAATAAAAAGACAAAAACGTTAATCTTACAAGCCTGCTTTTCCGGTGTCTCCCGAGGTTCTAACCTCATTTAATAGCCCCTACCATAACCCTCCATCCTCGTTTCACTCATGTGTCTATCTAACTGAACCTTAAACGAGTCCAACGTTCCTGCCTCCACCACCCTACTCGGTAGCGCGTTCCATACCCCCACAACTCTCTGCGTAAAGAACCTTCCTCTCACTTCCAAATTATACCTCTCCCCCCTCACCCTTAAATCATGACCTCTCGTGTTTGTACCCAGTCTAGGGAGCAGTCTCTCACTATTAACTCTATCTATTCCCTTCAGTATCTTATATACCTCTATCATGTCACCCCTCAATCTCCGTCTTTCCAAGGAGAAAAGTCCAAGTTTCTCCAACCTTTCCTCGTAACCCAGCCCCTCCATGCCAGGCAACATCCTGGTAAACCTCCTCTGCACCCTTTCCAGAGACTCCACGTCCTTCCGGTAGTAAGGTGACCAGAACTGGACGCAGTACACCAAATGCAGTCTAACCAACGTTCTGTACAACTGAAGCATTAGACGGCAGCTTTTATACTCTATACCCCTTCCTATAAAGGCTAACATTCCATACGCCTTCCTAACAACCTTCTCCACTTCTGACGCAACCTTCATGGATTTGTGAACCTGCACTCCCAGGTCCCTCTGTATGTCTATACTCCTAATCTGTCTAACTTTTATCACATCCTCTCTGCATTATTCCTTCCAAAATGCATCACCTCGCATTTGTCAGGATTAAATTCCATCTGCCACCTATCTGCCCAATGCACCAACCTATCTATATCCTGTTGTATCACCTGACAATCCAGTTCAGTACCCGCCAACCCTGCCATCTTGGTGTCATCAGCAAACTTGCTGATCACACCACCTACGCTCTCTTCCAAGTCATTTATGTATACTACAAAGAGGAGAGGTCCCAGTACTGAGCCCTACGGCACACCACTGGTCACTGGCCTCCAGCCCGACAAGGTCCCCTCCACAACTACCCTCTGTCTCCTATTACCCAGCCAGTTCTCAATCCACCTAGCTACCTGGCCTCGTATCCCATGCGCCTTAACCTTTTCTACCAGCCTACCATGAGGGACTTTGTCAAACGCCTTACTGAAATCCATATAGATGACATCAACGGCTCTCCCATCGTCAACCGTTTTTGTCACCTCCTCAAAGAATTCCACCAGATTCGTAAGGCAAGACCTCCCTCTAACAAAGCCATGTTGCGTATCCCTAATCAGATCGCAACGCTCCAAATGCTCATACATCCTACCCCTAAGTATTTTTTCCATTAATTTCCCTACCACCGATGTCAAACTCACTGGTCTATAATTTCCAGGGTTATCCCTACTACCTTTTTTGAACAGCGGTACTACATTTGCTACCCTCCAGTCCTCTGGGACCTCACCTGTGTCCAAAGAAGAGACAAAGATTTGCGCCAGAGCCCCAGCAATTTCATCTTTCACCTCCCTAAGCAGCCTGGGATAAATACCATCAGGCCCCGGAGCTTTATCCGTCCTTACGCTACCTAAAAGCCCTAGCACTTCCTCCCTCGTAATAGATATCTCCTGCAACTGATCCTCAGCTCCCTCCAAGAGACCGCACGATTCCGAACCCCTCTCCTTCGTGAATACCGACGCAAAGTATTCATTCAGGAGCTCCCCCATTCCCTCCGACTCAATACATAACTCTCCACTCTTGTCCCTAAGAGGACCAATCTTCCCTCTAACTACTCTCTTGCCTCTAATATAGGAATAAAATGCCTTTGGATTTTCCTTAATCCTACCAGCCAAAGCCATTTCATGCCCTCTCTTCGCCCTTCTAATTCCCCTTTTTAGCTCCCTCCTACTCTCTCTATATTCCTCCAGCGCACTCTCCGTACCCAGTCGTTTCGACCTAACATACGCCTCCCTCTTCTTCCTGACCAAGTCTTCAATACCCCCTGTAATCCACGGCTCTCTAATCCTACCTTTCCCATCCTTCCGCTTAACCGGAACATACCTCCCCTGCAACCATTTCATTTTGCCCTTAAAAGCTTCCCACTTGCCAACCGTGGACTTTCCAGCTAACAGTCCCTCCCAATCAGTGTCCTGCAGCTCCCTCCTAATCCTACTATAGCTCGCCTTTCTCCAGTTCAGCACACTCCCGTTCGGCCGGCACTCGTCCCTTTCCATTTTTATCCTAAAGTAGACGGATTTGTGGTCACTGTTAGCCACATGTTCGCCTACCTCTACCTCACCCACCTGCCCCGGCTCATTACCCAACACTAAATCCAGTATAGCCCCTCCCCTAGTCGGGCTAGTTACATACTGCTCCAGCGACCCTTCCAAAACACATTTCACAAACTCCTCTCCCTCCGTACCCCCAGCTCTAGGCCCCCTCCAATTCACTCCTGGAAGATTAAAGTCACCCACTACAACCACCCTATTCTTCCTGCACCTATCCAAAATGCCCCTGCAAATGCCTTCCTCCACTGACCTCGGGCTGTTGGGTGGCCTATAGTACACCCCTAGCAATGTGATCTCTCCCTTTTTATTCCTCAACTCCACCCACAGTGACTCAATCCCTGTCTCTTCCATATCGTCCTCCCTCTGCACTACTGTGATGTTTTCCTTTACTAACAGTGCCACCCCTCCACCTCTCTTCAACCGTCCTCTGTCACACCTAAAACACTTGTACCCAGGAACATTCAGCTGCCAGTCCTGCCCTTCCCGTAACCACGTCTCCGTTACAGCCACCAC
Source organism: Carcharhinus amblyrhynchos (assembly GCF_965287045.1). NCBI lineage: Eukaryota > Metazoa > Chordata > Chondrichthyes > Carcharhiniformes > Carcharhinidae > Carcharhinus > Carcharhinus amblyrhynchos. The sequence goes on from NC_137357.1 coordinate 21,264,072, forward strand.
ATCCAACTGCCTCACAAACATCAAGGCCCTAAGCTCATCCGTTTTCCCTGCCACACTCCTAGCATTGAAACAGACACAGTTCAACCCACAAGTGTCCCTCGGAACCTCCTTCTCCCTGATAATTTGAGGTCCAATTTCTTAACTTTCTTCCTAGCTCCCTGTCTTCTGCTTTTAGGACCTTTCTTTAAACTTATGTCATTTTATATGACCACTGGCTATTCACCCTCCCCCTTCAGAATGTCCGGCAGCCACTCCAAGCCACCCTTGACCCAAGCACCAGGGAAGCAACATACCATCCTGGAGTCCTATTTGTGGCCACAGAAACACCTGTCTATTCCCCTTACAACTGAATTCCCTTTAATTGTTGCACTGGCACACTTTTTACCCCTCCTGTCTGCAACAGAACAAACCGTGGTGCAAGGAATGTGGCTGCTGCTGCTTTCCCCAAAGAGGCCAGTCCCCTCAAAGTATCCAAAGCCGTATATCTGTTTTACAGGGGAATGGCCATACACTGCCTGCCTCTCTCTCTTGCTCTGTCACCCATTCCCTTCCTGCCTGCAGAGTCTGAGCTTGCGGTGTGACCAACTCTCTATATGTGCTACCCACAATACTCTCTGACTCAAGGCAAGACTATTTAATGTGTATTTTGTAGTGTCACAAGTAGGCTTACATTAACACTGCAATGAAGTTACTGTGAAAATCCCCTCGTCGCCACACTCTGGTGCCTGTTCGGGTACACCAAGGGTGAATTTAGCATTGCCAATTCACCTAGGCAGCACGTCTTTCAGACTGGGGGAAGAAACCGGAGCATCCAGAGGAAACCCACGTAGGTACAGGGACTGACACCAGAGATCAGGGTGCTGTCTTTAAAACGGCACCACAACTAGAACAGAAAATAAACTCCCCGCTCATCCCCGCCACAAAAGGTATTGGGGGTTTTCCCCCTACAACCCCCACCCCGCCCCTCGACAATCAACTGCTGGGATCCCCCACCCCCCACAACCTCCCCACTCAACCATCATTGCCATCCCGCAGCAGTACCTGTTCTCCCCCTGCCACCCCATGGGGGTCCCAGTCTGACCCACCCCAGGCACGGGTTGGCACAGTGCAAATCTGAGTGTGTATGTGGGGGGGGTGGGGTGGGTCAGTGAAAGAGGGCGATACTAGAGCATGACCCCCCGCCTCAGAGGGATCCTTTCAATTGTTTCTTGTTTGGTTAAACCTGTTGTAAAGGTCAGGTTGACGAGGCGTGAGTATTTAGTCTGTCAGGGTGAAATCATATGGTGGAGGCCTGTGAATAATACTTAATTAAAATCTATTCAATGAGGTTCCCATCCTTTTCACATTATCAAGTTTGAGGGGAGGGGAAAAATAAAGAAATCGAGAAACGAGATTTTCTCCAGAGAAAATCGTGCTTCCCGAGTCTCTCGGGATTTTCCACACACATCCCCATTCTCTCTGACAGCAAACATCAGCTGAAATTATTCCCCCCACAGTAAGCCTCATCGCCTTTCTCACCTTGTATTCATCTCATAAAGCACAACACTGCCAAAATAAACCTATTGACCTGGTTCGAAAACTTGCAGAGTGAAATCATGTAGAGAATAATAATATTCTGGTGGTTATTCCAATGATGCAGAGATGCCGGCGTTGGACTGGGGTAAACACAGGAAGAAATCTCACAACACCAGGTTGTTGGACTTTAACCTGGTGTTGAGAGACTTCTTAGATTACTCCAACTAGCAGCATCTGTAGCTCCCATCAAGGATCTGTGTTTGGGCTTCAAATATTCATCTTTATTGATTGACTCAGATGAAGGGATTAGAAAGTCACATGTAGTATTCAAGTTTTCCAAGTTGTAAACAGAGCAGACAGAAGCACAGTTAATAATGTAACTGAATGGGCCAAATGAAATTGAGTTATTGGCAAGTGCGAGGAATTGCCCAGTGTAGCAGGAACTCTCCTCCTTGCTGCACAGACACTGCATCGCACAGTGATTAGGGATCACAAAAAGCCTTAGTTTATGCAGTGCAAACCTCCAAACAACCTTGAAACAGAGGAGCAAAAATCAACACAAAAATAAATCAAATGTGAGTCAACATTTTTATTGAATAGAAAACTTATCTCTGAATTAAGAACTGCAACACTTGTGTTGCAATAACCTGTGTATATTGCAATCATTTGAAGAGATGGATGACTGATGATAAAACTTGTTTTTTTTAAGTTTGGCCTGACACATCGGGATATAAGTGTAGATAGCTAACTAGATTTATAGAAAAATAAACAAGATTTGACAGGTTTGTGTAATTAGTTTCTGGAGTATCTGTGTTGGTTTTGAATTCAATAATTCCTGGAGCAGCCACAATGGATAATGCAAAACCATATCAAACAGAGAATGGCTAGTCAAATACCTTTTAAGATGTTTTGGAATAATTTCTCAAAATGTTTTTGATGATCTGAATATTCCAGCCATAGTAACCTCACTATCTGCCATTTACGTAGGGTCAAATGGGTTCACAGAATCCCCACAGCACAGAAAGAGTCCATTTGGCCCATTGGGTCTGCACTGGCAACAATTCCACCCAGGCCCTATCCCTCTAATCTACACATCCTGGGACACTAAGGTGAAATTTAGCATGGCCAATGCACCTAACCTGCACATCTTTGGAGTATGGGAGGAAATGGGAGCACCCGGAGGAAACTCATGCAGACACAGGGAGAGCGCACAAACCCAAACCGGGAATCGAACCTGGGTCCCTGATGCTGTGAGGCAGCAGTGCTAACCCACTGTGCCATCCAGTTAAAAGCAAATGGAGTGTGTTTCATCCTTAGTACTACTGCTTCTGGTGACTGTTAATATATCTGCACATGTCCTGTTTACAACATTTTATATAGTTACAAATTTTTACCAAAACAATAGTTTAGATGTTTTCATAGTGTAATTAAAATAATAAAACCTCAAGGTATTTACAAGAGGATTATAAAGCAAAGCATGATACAGAGGCACATTTACATTTTATCAGCTCAGACAACTGGACAGTTGATGAAGAAAGTACATTTTAAGGTGTGTCTCTCAAAGGAGGAAAACGAGATGGGGAGCCAGAGAGATGGAGGGAGGGTGTTTCACAGACGGAGACTAAAGGAACTCAAGGCACAGCCACCACTGGTGGAAAAATCACTGGAAATACACGAGAGGCCAGAATTCGAGTGCGGATACCTTGGAGAGTTGTGGGTTGGAAGGTAAAATAGAGATGGCGAAGGACGAGGCTACAGAGGGATCTGAAAACAAGAATTGTAAAAATCTAGATGTTGCTCGAATGGAAACCAATATAGACCAGCTAGACCGGTTTCAGTAGGTGAGCAGGGCTTACTGCGAGTTCGGGCACAGGCAGAGTTTTAGATGATGTGAAGTTTATCAGAGAGCAGCCAGAAGTGGACTCGGATCAGTGGAGAGCTAGCTAAGGCATGATTTGATTTTATATTTGTCACATGTATTAGTATACAGTATATACTGTTTCTTGCATTCTATACAGATAAAGCATACTGTTCATGGAGAAGGAAATGAGATCGAGCGCAGAATGTAGTGTTACAGTCATAGCGAGGGTATAGAGAAAGATCAATTTAATGCGAGGTAGGTCCATGCAAAAGTCTGATAGCAACAGGGAAGAAGCTGTTCTTGAGTTGGTTGGTACGTGACCTCAGACTTTTGAATTTTTTTCCCAAAGGAAGAGAGAATTGTCTAGGGTGTGTGGGGTCCTTAATTATGCTGGCTGCTTTGCCGAGGCAGCAGGAAGTGTAGACAGAGTCAATGGATGGGAGGCTGATTTACATGATGGACTGGGCTACATCCATGACCCTTTTGTAGTTCCTTGCGGTCTTGGGTGGATCCTGAGCCATACGAAGCTGTGATACACTCAGAAAGAAGTCTTCCTATGGTGCATCTGTAAAAGTTGGTAAGAGTTGTAGCTGACATGCCAAATTTCCTTAATCTTCTGAGAAAGTAGAGGCGTTGGTGGGGCTTTCTTAATGTAGTGTCAGCATGGGAGGGCCAGGACAGGTTGTTGGTGATCTGGACACCTAAAAATTTGAAGTCTTGACCCTTTCTACTTCATCCCCGTTGATGTAGACAGGGGCATGTTCTCCTTTACGCTTCCTGAAGTCAATGACAATCTCCTTTGTTTTGTTGACATTGAGGGAGAGATTATTGTTGCCGCACCAGTTCACCAGATTCTCTCTCTCATTCCTGTACTCTGCCTTGTCATTGTTTGAGATCCGATCCACTACGGTGGTGTTGTCAGCAAACTTGAAAATCGAATTGGAGGGGAATTTGGCCACACAGTCATAGGTGTATAAGGAGTATAGTAGGGGGCAGAGAACACAGCCTTGTGGGGCACCGGTACTGAGGGTGATTGTGGAGGAGGTGTTGATGCCTACCTTTACTGATTGTGGTCTGAGAGTTAGGAAGTTCAGGATCCAGTAACAGAGGAAGGTGCCGAGGCCCAGGCCACAGAGTTTGGAGATGAGTTTTGTAGGAATAATGGTGTTGAAGGCTGAGCTACAGTCAATAAATAGGGGTCTGACATAGATAAGGAGGACACGTAGCTGTTCCAGAGATGAGTGCAGGGCCAGGGGGATGGCGTCTGCTGTCGACCTGTTGCAGTGTTAGGCAAACTGTGGTGGATCCAGGTAGTCCAGGAGGCTGGAATTGATTCGTGCCATGATTGGCCTTTCAAAGCACTTCATAATGATGGATGTCAGAGCCACCGGCTGCTCGTCATCGAGGCATGCTGGTTGGTTTTTCAATAGTTTATGGTTTTTCATGAACAAGAGTTTCAGCAGAACATGAGCAAAGATGGAGTGAAGCCACGCAATGCTTCGGATCTGGAAATGGGTGGTTGTGGCAGGGACATAAAGATACACTCAGGGTTAAACGTGATAACGAGATGCCAATAAACTGGATTAATCTGAGACTGTTACTGGGGAGAAAGATGGAATTTGTTGCTGGGGAATGGAATTTGGAGTGATGACTGAAAACAATGGCTTCAGTTTTTCTAACAGGCTCACCGAGAGGGTGCTGGTGAGGCCACAGCTGGCGCAGCGTGTGCGGTTTTGATGTCCGTTTTGGAGGAAGGATGTCCTTGCTATAGAGGGAGTACAGCAAAAAAGGTTGACCAGTTTGATTCCTGGGATGGCAGATCTGTCATACAAGGAGAAATTAAGTCAGTTAGGATTGAATTTATTGGAGTTTAGATGAGTGAAAGGGGATCTCAGAAAATGTATAAAATTCTAACAAGGTTAGAGAGAGTAGATTTAGAAAGAATGTTCCCAATGGTGGGGTCGTCCAGAACATGGGGTCATAGTTTGAGGATAGAGGAGTAAATCATTTTGAACTGAGGTGAGGAGAAATTTCTTCACCCAGAGGGTGGTAAATATGTGGAATTTGCCATCACAAAATATTTGATGCTATAAAAGGTTGTGAGATTTCAGGAAGAAATTCGATATAGCTCTTGGGGCTAAAGGGAACAAGGAATATGGGGGAGAAGGGGGCCAGGAATCAGGATGTTCAGCCATGATCATAATGAATAGCAGAACAGGCTTGAGGGGCCGAATGGCTCACTCCTACTTCTAGTTTTGAATAAAGTATTACACAGGAAATTCACTCAATAATTAACATCTGATGGCTGGGATATAACAATTTGGATTCATACTGCTTTTAACATAGGTTGTCAGCATAGATCACTGAAAGTTTGGTCTCAGCAATAAGTTTTACAAGGTTTTCAATGAAGAGACAGTGAGAATTGGATCAGTGAAGAAGTTGAAGCAATACTTTATTACAAAGCCGAAACAGTTTAAAACATTGCTGCCAATGGTGTGTAAAGGGAGCAGGAGCTCAGCATTATCGGAGGGTTGTGTGGCCAGTGGAGGTTGCAGGTGTGGTGGACGGTGAGGCAGTGATGGATAAAATTCTTCAAATTTCATCATTCCAGGACCGTAAGCCGGTGCATGTCAGCGAACAGGTCAGGGTGTCGGGGATGGAGGACTTGATGCACAATGGGAGAGTGCAGAGTTTTGGAGAAGTGTGTGTATTCTCAGGATCCCAGTCAGCCTGAATTCATAACCCTCTCCTGTTTCCTCTGCAGCCAGTCCAGAAAGTCATTCCCTGCAAGTTTCCTAACTTAAACTTGAAGAAATTTCTGCTTTGTTCATGTGCTTTTACAATGTTAAAAAAAAATCACTGCCTAAAACATTGATGGGGAGTGGAGCGTGGTTAGTTCAGCTGGCTACTTAGCTGTAAGGTGATGCTGAATGATGCCAATGGCACACATTCTGTTCAAATCCCAGCAGTGATAATTCATGGAGACCTGTTTGCTTGACTTTCCCTTGCTTGCAGAGTGGTATCCTGCAAGCTACAAAACCACGCTCTCTCTCTCATCTGGAGATGCCAAAGGTCCAATGTGAACCATTGTTAATTATCTGAAAAATTCAGCACTCCCCCAATGTAATCTCTCTCTTCAACTGAGGTGAAAGGGGTTTGACTTCTTTATACCCTCCTTGTTTTTTTTTTGTGTCAGTTTGATTTAGCATTTACTGCTTTCTCAGTTTAATAACAGGTGTAATTATAGTTAGGTATTGTGCAAGAGCTGCTGTGCATTTAATTAGAACAGAGAGCGTGTCCTTTCATCCGTCTTCAGCAAACCAGACAATGCACTTTAAATCTGTGCTTGCTGCATCCATCATCAGATAAAGGCTCATCAAAACTAACCCTTATGCAATGCACCAAAAAAAAATCAAAAGGTTGAATAAATTTTTGATTTTAAGCAATTTCAGGGAAGCGTTCACACAAAAGCTAGTTGATTTCAAACAGCTTGACTGCAGCAAAATCAGTGTTCTTTATCGATCTCTGTTAATCAATAAACCACTCAGACAGAACTTGCCACCACAGGCAATGGCTGAGGCAAATAGGACAGGGACATTTAAGGGGAAGCTGGATACATGTGGGAGAAAGGAAATAGAATGTGAGGTCAAGTAGGGACAGGAGGAGGTTCATTTGGAGAAAAACACTGGGGTTGATGTGTTCGTCTGAAGGGCTTTCTGTGCCTTCAAATAAGTAATTTTCCATATAAATATTCCAGGTTTTTAACATTTAAATGGAGGCTGTAATTATTACATTTTTATGACATTGCAGATGTAAATACGCATCTTCAAATTGTTTCTCTGCTCCCAAGTTAGTGTCCCTGTCTTCCTCATTAAATGGACAGGATTGTGGAATGATGTCCCTAAAGCTCAAATCACAATCTCATGTGGGAATGAGAAATTTGAATTATCCTGTCACTGAAAGCCAATGTTCCTGGCAATGGCACATTGAAACAGAAACATTTAATTTGCCATTTTCACTGCTCAAATCACACAATACACCAGACATTAGCATCAAAGCACACTGATCACAATGACCAACTTTCCAAACTCCTTCCACTTTCGACAGAACTTGATTTAATCGATGACAGACACAGCAGGCAGAATTTTCAAAAAAAAAGGCAAATTGTCAGGTTTTGATTGAAAACTGGGCATGTTTCTCCCTGGAAACAGTCTGATTTTCTCACTAGTTCTCCTGAGAAAATGAAAACAAAACGGATTCGTGGTGGTGGTGGTGGGGGGGGTGGTGGTGGGGGGGGTTTGGTTTGCACCTTCCATTTGGTGGGGTGGGGCCAAATTGCATCCAACAAGGCCTTGATCCCCCCTCCTCAACCAACAGCACCCCCCACCAATGGATATCCAGATCTTCCCCATAGATATCAGGATCCCAAGGGGTAAGGAAAACAACCAAGTCTTACATGTGGAGGGGGCAATCCCCCACACCATGCAAGCATCAGGGGAACACCCCTGACCCTCCCTGGCATTGGGGAACACCCCTCTCCCCATTCAGAGTCTCCTTATCCACCTCGCATTCACAGTCTCTGTCCACTCCCCAACCCTTTGTAAAATCATGTGGAAAAGTAAAGCTTTAAGTTTAGACCGCAGTTTTGTCGTGTTAACCATTTTGAGCTCCTTTCCGTTATTGTGAGTCCATTGTGCTAGTTGTTTCATTACCAGACAAGGGGGAGAATGATGATTGAATCCTGACCATTAGATCTGGCCTAACTCCTCGCCACAAAGTCATCCCTGACCACTACTGCAGACTTCTGCAAATAGTTTCCAAGTTAGGGAAAGGAGCGGAAATGACATTCGTCTCGATCATAATTTACAGAAATGCCAAGTTTTACGATGCATATTTTAACAACAAATAACTTACTGTCAAAGGCACAGTGGAGAGAGACGCAAATAACCAAACTGAATCCTCTTTCATGTGCTCTAAGTATTAAACCTTTCCTCCCCAGAGCATCAAGTTAACATTATTTGTGATGATCCACTTCACTGGAGTCATTCCACCACAAATCTCATTCTTCTATTCCATATCTCACAAAATTCAATATCTGACAAAAATACTATTCAATTATCTGCACCTGCCTTCCTCTTCTAATAACATTCAATATCAGGAGTTGTCTACATCATCGGGTTATTATATTCAAGCTCTTTAGCAAGTTAAGCACAAAGAATATTGCCTTCACAAGACAACATTTTCTTTCCCTCAAGTTTACAGGAAATGTCACTGATACCCCAGTGACTTTAAATTGCAGATAAGTTACTCCTGGATAACTGCTGGAAGATACTTGAAGAAAACTCTAAGATGCATTAGTTTCCTTCTCCATCCCACATGTCCCTGCCACCCCAATTCCCCATCCCCCTCCTTCATATCGTCCCCATCTATGGGGCAACACTTGCAAAACAGTAATGCTGAGGTAAGAACCAAAAAAGAATTAAATCTAAACTGCAAGATTCAACAACTTTGTAGCTCCGCAAGAGAACTTCTTCGATCCACCTCTTGCTGCAGGTATTATAAGTCAAACTGACCCTTTAGCCTCCATTCACCCAAACGTTATTTTATTCCAACTTGGGGCAGGATGGTGGTACAGTGGTTAACACTGCTGCCTCACAGCGCCAGGGACCAGGCTCAATTCTGGCCTTGGGTGATGGTCTGTGGAGAGTTTGCACATTTTCCCCGTATTTATGGGTTTCCTCCGAGTGCTCCGGTTTCCTCTCAGTCCAAAGATGTGCAAGTTTGGTTGATTGGCCATGTTAAATTGCTCCTTGGTGTCAGTGGGATTAGGAAGGTAAAGGGATGGGACCAGGCTGGGATTGCTGTCATTGCAGGCTCAATGGGCCAAAGGGTCTCCTTCTACACTGTAGATTCTATGATTCTTCCTCCACGTTCAAGTAACTCATACCAGAGGTCAAAGATAAAATGTTTGAAAGACTGGAACTTAGTACTCATTTTCTTGAGATGATGATGTGACAATTCCACTTTGCTTTTCATCAAGTTATCTAAAATGTTTGCATTTTAAAAGAAAAGTTAGATCAAGATATAATGGGTTTTAGGTAATTGCAAGTCAACCAAGTACAAAATCCTTCCAGTATCCATTCTGATACAGGAGACCATGAGCTCAATTTAACATATCCACTTTTTCCTACCTCAGTCCATCTGCTGCTAAAATTCTCACCCATATCTTGGCCACCTCCAGGCTTGTCTTAGCCTATTATTTTCTGATCAGGCTCCCATCATCTACAGTCTCATGTTCAGTTTATCCTGTTCTGCTCACCCACCTCTCCTTTGCTTGACAACCTACCAAGACTTCTGTTTGCCCAATACCTGCAATTCACATCCACCTTAGATCTTAGGGATCTTAGAACCTACAGTGCAGGAGGCGGCCATTTGGCTCATCGAGTCTGCACCAACCACAGTCCCACCCAGGTCCTATCCCCTTAATCCTACACATTTACCGTAGCTAGTCCCCCCTGACAAAAAAAGGGGCAATTTGGCATGGCCAATCCACCTAACCTGCACATCCTTGGACTTGTGGGAGGAAACCAGCCCACCCAGAGGAAACTCTCACAGACACAGGGAGAATGTGCAAACTTCACACAGACAGTGACCCGAGCCAGGAATCAAACCCAGGTCCCCGGCGTTGAGGCAGCAGTGCGAACCACTGTGCCACCCTGTTGAAGTCCTTTGTGGCCTCACCTTTTCCCATCTCTGTAACCTCCTCCAGAGGTTTTTTTTTGTGTCACAAGTAGACTTACTCTAATGCTGCAATGAGGTTACTGTGAGAATCCCCGAGTTGCCACACTCCGGCACCTGGTTCGAGTGCACTGAGGGGGAATTTAGCACAGCCAGTTTGTCTTTTTCTAGTCACTTGAGCATTCTGCACTGCTGGCAACCATGCCAACAACCGTCTCGGTCCCATGTTCTGGAATTGGTTCCAAAACTTCCATCTATTGATCAAGCTTCTGGTCACACCACCCATCTCTTTCTTTAGCTTATTTAGGCCTAATATTTTTCTACTCCCTTTCTTTGACTTACTGCCAGGAGTTGGCTATCACAGTCTACCTCAAGCCTGCCTTCACAAGTCAATATGTGCATTGGGATCCACACGTTATCATATTGGTCTTCGCGGTAACTTCGTAAATAGGTCTCAAGAGTCATTTTTTCACCATGCGGGCTTGATGCTGTAATGGGCAAAGGCATCTTGCAGGATAAAGGTTACCCTAAACATTTTGTACTGTGTATCACTCAAACTCATCATGGCCATTTGGCCCTGAAAGGGACTCAATCTACTTCAAGACTATCCTGGAAGGGCAAGATATCTCAGAGATGTGAGTAACAGGTGAGGCTAGCTGTTTCACGCTGTTACCATGCAGTCGTAACACAAGTGGTATTTGCTGCTAAGAGCATGCTATCATTAAGCCAAAAAGATGTTCTGCTTATCACAAATAAGTAATGTGATATATGTATCTCAGTGTCAGCATGATGCTCGGTATGCATGTCATAGTTTCCAAAGACTGGTAGATTGTATTAAATAGCATGTCCCACCTGTGATTCACAACAGGCAAGGTACAGACCGTACCAACCAGCCTGAGCTTGCAAAACACAGAACAAGTGTCCAAGATTAAATGTGATGCCATGATTGGACAACATTTTGTGAAATAATCCTCAATGTGCTAAGAATTACACTGAAAATCAATTTAAGATTGTTAGTCGGGCTCACAGCACGGTGCATGTGTGTGTAGTGGAAGCTACATAGAGGCCCCTGTGTTTTTTGCAGAAAGAACAAGATCATTCATGATCTGATTGAATGGCAGAGCAGGCGCAAAGGGCTGAAATGCTTCCTTCTGCTCCTAATTACTGTGTTCACACGTTGCACCCTTTTCAGCTAAAGAAAATAAGTGATAGCCATTGCCCTGGTTTAAACTTCAAACAATGCTTGGCTTTGACCTAATGTGGAGATGCTGGCATTGGACTGGGGTAAACACAAGTAAGAAGTCTCACAACACCAGGTTAAAGTCCAACAGGCTCTGCCCCAAAAACTAGTGGTGTTTGCTACCAAAAAAGGACTTTAACCTGGTGTTGTGAGACTTCTTACTGGCTTTTACCTGCCAGTCACCTGAATTCTCTGTGGCAATGCTTCTACCAATCATCATCCCCTTACCAACCAGTCAGCACCTCCTTCTTAATAAATTGTTCTATCTCCCTCATAATCAGTCTTCCTGTGAAGAGCCCTGATGAAGCAAGACAAGTAGCTTCGATATCTCTTTTTTCCGCAATAGTCAAGCTCTGTGCAAACAAATAACTTGATGTTCTTCCACTGAACACTTATTGCTGTTGTCAGATGTTCCTCCCATTCATGATGACATTGTGTAAACAAGTCAGGACTAAAATTACTCGGTGTGGAGCTTAGCTGAATACCAGGATTCTTTTAGCATTGCTCGTTCATTATACGAGTGTCTGGGGCATTGTTTGTGACGAATATAACAGACCTGCTCCAAGTTCTAGATAGACAATTCCCTCAGTCCAACTCTCTGCAGTGTCATCTCATTCCACACACAGCTCACTGCTGTTCTCAGTCTAAGTTACTGATGCAGTATATTACAACCCCAGAAATAGTTGCTTTCAACTAACTCCCGTGTAATCTGATCAGCCCAAGTTAAAAGACGAAGCAAGATGGGACACTCATACCAGCCCAATAATTTTTATTATTTGATCACACTTGGGTCTCGATGTAACGAATGTATATTTGAAAAGCAATCGCAATTACTTTTGACACAGGAGGTATTCCCTTTCTCAAAAAAAAATCAAGCATGTCCTGTGTCAACCAACCTTCGGAAGATGTAGAAACATAGAAAAACTGCAGCACAAACATGCCCCTCGGCCCATGAGTTGCACCAAACATGTCTCTACCTACTAGGCTTACCTATAATCCTCAATCTTACCAAGTTCTAAGAAATGCTTTCCTTTCACCTCCCGCTACATCCCATACCCATTTTTGTTTTTTCTGGCTCCAGTTATAAATCAGTGCACGTCAGCAAGTGGAGAGCATGGATTTAAGGTGATTGGCACAAAAACAGTCAGAGAATAAGTTTAATTGGACAGTTTTACCTAAGGTGTAGGAATGAAGGGCTGGAGGGCTTCCTTCTGTGCTGGATGACTATTACAAAAAAGAAGAGATATCGAAGCTATTTGTCTTGCTTCATCAGGGCTCTTCACAAGAAGACTGATTATAAGGGAGATAGAACAATTTATTAAGGAAGTGCTGGTAAAGGGACAATGATTGGTTGATGCATTGCCACAGAGAATGTGTAAGGTGACTGACAGCTAAAAGACGAGCATTATTTGAAGTTTAAACCAGGCAGTGGCTGTCACTTATTTTCTTTAGCAATGTGTGAACACAGTAATTAGGAGCGGAAGGAGGCATTTCAGCTCTTTGCGCCTGCTCCGTCATTCAATCAGATCACTGATGATCTTCTTCATTCTTTCTGCAAACAGGGGCCCATATGTAGCTTCCAGTATACACACATGAATTAGCTTCAAGACAGAAGATATATATTTACATCCCAGTTATCGTGACCTCACAAAATCCCTCAGAGCTGTCAATGCTGTTTTCATGCCGGCAGATTTTTTTTGATTTAACGAAATACTTCAAGGGACTTTATTGAGTTATGTGGGAAACACAGCAGCCAATTTGTACACAAACAACAATGTAGTCATGGCCAGTATATTTGTTTTTGTGATGGTGATAGAGGGCTACAAATTCATAAGGACACCTGTTCTTCTTTGAAATTGTGCCATGGGATCTTTTCCATCCATCCTGAGTGTGCCTCAGTGTCACGTCTGAAACACAGTCCCTCCAACATTGCAGCACTTACTCTGTCCTGCACTGGCGTGCCAGGTTGAATTGTCATGCTCGACAATGCACCCAGGATGATCTCAATCAGAGCTCGGGATTGCTAACTACTGAGCCATGGCTGACATGAAAGATGTGGAGATGCCGGCGTTGGACTGGGGTAAATACTAAGAAGTCTCACAACAGCAGGTTAAAATCCAACAGGTTTATTTGGTAATAAACACCACTAGCTTTCGGAACACTGTTCCTTTGTCAGGTAAATGGAGAGTTCTGATCACAAACAGGGCATATAAAGGCACACACGGTTTACAGAATACTGATTAGAATGCGAGTCTTCACAGCTGATCTGCTATTCAAGTCTTAAAGGTGCAGACAATGCGAGTGGAGATAGCATTAAGCACAGGTTAAAGAACATAAGAACATAAGAAATAGGAGCAGGAGTAGGCCAACTAGCCCTTCGAGCCTGCCCCGCCATTCAATAAGATCATGGCTGATCTGTCTTGGCTCAGTTCCACATTCCCGCCCTCTCCCCATAACCCTTAATCCCCTCGCTTATCAAAAACCCATCAACCCGCGTCTTAAAAATATTTAGCGAGGCAGCCTCCACCACCTCAACAGGCAGAGAATTCCAGAGATTCACCACCCTTTGAGTGAAGAAGTTCCTCCTCAACTCTGTTCTAAACCGCCCCCCCTTTATCTTGAGGCTGTGCCCCCTAGTCCTACCATCCTTTCTGAGCGGGAAGAGTCTCTCCACCTCTATCCTATCCATCCCATTCATCATCTTATACGTCTCAATGAGATCTCCCCTCATTCTTCTAAACTCTAACAAGTACAAGCCTAGTTTATTCAGCCTCTCCTCATAGCTCAACCCCCTCAACTCCAGCATCAGCCTAGTAAACCTCCTCTGCACTCCCTCCAAGGCCAAAACATCCTTGCGTAAGTACGGCACCCAAAACTGCACACAGTACTCCAGCTGCGGCCTCACCAATGCCCTAAACAGCCGCCGCAAGATCTCCCTACTTTTATATTCAATCCCCCTCGCGATGAAGGCCAGCATCCCATTCGCCTTCCTGACCATCTGCTGCACCTGCAAGCTGGGTTTTTGCAACTCATGCACACGGACCCCGAGGTCCCTCTGCACCATCGCCTGCTGCAGTTTTTCGCCACGTAAGTAATAATCCTTCCTACCATTATTCCTACCAAAGTGGATCACCTCGCACTTGCCAACATTAAATTCCATTTGCCATTTCCTGGCCCATTCGCCCAGCCTATCTAGATCCTTCTGTAGACTCTCACCACCCTCCGCAAAATTTGCCTTTCCACCAATTTTGGTGTCATCAGCAAATTTTGACACCCTCCACTCGGTTCCCTCCTCCAGATCATCTACATAAATGGTAAATAGCTGAGGCCCCAGCACCGACCCCTGGGGCACTCCACTAGTCACCATCCGCCAATCCGAATAGCACCCGTTGACCCCCAGTCTCTGCCTCCTATTTGACAACCAATCCTCTATCCACGCTAACACCCTACCCCCAACTCCATGCACCCTGACCTTCTGCAATAACCTCTTGTGAGGTACCTTGTCAAACGCCTTCTGAAAATCAAGAAAGACCACATCCACCGGCTCTCCTCTATCCACCGCCCTAGACACATCCTCATAGAACTCCAGTAAATTTGTCAGACACGACTTCCCTTTAACGAAACCGTGCTGCGTCTGCTCTATCAAGCAGTTCCCCTCAAGATGCCTCGCTATTTCCTCCTTCATGACGGATTCTAACATTTTACCTACAACAGACGTTAAACTAACCGGCCTATAATTCCCCGCCTTTTGCCTGGCACCCTTCTTAAACAATGGCGTAACATTAGAGATGTGTATTGTCTCCAGACAGAACAGTAAGTGTGATGTTGCAAGCCCAGGCAAGTCATGGGGGTTACAGATAGTGTGACATGAACCCAAGATCCCAGTTGAGGCTGTCCTTGTGTGCAGAACTCAAGTTACACTATCTGTAACTCCCATGACTTACCTGAACTTGCAACATCTGTAAAGACTCGCATTCTAATCAGTATTCTGTAAACTGTGTGTGCCTTTATATTCCCTGTTTCCAATCAGAACTCTCCACTTACCTGACGAAGGAACAGCATTCCGAAAGCTTGTGGTGTTTACTACCAAATAAACCTGTTGGACTTTAACCTGATATTGTGAGACTTCTTACTTTGACATGAAAGACAGAATCCACATGTTGTTGTGTCAGGAAATGAAAAAGGAGAGAAGCCATGGCAAGGGTTGGCACATGAGTTGTCGGTCAATGTTCTTTTCATATTGACACACATATTCATCTGATACAGCTGCAATAAACCAGGGTGTCAGATAATCCCTGATGCCTGCCAAACATTTGAGTCCCTGTCCACAGCTGAGATTCTTGTTTCTGTTCATACTATTTTCATTGCTGCTGAGCAGAGCATCTTGAAATACCATTTTAAGAACTCAAAACACACACCATTAAAAAAAAGCAGCATCCTTTTTTATATAACTGAAGCAGAAGACCATAAAATCTGACAGGCAACAGAGGCTCGAACTTAGTCATCCAAAGCGCCTTGAAAGCGCAATGATTCATCATGCACACATTGTCACTCTGTTACTGGAGCAGATAACATTTCTACCGTTAATTCAAGACCCTCCTATCTTGGTTAATTAAATGGCAGGTTAGGATAAGTACATGCAAAGCCAATTATATTTCAAGCTTAGTGGGGTCTTTGTGAAATCAGACTGGTTCCATGTTTTTTTGAAAAGAAAAGTTGTAATTTGAATTTCTGAATTTCACACAAGAATGTTAAGGCAATGCTACATCCTCCTGTGCTGCTTGCTATCTCTCTCCTCCAGCCTTTCAGGTCTATCCTGCTGCAGAATAATCTATTTGCAGCCTGTCGGCGGTCACAGTAAAAATAAACTAACCAGCTATTCAGCTCAGGGTGGTGAAGCTGTAGAAGGCTGTGGAGGCCGGGTCATTGAGTGTCTTTAAGACAGCAATAGATAGGTTCTTGATTAATAAGAGGATGAGGGGTTTGGGGAAAAGGCAGGAGAATGGGGATGAGAAAAATATCAGCCATGATTGAATGGCAGAGCGGACTCGATGAGCCGAGTGGCCTAATTCTGCTCCTCTGTCTTATGGTCTATTTATCTGAATTGCTGCTCATACTAACCATGAAAACAATAAATAAGAAAATATCAGAAATAGAAGGATAACACCACACAAATCAGCAATATTTGAAATGCCATCAAGGTTATGGACCATGTGCTGGAAAATGAGATGAGAATAATGGCTTGTGCAGACATGACAGACCGAAGGGCCTCTTTGCTGCGCAGCAAAACTATGACTCTAACCTTGTTTTTGTTAAAATTTGCAAATCTCACCACTACTTTAAACCCCCTCACCATGATTTAATTTGAAACTCTCTCTCCAACCTTTGTTGTACCACTCACCAGGGGACAGTCCCAGTGGAGCTCAGGTAAAGACTATCCCAAAGTACAGCTCCCACTTTCTCCAGTACCATGTAACTATCTAAATGCTTTTTAAAAAACAAAATTGTACCCACCTCTACTACCTACCTCGGGTAGCTTGTTCCAGACATACCACCAAAAAAATTGCCTCTCTGGACATGTTTGTACCTCTTCCCTCTCAGCTTAAACTTATGCCCTCTAATTTTAGACTCTCCTACCTTTGGGAAAAGATATTGACTATCTACCTTATCTATGCCCCTCATTATTTTATAAACCTCTATAAGGTCACCCCTCAGCCTCCTATGCCTCAGCGAAAAAAGTCTCAGTCTATCCAGCCTCCCCTTATAACTCAATCCATCAAGTCCCAATAGCATCCGAGTAACTTTTTTCTGCACTCTAGTTTAATAATATCCTTTCTATAATAGGGTGACCAGAATTGCACACAGTATTCCAAGTGTGGCCTTACCAATGTCTTGTACAACTTCAACAAAACATTCCAACTCCTGTATTCAATGTTCTGACCGATGATACCAAGCATGCTGAATGCCTTCTTCACCACTCTGTCCACCTGTGATTCCACTTTCAAGGAGCTATGAACATGTACCCCAAGACATCTTTGTTCTGCAGGTCTCCCCAGTGTCCTACCATTAACTGATTAAGTCCTGCCCTAGTTCAATCTACCAAAGTGCATCACCTCACATTTGTCTAAATTAAACTCCGTCTGCCATTCGTCAACCCACTGGCCCAATTGATCAAGACCGATTGTCCTGAACTCTAGCACCAGGTGGGCAACATGGCCTTCGGGCTGGACCAGGATTTTACAACCTTGCTCAAGTGAGGCCCATAAAATCCTGCCTGAGGCCAGTGGAGAATTTCATTCTGCGAGCCTTGTGCGCCCCAATTCCGGCAGGGGGCGGGGGGGGGGGGGGGTGGTGGTGTTTAAATTCCAGCCATCTATCTCTACAGTGTATTATATACTGTCAAAGTATACTGTCCCTACTCAAACTACTTTACTTTAGAAATACAGACAAGGTTTAAACAAGAATAAAAATTCCATTTCCAAATATGGGTCAATGGGCACCTTCAGTTCAATCACAAGATCAGACACGGTCCCAAGTTCAGTCACATATCAGTGATTGATGGGCAGTGAAATCAGGTAACCCAATGGTTTACAATGCTGGTCACCATGGCAGATTGGGAAATTGAATTCAAAAAAATCAGCAACCAGAAACATTATCAGGAGATCTACAAGTTCATAACACAAGTTCAACTGCTTGACCAATGTCCCCCAAAGTGGAAGCTCCTGTGCCTACCGTAGATATTTCTCCAGCCTCATGCCATGTGGTTAGCTCCCCATTCCCTGAGGGTAATAAAAAACAGGGAATAAAATAGTGCATGACCAGAACCAGGCACACCCTAAGAACACAAATGTCCAGGCAAGTAAATCCAAGTAAATTTGTTCACACTTTAAAATTATTGAACAGGATTGAACAACATTCTAGTTATGATTTCTTAAAAATAATTTTCATCCAGGATTTTCCAAGAGCTTCTGCCCTTTTTCTGTCCTAATTGGGGTCCAAGTGCACTTGGATGATCTTTCAGTTGGGGCAACTGAGACATTAGTTTTGCTCTATTGAAATTTTGTGCTGGCCTAGGAGCTTTGAAAGGAAGACTCATGTGCATGCAACCTTGGCAGAGTCAAGTTCCTTCATTCAAACTGGGGGCAAGTCTTCACCATTACATGGTGTTCAGCTTCACAATCACATGGATAGATTGTTGATTAACAAGGGGATGAAAGGTTATCAGTGGTAGGCAGGAATGTGGGGTTGAAGTTACAATCAGATCAACCTTTATTTTATTGAATAGCAGAGCAGGTTCCAGGGGCTGAGGTGGTCTGCTCCGAATAAGTACGTTCCTTTGTTGGGATGGGGCCAGGTGTAACCTGCAAATTTAAATTTTGCGTGATTTAATCCTCCTCCATCATTTGACACCATGTACCAGTTTTCCACATGATTCTGTGAGATTAGGCACATCAGCAGTGTGACTGGTATTTGCATTGACTGAGGACAACTACATTTTGCTTTTTAATTACCTTCTCAAATTCAGCGTTCTAAATCCTACTTCCGTGCTAGTAAGTATGGAACAGTGTGTATTTTTCCCCATTTGCTGTGACCTTTAGCCAGCAGCTGATCAAATTAAGCTGCAATTGAAATACCAGCTTTAGTTTGCAAACCCATCACTGCAGACTGTCACATAATTTAAAGAGGAGTCGGGGGGAGGGACATCATGCTTCAGTGAATCACTGATGAACGTTAGAGAGAGTTTGGTGTCAAGTTTTTTTTTGCACGGAGAGTGGTCGGTGCCTGGAACTCGCTGCCGGGGGACGGGTACTGGAAGTAGGCATGATTTGTCATCTGGACAAATACATGAATAGGATGGAAATAGAGGGATATGGTTCCCCGGGAGGGTAGGGGGTTTTAGTTCAGTGGGGCAGCATGGTCAGTGCAGTCATGGAGGGCCGAAGGGCCTGTTCCTGTGATGTAATTTTCTTTGTTCTTTGCTCAATGCAAGTGCACACCTGAACTAATGTCTCTTTTCTCTTCCTTGGTCCCACAGGTTCTTTATTCCCTGCCTATAAACCTCCAGAGACCATCTTCAAAATAGCCTTTTGGTTGGGCTATTTCAACAGCTGCATCAACCCTATCATTTACCCGGCTTCCAACCACGAATTCAAGAAGGCCTTCCAGAATATCCTGAAGGGTCGCTGCCACCACAGGAAACAGGGGGCCACTTTGAAGAGCAGTAGCATCAGCACAGGCAGCAATCACAGTGGAGGTGGGCACAAGGAGGTGGTGCGGATTCCTGTCAGCACGGGGGAGGCTTTCTTCAAGATCTCCAAGTCGGATGGCGTCTGTGAGTGGAGGCTGTTCTCCACCCTGCCGGATCAGGGCACCAAGGACAGCCAGGGGCCCTTTGCTGGGAGAGCTGGGACAATTTCACACTGCTGTTGCGGCAGCACTAAGGGTGTCCCCGTGTCGGACTGTGAAGCCCACAGTGCACCCACTTTGAAACTCCAAGCTTACTCAGCGGGTGATTGTGGGGACCCTGTTTGAGTGAGTGACACCCCTCCCCTCAGTGTAGGGGGCTGGGGACCCATTTACAATCTCACAATTCCACTCCACAAAGCGTATAAATTTGCAATCTCACACATCAATCACTTTCATCCATCCACCTCCAGCGAGTGTTTATTCACCCCGTTCCCTGTCCCCCCACTCCCCCCCCCTTCTGTGGATAGCTGGTGGTAACAAGAGATCTAACCTGAAGGAGCAGTGCTCCAAAAGCTCATGATCCCAAATAAACCTGTTGGACTTTAACTTGGTGTTGTGAGACTTCTTACTGAGCCCACCCCAATCCAACATCAGCATCTCCACCTCACAGCTGAGGCTAAGGGAATGATATTTTCAAATCATTGCTGGATCACTGAGAAATCCGCAGGCCACTCCGAAAGAAGATACAAGAACAGACTCACTCAGTAACAACCATTGAACGCTTTCCTTCAATTCTACGGTTTACCTAAAATGTGAAGCAGTTTCTACTCGCATTTCTTCCCCTCAACTCCCCCCCATCCCCCACAGGCGTTCTGAGACTTTTCAACTTTCTATTTCCAAACCGAATGCAAGGTTCTTCTCTATGGAGGATGAAAACATATTTGGAAAGAAATCACATGTGAATAGAGTCTGCAGGCGGAGAAAATTCGGGCTCAGAGTTAAAAGACTAATAAAAGGACAGAGCCCAAGATAATGTGAGACTTTTCTCGGAGGAGATGGTGAATGAATGTGTGCATCAGGGGATGGTTTCTTAAACTTTAATGCTTGAAAAAGTCCTACCCTACAATTCCTGACAACTCAAAAATCAGGCTGTGACAGTTCGATTACTCAGAGTCCATTAAAAACTGAAAAAAACTATCAGGCATCCACACCATAAAAAGCACTGTTTTGGCTGGGGTGTGGGCAAGATTAAAGATTCTCTTCTTTAAAAAAAACCAAACTCAACCTATTACGTCGTGAAAACAATTTTCGCACCAGATTACACCGAATGAGATTATGCCGATAAAAATTAGTTTTTTAGGTTGTAAGAAATTAAATATTGTGAAAGTCAGGCAGCAGTCAAGACAGGCCCACGATGACATTACATCTGGCTTTTGGGATGCAGTGGAATTGAGACGATTTATTCATTGGTGCTGAAGGCAAATCCCTTCTGCTAAGATTCCTCTCTCCTCATTGTGGGTTTCCCCTGCATCCTCAGCTTTCCACCATCCATTACTGGATTGCAATAGGTTGCAAAAGATTAGTAGATGGTCCAAGTAAGTGATGCAGGTTGCTGTGAAACTCAGTTGAGCAGAGGACCCCAAGGTACCGAGTTACTCTTTAATGTGTTGATTGAGTTCCGTTATTCGGAGTGGCTGACTTCAACTTCTTGGGTTGAGGAAGAGAGAGAGAGAGAGAGAGAGGAAAGAATAAATGATTCACCAACTCTTCACTCTGGCCACAAAGTATGTGTTGAAGTCTTGGTTAGGCTGCCCTGCACAGTTGAAACAGACTGTCAACACTCTCAATAGACATTAGCACAGGAAGAGGAGCCAGCGTAGAAGAGTAGAGAAAAAGAAATTCTATCCCCACACGAGTCAAAGACTTCCAGAGACCAGCAGACAAAAGGTTGGGGAATGTGATAAAAAGAACTCAGAAGTTAACATTTGCTCATTTTAACCCGAACCCCATTTGAAGCAGTCCTGGGTACCACACCTTGGGAACGAGATGTTTGAAGTGCATTGTGGAATTAGCAGAACTATGAATGCACTTGATAAATTTTGCAATCAAATTCCCTGGAGCGAAGATTAGGGAGTGATTTGATTGAAGTTTTTAAATCTCAGGAAACAAGTGGAATAGATAGAAGCAGTTTACAGTGGTTGGGAAGTCTCAGACAAAAGGGCAGGGTCCAAAAATTAGAGCCAGACTTTTCAGCGGTGAAATTAGTTAACACTCGAAGATGCAAAGAATGGCAGCAAGTTAGAATTCTACTCTGCAGATTGATGCTAGGTCAATTATTAATTAACAAATCTGATAGTGTTGTTTTACCAAAGGTATTAAAGCAAAGGTGTATATATTGAGTTGGATTGTAGATTAGCCATGGCATAACAGAACAGATTCAAAGGATTAAGTGACCTTCTCCTGTTTCTGTCTTCCTGAGATGTGCTTGGCCTCCCTGCAGTGTGGTGCCCAGTAAAGGGAATGTACTCTGCATTCTCCACCATACAGAACCCAACTAAACATGATAAATAGGAGACAGCAGAAGCCCCTCACTTTACAAACTCTTCACGTGTGTGAGCGGTTTTCTAAATTCCTCTCCATGCCCTTTACGTTCTCTGCCCCACTAAGCTCCAACGCCTTGCCTGCCTCCAAACTGTCTCTTTCCTCTGTTTTGTCATACTTTCTTGGAAGCTTAAAACTCCAGAAATGCTTGCCTCTCAGGTTCTCCGTGGCTCAGGCCATCTTCAACTTTGCAAACTTCAACCCTGGCCTCAGTTGATCAGAACTTGCCAACTGATCCCAGTCTTCTTTGTAAGAACACACAATTTGTCTATTTGAGATGATGGTTGCTATAACCAGCATAGCAAATTTGTTTTTTAAACATTAGTGGTACATGGGTGTCGCTGGCTGGCCAGCATTTATTGTCCATTCCTAATTGACCTTGGTGTGGTGGAGGGGGCGGGGGGTGCAGTTGAGAGTCAACTACACTTGTGCTCTGGAGTCACATGGAGGCCAGGCCAGGTAATGACAGCAGATTTCCTTCCTAAAAAGGGACATTAAGGAACCGGATGGGTTTTTCTGACAACTGTTTCATGGCCATCACTAGATTCTTAATTCCAGGTTTATTTTTTTTTAGATTGAATTCAAATTCCACCATCTGCTGTGACGAGATTCAAACCCAGGTCTCCAGAACATTAGCTGATTAATGGCACGAATACCACTATGCCATTATTGCCCTGGCAAATGAGTCAATCTGAAGATTATATAGTAATTAACAGTTACTATATCAAATGAAGAACAGCCCACACAACTCAACCCAAATTCTTTAAATACTGCCTTCATATTTCCTCTCATCCAGCAAAATACACGTCTGTATTCAAAAGTGCATTTTTACTGTGGAAAATTGCTTTGGTCTGGACATGTCCTCTTCCTACTTGCAGAATGGTTATAATTTCAATCTCTCTCATCCAACATCTTTCAGTTGTTGAATGAAATAAACTAAAACATATTTTCATGGTCAAGGATTGGAAAACATTTTCAACTAAGTTGCTTCGCGTCGTGTGAAAATTCTTCAGGAATATCCCAACCATTCAAATCTTTGCCTTGTCTTTCTTTTCAAACAGAAGCTACTCTAACCAGTGAAACTTAAGTTTCCTCACTTATTCCCACCCAGTTCCAAAACGCATCAATTGCTGTTCCTCCTTAACCTGTTTAAATTAGCCTTCATCACACGGTCTCTTCATCTGATTTATTCAAACTGATTTTCCCACAACTGTGGACACGATTTATCCTGGTTTCACAACACGTTGTGATACATCATGCTCTGGCCTTAGATTATTTGCTCAATGTGGGATTGAGCCCATAACCTCAGCTGGTTTTTCAGCCTGGTTTTCAGGGAGTGAACCATTGTTCCAGATGCTATCTTCAGCAGGAAGCTTTGCCTCAATATCTTGGCCAAGCTATCTTCTCTGATGCAATGCTTATTCCATTACGTTATTCAATTAGCAGTAAGGTGTTATCTTAGCACCCAGGTACCTCAGACAACACTGCTGAGCAGGTTATGCATCAGTTGCTGTTGGGCACTCGATCATATTGTGCACAAATTGACTGTCCATTTGCCTGCACATGGCCAATGACTGCACTTGAATCTCACTGAAATTTCCATACTCTTCTCAAAGCTTTCATTATTTGCATCAACTTGAAACACACTTGAACATGTACTCTAACATACATTACAATGCCATTTCCTATTGGGTAATTTGCATTACGAATGATCTCCACAAAGGCAACAATGTGCTCAGCACTAGTGCTTCTCAGATACATTCCAAGTTCCACAAAATTAACCTCAAGCTGAAATCCCCCATCTCTCCCATTGTAATCCACTTCAGATTCATGCAAACTAAGAACTCAGCAAAGTATTTCAAAAATAATCAAATAATTGTTAGTGGGGATGCCACAATTCAATTCAGTGGCCCAAGGATAGGAAGTGGGAGGAAGGTAACTCAAATTGAGTTTCACTCATGATTTCCATGCTTAATCTTTGTGGAAAGTGCAAGTGTATAGGCAGCAAGAAGCAAGATATACCCTGATACCTTCATAGGTCAGAAAGCATTCAATATTTCTAATTGAATATGTGTAAGTTTAAAGCACAGCAGGTGGTCCATTCAGCCCATGGAGTCTGTGTAAGCAAATAAAGGATAAACTCTTGGTCTATCGGCTATGTGCTTTGTCAAATGTAATTGTGGTCAGCCTTTCAGACAGTGACTTCCAAACGTCCACCACCTTCATAGGTAAGAATAATTCTCATCTCTCCTCTAATCCTTCTACCACTTACTGAGCATGTTTGCACCTCGTTCACCGATCTCAGCTATGCAATATAGGCCCTTCCCATCTACTGTAGCCAGGCCTGCAATCCAATCTCTTCTTTGACTCTTTTGTTCCAAATAAAAGAACGATAATCTCTCCAACCTTTCCTCAGAGCTAAAATTCTCCATTCCTGGTGGAATTCTCCAAAGATCTGCGGGTTAGGCTGATTGGCCATGCTAAACTGTCCCCTCAGTGGCAGAGGTATTCGCAGAGTGAATGCTTGATGTTGTGGGGATGGGGCCTGGGTGAGATTGTCGGTGATGCAGGCTATATGGGCCGCGTGGCTTCCTTCTGCATTGTAGGGATTCTCATAAATAGCCCCTGTACAGGTTGGCCAAATGCTAAAAGGTGACTGAAGCTTGTACCTCAGTATCTGTCAGAAATAAAGTCAAAAAACCCAAAGGGCAAATAAGTAGCAGAGTTGATTTTTTAAAAAATCCACACCCAAAAAGGCAATTCCTTCACAAAATAAAATTCTAGTTCACCATCATGGTGTATTTGGACAGATTATATGAGTTAATATGAAATTGGTTGCCTAATTTCCAAAGAGAAATGGCAGTTCAATGTCACAACTCTCAAGATAATGTTACATAAAGGCCATGCAAAGCAAGGTCCTTCCACTGCCTGCTCAAGGATGAGAAAGTCAAACCTAATTCTGGCCGTATTTCATCCTATGTTGGATGTTTTCCAAGGAGCTATTTCCAGTAAATGACAGGAAAAGAAATATGTTCCTGCTTTTTTTCTTAAATTGGTGCATAAGTACTTCAAAAGAGGTTTAACAACGGTACTTGGCCAGTTACATGGGTCCTCTTCATGTGTCTTGCATCCTCATTGCAAACAGTGGAGTTGTCACTGAAACCGAGACCATCTCATCAGCTGCTCCCACCTCCCTCCTTTCCACATGCCCACTGAGACAAACTTTTGAACCCTAGCCCTGAACTCACATCCATCTCCACTTTTTTGCTACAACCAATTCTGAGGCGAGGTTTCACAAATTGGTTATCCTGGACAAGATCTTTCAATTTCAACTCAGATACTCACAAGTCGTTATGCTCCCAGGTGAGGAAGGGAGGGTCTGGTTCCCTTTCATCATTCACCCGCCTCACTCAGTCAGAACAATAATATTAATTTTAAGAAGTATTCCCTCCTCTTTTTCCCTTTTACAAGGAGCCAATTTAACCAGGCTTTTTTTTTAGTAAAAGCGCAAGTGTGTTCATTGGTTGCTAAATGTGAGAAGCATGTAGAAGAATGTGCACATAATTATATTTTGAACTGAGTCTCAAAGAAAGTTTAAAAATGATTCAATCTTAGACTTGTCTGTGAGATGGAACATTGCGGCCATTGTGATTCATGATTCCAGTAGCACTGACTTCAGCAGGTGAATAGTTGGTTTCAAGATTCCAGTGTACTACGGTTCAGATGAAAAGCTACCTAGGTTGCTTCTGCTGACTTAGTTTGTTTCAGAAGAGAGAGATATCTGCAAAAAAAAACTCTGGCAGACGTCTGTTGCTGTATTTGCACTTGCATTGCAGATTGACGCACCCAGAATAGAATCTCTCCAGTGCAGGAGACCATTCAGCCCATCAAGTTTGCACTGACCACAATCCCACCCAGGCCCTATTTTGGTAACTCTACATATTTACCCAGTTAATCCCCCCGACACTATGGCCATGCTAAATCGACCAATCAACTAAACCCACTCATCTTTGGAGTGTGGGAGGAAACCAGAGTACCTGGAGGAAACCCACTCAGACAAAGGGAAAATGTGCAAACTCCACACAGATAGTGATCTGAGGCCAGAATTGAACCTAGGAACCTGGTAGTCCTAACCATCACCACCATGCCACCCTTCAACTTCAAATTCTACATACTAACTGGTGTGATTAAGATCATGTGCTGTTACATCCATTCTCTCCATAACTGGCACGTTGAGATGAAGTTGGCAAAGGACAGAAAGGAGGGATTCTGTGACCGTTTGTGCAGAGGTTAGGCCCAATGATAAAACAGGAATGGACACCACCCCCCTCCCCTAAAGATCTCCAATAGTTTTTATTGAAGTTAAACTTGAATATTTCTTTGAAGACAATTTTGCCAGAAATCCAAGATTACCTTTGGCACTTGGTCGACTGTAAGATGTGTGTCCATTTTTCATAGTCTGGGCAATGGCAAGGTCCAACCCACCCACCCCTCTGCATTCATGGAGTCCCACAATGAAAAATCATTCTGCTCACAAGGACACATGACAAAATGGATGTGGGAACCAGTAGCTTTAAATCTTAAATTACAAAGCAAGAATTAGAAACATTGATACAGCCTTGAAAATACTCAAATATGCAGCAGATCTGTCAGCGTCTATAGAGAAAGAAAAAACATTGGATAGCATTTTTGAGTGTTTTGTTTTGAGCCCAAACATTACCTGTCCAATTTGTTTCATTCTAAAGATGCTCATGAATGGTTTTCAGTTTCCAGCCTCCAGCCTTTGCAGTTTTCCTTCGTGAAATAGAACCAAAGCTCGGAGCTAAACAGTTGCCATTCCGAACCATTTGTAGTTATGGAGCAATTCTGTGGAACAACCTCTAATCAAAATGGGAATTTTGCCCACAATTGTTTTAAAAGCAGGTTTTTAAATAGGAACAGAGAGAGGTATGATTGATAAGAAGTGGTACTGGGAAAGTAACTCCAGATCATGACTTAAATGAGAATCAAGTTCAAAGTCCAAAAAATTGAAAGTCAACGTCAGAAGAATTTTCTTAACCTGAAGAGAATCAGTACTCAGATTGGTCTTCAAGGTAGAACAGTGGAGCTGAAAATCTTAATCCCCCATCCTGCTACATCGAAACAAAAGAACAGCTGGTCAAAGCTCTTCCCGTCCTTGCACGGTTAAACATCTGCACAGCATCATCCTCAACTCCCTTCCGATTTGACCTTCCTTCTTGCCTTCCCACAGACCTGCAATCTTGGGAAAAGCCACAGCAGAGAAAAAAAATACACCCTAGCCTAGTAATGAGGAGCTCCACTCAAATACTCCAAAGACTATCAACATGCAGTGACTGCATCACACTGTATTATCCATATATCTTCACAGATTCTTTAAAGTTTATTTATGAGTCACAAGAAAGGCCTCCGTTAACACTGCAAAGTTACTGTGAAATCCCCCAAGTCGCCACACTTTGGCACCTGTTCAGGTCAATGCACCTAACCAGCATGTCTTTCAGAACGCAGGAGGAAACTGGAGCAGCTGGAGCAAACCCCAAATTGCACATTCTCCCCACGTCTAACTCCACACAGACAGTGATCCAAGCCGAGAATCAAACCTCGGTCCCTGGCACTGTGAGGCAGCAGTGTTAACCACTGTGCCACCCATCTGAAATTGTTCAGCAAACTCTTTCAGCAGATCGGGACATGCTACCTGCAAACCTCGATTTTTCTGAAGTTCAGCTCAACTTTAGGCCAACAAGTTACAATATTAACGACCGTGGTGAGAAATATATTTGAATTTGCATTTGCAAAGATGGTGCACTCGAGTAGAGTTTAATGAAAAGGTTTCTATCATATCACTTAAAGCGTAAAGAGAGATTACAGTGGTTTAAAAAATGCATAAATATTTGGAAGAGAGAAGATAAAAGTAAATGTTTGCAGTAGAGAAGATAAAGGGCTACAGGGAAAGACCAGGGCTCTAGGATTAATTTTTGAATTGCTCTCACAAGAAACTGGCACAGATCCAATGGGCAGGTCTTTTTTCTCAGGGATGGAAACAAGAGCACATCTTGCATACAAGTCATTACAGTGGATGTTGTTATCACCGCAGTGGAAATGATGTACAGTACTCTGAACCAGTCTAGCACCATTTGTGAATTTGAATGATCTGCTCTGCAGTTCCCTTGCTCCCTGACATCCCAATTTTCTTCATTAGTGCAGTGTTAGCAAGAAACATTGATGAGCAACTTGCATGCTCTCAACTTCTGTTTCTGGGATGTGTGGTGGGGTTGTAATTAAGTGGGTTATGGCTGTGTTGCCTGGTGTTCTTTGAAGTGCAAAAGGTGATTTCTGACATGAGTACATCCAATAGTTTACTGACTGGAGAATAAGTTTACTGAAGTCATGTCATCGTGATGATTCTTACTGCCAGCAAACATGCTTAAAAACACAGTCTTTGGATGCAATGGAGCAGTGGAGTTCAATATTTATTGATATTTTGTGTTGTCATTAATGTTTGTTTGCCCTGTTATTGAAATCTTCATTGCAGGCTAAGGCTGAGAAAGCATGGGTTGTTGTGGTTATCCTTCTTGACATGCTTAAAATTGTTTACATGCAGGGCTATTAGTTCAGAGAAACCTTACACTCAAACTGAAAGCATCCTCAAGTTTTGCCTCTTGATTATTTTATGAAGCAAACACTTCTCTGCTGTCATCATCTTGGAGAATATGTTGATTTGTGCTTGACCAGCAGGTGACCAGGACATTCAATGTCTTCTTCAAGTTCCCGCTTCTCCTGGGGGAGCCTGAGCAGTACCCATCAGTGGGCTCATGAGCCGTAGAAGGCAGGAGAATGAAACTCTGTCCTTGTGAACCACAGGAATTAAATCACTGGCTGTATTCCTCTTCCCTAACCTGACTGACATGCACTAACAGTTTAGTGTTGAGAACTCTCTGTTGTATATCGATCAATTTTAGAAAGCTTTGCAGGAGTTGAAAATCTTTAACATTAAACTCCAATGTGATTTTAATGAACAAAGCTGCAATCTGGCTCTCAAATGATCCAAAGAAAACCCGACAAAATCTATCACCTGTCGACGCACAAATTAACTGAAATGGAGGCAAGTGTTGTGGATTTTGAGTCTATACATGTCAGCTACATTATGTATACTTGAATTATTGTCAATTAATTTGTGTTTGGAAATATTGATTAAACAGCATATACTATTTTCAGCAGCACCGCTGTCTGAAATGTTAAGAGTATTGTACGTGTGATTTTTAAAATAATTTCAAGCAAGATGGCTTCCCCTTTTATGGTCAGCGTTTACTGACCATTCCTCGTTAGCCTAGAGAAGATTATGGCCTTGAGCGATTGCAATGACTTCTCATCTTACAGGTACTCCCACAGTAATGTTCAGGTGGAAGTTTCAGGATTTTGACCAAGCACCGATGAAAAAACAGCAAACTATTTAATGTCAGCATGATGTGTGGTGGTAAGGGTGTTCCTTTGTGCCATTTGGGTCTTGCTGGATAGCGTCTCAAAGATTCTACACACCAGAGCCAGAGTATGCCCATTATGCAAGTGAACACCAATCAAGCAAACTGCCTTGGTGTTGAGCTTCTCATGTTTCGTGGTAGCTGCTCCTGTCTAGACAAGTTGCAAGTATTCCTCCATCACAATCCTCACTTGTATCTTGGACTGAATGTTGGGGTGTACTTCAATTATCCCACATGAAGGATAACAAACAGATGAAATAGGATAAAACAATTATTGGCAGAACGTAGTAAGTAGTAATTTCATTTATTATCGTCACACATATTAACATAGTGAAAAGTATTGTATCTTGCGCTATGCAGACAAAGTGTAACATTCATAGAGAAGGCAAGGAGAGGGCACAGAATGTAGTGTTACAGTCATAGCTAGGGTGTAGAGAAAGATCAATTTAATGCAAGGTAGGTTCATTAAGAAGTCTGATGGCAGCGGGGAAGAAATTGTTCTTGAGTTGATTGGTACATGGCCTCAGACTTTGGTACCATTTTCCCAGTGGAAGAACGTGGAAGAGAAAATGTCTAGGGTGTGTGGGGTCCTTGATCATGCTGGCTGCTGTTCTGAGGTAGCACGAAGTGTCGACAGAGTCTATGGGTGAGAGGCTGGTTTGAGTGATGGATTGGGCTTCGTTCACAATCCTTCATAGTTTCTTGCAGTCTTGGACAGAGCAGGAGCCATGCCAAGCTGTGATACAATCAGAAAGAATGCTTTCTATGATGCATCTGTAGAAGTTGGTGACAGCTGCATTATATATGCCAAATATCCTTGGCACCATTACTTTCATAAAATATCCCAAGATAATAATTGGCCCAAGTTTGTCCAAGGCTACAATCAGGTTGACAGTTTAGCGGTTCTGGCGGAACTCAAAATAAGCACTGAAGAGATGGTTATTGCTGACTAAGTACTACTTGTCAGCAGATCCTGTCACTTACTGATGGATGACTTAGATTAATGTCCTCATTGTGTTGAAGGTCTGTGATGAACCCTGCCCAGCCTCAAACAACTTCTCAGGCTTACACAGGCTACCCAAGACCCACACCCTCCAGCCACGTGAGATCCCTACAATGCAGGAGGCCAGTCGGCCCATCAAGGCTGCACCGACTCTCTGACACCCCTGCCCTGTCCCCGGAACCCCAACATTTAATCCCACTAATTTATGAAAACCATAGTCACCAGAGAGAAGCAGCATTCACCAATAGCTCGAGTACAGATACCAAATAGCTCTTAACCAGTATGGGGCGAGTTTGTTGAAAAAGTTTAAAAATCTTCAGCATCTGTAGAAATTGAAATTATTTATGACTGCAACTCCATTCTTAAACTCCTCAGGGCCTGTGATCTAAAACTTCTGTTTCCAGAAATCAGTCTGTAAATTGATCTGAATCGGTGAAGCTCAAAAATTGTTTCCAGAATCCAGATCTTAAAATTAGCACAAAGATGATAATTTTTCTACGCAACATCAGGGCAAAATGACCACACGACATACGCTGGATCTGGTACTGGGGAACAAAGTACCAAACAAGTCTTCAATGTGGCAGTGGGGGAGGGCATTTAGCAATAGTACCCACAACACCATACGGTTCAAATTTGTTATGGGTAAGAAGAAAGGTGCCCTGCAAAAGATGGCTTTGGACTCGGGGTGGCGGGGGATGAAAGAGAAGGCAGATTTCATTAAAATAAGGTAGGACCTGGCCAAATTTGGAATTCTCTGCCCATTGAAGTGGTGGAGGCTACCCCACTAAATGTATTTCAGTCACGGGGAGATAGGTTTTTGATAGACGGGGAATTAAGGGTTATGGGGAGAGAGTGGGAAAGTGGAACTGATCCACTTCAGATCAGCCATGATCTTATTGAATGGTGGGGCAGACTCGAAGAGCTAGATGGCTTACTCCTGCTCCTATTTCTTATGTTCTTATTTGGCTGGGAACAGCTCCTTGCGGCTAAGTCTACAGCAGAGCAATGGGGGGGGAGGGGGCGCAATTCAAAAGGAGTGGGGTAAGTACAGGTCCAACATGTACCCTTCAGGAGGTAATTGGGTTGCATCTATAATTGCCTTTGAGAGAAACCAGAGGAGGAGGAGGAGGAACGCAAGGACATTCATGGAAGAGTCATATGTAATGAGAATGAAGGAAATATTAAATGAGAATTCAGGATACAAAATGGGACAAAGAAAGAGAACGCACTTGAGAAGTGCAGTGGTCAACTTGGAAGGTAGCAATCCCTGGTCAGGCTTCACAATATACAAAACTACTCCTCCTGTTAGTTCATGATTGATGGCACTTGAATCTCAAAGTCAGAAAGTTGTAGTTTTACACATCTCAAGACTTAACCACATACACAATCTGGGCTGTGATTTGTGATGAGCTTTGCATTTGGTCAAAATTAGCATAAGGTAATAATTTTTCTACGCAATATCAGGGCACAATGACCACACAACATATGCTGGGTGAGATGTCACTTTAAAGTGGAACCACAAAGAATCTCGGAAAGGGGTGAGGTTGGAAATCTTAGCTGTGGGGGTTGTTCGACCTTTGAACAGTTAAAACCTGACCCAAGTTGCCACAGAGATTGTCACACACTTTGGTGCAGTACTGGAGAGAGTGCTGCAGTGTCAGAGATGCTGTTTTTTGTATACAAGGTTGAACTGAATGGAGCTTTCACTCACCTTTTTCAGGCTGAGGTACATGGAGCTTGCAGGATTATTGATGGAGTAGAGAGAGTAGAAGCTTTTTAATGGCTCGGCAAACATACTTCTCACTCAGTTCTATCATTGTCACGGTATGAGCAGTACCTTCAGATTCATCCCTCGCCAAAGATATGCGAAAATGGGAAAACTAAAAGTACACCTTAAATTACTGCCAAATTGTTTTGAGTAACTAGGATTTTTTTTAATGGTGAAATAATTTGGGAAATGTGTCGAATTTTAAAAGATATCCTTCCTTTCCCCCTCGTCTTCCCAAAAGAGCGTTTGGTAAGGCTGTACCGAAGAACATGTTAAAATGTTGACTCACCTCAAATTGGTGTTCAAGTTGGAAGGTCTCTCAAAACCAGGGACATTAACGAATATTGTGGTGTTTGTGCAGAGAGGTTCCCGACATGATGAGGAGGGGAGGAGGGGGGGAGGGACACGATGAGGGAGGGACACCTCCTCCTCCTCCCCCCCCCCCCCCGGTCTGTGAGTTTACCCTGAAATCCGTCTCTCTCGGTCGAGCTCCGTTTCCTGGGGCGCGGCGGGAACAACCTCCCGCGGTTCCCCATCAGACCCAAACCGGGAGGGAGATCCTCAGGGGCCAAGTCACCGCTCGAGGATATTGTCACTCTGTGGGGGAGGGGGAGTGGGGGGGAGGGGGAGTGGGGGGGAGGGGGAGGGGGAGGGGGAGTGGGGGGGTTATTAAAAAGTTTCCGACACAAAGACGTTCCGCCAGTTCGTCCGTTGATGAAGTTTGAAAGTGTTGATGTTTTTGGGTCAGATTGGAACACCTGTCCCCGTGTCCCCGGGAGGTACACACGCCCCTGTCCCCCTGTCCCCGGGAGGTACACACGCCCCTGTCCCCCTGTCCCCGGGAGGTACACACGCCCCTGTCCCCGGGAGGTACACACGCCCCTGTCCCCCTGTCCCCGGGAGGTACACGCGCCCCTGTCCCCCTGTCCCCGGGAGGTACACGCGCCCCTGTCCCCCTGTCCCCGGGAGGTACACGCGCCCCTGTCCCCCTGTCCCCGGGAGGTACACGCGCCCCTGTCCCCCTGTCCCCGGGAGGTACACGCGCCCCTGTCCCCCTGTCCCCGGGAGGTACACGCGCCCCTGTCCCCCTGTCCCCGGGAGGTACACGCGCCCCTGTC
Source organism: Carcharhinus amblyrhynchos (assembly GCF_965287045.1). NCBI lineage: Eukaryota > Metazoa > Chordata > Chondrichthyes > Carcharhiniformes > Carcharhinidae > Carcharhinus > Carcharhinus amblyrhynchos. Next base: position 21,297,599 of record NC_137357.1, read on the forward strand.
CCCCTGTCCCCGGGAGGTACACGCGCCCCTGTCCCCCTGTCCCCGGGAGGTACACGCGCCCCTGTCCCCCTGTCCCCGGGAGGTACACGCGCCCCTGTCCCCCTGTCCCCGGGAGGTACACGCGCCCCTGTCCCCCTGTCCCCGGGAGGTACACGCGCCCCTGTCCCCCTGTCCCCGGGAGGTACACGCGCCCCTGTCCCCCTGTCCCCGGGAGGTACACGCGCCCCTGTCCCCCTGTCCCCGGGAGGTACACGCGCCCCTGTCCCCCGGTCCCCGGGAGGTACACGCGCCCCGGTCCCCGGGAGGTACACACGCCCCTGGCCCCCGGTCCCCGGGAGGTACACACGCCCCTGTCCCCCTGTCCCCGGGAGGTACACACGCCCCTGTCCCCGGGAGGTACACACGCCCCTGTCCCCGGGAGGTACACACGCCCCTGTCCCCGGGAGGTACACACGCCCCTGTCCCCGGGAGGTACACACGCCCCTGTCCCCGGGAGGTACACACGCCCCTGTCCCCGGGAGGTACACACGCCCCTGTCCCCGGGAGGTACACACGCCCCTGTCCCCGGGAGGTACACACGCCCCTGTCCCCAGGAGGTACACACGCCCCTGTCCCCGGGAGGTACACACGCCCCTGTCCCCGGGAGGTACACACGCCCCTGTCCCCGGGAGGTACACACGCCCCTGTCCCCGGGAGGTACACACGCCCCTGTCCCCGGGAGGTACACACGCCCCTGTCCCCGGGAGGTACACACGCCCCTGTCCCCGGGAGGTACACACGCCCCTGTCCCCGGGAGGTACACACGCCCCTGTCCCCCTGTCCCCCTGTCCCCGGGAGGTACACACGCCCCTGTCCCCCTGTCCCCCTGTCCCCGGGAGGTACACGCCCCTGTCCCCCGGTCCCCGGGAGGTACACACGCCCCTGTCCCCCGGTCCCCGGGAGGTACACACGCCCCTGTCCCCGGGAGGTACACACGCCCCTGTCCCCGGGAGGTACACACGCCCCTGTCCCCGGGAGGTACACACGCCCCTGTCCCCGGGAGGTACACACGCCCCTGTCCCCGGGAGGTACACACGCCCCTGTCCCCCTGTCCCCGGGAGGTACACACGCCCCTGTCCCCGGGAGGTACACACGCCCCTGTCCCCCTGTCCCCGGGAGGTACACACGCCCCTGTCCCCCGGTCCCCGGGAGGTACACACGCCCCTGTCCCCCTGTCCCCGGGAGGTACACACGCCCCTGTCCCCGGGAGGTACACACGCCCCTGTCCCCCTGTCCCCAGGAGGTACACACGCCCCTGTCCCCCGGTCCCCGGGAGGTACACACGCCCCTGTCCCCCGGTCCCCGGGAGGTACACACGCCCCTGTCCCCGGGAGGTACACGCCCCTGTCCCCCTGTCCCCGGGAGGTACACGCCCCTGTCCCCCGGTCCCCGGGAGGTACACACGCCCCTGTCCCCCTGTCCCCCTGTCCCCGGGAGGTACACGCCCCTGTCCCCCGGTCCCCGGGAGGTACACACGCCCCTGTCCCCCTGTCCCCGGGAGGTACACACGCCCCTGTCCCCCTGTCCCCGGGAGGTACACACGCCCCTGTCCCCGGGAGGTACACACGCCCCTGTCCCCCTGTCCCCGGGAGGTACACACGCCCCTGTCCCCCTGTCCCCGGGAGGTACACACGCCCCTGTCCCCCTGTCCCCGGGAGGTACACACGCCCCTGTCCCCGGGAGGTACACACGCCCCTGTCCCCCGGTCACCGGGAGGTACACACGCCCCTGTCCCCCTGTCCCCGGGAGGTACACACGCCCCTGTCCCCCGGTCACCGGGAGGTACACACGCCCCTGTCCCCCGGTCACCGGGAGGTACACACGCCCCTGTCCCCCTGTCCCCGGGAGGTACACACGCCCCTGTCCCCCTGTCCCCGGGAGGTACACACGCCCCTGTCCCCCGGTCCCCCTGTCCCCGGGAGGTACACACGCCCCTGTCCCCCGGTCCCCCTGTCCCCGGGAGGTACACACGCCCCTGTCCCCCGGTCCCCGGGAGGTACACACGCCCCTGTCCCCCGGTCCCCGGGAGGTACACACGCCCCTGTCCCCCGGTCCCCGGGAGGTACACACGCCCCTGTCCCCCTGTCCCCGGGAGGTACACGCCCCTGTCCCCCTGTCCCCGGGAGGTACACGCCCCTGTCCCCCGGTCCCCGGGAGGTACACACGCCCCTGTCCCCCGGTCCCCGGGAGGTACACACGCCCCTGTCCCACTGTCCCCGGGAGGTACACGCCCCTGTCCCCCTGTCCCCGGGAGGTACACACGCCCCTGTCCCCCTGTCCCCGGGAGGTACACACGCCCCTGTCCCCCTGTCCCCGGGAGGTACACACGCCCCTGTCCCCGGGAGGTACACGCCCCTGTCCCCGGGAGGTACACGCCCCTGTCCCCGGGAGGTACACGCCCCTGTCCCCGGGAGGTACACGCCCCTGTCCCCGGGAGGTACACACACCCCTGTCCCCCTGTCCCCGGGAGGTACACACACCCCTGTCCCCCTGTCCCCGGGAGGTACACGCCCCTGTCCCCGGGAGGTACACGCCCCTGTCCCCGGGAGGTACACGCCCCTGTCCCCGGGAGGTACACACGCCCCTGTCCCCCTGTCCCCGGGAGGTACACACGCCCCTGTCCCCCTGTCCCCGGGAGGTACACACGCCCCTGTCCCCCGGTCCCCGGGAGGTACACACGCCCCTGTCCCCGGGAGGTACACACGCCCCTGTCCCCCTGTCCCCGGGAGGTACACACGCCCCTGTCCCCCTGTCCCCGGGAGGTACACACGCCCCTGTCCCCCTGTCCCCGGGAGGTACACACGCCCCTGTCCCCCTGTCCCCGGGAGGTACACACGCCCCTGTCCCCCTGTCCCCGGGAGGTACACACGCCCCTGTCCCCCTGTCCCCGGGAGGTACACACGCCCCTGTCCCCGGGAGGTACACACGCCCCTGTCCCCGGGAGGTACACACGCCCCTGTCCCCGGGAGGTACACACGCCCCTGTCCCCGGGAGGTACACACGCCCCTGTCCCCGGGAGGTACACACGCCCCTGTCCCCCTGTCCCCGGGAGGTACACACGCCCCTGTCCCCCTGTCCCCGGGAGGTACACACGCCCCTGTCCCCCGGTCACCGGGAGGTACACACGCCCCTGTCCCCCTGTCCCCGGGAGGTACACACGCCCCTGTCCCCGGGAGGTACACACGCCCCTGTCCCCCGGTCCCCGGGAGGTACACACGCCCCTGTCCCCCGGTCCCCGGGAGGTACACACGCCCCTGTCCCCGCGAGGTACACGCCCCTGTCCCCCTGTCCCCGGGAGGTACACGCCCCTGTCCCCCGGTCCCCGGGATGTACACGCCCCTGTCCCCGGGAGGTACACACGCCCCTGTCCCCGGGAGGTACACACGCCCCTGTCCCCGGGAGGTACACACGCCCCTGTCCCCCGGTCCCCGGGAGGTACACACGCCCCTGTCCCCGGGAGGTACACGCCCCTGTCCCCCTGTCCCCGGGAGGTACACACGCCCCTGTCCCCCTGTCCCCGGGAGGTACACACGCCCCTGTCCCCCGGTCCCCGGGAGGTACACACGCCCCTGTCCCCCGGTCCCCGGGAGGTACACACGCCCCTGTCCCCGGGAGGTACACACGCCCCTGTCCCCGGGAGGTACACACGCCCCTGTCCCCCTGTCCCCGGGAGGTACACACGCCCCTGTCCCCCTGTCCCCGGGAGGTACACACGCCCCTGTCCCCCGGTCACCGGGAGGTACACACGCCCCTGTCCCCCGGTCACCGGGAGGTACACACGCCCCTGTCCCCCTGTCCCCGGGAGGTACACACGCCCCTGTCCCCCGGTCCCCGGGAGGTACACACGCCCCTGTCCCCCGGTCCCCGGGAGGTACACACGCCCCTGTCCCCCTGTCCCCGGGAGGTACACGCCCCTGTCCCCGGGAGGTACACACGCCCCTGTCCCCGGGAGGTACACACGCCCCTGTCCCCGGGAGGTACACACGCCCCTGTCCCCGGGAGGTACACACGCCCCTGTCCCCCGGTCCCCGGGAGGTACACACGCCCCTGTCCCCCTGTCCCCCTGTCCCCGGGAGGTACACGCCCCTGTCCCCCGGTCCCCGGGAGGTACACACGCCCCTGTCCCCCTGTCCCTGGGAGGTACACACGCCCCTGTCCCCGGGAGGTACACACGCCCCTGTCCCCCTGTCCCCGGGAGGTACACACGCCCCTGTCCCCCTGTCCCCGGGAGGTACACACGCCCCTGTCCCCGGGAGGTACACACGCCCCTGTCCCCCGGTCACCGGGAGGTACACACGCCCCTGTCCCCCTGTCCCCGGGAGGTACACACGCCCCTGTCCCCGGGAGGTACACACGCCCCTGTCCCCCGGTCACCGGGAGGTACACACGCCCCTGTCCCCCTGTCCCCGGGAGGTACACACGCCCCTGTCCCCCGGTCACCGGGAGGTACACACGCCCCTGTCCCCCGGTCACCGGGAGGTACACACGCCCCTGTCCCCCTGTCCCCGGGAGGTACACACGCCCCTGTCCCCCTGTCCCCGGGAGGTACACACGCCCCTGTCCCCCTGAGGTACACACACCCCTGTCCCCCGGTCCCCCTGTCCCCGGGAGGTACACACGCCCCTGTCCCCCGGTCCCCGGGAGGTACACACGCCCCTGTCCCCCTGTCCCCGGGAGGTACACACGCCCCTGTCCCCCTGTCCCCGGGAGGTACACGCCCCTGTCCCCCGGTCCCCGGGAGGTACACACGCCCCTGTCCCCCGGTCCCCGGGAGGTACACACGCCCCTGTCCCCCGGTCCCCGGGAGGTACACACGCCCCTGTCCCACTGTCCCCGGGAGGTACACGCCCCTGTCCCCCTGTCCCCGGGAGGTACACACGCCCCTGTCCCCCTGTCCCCGGGAGGTACACACCCCTGTCCCCGGGAGGTACACGCCCCTGTCCCCGGGAGGTACACGCCCCTGTCCCCGGGAGGTACACGCCCCTGTCCCCGGGAGGTACACACACCCCTGTCCCCCTGTCCCCGGGAGGTACACACACCCCTGTCCCCCTGTCCCCGGGAGGTACACACACCCCTGTCCCCCTGTCCCCGGGAGGTACACGCCCCTGTCCCCGGGAGGTACACGCCCCTGTCCCCGGGAGGTACACACACCCCTGTCCCCCTGTCCCCGGGAGGTACACACGCCCCTGTCCCCCTGTCCCCGGGAGGTACACACGCCCCTGTCCCCCGGTCCCCGGGAGGTACACACGCCCCTGTCCCCCGGTCCCCGGGAGGTACACACGCCCCTGTCCCCCTGTCCCCGGGAGGTACACACGCCCCTGTCCCCCTGTCCCCGGGAGGTACACGCCCCTGTCCCCGGGAGGTACACACACCCCTGTCCCCCTGTCCCCGGGAGGTACACACACCCCTGTCCCCGGGAGGTACACGCCCCTGTCCCCGGGAGGTACACACACCCCTGTCCCCCTGTCCCCGGGAGGTACACACACCCCTGTCCCCCTGTCCCCGGGAGGTACACACACCCCTGTCCCCGGGAGGTACACGCCCCTGTCCCCGGGAGGTACACACACCCCTGTCCCCCTGTCCCCGGGAGGTACACACACCCCTGTCCCCCTGTCCCCGGGAGGTACACACACCCCTGTCCCCCTGTCCCCGGGAGGTACACACACCCCTGTCCCCCTGTCCCCGGGAGGTACACACACCCCTGTCCCCGGGAGGTACACGCCCCTGTCCCCGGGAGGTACACACACCCCTGTCCCCCTGTCCCCGGGAGGTACACACACCCCTGTCCCCCTGTCCCCGGGAGGTACACACACCCCTGTCCCCGGGAGGTACACGCCCCTGTCCCCGGGAGGTACACACACCCCTGTCCCCCTGTCCCCGGGAGGTACACACACCCCTGTCCCCCTGTCCCCGGGAGGTACACACACCCCTGTCCCCGGGAGGTACACGCCCCTGTCCCCGGGAGGTACACACACCCCTGTCCCCCTGTCCCCGGGAGGTACACACACCCCTGTCCCCGGGAGGTACACGCCCCTGTCCCCGGGAGGTACACACACCCCTGTCCCCCTGTCCCCGGGAGGTACACACGCCCCTGTCCCCGGGAGGTACACACACCCCTGTCCCCCTGTCCCCGGGAGGTACACACACCCCTGTCCCCGGGAGGTACACGCCCCTGTCCCCGGGAGGTACACACACCCCTGTCCCCCTGTCCCCGGGAGGTACACACACCCCTGTCCCCCTGTCCCCGGGAGGTACACACACCCCTGTCCCCCTGTCCCCGGGAGGTACACACACCCCTGTCCCCCTGTCCCCGGGAGGTACACACACCCCTGTCCCCCTGTCCCCGGGAGGTACACACACCCCTGTCCCCCTGTCCCCGGGAGGTACACACACCCCTGTCCCCCTGTCCCCGGGAGGTACACACACCCCTGTCCCCCTGTCCCCGGGAGGTACACACACCCCTGTCCCCCTGTCCCCGGGAGGTACACACACCCCTGTCCCCCTGTCCCCGGGAGGTACACACACCCCTGTCCCCCTGTCCCCGGGAGGTACACACACCCCTGTCCCCCTGTCCCCGGGAGGTACACACACCCCTGTCCCCCTGTCCCCGGGAGGTACACACACCCCTGTCCCCCTGTCCCCGGGAGGTACACACACCCCTGTCCCCCTGTCCCCGGGAGGTACACACACCCCTGTCCCCCTGTCCCCGGGAGGTACACACACCCCTGTCCCCCTGTCCCCGGGAGGTACACACACCCCTGTCCCCCTGTCCCCGGGAGGTACACACACCCCTGTCCCCCTGTCCCCGGGAGGTACACACACCCCTGTCCCCCTGTCCCCGGGAGGTACACACACCCCTGTCCCCCTGTCCCCGGGAGGTACACACACCCCTGTCCCCCTGTCCCCGGGAGGTACACACACCCCTGTCCCCCGGTCACCGGGAGGTACACACGCCCCTGTCCCCCGGTCCCCGGGAGACACACGCCCCTGTCCCTGATTGCCCGCCGGCTGCCAGAGGAAGCCATAATGTGGAGCTGCTGGTGGTGGACTGGAGTCAATTTGGCACTCACCTGCTGAAGGGGCAACACTCCGTAAGCTCCTGCTACCAACTAAACCCTGTTGGAATTTAACATGGTGTTGTGAAGCTACTTCCTGTCAGAGGAGAAGGTCAGGGACAGTCCTGAGTGTGGAAATTCAATTCAAACAGCTGAATTGGCTGCCAGCTGGGATGTGAAATTGGTGCCAGAATGAACTCTCAAGGAAAGCGTCAGTATTCTCGATTGAGGCCAATGCTGTTTAGTGGAACATATGCACAAGGACCTGATCCCTGGGATCTCCTGTGCTCTGATAAGATGTGAAAGATTGAAGGAATTGAATGAATAGGCTGTGCAACCCCTTGACTATGTTTCACTATTCTCTGAGATCATTAGCCTGTACATCAACTCCATTTTCCTTATAACCGATTACAAGTGGTGTGCCTCAGGGATCTGTTTTGGGGCTACTGCTGTTTGTAATTTTTATAAATGATCTGGATGAGGGTACAGTTGGGTGGATCAGTAAATTTGCTGATGACACCAAAGTCGGAGCAGTGGTAGATAGTGAAGAGGGGTGTCATAGTTTACAGAGAGACTTGGACAAGTTGCAGAGCTGGGCTGAGAGGTGGCAGATGGTGTTTAATGCGGAAAAGTGTGAGGTAATTCACTTTGGCAGGAATAACAGTTGTGTAGAGTATAGGGCTAACGGTAGGACTCTGAATAGTGTTGACGAACAGAGGGATCTAGGTGTATGTGTGCATAGATCCCTGAAAGTTGGGAATCAAGTAGATAAGGTTGTTAGGAAGGCATACAGTGTCTTGGCGTTTATTGGTAGGGGGATTGAATTTAGGAGCTGCAACGTCATGTTGCAACTGTACAAAACTCTGGTGCGGCCGCACTTGGAGTACTGTGTGCAGTTCTGGTCCCCACATTACAGGAAGGATGTGGAGGCGTTGGAGAGGGTGCAGAGGAGGTTTACCAGGATGTTGCCTGGTATGGAGAGAAAGTCCTATGAGGAGAGACTGAGGGATTTGGGGTTGTTTTCGTTAGAAAGAAGGCGGCTGCGAGGGGACCTTATTGAAACATACAAGATGATTAGAGGTTTACATAGGGTGGACAGTGATAGCCTTTTTCCTCGGATGGAGAAAGCTAGCATGAGGGGGCATAGCTTTAAATTAAGGGGTGGTAGATATAGGACGGATGTCAGGGGTAGGTTCTTTACCCAGAGGGTGGTGAGGGATTGGAATGCCCTGCCTGCTGCAGTTGTAGATGCGCCTAGTTTGGGGGCGTTTAAGAGATCAGTGGATAGGTTTATGGATGGAAAGGGATTGGTTTAGGTTAGAGGGTCATTGCTTTTTTAATTGGTCGGCGCAACATCGTGGGCCGAAGGGCCTGTTCTGCGCTGTAATGTTCTATGTTCTATTTTCCTTATCTGTCCCCCATCTCTCGATTCCACTTTGTGCCTGTCAAGATCAGAGTTAGCTTTCTTTTGATAGATATTGAAAGGTAGAGAGAATAAAGATTTATAACATAAGATATCTGGATCTTGGATCAGGAAAGGGACCGCACAGAGTGGCGGGTGTGCCCCATGGTGTCTGCACCATGGTGTCCATGGAACAACTCATCTAGTTCAATTTTTCCAGCTTCTCACTAACAATGTTCTTTCAACAAATGGTTTCATTCCCTTCTGAATGCTTCAATTTAATCAGACAGTGCATTCCAGATCCTAACCATCCATTGCGTTAAAAAGTTTTTTCCTCATATCACTTCTCCTTCTTGTACTGATTACTTTCAATCTGTGCCCTCTCATTCTCAATTACTTCACATGTGCCAACAGTTTCTCCCAATCAACTCTGTCCAGACCACTCATGATTCTTAATTCTCTATCAAATCTCCTCTCAGCCTTCTTTTCTCCAGGAAGAACTGTCCAAACTTCTCCAAACTATCTTCACAACTGAAGTTGCTCATCCCTGAAACCATTCTCATGACTCATCCCTGGACTACCTCCAATGCCTTCACATCTTTCCTCAAGTGCAAGAACTGGATGAAATACTGAAGCTTAAGTTCAACATATTTTCCATGTTTGTGTACTCTAATAATAAAACCCTTCACTGACAGTTCCCTCACCCTATCCTGCCACCTTCAATCATGATTTGCAGCCCCTATCTTATTCTGGCTTCATGTTCCTTCTACCAAAATGAATCACTTCACATTTTATTGCGCTGAACGTCATCTGGCACCTGTCCACCGATTCCTCTACTATGTCTATGTTCTTCTGTAGTTCAACATGATGCTCCTCACAGTTTACATTGCTTCCAAGTTTTGTTTCATCCACAAACTTTGGAATTGTGTCCTGTGGACCAAGATGAACTCCACTACAACCCTTCCAACAGCCCAAAAAAAAACTTCATTCACCACAACTCCATCTCCTGCCGTTCAATCAATTCCATATTCACGTTGCTACTGCCCACTTTGTTCCATCAGCGATAACTTTATTCACAAGTCTGTTGTAAGGCATTGTATCAAAAGCTTTTTGGAAATCCATGTGCACCACATCAGCAGTGCTTTCATCAATCCCCTCTATCACTTCTTCACAATACTCCAGCAAGATAGTTAATATGATTTTCCCTTAATAAATCCAGAGCAGCTTTACTTAATTAACCATGTGACTATTAAATTTGTCCCTAAATATTGTTTCTGGATGTTTCACCATCACTGAAATTACACTAACTGACCTGTAATTGCTGTGTGTATCCTTACAGCCTTTTTAAAACGAAGTTGGAACATTTATAATTTGCCAGTCTCCAGTAGAAGGAAGACTGAAAATTAATGGTCAGTGCCTCTGCAACTTCAATTCCCTGCACTTGGGTGTCTCACATCAGTGTTACTGCACCACCATAACATCCAAGTACAGATAACCTATCCAGTGCCCTTTTCAGTTTTAAACCCTTTGAATTAGCTCCTCTCTTACCATGGCCAAAGTGGCATCTTCTTCCTTGATAAAAACAAATGCAAGGATTCATTTCTCAGCTATGCCATGTGTACATTCTCTTTTCAATCCCACATACTACCCATTTACTACTTACAGGTCTATAGAAAAGTTTGGGATTCCCTTTCCTATTGACTGCCAGGCTCTTCCCATTCTTTCTCACTTCTTTTCCACCTCCCTCTGAACCTTCTCTATTCAGTCTGCTTCTCAACTGTAGTTTCTATCTGAAACCTGTCAAAAGCATACTTTTGCTTCTGTGTCTTACTATCTATCTCCTTTGTCATCCAGGCAGCTCTGGATTTTTCTCCTTTGAGGGAACATATCTCCACTGTGTCAGAACTACCTCTTCTTTGAAGTTAGCATATCGATCAGCTGCTATTATCCCTGCCAACCTTTGACTCCAACTTATTCAGCCCAAATCTGTTCTTAAGATTAACTTTATTTATTTATTGTCACATGTAGGCTTATATTAATATAAGCACTGCAATGAAGTTACTGTGAAAATCTCCCAGACGTCACACTCCAGGGTTTGTTCAGGTACACTGAAAGAGAATTTATCATGGCCAATGCACCTGACCTGCGTGTCTTTCGGACTGTGGGAGGAAACCGGAGCACCCGGAGGAAACCCATGCAAACACAGGAGAACGTGCAGACTCCACACAGGCAGTGACACAAGCCAGGAATCGAACTCAGGTCCCGGGCGCTGTGAGGCAGCAGTGCCAACAACAGTGCCATTGCACCGCTCAGATTACCCCAGAATCAAAAATCAAATATTTGCAGTGCAGAAGCTGGTCATTCGGCCAATCGAGTTTGCACTGGCTCTCAGAAAGAGCATTCTATCTAGTCCCATTTCCCTGTTTATCCCTGAAACCTTGCACATTCTTCATTTTCAAATTGCAATTCCTGTTGAACACATATTGATTGAATTTGCCCCCAGGAAGCTTGTTCCAGATTCCAACTACCCTTTGGGTTAAAATACATCTCCTCACATCACCTTAACTCCCAGTATTCCAGATGAGGTTAAAATGAACCTCCTTCTTTGCTGGATTGCAAACATACTGAAGAAAATTTTCCTGAACACACAAGGAATTCTTCACCCTCTCTGCACTTTATCTGAATATAGACTGGAATAGTAGAAGTATAAAGATCCCCCATTATAATGCCTCTATAATTTTTGCACCTTTCTTTGCAAATTTGTTCCTCTACATCCTTCACACCAAGCAATGTAATGGTCCCTGGGTTCTGGTCAAGTAGACTCTGTCCTTGACCCTAGTTTATCCAGCACTGCAATGCTCTCAATTAACAGTACCACCTCTCTTCTTTTTCTCCCTTTCCTGAACATCTTATATTCAGGAACTTTTAATCCCTCGTTCTGCTCTCTATTGTAGTGACATATTTTCACACGACAATCCACACCTATGACTCAGCAGTCTTATTTACCACTCAAAGTGCATTCAAATGCATACATGATAATGCTAATTTTGACTCTTAATTATTTTCTCCTTTACTTGACCCCCACTTTTCAACTTTTTATTCTCCATTCTAGGTGCTGTCAATAATCTGTGCTTCTTGGTATTTCTCTCGAGCATTACCTCCTGGTCCCCACACCCCTGCTGAATTAGTTTAAAACCTCTCCAACAGCACCAACCAAATACCCTACAAGGAACTCAGTAAGGGTTCTGTTCAGATGCAACCCGTCCGGTCTGCATGTGTCCCACAGGTATGATAGAAATATAAGATGGCTGGATACACTGACACTAGTTTCAGATGAAAACCACAGCAGATATTTCTTAAACTATGCATTAATTGTAAGAGAGGTTGGGCAGTACTGGATGACCATCACAGCAGGATTGATATAATTACAATATAGATCCAACGAAAATAACACAAGCCAAGAAGGTCAACAATTGTGGATTCCTTGTTTGTATTAACTTGTTAGATCTTAGTATTCCATCAGGGACATTGCATTTTTTCTTTGTGTTCCTGAGTAAGGGAGAAGAACCAAGTAGTTTTCTTCCAATTTCTCAGCATCAAATAGTTCCTTCAACAATATGACTATGTATGGACCACAGCAAGAATTAATATTAAATATGAGGTGATGCCTTCTATCTCGCCCAATGATTGGGAACAGTAGTGCAAAATGCTGGCTTAGGATGAGGTTCAGGGAGGGGAAAATCACCAAAGGGCAATTGGGGTACACATAATTGTACCACAGTACGTATACTCGGAGGCAACAAGAAACATGAGAACAGAAAAGAAAACAATTTTTTTTAATTAATGCTTGTATTTGGTCTTTTCACAAGAGTATAAAAAAACTAATTTACTTGACCCAGCTCTCCATGTCTTGAAAGATTTCTCTTGGAATGTAGGAATGTTTATTTTGCTGTTTCTATAATCCTGAACATTTTTATTAACAAGATTCTCAAGTGAATTCCTGCTCTTCTCAGTAATATAAAAAACTCATGTGAAAATCTTTTGAGAAATCTCAACAAGTAGAGATCGAGATTGAGGCTATTGATGCTGGGTCAGTTGTAATTTTAAATCTGAGGTTTAAGCAACGTGGGCCAAGATTTTATTGGCTTGCCCTACCCATCCGGTAAAACCATGCAACCACTCAGGAATCAGGATTACACCCAATTCCTCGGCTCTCCTCATCAACACCGGATTTCCAGCGCGGTCAGCCTCTTGCCCATTTCCGGCAAGAGACTGAATAAATGATTTAACTTTGTTTAAATACTGTTTTGCACTGCGCTCAATCGCCCAGGCTCACTTGCCTTTCTGGCTTCACCAGGGGAGGTTCTCTCCAGCAAAGAAAAACACCTACTCCCACAAACAGGGAACAGTTGTGTTGCTGTTGCCAGTAGAACCAGAGGCCATTGAGGCCCATCAGGGAGGTTGAGGGCAAGGGAGGAGTCCCCTTGGGTAGTGCCAGTCTGGCACATTGGCAATGCCCACCTGGCAGTGTCTAAAATGGAGATGAAAATGAGTAAAGATGGAGATAACCTCGTGTTGGGAGACTTCTTATATTGTCTGAAGGGGCAGGGCCTATGGGGGAGTGGGGGGGAGCACTGCCCACTCTGAAGCTGAGGGGAGGGGAGAGGAATCGAGGGGGCCATAGGGAGGAAGTGGAAGAGGGAAGGGTGGGAGATGGAAGGGGCCTCCTGCACATTTTGTATGCAATGGGTGGAAGGAGGGCCGGGCCCCCTCCCACTCTGCCTGCAGTTGTGGGGTGGGAGATATTTTTTCCGATGGTGTGGTGCTTGAGTGGGGGTTGGGGGGCTGCTATGTTGAGGCTTGCTGCTCTCCCTCTCTCTCTCTCTGTCAGGTCTCTCTGCTGTTGAAATTGCACATGTGCAGCCACAAAGGTTTGCACATAAGTACTGGCTCCCTCTGCAGCCTGATCAAGCTGGCTGGTGAATTGAGCCCCACCCACTGCCTGGAGTAGCTCGAAACAGTGTAGCCCATGTGCACAAAAGAGTAAAAATTCACCCAGCAAAAAGAATCTGCAACGCTCCCATTTTCACACTAACTGGACACTTAGAACTTTTCTTGTAAAATCCCACCCATAGTGTTCAGTCATGACCCGACTGAATGGCAGAACAGATTCTTGGGGATCCTCTTCCTAGGTTCTTAGGAACACAGAACAATCCTAAGGATGGCATCTCTGACCATGCAGCATTCCCTCAGTCCTATACCTTAGAGTTAGGCTAGGTGAAGAACTCACTCTGCTGGATTTAGCAGGAGTGAGAGTCGCTACGGATGGAACCGATTAGGATATAAATAGAAAATAGGGTGTCAAACCTTTCCAAAGCAATGACAGTCTTCCTTCTGAACAAACAGCTCCACAAGGTTCTTTTTAATGGATTAGTTGCTCAAAATTGGTGCATACATTTAAAGATGAAGTGACTTCTGCCTCAACTGTAGTTGTGGAGCTAATTTTTGAAAAGAACAATGACAAGGCAATCAGTGCAAAAGATGAATGACATTAAAATGAAAACCAATAGGCCTCAACAAATAACAAACAAGCATGGAATATTTCCATTCTATTTTGCTGCAGAGATGTAATAATAAGAAATCTTTGTTTCCTCCTTGTCCTTCTGCACTGTGACTTATTTAGCTGCACTCCCTCTCTCCTACTAATTTAATAATGAACTGCTTCAAACTAATTAATTTTTGTAGCTGCTGGAATTGAAAAGGTGGTAACAACATGAGTAACAACAATTCATATTATCTACATACATATGGGCACCGCTTCAACAAATATTCACTCCATCCACCCTTAATGCACAGTGGCAGTGCTGTGTACCATCTACAAGATGCACTGCAGGAACTCAAAGTTCCTTCCAACCCACGACCACCTAGAAGGTCAAGGGCAGCAGATCACAGAATCATACAGTGAAGAAGAGGCCCTTCGGTCCATCGAGCGTGTACATTAGAAACACCTGGACTCCCACCTAATCCCATCGACCAGTACTTGGCCCATAGCCTTGGATGTTATGATCTTCCAAGTGTTCATACAGATAAGGATGAGGGGCAACCTCCCCTACCACTCTCCCAACCAATGTAATCCAGACCATCACCTCTGTCTGGGTAAAATGTTTTTCTCACATTCCGCACCCCCCCCCCCCCCCCCCACAAACCCCCTGCCCTTCAACTCGACCCTCTGTTCCCTTGTAAATGACCCTTCAACTCAGGGGAACAGCTGCTCCTTATCCACTCTGTTCATGCCTCTCATAATTTTGTACACCTCGATCAGGTCACCCCTCAGTCTTCTCTGTTCCAACAAAAACAACCCAAGTCTACCCAATCTCTCTATTACATAAATTTTCCATCTTAGGCAGCATCGAGGTGAATCACTTCTGCACCCCCTCCAACGCTTTCCCATTCTTCTTGTAACGTGGCAACCAGAACTGCACACTATGCTCCAGCTGTGGCTTCACCAAAGTTCCATACAACTCCAACATAACTTCTCTATTTTTCTAATCTACGCCTCACTTGAAATGTGTGGAAACACCAACAGCTGGAAGTTCCCCTCCGACACCCACACCATCCCGAATAGGAATTATATTGCCATTTTTTCACTTTTAGTGGATCAAAATCCTGGAAGTCCCTCCCTATCAGTACTGTAAATGTACCTACACTATATGGACCACAGCTGTCAAGAAACTGGCTCAGCATCAGTTTCTCAAAGGCAATTAGGGATGGGCAATAAATGCAGGCATCACAATGCCCACATCCTATGAAATAATTTTTTAAAAAATCAGTGTCTAAAAATTTTATCCTTTCAAATCCTTTCCTAATCTGTACCAAGATCAATCTTCCAGTTTCCAAAGAGCTCCTACCAAGATTAGATACAAGTTCGAAAGAACTTCAGTGCTTTTCAGTTCTAGAAAATGAACCTCAGTTCCATGTTTGCTTTTTCTTAATGCATTTATTGACCTTGGTCATTGCTTTTAGTGGTGGTTCTGTTTCCTCTGTTCACCTCCTACTTCACCATTCATTTTCCAGAAAGCGTGTGGCCTCCTTACTCATTCTGTTCATTTTTATTTCTGAACACAACTCAATGCTGGCTGAAAAGCCTTGAGTTTGCAACGGTGTGATTGTACAGCTGGCTGTTGAAATGATTGAACCAAACAATACCATCACCTCAGCACACATCAAGTGTTTGCAGAGCCGATGTCATGCTGACCTTGGCTGCAATTTCTCCAAAAGAAACAGAAAAACATTCAGATGGAAATTAAATAGAAAAAAGAGATAGAACAGGGTATAGGTAGAAATACACAGCTTTGGTGGAGTAGTTGAGGAATTAGGGCAATAAATTGATTATCCCCAAAACATCCATGGAGCATGCCAACTTTCCACACCAGATTATTATTATTACTGCATTTAATCAGAACTTACTAAACTGTTTAATAGTTCCATGTACCATCAAGATATCCAATATACTTGTCAACTCACACTTCTTAAAACCATCCTGCACCTCTGAAAGGGGAAGTGAATTGTAGCTGCAGTAGGTATTGGGCATCATTCTGTAACTGATTCTGCACCTTGGAAAGCAAGATCAATGGTTCATCATGGGAGGGAGTGAACCACCAGTTTTTTTGTACACTGCATTGGAAGTCTTGAAGGAGTCGGTGGAAAAAGGTGAGATGCCCTTTATACATAGGGGCAGGAGGATCTCCATGGACATGAAGCACAGATACTGGGATCAGATAGCCATGGAGGTCAGTGTCAGCAGTCAATTCCTGAGAGACTGGATGCAGTACAAGAAAACTCATGAGATTGGTTAAAGTCAGTCAATGTATCTTCATATGACATTGTCTAACAACTGCACCATTATTCTCAGGCATATTACTCATAACAATCACTCTGCCTCCATTACTCACACACCTACCAGTAATGTCCAGCAGGACTTCTGATGTACATAAACTCAAATTCCCTCTCACACTTTGTAGTGCTCTAAGTGTCATACCCATTTCTCACGGTTTGCACACACTACCAGCTATTCAACTATGACAGCACATTACCCAAAACACATAGTATCATTGGGTGTGGTACACTCTTATAGGAGCAGATGGCACACAAATGGAGGCACCAAGATCTCACTGGGAGAGATGAGCTGCCGGTGCACCTTCATGGACACGTTGATGCCCATTATGAGAATGGCTATTGCTGAGGTCACGTCCAAGCAGCAGGGCTGAAGCCATTGAAGAGAGGATATCTGCAAGTCTAATCTGTCTTCCCTCATTCCACTTCCCCCTCAAGTCTGTTCTGACGGAGAAGCTGATCAGGAAAACAAGTATTTCATACTTTCTTTCCCCATCATTCACCATGATCCTACGCTTGTGTCTTTTCTCCTTTCAAATACCCATGAACTGCAAGCTGCCCAGTCAGTGGAAAACATTGCAGTGAGAATGAATACACGCAGTCACTCACATACAAACTGGCAGCTCAGATACCGACACTGTGATAATCTTCGTTGATAGCATGTTACCACACACAGATGTTACCTGTGTGTGGTCAGACACTGAACACAACTACGCTGCAGGTAGAGAAAGGGATTAGCATCGTTCAGATAAAAGCTCACCACAGGATTCAGATGATGACATATTTGGCATGTGTTACAGAAAAGGACTGAGGGGTGCACACACAATTACTCGGTGGATTGGTAAATACCAGAGAGCATCAGTATACCTGTGTTGCCAGGTACACGTGTGTGTGTGTGTGTGTGTGTTTGGAATAAACTGTAGCTTTAATCTTTAAGGTTAACTGATTTTTTTGTGTGTGTTGAGAAAGGTGAAACATGAGTTTTACTTTGGAGGGGAATCAGCAAGTGTGGAGCTTTGTTTGTACAGATGCATTTTAGATTAAGTTTACAGAAAGATCCACAGAGACATTGGAATAACAGAGAAGCAGTTTGATTTCAGTAGGTAGGATCATTCCACACAAACTGCCAGAGTAGGCAGACAGGAGCTGAGACAGCAGGCTTCCCAAAAGGACAAAGAAGAAAAGTCCCAAAACCAGGGAGCAGGATAAGAAAAGGCCACAATAGTTAAATCCAAGGACAAAGACAGGAATCTGGAACGGAACTTGATCAGTTAAAGTAAAAAGCAGAGGAAATGGTTCTGAATTACAGAGAGAAAGCTGCGGGGTACAGAATCAAGGCAAAGTGAGCTTGTGAGAAACCAGAAGGTCCAAGGAAATGGCCAAAGGTTTGTGACTCTTTTATAATAGCTGTGTGTAGCAGTGGTGTTCCAGTGGCATGGCTGAATATCTGAGAGGATGTGTTGAATGCTCATAGCGATCCTTATGGAAGAGATCGAAGTGAAAGCATCGCTGGGGGAAGATTTAGAATACCTGAGTTTTGAGGTTGGAAAACCTCTGGAGAAAGACAGAGTTCAATGAGACTGGTTGTTCATGGTGTGACAAATGTTTATTGGGAGTTGATGAGAGATCCATAGAAGTTGGTTTGGATGGCATCTGGTTTCAGACTGTGGTGTATCTGACCACGGGTCACCTATTGGTTTACGTGAACTTTATCCTAACTGTAAATGTTTAGAGTATAAGATTTTGTAACCTGCATTATCCTTACAAATCTGTATATATCTGTAAAAGTACAGTTGTGGGTGAAGTAGAGTAATACAGTTCATATTTTCTTCTTTAATAAATGTTTTATTCTTTTGTTAAAAGTTCATCAGCAGCCTCCATGACTGTTTAGTAGCCATCCTCCACGTTTCTAAACAAAAATTAAAAGGTGGAATCGATTAAGTCTGGGATCTGAATTGTCCAGCAGTTATCAGCTGGGATTATAACAGGCAAGATTTGAAAACCAATACAGACTCGGTCCTGAGGTTTTTTAAGTTTATTTATTAGTGTCACAAGTAGTCTTACATTAGCACTGCAACAAAGTTGTGAAAATCCTCTCATTGTCACACTTCAGCACCTGTTTGGAGAATTTGACACGGCCAATGCACCTAACCAGTACGTCTCTCGGAATGTGGTAGGAAACCCACGCAGACACGGGGAGAAGGTGCAGACTCCACAATGACAGCGATCCAAGCCAGGAAACGAACCCGGGTCCCTGGCGCTGTGAGGCAGCAGTACCACCCCAATTGGTATCAATTGGGGGCGCTTCATTCCAGAATTGTGTGGCCATGCTACAGACAGCATTCTGAACTTTATGGAGCCTTATAATACCCAAACAATGGGTGTTCTCGAGTTCAATTTTGACTCCCTCCAAAAATTTAAGAAACATGGAGATTTAATATATACAGAAATTGGCTACATCTCTCAGAAATGTCACACATTATTAGATTGACAGTCCAACATTATTCTGGTACTTTGTTTGGCTTTATGAAGACAGCATAGCAGCCAGAGCTTTCACAGCAGGATCCCATGAAGAATGAGATGAGAGACCAAGTATCTCCGTTGTTATTTTAGAATATTTAATGGAGGCATCAATTTAGCTGATGACACCAGGAGAACTGCTGGTTATTCTTTGGACATTATTAAGGAAGCTTCATTATCCACCTGGGGCCTCCATTCAGACTTAGAAGATCGTAACGCAAGATCACTTCAAAGAAAATTGACAAGGGCACCTACCTAGACTCGTGCTGATTCAATCTCACAAATTCTGACCTCGAGGTGACAGTGCTTCCAACTGGATCAACTTGACATAAGACATAAGAAAACAAAAACAAATGAAAGAAAGCTGTGCAGGCAAAATAATGGTCACGATGCAATTCAGGGAACCGAGCCTGGAAATCACCATACTTTCCTCAGGAAACAATTTGCTATGAAAATGTGTGTCACAAGCTTTCATATTTACCCAGCTGGTTTGCACTGAAACCACAATACTGGAATATAATACTCTGGCAAACTTGATGATTAATAGATTCTTGGCAGAAAACACATTGCAAAATCATTCACTTCCAATATTTCTCTCGGGTCCAACATTGCCAGCAATTGTTTAATTATTTCAAAGTCTCAAAAATAATTCAAAAGCAATTATATTTTAATACTGTTTTAAGTTCTGGCTGGTGTAATTAACCTTCACTGACTGGTAAATTCAATCAACTGCAATGATCTCTTTTCATGAAACGATACAGCATGTGATTAGCCACCAAATCTATTTTCCATCTGAAAACATCATAAATTCAAACAGCTGTTGGGAAGTTCTCAGACTTGCACATCTGGATTTCACAACACAACAGGAGGAACCACATTTCTGGAACAATTGTTGTTGCATTGCAGAACACAGTAGGAGATTTTATATTGTAGGTGAAGTTAATGTTTCACGATGTTACAAAGCAAGGGGTGTCAAACTTTATGACAGTATTACATTCCAAATACAATATACTTTACATACTGGGATACCACAAAATTCTTCTCCAGTCCCAGCTGGAGATGGTTACAGAATAAATGTAATATTAAAACATGCATTCTGACAATGCCCAGTTATGGATATGTGAATGATATCAGACTAAGTAACATCAGAAGGTTGAAATGCCAGTGACTGTTGTGCACAAGCACATTCTGTGGATATTGAATGTTGACAGGATCATGCATGGCAGTGATGCCAGCCACACTCAAGTAGGCAACCTCTCTGGATTTTCCGTTCCCCACCTAACTGTGCTGCAAGCCAAGTTCTACAGTCAAGCTTTCCAAAACATAGAATACCACAGCACAAACAGGCCCTTCGGCCCACAAGTTGCGCCGATCATATCCCTACCTACCAGGCCTATCTATAACTTTCAATCCCATTAAATCCCATGTACAGAAGTCATCATTTCCTGGCCAAAATGCCAGTGGTCCACACTTTGAAGCCCCAGCAGAAGCAAACGTGGTCCTTAAGGCAGCTGAGCCCAACGTCTTTCATTCAGGTCTGAATTTCGAGGTCTGTGACCAAAGTGCCAGCCATTTGACACCAGTAGGAATTTGCACTTGAACTTACTGTAATTTAAATGGCATGACATGCTCTATAGGACATCTGGGACCTGAGCAGATAGGGCAAGAAACGAGATTTCCTGAACAAATCAGATTTAAGATTTCTTACTGAGCAGCACAGTCTGAATCAGGAAGTGTCAGTTAGACTATTTAATTCAATTCAAATCAGTTGCAAGAAACAAAATAAACAGAGGGAAAGAAAGAACCCCAAATGTATTCCTGTTTTATAAAAATCTATAATGATAATAAAAGTTTTGAGGAACAAGACTCCATATTTGCAGAAATCCATTTTCAGAACCAGAGAGTTACCATGCCACTTCTTTGTGGTCGATTCATTGGATTTGCATCGTCAAACTATTGCACCTTTCACGTACCCAAGTGTTGACTCTCTTGGCAAGATTCCAGTAGGGTACAACTTGCGAAGATAAAAGGTAATTTGGAGCACCTTCCTGATTGACTCATTTACCTGTTCACGTGCGGTCATGGGAAGCCACGACAGAATCTAACTTTCACAATGAGGAGGACTGATAGCAGAGTTAAACATGATATCAGGAGGAAAAAAATATATTTTTCAACTTTGACTGAATTCAGAAAAATTATAAAACATCTGACAGGATTGACTGAGACATTCCACCCTGCCTTCGAGATTACGTGGTCTCTCAGTCTTGAAATATTCTCACTTAGCTTTGTTGGGGGAAAACAGAACACAAGATGCCTGATGCCAGCAAAAAATTGTTAGTTTGAATAAAAGCTGCAAAGGAATCAGGACCACCATATTATATAATCAGAGAATCCCTATAGCTCAGGAGGAGGCCATTCAGCCCATTGAGTTCGCACCAACTCTCCGACAGAGCATCCCACCCACATATCCTACTTACCTCACATATTTACCCCACTGAACTCCTTAACCCACACATCTTGGTACACTAAGGGGCAACTCAGCATGGTCAATCCACCTGACCACACATCTTTGGACTGTGGGAGGCAACCAGAGCACCCGGAGGAAACCCATGCAGACACAGGCAGAATGTGAAAATTCCACACAGACGGTGACCCAAAGCTGAAATTGAACCCCGGGTCCCCAGCGCTGTGAGGCAGTAGTGTTAACCATTGTGCCATCCCTTTTCTTTTGAAAGAGATCAGCATTGTTTACTGGTACCGATCACTGTCCAACACCGGATGAGCTGGAGCGAAGGTAAATCATTTCCTCAGTAGAAGATAGAGTTTAGATCTCCCTGTAATTACCTAGACAGCGTGTACCCCACTTTAGACCCACTGTCAGCATTGAGCACTCCCAGAACAGGTACAGCATGGCTCAGGTCGAGTGTACAGCTCCCTCAACATTAACCTGACAGAGTGTACCAGTGTCAACATGGAATATTCCCAGGACACATACAGCAAGATTAGATACATAAAAGATTGTAATAAATTAGTAATAATTTGTAATAATAAATAATCTTAATTTTGTATGTCCATCTTTTTTTTCTGTAACTGAATTTAATTATTCTTCTGTGAGATGTGAGCATCCCTGACTAGACCAGCACCTGTTTCTCATCCCGAGTTGCCAAGGGTCACCTCCTTGAATTGCTTTAGTCCAGGTGTGGCGGCACACCTGCACTATTATTAGGAGTTCCAGGTTTTTGACCCAGTAACAAGGAACAAGTTCTGAGTCCAGTTGGTGTTTGACTTGGAGGGTAACTTGCAGGTTGTGGTGTTCCTAAAGAATCTGCTGCCTCTTGGTGACAGAGGGGAGGGTTTTGAAAGACTCTGTCAAAGGCTGTCTTTTGTATGAATAAATTCATACTGTGCATATGCGAACTGTAGCAACAGTTGAACTAAGCACTACAATAGACGATCAGAAGCAATACACAGATCAATTTCCAATCTCATATCAGTTAATGTCATGAGGGAGATGGTGCTGAGCAGAGGTACTGGATTTGCATTAGCATGGTCCTTCTTTCCATATCACAGAGGAAAGAAAGATTTGGTGTATATATGCAAGACCTTATCCTACCTCCCAGGGTAAAGGTGACAGTCAATTTGCACAGTGTGCTTACATAAACAAATCCATAAACTGGGGATGCTGTTTGAAGGGGAAATGTTGGTCAGGGCACTGGGACAAACTCTTTCTTCATCTTTGATTCGTGCCATGGGATTTCAGCAACCATGACATCAATATTAATAAAGTGCCTTATTGCATGTAAAGAAATTCCAATGTAACTGACAAAGGAACAGCCACATTCGCTTCAGCAAGGTTTCACCTGATAAATGAAAGAGCAGATATTGTTGGTTGAAGGAAAAAATGTTGGCAAAGAACTGTGCATCAGACGTTATACAACATTTAATGAATCAGCCTAATGACTCATCATAAGATATAGGAGTAGGAGCAGCTCAAAAGGCCTGTTGAATTTATGTTGCTGTTCAGTAACATGGCTGACCTCACTTCACAGCACTGTCCCCATTTCCCTTCATTCTTGTATAGTCCAAAAACAATCCATCATTCTCTGAATATGCTTAGGAGAGCATCCACAGCTCTCTCAGATCGACAATCCAAAATGACAGCAATATTGAGCTGGAAAGGGACTGGAGGAGAACTCAGCTCTCATTATGCATGCAAATCCAGTGTGAGGTTTGAATCCATCATCTTCTGGCCTAGCAGGAAAGTGGTTCCACTGACTGAGCTGGGGGACAGGGCTGATTCACTCAACAATCTTGTCACTGTTGTTAATGTTAAGTCAATTATCTGATTGAGGTTAAATAGATTGCAGGATTGATTGATTAACCTGTTTTTTTGAGCATACCTAAAAGGGGCCATGGCAGGGGAGGGAGGAAGATCAACTTGCAATTCATTGTGATTTTCTGAGCATTAAAAGATCTGCCATTACTCTGTCACAGAGACAATGGTTCTTCCAGTCTTTTTATCGTACGCCCCCTTGTCAACCTGTAACCCTCACAGTTCAAACTTTGCCTACAATGTTTTGTGAATCTGAAAGCTGGCAAGGAATTAATTTTGAGTGACTGCAGATTTAAGAAAATAAAAATAAATGTAAAGTTGGAAAATCTTCCGAAGAAACTGAGAAAACCCAGCTCAGGAAAATCATCCAACGGTGACACTATAATGTGGATAAATGTGAGGTTATCGATTTCAGTAGCAAAAACAGGAAGGTGGATTATTATCTGAATGGCTATACATTGAGAGGTGGGAATGTACAGAGAAGACATGGGTGTCGCTGAAGGCAAGCAGAGAGGTGGAGCAGGAGGCAAAGAAGGCAAATAGTATGTTGGCCTTCATAGTGAGAGGATTCAAATACAAGAAGAGGGATGTATTGCTCCAGTTATACAGGGCCTTGGTGAGGCCACACCTGGAATACTGGATGCAGTTTTGGGCTCCATATCTGAGGAAGGATGTTATTGCTACAGAGGGAGTGCTGCATGGTGGGACTAACATACAAATCCATTACCATTATATTCACTATAGTTCAGAAGAATGAGGGGTGATCTCATTGAAACCTACAAAATTCTAACAGGATCAGACAGGGTTGATGCAGGGAGGATGCTCCCGATGGTGGGGGAGTCTGCAACCAGGGGTCATAGTCTGAGGATACCGGGTATTCGAGGACTGAGCTGAGGAGAAATTTATTCATCCAGAGAGAGTGTTAAGCCTGTGGAATTCTCTACCACAGAAAGAAGTTGAGGCCAAAACATTGTGTTCTCAAGAAGGAGTTAGATATCATACTTGTGGGTGAAGGAGATCAAAGGGTAAAGGGCTATCCTGACGAAGGGTCATCCAGACTCAAAACATTGACTCTCTTCTCTCCCCACAGATGCTGTCAGAGCTGCTGAGATTTTCCAGCATTTTCTGATTTTGTTTCAGATTCCAGCATCCACTGTATTTTGCTTTTATCGGTGGGAAGGCTGAGTAAGATGATCAGCCGTGATCATAATAAATAGCAGAATAGCTCAAAGCGATGAATGGTCTATACTAGAAATCAGAAGAAGAACAGTATTGGAGAAATTGATGTGATTGAAGGCCAATGAATCCCCGGGGCCTGATCGTCTACATCCCAGAGTACTTAAGAAAGTGACCCGAGAAATAGTGGATACATTGGTGATCATCTTCCAAAAGTCTATAGGTTCTGAAACAGTTCCAAACAATTGGACAATGGCTAATTTAACCCACTATTTCGAAAGGGAAGTAGAGGGAAATTATAGACCAGTCAGTCTGATTTCAGTAGTGGGGAAAATTCTACAGTCTGTTATCACTGATTTTGTATCAAAGCACTTGGTAAAAGTGGTAGAATCAGACACAGTCAACATGGATTTATGAAAGTGAAACTACTTTCTACATTTCTATTACACACCCAACAACTGGTGAATGACAAAAGAAAGTGAAAGGCTTGGGGAGCAGTGATATTCATTAATATAAAGCATCATTGTTACACCAAGTTCCATTCAACTTTGAAGTACCATCACTTCCCCAGAGGGAAATATTTCTCCTGAATGCTACTGACTTGATAAGCTCCCTTCCTGCCATAGCAACTCATTTTGAAACAGCCAGCACAAGTAGATCTTTTCTCATTTGAATACTGCCCCCCGCCCACAAACCCGAGACTTCAGGTTAATGAGGATAAGTAGTAATCTAGCATTCCCAAAAACTACGAGTCAAAGTTAACCTCTTCCCGAAGTGGCACTCCTTCTCAAAAGTTTCTTTTTGAAAAAATAATGTTGGGAAAACTTTCCAGTGCATCAGTGTTTGACCTTGTTTCAGGCATTGCATGGGGTGGTGTAGGGGATGAATGACACATAAGTCCCAAACATCAGTTGTCGATTCAAAATTGCTCCAACTGTGCAAACACCTTTCGGACTTCTGCAAGATAAAAAAAATTCATAAATTTTCTTTTTATCCACAGCTACTAAAGGATATGGAGTAAATGTGGGTAATATGGAGTTAGGCCACACATCAGCCATGATCTCAGTGAATGGCTGAACAGCTGAAAAGCCTCCTACCTGTTCTCAAGTACCTATGTGTGACAAGAGGTTTATACATAGTGCATTGCTACAGAAGGGGTCAAATGTCTTCCAAATATGAAGGACTTTTAGGAGGGACAAACATTCTCAGGGCTGGGGGTGGGGGGAATTGAAGATTGAAGGACAGTGACAAAGACTGACTAATAATGTTTCTCTTTCTCTGTCACACTGTTTTAATTTGAGACAACAGAAATCGAAAGGTTAAAGGTAACCAACTGTACAGGGTACTGGTGAGGCTGCAGCTGGAGTACTGTGTGCAGTTTTGGTCGCCGCACTTGCGCAAGGATATTTTGGCTTTGGAGGGAGTGCAGAGCAGGTTCACTAGGCTGACACTGGAGATGAGGGGGTTGGACTATGAAGAGAGACTAAATAGACTGGGTCTGTACTTGTTGGAGTTTAGAAGGATGAGGGGGGATCTTATAGAGACGTATAAGATAATGAAGGGGATGGATAGGATAGAGGTGGAGAGATTCTTCCTGCTCAGAAAGGACAGCAGGAGTAGAGGACACAGCCTCAAGATAAGAGGGGGGGAGCAGTTTAGATCGGAGTGAGGAGGAACTTCTTCACTCAAAGGGTGGTGAATCTCTGGAATTCTCTGCCCGTTGAAGTGGTGGAGGCTACCTCGCTAAATATATTTAAGTCACGGGTAGATAGGTTTTTGGTAGGCAAGGGAATTAAGGATTATGGGGAGAGAGCAGGAAAGTGAAACTGATCCACTTCAGATCAGCCATGACCTTATTGAATGGCAGGGCAGGCTCGAAGGGCTAGATGGCCTACTCCTGCTCCTATTTCTTATGTAACCAAAAAGACAAACAAGAGACACAGACAAAAACCTGGGAGAGATACACACACTATTAAGTGGACTGATGATCCAAAGAAACAGCACTGTCCAAACATTATTGAATATTCCAGTGTATGTTTTATCATCACAAAAGAGTTAAATCGAATAAAATGACAGAATCTTTGTCGGTTTTGCACACAGCAGCATGACTGATACATGAGCAAAATACAATCATCCTTCCAATGGAATGTGGCTTCAACTGGTCTGATTTTGATGTAATTACATCTAAATTGTGTTATGAAAACTACTCACTACTAGATTCAAAAAAAGTCAAAATTTAATGAACATTGAGTTTCAAATGAGAAAAATATGGGCTTGAAAATATTGAGCAACATATTGCTGTTCTTAAATTTGCTTAAAAGGACACAACCAAGAAACTCTTTTCCAAAACGTATTCTCATGACACAGTTAATGTTATCTGTGCAAAGAAGTGCCATGACTCTCATTACACAGAGACACTCAGGGGCAAGTGGAGGTCACAATCTTTGAGCCTGCTCTGTCATTCACTGAGCTCAAGGCCGATATCTACATCCAAAGTCCATATTATCTACCTTTGCTCCTTATCCTTTGATCCACTGGGATAACAAAAATATATTCAAATTGATCCTCGCATCAACTGTCATTTGCAAAAGAAGGTTCAAAACTTCGGCTATTCTGTGTATGCACAAGCACATTTCCAAATTTCATTGCTGAATGGTCTGGCTCTCATTTTTAGATTGTGTCTCCTTGACATTCCCCAACAAGTGGAAATATTCTCTCTCAATCCAGCTGCAGTAATTCAGCCAAACATCCTTCGACTGTGCACCTAAGAGAAAGGCCATGCCTGCGGTTCACAGTTGGACAAGGCTACAACCTTGGGATTTACAACACTGGTCCTGATTTTAAAACCTTCACTGACCACTTTTCATTGGGCAAGCCTGTTCACTCAATAAGGGAAGCTCATACTCCATGAAGCCCATGGGGAGATCTATCACTGATTCCCCCACGGCCTTCAAAACACCATCCAAATCAAACTGACAAAAGCAACAAACATTTTGCATCAAACAGTTGTGGGGGGGGGGGGGGGGGGGGGTGGCGGAGTTACTTTTGCTTATGTTGGTAAAGTGAGGCATGTTGGCCAAGACATCGTGAGACCACAGAACATTTTCACAGTGATCGTTAATCTGAAATAACAACCCAACATTTCAATAGACTTTTACTAATTCTGAATAAAGATCAGGAAACCTGAAATATTAGCTCGGTCTCTCTCACCACAGATACTGCATGACCACTTTCACTTTAAAACGTCCAACAACCAGATTATTTTGCATTTGTAAACAAAATTGTGGAACGAGCAGGCACAACCTCAGCTAAATGTGATATCCAGATGATGACAAGTGTGGTAGCAAGGCTGAACTCAAGTGTGAGCCTCGGCTGCATGTTCATATCCTGGAGTCAGGGTTGAACCAACAACCTGCTTTCTCAGAGTGCTGATCCCAACTTCTCAAATTCGCTCAGAGATTATTAAGCTTGTTCAAGGCCAAGAGGAGATTAATGTCTTTCTTAGCCTGGGAACAGACTTACTTTTTTAATGGAAAAGACAGACATTTGTGGTAATGTCCAAAAATCAACAGCACTGAAAGAAAAATTGAACAAAATATCTACATCAGTTGCAGGGAGAACATTGAGTTGGAATGTGTGGTAAACAATAGTTCCCCTAAAAGTTTGATTACAATTCCTGTCGAAAATTTATCTTGTGCAAATAAGGGAACACACCCTTGCTTCTCCTGCCAACTTCCAATTCCACAGTGCTGTTAACCATCTCAGATCTACCACCAGCTCGAACAACAGTTTTCAAAGGCTGAGATTCCTGCTCAAAGGCCACAGAAACTTGGTAGGACCCAAGCTCCATCTATATTAGAATGAACACAACATTAACACCAATAGGGGTGCTGGACACCTTTGTACCTCTTCCCTCTCACTCTAAACCTATGCCCTCTAGTTTTAGACACCCCTACCTTTGGTCATTTCTCATCCCAAGCAGCTGACAACATTTTCGTAAATGAATAAAACAGATTGGTAAAAACAATTACCAAAACTCAACACTGAGCAACCCAGGGTGTTAGGACAGATGACCAAAAACACGCTTTTGATCAATGTCTTTAATGAAAAGTACAAGGTTGAAATGCAGAGAGGTTTCAGGAAGGAATGAAAGAGCCAAGAGTCATGGCAGATGAAGGCATGGCCACCAATTGAGGATGAACAAGGGGCCAGAAACCAGGAATGCAGGGAGGGCAGGGCTGCAAGAGATTACAGAGATAGAGAGGGGAAAATTCAAATGGCAACAGGTTTCTCAAACAGAAGCAGACTGAGGTGTAGCCTGAGGCTAAGTATGAGTAAAAATCAACAGGAATGACAGAAATTAGATTGAAGTGCTTCAACAACAAAAGCCTTTTCAGAATATTGTCCTATTTACTGAGTGCAGCCTAAATTGGTTCATGAGTAACAAAGCCAAAAATTAACACTCTCTTCAAACAATGTTTCATACAAGTCTGATTGCCATTTACTGAGGGTCCTGGCCATCACTGTATGTCAACAGGCCAGGACCTTCAGTTAGGCGTGACAAAAGGCTCTTTTTTCCATCCAATCCATCCCATACAAGTGCAACATCTTGAGTCCACCCACCTCCTCCAAAAATATATGATCTCTTGTGAAAGGCAAAAAAAAGCTTCAAAATCCATACGAGTCTGGAAAGGGTGCAGTCGTATGTGTGTGTGTGTGTGTGTGTGTAGGAGGGGGTTGTTCATTTCCATCCAACTTTCCCTTAGCAATCATTCACCAGAACACTGAGTACAGGAGTTGGGATATCTTGTTCAAGTTGTACAAGGCATTGGTAAGGCCACACTCAGAATACTGTGTACAGTCTGGTCACCCTATTATAGAAAGGATATTATTAAACTAGAAACAGTGCAGAAAAGATTTACTAGGATGCTACTGGGACTGGATGTTTTGAGTTACAAGGAAAGGCTTGATAGACTGGGGCTTTTTTCCCTGGCAGGGGTGATCTTATAGAGACCTATAAAATAGTGAGGGGCATACATCAGCTCGATAGTCAATATATTTTCCCAAAGGTAGGGGTGTCTAAAACTAGAGGGCATAGGTTTAGAGTGAGAGGGAAGAGATACAAAGGTGTCCAGAGGGGCAATTTTTTCATGCAGATGGTGTGAATTCCCCTAAAAGTACCTACCTTCAGGAAGAAGTGATTGCCACCCCAGTTGAAAACTAAACTCAATTATCACTTAAAGGAATTCAGCAAATCATCTTCGAGTCATTGAGGTTTACATCATGGAAACAGGCCCTTCAGCCCAACTTATCCATGCAGCCCTTTTCTTTAAAACTCCAAAACTCATCCCAATTGCCGACATTTGGCCCATATCCCTCAATACCCATCTTATCCATGTAACTGTCTGAATGCTTTTTAAAATATAAAATTATACCCACCTCTGACCTATGACAGCTTGTTTCAGACACTCACACCCTCTGCATGAAAAAAATTGCCCCTCTGGACACCTTTGTATCTCTCCCCTCTCATCCTAAACCTATGCCCTCTAGTTTTAGACGCCCTACCTTTGGGAAAATATATTGACTATCGAGCTGATCTGTGTCCCTCATTATTTTATGGACCTCTATAAAATCACCCCTAAGCCTTCTTTGCTCCAGTCTATCCAGCCTCTCCTTATAACTCAAAACATCCAGTCCTAGTAGCAACCTTGTAAATCTTTTCTGCACTGTTTCTAGTTTAATAATATCCTTTCTATAATAGGGTGACCAGAACTGTACACAGAATTCCAACTTGAACAAGACATCCCAACTTTTGTATTCAATGTTCTGACCAATGAAACCAAGCATGCTGAATGCTTTCTTCACCACTCTGTCAACCTGTGACTCCACTTTCAAGGAGCAATGAACATGTATCCCTAAATCTTTTTGTTCTGTAACTCTCCCAAAGCTCTACCATTAACTGAGTAAGTCCTGCCCTGGTTCAATATACCAAAGTGCATCACCTCATATTTATCTAAATTAAACTCCATCTGCCATTTGTTCGGCCACTGGCCCAATTCATCAAGATCCCATTGCAATCCGAGATACTTCTTTCACTGTCCACTATACCACTAATCTTGGTGTCATTTGCAAACTTACTAACTATGCCTCTATATTCTCATCCAAATCATTAATATAAATGACAAATAACAGTGGACCCACAATTTGAGCATGCAAGCCAATGGATTGCACTGACGATCATGTTGAGTCCATCAGGAAGGTTTCAGTCATAAGAGGGCACTGAGTGGATCAACCCTTCGTCCCCTTCACCGTCAGTAAGGCATCCAAAGGGTGCCAGGGTTTTGGTTTGCAGGGACTAGGCCATATGTTAGAAACTGGAAAGAACAAGTAGGTATAATGAAATAAACTACTGAGCATGTGGGAGCAAAGCTCCCTCTCCACTCCAGTGAAGAACCTGGTCATCACCGGTGATCATCTGGTCATCATCCACAAGGCTGTGTTCTCTGCCCCCTACCATACTCCTTACACACCTATGACTCTGCAGCCAAATTCCCCTCCAATTCGATTTGCAAGTTTACTGATGACATCACCATAATGGGTCAGATCTAAACCATAATGAGACAGAGTACAGGAATGAGATAGAGAATCTGGTGAACTAATCTCCCCCTCAATGTCAACAAAACACAGGAGATTGTCATCAACTTCAGGAAGCATAAAAGAGAACATGCTCCTGTCTACATCAACGTGGATGAAGTAGAAAGCGTTGAGAGCTTCAAGTTTTTAGGTATCCAGATTACCAACAACCTGTCCTGGTCGCCTTATGCCAACACTATAGTTGAGAAAGCCCCACCAATGCTTCTATTTTCTCAGAAGACTAAGGAAATTTGACATGTCAGCTACAACTCTCACCAACTTTTACAGATGCACTATGGAAAGCATTCTTTCTGATTGTATCACAGCTTGGTATGACTCCTGCTCTGCCCAAGACTGCAAGGAACTACAAAAGGTTGTGAATGTAGCCCAATCCATCATGCAAACCAGCCTCCCATCCATTGATTCTGTCTACACTTCCCGCTGCCTTGGCAAAGCAGCCAGCATAATTAAGGATCCCACACACCCCGGATACTCTCTCTTCCACCTTCTTCCTTCAGGAAAAAGATACGAGAGTCAGAGATCACATACCAATCGGCTCAAGAACAGCTTCTTCTCTGCTGCTGTCAGACTTTTCAATGGACTTGCCTTGCATTAAGTTGATCTTTCTCTACACCCTATCTATGACTGTAACACTACATTCTGCACTTTCTTGTATCCTTCTCTATGAACAGTATGTTTTGTTTGTATAGCGTGCAAGAAACAATATTTTTCACTGTATGTTAATACACGTGACAATAATAAATCAAATCAGATCAAAAATCATCAGGTGTGAGGTACTCATGTGTTGCTGTACATGGTCCAGTATGGGCCATGATCTGGCCCACTCTTCACTCCTGTGCTGTGGCAATCACCCAAACCATTTTCCGTTTCATTTGGAAGATCACAAATGCATTGCGTTGGGAGGGACACAATGTACAAACTCTAGATAATTTGGGGGGGGGGGGGGGGAAGAAGAGAGAGAGAGAGAGAGAGAAACATGCCCAACAATATCCTAAGTCTGATGGCCACCTTTGTTGTGTGGCTGCATCAAACTCGTGTAGATCTTCAGTAGGCAAATGCCAAGTATCACTACGTACTGAGGTTCTACTTGTCCTGTGTTGACATCGGATGGGTTTGGCCATGTTGCCACAGAATGCGCCAAGTTATTGGACCATGCCATACCATCTGTCCTTTGTGGAAAACTTTATGCAGAAAAACCACAAGTCCGTCAGGCAAGCATCTGCACAGCATGTCCTAGGAGCTCTTTACTATCTCTCCCCTCTCACCTTAAACCTGTGCCTTCTAATTTTAGATTCCCCTACCTTTAGGAAAAGATAATGATGGATCCTGTTGGATGATTCCTGGAGCAACTGGGACCTGGGTTCGATTCCCGTCTTGGGTCACTGTCAGTTTGCGCATTCTCTCCCTGTCTGTGCAGGTTTCTTCCGGGTGCTCCGGTTTCCTCCCACAATTTGAAAGACATGTTGGTTAGGTGCCTGCCGGAATGTGGCAACTAGGGGAATTTCACAGTAACTTCAATGCAGTGTTAATGCAAGCCTTACTTGCGACTAATAAATAAACTTTATTTACTTCACTACAAGCAGCATCAGGGCCAAGGTGGCTGGTGGTGAGAAAGGACCCCCCCCCCCCCCCACACGATTAGAGTCTCACTCCGGCTGCATGTTGCCCTCGAATTTGCTGTGGTAGGGAAGAGATCATTGTCCACCTCCGAGTAGAATATGACTTCGCAGAGTAAGTTTGGAGAGAAATGCAACTGTATTTGTTACCCTGAGCAGCTCCCTGACACAGGACTTTGTGCTCTACGTCGCAGAGACATACTCTGAGACTAACATCAGCTGTCACCTGAGGATCATCAAGTCGGTGAAAGGTGCTCTTCAGCCTGCCTGAAACATGTTAGTCTTTCAGTGCAAGGATTGTCCCCAGATGTTGTAGACTGGCACATTCCAAAGCCCAGGACACATACTGAGGGATACACCAAAGCTTGAGGCAGTGACTGCAGAGGCACAGTGAGGAAGTCCCTGCTGAAACCTTTCAGCCACAGTGAACCAGGGGAGCAGAACACCCTTGGGCCAAATGATTGACTGGATGTATACAATAAATACGACATGCATCTCAGCTCTCTTGAAGCACCTTGGATTACAACTTGACCTACGTTGACAGTTTTAAAAACCGTTGCACCATTTGTGAAGACCATTTTGAAATATTCTTTTGACTGTATTGAGCACCATGTAAAGAATCGGAATATTACTGCATTATGTGTGTTGGCCACTTTGGAATGTTTGCAATGTATATTTATGCAAAACAAAAAGCAGACTGTACCGGTGGTCCTCGATTCTCTGGGAAAGGAAGCACCTCCTGACATCTGACCTCAATCTGGCTTTACAGAAGTTAGAACGTGACCCCCCCCGCCCAGTTCTCCCAAACCGCGTTAGTTCAAACAAACTGTCTACACAAACTAAATCTATTTCTTTCGTTGTCTTCTACCAGTCAAATCAATCCAAATTCTACAGTTGTCTACAACGTTGCAGCCCCAGTTCCTGGCACCTCTCTTGGCAACGTGGTGCCTCAAACTTGGAAGTAACTTTGCCCTCCTCACCATCCTTTCCAAGGCTAGATCCGATTGTCCGAACCCCATGTTTCACAGGGGAAAAGATGGAGATGTTCTGCGGTTGTAGTAGATTTGGCTGTTTTCAGCCAAGGAAGATCATTTTCTCTCATTCAGTCTCAGAATACAAGTCTACAGGAAGCTCGCAGAGGGAAAACATTCGTCCCATCGACCCGCTGCTAACTTTCAAGTTTGGCTGGTATTCAGAAAACCAGTGAGCAGGGAGCTGTGCACAGTGTAAGCCTGCAAAGCCTGAGAAAGGAAGCAATATCATTCCGGTCTGCTGCAATCCCTCACAAAGGTTACGAATTTGCACTGTTATGATGCCATCAATTCATCTTACTTCTGTAAGCAATGAATTACATTAATGGGCAACTGGGGAAATGTAAATCACAGCCCAAAAGCCTTCTAATTGGTGTTTCTGATTCCCTATTCCAGTCAGCAGACTCCTTCAACATGTCACAAGTTCCATCTGTTTGCCTCTCTCAACAAAATGAGTGTACAAATCTTTTAACTTGACTCATTCTTGAAAACACTTACTAATTAATTATTCCCAACTCTCCCCCACCCCATTGCCACCTCTCCAACCCCAAGAGCTTTGAATGGATCTGAGTGCTGGGGCTCAAAGCAAGGTGTGACATTTTGGACAACCTGTGCTCTAGACAATGTTGCCCTCTGGTGTCAACTATACGTCAAGACAACTACAGCTGGAATAAAAAGTAACTGTGAGGAGAAAGCAAGTTTTGAGATTCGTGCTGCAATCAAAAGTAGGTGATCTGACATCAATTTTGCCTTGATGGTAAACCAAAGCAAAGAGAAGGAAAACAGCAATTCAATATCAGATATGATGCCCCAAGTTGCAAAGCAACACTTAATGGATTGGAGTAAATAGGTTTTTCTGAAGTTTGAACAATGACTACTTCCTCCCACAAATTATTTGATATTTGTCATTATTTAAGTAAAGACATTTTCAATTGTCTTAAGTTTAAATATACATTTCAGTCATTTAAATCTACCATTCTTTTGGTTCTGCTTTCTTACTTTCCAAAAACGTTCTGGCCAAATCCAAAAGATCCACTGCAGGACTCACAAAGACTCCTTCGACAGAACCTTCCAAATCCACAACCATAACTATGACCATCGAGAAGGACAAGGGCAGCAGACACACGGGACCACCACCATCTGGAAGTTCCCTTCCAAGTCACACACCACCCTGACTTGAAAATATCTCACTCTTCCTTCGCTGTTTTGGATCAAAACCATCAAACTCCGTCCCTCGCAGCAGTGGTCATAACTACAGCACTTGGACTACAGCAGTTCAAGAAGGCAGCTCACCGTTGTAGCAGCCTGTCTCTGCTTGAGTAGTGTGGAATCTTTGGGGTGAGGCCAGCTGTGTACAAGCAACAGGCCAGGAATGCAGGCACAGCAAAATGATGTTGAGACCGACACAGAAATTAGCCTAAAAGCAAGGTACGCTGGGATTACTTCAGTCCAAAAAGTCTGCCTGAAGACAGGCCCTCTGCAAGATTCAAGCCTAGACAATTGAAAAGATTCACCAGGGTACAATAGTATGTGTATAAGGACAGTTGTACATTTCTTGGGAAACAAATCACCACTATATACATGGAACAGACATGCATCAGATTTGATGTATATTCGAAGCTGAAATGAGGCATCTAGGTATGTAGCACACAAACACAAAGGGTTCACCTTTGAAACTAACGAATACCCATCAGCAATGACGTGAAACTAACCAGACCTAAGCACTGACAGGCCAAATCCTCAAAGATCCCAGAAGGTAGCCAGTTAAGTTAAAGAAACCTATGCTAGCAGCGTTCGAGAGAACCCACCTCTCCAGCTTCCCGCAGAAGCGTGTCAGGAGACGGCAGCGACAAGAACTGCTCACCTCCAGACCAAAAAGAGAAAGAGACTTGGGAGTTTAATGTACTGACGGAATCACAAGGATCTGAGGTAGTATACGAATTTCTAAATGATTAATTAGCAGAGAGAGAGAGAGATTTGTTCAAGTTGTAAAACTGAAATCTTTTACTGTTTGGAATAAAGTTGCGACTCAGTTTTTGTGTTGTTCCTTTGCCTAATATAAGCAGAGGTGTTTCAGTAAGATCCATTATACACAGTGCTGGTTGAGTCCACATGATATGAGAAATACACTGGACAACACCATCATCTTTTCAAGTAAACCTGGGGATCAGCTATAAATGCTGGATAGTGAATAGCATCCCTGCCTCTGAGCAGAAGCTCCAAATTTGAGCCAACCCAAGGACTTGCTGGCCAAGGAAGGTGCTTTCATAACACAGTCAAACAAGCTGAGTACCAAGCTGCAAATGCTTCCAAACTTGCAATTGGTTGGAGGTCAGAGCAGGAGGCACGCTTGGTCAGCCATGCTTGGTGTGGAGTGATGCCCCTCAAGCAATAAGCCTCTGACAACAGAATAAAATACAAGTTCATTCATTAGTCACAAGTAGTCACCATAGAAAACATTCTCTCTGGTTGCATTACAGTTTGGTATGGGCTCCTGCTCTGCCCAAGAACCCAAAGAACTACAAAAGGTCGTGAATGTAGCCCAATCCATCAGGCAAACCAGCCTCCCATCCATTGACTCTGCCTACACTTGCCATAGCTTCAGAAAAGCAGCCAGCATAATTATGGACCCCCACACACCCCAGACATACTCTCTTCCACCTTGTTCCACTGGGAAAAAGAGACAAAAATCTGAGGTCACTGACTAACTGCCTCAAGAACAGCTTCTTCCCTGCTGCTGTCAGACTTTTAAATGGACTTACCTTGCATTAAGTTGATCTTTCTCTACACCCTAGCTATGACTGTAACACGACATTCTGCACTCTCTCATTTCCTTCTCTATGAATGGTATGCTTTGTCTGCAGAGTGCACTTTTTACTGTATACTAATACACATGACAATAATACATCAAATTAAATCAAGTAGGCTTACATTAACATTTTAATTAAAATAGGCAGAAATTACTAGCTATGAAAACAGACGATGGTCTGTCTGCATGCACTGCTAGGTACGGGAAGAGGATTGGAATGGAATAAATGCTAGCCTAGCCAGCGAAGTTCAAATCCCTTGAATTTAAAAAAGACACCCCATTGGTAGAATTTAATTCATATTTCTCAGTGTCAGTCTCCTCTAAATTCTACCTAAAAGATCGCTATAGTTTAAATCTCTCCGATCTTCACGTGGTCTAATAATACCTTTACATCCAGGATCAGTCTTACGGCTCTTCCACTGCTATAACTTGACAGCCAGAGTTTAACACAAGTCCACCAAGTATATGGACTTTTTGCTGTATTTCCTTTTCTTTACTTCGATTTCCTCATGGGAGATGATTAAACACAGGGAAAGCTGAAAAGAAACCAAAATCATAAATTCTCCTCCAGATAATATTGCCTTGTCCTGAATAACATTTCTCTTCATCTTCCAAAAACGACTTAATAGCCTCATATATATTTATAACCTATAATCTCCTTGCTTGCTACATTACCATGTAACTCACTTTTAAAAAGACTTCATTTGAGCCGTGCCACTCCATTATTCAGCTGTAAATCATGTTGGAGGTGACACACTGAGCAATTCTCAATAGGCTTTGCTGCCTTTACAGATCGCATGACAGTGACCTCAAAATATTCCTTTCTTGGTGGTTCAGAATTTAAATATCTGGGCATGAGGACTTTTCGTGCAGAATCAGTGGTGAAACAGAGCTGTTTTTCCAAGCTATTACATACCGTGCCCTTGACCCCATTCCAATCCTTCCTCACATTTTGTGACGCTTTCTCTTGATTCACACACTGAGTGGCCTCACTTGCAAGCTTGTTCCCAGTTTGGACTGGCTGAGTGTTTGGGTTACAGGAAACTGGTACCATTCCAGCCACAATCAGCAGATACGAATGAGGTGACAACCTCCTGATTTAAAGAGTTGCACTTGCCATTTCTGTTGCTGCAAAATACATTTGGACAGCTGTTTTGATTTGCTCCTGTCTAATATCGACCTGCACTTGCCTCACATGCCAAGGTCACAGATTTTCAGCCCCAACCAAAGTGAGTGTGTCACAGGGCTAAGTACAATATCCCATTTGGCATGTCTTTGTCAACACTGAGAGCAAGAGAGTGTGATCAGCAGACAATTCCCATGTCGTACATGGAAACATAGAAAATAGAAGCACCCTCCCCACAGCTCACCCAGCTTTGCGTCATCTGCAAATTTGGAGATAATACATTTAGTTCCCTCTTCCAAATTATTAATATATAACGTGAACAGTTCGAGTCCTGGTACAGATCCCTGCAATACCCTGCTTGACTCATTAATTTCAATTCTTTGCTTACAGTTTGCGAAGCAGCTTTCTGTCCACCTCAGGATATTACCCGCAATCCCATGCACTGTAACTTTACATAGCAGTCTGTTATGTGAGACCTTGTCAAAAGCCTTCTCAAAGTCTAAATAAACCATATCCACCAGTTCTCCTTGGTCAACTCCACTCGTTAGATCCTCAAAGAATTCCAGTAGATTTGTCAAGCATGATTTCCCTTTTGTAAATCCATGCTGATTTTGTCTGATTATACCACTGCCTTCCAAATGCTGAGATATGGAATCCTTGGTCATGGACTCTCACAACTTCCACAGCACCAACACAAGGCTCTTTGGTCTATACTTATGCTTTCTCTCTCTCTTTGAATCATGAGCTTACATAAGCTACCCTCCAATCTGTGGGAGCAAGTCCAGAGTCCAAAATGTTTTGGAAAATAACCACCAACGGATCTACTATTTCCAGGCCCACTTCCTTAAGTACTCTGGGATGAAGATTATCAGGCCCTGGAGATTTATCCAACTTCAATACCATCAATTTCCCTGAGCTCCTCACTAAAACCTGTTTCTCTTGGAACTTCCGATACATTAATTATGTCTGCCTTTGTTTTCGTTCCTCAGCCATTTCTTTGTTCCCAGTTATGAATTTTCTTGTTTCTGAATGTAAGAGGCCCACGTTCGTTTTTGTCAATTTTTTTTTACATGCCCATAGAAACTTTTAGACACTTTTTATGTTCCCTGCTAGCTTGCTTTCGGACTCTATTTTCTCCTTCTTAATCAATTTCTTGGTCCTCCTTTGCTGAATTTTAAACTGCTCCCTATCCTCAGATCTATTGCTTTCTTTTGCCAATTTGTATGTTTCTTCTTTGAATCTAATACTATCTCCAATTGCCCTTGTAAGCCATGGTAAGTTCCCTTACCACTCTTGCACCAAAAACAAATAAACAACTTTTGGGGTTCACCAATTCATTCCTGAAAACAAGTCTCATTTTAGGCAAATTTCCTACCATTGGCTTCTAACAACCTACATTTTCTGCTGTCCATTTCACCCAGTAGATCCAGGAAATCAAACAAGAGTCTAAGTTCTTGTATCTTCTCCAGCTCTGCCTCATACCTTGGTGCCTTGTTTGGTGGATATTCTTGAAAAGGTGGCATCAAAACCATGACAAAGGCAGCCCAGCTGCTCAAGTGAGTGAGCCATGCAATGGAACCTTTAATTCCCTCCTGTTCTTCCAGTCTGCTGCTACCATCTATAACCAGAATTCAGTTTTAGAAGGAGCCTGTTTAACGTCCAAGCCCATGCCTTTTTATACCTCCCATACTCATCAGTGGGAGGTGTAAAATCCACACATTTGTGTAGCTAGGAAATTCTGGTGGAAGCACATCGCCAGAGCACTGTAGATTGGCCATGCTAAATTGCCCCGTAAGTGTCTAGAGATATGTGGGCTAGGTGGATTAGCCATAGTAAATGCACTGGCCTATGGAAAGAAGAGCGGACAGGAGGATCTGGGCGGGATGCTCTTTAGGTGAGCCAGTGCAGACTCGCTGGACTGAATAGCCTTTTTCTGCACTGTTGGAATTCTATGATGTGAGTTTTTCCATATTGGCATAAAAATGGTGCAATTTACTGCATGGGCCTCCATTCAAAGTCATATGGGTGAAGAAAATCCTTGACCATGTGCTATGTTAGCTGATCTCTACTGGTGAAGCAGTATGGGTACAATTAGCCTCCTTCCTCCTGCAATAGGAACAGTTAACAGCATTTTCAATTCCTTCTCTGCCTCACTCCACTCAAAAGGGTGCAGCTGTTGATATTAGGTGAAAAAAATTATTTTTTCTTTGTATAGCAGTTTAAATGCAGTAAAAGATCCCAGGGACCTTCACAGGAGTGTTATCAACATTTGACAGAGCCAGATCATAAAATCATGGGACAGATGACCATTAGCTTGGTCCAAGAATTAGATTTTAAAGACTTTGTTCAAGAGGTCAGATAAGTTTTGGAGGCAGATTCCAAATTTGGGGCCCAGGCAGTTGAAGGCACAGCCAAAAAGAGTGAAGAGGAGGAAATTGGAGATGCGCAACTGGATGAGTGCAGAGATTGTGACGTGTTTGTGAACTGATCAATCAGATCAACAGGATTAGGAGGCGTGAGGTTATGAAAACAAGGGCTGGAATCTTACAATCAAGGGGTTGCTGGAGCAAGAGCCAATGTAGGTCAGCACAGTAGGGACACTGAGCATGTCAACCCTCACCACGTTGTATATGTGTCATTTATGTCATGTTCCCCGCCACAGGCACCTAGTAACCTACTGTTCCTGCTCTCTAACTCACCCAACAGACCTTGTACATCAGACAGATTCCTCAAGTCCCATGATCTTTTCCCGTGTCATGCCTTGGTGCCTTGTTTAGTTGCCAATGCCACCTGCTGCTCTCCCAGACATTCTTGAAGAAATGGCATCAAAACACTGAGAAAGCCAGCCCAGCTGGTTAACTGAATGAGCGAAGCAATGGGCCTTACTTTACACCTGCACTCTCAGCCTGCTGTGGCCATCTGTCATCAGAACTATCAGAGTTTTTGCATAAACTAATTCATGGAGAGTGGGAGATTGCAATCAACTCAACAATGATTACTCACACAACTCTGTGAATTACAAATATAGGGAGAATTTTTACATTCAAACCTGCTTTGATTTAATTCAACACTAAGTGAGGACAGACGTCCACAAAGCATCCAGTGAAAATGATTCCAAATCTAACATAATATTTGCAGGATTTCTGCAGTCAAAATGTAATCAGCATCATGAAAAATGTGATGTTAGTTTCTTGCTCGTTTCACTTTGCTACTTATTTTAACACGTATTTAAACATACCTCTGAGAGCATCCAAACCTTTGAAGAGGAAACAATGGATTTTCCATATCAAATTCCCCTGTATCTTTTATCTTGCAGGAATAAGAGTAGAACAGACGAACCAGGCATCACCTTACTTAGCAGCACAATCTACTGAGAAACTCCTACC
The DNA here is from genome assembly GCF_965287045.1 of Carcharhinus amblyrhynchos. NCBI lineage: Eukaryota > Metazoa > Chordata > Chondrichthyes > Carcharhiniformes > Carcharhinidae > Carcharhinus > Carcharhinus amblyrhynchos. The sequence goes on from NC_137357.1 coordinate 21,338,639, forward strand.
TCTGCTTGTCCCAGAATGATGCAGGCCCTTCATAATGCAATGAGACACATAAACTCACACATAGACACACACACGCAGGCTTTCAAATTCCATTCACTCTGACATGATAACACAGCAATGTGTTTTCTGAACAGTTCATGTCAGTAAAGTACGGTATTTTATCAAGCTTCCCTAATGGGATAAATCACAAGACCTTTATTGAACACAATGGAAGGAGGAAGAAAAGTACAAGAGCAGAACCCTATCATCAGGAATGTCATGAAAACACAAAGTAGGTTTCTTTAATAATACAATACAGAATTAGAGGGGGAAAAGCCATCGATACGACATTTCAAAACTACAATGAGTTTTAGAGCATCAAGTCACTGCAGTCAATTAATCTTCCAAACTCCCCCAAATATGAATTAGGCTTATCCAGTGACAAATTCAAGGAAGCTGTCAATGAACATACAGCTAGCCCATCTTGTGTTCCCAGTTTGAAAAATTAAGGAAAATGTACTTTAAGCATCCATAGAGGAAGACAACAGTGAATCCTGTTGAGATGATGTGGGCAAGGCCTCATGACATACAGTGTCATGGGAAAGTGGGACCATCCCACAGGGCAGCTAGGAAGAGATTTCCAAGTGGTGGAAGGGTGATAGCCCATGAATAGACCAAGAAAGGAGCAAGCTTGTTAGTCAGACAGCCTTACCATTAAAAACCTATTCTTCTGTTCTTAGAATTTATCTCAGGACAAATTATAATTAACAATGCTGTGTCAAACTCAGAATTGGAAAGCAAAAGCATTCTACAGCTAAAACCAAAGGATGCTGGAAATTTACAGTATGCTCCTCATGGGCTAAAACTGAAAAGACTAGTTAATATCAACCTATGTTTTCATTTTTTAGATGTTGTATTTACATTATTTCACTTCACATTTCCAGCTGTCAGTTTTTCCACAAATAACAAATCTTCCCTGCAGAACCAAATACCCAAAATTGTCACTTGTTGCATCTTCAGGAAACTGTATTAAATTATTATAAGTGCGTACTTTTAGTAACTTGTGTTAAACAACTTGAAATTCAAACCATGTTTAACACAATTTAAACATTATTTGCGTACTGCTTTTCAAGCCTGTAGAATGTAAATTATATATACTGAAAACAAATTGCATTACGGCACTGACTTACTGACCATCCATTAACTACTGCTGCCATACTCATGATAAGTGAACCTTGCAATTTCTTTTGTGAACTGTGGCCTATTTAGTCAGATTTGAGAGCCTCTCAAATTATTTTGCATGGCTGTAAAACTCAAGGAACTGACACATTCCTCAATCTGCGTGGGAACGTTTTGGTTCATTCTGCCACACAGCTAAGAGAAAACATAAATGACAACTGCTTTGTATGAGAATGTACAGCTCCAGGGAAGTCACTCCTATCTCCCTCAATCAGATGGATGCAGAAATTCCTTCATCTCTTAAATACTGTGTGTGTCATATTGCATCAGGCGTGGGTTTAAGAACGAGAGAGTGTTTCTCTCTGAATTTAATTGTTGGTGATAAATATAATACTGGGAACGGGTTACGCAAATCCAGGATTGTTTGTCCACAGTAACCATCACAGGCTCTTAAAAAAAAAGATGAAAAAAGATGATGGCTCCGCCAACACCACTACACAATGGAAGTTCATCCGAGCGTTGTGATATTCGCATGACCACCAGGAGGCATCACGATGCGCTGGCCAGTACGGCGAGGTAGATTGTCATCTACCTGTGCACCTGTTAAAAAGGGGGAAGAATTAGAATGCAGAGAGAGATACATGCAACAAGATAATTGATTCACCCCTCCAGTTTCCACCCCACCCACATTCCCAATCCACCCATTCACTGCCGGAACCATCCCAACATTTTCTTTTGAATAGCTAACTGTAGAACATTCTGTGGAAAAGCTTTTGGTTAAAACTCAAGGAGCAGTTTTCCATTCTCATTCAGGATATGTGACACCAACTTGACTGGCACCTTTTCAAACAAGCTCAAAGATAACTGATGAGGAAAGGACAGTGGATGTAGTTTATATGGACTTTAGTAAGGTGTTCGATATGTTCCCACATGGCAGACTGGTACAAAAACTATAATCAGATGGGATTCTGTGGAAGGGTGTTTTTCAAATGGAGATCTGTAGCTAGTGGTGTTCCACAGGGATCACTGCTGGGGCCTCTGTTGTTTGTAGTATATATAAATGATCTGGAAGAAAATGTGGGTGGTCTGATAAGTTTGCAGATGACATGAAGGTTGCTGGAGTTGCAGATAGTGAATTATACCGTAAATGGCAGACCCTTAGTGACATTAATTTACAGAGGGATCTGGGCGTGCAGGTCCACAATTGCCTAAAAGTGGCAACAGAGGTGACCAAGATAATTAAGGCGGCATATGGCATGCTTGCCTTCATCAGCCGGGGCACTGAGGACAAGAGTTGGGAAATCATGGTGCAGCTATACAAATTCTGATTTAGGCTACATTTGCAGTATTACATGCAATTCTGGTCACCACACTACCAGAAGGATGTGGAAGCTTTGGACAGAGTGCAAAGAAGGTTCAACTGGATGTTGCCTGGACTCGAGGGTGTTGGCTCTGCAGGGAGGTTGAATAAACTAAGATTCTTTTCACTGGAAAGATGAAGGCTGAGGGCAGATCTGATAGAAATCTACAAGATGATGAAAGGATAATCAGGGCGGCTTATCAGAGGCTTTTTCCTAGGGTGGAAGTGTCAATTACAAGGAGGCACAAGTTGAAAGTGAGAGGTGGAAAAGTTTAAGGGAGATGTAGGGAAAGTTTTGTAGGGGAATGGTGGGTGCCTGGAACGCGCTGCAAGAGGTGGTGATGGAAGCAAACACGTTAACAGTATTTAAGAGGCATCTGGATGGGTACATGAATAAGGCAGGAACAGAGGGATATAGACCATTTAAGGGCAGGTTTTTTTTAAAAGTTCAGTTCGGGCATCATGATCAGCAGAGGCTTGGAGTGCCAAAAGGCCTGTTAGTGTACTTTTCTTTGTTCTTTGAATTTCCAACAAAGCATGGCTGATCTTGGCACACTGCATGAACTGCAAGGGTGAAACCCTAAACAGTGGTCAGCTTGCTTCTAATACTGCAAGTGAGTTGACAAATTTATGACCCGTATCATTTCTTTTTGCTGCTTTTGTTGTTGTTCCTCTTTGTCTCCTGAAATAGCTGGGCACTCTCTGCTCTGTGCCCTTCCCCTTCCTGGTCTTAAAGTGGGGGCAGTTTACATCCTGCCATTAGCTGGCCTCCCACCCCCGCCCCACATGCTCTGGCAGAGGCTGCTGCACATCAACCAGCAGCGAGTGCATCGCCACACCTTATTTATTATCTAAGTGAACGCAGTAAAACACATTTCACTAAAAGGGCCCTGAACACTTTCAACGCGAGTCCATCTGAGACAGGCTGAGAAATCCACCCATCACTGGTTTCAAAGTCATAAAGACGTGAAAGACTGTAATCATAAATTAACTTCATATTTATGGATCTGCTACTTTAGTACAATGTCAAGGTAAGGAGCTAAAGCAAGTACAAAGTATTATACTGCCACATCAATATGTTGAGAGGTAATAAAACAGGAAACACACATTTACCAGACAAACTGAATCCTGACTGGTGCAGGTTTCGCACTGGTGGTGCTTGTTGCTTGGCAGGTGAAGTTCTGGCAGAGGAAGCAGGTGTGACTGATTTGGGTGTCACTGAAACCTCACAGACAGGACCATCATACAGCCCACGGGGGACTCCTCGCAGTTCTGTTAACTGGGAGGCAAAAAGTGATGGCGTTACAAACTATGCGTGGTTGAGATGCTGACAAAAGCAATATTTGTTGCAGTTCATGTGCAACATGCAGTAGTGCAACATTTCAATGTACCAATACTGAGGGAATTGATTGAGTCCAATTCAACTGATGTGAAATCAATAAAATATTAATGATTCTTGCTCAAGATCTCCTCTTTTTGCATGTACCAACAACAAAATTGTGGAGGTTGCACAAAGGATACAGGTTCAAATCAGAAATTAGCAGTGTCAAGAAATTTGTTTTCTTAAGAGTGTGCTGAATGCACAGGACAACTCATGGAAGCAAAAACTTGAGGAACATTTAAGTTAGAGGCTGAAGCTATGTTGCAGGGGGCTTGGGAGGCAGTGTGTGGTGGGGAGTCTCTGTTCATCTTCATGAAGCATCAACATACAATTACATTTCTCCCTTGCTGGAAACATCATTTCAACTCTAACATTTCCAACAACTATTGCAAATATGGAGGTTAAACACATGGCCCAGTCGTTTGTTCATGGGACTATGTGGCAGAAGAGTGAGAGCTGGCAATACCGACATTCAATAGCAGCGCATTGTTGTATTCCAAAGAGAGGTATATCTTTGCTACTGTTCCTGCAAAGCTTGGGAACTTCTTCCTGTGCTTTGCTTCTGCATCAGGAGTTAAGCACATACATTGGCTGACGTACTGCATAACAGATACATCATCATTCCCAGATCAAAGTGAAGTTGGCAGTGGTCATGTGCCTAGGATTGCAAGAATCAAAGAGTGGTGGTGGGGAAAGGAGGGTGGATGGGAAATATGACTTTTATTACATAGAACTTCATGGTATTCTTCAAGATGGGATCAATGTACATCTTGAAGCATGATTGTTATGACCTTAACAAACATAGCCTCACTTTGCACACATCAGGATCCCACAATCAGCTTGAGAATGAATGACCAGTTCATCTACTTTTGACAGCGTGACTTGAGGAAAGACTGTTCTTCTTAACATGGTGCTACAAGATCTTCACTGATCCAGTGAAACATGCCTCACTGTGAAGTCATATCTCGAGATCTGTGACACACTGAGCTACAGTGTCACCCTCAATTATCAGCTCAAGTCCCAATGTGGAACAAAACCGCGTGACAAAAAAAAATACACAATCTTCACAGGGCAGGATCAATGAAAGTAACAAAAAATGGGATTGACAACTTAATGGTGAAGACAGAAGCTGTCCCAAGGGTCAACTGTGAGCAGTTTTCAATTAAGCAGCTGATGTGTGGGGCCAAGCTTCGCTGAGTCAGAAGCACAGGCTGAATTTGAACAGGACATGTCGCCAACAGAGTATCAAAGCAAAATCAACACTCTTAAGCCTGATATGCGACAATGTATGAAAGTAATTACCTTGCTCCTTGCTTTTACTCGCTTGTACACATAGTCAGGGAATGGTTTCTTGGGGATAAAGCGTCCAGATCCCTCAGTAGCATGAACTGTGCCATCCTCAAAGACAATTTTGCCTTGGCTGATGACAACCAAGGGTGCCCCACGACACTCCATTCCTTCAAAAATATTGTATTCCACTGCCTAATTGCAATAAGAGGGGGGAAAAACATGAGAGTGGCAGGATTATACACACGCACCTGGAAGAAAATGACAAAAGTGCTGCAAAACACATGGTTGACTGGCTTATCATATTTCTCTCCTCCCCTCCTGATTCTTGATGGAGCTCAGATGCAGGAGCACCAACATCTATCTGGAAACATGTCAAAGTGCTCATTTTCACTGTCCAAACCTGATAAGGAAACACTGGCAAACTAATTGACTGTGAAAAGCATTACCACCGAGCACAATCCTGTCCTCCCTCAACAAACTGAATCATCGATAGTCATGGGGAAGGTGCCTGAAGATTGGAGGGTGGCAAATGTTGTGCCTTTGTTTATAAAAGGCTGCAGGGAAAAGCCTGGGAACTACAGGCCAGTGCCTGTAGTGGGTAAGTTATTGGAAGGTATTTTGAGAGACAGGATCTACAGGCATTTAGAGATGCAAGGACAGATTAGGAACAGTCAGCATGGTTTTATGAGTGGAAAATCATATCTCACAAATTTGATTGAGTATTGTGAAGGGGTAACCAAGAAGATTGATGAGGGCAGTGCAGTTGATGTTGTCTACATGGACTTTAGCAAGGCCTTTGACAAGGTACCACATAGTAGGTTGTTCAATAAGGTTAAATCTCACAGGATCCAGGGTGAGCTATCTAATTGCTTACAAAATCCAGATGGTGGTTATCAAGGGTTGTTTTTCAAAGTGGAGGCCTGTGGCCAGCGGTGCACGTCAGGGATCAGTGCTGGATGCACTGTTATTTGTCATTTATATTAATGATTTGGATGAGAACAGGGGGCATGGTTAATAAATTTGCAGATGACCCCAAGATTGGTGGCATAGTGGATAGTGAAGAAAGTTATCTCGGATTGCAATGGGATCTTGATCAATTGGGCCAGACAAATGGCAGATGGAGTTTAATTTAGATAAATGCGAGGAGATGCATTTCAGTAGATTGAACCAGGACAGGACTTGCTCAGTTAATGGTAGGGTGTTGGGGAGAGATACAGAACAAAGAGATCTAGAGGCACATGTTCACAGCTCCTTGAAAGTGGAGTCACAGGTAGACAGGGTGGTGAAGGCGGCATTTGGCATGCTTGGTTTCATCGGTCAGAACACTGAATACAGGAGCTGGGATGTCTTGCTGAAGTTGTACAAGACACTGGTAAGGCCACACTTGGAATAGTGTGTGCAGTTCTGGAAACCCGATTATAGAAAGCATATTATTAAACTAGAGAGTACAGAAAAGATTTATTAGGATGCCACCACAACTTGATGGATTGAGTTATAAGGAGAGGCTGGATAGACTGGGACTTTTCTTTGGCGTGTAGAAGGCTGAGAGGTGATCTTATAATGAGGGGCACAGATCAGCTCGACAGTCAATATTTTTTCCCAAGGTAGGGGAGACTAAAACTAGAGGGCATAGGTTTAAGGTGAGAGGGGAGAGATACAAAAGTGTCCAGAGGGGCAATTTTTTCATACAAAGGGTGGTGAGTGTCTGGAATAAGCTGCCAGAGATAGTAGTAGAGGCGGGTACAATTTTGTCATTTAAAAAGCATTAAGACAGTTACCTGGGTAAGATGGGTATAGAGGGATATGGGCCAAACGTGGGCAACTGGGAATTGCTTAAGGGCAGCACGGACAAGTTGGGCTGAAGGGCCTGTTTCCATGCTGTAAACCTCTATGACCCTAAGCCCATCCATGGACACTTCCCATCAGAAGTCTCAGTACAGTGATTAAGAGCAAGAAACCTATGAATTGTTGAAGTCCACTCAGATCAGCCAATTCAGAACAGACCTCATTCTGTTTTGCATTCCTCACACTTGTGATCACTGCTCAGTTGTCATCTTCATCAGTTATCTTTTATTTCTCTTGCCCCATCTCCAAATGCTTGATATTTCCTAGAATGCACCACCTCAAAGGATGGTGGAAAAAGGTTTATCCATAACTTTGGAAGTGAAGAAGAAACAGCTGAGACTCACTGAATAGCTCTACCGAGGAGTTGACACAGGCCTGTTGGGCTGAACGGCCTCCTCCTGTGCTATATCATTTAGAATTCTTTGTTAAATAAAAACAACACAGGCTCCAGCATAATTCACTGGGACACACAACTAACTGCATCAGACAATCTCAACAAGTATCCAACTGCTCTTTGCTTCAGTTCCATGCTCACCGGTTGAACTTTTTACCAGATTTGAAGGCTACACCACCCAACTTGTGCAACCAACACTTGAGTTGCTGGGAATTTCCTGACAGCTTCTCACACTCTACTCCTTCATCAGAAATTATAAAACAGCAAGTTCTGCATAATTGGAGGTGTCCACCCAACTGCAAATGTTATGGTGGCAGAGGAGGAGAATGCTCCAAGAAACTTCCTGGTAAATATTTACTATTACAGCCCATGATATCAATAGAGCCTTTTGTTCCTTGGTGAAAGTAACAACTTTGGACAGTGATTTATTTGCCTCTGCAAAAACATTTGATTGCAGCGACTAACTGGTCTATTAAATAGCACAGAAAGTGGTCAAATTACCAGGCTATGATTTTTTGCAGTGATGGTCTTGACAATATCAGGGTCCCAGATCACAAGGTCAGCATCTGAACCTACTGCAATGCGTCCCTTCCTTGGGTACAAATTGAAAATCTTGGCAGCATTGGTGCTGGTCACTGCTACAAATTGATTTTCATCCATTTTTCCAGAGACCTGTAACAAAATACATTTCAGTTAAAGAACACTGACCATTGGGGACACCATGAAGGCATCTAACAAATAATTACTGGGCTTTATTCATTCATGTAGGTGTCACTGGCTGGGCTAGCAATTATCCCTAAGACATTCAAAGGTCAATCACGTTACTGTGGATCATATAGGCCAAATAGGATAAGGAAAGCAGATTTCCTCCCCTAAAGTGAGCCAAACGGGTTTTTATGACAACCAACAAAGGTTTCATGGTCACCATTCTTCTTAATTACAGATGTTTGTTGAATGCATGGTAGAATTCGAACCTGGATACCAAAACATTACCCTGAGTCTCAACATCACCACTGTGCCACTGCTTCTCATTTAGTCTTAGTCTATTACAATACTGCAGGCACATTCCTCACCCCATAAAATCCAATTTCCACTGTACTAAATTGTTCAGGAATTTAGTTTTGAATAAAGATCTCGGTGATGAATGTCATTGAAATCCACGCACTTTCCCTCTCTTTTATCTTATGCATCTTCATTCTATTATTCAGGCTTGCTTTGAAGGAGAAATTTATATCTCAAACTTCATATCTTCAATTTTCTCTTTCAACATTTCCCGCTGCCTCAGAAAAGCAGCCAACATAATCAAGGACCTCATGCATCCCGGACATTCTCTCTTCCACCTACTTCCATCGGAAAAAAGATACAAAAGTCTGAGGTCACGCAAGAACAGCTTCTTCCCTGCTGCCAATAGACTTTTGAATGGACCTACCTTGTGTTAAGTTGATATTTCTCTACACCCTAGCTATGACTGTTAACAGTACATTCTGCACCCTCTCCTTTCCTTGAACAATGAACAACATGCTTTGTCTGTATAGCACACAAGAAACAATACTTTTCACTGTATACTAATACATGTGGCAATAGTAAATCAAATTAAAAATCAATAAAAAGCTCTCTTCGTGGCCTCCTTTCAAGTCTCATAGCTTCTTAGCAATTTTGTCAGAGCTGAATGCTCCAGAAGTATAAAGGTGAGACTTGGATACTTCCACAGCCTAAGACACATCAGCACTTGGTTTTTCATTCTTTCCTTGACATGGATTCTACTTACCACAGCTTTATCCCAAACAATGGACATTCTCTCCTCAATTCCATTGGTTCCTTCAGGAATCAGGGTGAAGTCATCCTTTCCTAATGCCTTTTGAGAGGTGTTGAAAGTACAGTGTGCACTGCCAGTGACCTGCAAATCACCACTGAAAGTACAAAGAAAGATTGAGGATCAATAAGGGTGCTTACCTGGATCCATTCAACACACTGACAAACCTTTTGTTTTAAAAAACAGACTTTCACTACCTAATCAGTACCAAGATTTTAAACAAAACAGACCACAACAATTCGGCCTCTGCAGAATAACTACTAAATGAAAAGTTAGAAACACCCAACACTGCATAGTTTGAAAGAAAAATTAGTTGAGCTTCCAACAGTCATCCGCTAATCGGTGAAGTTGGCTTGCTCCCTGCTGACTGGGCAATCTGGGCAATGTGGCAAAAAATCAGTTTGTTTCTGTGCAGCAATGCCTGGCAAGACTCACACCAGAGTCTTCCCATCCCACTCGTCATTGGAATTGTCGTGGGCAGGGTAGGGCGAGGGCAGAGCATGCAACGGTCTGTCCAACTCGGACGGGATTTTCTGGTTTTAGGGCGAGCGTGGCCAGGATATCCCAGCCCCAGTCTCAGCTGTGATGCAGTGGATAGCACAGCCGAGTCAGAAGTTGTAGGTTCAAATCTCACTCTAGAGACAAAAATCAACGCTAATACCCCAGTGCAAATACCAAAGTGGCAGTAACATTAAACCAAAGACAATCAATTCTTTCAGGTGGATGTAAAAGATTCCGCAGCAATGTTTTGACTCAGCGATGAGGCTGTGGTGTCAAGTGTTCCTGGGGTTCTGTGGGGAAGTCAGTACTACAGTTACCCAGGAGTTAGAAGTATCATTATTGCAAGACAATTGGAGCTATCCAAAGTTTTGCAATTTAAGTCATACTTTCGGATGGTTTTGATGACAGGTCAATTGCCCAAGAGAAGTTTGAACTTACTGGGCAATATTTACCTGGGGTCCTCTGGGGGCTGGGCATTCCCCTGTGCATTTTTGGACTTGTCCCTGAAACATCTCCCAGAAGCTTAGACTTTATGGGCCATTATATTTCAGTTTGTGGGAGCTCACTGTGCACAAACTGGCTGCAATGACTATACTTCAAAACCACTTCTGCAGCTCCAAAAGGTTTTGGGTCAACATGAGGTTGTGAAAGCATGACTTAAATATAAGAATTATTTTTTCTTCCTTTCTCCGCCCTCTGAAGAGAAAGGAGTGGAAAAGTAGAGCAAAACTGGGAAGCAGGGGAGAGGGTATGAACATTTCAGAAATCTCTCCAATTCTCATTACTGTGAAGCTGTCTGACTCACAGTTGATGGAAAAACAAGCTACAAAAATAACCGGGAAGGTGGATGGGGAGCTGATGAAAGGAGAACTTGAGTGCAGTGCAAAGCATCTTCCCGTACACCCAACAATCAACAGTGGACAGCAGAGTGAAACTGTCAGTATTTTTAGAAAGAAAAATGGACCCTTTCATTTTGCAGCCAAGGTTCAATTCACAAACCCCAGGATATCTCACTGAAATAGTCACAAAACTGGGAGCATTCTGACAGAGGGTGAATGTGCCCTTACTTCTTTGCACCCAGTTGCTTATTTCACAAAATACAACCAAGAGGTCCAACTGCTTCAATGAAAAATGCCTTCCTAAATGGATCTTTCAGTGTTTTATGCTATTACTTTATTTTAAATCCTGGTCTTGAATTAAGCATTCAAGATGTGCTTTTACATCCCATTTCTATCTCACACCTCTATAAAAGGTTCCTCTGGGGTCCTTTACTCCACTTTCTGCCCTGTTATAGTCTTGCTCCTCAAATACAGATACAATTTGTATTTACCACTTGTGGTAAATTGGTCCATGCCCAAATTTTCTTTGATTTGGTTAAACTGGCTTTACTTTTCCTACTCATTCACCCAGTGATATCTGAGAGTCTGTCACTATTGATTATGCAGAAAACTTAAACTCTATTTAGTATCAAAATCTTTCAGTTATGGATTTTGCACCAAGCTGTCCCACTTGTGAATTTCAATGTTCAGGATAACATATTATCAGCTAAGATCTGTTGCTCAATAGACTTCCATGTACCAAGATAACAAGGAGTTCAGATAGTCTGGAGTAGTCGGATCGGGACTCAGTGGAGGGGAAGTCACAAAAGCAGCTGCTTTGGCCCAGTTCTTGCTCCAGTAATGAGATCCATCAGTTCCCAGGCTTGCAGTGATCGGTTCTCCATACACCACAGTGCCTGTAGGGAAAAGAGCATATCATTAGCTCTTTTATTTAAATAAAGACTTGAATTGAGAGAAGCTGGTTTACTTTCAAACCCTACTGCCACCTAGAGTTGAATGAGAAAGATGTGCTGTTTTTAGTTGCATTGTTCATGGGTTTACAAGTATTGCATGATTTATGATCAGTTTTATTCTGATCATGCACAAACACATACGCACACAGTGCCAGTTCTTCTGTTCAAATCAATAAATTCCTGGTTAGCAGGGAAAAATTAATTCTCCTGGCAAGTGGGCAGGTAATCAGAGGTCAGGTTTAAAATTATAACCAGAAGAGTTAGAGAAGAAACAAGAAGAAATTCTTCATGCAGAGGACTGTTAAGATCAGGAATATAGATGAAATGTATCAGATTGCACAGGAACTCTCAGAAGGCACTTGAGCATTTTCTTGAACAAGTTTAATTTGCAGAGTTCAATGAAGAAAACCTGGGGTGAGAGACCAAAATTGGACAACTCTTTCAGAGAGCTGGCACAGGGCTGATAGACCAAATAGTCTCATTCTGTGCTATGATGAGTTGTTATTCAAGCCAAAGCTCATGTAAGCTAATGTGGCACCTCGAAAGTACTTGCACAGGCTGCAAAAATCACTATGCGTGTGTGGTCATGCAAAAAAGTTTAAATAGGCCACACACTTAAATACATCACCCGCAGGCTCCACACTAAAAAAGGCACTCACCACAGCTTTGATTCACATCAGCCTGTTCCACAATGTCCCAACTGAAGTAATTCCCCTTAATAAAGAGAACCAGCATAAACAAACCTCATCTGGGAATCCAAGACAGGATAGCAGGCAAGCATATGGGATTGGGACTACTGCATTTTTGGAGCACAAATACCAACAAGGACTGGTTGGGCCAAATGGCCTGTTTCTTTGTTGTCTTTTCTATTGATAGCTGGATCCTAGTTATAGGAAATAACTGTTTACCCAACAGAGGTGGGCATTTCCCCTACAGACAAGAATTGATCTGACTACGTAGTTGATATTGTGCATGGATAACTGTGGGGACTGAGGACAAAGCTCATTGGCTTATTGAAACATCTTAATTACTTTCCTCTTTCAAGTACAATGATCGACTTCTGCTTGCACCATTTTAGCTTTGGAGCAGAACATTTTTTTTCACATCACTACAATTTCCAACAGGTTCACTCTCGCATGCAAATCGAAAAATCGACCTTGAAGCTTGACTTTGATGCTTGAGCACATGACCTCCACTGGCACTTCCTGATTGGAGGGAAGACATGCAACAGTTTTGGGGTTATCTTTGTTAACTTATCAGTCCAGCAAGTGTCCCAAACTGAAGAGGTGCACAAAGTTCTCCTGGTGTCCCGGCTAACATTCTGTCCTCAAACAATACTTTAAAGGAAGGTGGATTGGTCGTTCATCTCGGGTGTCGTCTGTGTTGCACCGTTGATATAAAATGGCTTCTGCATTATTGGCATACTTTAAAATTACTCCATTATTTGGAGATTTGCTGTAATGGGATGATACTGTCAGGCAAGAAGTACTTTTTTTTTGCACTGCTACTAAAGCTACAATGGACACAAAGAGGAACAATCCCAATTTTAAAACAAGTTGACGATCCACAGCAAAGGACCCATTAAGAACATAAGAACATAAGAACATAAGAAATAGGAGCAGGAGTAGGCCATCTGGCCCTTCGAGCCTGCCCCGCCATTCAATAAGATCATGGCTGATCTGTCGTGGCTCAGTTCCACTTTCCCGCCCTCTCCCCATAACCCTTAATCCCCTCTCTTATCAAAAACCCATCAACCCGCTTCTTAAAAATATTTAGCGAGGCAGCCTCCACCACTTCAACGGGCAGAGAATTCCAGAGATTCACCACCCTTTGAGTGAAGAAGTTCCTCCTCAACTCCGTTCTGAACCGCCCCCCCTTTATCTTGAGGCTGTGCCCCCTAGTCCTACTGTCTTTTTTGAGCGGGAAGAGTCTTTCCACCTCTATCCTATCCATCCCATTCATCATCTTATACGTCTCAATGAGATCTCCCCTCATTCTTCTAAACTCTAACGAGTACAAGCCTAGTTTATTCAGCCTCTCCTCATAGCTCAACCCCCTCAACTCCGGTATCAGCCTAGTAAACCTCCTCTGCACTCCCTCCAAGGCCAAAATATCCTTGCGCAGGTGCGGCGCCCAAAACTGCACACAGTACTCCAGCTAAGTGCTTCCAACCCAAATAAATCATGCATTAGATGGAATAACAGATTCCCTCGCTCCCAAACAATAACATTAAGCAAAACTACTGATGAACACTATAACTGGCAATGTTTGATCTTTTGATGTCCAAGTTTTGTGAAGACCTGGAGAAGCAGAGGAGAAACATTCAACTTGCAGGCCTGGAGTTGGTAAATATCCAGGCAATGGGGGTGAAAGAACAAATATTCAGGAGAAGGGCAGATACATACCTTTCTTTCTGGCTTGAGCAATGATATCGGCAGCAGTCTTACTCATTACTTTGGTCACGTAGAGTGGGCAGTTGGTTTGATTTGCAATAGTGATGGCCCGGTTCACTGCTTCTGCTTCAACCTGCAGAGGGAGAAATATGTTGGGACACATGGGGAAAAAAACTTCATACAATCAGATCACCCATGATTTGAACAAACACTGGAGCAGGCTCAAAGGACAGGATTATTTCCTCCTACTTCTATTTCTTATAGTAATCAGCTCTAGTTTTGTTCACACAGAACTGCATTGTATTCACTTGTGGGAGAAAGTCTCATTTCCAAATACTGCTTGAAGCAGAGTAATTCATGAACCAAAAAAAAATCTCAGCAGGGCTGGCAGCATCTGTAAGGAGAGAAAAGAGCTGACTTCGAGTCTCAATGACCCTCTGTCAAAGCTATAAGACATGGAAATAGTATTTGCAATATATTTGCTTTTACGCTTTAACTCTCGAACCAACTATGGTACACTGTGTAACTTAATTAACCAATTTCTACCTGCTCAAAAAACAGTTCTCTAAATTCTGTTGTAATAATCAGTCCACAATGATACACTTCACATTGGCAGCCACTAAATAACACTGAGTTCAGCTTTAACGTCACAACTGTAACTGCAAACTAAGCGCAAGCTACAAGTACACTCTTTGATTATCTCGACCTGTACGACTTTGTCGCCCATTGGGTTTTACAGGACCAACACTTCCAAGGCCTGATCTGAACTCACAACACATATGTAATGATTGTGGGGTCTGTCTCTTTAAGGCAGCACAGCAGAAGAGGGTCATTTGGCTTGAAGGACAAATGGGAACCAAGAGTGAATGATCATTACCCATCAAGCATGCACCAACATCAAACCCACCCAGGTCCTGTTCTATTCCCGTAACCCCGCATATTTACCCTCCTAATCCCCCTAACATTATGGAGCAATTTATCATGGCCAATCAACCTAACCCACATATATTTGGACTCTGAGAGAAAACCAGAGCAGCTAGAGGAAACCCACACAGGCATGGGGAGAATGTGCAAACTCCACACAGACAGTGACCCAAGGCCTGGGTCCCTGGTACTGTGAGGCAGCAGTGCTAACCACTGTGCCCCCATCCCAGAGGGGAAGTCCTCTCTTGGGCAGGTCAGTCACCAATGGAGTGCCCCAGGGATCTGTTCTAGGACCCTTGCTGTTTGTCATTTTCATAAATGACCTAGATGAGGAAGTGGAGGGATGGGTTAGTAAGTTCGCTGATGACACGAAGGTCGGTGGTGTTGTGGATGGTCTGGAAGGATGTCAGAAGTTGCAGCAGGACATAAATGGGATGCAGGACTGGGCGGAGAAGTGGCAGATGGACTTCAACGCGGATAAATGTGTGGTCGTCCATTTTGGCAGAACCAATGGGATGAACGAGTACACTATCAAGGGCAGGAGTCTTAGTAGTGTTGAAGAGCAGAAGGATCTTGGGGTCCGGGTTCACAGGACTCTTAAATCAGCCTCGCAGGTGGAGGAGGTGGTCAAGAAGGCGTATGGTGTACTGGCCTTCATTAATCGAGGGATTGCGTTTCGGAATCGGGAGGTAATGCTGCAACTTTACAAGACCCTTGTCAGGCCTCACTTGGAGTACTGTGCGCAGTTCTGGTCGCCTCACTATAGGAAGGACGTAGAAGCTATTGAAAGGGTACAGGGGAGATTTACAAGGATGTTGCCTGGACTGGGAGGCATGCCTTATGAAGTTAGGTTGAGGGAGCTGGGACTCTTTTCCCTGGAGAGACAAAGGTTGAGAGGCGACCTGATAGAAGTTTATAAAATGTTGAGAGGAATAGATAGGGTGGATTCTCAGAGGCTATTTCCCCGGGTTGAAATGGTCGCTACGAGAGGACACAGATTTAAGGTGCGGGGAGGCAAGTACAGAAGTGATGTTAGGGGTAAGTTTTTCACTCAGAGGGTGGTGAGTGAATGGAATCGGCTGCCGTCAGTGGTGGTGGAGGCAAACTCGCTGGGGTCTTTTAAAAGACTTCTGGATGAGTATATGGGATTTAATGGGATTGGGGGTTACAGATAGGTCTATGGATTGGTAGGTGTTGATGTGATCAGCGCAACTCGTGGGCCGAAGGGCCTGTTTGTGCTGTAGTGTTCTATGTTCTATATGTGAAAGCCTTGTAGTAAACATGTGAGGACTGGAGCAGTGGGGGAGGCTGTTCCAGAGCAGCAAACCCCTTTACATATTTTCTCTTTAGCAATAAAAAATTGTTGTAATTAATTTGTTTGTAATTAAGCCTCAAGTGTCTTGACAAAACCAGAAGTGTGCCACGTGCCACATTATTACAACATTTAAATTACTGACAAACCATCAGAACCAGCATCGTTTGAACTCTTGCTGCCATTTGATGGTCAAGCAACTTGGTAATAGACAATAGAGCAGATGGTTTAAGGTCCCAAGAATAAAATTTCAGTTGGAAGAGTCATGAACTAATGGCTGAACTGAACAAAGTATGTCATGGGTTTCTGCCTCATAACCAGTTATAATGTTGCTTGGTCTCATACAGCAGTAATTGTTTAAACAAAAATCCTGATCCTAAAATCAGGTGGATCAGAATGTTATCCCTGCGTTTCAAAACCTACCTCCTCTGGCCGGCTCAGTACGTGGCCTTCAGGTCCAGTGATACCCAGTGCAAGAATCCTCTGCTGTTCCTGCAATAGGAGGCATGGTGATTAGGAGATGGTGTCACAAACAGTCCATGTATCCCTAAGGGATAATTAATACTAACAGCAGAATCCAGCTCTTATTTCACAGCGAGGAACAAAGGCCAAGTGACATACTCTCACCAAAAAACAAAATCGCACTAAGATTTCTTTATTTCAATCATGGTAAAGTTGACGAATATAAAAAGTGTACTAATATGGACAAGGCAGCCATTACCTGCTAGTGGCGTAAATCCATAAATCAGCAGAAACCATTACCTTCAAGAGGCAGGAATTAATTGGGAGTTGAGGCAGAATTGTTCAACTTTGGTGTTCTTCACTTCTTTCAGCTGTGGCTCTCCAGTTGGGAGCTTGTGGGTTCAAGTCCCAATGCAGAGATTGAGCACAAACATACTGATTAACACTCACAATGTAGTACCCAGGTTGTGCTCCACTGTTGGAACTATCATCCTTCAGATGAGGTATTCAAGCTTTCTTAAGGAGACATAAAAGATTCCATAGCACTACTTCGAAGAGGAGCCAGGGTTGTTTTCCCTGGTCTCTAAGAGAACAAAATGGAACAGTAGATACGAGTATCTAGTCATTATTGCACTGCTGTTTGTGAGAGCCTGCTCTATGCAAATTGGCTGCTCTGTCTCCCACAACAGTGACAACACTTAAGAAGTGTTTTATGGATTATCAAGTGCTGTGAGACATCCTAAAAGTCATGAAAAATAAATTGCAAATTTGAGTCTTTTTGCAAAGTTGAAGAATTGGTACAAGTCACATCAATAAGAAGCACTGAAAATTCAAATTAATTTTACTGGGAAATTTCCTAGAAACAGACAGCTGGCAAGGATGCCATATCCTAAGCCTAATTTTTAAATGCCTTTACACTACATCACCATCATTGGCAATGTCAGTATTTATAGCCTACCATGCTTGCCCTGGAGAAAGTGGTAGTGAGCCATGTTCTTGAGTCTCGAGTCCATGTGGTACAGGTACACCTATGTTGATGTCAGGAAGGAAGTTCCAGGATTTTGACCCAGCAACAGTGAAGAAATGGCAACATCATTCCATGTTAGGATGGTTTGTGACTTGGAAGGTAACTTGCAGCTGGTGGTATTCCCATACACCAGTGACCCTGTCCTTCTTGGCAGCAGAGGTCATAGGTTTGGAGGTTGCTGAAGAAGGAATCTTGCTTCGCTGCTGCATACATCTTTTAGATGGTACATACTGTGATCACTGTGCATTGGTGGTGGAAGGAGTGAATGCTGAAGCTAATGGATGGGGTATCAATGAATGGGGAGATGAGCTTACTTACTCATCATTGAATTCTGAGCTGATGTCCTCCGGAGTAATGGCATTGAATGCCATCAGATTGAAGAATTGCAAATCTAACTCCTTTATTTAAAAGGGCAGGGAGACAAAGTGGGAAACTACAGGCCAGTTAGCCTGACATCTGGCGTGTGGAAAATGATAAAAGTCATTATTCAAGTTGTTCTAGTAGGGCAGTTACAAAAATCCGAGGCAATCAGCAGAATCAACATGGCTTTGTGAAAGGGAAATCACGTTCAACCAATTCATAAGAACATAAGAACATAAGAAATAGGAGCAGGAGTAGGCCATCTAGCCCTTCGAGCCTGCCCCGCCATTCAATAAGATCATGGCTGATCTGTCGTGGCTCAGTTCCACTTTCCCGCCCTCTCCCCATAACCCTTAATCCCTTCTCTTATCAAAAACCCATCAACCCGCTTCTTAAAAATATTTAGCGAGGCAGCCTCCACCACTTCAACGGGCAGAGAATTCCAGAGATTCACCACCCTTTGAGTGAAGAAGTTCCTCCTCAACTCCGTTCTAAACCGCCTCCCCTTTATCTTGAGGCTGTGCCCCCTAGTCCTACTGTCTTTTTTGAGCGGGAAGAGTCTCTCCACCTCTATCCTATCCATCCCATTCATCATCTTATACGTCTCAATGAGATCTCCCCTCATTCTTCTAAACTCTAACGAGTACAAGCCTAGTTTATTCAGCCTCTCCTCATAGCTCAATCCCCTCAACTCCGGTATCAGCCTAGTAAACCTCCTCTGCACTCCCTCCAGGGCCAAAATATCCTTGCGCAGGTGCGGCGCCCAAAACTGCACACAGTACTCCAGCTGCGGCCTCACCAATGCCCTATACAGCTGCAGCAAGACCTCCCTACTTTTATATTCAATCCCCCTCGCTATGAAGGCCAGCATCCCATTCGCCTTCCTGACCACCTGCTGCACCTGCAAGCTGGGTTTTTGCGATTCATGCACAAGGACCCCGAGGTCCCTCTGCACCGTCGCCTGCTGCAGTTTTTCGCCACGTAAGTAATAGTCCTTCCTACCATTCTTCCTACCAAAGTGGACCACCTCACACTTGCCAACATTAAATTCCATTTGCCATTTCCTGGCCCATTCGCCCAGCCTATCTAGATCCTTCTGCAGACTCTCCACACCCTCCGCACAATTTGCCGTTCCCCCAATCTTGGTGTCATCAGCAAATTTCGACACCCTGCACTCGGTTCCCTCCTCCAGATCATCTATATAAATGGTAAATAGCTGAGGCCCCAGCACCGACCCCTGGGGCACCCCACTAGTCACCATCCGCCAATCCGAATAGCACCCATTGACCCCCACTCTCTGCCTCCTATTTGACAACCAATCCTCTATCCACGCTAACACCCTACCCCCAACTCCATGTCCCCTGACCTTCTGCAATAACCTCTTGTGAGGTACCTTGTCAAACGCCTTCTGAAAATCCAGAAAGACCACATCCACCTGCTCTCCTCTATCCACTGCCCTAGACACATCCTCATAGAACTCCAGTAAATTTGTCAGACACGACTTCCCTTTAATGAAACCGTGTTGCGTCCGCCCTATCAAGCAATTCCCTTCAAGATGCCTCGCAATTTCCTGCTTAATGATGGATTCTAACATTTTACCTACCACAGACGTTAAACTAACCGGCCTATAATTCCCCGCCTTTTGCCTGGCACCCTTCTTAAACAACGGCGTAACATTAGCCGTTTTCCAATCTTCCGGCACTTCCCCGGAATCCAGCGACGTCTGGAAAATAACCACCAAGGCATCCACTATCACCTCCGCCATTTCTTTCAGAACCCTCGGATGCATTCCATCCGGTCCTGGGGACTTGTCCACAATCAGCCCCTCCAGTCTGTCGAGCACCACCTCTCTAGTAACAGTAATGTCATTAAGACCCTCCATTCCTACCACCTTTCCATCGCTAACACCCGGCAAATTATTCACGTCCTCCTCCGTGAAGACAGAAACAAAAAAGTTATTCAAGACCTTCGCCATATCCCCATCCCCTACCACTAGCTCCCCTTTCTCATCCTCTAAAGGACCAACGTTCACCCTAGCCAGCCTCTTCCTTTTTATATATTTATAAAAACTCTTGCTATCCTTTTTTATATTAAGTGCTAGCCCAGCTTCATAGCTTCTCCTACCCTCCTTTATCAACTTCTTTGTCAATCTTTGTTGACATTTAAACCTTTCCCAATCCTCTTCTCGCCCACTGCTCTTAGCTACTCTAAATTCCTCCGCTTTTAATTTAACACTTTCCTTCACCTCCTTCGTTATCCACGGCTTATTACCTCTCTTCCTACTGTCCTTTTTAACCATCGGAATAAATTTCTGCTGAGCACCAAGAAAGATCTCCTTAAAGATCCTCCACTGCTCCTCAGCAGACCTACCTTCCAACACATTCCCCCAGTCCACATTCGCCAATTCTTCTCTCATCCTACCGTACTCCCCTCTATTCAAACAAAGGACGCGTGTCCGGGAACCCACTTTCTCCTCCTCCATCTGCACCAGAAACTCCACCATACAATGATCACTCTCTCCAAGAGGATCCTTCACCGCAAGGTCCCTAATTCTACCCGCCTCATTACATAGCACCAGATCCAAGATAGCTTGCTCCCTCGTCGGCTCCAACACACACTGTTCAAGGAAATTATCCCGACAGCATTCCAAGAACTCCTCCTCGAGCCCACCTCGTCCAACATGGGTCGACCAATCAATATGCAGATTGAAATCTCCCATAACTACTGCCGTCCCATTTCTGCACGCCGCACTTATTTGCGTGTTAACAGCCCGCCCCACCTCCAGATCATTATTCGGGGGCCTATAGACGACACCCACCAGCGTCTTCCTCCCTTTGCTGTTCCTAATCTCCACCCACAACGATTCCACTTTCTGCTCTTTGGCTCCGATATCATCCCTTGCTACCACCTTGATACTATCCTTAATCAGCAGAGCTACGCCACCCCCTCTTTCCTCCTGCCTATCCTTCCTAAACACTTGATAGCCCTGTACATTCATCTCCCAGTCCCTGTCACCTTGCAGCCACATCTCTGTAATGGCCACCAGATCGTATCCATTTGTGTCGATCTGCGCCACCAGCTCATCCACTTTATTCCGAATGCTTCGTGCATTCAGATAAAGCGCTTTCATCCCAGCCTTCACCTGGACCCTATTTGCCGTAACGCCACCAATTGGGACATCCTCGGCCTCTTCCCTTACCTGTACCCTATCCTTAACTTTAGACCTCGTAGCGTCACCTACCCTCGCACCCTCCCCCCCCCTAATTAGTTTAAAGCCCTGTCTACAGTCCTCTTTACTCGATTCGCCAACACTCTGGTCCCAGCACGATTCAGACCAACCCCATCCCGCCCGAACAAGTCCCACCTACCCCAATACTGGTGCCAATGCCCCATAAATTCGAACCCATTCCTCCCACACCAATCCCTGAGCCACCCATTCACTTCCTTTATCCTGTCAACCCTACGCCCGTCTGCACTCAGTTCAGGCAGTAGCCCAGAGACGACCACCTTGTCGGTTCTACTTTTTAATTCCATTCCCAGCTTCTCATACTCCCTCCGCAGATCCTCAGTCCGCACTTTGCCTACGTCGCCGGCACCCACATGTACTACAACGACCGGGTTCTCACCCTCCCACTCCAGGTTCCTCTGCAGCCCAGCTGTGACATCCTGTACCCGAGCACCAGGCAGACAACACACCCTTCTGTGCACTTTGTCATTGTGACAAAGGACAGTGTCAATACTCTTCACCCCACTATCTCCAATCACTACTACGTTCCTTTTCCCCTTCTCTTTGCCTATGTCCTGCTGCATCACTGTACCGTGTGCAGTTTGCTCACCAACCTCACCTGCCTTGTCCTCTTCCAGACTGGAAGCAAGAACCTCAAACCTGTTATGCAGATTAAGAGGCTGAGGCCTCCGCTCCTCACCCCCCTTCCTCCTCCTCCCAGCAGCCCCCTTTTGTCCCTGACCCTTAGATTTAGCCAGTCTAGGGGCACCCTCTCTCCCCCTGATGAGCCTCAGTGTCTGTAGCTCAGAGGCCAGCTCATCCACCTTGAGCTGGAGCTCCTCCAGCAACCTGCACTTACTGCAGACATGGTCACTGGGAAGGACCCTGGGGTCTGCCAGTTCCCACATCATACACAAACCACACATCACATGCCCCTCCATTATTCACTGTAATTTTTTATGGGAAAAAATTTTTTTTCCTTGTTTTTTTTCAAACAAACTCACCTGGCCTTTTTTCCCTCAAGCCCTTTTTGATATTAAGCCCTATTAACTCACTCTGCTTCCCCTCACTCCGCTGCCCGCTCAGACGCTGCCCGCTGTCTACACCAGGCCTCCTTTTAAACCTGGCGCTGATTTAAAGCAGGCTGGTCCACAAATGCCTTTTCACCACACCCTCAGAATTCTTAAAGCAGTAAATACAATAAATAAATGCTTTAAACAGTTCTACAAAGAGTAAAGTGCTTTAAACTTATTTTAAACAGGTTTTTAACAGGTAAAATCTTAGCTCTGTCTCTCTCTCTCTCAGCTCCAGCAAACAATTCACTGGAGTTCTTCAAAGAAATTACATGTGTTGTGGAGAAAGGGGAATGCACTGTATTTAAATTTCCAGAAGGCATTTGGTAAGGAGCCACATCAATGGTTATTGCAGAAAATAAAAACACATGATGCAGGAATTAACATATTGGCATGGAGTGAAGACTGGCTGGCTAACAGAAAATAGAGTAGGCACAAATGTGTCCATTTCTGGTTGGCAGGAAGCAACGAGTGGTGTGCCACAGGGATCACTGCTGGGACCTCAACCTGTGTACATATACATATATACACATGACTTAGATGAAGGAACCAAAGGTATGGTTGTGAAATTTGCTGATGACACAAAAATTGGTAGGGAAGTGAATTGTGAACGGGATGCAAGGCAGGTACAAAGTGACACAGATAGGTTAAGCGAATGGGCAAAGATCTGGCAAATGGAGTATAATTGAGAAAAATGTGAAGAGGTTCATTTTGGCAGGAAATATAAAAAGAAGGCTGTGAGATCTGAGATTCAGAGGGATGTGGGTGCCCCTACGTATGAATCACAAAAAACTAGTACGCAAGAACAACAAGTAATTAGAAAGCTAATTAAATGTCACTGTTTATAGTGAGGGGGAATGATAACCAAAGTTCGGGGGGTTATGCTTCAGTTGTACAGATCATTGGTGAGAACACATGTGGAGTATTGTGTATCATATTGGTTGCCTTATTTAAGGAAAGATGTAAATGTGCGGGAAGCAGTCCAGAGAAGGATTATTAGACTAACACTAGAAATAGGCATGTAGACTCATGATGAAAAGTTGGACTGGTTTGGCATATGGTCACTCGAGTTAAGAAGGATGAAAGGCAACTTGGCTGAAACATACAACATCCTAAGGGGTACTGACAGGGTGCATCTGAGAGGAGATTTCCTCTTGTCAGAAAATCTGGAACCAGGATCACTGTTTAAAAACAGCTCATTTAAGAAAACAATGAGAAGTGAGTGTTTGGAACTCAAAAGGCAGTGAAAGCAGAGTTGTTGAATATTTTAAAGGGAGAGCTAGATGGATTCTTGATTAATAAGGGGTGAAAGCAGGAATGTGGAGTTGAGGTTACAAGAGATCTTATGAACCGCAGAGCAGATTTGACGGGCTGAAGGACCATTCCTACCTCTAAATCACATGTTCATATGTCAAGGGGAGATGTTAGATTTTCCCATCCTGGAGTTGGTCTGATACTCGTATGGAGCAAACATTACCTGATATTGAACCAATGACGTGCATGAAGGGGCCAGACATTACGGTAGCTAAATGTGCTGATGACAGAAAGATAAGTAGATTGTCAAGAGGACATAAAGGTCTACAGTGGAATTTAGACAGATTAACAGATTTGACAGATAAGGTGGGAAAATATAAACTTATCTACTTGGGCAGAAAGTGTGAAAATGCAGTATGTATTTGAATGGAAAGAGACTGCAGAACTGTGCAGCACAGACCAGGCAGGGGTGAAACCAGAATCTCCTGGCTGGAATATAGTTCCTGGTCAATGGCTAAGTCAAGTATCAGATCAAGCCCAAGGTCAGGTGCATACCTTATCTTGTCCCCTTGGATCTTGTTTGCCCCGTTTGTGAGGACTGTGAATTGGATTTAATTTGAATTTGGTTTTTGAATCAGGTAAGGAGATGGATTCAGGTCTGCTCGGACAGCTCCATGCATTGGCTTTTTAACTTGAAGAATGGAGGAACTTTAAGAAAGGTAGAAGAATATATTTTTTTAAAAACTGTACAGTGGAGATGCATCTGCATGTCCTAGTACATGACTCACAAATGTTGGTATGCAAATACAGCAAGAGATTAGCAAGGTAAATGGAACGTTGGCATTTACTATGAAGAGATTTTAGTATATACAAGTTGGGAAATGTTGCTGCAGCTGATAGAGCTTTGGTGAGGTCTCATCTGGAGTTTTGCGTACAGTTTTCACTTCCTCTCTTAAAAGATGTAATTACATTAGAAGCACTTCAGAAAAAGTTTCCTCAACTGATTCCCAGGATGAAGGGTTATCTTACGAGGAAAGCTTGTGCAGGTTGGGACAAAATTGGAATCTGAAGGAAAAAGAAGTGATCTCACTGAAACATACATGTGAAGGGACTTGGAAGGATGAGGTGATATTTTCTGCTGTGGAAGGAGTCTAGATAAGGCACACAGTTTAAAAATTAGAGGTCTCCCATTTAAGACTGATATCAGGGGAAATTGCATCTTTCAAACAATCATTAGTTTGCAGAATTCCCTTTCTCAGAGAGCAGTGGAAGCTGGGTCACTGGAAATAATCAAGGCTGAGTTCCTGGGCTTCAGATCAACAGGGGAGTCAAGGGTGATGGAGGGCAGACAGAATTGTGGAGTTGGGGACACAGCCATGATCTTATCAAATTGCAGAGCAGATACAAGGATCCACATTGCTGACTCCTGCTCCAAGTTCTTAGTTGCTCAGTATTCTGACCTGATGATGGAGGAAAGGCCCATTGATGAAGAAGCTGAAGACGGTTGGGAATAGGACACCATCCTGATGAACTCCTGTTGTGATGTCCTGGGGTTGAGGGCACTGGCCTTCAAAACCATAACCCATCTCCCTTTGTGCTCAGCATGACTCTGAAAATGGAGATTTTCCACTGATTTACACTATCTTCAATTTTGACAGAGTTCTTAATGATTGGGTCAAATGCTGCCTTGATGGCCACTGTAGTCGCATTCATCTCTCCTCTGGAATTCCTGATCCTCTGTGCTCCAACATTCCTTTCTCACAGGTCATCCTGACTTGATGTAAAGTTGTCCATTGGAAGCAGTTGTTAATATATCTTCCTTGATCCAGGCAACAGAACATCAAGTGAACTAAATAGGTTTGTAGAATTATAAAACAGATTTGCTATCACTCTTTGTCAGTAAAATACTGACGGATACAAACACACAATAGGTAGGAATTCAAGACCCACTCCTGAATCTACGAGGAAATTTAGAGAAAATGCAAGAGAAATATTTCAGGTGGAGATTGTTTGATGCAACGTCCAGGAATCTAACATTTCTCTTCAATTCTTATTTGAGTTGGAGGAATGGCTGACAATCAAAATTATAATGTATAGCTGTTTCCTATCTTTCACAAACAGCCCTCATATCTTAGACACCAGAAACTATATTTAAATACCATGACTGTTACATTGGCAAATACAGCAATGAGATTAATGTAAGCTGGCTGGTTTCATGGTCTTTTTTGAAGAAAGACTGCTGACCCTGAGACTGGAAGACTTCATTGCTCTGCCTTTCACCAATTAATATTATGGAACTTCAACAGTTCCCTCAAACAACATGTTTACCTTGAAAGGTCACACATCCAGTGTTGTAGTAGCTTGTCACAACTGCATTGGAGAGTCAACGAGGATGAAATGCCCAGGTTTCAGAACAGGCCTTGAAACCATACCTGCTACGCATTTAGTCATTCTGTCATTTGAAGGAAAACGTAGCTTGTAACTGATTTCTGTCAACAACTTCAATCTTTCCTCATGGCAGCAGCATGGACCAGTTTGGCTGGAGATTGAATTTTATCAGTGATTGCTGTACGCCAGTGTCTGAGGGTGTGGGGCTGGAGGTGATCAGAGAGATTGGGAAAGATGACAACATGAAAGGCTTTGAAAACAATTATGAGAATTTTAAAAATCGAGCTGCTGCTTGTAGGTTACCAGGCACAGGGGTGATGGATAAACTAGACTTGGTGCTCGTAAGGATATGGGGAGCAGAGTTTTGGATGAGCTCAAACTTACTTAGAGTAGCATGTTGCAGGTCAACCATGAGTGACTTAGAATAATCAAGTCTAGAAGTAACAAAGGCATGGCTAGGGTTTCAACAATAGATGAGCTCAGGTAGGGATGGAATCAGGCAATGCTACAGAGGTGCAAGTTGACAGTCTGAGTGATAGCACGCATGTAGTTTGATACTCAACTCAGGATCAAGGCTACAAACAAGATCTGCTTCAGTGGGATTGAGTGGCTATGGAGCTTGGGGCCAATCAATGTGAGCAGCCTCTGGATGAAGCACAAAAAACCTCAGGCAGTTGTCTTGCTCAGCACAATGCCACCGCTACCTTTACTGTTTTCAATAAAAAGCAGCATTTTTCCAAAGGTCGAGAAAGGCACTCTCTTCCTTTATTTCCAAGCAGTCTCTTATGAAAATCAGTTGACGAAGTATTATGTCTGAGTGTCAGGTCCAGCATTTTACAGACATGAGCTCAGGCTGGGAATCCCAAATCTGGTCTCAGCCATTCCAGTCAGAAATAAAATTTGTTTCTCTGAATCTTGTCACTGTACAACATCAAGCTCAAATGTGGTTTTGTTGTTAAACAGGCTAGTTGGTATCAAAGGAAGTTTCTCAGAGCTACCCTTAAGTTGTGACAGGTTCACCCATTGCAAACTTGAGTTCCATCATTAAAATTTCTAATGTTTGATGGAATTAACCCTTTAATAGCAGAATCTATTTGTTAATGTTTAATTCATCCTACACCATGAAAACTATTTGGAATAAAGTTATTCAGAAGCATTCAGTATGTGTCATGAAACACCCTCACTGGTGCCAAGTTATGAAATAATTTCCTATACACTCAGTTCCATTTATAAACATGGAGCCAAGGCAGGTTTAGGTTGTTTAGATACGGATCTGAAATTTATGATGCAACAAGCTCAAGGGGCTGAAATGCCTTGCTCCTGTTCACAGACTCCAATGAATCACAACAAGGGCAAACTCAATTTCACTGAGAGTTATGTATCAAGAGACCATTCAAGTCAGGTTGGATTGGACTTCAATGCAAATTTATAATGTCCAATTACTGGCTGCTTAACTCATTGTGCTACAAAATGGCACACTCTGAATGCAACCTCAATTGAGTTGAACAGTATTTAATGCTTATGGTGTCATCGCAACAAGAATACCTCAGCAATAATATCACCATTCTCAGCATGAACTTGAGCAATGGCACCCATATCACGGATTGCACTCAGGGCTTCATACATCTGCAAGTAAACACAGACAAACAACAAAAAAGTTATTGTGATAAACTGAACAGGGGAGCACTTTTTTCCCCAGTAGATCTCAGCTATGTCATTGGTGCCTTACCTGGGCATCAGAGAGTTGGTAACGATCTTTATAAGCCATGTAGACAAGGAAGGAGTTAACACCTGATGGAAAGGATCAGAAAGCTGTAAGTTTTTTGAGTTCACTATGTTCCATCCATAACAAGACATAATCCTGACTTTGAGGAGATTGGCTGCCAGATCATGGGAGATAAGTATGATTTAAATGAAGATCTTTTCCGAGGCAGACCCTGACTGCCAGAACTTAACGTTCAACTGCCTGACCAAATTTATTTTAAACACATCATTCCACAGTACAAGAAGTTAAGGCATGGCCCCCGCACAAGGTTAAGTAAGTGGCACATGCTATATCACAGATTACATAATAAGGTGTATACATCCAACTCAATATGCTTGGGTGGAAGCAGTCAATCACAAGGCTGGAGCCATTCCTTATCAGGGGCATCTGGTGCCCTCGTGCTAAATTAACTGTGGAGACTCTGTTTGGACTTACTGAAAGGTAGCTGCTATTTTATGTCATACGACAGCACAATGTTTAGACTAACAAGTGTTCTCTATAATTTATAGATTGAATGTCGTTTGTTTAAGCTCCTGGTCAGAAACCTTGAAACTGAACATACAACATTAACTAATTCTGCTTATATTGTGCCTTTAAGTAAACTTTCTCAAGGCATTTCATTGGACTTTTACATAAAACAAACTTTAACATGAAGCCATATAAGGTGCTAAAACAGTTGGCCAAAAGCTCGATCAGATGCAGCACCTTAAACAAGGAGAGAAGAGAATGCAAAGCTGAAGGAGATAATTCCAAAGCTTACAGAGTTAGAAAATATCAAAGCCTTGGAGGGATTTGAAAACAAAGATAAGAATTTTAGAATTGAGGTATGTCAAACAAGAAGGCAATGCAGCAGGCACAGGGGTGGACAAATAAATAAAGCTTAATAACAGCAGAAAATGCTGGAAAAAGTCAGCAAGTCTGACAACATCTGTGGAGAGAAAATAGAGTAAAAAGTCTGACAACACCAGGTTTTAGTCCAACCGATTTATTTGATAGTAAACTCACAAGCTTTCGAGGGGACTCCCTCTTCGTCAGGTGAATGGAGAGTTCTGGCCTCGGACAGAGCACATAAAGCACAGACAGTTTAGAGATTACTGATTAGAATGCGAATCTTTACACCTAACCTGCTGTTCAAGTCTTAAAGTGGCTGACAATGTGTGTGGCAGGAGCACTGATCACAGGTTAAAGAGATGTGTGTTGTCTCCAGACAGCACAGTGAGTGAGATTTTGCAAACCCAGGCAAGTCACGGGGGTTACAGATACTACGATATGAACCCAAGATCCCTGTTGAGACCGTCTTCATGTGTGCGGAACTTGGCTATCAGTCTCTGTTCAGCGACTCTGCGCTGTCGTGTGTCGTGAAGGCCGCCTTGGAGAACGCTTACCCGAAGGTCAGAGGCTGAATGCCCGTGACCACTGAAGTGTTCACCAACACGAAGGGAACAGTCTTGCCTGGTGATGGTTGAGCGATGTTCATTCATCCGTTGTCGTAGCGTCTGCATGGTGTCCCCAATGTACACTGGGGAGACTGTTCCCTTCCTGTTGGTGAACACTTCAGTGGTCACGGGCATTCAGCCTCTGACCTTCGGGTAAGCATTCTCCAAAGCGGCCTTCACGACACACGACAGCGCAGAGTCGCTGAGCAGAGACTGATAGCCAAGTTCCGCACACGAGGACGGTCTCAACAGGGATCTTGGGTTCATGTCGCACTATCTGTAACCCCCATGGCTTGCCTGGGTTTGCAAAACCTCACTCACTGTACTGTCTGGAGACAATACACATCTCTTTAACCTGTGATCAGTGCTCCTTCCACACACATTGTCAGCCACTTTAGGACTTGAACAGCAGGTTAGGTGTAAAGATTTGCATTCTAATCAGTAATCTCTAAACAGTCTGTGCTTTATATGCTCTGTCTGAGGCCAGAACTCTCCATTCACCTGACGAAGAGGGAGTCCCCTCGAAAGCTTGTGAGTTTACTATCAAATTAATCGGTTGGACGAAAACCTAGTGTTGTCAGACTTCTTACTGTGTTTACCCCAGTCCAACGCTGGCATCTCCACATCATGAGAGAAAATAGAGTCAGCATTTCAAATCAGGATAGCCATTCGTCAGAGCTTTAGACAAAGAAAATCGAAGTAGAATTTATAACACAAGGATGGAGGGGGGCTATGGTGATGATAAAGTGTGACAAAGGTGCTAAGAGTATCCATAAAGAGATCGCAATTTGCCAATGGCAGAACAAAGGATCCGATTGTCACAGGACAACATGAGAAAGTGACAGTTGGCCCTGGGACGTGTGTGTCTGTGTGCGTGGAAGACAAGATGGAGAACAAGACTTCAGAAGCGGAAAAGTAAAAATAATACAAAGTAATAAAAACGGATGGATAAGATGAAAAGAGGAAATTAATATAAATGGAAATAGGGTGGTAGAGGAGAGAGTTCATGCCCTAAAGTTGATGAACTTAATGTTACTTACAGAAGGCTGTAAAGTGCCAATTGGAAGAGGAGGTGCTGTTCCTCTAGTTTTTGTTGGGCTTCCTTTGAACATTGCAAAACGCCAAGGATGGCTATGTGGACAGGATAGCAGGGTGATGAAATGGTAAGCCACAGGAAGGTCTGGGTCCTGCTGGTGGGCAGATCTAAACATCTCCACAGAAATTTGACTTAAAACATTGGCTCTATACTCTCACCACGGCTACTATCAGACCTGAGTGTTTCCAGCATTTTCTGTTCTTGTTTCCGCTTCCAGCATCCACCGTACTTTGCCTTTGATAACAGCAGAGTTTTGTGTAAACGTGCAAGATGGAATGTTCGCCAAGGGAACACTGAAGTGGTCAAGTATGTTTCTGATCACAAAATCAAAAATGGTAAAACCAGAGGTGGCAATTTCAACTGTAAGCTCATGATCTCACTGTGTTTTATTCTTCACAGTGGTAAAACCAGTGTCAGAGCAGACGTGTTCAAAACATACTCGTTCATATTTTTCCCCTTCTCATCCTGTCCTTGTTGTATTGGCGCCTGCCCAGATACAATTCCAGAGCATCAGCAAATCACTTCATGGAACAAGATTTGATTAATGACAGAACCTGCACTTTGAAGGACTTTCTGTGACTCACTGGCTGAACTGTCAAGGCTATTTGATTCCTCTTCTTCACTCACTCAAGGTTTTCTGCTACCTTCAATCTCTTGCATCATTTTTCCATTCAATCAGGTAATGGATGGCATTCACTGGGGCCACTAAAGAACAACCCAGCACGGGAAACAGCCCTTCGGCCCAACTAGCCCCTAATGGGAATCCGGTGGCCCGTTGAATCAGGCCCAAAGCGCCAATCAGATGAATAGTTAGAAATCCTCATCTGCATTTAAGTATTGGACTGGAAGTTCGATTCAACAGGTCCGCCACTGATGCAGCTGTCACCCAGCCATCCAGCGGGAAGTCCATAGGCCAGGCTTGGGTCAGGAACTGATAAACCTGGATCTGCCACCTCCGGCTGGGGGTCTCATGGCTGCATTTGTCCTTGCTCCTTGGGAAAGGTGCAGTTCACTTTCAGGATGGTGATTTCAGACATCATTCTTGGAAGGTGTTCATTATTGTCTCTGTTCTTTAAACTGTGAAGTGCCCTGGTCACTTTGATATCCATGCCCCAGGGACAGATGGAAGCCTTCAAAATCACTGCCACATTCCATTGCAAGTTAGGGATTGAGGCAGTGTTAAAAGACGTCTAAAGTGCTCTTATAGAAATGGCCTGTCAGGACTCCCCAGCAGAACCCCTTGCTTCCTCTTATAGGTACAGCTGTCCTAAAACCTCTTGGAAGTGCTTTGATGGTCAGTTTCACTGGGGAGTTCTTTTAACACAAAGAGTAGTTTCTGCTGTTTGGATTGGCTGTTTAACTCAATGCATATTTAAACATGCTAATGGAGAATTCCATCTGACAGTGTTGCTTACGCCAGCAGTTTTCCCGCTCACCACAGTGCTTAGAGCGAAAATGAGAGAATCTTGGCCAATATCTTTTCCAGTTATTTTGAAAGTGATTGATCCAGATATTTCACAAATTAAAGCATGGATTTAAAATTCTGTGTCTTTTTTGCATTATTTGGATCAAGTTATGCTCTGATAAGTTTTTCAGCTGATCCTTTTTTAAATCAGCATGAAGTGAGCATCACAGCTCAAACCCTGGTCCCTCCCAGTTATAAAGCCTTGAGTTGATGAGCTCCACTATTTCCAGGCAGTTGTAAAAAAGGTGACAGGCAATTGTTGCACATAATCTTGAATTGTGTGCAAATCTACGGAATCATGCCATCCTTAGTTTATTAATTCCTCAAATTGACAGAAGGAGCAGTTCAGTTCAATCTGACGACAGGCCAAGCAAATGCTCCAGTTGCAACTTTAACAGATTCACAGGACATCGTTACAGGAGGATATAGTCAGGCTGGGCAGATCAGTGGCAAACTAAATTCAATCTGGATATGTGTCAGGTGGTACAATTGGCAGGACAAACAAGGCAAGGAATATATGATGATAGGCAGGACCCTTGGAAGCACTGAGGGGAACAATGTTCCCTTAAGGTCGCAGGGCAGGTGGATAAAATAGCTCAGACATTTGGTGTATTTACCTTTCTTAGCCACAATGTAGAGTTTCAAGGCAGAGAGATTATGCTGGAACTGTATAAAACTTTGATTATGCCACAGCTAGTGCAGTTCTGGAATCCATGTTTTCCGAGGGATATAATAGTATTAGTAATGATGAAGACAAGATTTACCAGGATGTTCTCAGCAGATTTCTGACAAAGGGTCAATCTGTCTCAAAACGTTGGCTCTATTCTCCCTCCACAGATGCTATCAGACTTGTTGAGATTTTAAAGCATTTTTATTTCCAGATTCCAGATCCGCTTTTACCAGGGTGATGCCTGGGCTGAAAAGTTTTAGTTTGGATAGAATGAGGTTGTTTTCCTTGGAGCAGAGGAGACTGAGGTGGACACGATTGAGAATTATAAATTTATGAGGGGCATAAACAGACAGGAAGAAATCTTTCCCCTTGGTCGAGGGATCAATGTCTGAGAGACACAGGGTTTAAGTAAGAGGCAGGAGTTTTCTTTTGGAGGGGGAGGGGGTGGGGGAGATGCGGAATGTGAGGAAAACCCTTTTCATCCAAAAGGTGGTAGGAGTTTAGATCACTGCCTGAAAGCTAGGTGAAAACATAGAACTGCATAACATTTAAAGAGCAGTCAGATGTGCATTTCTGATGCTAAGGCACAGACCAGGTGGTGAAAAACAACTTGAGAATAGCTGGATGGTTTCTCTTTGACAGGTGCAGACATGATGGGCTGAAGGGCCTTTTCTGTGCTGTATACTTGTATGACTATGATTATCTGTCAACTCTTTCTTGAATCGTGCTTTACTATGTTTATACAAGTTCTAGCCAGTCTCCACATCTGATCCGTGCGCTCATATTTCTGAGTCTGGTCAATGAGCATCAACAAGCTATTTAGGCAGAGTGCATCACAACCAAGCCTAATTCTGTCCTTCCCTGAAGTCCCTGCTTTTCAGTGGAAATCACTGGACAGTGAACAAAAGGCACAAATTCTGTCTGGCTTCCTCCCTCTCCCAACACTCCTGTGTTTCACAGGTTCTGAATTGCTACTGTGTCACCTGTACTTCCCCAGCTATCAGAGATGGGGGCCTGGGACCTTGCTGCTTTTTGTGTATTTATTCACCAACCCATACAAGGAATTACAAATGAAAACACGAACTACTATAAAGCTCAACATGTCCAGCAGCATTGGGAAGCAAGAAACAGAATTTACATTTCCATCCATGTGACTCCTCTTCACAACTGAAGAGAGGGAGAAATGTCATGGATTTGAGATTGTTGAA
The DNA here is from genome assembly GCF_965287045.1 of Carcharhinus amblyrhynchos. Classification (NCBI taxonomy): domain Eukaryota; kingdom Metazoa; phylum Chordata; class Chondrichthyes; order Carcharhiniformes; family Carcharhinidae; genus Carcharhinus; species Carcharhinus amblyrhynchos. The sequence goes on from NC_137357.1 coordinate 21,372,232, forward strand.
GAGAGGGTGTGCAGCAAACTACAAGCTCAGAGATAGGTGGTTGCTGGGAAGAAATTTGACAAAGATGTCACAGATACAAGAAGAAGTCTCACAACACCATAAGAACATAAGAAATAGGAGCAGGAGTAGGCCATCTAGCCCTTCGAGCCTGCCCCGCCATTCAATAAGATCATGGCTGATCTGTCGTGGCTCAGTTCCACATTCCCGCCCTCTCCCCATAACCCTTAATCCCCTCTCTTATCAAAAACCCATCAACCCGCGTCTTAAAAATATTTAGCGAGGCAGCCTCCACCACTTCAACGGGCAGAGAATTCCAGAGATTCACCACCCTTTGAGTGAAGAAGTTCCTCCTCAACTCCGTTCTAAACCGCACCCCCCCCCCCTTTATCTTGAGGCTGTGCCCCCTAGTCCTACTATCCTTTCTGAGCGGGAAGAGTTTCTCCACCTCTATCCTATCCATCCCATTCATCATCTTATACGTCTCAATGAGATCTCCCCTCATTCTTCTAAACTCTAACGAGTACAAGCCTAGTTTATTCAGCCTCTCCTCATAGCTCAACCCCCTCAACTCCGGCATCAGCCTAGTAAACCTCCTCTGCACTCCCTCCAAGGCCAAAATATCCTTGCGTAAGTACGGCGCCCAAAACTGCACACAGTACTCCAGCTGCGGCCTCACCAATGCCCTATACAGCCGCAGCAAGACCTCCCTACTTTTATATTCAATCCCCCTCGCTATGAAGGCCAGCATCCCATTCGCCTTCCTGACCACCTGCTGCACCTGCAAGCTGGGTTTTTGCAACTCATGCACAAGGACCCCGAGGTCCCTCTGCACCATCGCCTGCTGCAGTTTTTCGCCCCGTAAGTAATAATCCTTCCTACCATTATTCCTACCAAAGTGGACCACCTCGCACTTGCCAACATTAAATTCCATTTGCCATTTCCTGGCCCATTCGCCCAGCCTAACTAGATCCTTCTGTAGACTCTCCACACCCTCCGCACAATTTGCCGTTCCACCAATCTTGGTGTCATCAGCAAATTTCGACACCCTACACTCGGTTCCCTCCTCCAGATCATCTATATAAATGGTAAATAGCTGAGGCCCCAGCACCGACCCCTGGGGCACTCCACTAGTCACCATCCGCCAATCCGAATAGCACCCATTGACCCCCACTCTCTGCCTCCTATTTGACAACCAATCCTCTATCCACGCTAACACCCTACCCCCAACTCCATGTCCCCTGACCTGCAATAACCTCTTGTGAGGTACCTTGTCAAACACCAGGTTAAAGTCCAATGGGTTTGTTTTGAATCACGAGTTTTCGGGGCTCTGAAAGGTCCTGGTTCCAAGCAAGCCTGTCGGACTTTAACTTGATGTTGAGAGACTTCTTACTGTGTCCGTCGCAGTCCAACACCAGCATCTCCACATCATGGATACAAGACAAAGGGGATGGTAGTGACAGTGTTAAAAGATATCAGACAGATGCCGATTGTGGCAGGAAGGTCAGATAAAAGAATTTATTAACAGCAGAACAAGGGTTGACATTCTGTGAAATGGAAACACAAGCACAAGTTACAAACTGGCCCTATGGGGAAAGGGATTTGGAAAAAATATATAAAAATGAACAACAGAATTCATGGTCTGAAGTTCTTTTTATTAATTTACGGGATGTAGGTGTTACTGACTAGATTAACATCTTGTGCCCATTTCTAGTTGCATGAGATGATAAGCTGCCTTCTTGAACCATGATGTGGGTATGCCAGCGTTGGACTGGTGTAAACACAGTAAACACACTGTGATCAGTGCTCCTTCCACTCACATTGTCAGCCACTTCAGGTCTTGAACAGCAGGTTAGGTGTAAGGATTCGCATTCTAATCAGTAATCTCTAAACTGTCTGTGCTTTATATGCTCTGTCTGAGGCCAGAACTCTCCATTCACCTGACGAAGAGGGAAACCTCGAAAGCTTGTGAGTCTATTATCAAATAAATCGTTTGGACTAAAACCTGGTGTTGTCAGACTTTTTACCCTTCTTGAACCATTGCAGTCTCTGAGGTGTAGGTACGCCCACACTGCTGATAGGGAGGTAGCTCCAGGATTTTGACCCAGTGACAGTGAAGGAACAGCGATATATTTCCAAGTCAGGATGGTGAGAGTGACTTGCAAGGAAACCTCCAGATGGTGATGTTCCCAGGTGCCTGCTGCTCTTGTCCTTCCAGATGGTAGTGGTCATGGATTTGGAAAGTGCCACCTAAGGAATCCTGGTAAGTTCCTACAGTGCATCTTCTAAATGGTGCACTTTGCTGCCACTGTTTGTCAGTGGTGGAGGCAGTGAACATTTGTGGAAGGGATAGCAATCAAACTCCATTCTGGATGATGTCCAGCTTCTCGAGTGTCGTTGGAGCTACGCCAAGCAAGTGGAGAGTATACCATTACACTCCTGACTTGCAAATGGTAGACAAATTTTGGGGAGTCATGAGGTGTGTTTCTCGCTGCAGGATTCCTGACCTGCTTGTGGCCATGGTATTTACGTGGCGAGACCAATTCAGTTTCTAGTCAATGGTAACCCCTCTGGGTGCTGAGGGAATTCAATGATGGCAATGCCATTTAATGTCAAAGATTGATGGTTAAATCCTCTCTTGTTTGAGAAGGTCTTTGTGTGGCACTTGTGTGCTGCAAATACTACTTGCTACTTGTCAGCCAAGCCTGGATGTTGCCCAGGTCTTGCTGCATTTGGACATGGAATACTTCAATACGTGAGGGGTCACAAATGGTGCTGAACATTGTGTCTTCATCTGCAAACCTCCCCATTTCTAATCTTAAAATGGAAAGGTGGTCATTGATGAAGCAGCTGAAGATGGTTGGGCCCAGGACATTACCCTGATAATCTCCTGAAGTGATGTCCTGGAGCTAAGATGATTGACCTCCAATCATCACAACCATTTTCCTTTATGCCAGCTATGACTCCAGCCTGTGGAGGATTTTCCCGATTCCAGCTTCTTGAGTTTTGCGAGGGCTTCTTGATATCATCCTCAGTCAGATGCTGTCTTGATGTCAAAGACAGATCTTGATCAATTGGGCCAGTGGACTAAAGAATAGCAGATGGAGTTTAATTTAGATAAATGTGAGGTGACGCATTTTGATAGACTGAACCAGGGCAGGACTTACTCAGTTAATGGTTGGGCATTAGGGGGAGTTAAAGAACAAAGAAATCTTGGGTACCCGTTCACAGCTCCTTGAAAGTGGAGCCATAGGTGAACAGAGGGTGAAGGAAGCATTCGGCATGCTTGATTTCATTGGTCAGAACACTGAATACAGGAGTTGGGATATCTTGTTGAAGTTGTACAAGGCATTGGTAAGGCCACACTTGGAGTACTGTGTACAATTCTGGTCACCCTATTATAGAAAGGGTATTATTAAACTAGAAGGAGTGCAGAAAAGATTTACTAGGATGCTACCGGGACTTGATGGTTTGAGTTATCAGGAGAGGCTGGATAGACTAATCTGCATCTCTGGAGTGTAGAAGGCTGAGGAGTGATCTTATAGAGGTCTATAAAATAATGAGAGGCATAGATCAGCAAGACAGTCAATATCTTTTCCCAAAGGTAGGGGAGTCTAAAACTAGAGGGCACAGGTTTAAGGTGAGAGGGGAGATACACAAAAGTGTCCAGAGGGGCAATTTTTTCACACAGAGGGTGGTGAGTGTCTGGAACAAACTGGCAGAGGTAGTCGTAAACGTGGGTACAATTTTGTCTTTTAAAAAATGTTTAGACAGTTACATGGATATAGAAAGATATGGGTCAAATGCAGAAAATTGGGATTAGCTTCGGGGTTTTAAAAAAAGGGGCGGATAGACAAGTTGGGCCGAAGGGCCTGTTTCCATGCTGTAACCCTCTGACTCTATGACAAATACTTCACTCTGGAGTTCACTTCTTTGTCCAGGTTTGAACCAAGGCTGTAATGGGGATACGCACTGAGTGACCTTGGTGGAACTCAAGTTTATCATCTATGAATGGGTTATTACTGATTTAGTGCCCACTTGATAGCACTATTAATGACTCCTTCCATCACTTTGAAAGTCGACTGGTGGGGCAGCAATTGGCCAGATTGGATTTGTTCTGTTTCTTGCGTAAAAGGAATACCTGGGTAATTTTCCACATTGCCATGTAGCTGTAGTGGAACAGCTTGGCTAGGAGAGTGCCAAGTTCTGGAGCACATCTAATTATTACTGCTGGAATAACCTTTTCAGTACCCAGTTGCTGGATTCAATGCTAGTTCCAGAAGGCTGTGCACTGCTGAATCATAAAATAAGATGCTGTTCCTCCAGTTTGTATTAGGTTTTACTGCAACAGGTCCAGGACAGAAACGTGAGCGTGATAACAAGATGGTGAACGGGCAAGCAACAGGAAGATCAGGATCATGCTTGTGGACTGGGCGAAGGGGTTCCGCAAAACAGTCACCCATCTGTATTTAATTTCTTCATTGTTGAGAAAATCCTATTGTGAACAGTGACTGCAGTAGATAAAAGTGAAAGAAGTGCAAGTGAATCGCTGTTTCACCTGCTATGGGGTCTTAGACAGTGAGAAGGGGGGGAGGAGGTAACATAACAGCCATTACAGCCCCTGTGATTGCATGCAAAGGTGCTGTGGGGAAACAACAAGGAACTTAGAGCGAATGGGGGGTGGGGGCAACAATCCCTGCAGAATGTTGACCCCGGGGGGGGGGGGGGGGGGAAGAGGATGAGGGATAGATGTGTTTGGTGGTGGCATCATTTAGTCGTTTGTGGAAATGGCAGGGGATGAACCTTTGAATGCTGAGGCTGGAAGGGGAAGCAGGGAATGGGGTGAGGGCAGAAGTGCAGGAATGGGTAAGACACAGCTGAGGGGAAATCTCAGGAAAAAGGAAGATATTTCCGAAGCGCCCTTTCGGAAGGCAGTATCATCAATGTGATGGAGGCCGAGAAGCAGGGAGCATGAAATGGAGTTACAAATCTGTTTTGTACCGATTGTTAAGCAAGATTTGAGACGCTTATTACTGTTTCGTAATATGACCTTACCATGTTCCTTCACAAGGAAATCCATCTCTTCTTGAAGGCCTTTATACCACTCTGTGATATCAACATGTAGCGAGTAGTCGCAACAAGACTTGTTATCTGCCCATTCTCTCCACTGTTCAAAAGCAGTGATCAAACTGATTCCAGGTTCAGCCAGCACATGGTCAACTGAAATAAACATTGTAAAAATTATAAAATTATCTGGATAGAGAATGGGATTCTACACATTTGTTCCAGAATTACAAGAATCTATTCTTGGTGCAGAGTCTCACTCGATGCAAGTGCAAAACAGAGAGCTGGTGCAGAGGTTAACATGGCCTGCCCACACCACAGATGGAGTATTTGCAGGTTTGTGATGAGAGGGCAAAGATTAGATGGCAGACTATTTCGGAAAAAACAGAATCTTTGGCCTAATTAATGCATAACTATGTTATTTCAATTACAGTACTTTCCACACTTCCACAGAATAAACAAACATTTGCATTGAAACAGTGTATGTAAGGATGTAAATCAAGTGCCTTAAGTGTAGATGCATGAAGTTCAATCAGCTGTTCAATGCTAGAATGTAATCAACTACCTAATAATCTGCATGGTTTTAGTGTGCAGCAATTGAACTGTAAAAAACATCATGAGAATAAAGGTTGTATTTATAAACCTGGACTGTATCTGACAACACCATTTTGAATCGAGTAACACTACTGGTGTTTACAAGCCAACAAGCCACATAAAATCACATTGATTTAATCTTCTTTCTACACTCCACCAATAACAACACTGAAACTTCATAAAGGAAACTGTGCATTGCTTCCTTTGTTCAATCTGTCTGCCTTGTATGACAAAAGTAACATAGTAAGAAGTCTGACAACACCAGGTTTAAGTCCAAGCGATTTACTTGATAGTAAACTCACAAGCTTTCAGGGTTTGCCTCTTCGTCAGGTGAATGGAATGTTCTGGCCTCAGACAGAGCATATAACAGCACAGACAGTTTACAGATTACTGATTAGAATGCGAGTCTTTACACCTAACCTGCTATTTAAGTCTTAAACTGGTCAACAATGTGAGTGGAAAGAGCATTAAGCCCAGGTTAAAGAGATGTGTATTGTCTCCAGACAGTACAGTTAAGTGAGGTTTTGCAAACCCAGGCAAGTCATGGGGGTTACAGATAGTGCGATATGAACCCAAGATCCCTGTTGAGACTATCCTCATGTGTGCGGAACTTGGCTATCAGTCTCTGCTCAGTGACTCTGCGCTGTCGTGTGTCGTGAAGGCTGCTTTGGAGAATGTTTACCCGAAGGTCAGAGGCTGAATACCCGTGACCACTGAAGTGTTCGCCAACAGGGAGGGAACAGTCTTGCCTGGTGATCGTCGAGCGATGTTCATTCGTCCGTTGTCGTAGCGTTTGCATGGTCTCCCCAATGTACCGTGCTTCGGGACCGTGTAATCTGTAAACTGTGTGCTGTTATATGCTCTGTCTGAGGCCAGAACTCTCCACTCACCTGACGAAGGGGCAAACCCTGAAAGCTTGCAAGTTTACTATCAGATAAATCGGTTGGACTTAAACCTGATGTTGTCAGACTTCTTACTGTGTTTACCCCAGTCCAACACTGGCATATCCACATCAAAAGTAACGTAGTCAAGAAGAGTACGCAGAAATGAGATCTGGTTTAACTATTTTTGTTAAGATAATTTACCTGCATATATCCTCTCCTACATTTGCTCTGCTGCACATTAATTTCTGCTTTGAATTATGTTACCTGGGTGATGGGTCAGTGACACTGCACTGCACACCACTGAAGTTACAGAACAGGAAAGGAGGATTGGGAAAATGAGAAACTTGTGATTATGTATTGGCAGATGTTGTGAGTTTTGCCAACAAGCAGTGAGCTGTACACATCAGGAAGATCCCCCAATCACCAGACTATGCTACGTCGCCTTTCTGTTTGGATGGTGGCAGGGGTACTCCAATTAACCTCTGCAGTGGGATTATGCATTTTAAAAAAAAGCTCAGCTTCTATCTGCAACTCTTGATCAGTGGCCAGCAGCCCCTAAGGGGAAGAGTGCTTGGCAGAATGCATTCTGCAACGGTACCGCTTGTTGGCACTGTCAATACAATAAATAAAAGCAACATTAACGGTCATTAAGTAGGGAACAGCATCCCAGAAAAGGGATTACCACCATTTGACAGAGAACGGGGGGGAGGGGAGAAAAATCAACAAGAAAAAGCTATTCACTGATTTGAATAAGATTGTGGAAGATCGTGCAATTTTTGAATTGACAAATATACTTTTTGCACAACTGGCCCACTCGGAGCTGCTGACTGGCCACCAAAAATATTCAGAAGCAGTACTCTTCTCGTTTGTAATACCCCCCCTCTGGACATGGATTGAAGGCTTGATCTGCAGTGTATGCCAAGCTGACAAACCTTAAATAAGGACAACGATAGAAGGATGCAAGAGCCTTTAATGTTGTCAGTCAAGAGGCAAGTTTGGGGAATGCAGTGTCCCTCTGCAGGTCAGGAGAGCTCAGGCATTGGGCAAGACTAAGATTCAATTCAACAGTGACAACCTCACAGGTAAACAAATTATTTACATAGAATGAAGAAGCAGAGGACTTCAACACAGCTTGGTCCATAAAAGCATGAAGGAAAAAAGTTAAGTCCAAAATGAAACAACTGTTCTAAAAAAAAAGCCTTCTTTTTGAAGGCATGCGTGCATCAGAATGATCTGAGAAACAAAGAAAGGGGATGGTGGGGGAACTGAGCTAAAGCAAAGGTCTGTTTTTGGGAGAAGTGCAGGTTAACATGGCAAGTAATTCCAAATTCAGCACTTCATTCAGATCTAAAGGGTGGGGCCCCGCGGAATACTTCAACAAACCATTCCATACAAACATTTCTTTTTAACCAACACCAAATTTGCATCAAAAGAAAGCTGTTCAGTAAACACAAGAGCTCTGGTGTGTTGACACAGTGATCAAGCTTTTGGAAGGCATACCTCTTCTAGCTTCAATTATGGGATTGGGCAATGCCAATGCATAAATACCGCAAGTAACTGCTGCCTCAAGGTGTTTGGTCAATGACTGCATCACATCACTCATCGCTAAAATTCAACATTTAAAAACATGTTTTTTGCCAATTTTTTTCCTTCTCTCCTGAGGACTCTGATTTCTAATGTGGCTCCATTCTAAGGGCATAGACATTAATCTTATTTTCACATGGCCCTAAACAACAAGTTTGGACACACCATCTGACCGTGGGCTGCAGCAAATCAAAGTCCAAACTTGTCCTCATTCAATGTCCTTGCACATACTTTTCACCATGGGTCATTGGTGAACCATAAAGAATAAGGGATCCCATGCAATTTTTATCCTTTTCCTTCATTTTGGTAGTTCTCATCTCCAAACTGGTGGCAAGGCTTGATCAACTCTGTATCGGCCAAGGATCAAAATAGCACATTTCCTCACTGTTGAGCCCAGTTGACAGAAGGATTTGCCTCAATTAATTTCAGTATCCAACTGCAGCCTGTGAATAAGGGCCTGCAGTCAACTGCATAGTTGAAACTTCCAATTCCATGTCTTCCTCTGAAAAACAGCTAGAAGTACTATATTTAAAGAGTGATTTTTTTTTATCTTGGTGAAACTTATTATTTCCTGCCATGCTGCATACAGCCCTTCAGAACAGCACTGCTTCATTCAGCTGACAGGAGGTATGAAACAAGCACTCCTGCCAAGGGATGTGGCACTTTCCACCACATGGGGCTACATCTTGACACTCAGTCATTTGCTGGCACAGCCTGGCTGATCAGAGCAGATGGTATCCAAAAGTACGATGGCCCAGGAGTTAAACTCAGGGTCCTGAATGGGAGTTCAAATTGGGCAGAAAGAGCCTGGGGTCTGCTGCATCAATTCCAATCCAGCAAAATGGATTTAAATTCCTCTAGATCCCATGAGTTTCGGCACAACTTTTACAACAATTATCAAAGCGCTTTGCGGTTTCTGACAACAAATGCAAATTACATTTGATACCTGTTTATTTTCAGCTTCAATTCCATTGTGTGCAATGATAGAAATTTGGTATCTTCCATTAGTGCCACATAATAAAACTATCCATTCACTTCTTAATGGTTTGTCGGCTAAATTGACCAAGCCACAAAATCTAGGAAATTTCCCACTCAACTGCTGATCTATACCAAGTGACTACATCTCAGTTAGATATAACTACTGATTTCAATATGTATGCAATTTTGATAGTCTTACCTCAGGAATGATTTACTTATCTCAGAGGCAGGCTAATCAAGCTTCTTCAGACTGAGTTTTGAAGTGGGGGGATTATTCTCTAAGGAGAGACCAAATGGACTAGCCCTATTTGTCTGAGAGTTAAGGAAAAATGAGACTGAGCTCATTGAAACCGTTAAGATTCTTCAGGACTTCAGCACGTAGATACTGATGGGATATTTGCCCTGCTGGCGAGTTCAGAACAATGAATCACTCTCTTCAACTAATGAAGGTCAGCAATTTAGGACTGAAATGAAGAGAAACTTCTTCACTCCAAGGGTTGTGAATAGTTAGAATTCTCTCCCCATGCTAAGTCAGTGAGTACATTCAAGACATAGATCAATATTTTTTCACTGCAAAGGGAGCTGATATGCAGACAATGGAGGAAGGTGTAGGTGAGATAGGATCACAGGGAGTTTACAAGGGCTTACTCCTGCACCTCTTTCTAATGCTGTTATCCCAAATAAAGACACAGAAAAAACCCAAGATTGTCAAGGTCCTGGTTGCCCTTCAATATGCGTTGGCGTTAGGAATGAGATTGGGTTTAACTGTGCTAGCCCCCTTCTCATTCCCAGCAGTTACTTAGCCAGCTTGCACTCATTCTCTGCATGTGAGTACAATACCATCTGACTCCTCCCGTTCATGTGTAAATAATATCAAACATTATACAATACACATTACGGGATGCTGCAGATCCATACATGTACGTTACAACATCCTAGTCTTTCTGCTCTGCAATACCCACGTATAAATCATTAGATCCATTATTTCCCTTTCCAACCTTCTTGCCAATCAATTTACTTCTGTTCTTTCAAACTTTTTTTGCGATGAAAACAGTTCATGTACAAAATATTATGAAAGTTAAGTCACAAACTGAATGAAAAACTGAATCTTACAGATCATCGTCGTGCCCCCAGCCAAAGCTGCTTTTGTTCCCTGGGAGAAATCATCAGCTGCTGTCATCCCTTTGACGGGCATCTGCAGACGGGTGTGGACATCGATTCCCCCAGGAATAACCATCCGTCCGTGGGCATCAGCAACTTTAACCCCACCAGGCACGATCAGATTTTCACCAATTTGCCTATGCAGATGACAAGCAAGTTAGTATTCATTTTTATTTAAATAAAGGATTTATTTATTGATTTTTTTCTCTGAACACACGACACAAGGCTAAGCTGAATAAAGCCATCTTACTTGATCAGACCATCTTCTACATAAATATCAGCAAAAAAAGACTGATCATCATTCACGATTTTTCCACCTTTTACCAGCATACGTTCACTCTGAAAGAGATTTTGTAAAGATCCATTAATTTAGAAGCTCAAAGCTTCAGCATTTTCCAGTGTGCCAGATCAGCTCATCGAACAAGCAAACAAAATTTTGGAGCATCACGTAATCAGAAATAAAATTAGATAAAATACATTTAATATAAAAATGCAATCTTACTACATGTTAACACAAATATTAACAATGAGATTTATGTATTCGATCAGTTTGTCTTGTGTTGTTAATTTTAGGCTAGGTTATATTATTCCTTTTTTAGCTTCATACATTTAGGTCATTATCTGGATGGGTTTGGCAAATAAAAATCGACAATTTACTCCACCCTGAATATTCCAGACCATTATATTTACAAGACACACAGAACTGTCCAAGGTTGATTCTGACTTAACTTGAAATTACACAAATTAATTCCATTTTTAAAATATTTTTAAATAATTCAAGTCGCTATTATTAAATTGGTCGCACTCAACACCTTCTTTGTTGGAATGCGGTTGGGGACAAATGGATGAATAGTGATATTAATTGCACAATAGGTGGTATTTTGCAAAATGTTTTCATTTCTTGTCTTGGAGTAAAGCGTTCCTTTTTTTGAACTGACTTTCCTTTTTACCGAATTATTTCTAAATCAAATTGTATAAACAATCATCAGAGACGGGGAGGGGGCGGGGAAAGACAGACAGAGGGAGAAATCTGCCCTGATTCACACACCGCCATTATCTCCTCCTAATGCTACACAGTCGCTGTCCTTGGTCCCACACAGATAAAAACTGCGCAAATTATGCAGCCAGCCTTCTTAAACGAGGTCTGCAATGAGCACCGTTCATGTCAGGCACCAGGACCTTGGTATTTCTATCCCAAAATTACAAAATCAATCCGACATTGCCTTTTACAAACAGCCCCTGAATCCTTACCGTGATGCGGGGGATATTTTTCTTGCCCTGGTAAGACATGCCTGTGATTATCAATCGGAATCGAACAAACGATAAAACGCAGAATGCAAAAGCTGCAGCTTACAGAGCGGTTACAATTTTTTTCTTGAATAATCTATTTCTTTTCTGCCTCTTGCAGCCTCCCCCCGTTATGCCAGACCGTCCCCAGTTGGGAGAGACTCCAGCAATAACACAATTAGACCAGGCATGCGCCTCGCCGCACCCAACATGAAGGTAAGTCCAACCCCCCTGCCGTCCCCATTGGTTTCTGTCAACTGATCTGTGACAAGACCTTCTCCTGGCCTTGTGTTTCAATGATTTGAAACAGTTTGATGCCACATTGCAAAAACTAAGTTCACTAAAAAGGATGGAGCCACCACAACATCAGCTTTGTCCCAGGGTGACTTGTTTCATTTATTTTTGTTCACTGGTTTTTTTTGTTGCAAATCCAATCTCAAAACAAAGGGTGAAAATCTGCAGTAAAGTGGAGAGCAGTCTCACACACCTTTCAACTTGGCTCTTTGTATTTTACTGCACTCAGACAATCCTTTCCCATTATTTTAAGTGTTTGCCATTCCATTTCAAAGGGACATTCACAGCCAAGGATTCCAACCCTCATTTGCCGAAAGGCGCACTCCAGGTTAAATGGAGAAGCGGGGCTGGAACTCTTTGGGAGGAAGACAGTTCTCAAGAACTTCATGACTGAGATTAATGACAAATACGCCGAATGGACCGCCAATTTGTGAGATTTGTCTTTGTTGTATGTGCCATTTAACATGTGATTTATAGTTTATAACAGATCAGTCTGTAGAATTAAGGTTTAACTTCCATTGATTCTGGGTGTTAGAATATAAAAGTGCTTACCCAAGTGTATACTTTGTTAGACACCTGCAAAGTAAAACATGCATTTGGTTGAAACCATAGAATCTTGTGGCTCAATTCTTCAAGTCAACCACTGATTTTGGGTTACTTTTGAAAAAAGTTATTGGTCTCAACTGAAATCATAACAGATATCAGGAGTTCCCTTCAATTGACTATCAATATTTGGGTCATCAGATTAGTTTGAGTGCTTCATAATCTATCTGCATGTTACACATCTGGGGAGGACAAGAATTGGGCTTAGTTTTGATGCTCATTCTCTCACCCCACCCTTGCTAAGAGTGAAACACTATCTGTTTAATGTCAAGGTTAATACAAGTATTTGGTTGAGGTAGAAAGAGGTTTGTCAACACCAACCGAAACATAAATCTACAGTAGAGGAAGGAAACTCAGTTAGAGGACAGGAGGTTGGGGTGGGGTAAGGGATGTGGAAAGGAGGCTTTAGCAAACAGGGAAATAAGGATGTCTTTGATATTATTGAGCTCATCAAAAGTAATCAACCAAAAACTCTTCTATTCAGCCGCTATTTATTATCCTACATCAGCAAACTACAGATCAGTTAGCCGAACATCGGTCATTGGAAAAATGAAGGAATCTGTTATTCAGGAGGATATAGCAAGGAACTAGGATAATCTAAAGAGCAAAGAAAATTACAGCACAGGAACAGGCCCTTCGGCCCTCCAAATCTGCACTGATCGTGCTGCGTGACTGAACTAAAACCCCCAAATCTTCCGGGAACCATATCCCTCTATTCCCATCCTATTGATGTATTTGTCAAGATGTTTCTTAAAAATCACTATCATATCTGCTTCCACTACCTCCACCGGCAGTGAGTTCCAGGCATCCACCACCCTCTGGTAATGTGGCAACCAGAATTGAACACTATATTCCAAGTACGGCAAAAGGCATACAACATAGTTTTGTGAAAAGAAATTGTGTTTGACTACCTGACTTACTGGAGTTCTTTGAGTAAGTAAGAAGCAACGTGAACAAAGGGGAACCTGTTGATATGCTGTCCTTAGATTTTCAGAACGCATTTGACAAGGTGCCACATCAAGGATGACAACACAAAATAGGAGCTTAGTGTAGGGGTTAGCATAGATTTAGATGGATAGAGAACTAGCTAGCTAAAAGGAAACAGAGTTGACATAAATGGGTCATTTTTGGGTTGGCAGAATGTACAGTAGAATGCCATAGGGATCAGTATGGGATCTCAATTATTTACAATCTACATTCATGACTTGGATAAAAGAATAGAATGGATGGTTGCTAAATTTGTGGATAACTCAACAGCATGTTGGTGGGTGCAAAGGGATAGAGTATGTGAGTGGGCAAAAATTGAGAACTTTGCAATATAGAAGGATCTGAATCACAAAACATTAGTATGCAGATACCACAAATGATTAGGAAGACAAATGTAATTTTGGTGTTTATTGCGATGAGAATGGAATACAGAAGTTTTAATCCAATTTACCAGGCTTTGCTAAGACCACATCGAGAGCAATTTGTCTAGTTTTGGTCTCCTTATAGATGCTTTTGAAGTTCAGAGAAGATTCATCTGACTGATCACTGGGATGAAATCGCTGTGTTATCAGGAATATTTGGACAGATTTGGCCTGTATCCACTGGAGTCTGGAAGAATGAGTGGTGATGTTTTTGAAATCTAGATCCTGGGAAGATTTCACAGGGTGGAAGCTTAAAGGATGTTTCCCCTTGTAGGGAAGGATGGAATTGAGGGATACAGTTTAAAAGTAAGTGGTCTCCCATTTGAAATGAAAATGAGAATGCTTTTCTCTGAGAGTTTGAGTCTATAAATTCTGTTTGCCAGAGGGTTGTAGAGTCACTGAATACCTGATGACTGTGTTAAATAACACTCTTAATTAACAAGGGAATTGAGGGTATGGGGGTAGACAGTAAAGTAAAAGCCATAATCAGATTAGCCATGATCTTACCAAATGATGGAGCTGTTTCAAGGGTTGAATGAGCCACCCTTACTCCTAGTTTGTCCATTTGCCACCACTGCCCTACTTACTGAGACCATTTATGAAGTGGCTGATACAAACCCAAACAATAATAATAATACTATTACTGCTTATACCCTCAATTCACATCTCAAATGAAATGTGCAATCACACACACTTGCGTTCTGCCAATCAATATCTTTTGGGGTAGGAGCTCACCCAATCTCATATAAAGAGACCGTTTGTATCGTTGGAACTGTTTTATGATCTCGTGGTTTCATTTAGGTTCCAAACGGTTTGACAATATTCATGTGCTAAACTGAATAGACATGCAACTGTTAAACTGATTACATTTTCCGAATTTTAGTGCTGCAACGTAAACAAACACCGCAGTGCGACATCTTTACAATGACTTGACCAAAAACACAGCAGTTTCGCAAACCTTGGAACTGCTGTCTCTAAGGAATACCTTAAAAGTGGCATGATGGCACATGGAGTGGCATGGTAGCATAGTGGTTAACACTGCTGCCTCATAGCACCAGGACCCAGGTTCGATTCCTAGCTTGGGTCACTGTCTGTGCGAAGTTTGCATGTTGATCCCATATCTGCATGGGTTTCATCCGGGTGCTCTGGTTTCCTCCCACAGTCTGAAAGACGTGCTGGTAAGGTGCACTGACCTGAACGGACACCGGAATGTGGCGACTAGGGGAATTTCACAGTAACTTCATTGCAGAGGGAATGTAAGCCTTACTGGTGACTAACAAATAAACTTAAAAAAAGTATGTACTAATTCCAGACATGACCAGCAAAGACATGTCTGATTTGGCAATATATCCAACATCTTACATTTCATGCTATCGAGAAATTTTGTTCATTGTTCAAAACTGCTTCTTTCTGAGGACCTCCATACAGGAAATACTTAATTGGATATTGCTAGCATTAAACAAGCAACACAAGGATTATGTGAATCTTAAAAGGGCTCAAACAAATAATCTGTAGTCCACAAAGCAATGACAGCAAACTAATTAAAATTCTTACCTGCAAATCAGTGCACTCCAGGATTTCTTTCATTTCAATCTCCTGATCTGCCTTGCTGAAAATCAATTCCTCCTCATCACTGTTTTTCTCAACAGCACTGGAATCAGTTCGGGACTGAACAGATTCAGTTTCTTTCTCACTTGTTTGTCTGCTCGAGTCACGACTCAAAGAACCAAAATTCAGAGTTTTGTTTTCATGGGAACCCTCCACTGCTGCAAACATGCCCCCAAACTTCTGTCGGGGTTTTGGGCTACCAGATCCCATTTTTGCAAAACAAGCTGGAAGTTCTTCCAGTCTGGTTTGCATTTTATTCATTTCCCTTTCAGTCACAATGTGATCTTATTGCTTTCTCTCTTGTCAGCAGAGCCTCCAAAGATCTTGCAAGTGGTTTGAATACAGTTTTGCAGAGGCTGATGCCAGTAACTGGAAATAAAACGCAACCTTTTCAAATGAGCAGTGATGTTATGAGTTCCCAGCACACAGACACTGCATCATCAAAGCCAATCAATCAAGGATTTACTGTGGAACTGAAGTGACGCTCCGTCACCACCTCCTTGAAATACACAGTCATAATGTGCTATTTAAACATCTTAGAAAATTGTTTTGTCCACAATTATTAAATTACACAAAGAGAGTTAAAATAGTACATTTGTGAAAGGTGGGAAAAACAGAATCACAGAATATCCATTCAGTCATGTTATCAGAGAATCACAGCGTTTGAAGGACTGAAGCCCAAAATAAATGACCCAGAGTGGGGTTGGGCACTGAAGTGAGAAGGAAAATGAAACTGAAGTGCAATTTTTTTTAATATTTCAAAATGATGTGCTACAAGAGCTGGGCATAATTCACTCAAGCAAAACTGGGCATCGGAAATCTGAAAATAAACCAGAAAAGGTTGGAAATGCTGAGCAGGTCTGGCAGTATCTGTAGAGGAACAGATTTAAAGTTTCAACCTTTCATCAGAATTTAGACTTTCAATAATAAAGCACCCCTGCGGTGTGATCACACATGTACTCGTTTCGCCTCTTCCTTAGCCAGTTTGTTTGATCACTAAAGTTTTGCAATATCAAATTCCATCTTTGGACTGGGCACTTTATAACTTTCCAGATTCACCAATTCTACATTGTAACCCATGAGATTTTATTTCTCTTTGCTATCTTTTTCTCTCTTGTTTTTCTTAAGTTTGTTTTGCTGGTGGATGTCAGCTATTGAGAATCCCAACACGTACTGCTCCTCATTTCTTTAGTTGCCCCATTATCACTCCCTTTGGCCTCGCAACCTGAAACCCATGTCATTTATATTATTCCATCTCTACCTATTACAGACAGACCGTCTCTTTGTTTTTCTTCCCTCTCTGCTCCTTTTTCATTTGTTCAAAATCTATTACACTTCAAACTTATCTCAGCCCTGATTAAAAGGTTATTGACCTGAAACGTTAACTCTGCTTCTCTCTGTACGAATGCTAGAAGGCTTCCGAGTGTTCTATTTTTATGTTCCTTTGCCATGATATGGCAAATTCCAAAGGACTTCATTTTCTTTTTATTCATTATCTCACTTTCATTCAGCATCCCTCTATTCTAAAGGAAGCAATTATAATCTGGTGACCAGTAAGAGTCATCTGCTATAGGAAATGGAGATCCTTACAAACCAGATTTCAATGCTGGGAACGGAATCTGAGTCAAATAGAGTAAAGACTGGACTTAGACATGTCGTTCCGTGTTCTATTTTCAATGCTGGCTTCAATGTTCAATTAAAAAATAATGCCTTGCTGAACCGGTACTATTACACTGCCATTTGAATTACATTTTCAACCCACTTTTTCAAATGATTTCATTGCTTTGCTAAATGGGCAAGATGTCAATATTCACATACCTCACAGAGGTATTTTAAAACCTTGAGCCTAAAAGGAAATATTGGAACCTATTGGCCCCTGTACGAGGAATCACCCATATAACAACAAGCTGCCTTTTGAACCTAGCTCTATTATACCATCTTATACACTCACCGTAGCATCCAGAAAACCACTGAGCAATTTTTAAAGATTCCTGGCCAGCTAAAGGCCTCTGCTTGCTGATTTTAAAATAAATTCCTGTTAAATGTCATTCACAGCTGGAAGGATTCTGGGAATGAGAAATTTAACTATTTTAATATTTAATTGCAGTTTAGGGTTTTTACTTCTGTTCATTCAATCACATGGGATTCGGCCAAATCCTCATGCTATGTATGTACGTGTGTAGGAATATGATATTTAATAGCAATGGCAAGGGTGCCATCAAGGAAATCATCAGCCAGAGCATCATGATATTGAGTCATTGTTCAGCTATGGGGCCCCTCACCAGTCAAATAACCAACTCTATTATTCAACAGCCTGACTGTTGCATCTAACAAAGATATCTTCATTAATAACTACGCAATGCGGAACCATTAGCCAACATTATGGCTAATCAAACCCTGAACAGGATCAAATCATGCACCCTAAAGCCAATATTTGACATCCATGTTACAGATGAATTGTGCAAGTCCTGTTTGACCTTATTTAACTGTTGTCTTAGCACACGCATGGAATTTGCCAAAATGACCTATCGATCAACATTAGCTCCTACTCTCTTCCCATCATCGGAATTATTTCTTAAAAAACTGACAGTCATCAGCACAGTGATAATGGATCAGTACAACTAGTTGGTTAGGTTGCATTTGAACTGCTCGATGTAATTTCAGAAAGGCTGCTCAAGCTGACAGAAAACATGTAAACATTAATTAACTAGCATGAAGGGTGGAAGGATGTGATTGCACCAGGATGTTCCCTGAGCTGGAGCATTTCAGCTCTGAAGGGAGACTAGTCAGGCTGAGGCTGTTCTCCTTCGAGCAGAGAAAGCTGAAGGGAACCAACAAAATTATCAGGGGCATAGATAGGAAGAAACATACACCCCTTAGTAGAAGGGTCAATAACCAGGGGATATAAATTGAAGGTAATGAACAGGAGGTTTACAGGGGGATTTGGGAAAAAACATCTTCACCCAGAGGGTGTTGGCAATCTGGGACTCACTGCTTGGGAGGGTGGTAGAGAGAGAAACCCTCACAACAATCATGAAGCATTTAGATGAGCACTTGAAACACCGTAGCATACAAGGCTACAACCAAGTGCTGGAAAATGGGATTAGAATAGATAGGTGTTTGAAGGCTGGCACAGACTCAATGAGCCAAACGGCCTCTTTCTGTGCTGTAAACTTTACATGACATGGGGGTCAATGATGCAGAGACTGATAAAAACTTATAGCTGAAGAATATTTTAGAGCAATGGAAGAAAGAACAAGGAGAAATTTAGATATGACAGACTGAATTGCCTACTTCAAAACTAACACATAGAACAGAACAGCACAGTACAGGCCCTTTGGCCCTCAATGTTGTGCCAAGCTATGTCCAAACCCAAGATCAAGCTATCCCACTCCCTATCATTCTGGTGTGCTCCATGTGCCTATCCAATAATCGCTCGAAAGTTCCTTAAGTGTCTGACTGCACTATCACAGCAGTGTATTCCACAGCCCAACCACTCTCTGAATAAAGAATCTACCTCAGACATCCTTCCTATATCTCGCACCATGAACCTTATAGTTATACCCCCTCATAACAGCTACATCCAGCCAAAGAAATAGTCTCTGCACGTCCACTCTATCTACCCCTCTCATCATCTTATAAACCTCCATTAAGTTGTCTCTCATCCTCCTCCGCTCTAAAGAGAAAAGCCCCAACTCCCTCAACCTTTCCTCATAAGACCCTACCCTCCAAACCAGGCAGCATCCTGGTAAATCTCCTCTGCACTCTCTCCAAAGCTTCCACATCCTTCTTATGGTGAGGTGACCAGAACTGCACGCAATATTCCAAATGTGGTTTCACCAAGATCATGTAGAGCTGCAGCATAACCCCACTGCTCTTAAACTCAAACCCCCGTTAATAAACACTAACACACTATAAGCCTTCTTCACGGCTCTATCCACTTGAGCGGCAACCTTCAGAGTTCTGTGGATAGGAACCCCAAGATTTCTCTGTTCCTCCACATTCCTCACAGCCCTGCCATTGACCCTGTAATTGCATTCAAGTTTGTCCTACCAAAATGAATCATCTCAGGGTTAGCATGAATTATCAGGGTTAAATTCCATCTGCCACTTATCGGCCCAGCTCTGCATCTTATCAATGTCTCTTTGCAGCCTACAAGAGCCCTCCACCTCATCCACTACTCCACCAGTCAGCAAATTTGCTGACCCACCCTTCAGCCCCCTCTTCCAAGTCATTGATAAAAATCACAAATAGCAGAGGACCCAGCACTGATCCCTGCGTTACACCACTGGTAACTGGCCTCCAGTCTGAAAATTTTCCCTCTACATCATTTTCTATGTCAGTTGCTAACATCTAATCTTGCCGAGTTGGATCAAAGTTAGGGGAGTCTAAAACTAGAGGGCATAGGTTTAAGGTGAGAGGGGAGAGATACAAAAGGGTCCAGAGGGGCAATTTTATCATTCACAGAGCAGAGAGTGGCTGGAATGAGCTGCCAGTGCGGTAGTAATTTTGTCTCTTAAAAAGCATTTCGACAGTTACATGAGTAAGATGGATAGAGGGGGATATGGGCCAAACGTGGGCAATTGGGACTAGCTCACTCGTAAAAACTGGGCAGCATGGACAAGTTGGGCCTGTTTCATGCTGTAAACCTCTCTGACTCTGTAATTTGCATTTGTTTGTCAAAACACCATCATCTACACCCCTCCAACAAATGGAAGCCAAGTCTTGGCACTGTTCAGCATCAATTATGACTCCTCAGATACTGAAGCAATCTATTTCCACATTCAGGAAAACCTGTCCAACATTCAGATTCGGGCTGACAAGTGGCAACTAACATTTGCACACACAAGTTGTCAAGCAAATCCCATTTCTAACCAGGAAGAATCCCTTGACATTCAATAAAATTACCATTGCTGAATGCCCGTCAACATCTTCCCAAGGGTTACCATTGACCAGAACCTGAACTGGACCAATTACAGAAATAATGCAGCTACAAATGTAGATCCAAAGACTTGCAATTTTGCAATGAGTAACTCAGCTCCCAACTCTACCAAGTTCATCCATCATCCATAAAAGGTGAGTTGAAATCCTCTCTATTTGCCTGGATGAGTTCAACACCACCCTGATGATAACCAATTGTCTCTCTAAATAGAGAGAGAGTTGGCAATGGTCCTTTATAGATTCTGGCTCATTACCTATCTAACATTACACTCTCGATTTCTTAGAGACACAAAAAATTTGGGTGGGATTTTGCAGCCTCACTCGACCTTAGACCAGAAAATCCCGCCTGTCGTCAACAGCCATTTCCATTGTCCGCCCCTTACCTGTTCCAATTTCCTAACGGTAGAATTCCGGCATCTATCTCAATCTTAAATTTACATAATGAGTATACGTAGGCAACAACAAAAATTCACAATCCTCTGCATGGAGAAATTTCTCATCTCTATAATAATTTATGGACACACTATCCTGAGATTGTGTACCTGCATTATGAATCCTCCAGCCACATGAAACAGCTTCTCAACATCTACCCTGTCAAGTCTCTTCACAGTCTTGTACTTCTCAAGGAGGAAAACTCTCAGAGAACATAGGCTCAATTTTCTTAGCTTCTCCCAAAGCAACCCTCTTGACAGAGGAACCAAATTGAGGAAACGTTCACCATATCACCACTTCAATTTGGAGATTAAAACTGTGCACAACGTTCCAACTATGGTTTTACCAAAGCTCTACACAGTACAGTGGCACAGTGGTTAACACTGCTGCCTCACAGCACCAGGAAACCAAGTTCGATTCCTGGCTTGGGTCACTGTCCATGTGGAGTCTGCACATTCTCTCTGTGCCTGTGTGGGTTTCGTCCGTGTGCTCCAGTTTCCTCCTACAGTCTGAAAAATGTGGGTTAGGTGCATTGGCTGTGCTAAACTCCCCCTCAGTGTACCCAAACAGGTGCTAGAGTGTGGTGACTGGGGGGGATTTTCACAGTAACTTCATTGCAGTGTTAATATCAGTCTACTTATGACACTAATAAAAAAATTTAAATATATTTGTAGCTCGACAGCATTTTCCAGAACTCCATTCCCTTTTGAAATAAAGGCCAATATGACCCTTGCTTTCCTAATTGCTTGCTGTACCTGCATGTGAATTTTCAGTTTTTTGTATGAATACACCAAACATCAACATTTAAAAGTTTCAGCTTTTGAAAAAATTACACTTTCCAATGCTTACTACCAAGGTGAACCAACTGAAATAGTAATTTTTTTGCTTTCTCTAATGCTGATTCACTGATAAATTTACTAAATTTATTTGCTAAATTTACCCAAGATTTGGAGCAACCTCAAGATTTGTTTAAAGCTGTTTTTTCCCGTCTGCATAGTGAATCTTTCTACTTCATTCCTGACTGTGCCTCTCAAATAATGAGGCTGCAAACTGGTTAATTTTCCTTCCATCGCTTGAAATTTATATCAGAATTAGACAGGAACATGCACTTACATCTTTGAAAATGTTTCTCTTATCTCCCATTAGCAGTGATGACAAACAGATATTAGATCAAATCAGACCAGTGGCAATTAACTGAGTATAAAGTCTCTCAGGTATTAACTGTGCTTCTCATTTCCCTCCAGTTTAATGCAGCGAGACACAAAGTGGGATAAAACCATCTTTTGCTCATCAAAGAAATGGAAATTTGCTCTTGGGTAATGGTACATTTCTCTGTCTAAAGAGGCAAGTCTATCTTTCTGTCTTCTCATTTATCACTTAATTATTAATAAACCCCTTGTGTTTGCATTATTCAGTTCTGTTCAGACCTTCAACTTAACAAATGGCACGAAGCCTGACCATTAATTAGAGAGCCTGTCCATCAAGTCAGCTGTTTCTGTTAGTAGGCTTTTCCAAGTTTAGTTCTTCTCATCGCTAAAGTATCTGCTTTGTACTATACACATCCCTGACCAGCTAGGATGTTCTCCACATTGTTGGAAGCAGTCCAGAGAACCAAGACAGCTTATGGCACAGGGGGAGGCCATTCAATTCACTGAGCTTGTGTTGGCTCAGAAGAAGCCCACATTTACTTTATTCACTTTGGAAGGAAAACAAGAAGGCAGATTACTATCTAAATGGCTGTTAATTGGGAGCGGGAAGTCTGCAGCAGGACCTTTTCTGAGGAAGGATGTTCTTGCTCTCGAGGGAATGCTGTGAAGGCTTACCAGGCTGATTCCGGGGATGGTGGGACTGATGTATGAGGAGGGAT
The DNA here is from genome assembly GCF_965287045.1 of Carcharhinus amblyrhynchos. Taxonomy (NCBI): domain Eukaryota; kingdom Metazoa; phylum Chordata; class Chondrichthyes; order Carcharhiniformes; family Carcharhinidae; genus Carcharhinus; species Carcharhinus amblyrhynchos. The sequence goes on from NC_137357.1 coordinate 21,394,935, forward strand.
TGACTAGGTCAGGATTGTTTTCACTGGAATTCAGATGAATAAGGATCTCAGAGACTTATAAAACTCTAACAGGACTAGACAGGGTAGATTCAGGAACGATATTCCCAATGGTGGGGAAGTCCAGAACCAGAGGTCACAGTCTGAGGATTCAGGGTAGACCATTTAGGACACATGTGAGGAGACTTTTTTTTTTATCCAGAGTGGTGAGCCTGTGAAATTCATTACCACAGGAAGTAGTTGATGCCAAAACATTTAATGTATTCAAGAGGCGGCTGGATATAGCACTTGGGGTGAATGGGACCAAAGGTTATGGGGAGAAAGCAAGATTAGGTTATTGAGTTGGATGATCAGCCATAATCGTAATGAATGGTGGTGCAGGCTCGAAGGGCCAAATGGCCTCCACCTGCTCTTATCTTCTATGCTTTCCTGCTCTACTTCCACAGCTTCAGTATTGTTGTCCGATTCAAGTATGTTGCAGTCTACGCTGCAACTGATGCCCACGATAAGAGACTTAACCTTCTGAACACAAAATACATCTTAATGTCTCTCCACGCTCCCACGATCTTAAAATATGTGATACATTGTCATTGCTCCCCAGTCAAAGTAAAGCCTCTATAATTTTCAATACCTTGACTCAGGCTTCTCTTTGCCTCTTCTGCTCTGATGTAAAGAATCCCAGGATTTCTCATGTTTATAAAATATTTTCTCATAACCATTGCTTATTATTCCCAGTACATTCCTAACCAGCCTATACTGGACATTCTCTGTGGATTTAACATGCTCATTATGACAGGCTGCTTACTCTTTTGAAAATATCAATCCTAGGAGGAAGGTATGTATCTCATACCAATAACCAAAGTCCAATCCCTCATCCAGCTCATCTGCAAACAGTTACAGAAAAATGATATGAGATGAAGAAACAGTCCTTCAATAATTCAACAGATAAAAGCTGGTAGCCTGTATCATACCAAGTTTCACCAACCTGAAATTCAATTCCTGTTCTAATCTCAACAGTGGGAGCAGTGGATTATTTTGATGTCCATAACTTAGAGGAGAAAAATCAGTCCGGGTTCCTGTTACCTCGAGACTCTGCAGGCAAGAGCAGTGACTGATTGCTCTTGACCATGATGAGCTTCATATTTGAGTGACTCATGAACATTCATGTTGAGAAGTATAAGGAGGATCAGAACTCAAACCAGGTAGTACAAGAGTGGCTAATGCCCGTGCAAATACCCACCAAGAGAGTCAATAAGTGGTAAAAAAGTGTTTCATTATTCCAAGCCAGCGAATTAACTACGTTTAGTATATTTCCAGTTGAAGTGTTCAAGTTTAAAAAGGTTTTTTTTAAATCAATTTAGTCTGGATTTAATTTGGCTGTGCACAGCTCAATTAATGGATCCTACATTAACATTTTGCCTGCTTTAGGTTGACAGAGATATAGCCATCAGGCAAAGACTGAGACACAGAATTAGCAAATTTATACCAAAGTTTATTGAATAAAGAATAAAATAAACAATACACTTACCAATTAACTAAAGTAACAAAAGACAAAAAGGTATATTTTCCAATAATACCTTACAGACTTCATGACTTCAAACGGTTCACCAGTCCAAACAAAAGGAAAACAACCTCAACCATTCTCACCCAACAGGAATTCTGTCTTTTCCTCGGAAGAAGAATGCAGTCTCCGGGGTCCATGCCAACAAGAATGCTTCCTCTGTCCCTGGGCCCTGTGCATCACTCCCTGATCTCATATGAACAGGAATTCTACGTCTGTCTCCGAAAAAACACCAGATAGGACCGTTTTACTTGGGCTTGTAAACAGTGTCATAGGAACATAGGAATTAGGAGCAAAAGTAGGCAAATTCAGCCCTTCGAACCTGCTCTGTTGTTCAGTCAGACCATGGCTGACCTTTCCCTGAACTCAAATCTACCTCCCCATAGGTTCCCCAAATCCCCTTTTTTTTAAATTATAAATATGTCTATTGCTTTCTTAAAACTATTCAATGATTCAGACTCCACCGCGCTGAGGCAGCGAATTCCACAAATTCACCACCCTCAGTGAGTAGTAGTTCTTCCTCATCTCAGTGTTAAATCTACCACCTCTCAACCTACACCTGTGATCTCTTGTTCTACATTGCCCCATAAGAGGAAACATTTGGTCTACATTTACTTTATCAAGCCCTTTAAAAATTTTATATACTTTGATCAGATCCCTTCTTATCCTTCTAAGCTCCAAGGAGTATAAGCCCAAACTGGTTAATCTCTTACATCAACCCTTTCAATCAGGTGAATCTCCTCTGAACTGCCTCCAATGGCACCACATCCTTCCTCAAATAAGGAGACTAAAACTGGGCACAATACTCCAGATGCAGTCTCTTCAACACCCCATACAATTGCAACAATACTTCTCTACTCTTATACTCCAATCCAATTACAATAAATGCCAACATTCCATTTGCCTTTTTGATGACATGCTGTACCTTCACACCGACTTTCTGCAATTCATGAACAGACATCCAGATCCCTCTGCCCAGAGGCATTTTGAATCTGCTTTCCATTTGGATAATAATTAGCCAAATTTTTCTGCCAAAATGGATAATCTCACACTTATCCACATTAAATTCCATGTGACAAATTTTGGCCTATTCTCCTAGCCTATCTATTTCCATTTGTAAAATCTGCCTGCTTTCCCACCTATTTTAGTATCATCCACAAATTTTGCGATGTTACACTCTGTCCTTGCTTGTAGATCATTTAAATAGATTGTAAATGGTTAAGGTCTGAGGACTGACTCCACCACACCCTGCTAGGTACATTTTGCCAGCCAGAGAAGAACCTGTTTATCCCAAGCCTATGCCTCTGTCAGTCAGTCAATCCTCAATCCAATCCAGTACTCTACCCGCAATCTCACCTTCTGGATCAGTCTTTTATGCAATACCTTGTCAAAAGCCATCTGGAAGTCTCGGTATACTTAGACTTCCCCATTATTCACCTCGCTGGTTACGTCCTCAAAGAACTCAAGCAAGTTTGTCACGCTCTTACCTTAGTAAAACCATGTTGGCAATGATGGATTGACCTTTGCCTTCCCAAATGCTCAGTCACCTCCTTAATGATGGATTCCAGCAATTCCCCACAACAGAGGTCAACCTCACCAGCCTATCGTTTCCTACTTCTTACCTCTCTCCTTTTTTGACAGGCTTTCTTCATCACTGCACTCACTCAGAAATGGGTAGGGGTGGAAAAAATAAAAAAGAACCCTTGGCATAAACAGAACCATTTGTCCATAAAAATAGATGAAAGCAGTATGTAAGATATACACATTATGTTATGTTAAATTGAGTAATTGAAAAGTGGAGCACTGCTACCAACTGCCTGATAGCAACCCTTGAAAATCAGCTCTCCTATTTGAAAGTTGGTGAATGGTAATGCTGCTTAGGTCTGGATATGGAATCATTCAGGTCTTGTATGTCATGAATTGTTCATTTCCACCCAATATCTAACATTCACTGTAGTAATCTGGTTCGTTATTGTCCTTTAGGGCAGGATCCAGTCTGGCCTACATGTGACTCCACAGCCACAGCAATGTGGTTGACTCTCAGCTGTTCTCAGGCAACGAGGAATGAGCAATAAATGCTGCCCAGCCAGCAATGCCCATATTGCATGAATTAATAAAAAAACGTCCTTGATCAAGTGGCGGGGGGGGGGGGGGGGGGGCGTGTGGTGCGGTGGGGAGTGATTGCAGGGTGACACAATGGTTAACCCTGCTGCCTCATAGCACCAGGGACCCAGCTTGGATTCCTGGTTTGGGTCACCGTCTGTGTGAGTTTGCACATTCTCCCCATGTCTGTGTGGGTTTCCTTCCACAGTCCAAAGATGTGCACATTAGATGAACTGGCCATGCTAAATTGCCCCTTCGTGTCAGGAGAACTAGCTACGATAAATGCACAGGGTTATGTGGATAGGGCCTAGGTGGGATTGTGGTTGGTGCACTCAATGGGCCAAATGGCCTCCTTCTGCACTGTCAGATTCTATGAATGTGAAAGATTCCATGGTCCTGCTTAAAACAGCAATATGGACTTATTTCGGAAAATATTCTTTCCTCAGCCATTGCTGCCATCACAGAACAGTTGTCCTGAATTTGGAACATATAGCTGAAAAGCCAGTACCAATTCACTACACTGACTACAGCAGTTCAAGGAAACAACCAACCACTACATTTCAAAGGCAACTGAGGATGAATAATCAATGCTGGACCACAGAATCTCTACAGTGCAGAAGAAGGCCATTCAGCTCACCAAGTCTGCACCAACCACAGTCCCATCCAGGCCCTATTCCCATTATCCCACATATTTACTCTGCGAATCCCTCTGACACCCAGGTCAATTTAGTACAGCCAATCGACCTAACCTGCACATCTTTGAACTGTGGGAGGAAACCTGAGCACCTGGAGGAAACCCATGCAGATGCAGGGAAAATTTGCAAACTTCACACAGACAGTGACCTCAGGCTGGAATTGAATCCGGGTGCTTGGTGCTGTGAGCAGTGCGAGTCACCGTGCCATCGTTCTGCCTGTGCTGGGTCCACATCCCATGAAAGTAAAAGGATACATATATAAATGAAAGGGTTTTTCTGAAACATCTTTATATGTTGAGGTCAAACTGGGTAGTTTCTTGCGAGCCCAGTCATTTAAACTGGGCACGTACACCAGGAGGTCTCAAACCAGATTCCTAGTAAATTAGCTAATCTAATAAGGTCGGCAGCTGGAGTGTTGCAATTGTCCTCAGCACATTCCTATCTCCAAACCAACAATTCCTGACAGAGCAGATAACAGAGAATGTCAGATGAGGATAGGATCAGGCCTGACTATGCTACCCTCAGCAGTCAAATAGCCAGTTGGCACTGCCTTGATCCATATCAATAACCATGTACCCACATACAGCTGGAAGTCAGGAATCAATATCCACAGCAAAAGCATCAGAGGAAATTTTAAGTGTTATTTGTAATTTTATTTCACAAAATTTCATTCATCCAGTTCCTGCGCAAGTACTAATAAGTTGTATGTAACATGTATTATATCAAATATTCATTATTCAAAGTTTAAACTGGTGGAAATCAAACTCCACATTTCTCTGGTTTAGTGCAGCCTGCCAGACCTGTTATAAATGGCACCATATTGCTGACAGATATATGGAGTTTTTAATAGGTGAGGCCTATTGTCATGACATTGAACCAACCAATCAGTATGTAGCACAACATCAGAACACTGTAAACGGTCCAATCACAGAATGCAAGCACTCAAGCTGTGGATTGGCCCCCTGCTTCAGATATCCACTCTCTGATAGTCTGTATTATTTCTTCGATTGATGCCTTCCCAAATGCCTGGACTGACGCCAGCTCGTTACAGAAAGATCTGAATAATTTGACCTAGGCTCTCAGCAATGGTGCAGAATCACCAAAACAATTTCATCTTTTACCAGATAAATGAAGCAATAATTGCTCATGAAAAGGTAAAGCTGCTGTTCTTTTCACCAGCCTGCAGCCAATCCTTCAATAACAAACCTCTGTCCATTTTGAAAAGCAGTGCATTGGAAGCTTCTATTGTCTCTGCTTTTTAAAAAGGAGCAGAAAGTTTGATTTTAAAAAATTTGCAGTTTGACACGATTCAAGTTAGCAAATCAAAACTTGAAACACGCTGGTGTTTGAAGGATTTTGAACATGCAAAGCCATCAGTCCCCAATTCTAATCCACCCTTTTTTTTTGGGGAGGAGGAAAGGCATTAGGGTAAACTACATGACCGTGAAGGCATTTTAGCTTGAGAACGAATGCTGTAAACGTCAACAGCAACGTGTCCTCTAAATTGTGTCGAATGTGTGGCCACAGAGTAATCTGGAAAGTACTGCACAGTGCAATAAGCAAGCTGCGCACAACCCATTTCTCCTCCAAGTCACATCCTATTGCATTCATTACAAAAACAGACACAAGTACTTCATTTCCACTGGGTGGCACCAAGTCAGATTTCCGAGCAGCTTCCATGTTGTAAACTCAGTTGAAAATCTTCTCCATGCTACCAACTATTTAATTCAATAGCAATTACAAGTGTGGCCTTGGGACAAAAGTATGTCAACTAAAGATGTCATGCATAACTGTCAGTTATGAACAGTTGATAATATCAATACCACTTTTGATTAAAAAAGGCTCGGACAGTTTACAGCTTTTTCAGGTAGCAGAGATTGCATCAGCTCTGTCGGTGATGATACAAAATCTTCCCATCAAGTCAGATTAGATGGGCTGTGGTCCAATCTGGACAGAGCTTGTTTCTGTGTGACTTACCAGTTGGATGTCAAACAGTCGGCTGGCTGCACAGCTAGGAAAGGTAATAAAATGCTCAAAAAAAATCAGAGTCCTGGGTCACTTGATCTTCCTTCTTTACAGTGACTTCAACAAAGGATGTTGATCCAGCATCTGAGATTTGCATGGTACACTTCCTACTTTTGACATTAGCTTCAAGCCAACTGTTGTGTTCTTCCAACATGGAACCAAAACCCAATCCTGTAGATAGTTAAATACTTCATCCTGTACCTATTTCTTTCAGTTTATTTATTAGTGTCACAAGTAAGCTTACATAAACCCTGCATTAAATTTCCTGTGAAAAATCCCCTGGTCGCCACACTCCAGTGTCTGTTCAGGTGGACTGAGGGAGAATTTAGCATGGCCAATGCAGCTAACCAGCATGTCTTTTGGACTGTGGGAGGAAGCGGGAGTACCTGGAAGAAACCCATGCAGACATGGGAGCATGTGCAGATTCTGCATAGTGACCCAAGCTGGGAATCGAACCTGGGTCCCTGGCACTGTGATGCTGCAATGCTAATCACTGTGCCACCGTCTTGAGTTTTCTGCGGCAGATATAATTAAGATGGTTGATCCTCTGTATGGAAATCATCCCCAGCCACCTCCAGACAAAAGAATTTTCTTCAGTTTTGAAATGTCACAGCTCAATATGCTGAAGGCGCTTCTAACAGACCGTCTCTGAACCAATCAAACCAATTTCAAAAGAAATAACAGAAAAGCCATCTGCATTTCTGAGTCATCCTTGCTTGTGAGTCCATGGGTCTGTAAGGACATCAGCCTATCATGAGTGAAATATCATTGGCCCCAAAAACAAAGCCAAATCTCAGATGCTGGATCAACATCCTTTGTTGAAGTCACTGTAAAGAAGGAAGATCAAGTGACCCAGGGCTCTGATTTTTTTGAGCATTTTATTACCTTTCCTAGCTGTGCAGCCAGCCGACTGTTTGACATCCAACTGGTAAGTCACACAGAAACACGCTCTGTCCAGATTGGACCACAGTCCATCTAATCTGACTTTATGGGAAAATTTATATCATCACCGACAGAACTGATGCAATCTCTGCTACCTGAAAAAGCAAATCTTACAACACAGGTCTCCAGCCAACTGACCATCAAATGTACACATAAAAGACTTCCTCATTCAACTCTGGCTGAGATATCCTGGAACTTACATAAGCTAAGATTCACATTTTCTGTGGCTCCTGCACTCCTTTCCTCAGTCCCTCCCTTTATTGTGAGAATGCAGGAGATTGTGAACACTTCTTTTTGTGGGTTTTGAATGTGTACAATAAACTAACCTGCTAAATTAATCCAAACTCAAGTATGCTGTGGCATTATTAGCAAAATTGGATTACAGAAAAAACAAGGAGTTGGGAAAATACACCACCATGTGTTCAGAGAAAAGAAACTAATTCAAAACACTTTCTGTGAATGGACTGGAGGTTAAGAGGAAAACGGTGCCATCATAATTGATCCCCCTCCTTTTTGTAACACTTCAAGAAACTAAGGAAACTACATTTGTATTGTTAAATAAGACATAGATTGAAGTGGGTTTAGTTTAATGGTTCTGCGTACAGAAAACGAGTACAGCGCTAGTTAGCTTTACATTAGACAAAGGTGTTTGCATGGAGACTGGATAGAATGCAAGTGACTACCACACAGTGCAGGTGAAGTGACGAGCATTGATGCATTTCAGAGCAAACTGCAGAAGCAACCGAGGAAGAAAGGAACAAAAGAATATGTTGATGTGGTTTGCTAAAGAATGCTAGAAGGCGGCTCAAACTGTGCTTCTACTGTGCTTAGACAGCTCACAGCATGAAAAATAAATAAAATTGGAGAAGGAATCAGTGATTGCTTAGCAACCAGTGTACCTTAAGGGTAAGGCGGCTTTGTGTGGTTTATTTTAACTGAATTCAGAGCAGTTGAGTTTTGGAGGTGAGGAGAGGGACGATCTTTCTCAGCTTTGCGAGAGGAAAAACCATAGAATGGAGTCATGGTTAAGAACATCAGAGTCAGAAATCAAAAGGACAGCTAGTTAAGGAAACTAGAGAAATGAAGTTTTCAGGAAGCCTGAAGTTAAAGGAAGAGGAAACGGTGACTAGAATGTGATACCATTCAGTGAAGTCATAGAGAACTGAAAAGGGGCTGGCTAGTAAGAAGCTAGAAAGGTGGATGGCATGGTAGCAGTGGTTAGCACTGCTGCTTCACAGCTCCAGGGTCCTGGGGTTGATTCCCAGGTCGGGTCACTGTCTGTGTGGAGACTGCACATTCTCCCCATGTCTGCGTGGGTTTCCTCCAGGTTCTCCGGTTTCCTCCCACAGTCCAAAGATGTGCGGGTTAGGTCGATTGGCCATGCTGAGAAATTGCCCCTTAGGTGTCCAGAAATGCATAGGGTAGAGGGGATTAGTAGGTATAATATGAAGGGATATGGGGGTAGGGCCTGGGTGCGATTGTGTTCAGTGCAGACTCGATGGGCGAAAGGGCCTCTTTCTGCATTGTAGAGTTCTGTGATCATCTGAAGTGGTATTGGGGTATCTTACTACAGTTCATAAGATATTCAATGAAACAACTGTGGAGTAATTGGGGCTGGCTATCATAGTTTGTGTAAAAGCATTAAAGACAAAGGAATCCTAAAAGGAGGGTTGATAACCTGGAGGTGGATCCTTATTAAAACAGTATCAGGGAGCTTTGTTTGAAATGATGGTTGGAAAATCTGCACATGGATTCTTGATAAAAACAAGTGATGGAAACATTGTTTGAAAAAAGACTTTTGTGAGTGGAATTTGGAAACACACGTGACAATCATCTGGGGGTTATTTGAGGAGAAATCCACAAAATAGTGGCATCGACCCTTGAAATATGTGTGCATCTGTGAAGGGGGAGTGAAGACTCCATTATAATCAAACTTTTCATGTTTATTACATACATTTCTCTTGTTGCTAAAAAAAATTGGCAATCCTGTGACTCCTCCACATTTTGTAGAAAAAGTAAACATTACATTTTCTGAGCCAGGGTTCCATTCTGAGACCTTCCTGTCCAGTAGTAACACCAACTGAGATATTAATATGCAGGTCAAGTGTATGCAGCTTAAGTGCACAGCTCAGTCGCTGCAATGCACTGTCTCTGAAAAGCAATCCTTACCCTATCAGTATAACATCTTCCCCGATAACTATTCCTAAATTACGGGGTGTTTTGTAGTAAAGCCCTTTAGGAATTGGTATTGTCCCAAACTTTTACACAGTACTCTTGCAGCTACAATCTTGGTATCAGCTACATTTGAATTCAGATTCCAGAATGGTTCAATGATTCAGAGTTTATCCAGTTAAGAAGCTGAATGACACAGACCAAATAACCAATAATACTGCTCTAAAATTATCCATAGGCTGAGTTGATTGACGAGTTTAGATGTCATAAATATAAGTTAATAATAAATCCTATCGATATTTCAGGATAAACTTCTTTACCCAGAGACTGGATAGAATGTAAAAATGGCTATTATACAGTGCAGTTGAAGTGACAAGCAACAATGCATTTCAGAGGAACCGAGAGAAGCACCCGAGGAAGATAGCAACAAAAGAATGTGTTGCTCAGATTTCCTAAAGCATGTTGGAAGAAGGCTCATGAGGAGCTGAACATCAGAATGGACTTGTTGGCCTGAAAACCTGTTTCTGTGGATACTGTATAATACTACATAATCTCTTGTCTCAGCTTATCATGTGAAGTGAAGGCCATGTCCTCTGCCAGAAGGATGAAAACTAAAGAGCGAAGAGCCCTCCAACTACTTGGTTTCCAAAATGGGCCATGATGTGGAGATGCCGGCATTGGACTGGGGTCAGCACAACAGGGTTAAAGTCCAACAGGTTTATTTCGGTAGCACAAGCCACACGCTTTCAGAGCATGCTCCGTCATCAGGTGAGTAGGAGTTCTGTTCACAAATAAGGCATATAAAGACACAAACTCAATTTATAAAATCACGGTTGGAATGCGGGTCTTTACAGGTAATCAAGTCTTAAATGTACAGACAATGTGAGTGGAGAGAAGGTTAAGCACAGGTTAAAGAGATGTGTATTGTCTCCAGCCAGGACAGTTAGTTAGATTTTGCAAGCCTAGGCAAGTCGTGGGGGTTACAGATAATGTGACATGAACCCAAGATCCTGGTTGAGGCCGTCCTCATATGTGTGGAACTTGGCTATCAGTTTCTGCTGATCAGTTTCCAAAATGGGAACAGAGAAAATAATAAAAAAGTGGAGCGCTGAAATACTGCACATATTGTGGATGAGAAAATTTTTACCTAACAGGACCAAGCACCTGTTCTTCCTATTTGCGTATGGTGGAAATAACAGTTCAGATTTAGAGTTTAAAAGATCTATTTCGTGCTTGATGGATGCAGCACTATTGAAGTCAGTTGCATTCTTTAGGCAGAATTGAGAAGCTTACTTACATCAATAAGGTCCATGTTTTCTGTCAAAGATCCTAATATTCGTCAGTAACCTTCGCTGCACTTCACTTCTGGGAATTCACTTCTGGGAATTAACTCCAATTATCTATTGAAAGTAATGCTTTATTTTTGGTTTGAAATGTTACTGGTACTTAGGCAAAAGACCCATCTCTTAAGTACTGCTAAGTACTCACCATGGACTGAACCAGCATATAAACATTCATAGACCATTCAGCCCTGCTCCGCCATTCATTATCACAGCTGTTTGTCAAATTCACCTGATCCCATCTTCTCCCATATCCCTTGATTCTCAAGAGCCATGTCTAACTTTTTCTTGAAATCATAATATTTTGGCTTCAAATGCTTTCTATGGGAGTGAATTCCACAGATTCACCACTCTCTAGATGAAGAAACTTCTCCTCACCAGTCCTAAAAGATTTATCCATTATCCTCAAACTACGACCCCTAAGTTCTGGATTCCCTCGCTGCACTCCCTCTACAGCAAGAATATCATTCCTCAGATTAAAAACACCAAAATTGCACACAATATTCCAGGTGTGGCCCCCACCAACATCTATACAATTACAGTAAAACATCGCTATTCCTGTACTCAAAACCTCTCGCTATGAAGGTCAACATACCATTTACCTTCTTTCCTGCCTGCTGTACCTGCATGCAAACATTCAGTGACTGATGCACAAGAACGCATAAGTCCTGCTGAGTATCCACCTCTCTCAATTTATATCCATCCATCTGCCTTCCTGTTTTTGTGACTTAAGTGGATAATCTCGCACTTATCCACTATACTGCAACTGCCATCCATATACCCACTCCCTTAGCCTGTCCAAATCACACTGAAGAACCTCTGCATCCTCCTCGCAGCTCATCCTCCCACCCAACTCTATATCATCTGCAAATTTGGAGAAAATATATTTAATTCCCTAGTTCACATGATTTATAATGTAAACAGTTGGGGTGCCAACACAGGTCCCTGTAGTACCCCACTAGTCACTGCCTGCCAATCAGAAAAGACTCCTTTATTTCAACTTTCTGCTTCCTGTCTGCTAGCCAGCTTTCTATCCAGCTCAAGATACTACCACAATTCCATGCACTTTGACATTACAAGGGAACCTGCAATGTGAGACCTTATCCAAAGCCTTCTGAAAGTCTAAATAAACCATAGCCATTGGTTCTCCCTGGTCAACTCTAGTTGTCCATTCTCAAAAAATTCCAGTAGATTTGTCAAGCATGATTTCCCTTTCGTAAATCTATATCAACTTGGTCTGATCATACTGCTGCTTTCTAAATGTTGTGCCATGAAATCTTTGATTATGGACCTAGCAATTTCCCTACTCATGACGTGAGGCTCACTAGCCTATAGTTCCATTTTCTCTCTACCTCCCTTTTTGAATACCAGGCTTACATTTGCCACCCTCCAATCTGGAACCATTCCAGAGTCCAAAGAATTTTGGAAAATGACCACCAATGGATTTATTATTTCCAGGGCCACTTCCTGAAGTACTTTGGGATGAAGATTATCAGGCCCTGAAGAATTATCCACCTTCAATCCCATTAATTTCCCCAAAATCATTTCTCTTTTAATACTGATTTTCTTCAGCTGCTCGCTGAAACTTGTTTCTCTCAGAACTTCTGGTACTTTATCTAATTCATCCTCTGTGAAGACAGAAGAAAAGTTCGAATTTACTTCTTAGTCATGTCTTTGTTCCCCATTATGAATTCCCCTGTTTCTGACTGTAAGGGGCCTGGATTCATTTTTGTCAATCTCTTTCTCTTGACAGTCACTTTTTATGTTCTCCACTAGCATACTTTCTTACTCCATTTTCCCCATCTTTATCAATCCCTTAGTCCGCCTTTGCTGAATTCTAAACTGCTCCCAATTCTCAGGTCTAATGTTTTTCTTGCCCATTTGAATGCTTCTTCCTTGAATCTAATACAATCACCAATTTCTCTTTAAGCCATGGATTGGCCACAGTTCTTTTTCCACTCTTATGCCAAATAGGAATAAACAATTTCTGGAGTTCACCTATTCATTCATTAAATGTCTCCCATTGCCTCCCCTGTCATTTCTTTCAGTAGTGGGTCAACTCATGCCTCATACCATCACAGTTATCTTGACTGAGGTTCAGGACCCTGGTCTCGGAATCAACGACCTCACTATCCACCTTAATGAAGAATTCTATCGTGTTATAGTCACTCAAACCCAAGGCTTCTCTCACAACTAGATTGCCAATTTATCCTGGACAAACATTAGATTTCTGGTTTAATAGGTATTTCATTATTTTTTAAAATATATTTACAAAATTAGTTTAAAATATTCTTCCCTTAAATTCAAATTTACAAACTGAACTCCGTGACAATTTTGTCAGGAATTAGTTGAAATGAAGCAAATTAATTTGCAATTCACAAGTGTCTTTAATAAGAAACCTAATGAGAGATATCCACAAACCATTTATGTTCCATGAAGTACATTTAAAGTGAAGGCACTGTTGTAATGAAGGAAAGAGAGTATTAATTTGTTCACAGCAAGTTTCCACAGCAGTGTGATGACCAAATAACCTGGGCCAATGTGTCAAGATGGCACCGAGGTGTGATAACTTCTTACGAGTAGCATGTCCTCTATTTCTATGCATTTAAACTTAAATCTAACTCTCTTAAACTTTCATCCTCTCCTTTCCTTCTCCCCATGGATTCTATGAATGGTATGCTTTGTCTGTGTAGCGTGCAAAAAACAATAATTTTCATTGTATAGCAATACCTGTGACAGTAATAAAGCAAATCAACAAACCTGTTTTCATGATGTTAAATGAGGGACAATACTGGGCATAAATTGGGTTGAAAATGCACACAAATGATTTCAAGATATCAGCAGATTGTATGGCTCACAATTTGTACAAAACTGCATTTTTAAAGGCTCCTTTATTCACCTCCAGTAATTAACTCCTGTGTAATTACACCTCAACCTCTGTAAAATATTTGGATAGTATGAACTATGTGCTTTGGGGAAAAACAGCATTGATAATTAGCTATCTGTCTTCATTAAGCTTAATTGGGAATTGGATTAGAATAGGTCAATATCCAAGGTAAAAGAGACCTGAAAACAGTTCCGTACTGACTTCCTCAGTCTCAGCCAGACAGAAGGGTTCCATAGCTAAGCCTATGTTAGGTGAATTCTGATCAATTGCAGTACCAAAATATGCCCATGTGTAGGAAGTTTCACACTTCAGAGCTAAATGAACCACTTTTCGAAAGCTCTAAAATTGTCAATCTTGAATCGCACTGTCTCAATAAACTGTTGAATTGTAAGTAAACAGAATAACATTTAAAACTGCACAAGGCAGGTGTAAATGTCCAATTTTCTAGACAACAGATATAGTGACCAATGAAATTTCATTTTGTGCATTGCTGCTAAACTTTAAAGTGACAATACCATAATCGTAAACGTTCACACCAATGTGGCAGCAACAGCTAATGAAAAAGGAATGATCCCCTCATGCTCCAACTGAACCATAGAAGCCATTCAAAACTGACAATTGTGACCAACTAAAATTCAAATGGGTTGTTTAAAGATCAATGCAGTTCAAATCACAAATGGTTCATAGTAATCAGATTAAATGATTAATTTGAATTGCTAATGAGAGGGCCAATTCAAAAGCTGACTGACAAAGTCAAAGGAGATAACTTGAAATAATAAAATTTTGCCACAAAAGGGTTTTAGCTGTTACTGTGTGTTATCAAAAAGAAACTACTAACCCACATGTTTAATCTACTCTAAAGCAGGTTAATGCTGCTGCAGAGCACACTCAAGGTTTGGAGAGCAAAAGTTGAACTCTGATTCCAGGGAAAAAAAATTGAGCAACGAGCAAAGATGAAAAGTTTCTAGATTTCTGCAGGGAGAAAAGACAACTTGGGAAAAGGTACCACCCGAGCAGTGACTTAAAAATACATCAGGCAAGATCAGCAAGCATCTGAAAAGTAGATCCAAAATAGATATTAAAGAAGATTTCTTGATAATCTTGGGAAAAGATACCACCCTGCCAATGACTTCAAAATACGTGAGGCAAGATCAGCGAACATTTTAAATGTGGATCCAAATCGATATTAAAGACGATTTCTTGATAATTTGCCAAACATGTTGACAAACTCCATCATGTTTTCTTGCTTTCTCCTGAAGACTCACGAGATTCAGCTGTCCTCAGGTAACTTGTCCTACTCCTATTTTGCATGTCAGCTGATTTTGGCAGGAAAAATCTCTTTGTGAACCAAATTATACTTTAACTGTTAAATGAGTTCTGGAGCAGCTGTGGTCACAGACAAAAGGCAACATCAAAAGACTAAGTTTTGAGGAAGACAGGAGAAACATTAGATTTATGGCCTTAAAGTATGACCTTTGCTTTTAAAGCAAGTAAACTGAAAAGCCAAACATCAAACTATTTCAAATTACATAACGAAGTTCTTCACAAAGTAACCAATTCATGGGATGGGCTTCTCCATAAAATACTGAAAATGAAAACTTTGGAATTACTCACCAGTTCTAAGTTTCTCTGGGCTGAAGAATAAAAAGGAGTCAGGTGGCCTTTCTCAACTCAAAAAAACAGAAAATGCTGGAAAATCTCCACCAGTCTGACAGCATCTGTGGAGAGAGAATAGAGCCAACATTTGGAGTCTGGATGACCCTTCTTCAGAGGCAATTCTGACAAAGGGTCATCAGACTCAAAACATTGTCCAGCTCTAACTAAGGGTCATCCAGACTTGAAATGTTGGCTCTATTCTCTCTAGGGTGCTGTCAGTCATGCTGAGGTTTGCCAGCATTTTCTGTTTGTTTCAGATCCAGCATCCATTGTAATTTGCTTTTATCGTGACCTTTCTCAACTGTTAAGTTCTTAACTTTATCCCAAATCAAACACGTTCTTACAAACATGTGAGAACATGTTTGCTTTGGGATAAAGAGAAGAACAAGAAACTGGTTTTTAAAATCATATTTTCAACCAAGGGGGTTGTTTGTCAAGTCACAGCTCAAAATACATTTGAAATATATAATACTAAAATGGTTAAGTTTTGATAACCTCGACAAGTGTTATTACTTACAACAGTGACCCCTGCTGGATACTTACAGCACATATCATTTCGTTATCCATCACACCATAGAGATTTAAACTGAACAATTTTGCTAGCGTATGCCTGAGTTAGTTGGTCTTCAAAAATGGGAGGGTCTGACATTGAAGCAACTGATGGGAAAATTGGCCAAATTGTGTGGAATGAGCTGCCAGATGAAGGGGTAAATGTGGGCTCACTTTTAACATTTATGACAAGTACATGGATGAGAGGAGTGTGGAGGGATATGGTCCAGGTGCAGGTCAGTAGGACTACACAGAAAAATGGTTCGGCACAGCCAAGGAGGGCCAAGAGGCCTGTTTCTGTGCTGTAGTGTTCTATGGTTTTAATTGGTTGGTAGTAAGCTTGGTCAGAAAGCGGAGTGCATTTGTCCCACCAGAATTTGGTCTCATAATTCAAGCTGAAATTCTAGTACACTACTAATCTACATTGTTGGCAATTTTTTTTCGGATTATGCGCTGAAATTAAGTATCCATGAGGTTCAGGTGGGTGTTATACTACACAATTCAAAAATGAGCAGGGAATTCTCCATATAATTTATCAATTTGCTCCCTCAAAAAAAAGCACCAGAAAATATACTACACAATTATTCATCTCATTGTGGGAAGTTTCAAAGAATCACTTTTCCAGTTACCTACAACAAATTTCTACTGTTGTGTACTCAGTACAAAGAGGTGTGGGAATATTTTTTGTCTTTGCGCTATTTAGTTAAGCGCTTCTGACAAGTAACACAGATATATAAGTTATGTTAGAACATAGAACATAGAACATAGAACACTACAGCACAAACAGGCCCTTCGGCCCACAAGTTGCGCCGACCACATCACCTACCAACCTACAGACCTATCTATAACCCTCAATCTCATTAAACCCCATATACTCATCCAGAAGTCTTTTAAAAGACCCCAGCGAGTTCGCCTCCACCACCACTGACGGCAGCCGATTCCATTCACTCACCACCCTCTGAGTGAAAAACTTACCCCTAACATCACTTCTGAACCTCCCTCCCCGCACCTTAAATCTGTGTCCTCTCGTAGCGACCATTTCAAACCGGGGAAATAGCCTCTGAGAGTCCACCCTATCTATTCCTCTCAACATTTTGTAAACTTCTATCAGGTCGCCTCTCAACCTTCGTCTCTCCAGGGAAAAGAGTCCCAGCTCCCTCAACCTAACTTCATAAGGCATGCCTCCCAGTCCAGGCAACATCCTTGTAAATCTCCTCTGCACCCTTTCAATAGCTTCTACATCTTTCCTATAGTGAGGCGACCAGAACTGCGCACAATACTCCAAATGAGGCCTGACAAGGGTCTTATAAAGTTCCAGCATTACCTCCCGACTCCTAAACTCAATCCCTCGATTAATGAAGGCCAGTACACCATACGCCTTCTTGACCACCTCCTCCACCTGCGAGGCCGATTTAAGAGTCCTGTGGACCCGGACCCCAAGATCCTTCTGCTCCTCAACACTACTCAGACTTCTGCCCTTAATAGTGTACTCGTTCATCCCGTTGGTTCTGCCAAAATGGACGACAACACATTTATCCGCGTTGAAGTCCATCTGCCACTTCTCCGCCCAGTCCTGCATCCTATCTATGTCCTGCTGCAACTTTTGCCATCCTTCCAGATCATCCACAACACCACCGACCTTCGTGTCATCAGCGAACTTACTTACCCATCCCTCCACTTCCTCATCCAGGTCATTTATGAAAATGACAAACAACAAGGGTCCCAGAACAGATCCTTGAGGCACTCCGCTGGTGACTGACCTCCATTCAGAAAAAGCCCCATCCACAACCACTCTCTGCCTTCTGCAGGCAAGCCAGTTCTGGATCCACAAGGCCAAAGGCCCTTGGATCCCATGCCCTCTCACCTTCTCAAGAAGTCTTGCATGGGGGACCTTATCAAACGCCTTGCTGAAGTCCATGTACACTACGTCCACGGCACTTCCTTCGTCAATGTGTTCAGTCACATTATCGAAGAACTCAACTAGGCTTGTAAGGCACGACCTGCCCTTGACAAATCCATGCTGACTATTCCTGATCATGTCAAACCTCTCCAAATGTTCGTAAATCTTGTCCCTCAGAAGCCTCTCCATCAGCTTACCAACCACTGAGGTCAGACTCACCGGTCGGTAATTTCCCGGGCTATCTCTGTTCCCTTTCTTAAAAATAGGAACTACATCCGCAATCCTCCAATCCTCTGGAACCTCTCCCGTCTCCATTGACGACGCAAAGATCATCGCCAGGGGCTCTGCAATCTCTTCCCTCGCCTCCCACAGTATCCTGGGGTACATCCCATCTGGTCCCGGCGACTTATCTACCTTGATAGAATTCAAAAGTTCCAACACATCCTCCTCCTTAATATTCACGTACTCAATCCTTTCCATCTGCTGCAAATCCATAACAAAATCTCCCAGATCGGCTTCCACCGTGAATACTGAGGCGAAGTACTCGTTAAGCACCTCCGCCATTTCTTCTGGTTCCACACAAACCTTTCCCCCCTCACCTTTTATCGGTCCTATCCCTTCTCTTCTTATCCTTTTACCTTTCACATATTTATAGAAGGCCTTGGGATTCTCCTTAATCTTACTCGCCAAGGTCTTCTCATGACCCCTTCTGGCTCTCCTAATTTCCCTTTTAAGTTCCCTCCTACAGTCCTTATACTCCTCAAGATCTTTAACATCTCTGTTCTTATGTATCAGGTTTGTATTAAAGGTGAGGTGACTTTGCAATTATTTCCAAATTTCACACAAAAGGAAAAAATGTTTGTTATGATGCAAGATGGTCTGCAATGGGTGTTCTTGTCCTAAATAAATTTTAACACAACATTCTGGCAAAAGTACTACAGAAGAGATGAAAGGAGAAAAATGCAATTATAAATTTTAAATTTCCAGCGGCTTCAAAGTAAACTTGGGAAAATACAGTTGGTTCAACATCGACCTGAAAATAAAATAATTTATATTTATTACCTGCCAAGTTCCCTTTCATATCAGTAAAAGGTTTCTTTCTTTTGCCCTTCTCTATCCTGTAGGCAAAGGTTCCCTTCCTAGGATACTCCTGTATTGGGACTTGTATTTCCAGCACAATTTGTCTGAAGGAACAAGGAAGATGGAGGAATTTCAAAAGAAAATCACATCCAGCGCATTTCAGGTTTCAATGATCATCTGTGCTGGTTAAAAAGACACTGTCCTAGAAGCTGTTCTTGCTCACAGACTGAATTGTTAACATGGCAAGTTTCCACCAAGTGCTTCCTTCTGCTGGCAAAAGGTAGCACAGTGGTCAGCACTGCTGCTTCACAGCTCCAGGGACCTGGGTTCGATTCCTGGCTCGGATCACTGTCTGTGTGGAGTTTACACATTCTCCTTGCGGGTTTCCTCCGGGTGCTCTGGTTTCCTTCCACAATCCAAAGATGTGCGGGTTAGGTTAATTGGCCATGCTAAAATTGCCCCTTAGTGTCCTGAGACGCGTAGATTCGAGGGATTAGTGGGTAAACATGTAGGGCTATGTGGGTAGGGCCTGGGTGGGATTGTGGTCAGTGCAGACTCAATGGGCCAAATGGCCTCTTTCTAGACTGAAGGGTTTCTAACGATTTGAAGAGGCTATTAAAATTAAGGTACCAGGCATTGTTTAATGAGTAGAAATATTTATGAAGAAATTGACTACTCCGTGTAAACTAGTGAGTAGCTCTATCTAGTCTTTTGAAGTCATTTCAGGTATTGAAATTGGATTACTCTCAGATGGTGAACCAGAGCTTGATTAAAAGTGCAATTTTTTTAAATAATGCATTAACAGCTGTATTAATTAAACCCAGGAATTTTGTTTCAAAGATGCTTCAAAGGTTCCACGTTCTTTGCAAAAGAGTTTAATTAGGAATTCAATTCCTAAAACAAGCACAAAATGACTTCAGATCACCAACTGCAACCAAAGCAGAAACTCAACTCTGGAAATAAAAGAGCATGTTGGTCCTTCTCTATCCTGGCGGTGTTGCCCTGGCTGACATCTGCTGTCTCAGTAGAGACCTTGGATTGAACCTTGATGTCCATAAGGCTTTTCTACTGCACTGAATAGGTTACAAAGTTTCAGATTCTATTTTTGCTCTTGATTTAATAATGTTAAACATAAGCTCAGATGCAGGCCATTCAGTCCAACTGGTCCATGCTCTACTTTTTATGAAATAATAAAAAGTTATCATTCAACATTTATGGAACACAGACAAAAGTATTTGCTTTTGCTTTGAGTAACTAGAGTGTGCTGGAAGAATGATCACAATGAACTGTACTGCTGTTTGTTATTTTAACTACTTGGCAGGTTATCTAAGAGTGCAGGATATCCTGACTCCCCAGCCTGTTCAGAATTTTGAAAAACAAATCATCTATTTGTCTACTTTGAACTTCTAAAATACAGCATTTTCACGAGTTGCTGATGCAAAACAAAATCATTAAGCTAATTTGTCTTAAAAGCATCAAGATCCCCAACGCTCTAAATCATAAATACACTACATGGTAATAGGGAATGGCAATAAGATTTTCATACTTCGGTCTCTATGAAGTCATCTAATCTCAGCTAGGTAGCAACTGAATCAATGCAAATGCCCTCAGAAGGAAAAATCAGCCAGTGTAGCCAGACTTGATTACCATCCAGTATTCCTTGTTGGAATGTGCATGAGTTGATGTCAGATGAGAGAAGAGCTCAGCCTTTCAAAATCAACATGCCGACCCAAAACACTCAGGTTCGCATATGTACAATGACCAGTTGTCACCATTTAAACTATTTGGGATTTGTCTTTCGAACAACAGTTTCGGCCTATACTCTTTAGAGTTTAGAAGAATGAGAGGAGATTGAATTAAGGTAGGTAATATGATAAAACATATTGATAAAGTAGATGTACAGTGGATGCTTCCGCTTGTGGGACAATGTAGAAGAAAATGTCATAGTTTTAGGATAAATGGTAATAGATATAAAAGAGATGAGGAGAAGCTACTTCTCTCCCAGAGTGCAGTGGATGCCGGGACATTGTGTAGGGGACAGACATTTTTAATTAGCAATAGGTTAAAAGGTTATGCAGAATGGGCAAGATGAGATCAGCCATAATCGTACTGAACGATGGAGCAGGCTCAAGGAGCTCAATTTCCTGCTCCTAGTTCTTATGCCACATTTTTGCACAAAAATCTCTTCATACATAAACAGGCATCATGCTTTTCCCTTAACTCTTGGAAGATTTCTTGGTACCATCCAACCATAGCACCATAAAAAACCCTCCATCTTGATCTATCTTTTCACCACTTCAAACATCTTCCTCAAATATTTTCTCCCTTGTCACCTTTGGTCAGTTTGCGTAAATTCAATCCAAGTTCCTGCTCAGTGCTTCAGTGAGCCTCGTTTCACACCTTCAGATAGTTTCCTGTGTTAATCACATGACACAGCAAGTCGCTGAAAGTATGCAACAATTTTGGCTTTTTATGAATAGATTTAGAAAGAAAAAATACAAACTTGCATTGATGCGTTTAATGGCACAAAAACGATTATGGTACTAATTTTACATGAAACTTCATACAATATACAAAGTGCTATCTAGCTAAATGTCAGATTTGTTGATAATTACTTCGGCTCAGTTAAATTCAATAGTTTCTTTTTTGCAAAACCTGCCCCCAATTGGAAAACAACAAAAACACTTCATTTTTTTAAAATCAATATCTTAAGTCAGAAAAGTTTGTGCTGCAGCTCATTTCTTTTTCACTGCTACACATGCAACACAGAAATGTGCAAGTATGCATGTTACTTTTAATCTACGTACAAATACCTGTTCTCTTCATCAGGTTTGTATGTTTGTTGTATTCAAGTTGAAAATGTGGTCCTTTCTGCTACTTTTTTCTTGACTGGGAGACAATTCTATTGTTTCAGTCTACAAAAATGCCTTACATCAATTCAGGCGTCAGCAATTTAAGATGGCAATCATTTTTGAACCCATCCCACCTCTCCAAAATGAAAGCATCATTCTCATTGTATGCAAACAATCAACTGTCCTTTATCAATTTCTGATCCATTCTAACAGATCATTCAAGGCATGAAAACATTTAAATTCTCAAAATGCATGGTGCAACACCAAGAGGAATGAGGAAAGTTTCAGATGGGACCCTTTCTCAGCGTTGGAGAGGGTCCGATCCACATCTTGACTGCCTTTTTTCTGTCAGGTGTTATCTAATCTATTGGATGTTTTCAACGCTTTGTTTTGATCTCAGAATTCCAATCTTGATGATGTTTTTTTCATTTCCTGAAAATATACAAGTGTGCAAACACCTCCCAATTTCCTGCTTCAATTTCTTAAATACAGAAAATAAACATCTTTCTTAAGAATTTAACATGAGATTGGCACACAATAAAAGAATGATTCTCTGATAATCAGACATTACCTCCATCGAAGTGAAGTAAGTAAAATAAATTGTGCGGATCCCAGGAACTGGAATGGAAGGAGAATAGAATACATTTTCAAACTGCACCAAACTTCTACTTGCTGCCAAATAGCTAATCTGGTGAGGGTAGTTTCCTCTGCAAGTGTCACATTCATCACAAATCAATATATTCTAAAACAATAATCTTTTGCTGATATATCTAATTTATCAGAATTAAACTTGATTATATCAGGAACTACACAATCGCAGGAGTATTTTAAACAGTTCCACTGAAGTTAGAATTGTACTTCTGTCTTTTTTCTTAAAGTACTACATAATTAATGACCTTACCTTTCGGTCAATGTTATCTGTTATTTTTTGCTTTATGCAATGCCTTAGTTAAATGCTTTCATTTTTTTTGCAAATTTTGCATTCTTCAATGTCTTCATGCCGGGGAGCGGAACATTTTTCATTACCCCGTCAGAGCATTGAGGCACTCAAAAGACAAGCATAACACAAGTGAGTGTAGGGTGAAATTTGCTTTGCATGCTTCAATCTTTAAGTGCCTCTTCTACTGACATTTTTCTATTTCTCACACGAACCAGGTTTCTGAGATGCAAGGTCACATGACACCAGCACTGATGAGTACGTGGGATTTAATGGGATTGGGAGTTATAGATAGTTCTATGGCCTGGTAGGTATGGATATGATTGGCGCAACTTGTGGGCCGAAGGGCCTGTTTGTGCTGTAGTGTTCTATGTTCTTCGTTGGGCTTTACCTAACAAAGGAGCAGCACTCCGAAAGCTTGTGATTTCAAATAAGATTTTTGGACGACAATCCTGATGTCATGCGAGCTTGCATCTTGTCCATCCCAGGCCAACACCGGCATCCCCACATCACAGTCAGTTCGATGGGGCTGATCTGAGCATGATTGTGAATTTAGTGATGAACTAAGGGCAATTTTGTGTTACAGACACGATATTTTGGGAACTAATTTAAACTATCAAACACATTTTGTCCGGGATCCTTCTTGCTGGAATAAAATGGAACAGCTCAATCATGAAAAACCAATAATGGAATAAACTTCACTCAATCCTCAAATATTGTTTACCTGAACGGAAGTTCAAAACTGAAGTGCATAAAGCTGAAAGCGAGCAATTGATAAAAACTTGGAAAGGTTACAGGATACTGGTATTGTACTCGTACCATTCTCCTTCCTAGTAAAAGGAATAGAGCAAAGGCGAAGTGATCAGTGAGTCGGGTTAGTTTCACAAGGTGCAGTGCAATATAGTGGAAATTATTATTTATAGGCCCAGATAGGTAAGATGAAAGCAGTTCATAGAGCCAGAGAAAACGGCAAGTTCCTCAAGGCTACTTTCTTTCCTGATAGCTCAGAATTCAGATCTTTCATTTTTAGTACAATTATTAGTTTGGGGCTGAATTCGTAACTCTTTGTTGCGATGCAACATCACTTTTATAAAGCAACAGAATTCAAGGATGGAGAAGTCAGTGATTTCCCAGACTGGAAATGCCATGTCAGGATACTCAGTTTAGTTATACATACTTTGATCAATAAGCTTGCTGCCAAGGTTCTCTGCTCGCTTAAGAAGCTTGGAGAGATGCATTAAGTTTTCCAATGTAAAAATTAGCAAATAAAAACAATCACAACTAACTTCAGAACTCTGGAAGAATTAGAAGCCAGAGACAAACAACTTTGCTCCTTCGAAGCATGGTCAAAGTCAAGCTGCATGCCTGCTCCTGCAGAGGATTGGAAGAAAACTACAATTTCTGATTGGGGATAGAGGAAAATATAGCATTTAACAAAAAGAAAAATGTAATGCCAATTTCTATGATCAAAAAGCAAATCCACCTGCATCAGCTCCAAACAGCAGCACATTGTCAGCTTTGTTAATGTCAGATCGTATGCCTTGCTCAAACGGAAAAGAATGTGGATTTCAAAACATGAGATTGTATTGCCCGCTATAGCTTTATTGGTTCAATGCTGCTGCTGTGCACTGACCCCTTCCTCTCCCATCCCCACTGGTATTTTGTGTTAACTGCATAGATTTTGCAATTTTATAATCTAATCTAAATGGAGTGAACACTCCTTGAATAAGAGTGCTTGCTGGTGAATCTATTTTACACCAAAGCAAACTATTAATTAAAGCAGATTAGGCTTCTGTCACATGATGTACATCCTGTTTAACAAGTCAAAGTTGAGGACAACAGTGATCAGCCCACTTAGTGCTCAGGTGGTCAAGCAGTTCCTTCAATGGGAAGAATGCAATGGAATGGGATGTCTTGTGCTTGTGTTCTTTTTCTTCCTCCAATTCAAATATACTGACAGAACAGCAACACAATTTCACAGGTCATGTTAAAACCTGAATCTGGCTCTCAGAAGGTGCTGGATGAAGAAGTTGTCAGTCTTTTCCCAATGTAGATCCTAAAACAAAAGGAGTCAAATTAATAAAGTAGATTTTGCCTTTCCAAATTCATTTTTGCATAATGGAAACATTGGTTTCAGTTTACAGTTAAGATTTTAAGTAAATTGGAAACACCAGCGGGCATGTTATTTGCACCCTAAATACATTTTATTTTTGTTAAACTAAATTCACCACTTAACACTCAATGCAAAAAAAAAGTTTCCTTTTGGTACACTGCAGATTTTTCATCCTTCAGCTTTCATTCTTCCTTTCACCAAAAAATTAACATTCAAATCTGGTGTCAGGAAAAATAGCAATGATTTAAAAATAACAGGAAGTGCAATAAATTGGAACATGTTCTGCTGATTAGATCTCTTTAAAAAACTTTTGAAAAATTGGAAGCTGTTAAAAGGCTTGGACAATTTGGTTAGGTTAATGGAACTACTGCTTTTGGTGTAAATGTATAAAATGCTGAATAAACTCAGCAGGTCTGACAAAAAGGAGCAGTTAATATTTTGAGTGTCAGAGTCATATAGACTTCAGACATTAACTCTCAAGCAGGTCTGCCAAACTTGCTGAGTTTATCCAGCATTCTTTCTTTTAATTTCAGATTTCCACATCAGCAGCATGTGTTTTTAATTTAGTGTTTTTGATAAATCATGAGCCAAGCAACATCGCAACTAAATGTTTGCCTAAAGCAAACAGGAGGGAATAGAACATATGGGTTTTGATTAAGGTGTGAACTTGGCATTTACATTCTAAAAGGTAGACTCACAAAATGAAGCCAATTAAGTTTGATCTCTGAAGAGGTGAGTTCAGACAAAGGAAGATCAAAAGAGAAAAATTCTATACCAGAAGCATTTAACCTATGCAAGGGGAGCTGTTCTGAGACCTCAGATAACAGCAGGATCAGTTGTTTGAACTCCCAGCTAGCCATATCTGTGAAGAAAGCCTGCTTGAGAGTTAACGTCTCAAGTCTACATGACTTTGGTTTGTTCTATCCAAGAAGCAACCCGAGAGGGACAACTGTCTGGTGTGGAAATCGTTACTGGATAGTGTTTATAGTTTTTAAAAACATACAAGATATTTTGGAAGTTTGAGGAGGAATAACTCTGAAGGTAATGAATGAACTGGGTAAAGTTAGTGATGTTGTGTATAGCCACTGTTTCAATTAAGTGTGCTTCTGGTTGACTTATTGTTGTTTATTTTATTTAATAAATATTTATTTTTACTTAAAATCACAAAACCTCTGGGACATCATTCACTGGATTTCAAATCTTTCCTCACTATTACAAACAGCAAAATACACAGAGGGCATTAGTTAGAATCTATCATTAAGGAAGTCTTGACAATGCACATAGAAAAGCACAGTCGGATTAGAACAAATAAAGATGATTTTACTAAATGAAAATGCTGTTGACAAATTTAGAAGAGTTTTTTGAGGTTCTAACCAGCAGGGTAGTTAAAGGGAAATGAGTAGAAGTAGATTTCCAAAAGGTGCCACACAAAAGGCAAGATAGAACATAACATAGAACATAGAACATTACAGCGCAGAACAGGCCCTTCGGCCCACGATGTTGCGCCGACCAGCTTTTAAAAAAAACAACACTAACCCACTAATCTAAACCAATCCCATTTCGTCCATAAACCTATCCACAGATCTCTTAAACGCCCCCAAACTAGGCGCATTTACAACTGCAGCTGGCAGGGCATTCCAGTCCCTCACCACCCTCTGGGTAAAGAACCTACCCCTGACATCAGTCCTATAACTACCCCCCCCTTAATTTAAAGCCGTGCCCCCTCGTGCTAGCTTTCTCCATCCTAGGAAAAAGGCTATCACTATCCACCCTGTCTAAACCTCTAATCATCTTATATGTTTCAATAAGGTCCCCTCTTAGCCGCCTTCTTTCCAGCGAAAACAACCCCAAATCTCTCAGTCTCTCCTCATAGGATCTCCCCTCCATACCAGGCAACATCCTGGTAAACCTCCTCTGCACCCTCTCCAAAGCCTCTACATCCTTCCTGTAATGTGGGGACCAGAACTGCACACAATACTCCAAGTGCGGCCGCACCAGAGTTGTGTACAACTCTGATAAGTTGTACAACACATCTTGATAAGGGCTCAAGATGTGGGATAGTATTCTAGCATAGCAAGAGGATTGGTTAATGGACAGAAAACAGCGAGTGGGCATAAAGTGGACATTTTCAGATTGACAAGCAGTGAATAGTGAAGTGTCGGGGCCTCAGCTATTTACCATCGACATTCATAACTTATATGAAGAGACAAAGGATAATGTGTCAAGATTTTCTCAATATACCATTCCAGGTGGATAGGAAAGCTGTGGGGAGGACATAGAGGGGTTTCAAAGAGATTTAGACAGGCTGAGTGGGCAGCAAGATGTCAGGTGGAGTATAATGTAAGTGTCATTTGAGTGTCCACTTTAAGAAAGGTTTTTTTAAATCATGCAGCTTCAGCTTCAGCTTCAGTGATGCCACTGGGGGTGGAGCTAAGCTGTGGCAGTCAGGTGATAGGGGTTTTTTTCTTTGGGTTTTTAGTTTCGTTTTGGACTTTGTGTTGGAAGCAGTTTAGCAGCAAGCTAAAAAGCAGTTTCTTTGGGCCTGATTTGATCATTTTGATTTTAAGTGCTGAATCTGGGAGTGACCCAGATCCGATCTATTCTCTGGCATCCCCATATGCACTCTGCCTGAAAAAAAAGCAGTGATTCTGAACTGCGCTGCAAAAGCCTGAGGGTGGGACTTTTTGTGCCAGAAACACTGCAGCTCCGATTGGAGCCTTCAACAGTGCATGCGCAGTAAAAAGAAAATCGAAAAACGCTCTCCTGCCACATCACGCATAAAGTGGCCCAGAAGTGATGGCCCCCCCACAGACACTGCGCCGTTTCCACCCACCACCCTCTCCCTGCTACTCAGATGGATCACAGCATCCTGCCCCACACCGATCACATGCAGAGTGGCAGTGGCCCCACCCCACCTTCCACAACCAGATAATGATGCGGCCCATGTCTCTCCTCTCCTGACGAAGAGGGTAACCCCTCGAAAGCTTGCGAGTATATTATCAAATAAATAGGTTGGACTAAAACCTGGTGTTGTCAGACTTTTTACTGTGTTCTCCTCTCCCCACCAGACAATGATTTGGCCCGCCTTCCTTCCCCCATCAGCGAATGATCTGACCTGCCCCTCTCCCCCCCACAATTCAGAGAATGATCTGACCCGCCCCTCTCCCCCCCCCAACAAATCAGAGAATGATCTGACCCGCCTTCTTCCCCCCCAACAAATCAGAGAATGATCTGACCTACCCCTCCCCCCCACAAATCAGAGAATTATCTGACCCGCCCCTCCTCCCCCCACAAATCACAGAATGATCTGACCCGCCTCCCTCCCCCCCGCAACAAATCAGAGAATGATCTGACCCGCCTCCCTCCCCCCGCAACAAATCAGAGAATGATCTGACTTACCCCTCCCCCCCCCAACAAATCAGAGAATGATCTGACCCGCCTCCCTCCCCCCCGCAACAAATCAGAGAATGATCTGACCCGCCTCCCTCCCCCCCGCAACAAATCAGAGAATGATCTGACCCGCCTCCCTCCCCCCCCGCAACAAATCAGAGAATGATCTGACCCGCCTCCCTCCCCCCCCACAACAAATCAGAGAATGATCTGACCCGCCTCCCTCCCCCCCGCCAACAAATCAGTGAATGACCTAACCCCCTCCCCACCACCACCAGTCTGAGTTAGAGAGCTGTTGGAAGCTCTGAACTTATCTCCAGAAGCTGGAGTGCATGAAATAGATTTTTGCAGATCATGTCTGTTAAATGCAAATACATTTAAATTGACACGGCACCAGTTTCGGGCACGATGCCAATCATGGCCATTTTGGGCGCTCAGTAAAGGGGAATTGGCACAGATCGCGCTACTTGCCTCACATCCGACTTTACCAAGTTTTTGCAAAATCGGGCCCTTTATCTCCCTACTGTTGTGGGAAACAGATTCGACTACAACCCCTTCTGAATTTCTTGACAAGGGATTTTCAGCATTCAACCAAGGAGGCGGGATTCCTGTAACAAGTGGGCAATAACCTATGCTGTATTGTGTTTATTTGGAGTGTTGTGTGTACTGGATGTTGGTTTTGGTTGGAACACAGAGATATTTCCTTAACAGTTTTAGATTATCATGGTTGTTGTGATTCTTGTCTGTAATTGTTAAACGTTCTTGCTGTACATGTTAACAATATTCTTAATTAAACTTTCCCTTCCAATCATATGCATAAGAAAAATTAAATTTGCGTGACACTTCTGATGTTACATAAGGGCCATCCTGTGGCCTATTTTGGAGAGACTGATAATTTTGTGCCATGTCAGGGGCACATTTATATTGCACAATTTATGCACATGAGCTTGATCAGGACTGTTCAAATTAATATGCAAAAACAACTTTGTCAAGAAACATGATTACGATTCATGCAACCAGAGCTGACTGTACTCTTGCACTGACTGGATTTTGCTGGGGAACTTGGTGACAAATTTAAAATTATGTGTAATTTATCCTGGAGAGCAGAGTGGCTGCAAAAATGTCAGTTTCAGTCAAATAAATAGAAGATTCATAAAGTCAAATAAATAAATCTAATGAATAACCCTCATCACTGTAAAATCTAATGAAGAATTAGATGAGGTCCAACTACTTGTAGGACCTGCCTGCCAACCTGTTGTAATTCATGGACTAAAACTCTTAGATCCCATTATGCTTCACTCATCTGCAACCTCTCTCCACTTAGACAATTTGCCTTCTGATTTCTCCTACCGAAGTGCATGACCTCACACTTCCCCACATTCAACTCCATTTGCCAGGTTTTGTCCAGTCACCCAATCTATCGATATCCCATTGTAGAATCACTATATCCACATCACAATGTGCCCTTCCACCTATCTTCATATCATCAGCAGATTTGGAAACCTTATCAACCTTATGTATTGTTCCTGCCTCCAGTTCATCAATGTAAATAGTGAATGATTGTGGGCAAAGAACTGACCCCTGCATCACTCCGCTTATTACATCTTTCCACTCTGAAACAGATCCATTTATTCCAACTCTCTCTCTTTGTGACAGCTAGTTTTTAATCAATGCTAACACAGTTCTTCCAATTCCAAAGGCTTTTACTTGAACCACAAGCCTGTTATCCAGCATGTTGTCAAATGCATTTTAGAAATCAAAGATGAGTGACTCAAGGGAAAACTCACTTCAAAATACTTTGAGCCACCATAGCTTCAGTGTGAAAACTGAAGTAATAATAGACTTGGATAGCACCTCTCACAACCAAGCTGTGTTCCAAGCAGTCCACAGGCAATAAATTACTTCAGACGTATGGGAGATATTATGTTTTTGGTAAGCATTGCAGCTGATATGGACACACCACCAAGAGAAGTGAACAATAAACCTGTTGTGAAGGTATTGGTTGAAGGAGGAATAACTCCCTGTGTTTTTTCAGAAAGGTACTATATCATTTTTTTAATGTCTGCCTGAGCTGTCAGATGAAATTTCTGTTTGTAACATCTCTTATTGCAGTGGAATGAGATTTTATAGGAAAAGAGGCTCTCAGTACCAACTGAAGTCTAACTGGAATGATTTAACAGGACAGAAAAATTGAGACAATTGAGATGAAACAAGTAGGTTCGACACACCATCAAGTGGCAATCTGTTAATTGCAGTGGGGGGATTCTGATGGAAATCTGAGTTTGGGTCTCATGTTTTAGGGTCTTTAATGTTAAGGCCAAAAGCAGACTCTTGGTAAACAAAGATGTACCGCCAATCTAAAAATAGCTGTGATGATATCTAGCTTTATAAGGACAAAGAAAATTACAGCACAGGAACAGGCCCTTCGGCCCTCCAAGCGTGCACCGACCATGCTGCCCGACTGAACTCAAACCCCCTACCCTTCCGGGGTCCATATCTCTCTATTCCCATCCTATTCATGTATTTGTCAAGATGTTCCTTAAGTCACTACCATATTCGCTTCCACTATCTCCCCTGGGAACGAGTTCCAGGTACCAACTGCTGTGTAAAAAAATCTGCCTCGTACATCTCTTTTAAACCTTGCCCCTCGCACCGTAAACCCGTGCCCCCGAGTAATTGACTCTTCCACCCTGGAAAAAAGCTTCTGACTATCCACTCTGTCCGCGTCTCTCATGATCTTGGAGACTTTGATCAGGTCACCTCTCAACCTCCGTCATTCCAGTGAGAACAAATCAAGTTTCTCCAACCTTTCCTCATAATGCCCTCCATACCAGGCAAGATCCTGGTAAATCTTTACTGTACCCTCTCCAAAGCCTCCACATCCTTCTGGTAACATGGTGACCAGAACTGAACACTATATTCCAAGTGCGGCCTAACTAAGCTTCTATAAAGCTGCAACACGACTTGCCAATTTTTAAACTCAATGCCCCAAGCCATGAAGGAAAGCATGCTGTGTGCCTTCTTGACTACCTTTTCCTCCTGCATTGCCACTTCCAGTGACCTGTGTACCTGTACACCCAGATCCCTTTGCCTATCAATATTCTTAAGGATTCTGCCATTTACTGTATATTCCCTACTTATATTAGATCTCCCAAAATGCATGACCTCACATTTGTCTGGATTAAACTCCATCTGCCATCTCTCCACCCAAGTCTCCAACCGATCTATATCTGCTGTATCCTCTGATGGTCCTCGTCGCTATCCACAAATCCACCAACCTTGGATGGATTCTAAACAAAGTGCTAGTGCCATCATTCAGTTGCAACATTAAACATTATATCCCCTCCTCTTTGAAAACCACCCAATTTTTGATTTTTTTGATACTGTTTTAAACTTATCATCAAGTTCCTCAGCAAAATCAAGTTTGTGCAAAAGGACTATCAGCTCTGGCTGCATGAATTATACTCATTCATGTTTCTTCCATTTGCTTCAGTAGATTTTACAGTGATGATTGTGTTTTGCTTTTAAGGTCTGCTGTTTGAGATGCTGCCTCGTTTTTTTCAGCTTTTTGCTTTGTATTTTTGGAAACGTCCATACATGTCCATTAACTTTGTTGGTGATAAAACTGATTTGGTATCATCGGTTTGTGAAAATTGAACATGAACTGACTTTTCAGTAGAATCCACATAGATCCCTCCCACCACCAACCCCCACCCCACCCCACCCCATCCCTCCCCAAATTACATTGGCTCGATACCAGTCTCAGCATTGTTGGCCTGAAGCACCAACTTCCATTTAGGTCACCAGAGCTGACACTTGTGTGTGCCCAATCTATAACCATGTGTCAGCAGAACAGTTCCTTAGGAGAATGGAGACCTGAATTTCCAAGTTTGCAGGAAGTCGAAATTATGCTTTAAAAACAAACAAGAAAAAAATCCGCAAATTATATTGTGGAGAGTGAGTTGTTGACAGTAGCTGATAGAGCTAGCACTCTGCTTATAGCATTTTATCATTCAGGATCTACAAACAGCTGTGAAAGGATTGAGTTATACAGTAGATTCACATACTTTGTTTTACCACCAGAATTTCTCAACTTCCAGAGCCTAGATGGATGAAGTGAATGACTTTGCCAATTGCAAGGACCTGGAATCAAATATTTTTCAAACCAAGAAGTCATAGAATCTGATTGCAGCAACACCTCACACATTGTACAAAATTGAAATTTTTGGTCACAAGTGACTGATGAGGATAGTGGAAATGTTACTGGTGCTGATGAGTTTTATTCTGAATTCAGAACTGAGACAAATTGTTTGGGCTGAGGAAGAAGTAGTTTTCAGAACATGATTAAACACTTACCCCAGGCCAAGGGCCAAAATATGAGATAGAAGCAGAGAAGGAAAGATGATTTTCAGAAATTCCGCAGAAAATACGCCACCTTTCTTCATTGCTCCAGTCTTTCTCATACTGAGAGTGACTGAATGCTTAGGATGTTTGAAATGGAACTCCCTGGGGAAAAAATTATAAAGAAAAGGAAACTGATAATCAACCCAGTGTCATAATGTTTATATTACATGTCAGCACACAATTCTTCAAGTAATAATTTAGTTGTTTCATTGCAATTCCATTCAAACAATCAGAAAATAGTTGATTTCAACACTTGTCAATGATTCCTCTTTGGCTTTTGTAATTTTTATCAAAGTAGGAGCAATCATAGTCATACTCCAAAAGATAAACTGAAGCAACCTTAGGAATCAAGCAAGAAAAAAAGCTGCCATGCTGAAACAGGAGAAAAAAAATAGACTTGTTTGGTTGTGAATGAGTTGTGAAACAAAGTAACTTGATTTTCCTCCTTGTAGTTACTATTGAATCTACTCAGTATTCTATCATTTTCTGTTTTTACCCAGGAAATTAGTTACAGACTGCAACATAAGATTTAAAAAGACTTTCAGCTTGGTTGTCAGTTTCAATATTCTTTCACAGCTCCTTGCTTGGGCTACATTTGATGATTTCTCCTGATAACAAGGTTTCACCATTCGAGATGCATGTTAAAATATCAAAATGTACCTGATTTTATAAAACCTTTGTTTTATAACTGAAAGGTATTGCAAGTATTTCATGAGCTGCATCATCTTGCAATACATTTTAAAGGTTTTTCTTTTTTGTACAACTAGTTGCCATCGCTTAAACTCATTGTGTGCCGGGTCTAGTAAATATGTTAAATTATGACAAGTGAACTTTTATTGAGTGATTTAGGATGAGGATAATCCTGGAAACAGGACTCCGCAGAAAGGCTTCAATTGCAGAAAGCAGACAGAAAGCAAAGTGGGTTTGTGAAAAGCCAGAGATCCAGAAGGCTGGTGACTTCTGGCTGCAGGCCTGTGAAGCAGTGGAATTCCGCTAGCACAGCCAAGCCTCCGAGAGATTGTGTGGAATGCACATGGCAATCCAGGGCAGGGATTAACAGGGAGAGGTTGTTGAAACCATGGGGGTGACTTCTTAGTGAAT
The DNA here is from genome assembly GCF_965287045.1 of Carcharhinus amblyrhynchos. NCBI lineage: Eukaryota > Metazoa > Chordata > Chondrichthyes > Carcharhiniformes > Carcharhinidae > Carcharhinus > Carcharhinus amblyrhynchos. The sequence continues at coordinate 21,428,639 of NC_137357.1, forward strand.
ATTTAAGGGAGAAAAAACATTGTTTATGGGAAGATTCTTTGAGAACGGAATTTGGAAACTTCATGTGGGAGACAGAGTTCCATTGAGACTAGTTGGCTCACATTGTGACAAGTATCCAGAGGAAATGTCTGTTATATCAGTAGAAATGGTTTTGAGTGGCATCTTCCACTTGGTTTCAGAGTGTGGGATGTCTTGCTATTGGTTTACAGGGACTGTGTACTGACTGAGCACAAGGTAGATTTTGTAACCAGTGTTATCCTTAAAAATCCATGAAGTTATACAGTTATGGAGGTTTACAGCATAGAAACAAGCCTTTGGCCCAACTTGTCATGCCACCCTTTTTTTTTTAAATACCTTAGTCCCAATTGCCTGCATTTGGCCCATATCCCTCTAGACCCATCGTAGCCATGTGATTATCTAAAAGCTTTCTGAAAGACAAAATTATACCTGCCACTACTACTACCTCTGGCAGCTTGTTCCAGACACTCACCACCCTCTGTGTGAAAGAATTGCCCCTCTGGGCACTTTCGTGTCTCTCCCCTCTCATCTTAAACCAATGCCCTCTAGTTTTAGACTCCCCTACCTTTGTGAAAAGATATTGGCTATCTAGCTGATCTATACCCCTTATTATTTATCATTGGTTGCTTTAATACTTTAGAATCATAGAATCCCTACAGTGCAAAAGAAGGTCATTCAGCCCATTGAGTCGAACATAGAACAGTACAGCACGGTACAGGCCCTTCAGTCCTTCATGTTGTGCTGAGCCAAGTCCGAACCCAAGGTCAAGCTGTCCCAATCCCTATCATTCTGGTGTGCTCCATGTGCCTATCCAATAACTGCTTGAAAGTTCCTGAAGTGTCCAATTCCACTATCACAGCAAGCAGTGCATTCCACACCCTAACCACTCTCCGAGTAAAGAATCTACCTCGGACATCCCTCCTCTATATCCCACCATGAACCTTATAGTTATGTCCCCTAGTAACAGCTATATCCACCCGAGGAAATAGTCTCTGAACGTTCACTTTATCTATCCCCCTCATCATCTTATAAACCTCTACTAATTTGCCTCTCATCCTCCTCCACTTTTAAGAAAAAAGCCCCAGCTCCCTCAACCTTTCCTCATAAAACCTACCCTCCAAACCAGGCAGAATCCTGGTAAATCTCCTCTGCACTCTCTCCAATGCTTCCACATCCTTCTTATAGCAAGGTGACCAGAACTGCACACAATATTCCAAATGTGGTCTCACCAAGGTCCTGTACAGTTGCAGAATAACCCCACGGCTCTTAAACTCAAACCCCCTGTTAATAAACGTGAACACACTGTAAGCCTTCTTCACGGCTCTATCCACTTGAGTGGCAACCTTCAGAGTTCTGTGGATATGAACCCCAAGATTTCTCTGTTCCTCCACATTCCTCAGAACCCTGCCGTTGACCCTGTATTCCACATTCAAGTTTGTCCTACCAAAATGAAACACCTCGCACTTATCAGGGTTAAACTCCATCTGCCACTTTTCGGCCCAGCTCTGCATACTATCAATGTCTCTTTGCAGCCTGCAAGAACCCTCCACCTCATCCACTACTCCACCAATCTTGGTGTCATCAGCAAATTTACTAACCCACCCTTCAGCTCCCTCTTCCAAGTCATTGATAAAAATCACAAATAACTGAGGACCCAGCACTGATCCCTGTGGTACATCGCTGGTAACTGGCCTCCAGTCTGAAAACTTTCCCTCCACCACCGCCACCCTCTGTCTTCTATGAGACAGCCAGTTACTTATCCAATCAGCCAAATTTCCTTCTATACCACACCTCCTTACTTTCTTCATGAGCTTACCATGGGGAACTTTATCAAACACCTTCCTAAAATCCATGTAGCTGACAACAACTGCTCTACCTTCATCTACACACTTAATTACCTCCTCAAAGAATTCAATCAAATTTGTGAGGCAAGACTTATCCCTCATGAATCTGTGCCGACTATCCCAGATTAAGCTGCATCTTTCCAAAATGTCATTTGGAGTCTGCACCAGCCACAATCCCACCCTGGCCCTATTGCCTTAACCCCACATATTTACCCTGCTAATCCCCTGACAATAGGGTCAATTTAGCATGGCCAATCAACCTAACCTGCACATCTTTGGACTGTGGGAGGAAACCAGAGCACCCGGTGGAGCACAGGGAGAATGTGCAAACTCCACAGAGACAGTGATCCAAGGGTGGAATGGAACCTGAGTCCCTGGTGGTGTGAGGCAGCAGTGTTAACTACTGTGCTGCCGTGGGGTGAAGGTACAATGTAGTTTAGTTCATCTTTATTGTTTGATACATAGGTTATTCCTTTTTTACAAATTCATCAGTTGACTCTTGTGACTATTCAGTCGCTGTCTTCCAAGTATTTAAGCAAAAAGTAAATTTTGGATCTAAGAAGCTAGGTTCCACCCTGTAGTAACATCAGCTGGGACCGCAACATAGCAAAGTAAAGAGAGCTGATCAAGCATATTCTGACCACAGCACAGGATTGATCCCTGATCTCTACAGAATTGGCTTATCTGAGCTGGAGGTGCAAAAATTGGCTTCAGTAACCCAATTGGGGAGGAAGAATTATCATCAGCCAGCATCCCCAAGCAGGACATGTTTAATTGTGACAAACACACAATCAAAGCCAACTATGATATCCTAAATGTGTCAAATTCCTTCAAATTGGACTTATTGGCTTCAAGAGAAGAAGAGTCAAGTCTACTGGCAAATAAAAGATCAGCAACAAAGAACACGATCATCATCACTCTACCTTTCTCAAGCAATATGTCTACCAATTCTGATAGATGTGTTCAAAATCATAAAAGGTCAAGAGAGAGCACCCAGAGAGAAACCATTCCCCTGAGTGGGTGGGTCGAGAAACCAGAGGACACCAACTTAAGGTAAATGGCAAGAGAACAAAAGGCGACAAACAAAAAAACTTAATTTTCAACACAAGAGTGCTGTTAGGAACTGGAAGTTCAGTTGTGACTTTCAAAAGGGGATTGCTTAATTATTTTAAGTAGAAAACTCTGCTGGGCTACAGGGAAGGGCAGGGGAGTGGGACTGGCTGCATTATTCATGCAAAGAGCTGGCAAAAACCTGACAGGCCAAATGACCTCCTTTGTTCTGCGAGTTTAAAAATCTCAAGATCAATGAAACTAGTGCAGCCCTCATCATTTATCAGCAATGGGCACGCTTTGACTGAGCACATAGCTTCCACTTAATAATTTGAATATGCATGGCATCAAGGCAACAGTGAGACGCTATATACAATAGACTTTTCACAACTCAAACCAATACTCACTTTGGGGGAATGTTCTCAGGTCTACTTGACCAGTCAGAAATCCATTCAGCACTCCTCTTCATCATAATTTCTACCTCTTGGTCCCTCTCCAAACCATCATCTTCAGACTACAAAAAAAGCTAAAGAATAATTTCTCTCACATCCCCAGTATGCACAAGATTATTTCAACACTTATGAACCTGAGCTTCCAATGATAATATTTTTCAGTTTACTGGACTTGGAGTCAGGGTTTGACAAAAGATGAAGAATATTTGCAAACAGAACCTCAGGGCCGCTTTCACTATGGCCAATGAGGAAATACAGTAAAAAGTCTGACAACACCAGGTTTAAGTCCAACCGATGGTCCCCAGTCCAACGCTGGCATATCCACATCAATGAGGAAATGCCTGATCAGCTAACAGTGTCAACTGTAAGAGTATTTTTTTTCATATTTTGTTCTAGATTCAGCAGCTTCTTGAAATAAACATTTTTTCCTGTTTTATTCATTTTAATTGAGAGAAAACCTAAGACATAACTAACCTTTAAATTACAAATTTTGCAGGGCTGGCATTAGCTGATAATATATCACAGCGTTGAACCGCACCCTCAAAGAGCACGTACCTCACGTCTGATGATAGAGTAAACCGAAAGCAAGACTCGGATTTTTAGACCTGCTTTACTGAGCAATGTTACCACGGATGCAGCACTTCAATAAATGTCCATTCACTCCTGGAAATTACTGTGTGTGATTCATATTGGGTTTATTTTGATCCACTACAAGTCAGTGTACATACATTTGAACATAAAAAAGGAAATGTTTTATCTTTTTCTACAAATAAAAATTCTGATAATAGAATTATTCATTTCCAGTACTGAACAGTTAAAACAGAATGTATTCCTGCCACTGTGAACTGTTGTACAGGTGAGGGCTATCTGGGGTTAACAGAAAGAAAAGCTCAACGAGGTTAAAGCAGAAATGGATCAACACCTGGTAGAAAAGGTTAAGGCGCATGGGATACGAGGCCAGGTAGCTAGGTGGATTGAGAACTGGCTGGGTAATAGGAGACAGAGGGTAGTTGTGGAGGGGACCTTGTCGGGCTGGAGGCCAGTGACCAGTGGTGTGCCGCAGGGCTCAGTACTGGGACCTCTCCTCTTTGTAGTCTATATAAATGACTTGGAAGAGGGCGTAGGTGGTGTGATCAGCAAGTTTGCTGATGACACCAAGATGGCAGGGTTGGCAGGTACGGAACTGGATTGTGAGGTGATACAACAGGATATAGATAGGTTGGTGCAGTGGGCAGATAGGTGGCAGATGGCATTTAATCCTGACAAATGCGAGGTGATGCATTTTGGACAGAATAATGCAGAGAGGAGATATGTGATAAAAGGTAGGCCGATTAGGAGTATAGACATACAGAGGGACCTGGGAGTGCACGTTCACAAATCCATGAAGGTTGCGTCACAAGTGGAGAAGGTTGTTAGGAAGGCTTATGGGATGTTAGCCTTTATAGGAAGGGGCACAGAGTATAAAAGCTGCCGTCTAATGCTTCAGTTGTACAGAACGTTGGTTAGACCGCATTTGGAGTACTGCGTCCAGTTCTGGTCACCTTACTACCGGAAGGACGTGCAGTCTCTGGAAAGGGTGCAGAGGAGGTTTACCAGGATGTTGCCTGGCATGGGGGGACTGGGTTACGAGGAGAGGTTGAAGAAACTGGGACTACTCTCCTTGGAAAGACGGAGATTGAGAGGGGACATGATAGAAGTATATAAGATACTGAAGGGAATAGATAGAGTTAATAGTGAGAGACTGCTCCCTAGACTGGGTACGAACACGAGAGCTCATCATTTAAGGGTGAGGGGGGAGAGGTATAATTTGGAGGTGAGAAGAAGGTTCTTTACGCAGAGAGTTGTGGGGGTATGGAACGCGCTACCGAGTAGGGTGGTGGAGGCAGGAACGTTGGACTCGTTTAAGATGCAGTTAGATAGGCACATGAGTGAAACGAGAATGGAGGGATATGGTAGGGGCTATTAAATAGGGTTAAACCTCGGGAGACACCGGAAAGGCAGGCTGTAAGATTAATATTTTTGTCTTTATTCCACAGGTGGAGGTCCACCTCGTGTCAAACGAGGGGCATGCACACAGCGGGTCGTGCGTGGGCTGCTCTTGGAAGTTCCAGGAGTGGCCTAGTACTTCATGTCGGTGTGTGTGCTTGATCCTGGACCGGTAGACGGGCGCCGCAACAGCTCAGTGACTAGCACTGCTGGCTGTGCAGACACATGGATTTGGGCCTGTGTCTGTGGGAGTTTGCGCGTTCTCCCTGTGGTTGCGTGGGTTTCCTCCGGGCGCTCCGGTTTCCTCCCACACCCCAAAGATGTGCTCTTAGGCTAATCGGTTTTTACCAAATTGGCACTATTTCTTCCCTGAATCTGACTGAGTAGGGTTCCATTCGTAGACATGCAGGGTAGAATAGGTGTAGGGTGATGCGGCGGCGCGGGCTCGTTGGGCCGAAGGGCCTGTTTCCCGTGCTGGGTTGTTCTTTGTTCTTTAATTCATGATTTTTTTAAATGATCTTTTATTATCCCCATTGCAGGGCATTTTAGTGGGTACACCAAGTTTACTCCTATTTGAATATGCATACTGATGTCTTTAGTCATTGTGAGCATGCCTAAGTGGGTGATGTGGGTTAGTATTGGAGCCACAAGGGACCTGGGGCATCGCTGCCCTGAAAGGCTTTGTCATCATGGAGTTAAGCGGAGCTTAAAAATTGCAGCATTTCAACTTATACGTATTTGTTGGGGGTATGAGTGTTTTGAGGCAGGTAAAAAGTGCCATTGTTAACAGGTGACAGGCAGGAAAGTAATGCCATTACTGGTTTTGGGTAGTTGGGGCTTCAGAAAAGTTCCAGGAGCTGTTTGATGGCTCCGTACAGTAAAGGCTAAGAAGAAGTCTTAGCATGGGGAGATGGGTGAAATCCAGACGCAGTGCCAGCCCAAAGAAGGTGGCCAGCTTTTAAATGGCTAAAATTGCACCAGTGAGAAGCTGGAATGCAGACCTAGAAAACCAAAGGATCGGAATCTGAGGAGATGAAACTGGGAGGTGTGCAGTCATTGAAACCCTCAGATTGGAGCTGCTTGAGGAAATTCAGAGCTTTATCTTTAAAAATGAAAAGTTTGGAGTTACGTGTGAGGGAGACAACTAGATGTGCCTTGGTTTCATTTACCATATAGTGTTTAAAGAATCATTTTACAGCACGGAAACAGGCCCTTTAGCCCAACATGGCCATGCTGCCCGTTTTTTTTCAGCCTCTCAGCTAGTCCCAATTGCCCGCGTTTGGCCCATATCCCTCTGTACCCATCTTACCCATGTAACTGTCTAAACGCCTTTTAAAAGACAAAATTGTACCCACCTCTACAACTACCTGTAGCAGCTTGTACCATACACTCACCAACCTGTGAAAAAACTGCCCCTCTGTAAACTTTTTGTATCTTAACCCATGCCCTCTAATTTTAGACTCACCTACCTTTGGGAAAAGATACTGACTATCTAGCTGATCTGTGCCCCTCATTACTTAAATAGATCTCTATCATGATCATTGATTGCTTTATTACTTTAGAATCATAGAATCCCTATCATGCAGAAGACGACCATTTGGCCCACTGAGTTTGCACCAATCACAGTCCCATCCAGGCTCTATTCCACTAGCCCACATATTTACCCTGCTAATCCCCTGACAAGAGGGTCAATTTAGCATGGCCAATCAACCTGACCTGCATGTTTGGCCTGTGGGAGGAAACTGGTGCACCCGGAGGAAACCCATGCAGACACGAGGAGAATGTGTAAACTCCACACAAACAGCGACCCAAAGTTGAAATTGAATCTGGGTCCCTGGTACTGTGAGTCAGCAGTGCTAAGTACTACACCACCGTGCTGCCATGGGATAAAGGTGCAATGCAATTTAGTTCATCTTTTATTGTTTAATACCTGTTGCCTGTTAATTTACATGTACCTTATATTTACCCTGCATGTTAGTGCAGAAGTCAGATTTTATAAATTGCTTTACCTTTTCGATCTTGTATCAAAGTTTGTTCAAAACCCATGGAGTCTTGTGGCTTTATTGACTGGACAAGTAGCTTGAATCCCAAACTTTGTCAACTTGAAACAAAACATTATTTGTCCCCAACTAGATCTCACCGCAAACATGGGGTACTAGTTCAGGTTCATAAACAATAATTGTGAGAGAAAGGTGCAATGGAACAAAAAAACACCAAAAAAAAGAGGCAAAAAGGAAAAGAGGCAAATGAAACAAGACACTTATTGTATAAGAAATGCTTTGGAGCATGAGGCCACATGAGAAAAAAAATTGAGAGTGGGGGATTAGCAAAAGATAGGCAACTGTTTTTATTTTTAACAGTGAACAACAGCATAAAAGATCAACAATTATTTTTCCATATTTCTACTCCCTTCTGCTTTTCTTCATTTTCTAAAATGTTTCATTTGTTTTTTGTAACCTTTTATGTAACATCACAATCATGCATTAATTCACTATGCCCTCTGCTTCCTGGATCACTTGCACATTGGAAGTGAAGTCAAATCGGTTTAGTTTTAATCAGTTTTTTCCAATTTTAATTTGCTAACCAATCAAAAGTACAGATTTGAAAAATGAACAACCAGAAACGAGCTGCATTTATGCCAAATGGATGCAGAAATTAATTCAAAGTCAGAAATGGTATTGTCATGGTATACCCAATTCAACTGAGGCCAGGTGGTCACCCAGTCCATGGTAAAGTAAGGGTTAAAATAAAAATGAACTCATTCTGACCTAGCCTGCAGAGATGCAGTTGACTTGAGAACCAGATATTTTCATTCTCTCCCATAAAAAGACTGACTTTTCTTAGAGTTCAATTCCACACATCGTTGCAATTTCTTGCACAGCACTGGAGTACCCTTGCTCTGCAAGGAAGTGCAAACTCAGCACAGAGTGTAATCAGGACCCTTGCTCTGCAAGGAAGTGCAAACTCAGCACAGAGTGTAATCAGGCAAAATGCCAAGGCCAGCATTTGACATGTTGGGTGTGTGCATACCTGACCCGGAAGCAAGTGAAATCATGTGATGCATTGTGTCTGCCAACAATCAAGCTGATAATTCAGTCCATTGAGGGGTCACTGGGACAAAATTTTGCAATCATTTTTACGATTGGCAGGTGGGCTGACTGACCTTTGTTAAGCCTCTCAGCTGCAGTTCAGTAATAAAAGATGATGCAAGTCCAGCTTCTTCACAAACTCACTTTATTCTCTTTCACAACTCCACATAACTACACTCAGTGCCAACCCTTTATATATCCTGCTGATTACTATTAAACAATTAACATACAAATGAAGTCTAAAGTGGAAAGTTGCAGTTAACCCATTCCTAACAACCTTTACGTTTTAACTGCAACCTCCAGTGCAGATGAACTGCACAGCTGAAGTAACATAGAAAAGGTGCCTGGGGACTGAAGTTTGTGCTGCTTAGACACTCTTTGCAGCCTTTCTCCATTGTACTTCTTAAAAAAAATAGGTGTGCAGCTCCCTGACTCAGTTCCGTATTAATTGTCCTTGAGGGAGCAAATAATAAGTGCCAACCCATACCCTCCCTCTCTCATCTTCCTTAGCAGCGCTGAACATAGAACATTACAGTGTAGTACAGGCCCTTCGGCCCTTGATGTTGCGCTGACCTATGAAACCAATCTAAAGCCCATCTAACCTACACTATTCCAATATCATCCATACGTTTATCCAATGACTGTTTAAATGCCCTTAACATTGGCAAATCCACTACTGTTGCAGGCAGGTCATTCCACACCCTGACTACTCTGTATCTGTCCTATATTTATCACCCCTCAATTTAAAGCTATGTCCCCTCGTGCTAGTCATCTCCATCCAAGGAAAAAGGTTCACGTTGTCCACTCTACCTAATCCTCTGATTGTCTTATATGCCTCTATTAAGTTACCTCGTAACCTTCTTCTCTCGAACGAAAACAGCCTCAAGTCCCTCAGCCTTTCCTCATAAGACCTTCCAACCATACCAGGCAACATCTTGGTAAATCTCCTCTGCACTCTTTCCAATGCATCCACAGCCTTCCTATAATGCAGCGACCAAAACTGTATGCAATACTCCAAGTGTGGCCGCACTGAGCATTTCCCAGCATGCTTTTCAAGCCGGCAGCCCATTACAATCATAGAATTCCCTCAATGTAGAAAGAGGCCATTCAGTCCTTCAAGTCTGCACTGCCCACAAACCCACCCAGGACCTATTCCCATAACATCACCCTGCTAACCTCCCCCGACACCACAGTCAATTTACCATGGCCAATCAACCCTAACCCGTACAGCTTTCAGACTGTGGGAGGAAACCGAGCACCCGGAGGAAACCCAGGCAGACATGGAGAGAACATGCAAACTCCACACAGTCAGTGACCCAACACTGGAATTGAACCTGGGTCCCTGACGCTGTGAGGCAGCAGTGCTAACCACTGTGCCACAATTACTGTCAGCAAGCCAGTAATTGTATTTCTTGGTACATTGCAACTGGAATCGCATTTTGCACCTGCTTCCAATGCCAGCAAGTGCACACGCCTATCATGTGAAAAATTCAGGCCCTTGACCTTCTTCATTAACAGCCTGCTAACCTTTTACTGTCACATCTCACAGGAAGAATGCCAATTGGATGAGTTACTAGAAGCTTGCTGAACTACACCAAACATAAATCAATAATTTTCAATAAGGTCGAATTCAGAAAAGGGAGGAAGAAGATAAAGAATGCAGTATGACTGTGAGAACAAGGAGGCTGATTATTTCGTTGAAGGGCTTATAATTCATGTGACAGGGCTACTTCACTTTGTAAATGAGGTAAGGTCCAAAAATACTTTAAAAACACTGATATAGAGTTCTTTCTATATTTAATCTATGTCAAAATAACCTCATACACCAATCACTGCTAATCTGAAATAAACTTTGAGTTCTCCCACATATCATTCTCCATAAACTTGAACTCACCCAAAGCTCAGACGCCTGCACCTTAACTCAGTGAAATCAAATTTCACACATCATCATTCCTGCATTTTCTGACTTACATTGGCATCCAGTCTGATTTTAAACTTCTCCCTTCCAGACCCTCACATGCTCCAAACTATGCAGTATCTTCAAGCCCAGTTGCCCAACAAGATCACGTCATTCCTCCAATTCTGGATTATTTCACATGCATGATCTTAACTGCTCCAACTTGGCAACCATATCGCCACTTGCCTAGGTACCAAGCTCTGGAATTCCCTCCCAACACCTCTTGCTCTCTCTTGTCTTGAGCTGCTCTTCAAAACCTACATGTTTAACTGAAGCATTTGGACTCCTATCGTAATATTTATTCATGTGAAAATTTGAACTGAAAACACATCCACACGCATTTTGTGACATGAAAGGGATAAATAAATGTGTGCTCTTATTGTTGTTGTTAATGCAATGAACAGTTAATCCTACAAGTTCAACATACCTGAGAACTGTTGTCTCTGCTGCGCTGCAGTTCTACTTCGAAGACTGCTTGAGCCATCTGAGGTGTCTGGGGACGAGACTGGCTGGAAAATTGAACCAAGGAAGTCAATATCAAATTACAATCAAGTTGCTAGACATGAATTACATATGCATCTATAAAATATAGTACCAAAATATAAATGATTGAGTGTAAAAGTCTCAAAGTCAATATTAATAAAGAATTTCCAAGGGATCCTTGTCCTATATTGATAAGCTACCTGATCTCAAAAGCTTACAAGCAAGCCATCCAAACTTCAGGCATTCAAAATTATCTACTTCATTCCAGCTGCTAGGTAACTCCGACTGAGTTTTCGGTCGAATCATGGATCACAGACAAAGCATTCCATCATCATGATGCAACATAGTTCTCAGTTAAAGACAAAGAAATTATTGTCTCAAAACTCAATGGTTAAAGCATACTTTTATTCTTCTATTAGAGACTGAAGCAAATATAGCTATGAATAATAAATTTACAAATGGTTATAATCTGTAGTACTGTGATTCACAGATTTCAGTGAAACGACTGTTGAAACATTTCAACTTTCTGAAACAGG